>NW_024096618.1:0-1226147 GCF_016545835.1 Crotalus tigris | reverse complement strand
CAAGTAGAGTGAGGATGGATATATTACCTCCATCCCACTCTCACTAGGAATCATCCCAAGGTAGTGCCAATGCAATTTGAATCTGATGCTCCTTTGAAACCTGACTGAAAGGGATCAAATCAATCCACTTAAATCAGAATCTGCTGAAGCTGTTGTGTGACCATCTTCTTGACAACCTTCCCCAAAAAGGAAGGTTAGATACTAAGTGAAAATTTCCAGGATGGATAGGTCTAATAATGGCTTCCTGAAGAAGAAGCAAACCAGTACTTCATTAAGAGACAGAAGAATAACCCTTTCTCTCAAAGAAGAATTTACCATCACTAGAACCCTGCCACATGTCACTTTAGACATCTTAGACATGTGGCCTTAGAAAACAGGAAGGGCACAGATCTAACCTGGTGGCCAAGCTTACAGTCAGAAGGACCCTCACCACTTTCTCAGGTCCAGCAGTTTTGAATTCTTCCCAGATAACATGGCAAGACTATGCCCGATATCTCTACCAGACTGGCACCAAAGCTGGTATCTAATTGAGAACAAAATTGAGCAACTGTATCCAAAGATGCCCTGCGTACTTCTCTGCAGGACCCTACAGGTGAACCTCTAAGTCACGGGTGTCAAACTGCCGGCCCACAGGCCAGATGAGTCATGGCGAAATCGTGCCCACCCTATTGCCGGGAATGGAAAAAAAGTCCCAATATTTTGCGACACATCACGTGACGTTGCTAGTTTGATACCCCTGCTCTAAGTTGACTCTACCCTTAGTTCAGCTTAAATAAGAATACCTGGTGGCTATCTGCAGACGCAATAAGAGTAGGCAAATTCTAAAGCTTCATCACTCTTATCACCACAAGGTAGGCCTTAATAGCAGCTCTCACTCGTGTTCAGTTGAGTTCATGTAGATCTAAACATCTCTTAACCTATTTCATCTCCTTTAGCAAGTTCATAAGCCATAGAGGGCAATGGGATCCACAGGAAGAAAGAGGTTGCATAGGTACGATCTGATCTAAAGCCTCCGCTGCCCTCTAATTCCAAGGGGAGACGAAGGCCATGGATAGTCTACACTACATAGTTGACACAATCAACTATTAGATTGTTTTGTATTTTGTTTGGGCCAAAACTTTCCCTTAACATTGATAAGAGGGAGGGGGAAATCCCTCTCTCTGACAAGTTTATTTTCAACTGGGAATTAAATTGCTTTCAGGGTCAGGGAAGGAGGGATAATTAGTAAGATAATTTTATCTAGGGCTCTGCTAAACAAGATTAGAGTCCTGTATGTTTCCTACAGTAATTCTTTTCCAGATGTATGAAAGTAACTTTACCCTATCAGTTGCTGAGGTTGTGCTGAATCTCAGTAACTGGTAACCAGAGGAATAATAAAAGAACTATAAAGTCATCGAATCAGTTGCCTTTTCTTCCATTCCAGTATGCAACTACTGTATATCTGCCCCAAGAAAACAAAACTGACTGCTTGACTTTGTTTATATAAACTACCACTTATTTCAAAGTATGGGATTGCATACCAACATTACTAAGGTTAAAAATAGAATTGTTTCACACAGCATCTTTCAAAGTTTATGGACTGCACTATTTTTTTTACCCTTTATATTTATCTGTGGTGATATTCTTTCATTTGAAGCACATTTATGATAGTTGTTTCATTTTAACTGCACACAATTTTTTTTTGTTAAGTTATACATTATGCAAACTGCCAGGAATTTTTAGACTGAAGTAGGACATACATTTAATAAATAAAATACATTAAATCCTATGGGACACTGAATAAGTAGTTGTAGTTCTTCACAGGGTAAAGATTCCTATAATGGGTATTCAGGACAAGGCTATTGTTGTCTATCTATCTGTCGGTCTGTCTATCATCTATCATCATGCCCTAAACACAAAGGATTCTCAATAGTTATTATGGAGTCAACTGGAGTTATTTCATGAGTGGTTCTCAGCAGACAATGGTGAAGGTAGTCCTTGACTTACGACCAAAACTGAGCTCAAAATTTCCGTTGCTAAGCGAGACAGTTATTAAGAGAATTATGTCCCATTTTACAGCCTTTCTTGTCATAATTGTTAAGTGAATCACTGTAATTGTTAAGTTAGTAACACGGTTGTTAATTGAATCTGGCTTCCCCATTGACTTTGTTTGTCAGAAGGTTATAAAAGGTGATCGCATGATCCCAGGATACTGCAACCGTCATAAATACATACCAGTTGTCAAGCATCCGAATTTTGATCACATGACCATGGGGATGCTGCAAGGGTTCATAAGTATAAAAAATGGTGATAAGTCCTTTTTTCAGAGCTGTTGTAAATTCCAATAGTCACTAAATGAATGATTATAAGCTGAAGACTATCTGTATTTGCTGATACCAGAAACAAATCTAGAAATCCTACACTTATCTAGCAAGTTCGGTAAGAGGCAGATAGATGATGTTTTAAACATCACCAACATATCTTTGAATATTTCATAAAGAACATCCTAACCTATTTGGAAACATTTAGAATTCAAAACTCAGTACCCACATAAAAAGTCAACATATTTCATGTATTTGATAACTAACTACAGAGTCAAAAGTGAAAAGGGACTACAGTACTAGAATGGAGGTTTATATACAATTCCTTCTCTCTTGATTGCCAAGCATTTATGTAAATCAACAGCTACATGCAAATATATAAATTGCTTTGGTTCCTCATTTGTAGCCGAACATGTTTTAAACATCCTGTTCAAAGAGGTCACTATTTGTATTCCTTCAGTTTATGCTATTTCCCCAAAATAGCACCTTCTGATGTGTGGGGACTGTAACCCCCAGGACACATGGCTTTGGAAGACACCTAATACAACCATTGTATCATATTGTCTTCAACTTGATATCTACATCTGGGACAAATCTGTCTTTAATGGTGTCATAAAAATACTACTACCATAAAAAGAAAAATTGTTAACATTCTTCAATATAGCCAAGTATTATTACTAAGGCTGGGAAGATGGAGGCTCAAGAGAGCCTTCAGCCACAGAACTTCATCCAGTAACTTGAGCCAATAAGTCTTCTAACAAACTGCTGTGAGAGAAATAAACAAAAGCTATACATTTAGTGTGCATTGTCATCAACTCCTGGCAGGATAGAAGTCTAACGACTAAGTAATAAATCTATAAAAATAATACTGGGCAGAATTATGCTGCATATTATATAGAAACATAAACAAGGAGAGCAAATAGATGAATCTGTGATCTTGTTAGAAATGCTCAGATAGTAGTTTTCTTGCAAGGAATGAGTATTGGATGAAAGGTGAAAATGGCTGTGCATAAAATGGCTGTGTAAGTGTACATTCTCCTGCTTGTATTTTGTGCATGGAAGTGAGAACTGGGTGTCAGAAGAAGCATGAAGCACAGGGGAATGGTTTGTTGAAGTGTGCACAGTAAAGCAAGAAGAAAAAGAATCATGAGTGAATGTGGATTGAATACCAAAGTCAGTGACTAGTCGAAAAGTACTGTTTGGATATACAGTGTGAATAAGGGCCAACTTGCAGTATAAATATATGAAAAAAGAGTGAATGGGTCTACAGCAGTTTTTCAACTTTTAAGATGTGGCTGGAGAATTCTGGGTATTAAAATCCACATATCCTAAAGTTGCCACATTTGAAAAAATACTGCTCTAGAGCAGCGGTTCTCAACCTGTGGGTCGGGACCCCATTTGGGGTTGAACGACCATTTCACGGGGGTCACCAAACAACACAGTCCGCCATTTTTTCCCCCTTTTCCTTAGCTGTGCTACTCCCTTTTATTCTATTGGCTTTTGAAAGCCAATAGAATAGACTCTCTTGAATAGAGTCTAATTCTATTGGCTTTCAAAAGCCAACAGGAATTGTCCAGGCTGTCTCTGCCCTGCTGAGCCCGCCAAAAGTCCCATTCTGCAAACGGTACTGCAAGTTGTCTGCAGAGAAGGCGAACTATCTGGAAGTTTCCTCCCATCCCTGCTGAGCAACTACTAAAAATGTAAGTAAAAGAGGGCCATGGGTGGGAGGTGGGAGACCGGCGGGCGCAGGGAGGGTTGCTGGCACGCGTGGGGCCCAGCAGGTGCTTTACCTCCCTTGGGCTGGGCCAGCTGGTGGCCCAGCCGGTGGTCAGCCTGCGCCGTCTCTGCCGCTTGCCAGCTACGCCTCGGCTGGCCCAAGGGGCAGCACCACGCATGCGCGGCACTCCCGGGCAGGGAAAGTCCTCGACTTACGACCGGTTGGGGGTCGCGGCATTAAAAAGGTTGAGAACCACTGCTCTAGAGGAAAGGGAAGTCATGTCTGGATGGAATTGATGAAACTCGCAGGAAAATGAAAAAATTAGAGGTCTAAAGGCAGGGAAGGAAGTGATGGAACAAAGGGTACTTTAAGGGAGACAGCGTGGATGGTATTGGTGTCAACTAGATGTCCTTTTATCTTCTGCTTACATATATTTCACATGTATAAAAGGTAAAGGAGTCCCTGTGGATTTTACTCTGATAGCTGTTGCCAACTATATGAGATAGTATATACACACATACACACACACACACCCTGTTGGTTGGTTCAGTTGGATGGCTATAGAAATGAGTTAATGAATATATATACATACACATGCACACACAATTATTTCATTAATTTACTAATTCATTATTCATTTCTATACCACCCAGCTGAACCAACTGACTCTTGTATATACAATGCTGTCTCTCTGTTTGCAGCGAAGGCTCATCCCGGTCAACCTGTTCCACGCTAATATGCGACTCCACCTAAGTAAGCATCATTTACCCGCAAGGCCACTCTTGTTTTCTGCCCTCCTCTCCTCTCAGGCAGACCGCTAGAGGCCGCCCGTGAGTTCAACCACACCGCCTTCTAACTCTCGTTCGCTGCGCCAAAACGACGGTCGCGCCCAACGCGTGACGATAGCAGTTGCATCGCTGGGCGGGGGAAAGGGGGTGACGAAAAGCAAAGGGGCGTGGCCCGGAAGTCTACGGGGTACTTGGGGAGCCCCCGATATGGCCGGCGTCTTCGACATCGACCTGGAAACGGAGGAAGGGAGCGACGGGGAGGAGCCTGAACTGGGGGCCTTGGTGAGGCGGGATGGAAGATGATAGAGGAAAAGGGGTGGGTCCAGCCAGAGGAGAAGGGAAAAGGAATAAGGGCGCAAGAGCCCAGCGCACAGTTCCTAATGACTTCAGTGGGGGTTACTCCCAAGTAGGACAGGGTTGGTGTGGGTAGACCTCGATTTCCCCTGTGTTGTTGCTGCTGCTGCTGCTGATCCTCTGCTCTGTTGTCTCCCTCCACCCCGCTTGTCTCTTTTAGGAAGTGGACCCCGATTTTCGTAGCAGTAGCTCAGAGTAAGTACATTGCCAGCTCTGGGTTGTTTTCCTCCTTGACTTCATTCCAGTCTGCCTGTGGGCGGAATTCTCCTGGGTTTCTTAGGCTCTTAGGTGATGTATGCATTCACACACCGTTGAAAAATAGGCTGGCAAGAAAGGGCGAAATTATCCTTTCTCCCTGCTCCGTGTGGTGTCAGCAGCTACTTCTTCCATTCTTTTAAAATGGCTTCTTCTAACTTGCTCATCATGGGAGCAGAGCAACAATTCCCATCATCCCCATATAGAATATTGTAGGGATGGAGACAATGGGACCGGTCCTTGATCGGAGGGAATCCACTAGGGAAAGACTGCAAAATGCAAATTGTGTCAACATAACATGTGATGAGATTTTTAGGTGCTGCATAAGCAAAATGACAGGTCAGCATTTTGAGAGAGGAGATGGAAACATTTCAAGGAGACATGAAATGTCCTTGTTTGGCTACAAATTGCCTCAGTTAAATTCCTGATGATAACATCCCTGACTGAAAATTATCAGAACAAATCACAGTGTCATAACTGCCATGCTGACTCAGAGACTAAGACCCTTCTAATGCAGCATTTATTTCCTAAAACTATCAATCTAGTTCAGAGGCTGTGGGAGAAGCTCAGATCACAGCATGGTGATGATGGCATAAGCATTTTGCATTTACAGTGGATTTCTAGCTGTTTCAACAAATGCTATTCCTAGAAGCTGTCTTTATTGTGCATGAATACAGCTGGGGCTCCTTGTAACCCGAAAGGCATCACCTTAAATTGGTAACTGCCCAGCGGACAATTAAACGCCGTCTTCCACTTGTCCCCATTTGTCCTTTTGGCATATGAACCAATCACCATTACCATTGTAAGATAGAGAACAGAATGTTAATCACAGTCCATGGAAAGCCAGTCTGTTATAGGACTGTTATAAAATGGTGAATGTATGCAAAGATGGATTATTCTTAATGAAAAACACTCTCATGCAAATTGAGGCATCCAGTTTCCACTTAAGCACTCAGAAAGCCATTTTGGGGTGTGATTACAGAAACTGGGAGAGTTGAGTTCTACTCCTCCTTTAAGCATGAAAACCAACTGAGTTGCTTTCAGTCAGTCACCCTTTCAACCCAAACCACCTCACAGGGTAATTGTAGTAAGAAAAACAAGAAGCAGGAACACTATTTATTCTGCCTTCACTTGTATAGGCAAAAGCAGGATATAAATTTAATAGTGAAATAAATAAAATTAAAATCTCTTGAAGTTGCTCCTGGACTGAACTGTGGCAGAGGGTTGAAATGGGTAGCATAGATTCTGATGCTCTTTAATGTGTACAAAGGGAAGTGCTGTGTGTTAAAGAAAAATCATTACTTTAATGCAGGGGTCTTCAAACTTGGCCCTTTTATGTCTTGTGGACTTCAATTCCCAGAATTCCTCAGCCAGGAATCTTAATTTGATCTTAATTTAAATTAATTGAAGGAAAGTTATTTTTCATATCAGTATCTCCCAGTACTATGCACATCCATATCACATTATGGGGTCTTTGGCTTTCTGAAGAAACTCTTCATGGGGTGCTAATGGCTGCAGGAGACATAGAGCAGAGGTCCCCAACCTTTTGGGCACCAGGGACCGGTTACATGGAGAGAGCTTTTTCCGCGGACCGCAGGGGGTGTGGTTTTGTGTGCTGCCTGCATCCCGTGGATGGGGCTTTGCTTATTTGTGCGGACCGGTTGCTGGCATGCCGTGACCTGGTACCGGTCCATAGACCAGGGGTTGGGGACCCCTGATATAGAGAACTTTCCTTTCTTTGAATTTGAATTTATCCTAAGGTTCAGACTTGTGCTTTCATAAAATGCACAGTGCCATTGTGCTGCCAACTCTTCATCTTCTCTTCTTTTTATTTTCAAAAATTGGACCCTCCTCATTTCTGGAAAGCCTCACATCTTTGTGTTGCCCTTCATTTATGTGGTAATATTTTTTTGGGAGGCAGAGTGATATAAGATTTCTTTCTTCTCTCCACAGTTTTGTGCCAGGTTATTATGAGGAAATTGAAATCTCTGAAAGCAGTGTCAACAATGGCCCAGAATGCATTGGGCCCCATTGCTTTGAGCTACTGCGTGTTTTGGGAAAGGGTGGTTATGGCAAGGTAAGCAATTCCTAAAGAGTGAGTCTGGAGGCAGAGGGTTTAGCCCTAAACCAACTAGGAGAAAAATATAATTTCTAGTAGAGGAGGGGCAAAATAGCTGCATTGGCTAAGAATCTTAGGAATTATGTATATTTGTGCATAAGCATATTTCTGTATGAAGGAGCATTCATCTTGGGACTGCCTGTCCAGTGTCTGAAATGGTGCAGTTTGGACTGGGAGCAGTAAGCTAGGATACTGCATTGTAAGAAAGCATGTTGACTGTCAATGGAGAGCTGATAAAAACATCCTTAAAAGACTTTAATTAATCAGAAGGCAGAGATATTAAAGCTCTTTAATCAGGAGTGTGAGAATAGTATTCTGGATTGCCTTCACCCCATACTGTTTAAATGGTCTTGTTTGTTCTTAGGTGGTTTTTTTAAAAAGAGAGGCTGAGTGCACAGGAGATTAATGTTAAGGAGTATGGAAAAACAGTGTTTGAGTTATTGATATCTGATTTCCCTAATATAGAAGATAGTTTTGTTTCCTCAGTCTTTTCTCTGCTGGTAGCTCTATTGCTGACTTGAAGATTTTGCTTACGGCTTCCATTTGTGTTTTAGGTGTTCCAGGTTCGGAAGGTACAAGGCACGAATTCTGGAAAAATCTTTGCCATGAAGGTGTTAAAGAAAGTAAGTATCTATCCATCTAATGCTCTGTGTGCCTTGTTAAATATGTTTGTGAGACCATGATTCTCTCTGAATATCTCCTGCAGGCCAAGATTGCCTGTAATGCCAAGGACACAGCACACACAAAGGCTGAGAGAAATATTCTGGAGGCCATCAAACACCCATTCATAGTAGACCTCATCTATGCTTTCCAGACTGGTGGCAAGCTCTACCTCATCCTGGAATGTCTCAGTGGTATGGAAAGAAGCTCCGTGGACAGGAAACAATTGCAGTGGATTTGGCCAGAAACTTGGGACCTGACTCTTCTTCTGTGTAGATTTTAGAGGTTGGATCAGACAATGCTGGAGAAGACTGATGGTATCTTTTTGTGCTATGTTTCACAGGAGGGGAACTCTTCATGCAGCTGGAGCGGGAAGGCATCTTCCTGGAGGACACAGCCTGGTTAGTGAAAATGATATCTAAGCCTGAACTGGAATAGCCATGAAGACTGGTGTTCACCTTGCATAGGCTTTGTCTCCTCTTTCTTACCATGGTCAGAAGTAAGGTGACAATAGAGGCAACTGGTAATCTTAGAGTAGAGGAGAGTAAATCTCTCTGTACCTTGCAGTCATTCTGAAACATCCACGATTCAGAGTGATTCAGTTCCCCTTAGCTAGGAATGGGAAGAGAGGCATAGGCCATTTCAGATAATTTTTTGCAGGATACTTTGCGGATAACGTCAATTTTATTTGGCTAGATCTGCGTACTATTGAACACAACAGTGGTGATATCTAGTGATATTTTCTGAATTCCTGTGAGCTCGTATAACCAGAAGTAGTGGCTCTAGTGCTTTTTAGGCAGAGTTCTGCCGCCTGGTCTCTTCAGGTGGCCTGATGGGGTGTGTACGTATCTGGATGTGGGAAATACTTAATGCTTTTCTAAAAGAGGGTGCAGTGCCATCTGCCATAGCAATGTGATGATGCACCCTTTAAGAGACTATCCCTTGATCCAGCTGTATTGGGTAATGTTTATGGAGTCTCCATTTTTGGAAAATGTTGTGGAGTGGTATTGGCAAATCAGCTACAAGTGGATTATCTGGATCCCTTGAAGTCAGACTTCAGGTCCAGATATGGGATGTAAACCACATTGATGCTTTAGTGGATGGTCTTCATGACAACATCCTGGTCTTATTACACTTCTCGTCCTTAAGGGTGTGATGGGTTTGCTGCTACCTAGTGCAAGGGTAGGCAACCTCGGCTCTTTTATGACTCATGGACTTCAACTCCCAGAATTCCTGAATCAGCCTGACTCAGGAATTCTGGGAGTTGAAGTCCATGAGTCATAAAAGAGCCGAGGTTGCCTACTCCTGACTTAGTGGATGGTTTCGGTCAACATGTGGGATGTTGCTCCAAGATAGGTTCCACAAACATGGATCTTGTTAGTCAGCATATATACATAACCACAAGGAGAGGCCATCTGTTAGTTCATGGAAAGGTATCATCGGTATGCTGAGGAGACTCAACTCTTCCTATTCCTGGCTATAAGTGGCTATGGGTAGGGAGATTATATCAAATAAATGTAGATATGTAAATAATTTCTGCTGCATTTTGAAATGTACAAACTGTTGTTTTCAGATATGTAAAACACATGCCATAGCAGTGGCAAGTGGGAAAGGTGGGAAGAGTTGACTAATGAAAGAAGGTCATTGTATTTAAATATATGGACAAATTTCCACCTCCCTTCTTGGATTGCCAAGTCTCATAATTGCTTGTGGCAGTTTGTGCCCTCCTCCTTTAATTGGAGCTAGAAGTGGGAAGGTAGGTGGAAATAAAGTACAGATAATCTTAAAATAATGAATTCCTGCAAAACCATCTCCTTGAATATGCAGAATATGTTCAGAGAAGATTTTAGGATTGTGAGTCTCTGTTGTTTAAAATACCAGAGGCCATTTGATCCTTCCTGTTTTCCCAAGCAGAAGGTAGATATTTTCAACTGAGCTTGAAAGTGCAAAGTGTCATCTCAAGGTCCTTTTCTATCAGCTGAGTTCCTGATTTCTATAAATGGATTAAAGTTGCGGGTGGCCCTTTCTCCTAGAATCATTTCAGTGAAATCAGACTCTCACCACCAGCTTTCATTATGAGTTATTGACCCCTCATAGATAAATGAGGAAGCATCTTCTGAGCTATATGGATTGCTTGTGGTTATGTTGTTGATTAGATTCCTTTTGCGTTCTGCCAGTTTCTATCTGAGCGAGATCACCCTGGCTCTTGGCCATCTCCACTTCAACGGCATCATTTACCGGGATCTTAAGCCAGAGAACATAATGCTAAACAGCCACGGTAGGGAAAGCATCTTTGTTTACAAAAGGAGGGGAGGGAGGATGCAGAATGTCATCTGCACTACGCTGTGATCCCAGCCAGGGCTCTAACACGACTTTGACTTTCCAATTGCTTCTGCAGGGCACATTAAACTGACGGATTTTGGGCTTTGCAAGGAATCCATCCATGATGGTACTGTCACCCACACCTTTTGTGGCACTATAGAATACATGTAGGTGATGATGCTTCATGAGCACCTTTAGGATACCTGTTCTGGATTGGTCTTAGTTTGAGGTTGACTGGTTTAATAATTACACACTGATTTCTTTGTCTGCCCTAAATTCCAGGGCCCCAGAAATATTGATGCGCAGTGGCCACAATCGGGCTGTTGATTGGTGGAGCCTTGGTACCCTGATGTATGACATGCTCACAGGATCGGCAAGTCTTGCTTGTGCTGCTTTTGGAGGCAGGGTGGAAGTGGCAGAGGATGCAGTGGTGGGAGGGAGTGAAGGAAGAATTGCGGATCAGTTGTTCTCACTGTATAATAGATAAACTATTGCAGAGATTCTCATGTTGAAGTCAGCTGGCTTTTGACAAAGGATAGCAGGAAGAATGCCTTATTGTCATAATCAGCACACTGCACAGTTTCTGACAAAGGGCAATATAACCAGTACAAAGCATTATTAGATCTGCCAATTAAACCATTAACAGGGCTATTGATATTTTGCTGTCTTGCTATCTCTTTTACTTGGTCCAGGCAAAAACCCACTGGCTGGACTTTGTTTTTAAGGGACTTATATTTCTGTTTGAATGTGCTGCCAAATTCCTTCATTTACCTGTTGTTATTTTTACTTTCTCCCCCAACATCTGCCTAGTCTACTCCCTATTGTTCCTTGAGTTTTCAGGATCATTTATCTTAAGCCCTTTGTGTTAATGCAGCCTCCATTTACCGCTGAAAATCGCAAAAAGACAATTGACAAAATCCTGAAAGGCAAGTTGATGTTTCCACCCTACTTGACTTCAGATGCTCGGGATCTGCTCAGGAAGGTATAACTGTGTATATCTTGTAAGATTGGGCTACACTGATTGGAATTTTGAATCTTACTTATAAAATTAATAACTTGGCTTCTCCTCCCAGATATTTTACTGTTGTTATCAAGCCTCTTCCCAATCCAGTGTTTATTTTTCCAACATAGTTAGGGGCTATGGTGACTGCAGATGATAAGAATCAAAAGTCCAGCGTATTCAGAAGGCATCAGGTTTAAGAAGGTTTCAGTAATTAGCAGCATAATAAATGTGATAAAGATGATTTCATTAATAAAACCATAGATTAACAGTATCAGTATGAATTTTGTCATTCTAAGCTAAGTTGGCTGACTGATAAAACTCTGCTCAAGGCATTCCATTCATATATTCCTAGGAATATGTTTGGTGAATTGACATCTATAGAGAGAAGATCTGTACTGGGCATCATATTTAATTTTAGAGGGAAGAGAAGCTTAACGCATGATTGGTAAACACCTCCCTTCACAGAATGGAGTTCAGAAGGGCTCTCTGGAGTACATGTGTATCTGAGCAGCTTCCTTCCTATCACACCTTTCAGTGCAGTGCATGATTTGCCATTCTTTTTCTTAAAGGTGGGTAGTTAGGCAAGTGCCCAGAATGTGCTGATCACCTTTTCCTGGACTTAGAGTAAGCCCAGATGGTTTTCTGGTTCCTTCTTTCCTATCAAAGTATAGTTAGCTGCTCTTGCCTTTTAGTGACCTATTTGTTTTATTACCGCCTCCCCCCCCCCAGCTAAGAATGAGGAGGAAGTCCCGTTCTCGCTCATCACCACAACAAGGAACCATTTTACAGCATTAGAGTAGCCCTGCTACTACTTCATCTACTTGCTCCACTTGGCCCCGACTGAACAGAAAGAGGTAGCAGCCCAGTGGCAAAGCACATTTGATTACAGGTAGTCCTCGCCTACTGACTGCTTGTTCAATGAGAAAAAGAAATGTATGACCAGTCCTCAGAGTTGCAGCTATCCCTGCAGCCATGTGATCGCAATTTAAGCACTTGGCAACTGGCACACTTTTAAAACAGGTGCAGCTCCGGTGGTCATGTGATTGCCATTTGCGACCTTCACAGCTGGCTCCCAATAAGTAAAGTCAATGGGAAAATTGGTAAGAAGTCAGAAGCTGAAATCATGCGACATTGTGTTTAATAGCCGCAGCCGATTTGCTTCAGGACCACAGCCAGAATTGATGTCTTAAATCAAGTGCGATCATGTGATGTGTCACTTTATGACTGTATGACTTAGTGTGGAGTTTCCAGTCCCAATTAGAGTTGGTAAAATGAGAACTGTACTGAATGATGCTCAAAAGTGGGCTACAAAGAAGGACGGGAGCCCCATTTCAGTGGAGTGCAGCGGTGCTGATGACTTGAATCTCTTGCCAGAATAGGAATGCAGTCTTTACCACAAGGATAGAGCTTGGTGAGCGCTTCTGTGCGGAAAGAGATCCAGTTAAGCCAGTTCTGTGGTGAATAACATCCTGAATCAGGATGAAATGGAGGTTATTGTGAGGCCGTCCTAATGGAAAGTTTTCGACTCAGTGAGTGATTTTCCTTTTGGTATTATCCGAAGCAGTATTTCTTAAAATATGCTTCTTTTCTTTCCCTAGTTTCTCAAAAGGAACCCCAATCAACGAATTGGGGGTGGGCCAGGTGATGCTGCAGATGTGCAGGTAAAGCGGATGGGGGGGGGAGCAGGTTTTCTCTTGACATATCCAAGAATTTGGAATTCTGAGCAGCTTTCTTCTCTTTTGACGAACAAGTTAAATCTGAAGATGATTTTGAAGAGGCTACTATAAGCAAGGGGCTATTGCCTCAGCAAGCTTTACAAAAGAAGGCAGGGCATCAGCATCTTGCATCATTCTTTCTCTACCCCATAATTAAATGCTTAAGTCTATGAAAGTTATTGCTCTCTTCAGCTGCAAACTATGGTGGTGGTGGAGACAGAGAAAGTTTTTGATATTAGAAGTGACTATCAGTGGATCTTTAAGTGTAGAAGGACCACAATTTTATAGAAATTTGAGATTTGGAATATGAGGACTATGTATTTGAGAATTATTCATGCATTTTAGATAGTATTAAGTTCTTTATTTTCTCTTTTAGAAACACCCATTCTTCCGTCACATTAACTGGGATGACTTGTTGGCCAGGAGAATTGATCCACCATTCCGGCCATTTTTGGTAAAGACACCACACCTCAATCCTCATTCTTCCTATTATTCCCTTTTCTCTACTTTATGGTCTTGTGCTTGACCATAATAGGCCTTCTCAGAATCTTGATTTTGATTTGTAGCTTATATAATGACAGATTGTTAGGGACTGCTAAATTGGATGAGGCTTTTATTGGATTTTCATCCAACATAAAGTTATTGGATTTTCATTTCACATAAAGAGGTTTTCTGGTATGTTGTTGTTGTTAATTGCGAAGTCGTGTCCGACCCATCGCGACCCCATGGACAACATTCCTCCAGGGGCTAAAATTGTTTTGTTTCGGCTCTTTTCCACCATTTTCTTGGTGAAAATTGGGATTGCATTGCTGTTAGTTGACAATTCGTTGCCAGATTTCTGAAGTATAGCCTTGGGATGGATCCATGACAAAGTTGCAGAAATGGAGTAGAGTAGCTACTCAATTTGGGTTGCTTCCTTCTAATAAACTGCAGTGGCTATATTTATTTATTATACAAAGCTAAATCCAAACAAGCTAATACCTGCCCACTTCACATGCTCCTTTGGCTATTTTACACCATCATGCAGATTTTCATTCACTTTAAACCTGTTTAATTCTACCTTGACTACATAATTTTTTATCCCCCTTTGGTAAGTACAACTGTATGATATCTAATCTTGTTATACAGTATAGCTCCTTTACATCATGTGCCTACTTCTCCACAAAATTTCTGGAAAAAGAAAATCCTTCATTTGTGTAGATGCTAACATGGACTAGAATTCACCCATAACCAAAAGGCTAAATGATAGTATGAAGAGCTATCCAGAACATCTTTTTTCCATCCACAGCAATCGGAAGATGATGTCAGCCAATTTGACACCCGCTTCACTCGCCAGACACCCGTGGATAGTCCTGACGACGGCGCTCTCAGCGAGAGTGCCAATCAGGCTTTTCTGGTAAGGAATGACCAGCTGGAACTCTAGTGAGAAGAAACAAGCGTAGCAAAATCATATTTACACTCCTCTTATGAAGCAAAGGAGAAAGCCTCTTTCATCCCAGTTGCTCCTTTCCCTATGACTAACCTTTGGGGACCACATGCCAGCTGTGGATTAAGACCAATGCCAAAATTTACTGGTGACTCTAACTTTTTGAAAAAGTCTTAGCAACCACCTGCTGCTTGGAATAAACCTTTCTTAGAGCTGGCTTGAGATCCCAAAGGTGCTTTTTCAAAAGGCAACTAGTTCAGAATTGAAGAAGCTTCTTGGATGTGAAGTAAAACATCTTCAGGGAAAACAAAGTCCATTTGCCTTTTGAAAAAAAGCACCTTTTGAGACAACCATGACCTGGATGACTGGGAATCTCCATAGACAGCTGGCTTGAGAGTTAACTCTTCTTAACCACCTTTGCCAACTTGCCAGTCTTAAAGGTAATCCTCTCCTCTGTAGCAAACAAGCAGATCAAAAATAAAAAGCATTTTAAAGCTTTTAAATGTTTCATGGAAGGGGAGTCGAAGGGAACCTAAGCTGAATCCAGCAGGTGATTCTAACTTTTGATGTAGCAATTAAATAGGGAACTTAGGGCATTCAGCAGGTTACTGAACTATAACTTTCAGCAACCATTATTGGCCACATTAGTAGGGGTTACTGTTGTTTGCAACATTGGGAAGGCCACAAATTCTTCATTGTTGATCGAAAGAAAGAAAGAACATAACTGAACCCAGTTCCTGAAATGAAATTACGACCATAGCGACTCTGATCAGATGTTCCTTCCTCTAGGGATTTACCTACGTGGCTCCATCTGTGCTGGAAAGTATCAAAGAAGGGTTTTCCTTCCAACCCAAGTTGCGATCTCCACGGCGTCTCAACAGCAGCCCCCGCACACCTGTCAGGTAAATCTGGAGAAAGAGAGTTGGGGGAAAGGCTAGATCTTCGGGACATGTTTCTCAAGGGGCCGGCTGCAGGAAGAGGGTGGTGCCTGCTGAGTTCTTGCTTCCCCAAAAGGAGTGCTGTCTCTTAAGGGTACCGTTTGCCCTTCTGTCCAGGTACTAGAGCCACAAGCAAGACTTTAAATGACTTAACTCTAACCTGTGCTTGTTTTTTGCAGCCCACTGAAGTTCTCACCCTTTGAGCCCTTCAAGCCAAGCACAACGGTAGAGTTAATGGAGCTGTCAGCAACCCCTCTTGGGCCTGTACTGGAAGTCACGGCTCCATTGCCCATCAAAACACCTTCAGGCACCAAAAAGAAGAAAGGCCGAGGACGGGCACGATAACTGGGCAGCAAGGAGATCTCTGGGTATGCATCATCAGGTGGAGCACTGGGGTGAAGCAATGGGTGGTCAAGATTGTGTCTATGGGACTTCAAGCCCTACTGGAAGTCCCGTTTTACCTTTCACTTCACAAGGCCACCTTCACTCCCAGCGGGAAAGGGATACCTGATGTTGGTGCTTCCTTGATGTCAGGACTAACTCTGCCATGGTGCTTTTAGTTCAATCTACAATGAATCCTGGAGGGAAGAGAATAATTCGGGATGCACAAAGGAGCTGTGAGCAGCAGAATTCTGCCTTATTATCACCCTGGGAACATTTGTCTGAGTGCACCTTGGAATTTTGCAGAGAGGATAGTCAGAGGAAAAGCACATGCTCTGGCTTACATCATGGCTGCTCTAGTTGAAGGCTCAGGACCTGTAAAGGAAACAAAGCAACTTTGGGAAAGTGGAAGGAAGGATCAGACTGCCGCTTCTGGGTGGAGCTGCCTCAGGTCCCAGGAAACTTCTTTTCTTGTCTTCTTTTTCCAACATGCATCCATTTGCCAAAAATGACCACTTCTCCCTCAATGGTGGTTGTTGCAAGATAAGTGCTCACCCAGGGCTGCTGTTGATCTTCTCTGAAATACTGGTGTCCTTAGCCACAAATGAATCTTCACAGTTGGCACAGTGACATACCTGGCTCATATTCAGAAAATGAGTGTTGTGCTGCATAGAAAAATTAATTGGTTGTCGGAATTGCTGCTGAGAGAAATACTAAGCAAAGAGAGCTAAGTGGTTTTTTTTTTTTTTTTTACAAAATCAACTATTGAGATATAGCCACCAGTTCTCTGTTTTATTGTTACAGAGAATATGCCTTTTTTTTTTGTTTGTTTGACAGCAAGCTTTTTTGGAACAGGTTAGAAGAAGCAAACACAACCTTACAAACAGTGCTGCTCCCCAGTGGAAGCACTACACAAAGCAGAGTGACAGCAGTCTTGGGTTTCCCATATGTGGGTCTGATGCCAAGCATGACAAGCGTGTTTGTGACAGGTCCATCCTTCCCTCCTCCCTGGCATTTCTAGAGAGCAGTGACATTCAGTGGTTTGCCACTATCTTCCCAGGATGCTGTTCCAGAGAAGGAATGCAGATGACTCAGTAGAACTTCTGCGTTCTCTGGGCTGCCTTTGATGCTTCACCTTCTTCCAAGGCCTCCTCCACTACTGCCTCTTGATAGGCTTCCTTAGTCAGCTTCTCTTCTTCCTCCTGAAGGAGCTGCTGCTGCTGCTTCTCCTCCTCCTCCTCCGTCTCCTCCTCTTCTCCTTCTTCTTTTCCATTCTCCACATACTGTTGTTGCTCTTCCTCAAGCTCCCCATCGCTCTGTTTCTCATCCTGGTAGTCCTCAGCCAAGGGTTCAGAAAGTGTCTCCCTCCAGAACTGTTGCCACCAAAAAACCAGGTTTCCCATCAGGTGCCGAGGATGGTACCTTCCTTCCGTTGCACGGTTCAACCAGTACCATGCTATAAACAGCAGCAGCAGCAGCACAAACAACAGGCAGAGGAGGATACTCACTGTGACATTCCCACTGTCACTCCTGCCACTCTCTAGAATCTCTGCCTGGATTTTCCCAGGACGCAGCAATAAGAGAATATGGAGGAGCCTCAGTTTCTGTAAAAAGAAAGGAGTCTGGATTAGTCACAATCCTAGCTTCTTTGGACACGTCCGTGCAGCCGCCTGACTTGCTCCTCAAATCTTCAACAGGAGCATCCGTGTGCTGGACTCTGTCTTCTTAGGGAGGCTCCCAGTGCTAGCTAGCTATTGGTGCCTGACAAGCTAGCTCCTCCCAGTGCACCCTCATTCTTCTCATGCCATGAAACCAAAGTCAGCCATTATTTGTGAGGAGCAGCCACGCCTCTCCTTGGGAAGCATGAGATGAGGTGGCAAATACGCCACAGTATGTTGGGTAGAGGGAAGGGGAAATACCAAGAAATGGAAGGCAGGATAAGGTAGGAGATCCCACCAATGGGAAATGGGCTGCCCCATAAATCCAGAGGAGATGGTGCACACCTGTCGTGGCAATGTTTCCTCCATAGCACCTTCCAAGCCTATGAGCCTCCATATGGGGTGGGGACCCAAAGGACTAGCACAAATCTCAGATCAGCACAGCCTTTGGGTGTGAAAGGGCCATTATTTGCTGTATTCATCCCTGAAGCAATTCTGTAGCTACGGAGTCTTGGAATTCTATACTAAAAATTTAAATTGCACAATAATTGGCCTCAGCTATAATTTGTAAGGGAAAGCATGGTCAAAAATGAACTGGAAGCCTCTTGCCATTGCTCAGGAGCTATTTAAACTTTACCTGTTAACCAGTTAGCTACTACCCTACCTCAGATGACTTGTATTTTAAAAATAGTACGAAGAGTTTCACCTCTTGCAGTCTATGTTAGATACTAGGTTAATTGTGATGTTAGGCACTTTGCAGCAATGCTGCAGTCTCATAATTCATAAGATGCATGCTTCCTGCTATAACAACAGCATGAGAGAGAGAAAGAGATTTAAGATTTTGTCCTTGAACAAGTTCTACCTTTGTGGTTATTTCTGAAGATAAAAGACCCATCCACGTAATACTCAGGGCCAAATATACTCTGCACTTAAAAAGGGAGATTATGTACCCAGAGAAATTTAATTCTATGATTTTAGAAAGAAATGCACATGTGTATTATTTTTTACACATCTTTCTGATATTTTTAGATAATTTATTCTGGATTGCGTAATTAAGGAACTAGAGGGTAAGAACCTCTGAAGTCTCATTCTGGCAATCTTCAGCTACTGGTTTGCTCTTGTAAATCCCGCTAATATTGCCCAAATACTTTGTTTCTTCCTGCTCTCTTTTGACTAAATGTCTGCTAACAGTGTGCTACTTTAAAAAATAAATGCTGATGTTCTCAGATATTTGCTTTGTGATCAAAATGAATGGGTTTTTCTACCTGGAAAAATGGGAAATCAGTGGAAATCTCAACCTTTGTTTCAGAAGGTAGGAACTATGTCTTACATCTGTCTGTTGTAGCATAGGCATGTCCAATGTTTTGGCTTGTCTGGGCCACGTTGAGTGAAGAGGACTTGTCTTGGGCCATGTATGAAATATATAATACAGTTAATGTATGTAAACATTATAGTTAATGTATGTAAACAGGTAGTCCTCAACGTACGACACAATTGAGTCCAAAATTTATGTTGCTAAGCAAGACAATTGTTAAGTGAGTTTTGCCCCATTTTTCGACATTTCTTGCCACAGTTGTTAAGTGAATCACTGCAGTTGTTAAATTAGTAACACGGTTGTTAAGTGAATCTGGCTTCTCCATTGCCTTTGCTTCTCAGAAGGTCATAAAAGGAGCTCACATGACCCCAGGACACTGCAACCGTCATAAATATGAATATCAGTTGTCAAGTGCCTGAATTTTGATCACATGACCATGGGGATGCTGCGAAGGTCGAAGTGTGAAAAATGGTTGTTACTTTTCCAGTGCTGTTGTAACTTTGAACAGTCCCTAAACGAATTGCTGTAAGTCGAGGACTACCTGCCGTCCTGTCATACACTTGGACAAACTCTTCCCCTCACTTAAACAGGTCAGATAATCTGAAGGAGTTTAAACTGATTTAATGTATTAAGCTGTTAACATTTTCATTGGCTATTGTAAATGTGGTTAATGGTTTAGTGCAGTGATGGCAATCCTTTTAGAGACCGAGTGCCCAAACTGCAACCCAAAACTCACTTTTGCATCGTCAGGTGCCGGGTGGGTGTGGCCCATTGGCTGAGTGTGGCCCGTTGGGTGGGTGTGGCTGCAGTGGTAACGGCAGACTAGGTGGGACTAAAAAGTTCAATCAATCAATTCCAACTTTGCAAGATCTTTTTTTTTCTGTGAGAAGTTGAAATTGATTGAACCTTTTTTTTTTTTTTTTTGCACATGGCGACAGAGGCCTAAAGCGAAAAGGTTTTATAAAACCCAGCTGAAGGCCTAGGACTGGGGCGATGGCGTGCGTGCCCACAGAGAGGGCTCTGAGTGCCGCCTCTGGCACCCATGCTATAGGTTCGCCACCACTAGTTTAGTGTGTTGTGTGAACTCAGGATAATTGGAGTGCTGTTCAATAAACCTGGGATCCTCAGTGTTGGGCCTCATCTCTGCCAACCCTTCTGCCAGACTTGCTTTTCTTTTAAAGAATCTGCGTTTTAAATAGGAAGGTCACAATCATGTCATCTGCATGGTTTTTATTTCTAAGGAGGGTCTTTGGTAGTTTAAAAATAAACAACTAAAATGTGGTCCTGAACTTTATTTTGAAATATACTTATCTGCCCAGAAGAAGAAAAAATTAACAGTGCTTAGTAGGGAGCAACCTAAGAGATTTCTTTTGGGGGGGGGGTAGTGAGAAGCACTGTTTATTCTGGGTGCTTAGAATGATCGGTCCTTGAGGAAGCTGTAGGAAAAAAATGGAAATGTTCAGAAAGTGAGCTTACTAAGCAAGTAAATAAGACAGTTAGCAAGAGTTTTGTGGTAAAGTTCAGGTGTGGGAGATCATTAACAAATCCGGTGAATCGAGCAAAGAACAGAAGAGCTGTTGGATGGAGTTGACTATGCAGTCCTTATTTGCAATATTTTTGGTATATTAGTGTTCTACCTGAAAACCACAAAGTGAATGTATGCTGCAAATGCTGACTCACTGCCTGTACTTAAAGAGAGAGAGAGAAAAAAGGATCGGAGCGGGAGCTTTTATTGGCTGATAAAAGAATAAAGTTTTCTTGAGCCAAATCTAGGAAATGCTAGACTTAAGAGTGGATACAAGTTGATGTGTTCCACAAGGAAGAGAGATAAGTAACAAAGTCTAATGGATGACAGTGTTTGCCAGAAAGGATCTTTTGAAGAAATTTTCCACCATTAAAAATAATTTCTAGGATTTTATTTAAAAAAAAAAAGCTCTGGGTTTGTAGGGAAGAGACAAGTACTTAAGCTAAACAGGAGATGAAAGACTGGAGGCATGTAGAGAAGAAAGAATACAACTGCTACCTGTAGAAGGCTCAATAGGACAATTGTAATAATTGGTGGTTCCCGCTAAAAGGAATACACGCTAAGTATCAATCAGATCTGCTGTTTTAGAATGGGTGCTGTTTCTCAGATGTGTAGTTGATGTGATAAAACAGCTGGCATATCGTATCCATTCAAGCATTCTCTCTTGATACCATTAAGAATAGCTAATTTATCTTGGACTTTGAAGCTATGGAAGAAAAGTGAAGAATGTATGAGCACTGCTGTCCATCCTCCCAATTCATAGAAGAGAACTGGAAAGTGAAAGTATACTGCCCTTTGAATTACCAGCAATGAAAATGGTAACAGAAAAACATGATTTCTGAGAATATGGTTTATGTAATGCAGAGGATAAACTGTTGACATGAAATTATTTGCATTTTAGAAAGACTGGGAAAAATGTGTTTGACCAAAGAATATAAAACTCAATCTGGAAGATGGAGGAAACCCAGAATAAGATTAAGTGAGAAAGTAACTTTAAGGGCTTATTAACCCACCAGTGAAAATCAGGAATCAGTTTATAAAATGCACAGCATTCATTGTCTATATACTAATGAATAGAATAACAGAGTTGTAAGGGACCTTGGAGGTCATCTAGTCCAGCCCCCTGCTCAGGCAGGAAACCCTATACCATTTCAGAAAAATGGCTGTCCAAACTGTTCTTAAAAATCTCCAGTGTTAAGAGCACCCAGAACTAGTGGAGGCAACTCATTCCACTGATTAATTGTTCTCACTGTCAGGAAATTTCCCCTTAGTCCTAGGCTGGTTCTGTCCTTGATTAGTTTCCATTCATTGCTTCTTGTCCTGCCTTCAAGTGCTTTGGGGAATAGATTGCCCCTCTCTTCCTTGCATGAGGGAGTCAATGCACAGAGCATTGAAAAGAAAATGATGTTTAACTCATGTTAAAGACCAATGTGATTTAGTAGATGTAATTTAGGGGCAGTGATACATTTTGACTGGATTTCAACAACTGTAGGGTAGAATTTATTCAAAAGGAACAAAAAATAAAAGGAGGCTGACTTGCATTTTAGGTTAAAATGCCCATGTCTGCACAGAAAATCAAAGATGCTAACTTGGAATTAATTTGAGTTGAAATAAGCAGCAGGAAGAATAAAGGCAGTTCTGTTGTTGATGTCTACAACTCTCTCCCACCTTTGCGGTGAAGTTGTGCACAATGCTTTCCAAAAGCAAATGATTGAGCATTTGTAGAAAGGTAGATGTTAGTGGAATGTTAAGAAACACTTATCCAAAAAAAAAAAAAAAAGCTAAGAGCAATGATAAGAGGAACCAAACAACTAAGGAGGAGTGAACTCTTTCTTTGATACATCCAAGGATATATCAAACCAGTGTTTCTCAACCTCGGCAACGTTAAGATGTGTTGAAGTCCACACATCTTAGCATTGCTAAGGTTGAGAAATGCTGGCTTTGCCATTTATAAGGGATGCTGTAATTTGATTCCTGCATTGGGAAGCAGGGTGGATTTTATGGCGTAAGTACTGCAAGTCCCTTCCAATTTTGTGATCCTATTAGCCTCCCCAGTTTGATCTTTGGCAAATTGTAGTTACTGGTGGTGCCGTCATTTGTATGCAGCACTCATTTCTCACACTCAAAATTTCAAAAGGGCCACTAACCTGAAAAACCTAAGGAATCCATAATAAACCATGATCTAACAAGCCACTGTTCAACATGATACTTTTATCAAATCACAATGTAATTTGAACAAATTACTGTGTTACAGCTTCTTAATTATTTGTGTAAGTTTGGTTGCTAGATATATATCAGCTATATTGTTGTACAATAGAATTTACAACCCTCCAGGAAGATAGAACAGTTGTTGTTCACCACTGATTATGCTGGCTGGACTACTGGTATTTATCAATAGCTGGGAGCCCACAGGCTGTTCACCCATGTGGATAAAGAAAGTGTGGGTCATCCTTAATCTTAGACTTTGCTGAATTGTATTTGGGCAAAATCCCAATGGAACAAAATGTTGATTGAAGATTAAATGAAAGACACAAATTCCAAATGTTCTAAGATCTTCAGCCTTTGATACAAAATTAATTCTTCTTGGCAAAGCTTAGATTTTGAGTTCATTGCCTGCTTCCTAAGGGTGAAAGAGAATGGATGGCCCAAGGTCAGCCAGCTGGCTTTATGCTTAAAGTGGGACTAGAACTCCCAATCTTCCAGTTTCTAGTCTGATGCCTTAATCACTACACCAAACTGGCTCTCTAATGAGCGAACTGTATGGTATTTTGTATAGTGGACCACCAGGACAAATTGTTGCTATTGTGGGTTAATCTCTGTATTAGCAATTCAGTTTGCTCTCTAGCTCAGTTCCCTCTCTACTCCCAGCCACACCTTGAGTGGATTGGAACTTCTGACACAAGACTAAGGCTATTCTTAATATATTAGAGCAGGGATGTCAAACTGGTGGCCCACGGGCTGGATGCGTCACACATAGGCCATGCCCATCCCAGCTCTGCAAAGGCAAAAAACATCGTGATACATCACAATATGTCATGTGATGCGATTGAGTTTGACACCTATGCATTAGAGAGCTAGGGATGATACATTCATTTTAGTATCCCACCCATACTCATACTTTCCATTCTTTGCAACCTATATTAATTTAATTCTTTTAGCCACAAAAGCCAATGGCTCAGCAACTGAAGTGGATGAGGAAACGTAAACTACAGAAATAAGCTAGTTCTTATGAGCTTGGCTGCTGGGCCTTATGGCCTTGATTGACTATCAAAGTTGGGAAGGTAGATTGACCTCCTGACTTTCTAGTTATTAGAGTCCAGTGTGTTGCTGTGTATTTAGTATCTTGGTAGTCTTTGTTCAGCAAAAGTTTTTATGTCCTCTATATTGTTTCAAGGACTGACTATGGAAGCAACATCACCTGAGTAGTAATGAGACAGACTTAAATCTCCCATTCATGGTTAATTTTAAAAAAGGATGGATATTCAGTCTTATCAATGAACATCTGATCTTAATTAATCCCCAGGAATGTTGTCATGGTTTTGTGGCCATATTTCCCAACATACTTAAGAAGCTTTCTCCTTAATTATATGATGACAATGGCAGCTCACTGATGAAAGAAAAATAAGGAGAGGAAGGGTATACAGGAAGAAAAATCTCACAGCTTGTGTAGCCCTTTTAGTAAGTTTAGTAAGTTTCCAATTTGCACAAAAATTCAGGTTGCACAAACTTCTACCTTAACACACTTAAGCAATTAAAATATATGAGGGATATTTGCATATATAGTGTTAGAAGTCAGTTTTCAATATCAGCCTTCAACATAACCATCTAGTATTTAGAAGAATTATTAGCTGAGCTGAGAGTGTTGTTCTGGCATAGAGCGTAGCTAGTACAGGTAGTACTTGACTTACAACAGTTTGTTTAATGACCGTTTGAAGTTACAAAGGCACTGAAAAAAGTGACATAACTATTTTTCACATTATATTTGCAGTATCCCAATGGTCATGTGATTCACATTCAGACACTTGACAAGTGGTTCACATCTATGATGGCTGCAGTGTCCTGGGGTCATGTAATCCCCTTTTGTGATCTGCTGACAAGCAAAGTCAATGGTGAAGCCAGATTCACTTAACAACCATGTTACTAATTTAACAACTGCAGTGATTCACTTAACAAACGTGGGAAGAAAAGTCGTAAAATGGGATAAAGCTCACTTAACAAATTTCTCACTTAGCAACATAAATTTTGGGCTCAGTTGTGGTTGTAGGTGAAGAGTACCTGTACCAACTGATCCCTTAGGATGCAATCTTAAACTCTCTTATTTGAAAAAAATGTCTTGAAATTCAAGGAGCAGATATATAAGACAACTCTAGTTGTAATCAGTTTCCCATATAGTTAAATTTCTCCCTCATTTTTATAAAAACTAGTAAGTCAACAAAAGGAACTACTACAGCAGAAGCAAATGGCACCTCTTGACTTCTAGATGAACTACAACTTCATATGCTAGTTATATTGATTGGAGTTGAAAAATCACATATGCACATTCCAAATTACCTAGTCCTGTGCATTTCGAGATAGTGAACTAATAGGACCCAACATTTTCTAAACACAAAGAATGGGGTGAAAATCGTGGTTGAAAAAGAACAGTTCTTCTTAATACATATAGTCTTTGTTACTTGGTGCAGAAACAAAATCGTCTCTTAACTCTGAAGAAGAAAACATCTTTTTTCCGTCGTTTACAAATGATCTGCAATGGACTTCTTTAAGTGGTGGAACAGGAGCCATTCCAAAGCAACAATGTCTAAGTTAACCACGCCAAAGGAAAAGTGATGGAACGTAGACGGCTTCTGGTTGTTTCAAAAGCAGGAATGTAAAAAATGTGGTGTTTATGGCTTGTCTACAAAGTTTTTCATCATGCTAGAGAGAGACAAGCATTTCGTCTCTCCACCCCACCCATACAATATTTTAAAAACTAACTTGTGTCGAAAGCCACTCTTCTACTCTATGTTCCACATTGGCTTTTCTTAACCAGAGAAATCTGGGACTTGCTATTGGTAAGCAAATGATCTAAGTTGGAAACAGATTGTTCTGAGAAAGTAGAGAGAACTCGGCACCTTAACTAACCACCATTTCTGGCCCAGTGGAGTAACTGATTCCAGTTACATTGTAGTTTTACATAATAGTTTTATTTTGAAATCTGGGCTATTAATACATCCCTCTGCTAGATTAAGCTAAGCACCACTTTCATATTCATTCTCTTTTTCTGTCCCGTTGGACCGTTGGTTCCCTTACCATCATCCAAAGCGATGCAGTTCTCTCTCTGCTGAGCTGCCTGGAGTCTTGAAGAGACAAAAAACGAAACTCTTCAAAGCACAGGGTTAGGGAGGGCTTCCTGCCTGTGTTCCTCATCCTGAGATGGGGCTTTGCTGCACGTTTTTGGTAAGCAGCATATGCAGACTGATCTGCCTAAGTTGCCTGTCTTGGGTGAACTACCCACAACTATTGGGGGAGCAGCAGAACATCCTCAGTCTATGCTGCTCGACACATTAAAAATGACCTAGAAGGTGGAATAGAAGAAATGCAGCTCAAAATGTCAGACAATGAGGTGCTGAATGGAAAATTATCAGATGGATGGATACAGGATTGGAGAGCCTTTGGTTTACATCAGTGCCTGAATGAAGGATAAAGGATGACCTGTAAACTCTGAAAGTACTTTTCCTCCAATTCCATTGGGACTATGTTTGCAGGAATTCCCTGCCCAAAGTAAATGTTAATGATGGCAATCTTAATATGTTTCCAATTTGTCAGGCAGAAAAAGATGGTTGTTCAGAGTTGTATATTCAGAGGATGATAAAAAAAAAATAGGTGAAAATCTACAGGACACGAGCAAGGAGATTGCACGCCTGTTTGCATTTGCTCTACCCTGCTATTTCTGCAGGTTTAGGCAGCCTCTGGTGCCTCTGCTCAGTAGCATCAGCCACAAGCTTCCTGCTGCCCCCATAATAGCTTGAGCTAGGACAGGAAGAGCAATGCACCTGCCACCCACCCATGAGGATGTCTTTAAAAAATAATGCTCAGACGATACTTGCAGCATGCAGATGGGTGCTATGCTCTTTGTTTGCAAACCACAGCAGGATGTTGAATGTCACAGATGACCAACACATTCTCTCTGCACTTTCACCAGATTGGTGGAGAAGCTCCTTCATGAGAAGGGAGTTTATCATGAGGAGTAGCTATGACATGATCCTTTTACATCATTCGTTTCTTATACTGTAATTTTCTAAACATCATTTTGGTACATTTGGAATTTTGGATACAGGTTGTCCCCATGCACACAAACCATTGCCTTAGGAAGGGCTGCCCATTTGTCCGTTTTATGAAAAATAATGCAGTTTATTTCTGGAATGTTCCAGGTTTGTTTTTTCTAGAATAGGATTATTGGTGTATTTGTAAGATGAATGAAGAACAGAGGATGAGTCCTCTTAGATCACACCTTTAATGACGTCCATCATCCCATGGCCCAAGTTCCCTATTTGAAGGGGATACATTTGAAGTGAGATTCTATTATTGTAGTCCGGAATAATGTCCAAACATTATGCAGGAAATTGACCCGCTTTGAGCTTTCTTTTCAATTTTTACCATTAATCTTCTATTTTTTAGAAGGTTTTCTACTTTGTTTTTTTTTTTACAATAATTTTAGATGTTACATTTCAAAAGAAACAAATGAATAGAAAGCTTAAACATTAAAAAGAAAAATTAGAAAGTGCAGAAAAAAGATTAGAAGAAAAATAAATAAAAAGAATATTTGCATGTATGTATAATTTCCACCATTATCACAAGTATAAACAATTTTAGTAACTTATCACCTTCTCCTAAAATACAGTAAGCGATGTCTTAAACACAATTGTTTTGTTATGGTGGCTGCATGGTGGATGGTGGATGTTTTGTCAGCTAGGGCTCTCTTATGTTAAGCAGCTGGTTCTGACGGTAGCTTGACCTAAAGTGAATCAGGAATACAAAGTAAGCCCGTTTCAGAGGTGGACCTTCTGCGGACCACCATAAACATTTCTTGTTCTGCAAAATTTACTTTTTGAAATGGATGAGCTGCTCTTGGAATGCTCAGGTCAGCACATTCCAGGAAGAAAACAGACATTCTGGAAGCAGGCCATGCTATTTTGCAGATCCGTACTATTTATAAAATGGTTGTTGTGGACTACGCAGCTTGGCACAAAGCACTGATTTACCAGAAAGCAAAGCGAGATTGCTACCCACACCCTACTCTCAGTCTCTGATGGTCTACTATATATTACTCCAGCTGTCTTTTCCTTTTAATGTGAAGAACACATATGCCAAGAAAGCATTTGTGTGCAACACGCTCTCTTTCACAGTGCCTATGGGGACCAGATTCATTTTTCCAGAAAGATCACAGATGTCTGAAGATCCATCAGCTGCAACTACCAATGAGTCATCTAAAACTAGCAATGGTTCAACTGTACCTCTCAGGCTGTGAATTCAGATCGTCAGTGTGAGGAGTATTGTACAGCACAATTGTCCATGTCACCAGTTCTTGTTCAACTTCCTGATCAAAACTGCTTGCTAGCACATGTCTACTCACTCATTAACTATAATGTTGAATCATCAGCTCTTCTGCTGTCTCTCTGGAGACAGATTGCCTTTTAAGGACTGACATCAGTCATGTAGTAGTGTCATCACATTGTCAGATAGCTACTCTCAGATGGCTGTTTCAAGTAGATGTTAAACAAAATAAAGGAGACACACAACACATGTGTGATATACAGGGATTTTAATAAATCTTTCTTATATCCCTAGTATATACTACTGTGCATCTAGCAGCATCATTGGGTATTGCTTACGGAAATAAAAAATAATCTGATAGTTTTCTTGCAGAAAAACCCTAAAAATAGACATTTTAAACTATCATCCTATAGAAAATATGTGGTCTTATTTTGGTGAGTAGGGCTGCATACTTAACCTTGTTCAAGACAGTAAATGGGATAGGTGAGCTTGCCATTTTTCAGGTGGGGGGGGGGTGTAGAGTCTTTCAAGCCATTATTTTGGGAGTTAAGAGCTGCCAAAATCAAGTTTTGCTTTAATGTCAGTATATCTCAAAGCCTGCTGAGCCACCACCCATTTCATTAAATAATGGGGGCACAATGTATGACCCAGTACAGCCACACACAATTATTTGTATAGCTCCTTCCTCTGTTAAAATTGAACCCAGCGGACTTGTGACTAGAGGAGGGAATAGATGGTTGGGATGTCAAGAAAAATAAAGTTTTTATTCTGCACATATTTTCTACATTCTGACTATTCATGTTGAACCTCAAACTTTGTTTATGCAACATGTTCCATTAGGAACACACGAAGCTCTTGACTAAAAACAAATTGTTTTTATTTGATGCATATCAATATTTGATGCATATTAATTAATTGAACATAAACTGCCACCGGAAGATTGTTTTCTATGAGGCATTTATAAGCTTCTGCCAGTCCTTTAAACAATCCACTTCTATGTAATCAAGCCAGGATGAGCAGCCATCCATTTAAAAGATACACCAAGGGTTCCACATCAAACTGGGCTCCAAGTTAAAACAAATCCAAGTGATTTTATCTGCAAAGTGTTTCACAACTTACGTTGCAGGCCAGAACATCACTTTTACAATAGTCAAAATTTATACTAACGTTACTTAGGAAAGCTCTACTGGCAGGCACAAGAGTGGCAAAACAGTAACTTTAATCTCTGCTTCTGGGAGAGGATCTATGGTGGACTAGATGTTCCTGAAGGCATCAGAGATCAGTAGCTAGATGATAACTTCTGGCCAGCATAGTCGCTCCAGAAAAAAAGAGAGAATATGAGATTGCCCACTTGCAACCAGGACAACTGCTCTGGACAAGGAGACCATAGGAACTGAGGTTTTTGCAGTTAGCTCGTGAGTCCAGTGGCTGAGGATTGAGAAAAATTCAGTCAAGCTCACAGCCATAATGCCACCTATATGGACACAAAGTTCACAAAAGCTATACTTTCTTAACCACTTTTAGATACAATTTATTTACAGCTAAAGAGAGATTTTCTCAGCAGTAGGATAATAGAAATCCACTTGGTGAAATCAACATTCTTTCTGGATTAGAAAAGGGGGGAAAGGGGAGGAGGAAGAAGCTTCAAAGGATTTAAACTTTTAGCAAAAGGCTTAACAAGGATTGAGTACAACGAAGTTTAAAAGTGATAAAGGCAATAGTATTTTTGAAATGTTGATTTTTGATAAAAATGCTTTGGAATGAATTGGAATTTAATAGAAAACAGAATGGACCTATGCTAGAATATTATTTGTTAACTATTAAGGAGTGCAGACAATTAATGGATTTGATCAAACAAAGGATAAAGATAATATGAGCCACACCATAATGGTGACTGACTGCGGAGTGCCATTTGAGACAAAGTATTAAGAGAACAGAAAGACAAAACAGGAAAAAGCCTGCCTTTTACTCTTTCTCTTATATTTGAAATACTTTTACATTATAATATTGCAATAGGACCCACCAGGGTGGGATTTCTAAAGCAACATGCAGAGACAAATTACACCAGACTTGCTTCAGAAAATGTTTGCAAAATCAGGCAGTGAATAACCTGAATCACTTAATATTAAATGGACATCTTTTGAAAAAAGAATGTGTAAGACTTGTAAAAATGAAAAAAGAAATGAAAGAAAAAGTTGAGAAAATGGAAATTGCTGTACAGCAAATCACTGGACCACTACAACAAATTAATGACCAGGTGGAAATTCTGGAAAGTAAAACTGAAGATATTAAAAAAGAGAGCTAGAAAGTGAATTAGATAATCTGGCATTACTGGAATGGACATTTTACCCAGGGAAATTCCAGAGGATTCTGGTGAACATATTATAGAAAATATTATTAAAGCCTTATTTATTTATTTTTTGAATGAGATGAAGATATAGAGGCAGGTACTGAAAGACAACGTCTGTTGGAAAGACAACGTCTGTTTATTACTCAATGGACTTATGAACTTTCTGTGTAAAACAGAAAAAGATGAACTAATGATTTATTGTTTTGTTGATTTGATACGATAGATCAGGACTTTTCAAACTTTTCACCCATTGTACCACTTTTAGGATATGGCAACATCCAAGTACCACCAGTCACCTAGCAAGGTGTCAAAAACTTGATGATCAAAAAAAAAAGGGAAAAAAGTGATAAAGTACAGGTAGTCCTCAACTTACAACAGTTTGCTTAGTGACTGTTCAAAGTTACAATGGCACTGAAAAAAGTGTCCAAGCCACAGTCGAGCAAGACACCAGCCTGCCCACACGGCAGCGCTCTTCCTCCTGTCTGAGGTTTTCATTGTTGTGAGCATTTCTGTCAGCGGGGGTGGGGTGGGGAGTATTTGATTTTTATTCCCCCATCTGCTGGGTGATTGCAGCAGGCTTTGGTCACTTCACATGACTCTGGGTCACTGGGACCATCATAAATATAAATCAGTTGCCAAGCATCTGAATGTAACTCACAAGACCCTGGAGATGCTGCAACATTCCAGCTGATCAGCGCTTCTTCTGGGCTCAGCAGAAGCACCAGGATCAGTGCTGCTTTCCAGTTGATAGGTGCTTCTTCAGGGCTCAGCAGAAACACCAGGATCAGCGCCGAGCTCCAGCTGGAGCCTGGCGCTGATCTTGGCGCTTCCGCTGAGCTGACAGCTCCAAAAAAGCACCAATCAGCTGGAAAGTGGCACTGATTCTGGCGCTTCCACTGAGCCCTGACAGCCCTGCTGCTCCAGCCATCTCTTGCTCAGGCTTGTGTAGTGCTGCCACCAGTTCAGCTCATTCCCCTCCCCCGCTATCTTTTATAGGATGATCACGTACCACCTGCCAGGTGCCAATGTACCACAGGTGGTTCCCGTACCACTGGTTGAAAAGCCCTGCGATAGATTATAGAAAGCAGATGTAACTTTAGATAAAGAGGTAAATTGGTCAATGTTCTTATAACAGCTGTAAAGATGATTGGAAGCCGCTTCTTTGTATCCTGTTTTCTATTTTTTTTTTACTTTTTGTTTCTTGTACTTGTACTTTTAGCTCTCTTCTTTCTTACTCTATATTAGTTTGTATTAGTTTCTGAAAACTTTTAGTAAAGTTATATAACAAAATCACTCCGCTACTAAGCAGGCTCTCTCCATTGTTCTATTAAATTTGTCATAAGGCTTCCTCCATTGACTTCCCAATTCTACTACAAATTAGAGAGACTGAGATCCAGTAAACTGGCTAAAGCAGGAATAAGAAGATGCATGTAGCATGTGGCTGAATGGACAAGAACCAAGAAGAGGGGGCTGCTACTACATCTGAAGCAAGCATAATGTTTTCAGTTCCTGGGAGTGTCTTAAAACCTGTAGTTTCTCAAAGCAGCATATAAACTGGAAAAAATAAAATAAAAATCTAGGCTAAGTTAAACACATGCCAAGTCAAAAGACAGAGTAGAGAAACAGCCAGCAAATGGAGTTTTAGGAAACCCAACAATGCCTTATTATATCGCTTTAAAAGACTAAGGACCTTGTGTCGATCGGTTGTTGAAGAGCTCCCTAGTGGACAACAGCAGAGAATATTTCTTTGGGGATTTTAAACTTTATATAAATAAGTATCATTCACACAATTCCTTTTGAGGGCAAGAAATGCTTTGCAAAGCGCAAGAAACAGTAGGAAATATTAAGCAAACCCAATTAAAGAAATAAGAAAAAGAAAAATGCTGCTTAATTTAATTAATACCAACACATCCATTGTATTGCTCCATACTTTTCTTTGTTTCCACTATGTCCATACACCACTTGCAAGTTATCTTTTGCCTTTTAAACGTCTTTTGGAGAACCTCGCCAACTTCATTCAGTCACAACGTATTTTTTCCCACTCTACTCTCCATCTATTCATTCTTTCATTATATATTTGCATTGCAATTCACTTTTCATTATTTCCTTCTGTATGGCAGAATTACCTCCACGTACTTCTGTAGTAGTTAGCTATTTCTGTATCCAAAGGGCTTCACTCATTAACACCCCCCCCCATTCTTGATTATATTTACTATTTTACCACATACATTCCTTGTGTATCCTATTCCTGCTACATTCAACTGTTATGTTAATCCTGTTATGCCGAGCTCTTACATGGACAGATGCAAGCTCTTCTACATGAACATTTTCATTTGACATTCATTTTTCAGCATGTGCAATCCACTATCTTTCTACAGAATTTGCACATCTTAAAATTTTCTCTCCTACCACCTCATGCAGTTCTTATATATGTATCCATTAATACATGAAGTCACCAAAAGGACATTACCTATCCTTCTCTTTCTCCCGGCTAAATGCTGAATGCTTCATTAACTATTCCCTTTATTCTCCCAATGCTGTGTTTCCATATATTTTTTTTAGCACCTTCAGCAACTAGCTTTCGGCTCCATGTTTGTGCAAATATCCCATAATTCAAGCCCATTCATCTTCCATTTTTTCTAAACTAACAAATATTCAAAACTTTCTCATATTCACATATTTCTCATATTCACATATTTTTCAATGACCCATTAAAGAACAAAATATAAGGGTATTTTCCTGATATTGCCAAAATACAACCGAGATCAAAGGATTATTGTATAAAGGGCAGGAAACCTGAAGAATCTTGACCAATTCAGATCAAAAACTAATAATCAGGCAAGACCATTTATGATATTCATTCATTCATAATAGGTTAGCATCAGAACTAAAATTTAATATTTAGAATTGTGTTGATTTGATCCATTTTGTAAATTATCTACATCATTCGAGCACCATTTTCAAATGAAAATTATATAAATATATGGAAAGATTTTTCAATTTACCCAAGGTCCATGGTAGTCTACTGTATTTTAATCAAGTCTTCCTCAGTGCATAACCACCTACCTTGTTCTTTTGGAATACAGCTTTCCTTTAAAAGGGAACAGAAAGTCCTACTAAACAAGGATTAAATTGCATCTCTAAAGTACTTAACATACATGTCTGACAATCATAGGACACGAGCTGCAAAACGGTGCTAGGGAATACTAGACAGAAGCCCTAAATGTTTTAAAATACACATGAGAAAGAAATAATCAAAACCCACAGTGGCATTAATGTGCACCAGAAATTATTTGAAAAGTGAGTGAATGCTGGTGGAGCAGAACTCAGTATATTGAAACAGGTTAAAGAGAGGTTTTTGTCCTTTTGCCAGGAATACACCCACATGAAGTGCTCTTAAATTTCATTGAAAAGGAGCTGCACACTTATTAAACCTGTTTAAATAAACAAGAATAGGAGCTTGCATTATTACTCCCCACCCCCAAAAATGCAGTTAATGGAAAAGATTTAAATGTTTATGGATGTTCAGAAAATGCAGTTTCAAAAGCCACCTTTGGACAAAGATGACTAAATAATTCTGGTATGTACAAAGCAAATGTTAAAAAATTAGGTCAAAAGGCAATAATTTATTACATTCTCCCATTTGAATTCCCCATATTCTCAAAACACGGGGCACATATATGACCGATAATGGTTCTAAGCAGAATATTCTATGATTAAAGGAAGCAAGTCCATCTCCGTATGCGAGAAGGGGAAGGCACTTGGGTGTCTTTAGGAATTTCTAGCCAAGCTTAAAGCAGGGATTATTGCATGATACAATTGTTTTCCTAGGTTATTGGTGGGTGGAGGAAATTTCCATCAGTAGTCCGAAGAAGGCCAGCTGACATTCTGGAAAAGAGTTTCCACTTACCTTGAACTCACTCCAAATCAGAGACGCCCACAATAATAAGCTGCACAGAGCTCTAGTTCTATAAAGATTTTTATTTGGAATGAAAATATAGATATCAACCCTGAACAGTTAATTTCCCCTGTTCCATTGTCACTGTGTTTTGGAAGCCAGAAAGAGGAGTGGTACCAGAGACAGTAGCCTGAGGACTGTGACCAGAAGGCAGGCTCCTTTCACCACCTGGCCCTACTGCACGTCTCTCCATGTTCTCATTGCAAAAAGTTCAGACAAGGAAGCAGAAAACTCCTCCATGGGATTTCAATGGTCCTATCTGAGAAAAAGCATCCCACCTCCCACTGACTTATAGGTGGCCCAGGCTTCCAATAACACCCCCAACCCCACCCCACCCCCCGGGTGCACACACACACTTGCCACGAGAGACTCATAAGGAAACCTCAGCCTTATTCTCAAGTGGAGGGTACAGGCAGGCCAGGCCAAGCTGTCAGACAGCCCCAATCTCCCTGGGTGATATCTAAGCCGGCCCCATTCATGGGAATGGGACAGGAAATAGGCCATTGACCAGAATAAGGCAAAGGAGCAATGGTTAGGGCACTAGCATATGGCCCCTTGGATAATATGGGGTGCAGAAATGAGAGGAAGAGGAGATTTGGTCCGAGACAAAGCCCAAGAAACATTCCCAGTAGCAGCAAGAGAGGGCAAGCCCCTGTCTCACCCCACAGGGCAGGAGGCAATGTGAAGGGATTACTGGCAGGTCAAAGGAAGGGGAAGTAAGTGAGATCCTCCATGTTGGTCAGGTTCTCTTGGGGGGGGGGCACGCAAGGCCCATTAGAAATCACCATTCTCAATGCGGCTCAACTGCAACTCTAGCCTTGCAATGCGCTCCCCCTGTGCAGCCACAAGCGCCCGCAGGGATGCCACTTCACGCAACACCTCTTCAGTAAGCTGCCTCCCTTCCTGCAAATGGGAAAAAGTTGATCATTCATTATTTCATCATATTATCCATCTTTTTGCCCGTAAGATTCCCAGAATTCCAATGGCCCAACTCAAACCAACCACTAACTTACAATAACTGGAACAGACAGCAAATACAGTACATAATCTGGTGCAGGAAAAGGTGAGGAAAGCAAATCTGACCCACATTTTTAAGCCTGAAACAACACATATGCACAACCCTACCCTGATCATATGGGAGTCACAATAAGGAAGATGATCATTGCTACAGTTTCAAATAAAGAAATCTTCTGCAGCACAGGTTCTCAATTTTGGTGATTTTAAGATGTATAGATTTTAACTCCCAGAATCCCCCAACCAGCATGCATTATATACTTGGCTGCATCATGTTTCCAAGAGCCTGGTTTACAAAGTTGGTTGCAAAAAATTTAAGTGCCATTATTTGAGCAGCAAGGAGATCTGTGCAGGATCATATTCTAACCCAAGAATCATACCCAGCCTTTCTTAAAGTGCCGATACTTGTCAAAGCTATGAAGAGTCAGAAGCTTGCTTTTCTGCATGTAGGGAGGGCAGAAAGTCCGAAGATGAAGCAGACACTCAGTACTACCTTGCGAATCCCCATATGCCCCAAGCAACAGCACAGTACCCACCCTGCTAGCAGCAGTAACACCAAGGGCAGATGTGGCAGCGGATGGAGTCATGGCACTGGAGGGTGTGGCACTCAGCCCAGTGTTGGAGGGAGCCGCCGGGCGACCCTCAGGCAACAAACTTCTTCGGTTGACCTTGAAATCCCGCTGTTTGGTGGGTACATAGGCTTCACGCAGTGAGATTAGGATGGGGGGTGCTGTCTTCCCTGCCACCCATTCCTCTGCCTCCATGGCAGCTTCCGGCCCAGCTGTGTCTGGGTACAAGTCATCTTGGAACAGATCTGACTGCAAAGAGAGGACAGCATCAGCTTTCATGGCATTGGCAGAGAGCACCAGAACAGAGTCCTAAGATGAGTTACCAGCGTGTATTTAGCTGAACATGGAGAAAGAGACTAAATGTTTTACACTCATATGGAGCCCAAAATGTGAACACTATTTCATGTGGTAATACTAAGAATGTCCATTCTGCCTGAGAAATCACAAAAGGATAATCTGAGAACACAGACTTGAGAAAGGAGCATCTTAATTCCTCAGTGTTCATGGATCTGTTTCTAAATGGAAACCACTTCTCTTAACCCAAACATGTTGTACTGTTGCACAATCTACACAATAGTAGAGGGAAAAGTCTCTAGAATCAATCCTTTCACCAAAGGGATTCTAGGTAGTCAAGGAAAATTAAGTTTTGAACTGAACCATTCTAATTCTGTTTTAACATTTTTCTTTACATTTCTGAATAAAGATCAATTCTACTGGAACATTTGGAAATCATATTCAGAGCAGAATGTTGCATTTCATGGTGAAAGAAGTATGTGGCTGAAAGGAAAAGAAATTGTCACACGGGGGACAAAGAAGGCCAGGAAAACTTAGATAGTTATGTTTCTCAGAATCATATTACTTCAGAGAGATTAAAAATATGAATGAAAACAGGTGTGTGTGTTGAAAAAAAACCCAGCTCTCAACTGCCAGGAATGTTTTAAACAGAGAGTATCAAATAGTAATACAATACAGCAATTGAGACCAATCCTATCAAGGAGTAGTAGGATACTATATAGATATTCTAAATCAGCGGTTCTCAACCTATGGGGTCAATCAACCATTTCACGGGGGTCGCCAAGCAAGGCTGTCTGCCATTTTTTTCCCCTTTTCCAGCGGGTGCCTTACCTCCCTTGGGCTGGGGCAGCTGGTGGCCCAGCCAGTGGTCGGCCTGCTCCGTCTCTGCCGCTTGCCAGCTACGCGTCGGCCGGCGCAGGGGGCAACACCACGCATGTGCAGCGCTCCCGGTCAGGGAAAGTCCTCGACTTATGACCAGTTGGGTAGTCCTTGACTTACGACCGGTTTAGTCCTTGACTTACGACCGGTTTAGTCCTCGACTTACGACTGGTTGGGGGTCGTAGCATTAAAAAGGTTGAGAACCACTGTTCTAAATCAAACTTGCCGTGTCACGTGAGGTGTCATGATGTGTTGTGACTTTTTTTGCACTGCCGGACCTGGGGTGGGCACGGCCTACATATGTTGCAACCAGTTTGACACCTCTGTTCTAAATTATCAATTCAAAGACCCTAATCTAAATCTTAGCACAACTGTAACCTTAAATTAATTTGCAAGATGTCTAAGAGACTCATGGTTGAAATAAGATTGGAACTGGCTGACCTTACCAAGCTTTTTAAAAATGAGATATAATGGGAACTGAAGCACATTCATTAATCTACTAGGTCATTGGCTAGTATTATTAAAACAACAAAATTACAAATTAATGCAGAGCAACAGAAGTCAAGATCCAAGGAAAAAAGTATCAGCCAAATGATTCCTGACATTTTATAAGTTGTCTAACTTGTGTTAAGAAAAGCACTGCTGCCAGAATCTAGAAATTTGTAGCCTGCTTTGTCTTTTAGCAACATGGGGGGGGGGGGAATACAGTATTAGCACACTTCCTAGCAAGATGCTAATAGAGCACCGCAGTGGCAGGACCTGCTTTCTTCCAGATTAGGGTTCTGGTACTGGATTTTAATTCTAGTACTGGATTTTAATTCTAACATTAGACAAATAGGTCAGATGCTAAACTGCAACTGCTCGCCTGCCTACTAATGAAGAGCAGGGAAGGAAGATGAACCAGGAATCCCTTATAAGGAAAGGCAGGCTAATGTCTTCTTATGAAGTACCCACCTTCCTTGGCACTGTCATAATAATGGGTTCACACTTGCGCTCATGGAGTTTGTAAAATCTATAGAAACAGAAAGGAACAATTGAGTTAATCAGACTGGATCTTTAAAAACTATGAGAATAATTCATGCTATACTTTGACTGCCTATTTGCTTTCTTGCCATTCACCTCTATACCTTCCTATTAACAATTTAATCTAATTACCTGGCAATCTCACACTTGTTGACATCCAGACCCCGCTTGGGCATCCAACCCATGCCACGTTGTGGTTCTTTGCTAGTAAATGTGTTCAGGAAGTGGATGTATGGTGCTTCTGCTGTGATCTCAAAATACCGGATGCTAGAATCTCCCTGGAAAGCAAGAAAATATAGCAAGATACACCATGACAGAAACCGCTTTGGTCGCGCTGATGGATGATCTCTGGCGGGCCCAAGACAGGGGTTATTCCTCTGTCTTGGTGCTACTCGACCTCTCAGCGGCTTTTGATACCATCGATCATGGTATCCTTTTGCAACGACTTGAAGGAGTGGGAGTGGGAGGCACCGTTTTACGGTGGTTCTCCTCCTATCTCTCTGGCCGGTCGCAATCGGTATTGGTGAGAGGGCAGAGGTCAACCCCGAGGCCTCTTGAATGCGGCGTGCCACAGGGGTCAGTCCTCTCTCCCCTCCTATTTAACATCTATATGAAGCCGCTGGGTGAGATCATCAGACAGCACGGGGTGAGGTTTCATCAGTATGCTGATGATACCCAGTTATATATCTCCTCCCCGAGCTCTCTCAGTGAAGCGGCTGATGTGATGGGCCGTTGCCTCGAAGCCATGAGGGTCTGGATGGGGGTTAACAGACTCAGGCTCAATCCTGACAAGACCGAGTGGCTTTGGATGTTGCCTCCCAAGGATCATGTCGACTGTCCAGTGTTGACTCTCGTGGTGGAAAATATACCCCCTTCGGAGCAGGTTCGCAACTTGGGTGTCCTCCTTGATCCACAGCTGAATTTGGAACATCAATTGACGGCTGTGGTGGGGAGGACCTTTGCACAAATTCGCCTGTTGCACCAGTTGCGACCCTACCTGGACCGGGAGGTTCTCCTTACAGTCACTCACGCCCTTGTCACCTCACGTCTGGACTACTGCAACGCGCTCTACATGGGGCTACCCTTGAAAAGTATTCGGAGACTACAGTTGGTCCAGAATGCAGCCGCGCGAGTGATAGTGGGTGCTCCTCGATACACCCACGTTACACCTATCCTCCGTGAGCTGCACTGGTTGCCTATTGGTCTCCGGGTCCAATTCAAGGTGTTGGTCATTACCTTTAAAGCCCTATATGGCTCAGGGCCAGGCTATTTGCGAGACCGCCTACTACCTCATAGTTCCCTACGTCCGGTTAGATCCCACAGGCTGGGCCTCCTTCAGGCCCCGTCGGCCAAGCAGTGCCATTTGGCGGGGCCGCGGAGGAGGGCCTTCTCTGTGATGGCGCCCATGCTTTGGAACCAGCTCCCCCTGGAGATTAGGACCGCTCCCACCCTGTTGGTCTTCCGTAAACTACTTAAGACCTGGCTTTTCCGGCAGGCCTGGGGTTTATAAAACCTGACCCCTGGATGACTGTCTTTGTACTGTTTGTTTGTTATGTTTTATGTGTTTTTTATTGTTAGCCGCCCAGAGTCCTTCGGAAGTGGGGCGGCTTATAAATTTTAAAAATAAAATAAAATAAATAAAATGACAGAACTGCCACTGTTTGGATGGCAGAAAAATACATTAGAAAACCAGAATTCGAATCATCATTGAGAAAGTTAGCCTGATCCATAACATATCTGAGATGAAGTCCCATATATGAGAATCAGCCTATTATACTATGTTTAATAGTCTGCCGTTACATGAGTGCACTGTGCATAACACAACATGAAAGTCCTTCCTGTGAATTTTGATCAATAGATCATCTACTCACTGACAAAGTCCTTAAGGGAAAAGAGGTAGACCTGACTCCCGATTATTTGAAAACACCAAAATATGGCCTCTTTCTGCCCGTACACTTTGACTTTATGTCTTCAGCATAGGGATTGCCCTCCAGATACAAGGGTCATTTCCTCTCATTCCTAGACAATGTAGTCATTTGCTGATGTAATTCAACTGACAAGAGTTACACCCAGAATTCTCAGGTATCAGAGAAAAACAAGCACAAAAACACAGGCCTAATTTTATTTAGCAACAACGGGAGTCTTGTTTTCTTCGCAATATTAATGCTGAATTACAAGACAAGCTACAATAGGAAAGAAAACTATTAGATCCTCAGCAGATTCCCATGTACTATGATAGAAAAATCAATACCAGTTTAGTTTAGGAATTGTCCTATCTGTAAAGATAACACATAAAATATACTGGAAGGCATATTCTGCCTCAATCAGGCACCATCATGAATATACCTGCATATAGAAACAAAGTAAAAAAAAAAGCATACTTTGCCACAGACGTAGATAATGTTGGTGTCAGGGTCGTAGAAGGGCAGAAGGGCCCCATTGCTTGAGTCTAGTTCCTGCAATGCCATAGGTTCTTCAAGGTTTTCCTGAAATTGACAGAAACAAGAAAGCACAAAGATATATTACAATCTCTTTCAGATGGTTACCTCCATGTCAGCCCCTTTTGTGTAAGGTTTGACTTAATTGTTGCCTACTGCCTCGCTGGTTGGGAATAAAGAGAGAGGGTACTCCAGACTGGTTTGGGAAGGTTACTCTACATCAGAGAATTGCTTGAGAGGGAGAATCTCCTCATCCAGGGTTTAGAATTGTAGTAGAATCTTCATCCTTTCTCAGATACTACCTTCACATTGTGGGGATGGTGCGAGGCAGTGATACCATTGTAGAAGACGGGGCAGGATTCTGTTCATTTCCTTCAAGATATAATCCTGAGGGGTTCTCTTGCGGAACCAAGCTTAAAGCAATACCCATTTGAGAAGAAAGCAACCTTCAGAACGGGAAGAGGAGTCTGTTGCTCAGGCTCTTGGAACTGATAGGGGTTTCTCTTCTATTGGAGTCTTCCTCCCCACCCAGTTGTATCCCGCTCCGTCCACCTTCCCACTCACTGGATCCCAGAGAGCCAGCTGCCTTTCACTCATACGGCTGAAGCCTGTTGTAAAGATCTTCCCATCAGCCAGGAAAATGGCTCGCATTGGGCGTGCTCCCTCATACGCTTTCTCCCTTTCCTAGTAAGTAAGAGGGAAAGGGTCAGGTTAAGATAAAGCAAGCAGGTTCCACAATAGACAATAGAAATTCTCCCTGCCAGCTCTGCTCAGATATCTCTTAAACTGAATCCAGACTAAGCTCTCCTATCAGTCATCAAGATTAAATTCAACCAGAAGACTTAACATTGTTACAGGTATTTAAGCACAATTTCTTCAGCTCTGCCTTACCTTTTCATTTTGTCCCCATTCTAAGGACTATAACTATAACCAAACTCAAAAGTGTTTCTTCAGAAAGTTGCCTAGGAACAGACTAGATTAAGCTGGGAGGCCAATGAGGTCTTTGTGATGAAAGGCTGAAAACATCAAAGACCTCATTTTTAATTTGCTTCTGAGCAAAGAACACAAAATGTTAAAATCTTGGCACTCTGCAGGAAAAGAAGCTTCTTGTGCCACTCTTCTCGCTTCAAAATTAATCAGACCAGCATTTACTAAACCCCCTTGCTGATATCTAAGAAATATAATTTGACTCCATCAATATTTAAAATCTCTTTCTCGCTCTCTAATATTTTAAATATTTAAAAACATAATCCAGAAAGAAAACAAAAAGACAAGCAAAAGAGGAAATAGAGATTTACAAGAATTATAAAATTAAATGACAATTTCATGGTAATATTTAGTTCAAAATATTAAAATATATCAATTTAGGAGAATCTAAATAACACGCAATGATTAATGACAATTATATATCAGGATGAGAGATTACAATAATTTCTGCCTAATCTAAAAAATACTATCCTTAGATGTTGACACATTGTTAGAAGAAATTCAAATTTCAGATGTGTTACAAGACCATATGTGGTATTATAATCCAGAAATCTTTTCCATGTTGAATTCTATATTAAATTTGCTTTTCAAATAAAAGGTTATTTTTGACATTAATGTATACTCCCACTACTTTGCCATTCTTCCACAGAAAAGAGTATACATAATTTCCAACAAGCACAGGGAAAACTGATACAAAAGTGAAATTTAGGATTTTGTTATTGTTACTGTCTTTGTTATCTTAAATTGTGCTGATTTTATGAACATGATTTTGAGCTGAAGAACAGTTTAATCTGTTGTTTTACAGATGTATACGCATAACCACAAATTCTAAAATTGAAAAAAAAACCTATGAACAGCAGGGACTGTTAATGCAGAAATAGAGATCAGGTAGCTCAGATCCATGTTAGTTAATAAAAATGTGAAATCCTGCTCATTAAATTATCTGCTCTGGAAGTAATTTTTATATAGTAATGGAAAATGCGATTTCTGCCATAAATGTGTAATTATATTTAAGAAGCATAGCCTGAGGAGGGAAAGCACTTCTGATGCTCCAACTGCACTGAGAAAATATCTTTGTATTTTATACAATAGGGTTTTATTGCATTTTCAATTTTAAGGGTTAGCAGAAATTTAGAAAGCATAATTAAATCTGCAGGTATACAGAAAAGAGGAAAAAAGCAATCACTGGGTGGCAATCAAAACAATGTTTTCTAATTCTTTGCCTTTTCTAGTTTGATGAACTGTCCATAGATCTAAAGAACAAAATACTTTATATGATTTTTTTCTACTACACTCTTTCACAAACTTCAGCTGTTAGATTGCAACTTTCTGAAAAAAACAAACAAACCCAAAAACATGTGTCTCTTTAGGAGCTAAAAGCATTTAGATAGCGCTGACGCAAAAGTAAAAAAAAAAAAAAAAGGGGGGGGGAATGTAGATTCAAGACTAAGCTACTATGTATCCCAGCATTGCAGTAATAATATAATGCATTCTTCTTCAACAACTTTCTGGGGCTAAGATATTATAATTCCCCTCTACACAGATCCTGAATTGGAAAGACAATATTTATGCCATCATCGGTGATAGCTTCCCAACACCATCATCCCCATCTCATTTAAAACAACTGCCTTCCCTAACATTACTAAATGCTCATCAGAAGATAGCTGGAGTTCATTACAGTGAGAGGGGGACCTTTGACCTATTTGCTTCATTGACTCATGGGGGGGGGCAGAGGACTAAAGAAGAGCTCTTCCTCCCCCCCCCAAAGTTTGACAACTCTCATCACTAGCAACACAGATACTTCAACAGGAACTCAGCAAAAGCAATTTTGGCTTGGCTGTGAATCCCCCCACCCCAGATCAAACTTTCCCAAAAGACAGGTAGGCAAGACTGGCTAAAAAGGGTTCTTTTAAAGGTACTCCTTGCTAACGGGGGGGGGGGGGGCATGAGTTCCTAGGGAAGAGTCCCTTTAAAGATCTCCTGGCATGAAGAAAAAGCTGCTTTCCTGAACTGGAAGATATGTGCATCTCCTATCCCCTCGTCTAACTGGTGTGAGAAGCACTGGAGTCATCCAGTCCTTGGCCTTGATCCTAGTCCCTAGAGCAGGGCTCCATTTCTGTTCTCCTGCTTACTTCAGTGTATAGTCCTCGTATCTTTCTGCCACCTATGTATTTTGCTACTACTGTTGTAACATGTATTCAACACAGGACTGGTGATGCTGTCCAGATTTCTTGCTGACAGACTCAGGCATCATTTATTCTGCTGAAAACAAAGTTACAAAATCGGACTGTACCAGTTGCAAAATTTCCATTTGCCTTAAGATAGCACCTCTGCCTCAAGCACATTCCACATTACTTTTTTTTCAGTTCCTGTAGTAGGATTATAGTTCTGCAAGCACACTTTGGAAAACCAAAAACAAAGTGAATCCTGTCATGTATCCAAATGAACATTATAGTATACTACTATGAATACCCACCAATGTGTCATTTTTATACAAATAAACATGGCAAATTCTTTTGTAATTCTGTAGATCTGCAGTCACCTTACTGCAAATCAAAGACAGTACAAGTTTAAGATATGATTTAAGCTAAAAAAAATGGAACCTGAAGCAATAAAACAAAGAAAAAGCTGTGCAGATAAGAAAATGGGGAATCTACTGCAATACCCTAAAATACAAAATACAATGTTTTTGAATTGCCAAGATCAGAATGGCTTGTCACAATGCCACAAAATTAATTTCAACTCTTACAATCACACACTGCTTCATGAATGTAAACAAGAACTCAAAGCATGTCAGACTTACAGCTACAACTTGCCCACGACGTGGATCAATGATGCGCACACTTTTGTCCTTACAAGCTGAACAGAACAGACTGCCATCCCGGTTCCAGCTGACATTATAAATGATGTCAGGATGCAGATTGTCAAGGTAGTAAAGCTCTTCTGCAGTGCCCACATTCCACACAATAACCACATTATCACAGCCTGGAATAGAAAGGAACAACTAAATGGTTTGCTATGGTTTTTTTCAGACAGCTCATAAGCCCACATTTTTCAAAACCATCCTGCTTGCAGCAGAAACTTCTCAACTTTGCTGCCTCCTTTGCTGGTGGTACCTGCACTCAGAAGGATGTTGCGAGCGGTCGGATGCCACGTGATGATGCCCACACGTTTTGAATGTCCTTCCAGAACCACCACTGGTTCGGTTAGAGGCACTGTGAGGCCACCCTCTGGGATCTGCCATACCTGAAGAGAACAAACAGTGCAATACAAGGGCACAGAATCACAATGAAGCTCACATGTGTTTCATTCTCTCCCATCAACACTGCACCTCAAGCACAATCCTCCCTTCTTCCTAACAGCATCCAACATCAGTGGAAATTTATTTGGAAAACCCTCTCCTCCACATCATACCCTGCATAGTATTATCCACCTACTACTACTACACAAAGCCTAAAACAGCACTTCACATTTTAAAAGCAAAGGAAAAAAACCTCCCCTAAATTAAACCCTGTTCTGGGTATAATATGGTTCTACCCACGCTGCAGTTTTCAACCTCTGTCAAATGAAGAACTGTAGCTCATGCCAGCAAAAGACTGCCAGTCCTGTTTTATCTAAGTGAAATATTCAGATATGCCTTATTTTTGCATAATTTATTCTGCCTTTGCAGAAATAAGAAGTGTATGGAACATTGGAGTCTGCCTTCCTCCCCACTGCTAGAAATCTTGTTATTCTATCCTTCACATTGCCCACACCTTTCCAGCTGTGAGGAACACTTTTCACATGCAAGACTGACTGCAATTGCCTCAGCTTTAAGATGCATGTGGAGGCATGGCTACTGAAGAGACCACTTTACCCACTATACACACCTACATACAAACTTTCCCCATTTCCATCTCACCATAACAGTGCAATCCTCAGAACCACTGGCAATGATATGATCATTATGTGGACACCAATCAATGTCCAAAACTGGTCCAGTGTGCCCACACACGGTAGGGTAAGACTTATCAATGCGCCCTGTCTGGGGGAGAAATAAACGAGATAAGAGTTGACATACAGTTTAAGTCTCTCACAATCTTATTGCAAGCTGGAGTCCCGTTTTTTGTCTCAATTTTTTTTCCATATCAAGTCTCTCTCATAACCCTTCTCTTCCACCCCCAATTGTCTATAAAAGGTGGATCCATTAATAGAAAGATTAATATAAAGAAGTGACAAACATAGAGACAGTGAGTGGTCATTTTTATTAGAGTTTTCTGCTTCTCCTCCTCCCCCTTTCCTTTTTCCACCTTGAGCCCATCCTTCACCTTTTGCAGCGGGAGCACCATAAAGGCCCCCCCTCCACTGGCCTCGACAATTACTGCCACAAACTTGAGGTTGACAGCACAAAAGGTGCTGTCCCAGGTGACTCGTGAAACCCGGATGTCGTCATAGCACTGGTCATTCTTGACAGGCTGTCCAAAGACGTGGCGGAATTTGCTCTGACGCACAACCTTACGAAAGGACATGACTGGAAAGAGACAGAGCAAAAGTCAGAGAAAGGGTGCACACACAAGTATAGTGCAGGGATTCACTTATGACTGCTGCCCAGTTCGACGTCTTGCAATTTCAAAAGCATCGCTGCCAATAAAACCAGTTGCATCATCAGACAGTATCTGACTCTTAAGGGGGACTGGGGCCAGACCAATTGTGCTCCTAAAGAAGATGGGAACTGCACAAGAAGGAAGAAAGTAGCCACCAGTTTTATTCTTAGTTGCATCTCCTAAAATATTACCCCATATAAATTGGAAGACAGACCTAATTATCCTATTCCTTTGAGAAAAAGTAAAAAGCAGTTCCACGTTGTCCTCACCTTTAAAAGAGAGGCACGATAAAACATCAGAAACTAAATACAGTTAGTTCTTGACATTATCACAATTTGGAGCAGAACTTTTGTTGCTAAGCAAGGCAATTCTTAAGTGAGCCGTGCTCAATTTTATGACTTTTTTCTCCCCACAAATGTTAAGTGAATCGCTGCAGTTAAGTGAATCATGCCATCAATAGGCAAATCTGGCTTCCTCCATTAATTTTGCTTGACAGAAGCCAGCTGGGAAGATTGCAAATGGTAATCACATGAACCTGGGACCCTGCAAAGGTTGTAAATACATGCCAGTTGCCAAGCACCCAAATTTTGATTAGGTGACTGTGGGCATGTTGCAATGGTTGTAATAGCAAGGACCAGTTCTAATTCGCTTTTTTCAGCACTGTTGTGATTTCAAACGGTCACTAAACAAATGGTTGTAAATCAAGGACTACCTGTAAAACAGAACTAGAATAATCAGATGGCATGAGGGCAGAGCAAGGCCTAACTCAGAGAAAGCTCACAGGAAAGCCCATTTGGTGCCCTCTAACTAGAGACAAAAGACAGAAAGGGAATTACCTACACCACAACAAAGCCTTAATCTTTAAATCTATAAAACACGGAAAGCAAACTGGGAGGTTGCCTCAACACCAGATCCAATTGGATCAGAGTCAGAAACCAACCCAAACTCCAAACAGAACTCTTTCAAGCTAGAGGGGAACAAATGAAGTCCCACCAACAACAATCCATTCAGTTATTCAGAGTCCAATTTCAGAATGCGCTGAATGACTTCTGGGGAAGTGAGCTAGGATTACTCAATGGGGTGCATCTGCTTTCCATTCTGTTCATCAAGAGGGATCCCCCCTTATTTCCATAAGGAAGCAGAACCTATAGAAGCAAACATCTTTTAGAAATTCCTAACAGATCAGGTGGACTAAACGGTGGGCAATCATATAAATGCTCCTGCACATCCTGGAGAATTTGGAGGGGAAGTGGGGCTATAAAATTGACCCAATCTAATACAGTATGACAAGCACTTTTGTGTAGTGGCTAAAGACACCAGGCTAGAAACTGGGAAAGGTTGAATTCTAGTCTTGCCATGGACTCAAAGCCATCCAAATGATTTGGGACCAGTTACTACACTGTTTCAGCTCCAAGAAGGAAGCAAGACAAGCCACACCTGAAAATGCCGATAAGAAAACTGTAGAGACTTGTCCAGGCATTCACCAGGAGCAGGCATACACATACACAAAACCAAACCTATATTAGCTGGCCAGAAGTGTACATCTAGAAGAGTGTTTCTCAACCTTGACAATTTTAAGGCATGTTGAGAAACACTGATCTAGAACCTCCCTGAGAGGGGGGAAAAAATGATTGAGAAATGTAAAGGGAAGGGGAGACGGAGGGGGCCGGGTAGAGAAAAAAAGGAAGGAACTGTTTTTCTGCAAATCAGAGTCCCACGAAGAAATGAATAAATCATCCCAGTTCAATTACTCCACTGGAGCAACCGGATGTGCAAGGAAAAAAAATGCAAGGAGCCTCCAGTTGGACTAAAGGGAAGGGGGGGGGGGGGAAATCTAAGCAAAGCAATATTTTTTTTGGGGGGGGGGAGGTAGAAAGAGCGCAACCTGGAGGGAGGTTTCCACCCTCAGCGTGTCAGAGACCTGCCTCGTAAACAGCGAAAACGCAAAAGGGGGTCAGTCTCCAGCCGTATGCAAAAAGCTTTTCCATTTCCTGGCAACTGGAACGGCCAGCTGAGGGGAAGCCGCGTAGAAGAACGACAGCCACCGCCCCTCAATTTTTTTAAAGCGAAGTTGAATCTGAAGCTGTTGCATCCCCAGGATGGCCGCCACCTTCGATTTCCGAGGACCGGAAAAGAAAAGGCAAGGGAGAAGCTACGGCAGTATCGCTGCCCAGTCCGGAGGCGGGGAGCGAAGGTAGTGATTTTAGCAGTCTGCCTTCCGGCCTTGGGGCCCGGGAAGAAGCCCGGGAAGAAGCTCGGGGTGCCGTCCACCCACCCCGCCACCCCCTATCTCCATCAGCGCGCTCAGGACGCGGTCGCCTACCTCCACTCACCGGCTTGGAGGAACGGAACGGAGCAGCCTCTCCCTTGCGCACAGCCCAGGGCGGTGCATGCGAAGGGAGGGACGAAAGGCCCGGAGTGGGCCGGCCTCTCGGTGCCTACAGGAAATGACCGAGGAGGCGGAGGAAGCTCGCTTCCCAAGCACCGTTTTTACCTGCTTTGCGGGAGGAGCGGCCTAAAGCTCGAAGGAGAAATTCCTCCGGTACAGGAAGGGGCTGTGGCGACCGGGTACGCCGAGCCCGACAAGAATAACCAAGGCGAGCGACCGCTGCTTGGCTGGAGCTCCCGCAGCAGCTCGCTCGGGCAAGAGTCGGCCGCTGTAGTGGCCTGCAATTCGGAGAAGACTGCGGCGGTACGCCTGGCCAGCCCTGGAGGAGAGGTTCAGGCTGGCAGCCGGGATTCAGAGGCAGGATCCCAGCGGTCGTGGGAACTCATTTCGAGGAAGAAAAGCGCCTCTGGGGACGAGGCGGGAGCCTTTGCCTTCCCATTTGCCTAGCAGCAATTAGTTTATTAAGGGAACGGCGCGGTATTCCGACTCCCCAATACCTTTCTCCGCTATCGCTTGTTATGCGCGTTTTTCTCCTTTCACTGGGAGGCGGGCGCGCCTCCGTAAGCCCTAAACAGCATCCTGGAAGGTGCGCTTCCCTCATTTGGGGTCTACGAGCCGCAGCCCGGCGTCTGCTTTTCAGCTCTTCCAAGCGACCAGATGATTGCTTCCGTTGGGCTGGGATTTGTTATGGCTCTTTAAATCGGCCTCTTTCAAACTTGGCAACTTTAAGATGGGTGGAGTTCAACTCCCGGAATTCCCCTGCTGGCTGGGGAATTCTGGGAGTTGAAGTCGACACGACTTAAAGCTGCTGCCGACTTTGAAAAACGCTGGTGTAAATGAATCAGTGATCAAGCAGGGAGGGGTGGAGAGTGTGAATAATAAGAACTGTAGGAGTTGGCAAGGGCTAGAGGAAAATGAACTAAACTCCCCAAGAGAGCTGGTTGTGTCCAGTCTCTTAATTTCCAGAGATAAGGAACCCAGAACCTTCACAGCCATAGAGAGTAGGAGAAATGACTTTGTCCAAGATATGCAATAATTACCTAGGCAAAAGGGCTGAAGTATTTTAAAAGTCCAAAGCAACAAGATTATACTCAGAAGCAGCTGAGATGCTTCCCTGATTCAGACTTACAAGATTCTCTAAATATAGCCAATCTCAATAAAAGTAGTTTGAGTAGTCCTAAGTTGAGGACTACCTGTATACCCAATATTTCCGTTTCTAAGGCCATGGAAATAAAATCCTTGGTCAGCTTCCTTGTAATTTCTCTTTAAATACCTACCGTGTTTTCCCCAAATTAAGACCTGGTCTTATATATTTTTTGTCTCCAAAAGAGGCACTAGGTCTTAATTTTGGAGAATGACCCAAATTTAGGACCACCACAGCCAGGCCTCTCACACCCCGACACCTGTTGCACCGCTGTTTGACTTCTGTGGCCACTTGCTGTGACTTGCGGCCATATGGCACATTGCGCCATTGCCGCTCCTCCCGGCAGGACGCCGCATGGTGCTTTGCACCATTTCTGCTGCTCGCGGCAGGACACATGGCTCTTTGGGCCATTTCCACAGCAGAGACGGCCCAAAGCGCCATGTGGCTTCCTGCCTCAAGCAACAGAAGCGCCCCGAAGTGCTGCACCAGCCATGGAAGCGGCCAAAGCAGAAGGAGCAGCAACGGCACAATGTGCCACATGGAATCTGGGCCACAAGTGGCGGCATGCGGCTGCAGAAGTCAAGTAGCGCAACAGGTGTCAGGGTGTGGGAGACCTAGCTGTGGTGGTCCTACCGATAAGGTAGGCGGGTGTGGGGCAGCTTGATTTTTAGGGGTGCACCTCGCCCCAAAACTAGGGCTTAGTTTTGGAGTAGGACTTATATTAGGCCCACCCCAAAAAATCAAGGTAGGGCTTACTATTGGGCTGGGTCTAACTTTCGGGGAAAGACGGTAAGTGCAGCTATCATGTCTTCCTTAAGTAGGAACAACAGAAGATATGAAGGTGACAGTGCATGAATTTCTATCTGCCCTTGTTCTTTTCTTCCCTGTTGATAAAAACAACAGTAACAACCACAAGACATGCATTGGTTGATAGTTCCCTCTGAATTCATGCTTCAACACTGTAATCCCAAGGATATTTTCAAATATAGCATACTTGATTTATCTGTTCAATATTCTTGTAAATAATTTTGTTGATTAAGAAAAGTTCACAGAACATGTTGGTACAAATTTATCTACTGTGAGAAAAAAAAATTTGAACATGAGATTTTACCCTTAGAAGTGGGCAAAAAAGAAGCAAGAGGCTCTGTTGTGTTTATATCTTTCAGGAACACAAAAGAATGTGTTTGGTAGGTTGCTTGCTAAGCATAGCACACATACTTATTAGTTGCACTTCTTTATATGCTGCTTCCTTGCTGGATTTTAGGCAGCTCACAATAAATTGTAGCATAACATTAAAGGAACATATGACTGCCTATAAGATCCTTAAAGTAAAAACTCTTTATGTGGCTTCCATCTTAAATATTTTGACTGTTCTCTTAAACTGTACCCTTGCATAGGCCAATCCACATGTATACACAAGCTGTAATCACTTAAGTCTTTAATCCATAATCTCCTAAATTAGAAAAACAGCATTGTGTTCTATTGTACAAATTGATCAGAAGTGTGCCTTTTAAAAAGGGTGAAATGAACTTTTTTTAAATACAATGAATGTCGGAATCTGGATGTAGTATTTGTATAACAAATAAAACTTGCCGTGTGGTTAAGAGATATTCTCAACCAAAGAAATCTGGAAAGCAGGAAAGAGTTAACAATTGTTAGCAAACTCTTGATGCCTCTGACATTAATTTTGTGGACTGGGGCTGCCAAGAATGCTATTAGGGCATATCTGAAATGCTACGGGTCCCCCCATCATCTAAAGGATTGTGAATATAAATGTGTGTTTCTTACTTTAAATATATCCTGATCTTCAGCACTCAGCAATGTGCGGTTGACTTTAGTTGAATGTCATTATCCAGTCATAACATAGATTCATTATTGCCTTTTACCTGATAATTATCTACAGCCCTCTCAGACCAGCATTCAGCAATCACTAAGTTTCATGAAAGGGATGGGGGATAGGATGATGGGTGGGAAGAACAAAAGTGCACAACACAGAGGCAAAACCATTTAACTCAACTCAGTTCCACTTCACCATGTAGTAATCTGCTACACTTGCAACTAATTGATGGTTTGTTTAACCATACTTTATTGACTAAGTCACAAGTAACTGAATTAATACAATAATGAATGTTGCAAACCATTACTTATAAACAAGTGGCTGAGTTCATAAAATAAAGCAGTCAAAGTCTGCTGCAGCTGCAACCATAGTTTTGTGACTTTTAAAGACTACCAGTTTATCTTTGCCTATAATGCTACTTGGCATGAAAGGTGATTGTGTGTTGCAAGTCTTATGTAAGTGGATAAATGGCTGTAGGAGAGAGAGAGATTGTAAGCTGGTCAGGAAGATAAAAAATAGTAGAAACAGTGATATCTATATTATAGCAGCACTCATGAAACAGTTGTTGCTAATTACATAGACATCTTAATGGAAACTAATTGACACAGTACTATTATAAATACCCATTCTCTTTCCCTTGAAGTTGTTTTGTTAACATACAGTTCCTTTAAACAACTGAGATAAAACTTCCAAGTCTTTAAAATAATTAAGGAGAACAGAGATTCTGCAGGCTTTATTTGTTAAGATAAACAATAAGAAAGTTATCTGGGTTAATCATAAAAATAAGAAATATTTAAAAATCTCCTTAGCATGCAAAAATGTATCTGTTCATTCAAGTTGCTATGTACCAGGAATAGCCACACTGAACTCAGTTATGTTTATTTCTGAGTAAACTTTGTATGCTTTATAAATCCTTTTGACGCCAGACTGACTAGAAAGGAATTTTTACAAATCACAATTATACAACTGGATGCCTCAATAAAAAACTAAAACAGAAAATGAAAACAGAAATAAAAAGAGCTTCTAAAACTTAATGAAGAAGTTTATTTGTTGCTGTAGATGTTGCTGTACTTAAACAAATATAAAAGTGAAACTTTCACCAAAGTGAAATGAAATGCAGTCCAATGCATGTGTATGCTAAAAAAATACTTGGTTTTTTTGAGCTTAATCGGTTAAAATGTTTCACAGTCAATTATGATGTGATGTATATTATCTTTGAAAAATGTTGTTAAATAAATCAGTACAAACTGCTTATGAGCTATTCAAAGCAATCTATTTTCAGCTAACCAAGAAAAATAAGTTGGTCAGGGAACTGCAAAATATAGGATGTAAAAGCAAATGGAATACACAATGAATGTTTCAAATGTATTCTTTGTCCTCAAGTAGCATCACTTCTTTTTCCTTTTAATTACTGTTGTGCAACTGGGGATGACTTTGTTGATCTAATGATAAAGCAATTTAACTGAGCTTTGGAGTGTGTGTTATTGAAAATTTTGATACCACTATAAATCAGTGAAGCTAATAATGTTTCCACTCACAATCTTCTATGGGATAAGATTACCTTAAAACAAGGAAGTCCAGCCTGGGCTAATTTTAAACCGTCCTGGATTGTAAGGACTTAGTAACTTCTATGGGCTGTGTGGACCTTTCTGTGATATCTTGTAAACCATTCTGAAAATGGGCAAGGGCACTTTACAGTACCAAAATGTTTGTATTATTTGTACTTATTACTGTATTATTTTTGAATGTTTTTTTTATTAAGTATGTGTGTGCCTTCAAGTCAGTTTTTGACTTCAGATAACTGCAGGGACTAGTCCAGGCAGTCTTCTTTGCAAGGTTTTTTGGAAGTGATTTAGCATTGCCTGCTTCCTAGGGTTGAGAGAGAATGAGAGAGAGAAAGCCCAAGGTTACCTGCTGGTTTTTGTGCCTAAGGTGAGACAAGAATTCACAGTCTCCTAGTTTGTAGCCTGATGCCTTAACCACTACACAAAACTGCCTTTACAATAATATTTTACTCTTTTGAAAAAATATTTTTTTTAAAATAGGTAAAAGGACTGTGGGAGTTTTTAAAAATAGGTTCTGAAAAAGTGTTTAAAAGCAGGCATTATAGCACCTATTTGCAACTGTGTTTTCCCCCAGCATTGTAGGGCTGTTGTATCCAGTTGTCCTGAACCTAGGAAAAGACACAGCTGCTTTAAAGAGTTGCAGACAGATGCTATGTATGCATTCCCATGTCCTCCAATGCATCTGCTTGGAATTGAAACAAACATTTATATAACCATTACTAATGACAAAAATAAATCAAACATGTGTTTTTTTTTTCTTAAATAACAGATGGTACTGCTCAGTGATGTAGTGCCCTCTGCTGATTAAAAAAAATAATGCAGATTTATTTGTTTACTAAAATAGGTGGAAGCAACAACTTCTTTCCCAATCTGAAAGGAGAATGGGGAACCAGAACCATGAAAAGCAGCTCAGGGTGACTTGAGATATGGAAGAATCAATGGGAAAACGGTGTTGCATGGCTGGGATATGGGAGGCTGGAGTCATTAGGAAGACTCTAGAAGAGGAGGGCTTCAGAGAACGATGGATGGATTAGGTAGCTGCAAAGCTTGAGATAGGAAAAGCAGTAGCAGCCAAAACAGATAGTCCTGTATGCAGAATGGGCATGGGGAGAAGAGGAAGCAACATGGTTTGTACTAAAAGCATTATCAAGCCATTTTGTATTATTTCCCTAAGTAAAAAGTCACATTAAAGGCAAAGTCTGTTTTGAGTCATGGTTAGTAACATCATGCACACAATCGTGTGATTTTATTGGCAACATTATAGAAGTGATTTTTTCCAGTACCCCTTTGTATTTCTTTCTGGCATAGATGGATAGATAATAGAGAGACTGACAAAACCTTAGTATAGGGTCTCGGCTATAAGCCTCAAACTACCTAGAGGTGTCTGGTGCAAGTGCTATGCAGATCCGACCTTCTTAGGTTTTTAAGATAAGCCAAGGTTCACTAAGTTTAAAATATAAGATTAGATCTCTTTTGTCAAATGTTAGAGTTTTGCTTCTTCCTGTAGCTTGCTGTTGGAGATTGGGAGAAGAGGATACACCCATTACATTTTAGCTCCAGCACTATCAGTTCAGGATCCTGTCTAAGCCAACATTCAGCCCTTAATGATTATGTTTAATAAATGCAGTCTCAACCTAAAAAGTGTACACCCCCCTTTTAAAGATACATTCAACGCTGTCTTTTCAGTGATGGAGAATCATAGATAAACTCAAAACAATGGTAGAAGGTATCACTTTTAATGAGAATATCTAGAGTTCCCTCCGGGAAAGTGGGTTATTTTCAGGAGAATTCTGGTTTTAATCTTATGCACAATTACCAGGGAAGGGTGAGCAGTTACAGGGAGTAGGCAGAAAGAGATTGAAGTGATTATCCTGCCCACAGCTCCTACTGGTTCTCTGGTAGCTAGTTCCAAGGAAAAGTGGTTGTCTGGAATTTAAAAAAAAAATAAAGATTCTCCAGGCATAGATCCCAACCCTGTAGTAGTACTACTTTGTGTTTTTCCTCAACAATAAGATGGGGGTAAACATGTTTTTTTCTCAATTGGAGTATAGTTGAGCAGACATGCTCACACTCCTACCTGCCTAGGCCCATCCCACATGGGAACTCTAGAACTCTTTCCTTCTAACCCTGGAAGAACCTATAGCCAGAACAGCTTTAAAGCCTGCCCTGAAATTACCATAATAATCCCCTCTTATTAGCTTTCTATCTGCTCCTTCCTGGGGGTGAAATCTAAGAAGATTACCTTGGCTTTCATACTCAGAGGCTTCATACAGGGTTGCCTATCTCAGAGAAACGCACCTGTCCCATGCCACACAAGAAGCCAGTGGAGACGGAGGGCCTACCTGAGGGCAAAGTGGAAGAAGGAAAGCAGCCTTCCAGGCATGACAGTGAGTCCAAGGACAGCAACACTGAAAGCCCTGCCCCTGAGCAAAGCTCACAGCCGGGTCCTCAGACCAAGCACAGCAAGAAGCATCAAGATGACCCTCATGCAGCTGCCACCAAGGCCTATTCCCCTTTCCTCAACAGGCTCTTTGGCAAGGTGAGTGAGTGGCTGCAGAGCAGGAGCAGGCAATTTTCCAAAGACCCCAGCAGGCTCTGTGGGAGGCTGCGTGCCACAAATAGGAAGGTCAAGGGCCTGTTGGGTGGGACCTCAGGGCGTAGGACTGGTAAAATTGATCAGTCAAGTTTCTGCAAGCTTTAATACATCGGCCCTCCTCAACAGCTGAAAAAATGCCATTGAAGGACAAGCTCCACAGTTGTCTTAGCGGGCCGTTCTTCAGTCCATGGGCTGGCAGAAAAGCATGTTGGCTTAATTTTTATTCTGTTACAGGAAAAAGGCCAAACACTGGGGCTCTCCTTGCAGACTGCAGTGCAGGATAACTTAAGGAGAGGAATTGCTGGAGTCTCTTATCTTTGTTCTTCTTACCAAGCATTCTGTGCTGGCAGGAAAAACAACACTAATGACTCTATCTTAACATGCAAAGAGGTAGGGCTGGGTGAGCATAGGCAGGTAGTACCAGGATCAGCCGGTTAAGCCACTTGTCAAGCTGCCTGGCTGACAGATCGTTGGCATGGAGGCCCTCTACATTTCTGACCTATCAACAGTTTTTAGACTCAGGTCCTGTTTCACCCAGCCATATCCATTAACCACTGATTTTATTACCTCTTTATCACTATTGTCTTGATGTTGTTCCTCCTCTATTGTTGCTGCAGTCACTAGGGAAGAGGGTTTCACTTCCATGATGCCCCCAGTCCTTCCCCCAGTTGCTCACTTTCAGCCATGCCCATTCTGGAGATGGAATATGCCAAGATGACAATATAGCAGTGGGGGGTAGATGGAAACCATGCCAGGCTTTCTCTTGGCATCTGGGATGGAGAAGATCCTGGTTGCCAGGATTCCCCTTCTTACACATGTAGTAAAAGTGAAAGGAGGAATGGGAAGTAAATTTAAATGTCATTAAAGTCTCCTTATCCGTATTTACTGAGTTATTCCATGGCCATCCATTTAGCCTACTGAGATTTAAAACAACCATGGGTTTCTGGTGTAGGTCACAGGGAATGGCAAACGGGGAGGGGGTCACACTATCCTCATCACTAATGTCACTAGAATCCTGGAAAATTGCACTGAAGTGCCTTGGCATCCAAGACTGTTGTTTACTGCAAAATGTTTAATATGCAAGCCATGTGAGACCCTCTAAGATATTACTCTGGCACTGGAGGTATAGAGGGAGGGAAATAAGGAGGGCAAACAACATTATATCCTCCTTTTAATAGCAGATTTCATGCTTTGATGATGAATAGTAGCTAGAATGACTTTACCTAGACCCAAGAAATTAGGAATGTTTGAAGTTTGTCAAAATAACCACTAAACACACACACACAAGGGAAAAAATGTAAAATGATGTACTGTTGGTGTGGCTCCAGAAAAATTGTCCAGAACATATATACGTACTTCAAAATTATGTTGATGGAAATGTGGATAACATGAAAGTTCATTTTATCATGCCTGGCAGAGTTGTAAAAAGCCAGAAATTTCTGGGTTCAAATACATACAATATATGATGTAACTTTGGAATTAGAGATTAAAATATTAAATATAAATGTTACTGAAATATAAATTATAACTGCTGTCAAGAAGATTGAAGGCTACTTTAGAATGTTTTCATTTTCTTTTTTCATTTTCACTTATTATACTACTTGTTACTTTATTCTTCTTTAATTCAAAATTTGTATTGTTTTTAATTCTGTTGAAAAACTTCAATAAGAACCATTAAAAAGAAAAATTCAAGAAAACCTATATTTTCCAACCAGAGTCCCTTATGGCCTGAAGGAAAGCTAGTGATGAAATTGGGCAATGAAAAATAAATATGGAGAGCCTGGAAATAGTAAGTTCCTGAAGGAAGAATTACTTTCATCTCTGAATTGAGATTATAATTCAAAAGTAACATTAAAACAGAAGTTGCAACAGATTTGTCTCTTGAGGAGTGAGTAAAAGTTCCTCACTTTTGAAATGTCAATGCCAGAAGTAAATGTTAGTTAAATGTAAATGGATTTCCACCCTGCTACAGGGATGGTGGATGGTGGACATTTTGGTTTCTAATATTGCAAGTGTTAGCTTATTTCTTAGACACTGCTTGATTTTGCTACCAATCTGCTGGGTTGGTTTCACCTTAGCTTCAACCCTGGTAAGAAAATACTTTATTTTTATACTTTTTAAATACTTTATATTCTGATATAAAGCTTCCCACAACTGCATTCCCATGGGCAAAAATATGCCGAAATGGCAGGTCAAGAAGTGGAGATGGATAATTACTTCAGTGGAATCTGACTTGTACTTTGAATAGTAGTAATTTGAAAGAACATGTTTTTTTTGTAACTAAGGAAGCTTTCACTGGATTTGAAAAACTTAGCCTCTTCATTTTCCAAAGCGTTCTCTTGCTGCTGAAAAATGAGTGTATTTCCTACAAAGCAATTTTTTAAACCAGCAAGCACTGGTTTTTAAACCAGCAAACAATTTTTTAAACCAGCAAGCACTGGAGGCCATGGGACTGTAGAGCTGTGACAAAGCCTTAATTTGCACGCAGCCTGCAGACTCTAGGTTCAGGAATGGCAATGTGAAAGATCTACCTAATGGGACCTGGTGAGCAACTGCCAGCCAAACTGGGCAATATTGGGATATACTATTTGATCTAACACAACTTTGGTGTTGGATGATCACGATCTACACTGGCAAGTCTGCCATTCTAATAGGTTTAATCTAGGTTAAAAGCAGAGAGCCTACTTGCCTGCTCTCTATGTAGCTAACCAGAGTGCATGCTGAGTAAGATATCAGAGAACAAAGGAGTTGGGCCACCACCTATGCATGCATATTCACAACTCTTATAAGATTTGAGATAATTTACAGTTTAATTAATGTTTAAAGTTACAATATAGTTACCCCACTAATACTCCCCAGTTTTACTTTCTCTTCTGTTGCATACTGATCAGTAATTGATTGATGCATGATACTATAAGCAAAGCTTCAGTGAACAGGCAACAAGTAGTCACAGACTTGAGGAACCAGAACAGACAGAAATTACGTAGGGAAAGGGTTGCACCCACTTATGTGCTAAAGAACAGAGGCATGACCCACTGAACACAGATGATCAACTCTCCACTGCTAATAAAGATAGCCCATATCTGCTGCCTTGTTAGAAGCCCAGAAAATTGCATTAGCTTGACCAGTAGGTAGAGAAGATATAGGAAAATGCAGTCTAGTGATTTCCAAGATGTCCTTTTATTTGGAAGTACTTCAGGCAGTCTCTACTTCAAGAGAGGATGAATGAGCAGCTTCTGTTATGAATAAAATCTTTACGCGTAGCCTCCTGGAATGGTTCACCTGGAATGGTGAATTAAAGTAGGCGTACATCTGGGCTACCACGATATGAGCAACCACTAGATGGCAACCAAGAGTTAGAGTTTGCTGTATTTCTTTGGGACCATCTACCCCAGTGGTTCTCAACCTTGACAATTTTAAGGCATGTGGACTTCAACTCCCAGAATTCCACAGCCAGCATTGCTGGCTGTGGAATTCTGGGAGTTGAAGTCCACATGCCTTAAAATTGTCAAGGTTGAGAAACGCTGATCTACCCGTAGTTCTAATGGTTGTGAGGACTCCTGTGACCCAGATACAGCATGTCTAAATTAAAACCTGCAGAAGTGAGCTTGATCTCCAATCCATTTAATCCAGACATGTCAAACACAAGGCCCGGGAGCCAGATGCGGCCCGCGAAGTGATTTCATGTGGCCCGCGAAGCCATCCTGGAAACAGTGAGGGAACGGCCCCCTCTGCCTTGGCCCTGGCCCAGGCCAGCTGGGAGCCAATGTACAATTTTGTGGTGGCCATCTATGCTGAAACATGTTCAGTCTTAGCTCCATAGCTCCCCCTGCATGGCCTGAGAGGAACAGTGAGGCTCCTTCAGTGGACCATGCCTTGACACTTGCCCCGGTCCAACCCCATTCTGCCAGATCTATCCCACTCCTGCCCAGGCCCCCACAGGCACCCTTGACGCGAACGATGTAGAGCTGGCCACACCTACCCAGTAGGCCATACCCACTTCATCCACACCCACCTGGCCCCCTGAGGGCAACCGCAATGCTGATGCAGCCCTCAATGAAATTGAGTTTGACACCCCTGATTTAATCCAATTTTCAGCAGATTAATTTGAGAAGGGATTTCTCACTGGGTTGGAAGTATGTTGGTATTTGGGAGGGTGTGTGTGTTTTAACGTCCTCAACACTTTATCCAAGCTTTCCCCCTGTCAATCAGAGATGGGACTTTTGAGGATACTTGTGGAGAAAATATGACTTTAATAGTAAAGCAAACAATGGCCACAACTAAAATTTGTATATATCTTTTTCTTCTCCTTTTTAAAAAACAATCCTCTGAATAGTCTGAATAGTCTTTTTTTTGGGGGGGGGTTGCTCTACTTTGTGCTTTTGTCTAATGAGACTTGGATTTCAATAAACTTTAGAACTTTCTGCACATGTTGAAAATCCCTCTTGTTTTTCAATAGCCCAGTTCTGGATATTTTCCTCATAGCGTTCCTCACTAACATTTATTCATTTGCTTTCTGAAAACTTCTGTTCACTTGGGACTTTGTTTCATCTTATGCAGATTATATTAAACATTACAAAGATAACTTTTTTTGTAATGGTACAAATTTCAGAGACAGCCAGATGTTTTTCCCCTTTTAATGTGCTTTCTAGCTTTGTAGAACTTTTTGAGATATTCCTGCAGTGAAAGCAGTAAGAAGGATTAACTAAATCAGCTTCAGTCTGGGAGATTCTGGCATCCTGATGGAATCTGAACACCTTCAATATTTCCATAGGCACAAAGGAGGCTTTTTCAGGGAACAACGTGTCTCTTGGCAAATTCTTTTTTGCTAATAGGGCTTCTTCAGCAAGTTAGATCTTTATATAGCTGAAATTATAATAAATGTTACTTATGAATTTTCCCTCCCTTCTTTTATACATTCCCCTATATTCTGTACATGGGATCCTCTGGTTTTCAGGTGGTAAAGTGAGATCTGCTATTATATCGCCTTTAGTTTTTGAAGAAAAGATGAGATATCTATAGTAAACATTTCCTCCTTTTTCTCTTCCTTTTTTATGCTAGGAAAGAGAGCTTTCCCCGTTGGAACTGGATGGTAAGTTGGCAATGTTTTAGGAACATGGATTTAGGATCTTAAGATTTTGGCCATGAGGGGAAGATGCAGTCCTCACTATTTCACTGCTGATCAATAAAAGGATTTTTACTGATTTACCCAGTTCCCAGCCTCCACTTACTTAAATTTAGTTCTTTTTCAGTGTCAAATTTTGAGGAGACTTAATTTTTTTAATGTTTATTGTTTTCAGAGACTTAAATAATTTAATTTAATTTAGTTGATTATTTATAATTTCAAATAGTTTCACAGACTAAAGAATATTCTAGTTTGTGATTTAATAAAAAAATTAGTTTGTTAAGAATATTACAGACATTTTTTTTAAGGAAGGGAGTGACTAATAGAGGACGAACAGTTCTTCAGGGACAAGTAAAGATATGAGTTAGACTCAGTTTAACCATTGTCATTTATTGGAGCTAATTATGAATTGCCATCAATTAAGCAAAACGCATAAATCATCAAGAAGTTTCCAGACCTGTAGTGAGATAAGTTTCTTGCAAAAAAGGGGGAAAAAATTCAAAACAAAAAAAATTGTTTACACGTAGTGCTCGGCTAACGACCACGATGGATCGAAAAATTTCTTTCTAAGCAAATTAGTTGTTAAATGAGTTGCGCTCCATTTTGCAACCTTTTTACCATAGTTATTAAGTGAATCACTGTTGTTAAGTGAATCTGACTTCACTTTGTGACTGACTTTGTCAGAAGCCAGCTGAGAAAGTTCTAAATGATAATCTCATGATCCTGGGACAATGTAACCGTCATAAATACATGCCAGTCAAGTGCCCAAATTTTGATCATGTAACCATGGAGATGCTGCAATAATCATAAGCATGAAAACCAGTCATAAATCACTTTTTTCAGTGTTGTTGTAACTTTGAATGATCACTAAACAAATTGTTGTAAGTCGAGGACTACCTGCATATCAATAAATGTTATCCTAAGAGCATATTTGCCTTCCTCTTTTTAATTTTTTTCCCTTTTTTGTTCTTTAAGGAGGAAAGATTGTAAAGATTTGTATTAGAAGAAAAGAAAGTACAGAAAGTCAAATCTGTGATAATAATAATTGTTTATGTATAGGAGTTTATTAAGGTAGTAAACTTTCTCTCCTGCAAACTGTAAATGGTCATGATGGTTACAAATTAGCCAACGTGGCAATTTTATTTATCAGAATGATTATGACAGATATGCTATCTGGGCAACACATCTCTACAAAGATTACTCGTGCTTGTTAGCTTAAAGCCAGCCTGTCCAGTTCCTGGCAACCTCTGAATGACCATGGCTGTAAGAGAGCCCAAGGGTGTGCTTGCCTTCCAGGGCCATGGGCCTTTCCCTGAGTCCCCAATGGGGGAAGAAAAGTCAAGGAATCTTTGCTTCATGTCTGCAAAGTTTGTTTGTTTGGTTGATTTTTTTCACCTTTCCTGGCAGAGCTGCTAGATGCTTTCAAGGAATTTGACACGGATGAGGATGGCTATCTCACCTACAAAGATCTGGGTGATTGCATGCGAACCATGGGCTATATGCCTACAGAGATGGAGCTGCTGGAGATCTCCCAGCACATCAAAATGCGCAGTGAGTTGAATATTTATGTGCTTCTCCAGTTTCCAAGGCTCAGAGTCAATAATAGTCACAGGATGGGGTGCTGACAGGGCAGCTGAAGTAACCACTGCATACTATTTAGGCATAGGGATGAAATGTTATTTAGAGGATGTAAATTAGATTCAGAGTTATATTCATAGCTCATTACATTGTTTCTTAAATTACCCACAAACCATTTCAATAAAGTTGAAGAAATGCTAATCTCCGTGAAACACTTTCAATCATCATGTTCCCCCATGTCTTGTCTTATTTTATGGAACCGATGCTAGAGCAACAGTTATGAACTGTTGGAGAACAGGAAATCTAAGAGCAGTTTAATCTCATTCTTTCTCTAAAACAGAGGTCCCAAACTCCCGGTCCATGGACTGGCACCAGGCCGCAGCACATCAGAAACTGGGCCATGCAAACAAGTGAAGCCCCATCCATGGGATGTAGGCAGCACACGAAACCATGCCCTCTCCAGTCCACGGAAAAACCTCTCCCCACAGAACTGGTCCCTGGTGCCTAAAAGGTTGGGGGCCTCTGCTCTATAGGAACAGTAAGAACTTACAGAGTTCTGAAAGTTGGCCATTGTGGGAAAACAGAATGCTAGATTAGACATGTTTTTGGTCTATTCTAACATTAGATTTATATGGAACTCTTAGTTTCATATAAATCTAATCAGTAAAATAAATAAATTAAATAAATCTCTTGAAGAGAGGTAGTTTATATATCTAATAACACCATCTCCTACCTCATTCAAAAGTGCTTCTTCCATCAATTGAACTAATCGTTTCTTGTTATCTGTCCTCTTAGTGGGAGGACGTATAGATTTTGAGGAGTTTGTAGAGATGATGAGCCCCAAACTGCTTGAAGAAACAGCTCATATGGTGGGCGTGAGGGAGCTGAAGATCGCCTTCCGTGAGGTATGACAGCACAGCTATGAATTGGATATGTAAAGTTGTGCTGAAACCCATGCATATTTCCATAATTATTGATACTATTTTTTTATATATAAAATGGAAGAAGAATAGAGGATTTGGTTAGAAATATGTTTGCCCCTAGCCAGAAAATGCAGCATACAGCTAATTTATTACTATGAAAGAAGTAACAATGACGATTTAATTACCTATATTCCGGTGTATAAGACGATTTTTGAGAGCGTTGAAACAGCTTCCGAACTCGGGGGTCGTCTTATACACCGAGTCGTCTTATACGCCGGAAATAAGGTAGTTTCTGACGTATAAGACGACTTTCTAGGCAGGCGACTCGGCGTCGATCGTCTTATACGCCGGAAATACCGGTAGTTTCCGGCGTATAAGACGACTTTCTAGGCATGCGACTCGGCGTCGATCGTCTTGCGACCCGGCGTCGAACTCGGGGGTCGTCTTATACGCCGGGTCGCCCTATATGCCGGAATATACGGTATTTAATGATGTAAAATATGTAAAATAGAGACACTTACCAAATAATCTTACCAAAGATAGACAGGAGACAACTGAGGCAGTGGAGTCTCACTTCCTAACCCTGCTAAATGTATGCTGAAAGGACTGAAAGTAAGGGAATTTGGGGACTCTTTCTCTCAATGGAAAGGAAGACACAAGGTCAACCTTCCAGGCCTTTTCAGAAGAAGATATAATGTCATTTTTACTTTCTGCATATCATCCAACACACCAACCTCCTTTCGCCTACTCAACCCTGGAGGCCTGAAATTAGTTGGTACTGAATGTCAACTTCATAGAAGAGGTAAGGTTATTTCTTCCTTTGGTTTTCCTCTGAGGAGGGAAATCCAGAAAGAGAAATGGCTCTTGTACCACCTCCATCTAAGTTCAGAACCATAAGGGTTCACTAAGATTAACACAAAATGTCACCTCTCAGATAGTGTTTGGCTTAGAGACAGCTACAGGGCTAGCAAGAATAAATTGGGAATAAATACAAATGCTCTTTTGATCAACTGAAAGTCCTGAAGTAATCTTACTCTGTGTACAAATATCCTATGTGTTTGCTACTGTTCTTGTCTAATCCGTAAATGGCACCAGTCTTTATCAAGCTCATTTTAGCTTTACATTCTTTTCTCATACTCTATAGAATTAAAGTTTATATTTGGCAAAATGCTTTACCTTCTCCCCTCTCTCTGCTCCCATATGGATTTCTTGCTCTGAGTAAACAATATTAATAAATTGAAAAATATTAGTGCAGTGCCTTTTGCTTTACCCAGGAGTAATATTTATTTATCTGATTGATTTATTTGTGATTGATGTATTTCTGACTCTTTAAAGAAAAATTATTTAAGTGAATAGACATAGAGACAAGTAATAGATATTCAAAAGCATATTTCCTACCGGTCATTTTGATTCTTCTCTCATTTGTTTCTGTACTATAAAAAGTCTATTTTTCAGAAAAACACCCCTTTAATGTCTCATTCATAGTTCCAAGCCTTTCAAAATACTTCTTTCCTGGAGGCTAGTCCTTCTATGATGTCATGTCCAAAGACTTCATTCCCTTAAGCATTATTTTTATTTTCCCTTGCAGTTCCTTCTGAGTTCATTCAAACATCTGACTAGTTTCCAAAAGCCTTGTGTTGTCTTTGTGTAAGACAAACAGAGGAACCAAGGCAAGGAAAAGCTAATGGTTCACGAATTGTTTTATTTTCTTTCTGTGATCAGGAAATTAGTCTGATTTCTGTCAGAACAGAGTTCAGCCAAACTCAAGTCAAGCAGGAAAGGGAATTGAAAGTGGGTGGCAAAACAATAATTGAGTAGTCAACTTGAAAACTTCCAAGGATAATCATTAATCCCATGGCATAGTCACTAAATACACTGGCATTCTGCACCCGTGATAGCCACTGTCTTGGTCAGTGGCCCTTCAGCTACATGTCTCCTCTGCACCCCAAATATGGCTGCGGAACCTTGAGATTGCATTTCCCAAAATTTGGTAGCAAATGTCCATTTTGTGCAACATGACTTTTGGGGATTTGTTTTTCAAAAATAAAAGAGGAAATGAGAGGTAGAGGCCTGTGGGAAGGCAAACTGCACTGCAGTTAAATCCCCTCGCCCCTGAATACACAAAATTTCAATATTGCAAAGGAGTTCTCATGCGGGTGCTATGCTCATGCAAAAATTATCTAAGCTCATGCTATTTGTCTGTCATTCAGGAGAGAGAATCTGAAAAAAGTAACTAAGACTGGAGAATTTGGATAATCGGAAGAGGAGATAATAATAATAATAATAATAATAATAATAATAATAATAATAATAATAATAATAATAATAATAAAGAAGCTGAAGAAACAGTGGACCACCTGGTAAGCTGTTGCAAGAAGATTGCACACTGACTACAAGCAGCGGCATGACAAAGTAGCAACAATGGTGCATTGGAAGATCTGCAAAAAATATCATTTGCCTGTAAGCAAAAACTGGTGGGATCATAAAATAGAGAAAGTCATAGAAATGATAAAATTAAACTGCTCTGGGACTTCAGAATTCAAACAGACAAGCACCTGCAACATAACACCCCAGACTTAACAATTGTCGATAAGAAAGACAAAAAGTCTGGAGAGTGGACGTGGCAGTGCCTGGAGATAGCAGAATAGAAGAGAAAGAACTGGAGAAGATAACAAAATACAAAGACCTACAAATAGAAATAGAAAGACTGTGGCAAAAGCAAGCAAGGGTAGTACCAATAGTAATAGGCTCCTTGGGTGCAATCCCAAAACCACTGGAGCACCACTTGAACACCATTGGCATTGACAAATTCGCTATTAGTCAATTGCAAAAGGCGGCCTTACTAGGAACTGCTTCCATCCTGCGACGATATCTGTAATACCATCAAATATCCACATCTGCCTATCCCAGGTCCTGGGTAAGGACTCAATAGGTAGACAAAATGCCAAATCCAGTCTGAACATCTGGCTGACTGTGCGATGATCAATAATAATAATAATAATAGTAATAATAATAATACTAAAGTTGGAAGGGACCTTGGAGATCATCTAGTCCAACCCCTGCTCAGGCAGGAAACCCTATACCATTTCAGACAAATGGCTGTCCAGTCTCTTCTTAAAAACTTCCAGTGTTGGAACATTCACCGCTTCTGGAGGCAGGTTGTTCCACTGGTTAATTGTTCTGTCAGGAAGTTTCTCCTTAGTTCTAGGTTGCTTCTCTCCTTGATTAGCTTCCATCCATTGCTTCTTGTTCTGCCTTCAGGTGCTTTGGGGAATAGCTTGACTCCCTCTTCTTTGTGGCAAACCCCTGAGATATTGGAACACTGCTATCATGTCCCCCCTTATCCTTCTCATCATTAAATTAGACATGCCCAATTCCAGCAACCGTTCTTTATATGTTTTAGCCTTCAGTCCCCTAATCATCTTTGTTGCTCTTCTCTGTACTATTTCTAGAGTCTCAACATCTTTTTTACATCATGGTGACCAAAACTGGATGCAGTATTCCAAGTGTGGCCTTACCAAGGCATTGTGAAGTGGTATTAATACTTCACGTGATCTTGATTCTATCCCTCTGTTAATGCAGTTAATGTTGGCTTTTTTGGCAGCTGCAGCACACTGCTGGCTCATATTTAAGTGATTGTCCACTAGGACTCTGAGATCCCTCTCACAGTTACTACTATTGAGCAAGGTACCACCTATACCAGTGGTGATGAACCTATGGCACATGTGCCAGAGGCAGCACTCAGAGCCCTCTCTGTGGGCACACGTGCTGTTGCCCCAGCCCCGCCTCCCCCGCAGACTCCTCCTCACCAGCAGCCCCCATGGAGGAGAGTCACACCCCCCGGGCATGGCCTGCACAGAACAGCACAGCCAAGAACATGGCAGCCAGGCAGCGGAGACAAGTCTCCACTCTCGCACCCCATCACACACAGATGATGCTGCAAGATGCAGATGGAGGATGTGCCCATGGCGCTGCTGGGCCATCTGGGCAATCTGTGGTGGGCCATGGAGGTGGTAGGTAGCCCTGCAGGTGGGGCAGGGGGCAGAGTGTGGGTGGGGCGGAGCAGGTGGGCTGGGGCAGTTTTTGGGCACTCAGTCTCTAAAAGGTTCGCCATCACTGACCTATACTATACTTGTACATTTGATTTTTCTTGCCTAAATGTAGAACCTTAATTTTTTCACCATTGAATTTCATTTTGTTAGATAGCGCCCAGTGTTCAAGTCTGTCCAGATCCTCCTGTATCTTAAGCCTGTCTTCTGGAGTGTTGGCTATTCCTGCCAGCTTGGTGTTGTCTGCAAATTTGATGAGTTCCCCTTCTATCCCCTCGTCCAAATCGTTGATGAAGATGTTGAAGAGCACTGGGCCTAGAACAGAGCCTTGGGGCACCCCACTACATACTTCCCTCCATGTAGATGTGGTTCCATTGAGGACCACACGGTGAGTATGGCCGGTCAGCCAGCTACGAATCATCTGGTGGTGATGCTGTCTGTTATGTCCTGAGCCTGTGCAAGCAGGCTCGGGGCATTGCAAACGGTCCCGGGCAGGTGCAAGCTGCCCGGGACCAGACAGGCTGTCGCCAGTACTTGTGCGCATGCGCAAGTGCTGGCGTGCCAAAAGTTGCAGATTGACCCGGGAATGGCCTATAAAAGAGGCCGGGAGTTTTGGGCGTTGTCGGCGTCTTCTAACTTGTAAGCTGAACTGGAAATAAAGAAGTTTCTGAGAACTACAACTGCTTCTCGTGTCTTGCCATTTCACGAAGGACGCAACACTGGCGACGAGGATGGGATTGCCTTACATCAATGAAAAGAAGGTGTAAGCTTACCCGAGTGAGTCCTGAGCGGCAGGAACGGCGTTGACTCGGAAGCTACCCGCCAATCCAGCGTGCATTCGGGGGTAGGCTGGCTGATAGACCCTTCCTTTCTACAAAATGGCAAAAATTGGAAGGCTTTCGGAATTCGACGTCTCACATCCAGAGAGGTGGGAGTCCTACGTAGCCAGGGTGGAAAACTATCTCAAGGTAAATCAAGTAAGGGAAGATAGTTTAAAGGCTGCCACCCTGCTGTGCGTTTGCGGTCAAGACGCATTCGAAATCGCTGAGAACATTGCAGCACCTGTTCCTCTAGAGTCTGTCAGCTACGCAGATCTAAAAAAGCTACTGAAGGAGCACTTCCAGCCCAAGATGTCCGTCATCGCGTGGCGCCACACCTTCGAACAGAGGGATCAACGATCCGGAGAATCGGCCAAGGAGTACATCGCCGCGCTGAGGAAAGCCACCAAACATTGCGAGTTCAAGGACCTCGAAGAACGACTGAGGGATAGATTTGTATGCAGACTAAGGCATAGAGAGTTACAACAGAGACTTTTCGCCAAAGAGGACTTGTCATTCCAAGATGCCTTGAGAGAGGTCACCGCAGAAGAAGCAGAGGGTGGCGCCATCAAGAACATGCGGCCGATCAGGAGCAGTCCAGATGCTGCATCCGTGCACCAGGAAGAAGTCCAAAGGAACTCTGAGGAGGATCCTGACGAGGAAGTGGACCGTCTCCACCCCACGAAGGAAGGAAAACAGAGAGGAAGCTCTTCAGCTCTCCCCAAGTGCCTCGGTTGTGGAGGTCACCACAAGAGAACCGACTGCAAGTTCCGCTCCGCTATCTGCAGGGCATGCGGAAAACAAGGACACATTGCAGCTGTGTGCCTGGGCCGTCGGAAGGTACAACCTCAGGAAGAATTGCGCCTGAAAGGTACCAGGGTCCCCAGCCAAAACAGGGTGGGGCTTTGCGCTTCGCGAAGAAGCATCTATAGGACAGGCACACACAAGCCCATTAAGAAAAAGCTGTCACTTAAGGTGAAGCTACAAGGGGTTCCATTGGCTATGGAACTGGATATGGGGTCTGCACTTTCGATCATTTGCATGCAAACGTTTAGGAAGATTTGTTCCGGTAGTGGAACTCAGGCCAAGCTGAGGCCTTCTGACATTGTGTTAACAGACTTTCAAAACTCCAGAGTGTGTGTTAAGGGGGAGGCCACCCTTAACGTACAGTATAAGGATTTTGAAGGTCCACTAGATCTAATAGTAGTAGGGGGTGAACGAACGAGTCTCATAGGACTCGATTGGTTTGAGGCCTTGGGAATACACGTCACAGGGCTCAATAGTCTGCAAACACTCGACCTACAAGAAGTCTGCAAAGAATTTGCAGATGTTTTCAGCCCCCAGCTGGGCACATACAAAGGACCCCCCGTGTCACTAAAGCTAGACCCCACTGTCACTCCCATTAGGATTAAAGCAAGAAGGGTCCCTTTTGCTTTAAAAGGTAAAATTGACACTGAGTTGGACAAACTGATTCAGCAAGGAGTTCTAGAACCTGTTGACTCCAGTCCCTGGGAAACCCTCATTGTCACGCCTCTCAAGGCAAATGGGGACATTCGCATCTGTGCTGATTACAAATGCACTCTGAATAAGGCATTGCAGCAACATGCCTATCCTGTTCCTGTGGTCAGTCATATTCTGGCCTCCCTCAAGGGGGGGCGTGTTTTTGCAAAGCTTGACCTAGCTCAGGCGTGTCAACAGCTGCCTGTTGATGATGCTGCTGCTGTAGCTCAGACCATTGTGACCCACAGAGGGGCTTTCAAGATGAAGAGGCTACAATTTGGAGTAAATGTCACTCCTGGAATTTTCCAAAGCGTAATGGAAAACACACTACGGGGTATACCAGGGGTTTGCCCCTATTTTGATGATGTCTTAATTGCAGGAGATTCTACACACAATTTAGCTGAGAGATTAAGGGCTGTCCTGTTAAGGTTCAGGAAAACGGGCCTCAAGCTTAAGAAGGACAAATGTAAAATTGGGGTGCCTTCTACTGATTTTCTGGGATTCAAAATTGATGCTATTGGGATTCACCCTGCTGAATCCAAACTGAAAGCTATTATGCAGGCTCCTAGGCCAAAGTCTAAGGCCGAATTGCAGGCTTTCCTGGGCCTTCTGAGTTTCTACAATTCCTTTCTCCCGCATAAGGCTAGTGTAGCTGAGCCTCTTCACAGGCTATTAGACAAACAGGCAGTGTGGCAGTGGTCACAAAAACATGAGGCAAGTTTCAATGAGGTCAAGGCCTTACTCATTTCTAACAGTGTACTCGCTCATTTCAATGAATCCCTTCCTGTGTGCATCGCTTGTGATGCTTCTCCTTATGGGGTAGGAGCTGTACTAATCCACCTCCGCTCTGATGGAACTCAGGTTCCTGTTGCATATTACTCCAGAACATTGTCTTCTGCCGAGCGTAATTATGCTCAAATAGACAGGGAGGTCTTAGCTGTTGTTGCTGGAATTAAAAAATTCCATGATTTTTTATATGGCAGGCATTTCACGGTCTTCACTGACCATAAGCCTTTGCTGGGACTGTTTACCACGCGTAAGCAAACCCCCCAAATCATCTCCCCCAGGATGCTCAGATGGTCTATCTTTCTGTCTGCCTATGATTTTTCCTTACTTCGCAAACCTGGGAAGGAAATGGGCCATGCTGATGGCCTCAGTAGATTACCCCTGCCGGTAATAGAAGCTGACCCCACACCAGCTATCAATCTTCTTTCCATTCAAGCCTTGCCTGAGTCTCCTTTGAATGCCAGGGATGTAGCCGCTGAATCAGGCACAGATCACACACTTTCACGTGTCCTTTCTTGGGTTTTGTCTGGATGGTCAGAGCACTGTCCTGGTCCTGAGTTTCAGAGTTTCTGGCCTAAAAGGAACGAGTTGTCCACCTTCCAGGGTTGTCTGCTTTGGGGAAGCAGAGTTGTCATCCCTTCCTCAATGAGGACTAGGGTCTTAGGTTCCCTCCACGAGGGTCATCCTGGCATTGTACGCATGAAGGCGCTTGCGCGCAGCCATTTGTGGTGGCCTGGTTTAGATAGAGACATTGAAGCTAAGGTGCACGCATGCCACCCTTGTCAACGCTCGTGCCCTGAAATGCCCCAAGCTCCTGTACATAGATGGGAGGAAACATAGTCTCCATGGTCTAGGGTGCACATTGACTACGCTGGGCCCTTTCAGGGTCAATTCTTCTTGGTCCTAGTTGACAGCCATTCAAAATGGCTTGAGGTTGTACCTGTCTCTTCCACCACCACTGCAAAGACTATTCAAGTACTGAGGGGGATTTTTGCTGCGCATGGGCTTCCAGACGTCCTCGTGTCTGACAACGGCCCTCAATTCATGTCTTCCGAATTCCAAGCTTTCTTACAGGCTAACATGATTCGTCATGCCACCTCTGCACCTTTCCACCCGTCCACCAACGATATGGCTGAACGCATGGTTCGCATCACCAAGGACGCCTTGAAGAAAATTACCTACGGAGACTGGCATCACAGGTTGGCTGACTTCCTCCTTTCTTATCGCACCCACACTGTCCACTTCTACAGGGAGAAGCCCAGCTGAACTTCGTTGGGGGCGAAAACTGACTACCAAGCTTGACCGGTTGCATCCGGACAGACTGCCTCCTTCTGTTTCACACCCCAGGGCACCTAGGCAACTACTTGTGGGTGCCCCGGTGTGGACTCGTAATTACGGGCCTGGTCATACATGGGTCCCCGCTTCTATATCCAGGGTCACAGGTCCTCTGTCTTACGAGGTGTCCCTGGACAATGGTCGTGTCCTGCGTCGACACATCGACCAACTTCGCCCTAGACGGGACCTTCCCGCTGAGACTCCTGGGTCTTTTCCAGGGGGGAGGGGGATCCCTTTGGGCAAAGGGAAGGGCATGGGCTGCTGCCCATTATCAATGAGGAAGCTACAAACAGCTCATCTCAAGATTCCGCAAGTGCTCCCAACAGGAATTCATGGAGCTCAACTAGAACCCAGGCATCAGTGCCTACTCCAGCCAGGGAGTCACCCCGGGGGCATAATCACTACTCACCCGCATCACTCAGTACTCCAGTCAGGGAGAATACCCGTGAGCATCCCAACAAACCATACCCTGCAAGAGAGCTGGCACACACTCCTTCTAGTTGGCCCGACACTACCCCTGTGCCTAGAAGGGGGCAAACACACAGGGAGGTGGTCGAGGAACCAAATCCCGACTACAACACCTCTGATTTCACTCAGGGGACAACTGAGTTTTGGGACACTACCGAAAACCCCACAAGCCCGGGTACAGAACGGGAATCAGGGGACAGACAACCTCCTGACAGGTCTTGGACGGACCTCGGAGGTTCTACAGAAACGCCCAACAGTGTCAGTCACTTAGAGGGGCCAGAGAGCCTGCAGCTAGGCAGGACAACCAGGTCAAACAAAGAAAGAAGCCCTGGTCTGACGAGCCCGGTGGGCAAGCAAGCAGGCCAGGCATTGGAGCACAGTCCTTGGGAACCACCAGGGTGTAATAGGGGGGACAGGCACGTATCACCCCTCAGTCAAGGGGTACTTGGCAGGTACCCAGAAGTTAGGAGGTCACAGAGAGCCAGGAAATCTCCTAAGTATTTAGAGGATTTTGTAACTCTATTGGCAAAACAGAGTTAGCAGAGGAAGCAGAACACTAAGGCTGTTGGCAGGAAAAGGAATACCTGGCATTAGGTAGTATGGCACTACACTCGCAATGGGTTATGTGTTATTATGGCATGATTAATAGTTTTAGCCCGGGGGGAAGGGGTGTTATGTCCTGAGCCTGTGCAAGCAGGCTCGGGGCATTGTAAACGGTCCCGGGCAGGTGCAAGCTGCCCGGGACCAGACAGGCTGTCGCCAGTACTTGTGCGCATGCGCAAGTGCTGGCGCGCCAAAAGTTGCAGATTGACCCGGGAATGGCCTATAAAAGAGGCTGGGAGTTTTGGGCGTTGTCGCCGTCTTCTAACTTGTAAGCTGAACTGGAAATAAAGAAGTTTCTGAGAACTACAACTGCTTCTCGTGTCTTGCCATTTCGCGAAGGACGCAACACTGTCTAACCCACATTTTTCTATCTTATCAAGTAGTAGGTTGTGATCTACTTTATCAAATGCCTTACTGAAGTCCAAGTAAATTATATCCACAGCATTCCTCTGATCCACTAATTTTGTCACTTGGTTAAAGAATGCAATAAGATTTGTCTGGCATGATCTGTTTTTGACAAACCCATGTTGGCTTTTAGTAATGACTTTGTTTGCCTGTAGGTGTTCGCTGATTATCTTTCCCAGAATCTTCCCAGGTATTGAAATCAGGCTGATAGGTCTGTAATTTCCTGGATTCATTTTTTTTCCTTTTTTGAAGATGGGAACTACATCAGCTCTTTTCTAGTCCTCTGATAGTTCCCCAGTGCTCCAGGATCTTTGAAAAATATAGTTCAGTGGTTCTGAGATCACATCTGCCAGTTCCTTGAGAACCTTGGGGTGTAATCCATCTGGTCCTGGTGATTTGAACTCGCCTAGGCTGGACAGGTACTCATTTACCATTTTCTTGCCTATCTTGTGTTTCTAATCTGTTTTTTATGGTACTGTTTTTGATAGATTGGGCTGTTTTTTCCCTTTGTGTAAAGACAGATGCAAAAAACAAGCTAAATAGTTCTGCTTTCTTCCTGTTGCTTATCACCTTCTTGCCACTTTCCCCCACTAATAGACTAATCATTTCCTTAACTTTATTCTTGTTTTTTACATGTTGAAAGAAGCTTTTTTTGTTGTTATTTTTGACTTTGGTGGCAAGGCTTAGTTCATTTTGAGCCTTAGCTTTCCTCACTTCATCTTTGCAGGCTCAGGCTATTTGCTAATATTCTGCCTTAGTTATGTGCCCCTCTTTCCATTTTTTATACTTGTCCTTTTTATCTTTCAATTTATCAGAGAGTTCTTTATGCAGCCATGCTGGTTTCTTTTGAGAGCTGTTATTTTTCTTCTTTGTTGGTATTGTGCTAGACTGGGTTTTTATTATCTCACCTTTCAAAATTTCCCAAGCTTCTTGAGTTGTTTTCCCCTTAAGGATTCTCATTCATGGAATCCTTCCCAAGGCCTCTCTAAGTTTATTGAAATTAGCTCTCTTAAAGTCCAAGACTCTAGTTTGACTGTGTTCTATTGCTTGTGCTTCCATAATGCTGAATTCCAATATTCCATGATCACACTCCCGCCCAAGGTTCCTGTGGCTTCAACACCTTTTATTATTTCATCTCTGTTAGTGAGAATTAGATCCAATATGGCTAATCCTCTAGTTCCCTTCTCTACTTTTTGGGAGACAAAGTTGTCTGCTAGGTTTGTCAGAAATCTGTTTGATCTTCCACTTGGTACAGAGTTTCTCTCTCAGTTGATGTCAGGATAATTAAAGTCAGGGCTTTTTTTCTCATAGAACACCCAGAATGGAGTTCTGGCACCTTTTAGGGTAGGCAAGGCAGGTTGTATGACATGTGTGAGTTACAGCACTTTTTTTTTTTTTTTAGAAAAAAAGCACTGATTAAAGTCCTCCATTACTATTGTGATATGCTTCCTACATACCTTAGTTAGCTGGCTAGCAAAAAGTTCATCTATTTCCTCTGTCTGATTGGGTGGCCTATAGTATATACCTATGGCAATGTCATTCTCCCCCCCCCTTTTATATTGACCCAAATGCATTCAAGACAATTTTCATCATTGTTGTGCTCTATTTCTGTAGAGATGTAGTTTTCTTATAAAGGAATGGGAAGGTTGAATGGAGAATAAAAAAGAAAGGAAGATTTATTTATAACTTAGAAATATAAAAGTGCCCTACTGAGGACAGACTCTGGATAGCATACAATTGAACCAATACGACGTTTAAAAATAGGAAAAAGAAATACATAGAATGATATTACTTTGGACATAATAGGGAAAAATATGCCACAGCCAAGACAAACTTACACACCAGTGGGCATGACAAGTATCTATCCCAGAGCTTGGGGAAGGCGCCAAGTTTTTAAATATCATCTCAACATGAGTAGGCAGTCCAAACCCTGCCAGGGAGATATTGTTCCAAAGAGCAGGTGCCGCAACAGATGTTTGAGTGGGAAGTAAATACAGTCCGTTCTCAGACAATTCCTTTCCCCCCCATATATTTTATTGATTTTTTTTAAACATAAATCACTTAATAGTTGGTAAACAGTGTGTTTGCTGGGTTTACATTGGTAAAGAAAAATCATTAACAATTGGTTTCTATAATCCATAATCCACATAGTACATTTAATTGCTTTCCCCTTTTCCCCAAAATGTCTTCTTTGCAAACCTTGAAATAATGCAATTCTTATTATTTTGATAAATAACAGTTACATATATGATTTTTTCCCAATAGTCCTAGAAATAATGATCACATCAATATAATATTTCTTTTCTATCTAATCATTCTGGTTATATCCTCATCTTATATCCTGTTACAGTCCTTATTTAGATTTGTTTCTCCCATAAAGTTCAAAAGTTCAAAATCTGGTTAAGATTTTCTCAACAGTTAATTACATTTAAAGATTTAAATCCATTTTTCCCATATAAACCATCTCAAAGCTTTTACATTTCTCAAAGAATAGGTAAAAACAGTAAAGAAAAGGAAAAGAGAGCAAAAGTAAAGAAACATAAAAAGTAAAATACTACTTAAAATATATATTCCTCCTAAGCCTGCCTACCCCTGTCCTAAGCTAATATATATTCATTCCCAAAATTTCTTATTCTTTTTAACCATGATTAAAATATATATTAAATTTTTAAATATTCCGTTTAATGTGCCTAGTCATCTAATCCTTTAACTCTTATTCAAAAGATTTTTTTCTTTTTTATACATTATAATTTCCCTAAATTCAGACACATTTAATTATCTAAAACATTTCCTTCATCTAGGCCATTTCAGCAGTTTTATATTACTTATATCAAGAAATAAAATAAAAAGGGGGGAAAACATACAGTATTATTTAAGGAATTCATCTCTCTTAGAATGACATATGTATTCAGAATCTTTTCTAGTTCTTTAACCATATTCAAACAAATGTTTCTTTTTTAAATATTCTCTCTGGTAGATCCCATCATCTATTTCCTTAATTTTCACTTTGATCTTTTTCCTTTGACCAGTATCTTTCTTGATCAATGTGTTTTGCTGAATCAAAAGGTTTTTCCATATATTCATGACTGTTGCTGTAGGTATAAGAGGAAAACCAAAAAAAGTGTCTTTATGTGAGGCTTTTGCCTTTCCATGTTTCTTGAAAATGTTTTTCTCTTTCTCCTTCTTTGCTTTTCTTATCACTTCCTTTCTCTCTGATGTTTTCAACATCTCTACATTCCATTTTATCCAATCTGTTTTTTTTGTCCTCAGATTTATTTTGTAGTCTTAAGGAATGAGTTGTTTTTTTCCATTTCTTGTAAATTTTTTCCCACTAGGATTAAATCATGTTTTCTTGCTTTGTTAAGTTTCGTCTTTGAGTCTCTATTTTCAATTTTATGTCCATTTATTTGTTTTGTCTGCTTCTTCTCTGTTGTTGTTTCCTGACAGTTTTTTTTGTTGTAAAGTTAACTTAGAGATAGATTGATTTGTATTTTCAAAGTTATTTTTGATTTCTTTGTACTTTGAACTCTGTGTTATTTGAATTAATTGCAGTATACTATATATCTCCTCCTGAGAGGTATTTATGTTTTCTTGGTGTGTTCTGTTTACATGTCTCTGATTCATGATGACCAAAAGTTGGAGTTTTCCTTCTTATCTGCAAATAGCTTTAGAGTCCCGGTTAAATAGATATTTATCATCCAAAGAGTTCAAAAAAGATTTTTTTTCTAAAGTTTATAATTCTCTCTTTGTCTGCAGCCCATATTGTTGTCTTTTTTTGCTACAGCTGTTCTTTATTATTAAAGCTTTGAAGGTCACAAACACAGATTAGCTTTTCCCAGGTTTTGGCAAGTTCTCTATGGAAATCACAGCTGTCATAATCTTCATCCACCATTAGGTGTCAGCATCTATTTAGTTTTCAATATGAACAATGGTCTTTAAAATGAGAGTCTTAACCATTCAACAATCTTAAACTTGCCCAAAGTTAAATTTTAGCTTTCAAGTTTATAAATTTATTTCACTACCATATATTTTGATTCTCCATAGAAATTTTAATTCGCCACTTCCATTAGTATAAGGATGGGGCGGAAGTCCCCCTCCTTCACTTTTGGAGGTATTTTACTTCTTGGGGATCTTTTCCAGGAAATTAAGTGTAGAATAGAAAAGGGAAAATCAGATTCCTCACCCAGTTTCAAGCACATTGTTTACTGTAGTGCTGGTTAGTTCTTTTGGACTCCAGTTGCAAGTAGCTTGGGTTGATTGATGAAATACAGCCTTTCTCTGTCATATTAGAAGGCTTTCCCCAAGACAAACGGAATGACCACCGTCATTCCAGAGTCACCTGGGCACCCTTCTTTCTTCGCCACCTCTCTGGGGCAGCTTGGACCTATTAGGGTCTCCAGGCAAGATGAAAGTTGGCTGTGGGGGTGTGGCGGTCCGCAAGCCTCTGACCAGTCACTACCATGCAGGACCAGAAGTCCCATTCTCAGGCAATTCCTTCTTTCTCAAGTTTGATACAGATGGAGATGGAGCTATCAGCAGTTTTGAACTGCGCCAGGCTGTGACTGCCCTCTTAGGTGAGCAACTCAATGCCCAGGAGTTGGACGAGATCCTGCAAGATGTAGATCTCAATGGAGATGGAAAAGTGGACTTTGATGGTGAGAAAAGTCAGCACATGTTTTGTTAACTTCTTTCCCCTTAAATACTGCATTCTGAAAGGCAGGATCTATTTTCTATAAATGAGACACTATGTCAGAGGGATTTGGTTTTTTTAAAATACCGAATAGGTGCATCACAAATAGTGCAGGACAGCATTGGCTGGGTTGTTTAAGAATGCCTACCAATAGAAGAAATAATCTAGAAAAGCTGCAGGTTTTCCAGAAATGGATAGCACTGCAGTTGTAAGTTCCAGTAGGAGTCATACAGTAATCATGTTTTCAAATTTATCCATGAAAACATGCACAAGTTTGAACCAGAACTCTTTCATTTCAATGCATTTAATGTAGATTAAGAAAACAGGATTCTTTGCTACTCATTACTTCTTTAAAGGAAGCAGAAATTGTTTCCCCCTGAAGCTTTGTATGGTCTGTAGTCAATTTTGTAACTACTAGTTATCAGAGAATATGGGTCAATTTCAAAATTCATGGTTGGATAAGGTTGACTACCTTCTTTGATCATTGTTTGTATATAAGTAGCAGCACCTTTTCCATGGAACATAAACTAGAACTGTAACTCTGAAACATATTGTAATCACTAAAACATGCAAGTGTTTTAAGGACTTATCATAAATACAGTCAGGGCAAGATGAATTTTGGTAGGGAAAAGGGAATTTTATCAGGAAACTAGATTAACACTTCCACAATATAGTCCATTCCATACATGAGGGAGCTATCACACTGATGTGATGTAATGCCTGTTGTGATTTTCCCAAGGACTAGGAAGCAACTATGATGGTTTATAACACTCTCTTCCTAAGGCCCATTCACCCTTTTGAACTTTGTCCCTTGCCTCATTCTTACCAGAAAGCTATGTATGTTTATGTCTCCCTCTGAAAGGAAGACATTGATTAAGAAGATGAGAACCCCTCAGAAATATGATTGATCTGACTTTTCCTGTCTCTTTCAGAGTTTGTGATGATGCTGTCATCCACGTAACAAGAACCAGAGGAGAAGAAATGGGGATGTCTTTATTTCCAGAATTACCTTGCTCAGTAATGGGAAGGAATTGGTTTCTGCTGCTAGCTTTTTTCACTTGCTGGAGATAGGAACATCACGATAGGAGATGAAATTCTCTTTCCCCAAGTCTGGATCCAAAGCTGCAAAGTACCTCAGGGAGCAGGTGCTCACTGTGTGTGCAGGAAGATTTTGAGTTTTGAGGCAAAATGGTTGGGCTGAGCCTAGAGAACTCACCTGGCACCATCTTTGTTTGTTAGGAATACAAAGCACTTCAGGGCCCATACCAGTGTGGCTAGGCCTGGCAAATTCTGTCCAGGTATGGAGCCATACCCAGGTGTACTTTGATTTCCTCTGACATTCCCCTCCCCCCATCAGCTCAAAATTCCTGGAGACTTAAAATAAACTGTTTGAAGTTAATAGTTCATTCATCCAAAAATATTCTGTTGAGCTGAATGGTAATTTTTTTTTAATCCCCTAAGAGCAAAATGAATAAATGAATGACAAGCCTCTTCCCAGATATTTTAAAATAAAGGCAAAGAGATTCCTGGATCTCATTCATGAAGATTCTTCACTAGAAACTGTAAGGATATGCGTCCTATTTCAGTACACTGGTGAAACAAAAATAATATCAGCTTTGGATTTGTAAATAAAGCTATCATAATTCCAAAGAGCAATCCCTGAAATGCTTCCCATGAATTCAGTGTCAATTTGAAATTTGGAAAAAAGTTAAAGATCACTATATGCAACCATAAATATATTTATTTTCTTTTGACAATTGCATAAATATTAGATATATGTATGTTTATGCAAAAGCAGAGTCAGACTCTGGCTGTGTTACTGAACAACTGCAGTGTTAAATATTGAAATGATATAAAGCATAATTGAAATATTTGTATTTTGTTTTTCTGAAGTTCATGTGTTAAGTCTAGATAGCTGGTGATAATTAAAATTCACATTATTAGACCACAGATGAAATCAAAATGTAATAGTATGACACATATGGCAGACAGAACAAAGTCTTAGTTAAAAATCATTCAGCCTGACAAATTGAAAGCCTGCTTCATACGTTAAAAAATATTCTCAAATTGACAAAAAGAAATTGAGGATGAGGTCTTCAGAATTTCACTTTCCAAAACAATGGTGTGTCTACAAAGAATGTTCTTTGTCCAACCAATTGATCCTGCATCATGGACAGGAACATAAAAAGCCACCTCAGCTTGATTTTAATGGGTAGGCAGATTAGCATGACAAGAGCTTCTACTTGGGATCTAGCTAGGACAGACATGTCAAACACAAGGCCCGGGGGCCGGATGCGGCCCACGAAGTGGTTTCATGTGGCCCGCAAAGCCATCCTGGAAACAGTGAGGGAACGGTCCCCACTGCCTTGGCCCTGGCCCAGACCGGCCGGGAGCCAATGTACAATTTTGTGGTGGCCATCTATGCTGAAACACATTCAGTCTTAGCTCCACAAGGCCATCTGGAAACAGTGAAGAACCAGCCCCTGCCGCGTCGGCCCCACCCCCTGGGTGCATGCTGGGGAGGTGTCACCTTTTGTGAGGAATGAAGAAATGCACCATTGCCTGAAAGTGGCCAGCAAATGGCCTTCGTCTACTTCACATATCCGGCTTGATGGGCTCTGGGGGAGGGGTTTCAGCAGGAAGCGGGGTGCTCTCCTCACAGCGTCGGGTGGCTGAGCCAGGTGGCGCGAATCTGATGAGAAGTGCAATGCTGCCTAGCCCCCAGTCTGCCCAGTTTCAGCAGGCAGCAAGGTGCAAAGCTGGCGATCTTTTCACAGCCCAGCTCAACCTCTCAGTGCTGTGATGAGAGCGCCCCGCTGCCTGCCGAAACTGGACAGGCTGGGGGCTGGGTGGCATTGCACAGGTAACATTGACTCTCACTCTGCTCATGGCATCCCCTCCCCCAGAGCCCACCAAGCCAGATATGTGAAGTAGGTGAGGGCCATGTGCTGGCCACTTCTAGGCAATGGTGCATTTCTTCATTCCTCATAAAGGTTGACATCTCCCCAGCTGCATGTCTTGCCTGTTTTTCTCCCTCCCTCATTTCAAATATTTTCTCATCACTCTGTACTTAGGAAGAAAGGAAGGAAAGAAGGAAAGGAGAGGGAGGGTCTGAGGGAAGTTCTGCCTTAGTTCTGCCCTGCTACCCTTTCACCATCCCCTTGCCCCCTCTTCCTGACCTATCCTGGGGGTCTCCCATCCTATTGCTAAGGAAACTTTGGATACAAAACCGGGTCTCCTCCCATGGAGAGGGAATGGGCCTCCCTCTGACTTTGCCCTCGTACCCATCATGAGCAACCTGGGTAAGGAGAGCAAGCACAGTAGCAGCAGCCTTGAGGATGAGGTAAGTGCAGCTAGGTGACCCCTTGGGGAAGTGGGGCTGGGCTTGGTGCCACGGGTGCTTGAGGGGCAGGCTGGTGTTTGACCTCTGCTGTCCAGGGCTCTGGGCAGCCCACACCACCATCCAGCCCTCCCCCGCATGGCCTGAGAGGAACAGTGAGGCTCTTCCAGTGGACCATGCCTTGGCACTTGCCCTGGTCCCACTCCCTTCTGCCAGAGACCCTCAAATCTGTCCCACTCCTGCCCAGGCCCCCACAGGCCCCCTTGACACGAATGATGTAGAGCTGGCCATGCCCACCCAGTAGGCCATACCCACCCGGCCCCCCGAGGGCAACCACAATGCTGATGCGGCCCTCAATGAAATTGAGTTTGACACCCCTGAGCTAGGACATTACAGATAATCATCAACAATTGTAATTACACCTGTAAATATTTAATAACTAAAAGGCGTATGGCAGGATAGAAGTAATATGATCCCATAGGTAAACACCCATAACTTCTTTGTACCAGCTGAAGCTTCTAAAAACCCTTCCAGTGATACTTCATGCTAAATGTAGTATTCAAATCTAGCAATAACTAAGATACATTGAGTCAGTTCTCCTCAGGACTGGGAACAGCATTCCAAACTAGATTTTTGGGTCTACAGTTTCTTTGCTCCTTTGCCTCAAGAAACAATTTCCGCAAAGCAAATAGCATCCCTTATCATCTAACAATCTAGCAGTCAAAGAAAACTTGGCCAAAACAAATGGAATGTGTAGCTTGGCTATGGGTAAAAAACTAACCACAAACATTATTTCATGCAGGAAAGAAGTCCTGTGTCTCTGTTCTCCCTGTCATGCAACAGACAGGAACAGATTAAAGCATCAAATACAACTTCAGAAAAGCAGTTTCCACAGGTATCTCCCATTTCACCTTGCATGCCTCCTCTTTGCCTGTGATTTCTTAGCATCTTTTTTTTTTAGAGCATTTTTTCTAAAAAAAAAAAAAAAGTAGTTAAACCCACATTCAGAAAAAAGCTCAGGCAGTAGATGTAGTGTCTCTGTGTTTGGGAGACATTAGTTCGACTATTGAGAGGTAGCCAAACCTGTTATTCAAAGCAGCTATCTATGCTTGCTCAATCTCCCCACCACATCACGATAGGGAGGGAATGAGATTGATACTTCTTTTTTTCCCACCAGCAGGGTCTAAGCAGAAAGGGAAACCAAGCCATGGGGTTTCACCATTCACTTTACTTAACGTTCCACATTGAAACTACAAGGACAGATCCACGTCAGGCTCATTATTGGAGCAGAATAAGACTTGACCACTGGTGAAACAGAACTAGATTAATTGTACTTTATTGTAAGGCTGCATTAACAGAATCTTGCAAGTCTGAAAGTATAAATTTCCACCCATCACTTTTAACTGCCTGATATAGTAAGGCAGATCTTTTCTCGGTTTCATTTTGTGACCATTAAGTGATTGCTGGCTCCTTGCCCCTCTTATCTGTTTCTTTTCTAGGCAGCATTTCTCCTTCTCTTTCCTCAAGATCACTAATGCATTCCAATATGGTCAGTGAATGATAGACAGTTGATTAACCTTTGGGGGTCTTTACAGAGCTCCACACTAATCCTAATCCTGAAGGTGAGGTGGCTAATGGCAAGACAGCGTTACCCAGCCACCTACAAGAACGTGTGTGGTTATTTGTGTCATTTATCTATTATTGTCATTGTTATTTTTCATAGTACTATTACTAAAATAATATTTATTAGTTTCATATAATAAATATTTGGGGGCCAATGAACAAACTGAAATGGCATGAAAAGGTTATGCAGCTGAAGAGTTTGGGATCCCTGGCCTTGATGATTTACTGTAGATCTGAGAGACAATATTTTTGCCAGAGTACACTGGCTTATCCAATTTATCAAGTTTTCTGCATGTGCATCAAAAGATTATCCTAGAAATGAGGTGGAGTAAAGACCGATCTTGCACAAAAAAATAAAATAAAACCTCAAGGATTGTCAGGCCCGCCCCAAAACCAAGAATGACACATAGTGATTCCTCCAAGCTGAATTCTTTATTGTTTCCACATCTATCCGCAGAATATTGCCAGACTAAGCACACTACTTTTTGCATCTGCCATATACTCAGATAACTATTAGGGAGCAGCTGTCTTCACCCTCTTTGTCTCACACAAAATATCTGGACAGAATTGTCTCTTATTCCTCCAAAATGCACCCCTCCCTCTTGGGACTCCTCACTACATTCCATCACAAGGGCACATCATTGGGAGATAATTGCATCAAGCAATAAACTAAGGAGTGATTATCATCATTTGTTTGTTACATGGACTAAGCCATGCATAATTCCTTTCATTATGTATCATCAATTTGGTGCCAATTCTTAGTGACCACGTAAATTTTCTCCAGCATCACTGATTGTTAGAATGTGTACAACACAGAGGTTTCAACTGCCTTTGATTATTAACCAACTCATCGTATTTAAAATGTCTTCTGCAGTGCCGGTTGTGTAAATGTTTCCTTTTTTGTCTTCCAAAAGGCTATTTTCTTCTCATAGTAGGCTGCTTCGTTGATGAAGACTGGGAAGAAGGTGTCATCACCATCATGCAGAATATCCTCCCCAACAAAATTCTGGAAAACTGGGTCCCCAGGCTTCAGGGGCTGGAAATCTTTATCCTAAGGGAGATTATTTGATTTGATACCAAGAACAAAATAGCCAGAAGGTTTTCACAAAGCAAGCCTTTCTATTCCCCTTGTGTGGTAGCCTCTGATGAGCTGGAAACAGCCCTTGCAAGAGATGAAACTGTTGTAATGAGCATTGTCACTGTTGGATGATTAATTGCAGACTTCCTTGGAGTCTGATGTGTTATTATCCTACACTCTCTATCCCACTCAAGTAGACAACTTGATGATCAGAGAACGCAAGGTCGGGAAAAGGGCATTCTGACAAAGAGAAATTTCCCTAAGTCTTGCAATGTTGCGGCACACTTAGCAAAGCTCATGGTTTCGCATGCTTATTAAACTCCAGTTTCCTAGCACAATGTTTCCACTCCCCAATCCCTCACAAGGCAATTATTGAAGCTGAACAGCAATCTTTCTCATTTCTCCTGACCCTGAAAAGTAAAAGAGTGCTCTCTCACTACCCAAGGAGAGCTGCCGAGAAGAGTGTTTTCCCATCTCTGCCCTGCCTACTCCTCGGTATTCTGATTTATAAATGTCCCCACAAGCCCATACAAAGAAAACACAGGCATTTGCTGTTGGATCCCTGCTGCTATGGCTGTCAATTTTACACCTAGCTGTGGAGGTTTTGATTTCTGTTCTGTAGAAATTGAAAGAGGAAAAAAAATCTCATTCATTTTTATTGCATTAAAAAGCTTCTGAAGATGTAAGGAATGTATCAAGAAAAGGAAAGAATCTAGAGGGAGGGATAGACAAAAAAATCCCTTCTCAAATAGACCAGCCACAATAATGCAGTGTTGCAAAGTGGAAAAAATGTCAAATTGCTCTAATTTCAAATAAAATGCAGAGGTGCTGGGGAAAAAAAGACAGCTGCCGAAGCTACCTGATAGGGTGTGATTGCACACGTCCAAAGGGGGATCATACTGGTGCAAGATACTCATGTACAGATGCCCAAAGTTTTAGGCAGTCAATGTTCTATTATGTTGCAAAGAGCAGCCAGAAAGCTGCAAACAGCACATGCACACAAGCACTCACATGCACTCACTCTCGCACATACACATACACAAACATGTGCCCTCTCTTCTTTCCTTCTTTTCCTCATACTCACCTGTAGATTTGGATGTATTACAGCAGAAATCTCCCCGTTGGGATAACGGGGGAAGTCCTTCTGTTCAACCGGTCTGTATGCCTCTATTTCAAAAGCTGGGAACAAGGTGCCTAACAAAAAGAAGCAGACAAATCGCAGAAAGTTTATTCTCAGTCTTCATAATCAGGAGTCTATCAGGCAGGAGGATGGACAAACTCCTTCCCCACCACTCTGGGCAATTGATGATCAAAAGTTCAGATGTTTGTCAGCTTCTGCATCTGAATATACTGTTAGGTCTAGGCTTTATTTTAAAATTCATGCTAGGCACAGAGCCTGATCAGCGTAAATCTCATGACAGATCACTAGAGTGTGACACACGAGGGAAACAGGATTATATTTCCAGTCACATTACGGAAAAATGCATGACGGTTGGTTGGTAGCTCTGCATTAGCTTTTCTTTCACTCTTATTTTGACAAAGGGAGAGCTTGTTGCCATAGCTTTCATCATTTTATCAGTAAAACTGTAACACTCTGACGATCTCCAAAATGGATCTCACGAAGACGTAATATTTCTCACTCACGTTTATGGAGCTTCTCAGTTGAAGAATCAAAATAGGTCACCTTTGTTAAAAAGCTCAATGAAGTCCAAAGCACAGACCACAATTGATCTCATCTTAGCAAGTTGGTCAGCTCGTGCCACTCCCTGGGGTTGTGGGCCCAACTCTAATGCTGGAGGGGATTATAAGAAGAAAGGGGGGGGGGGGTAGAACACATCATTAGCAATTATGGTGAAATGTCTTTGTTTACCTTACATACACTTTTCCTCCTTCTACTACACTGATCACAAGTGGCAAAGCAAGGACTGGAATATCTCCCACTTTTTGCTTGGAGAATACCTATGAGACTTTTGAAAACACTACAAACTACTAATGTAAGGCCTAAATGTGATTTTTCCAAAAGGCAACTGGACTTTTTCAAGAAAGTCCAGTTGCCTTTTGAAAAAAAAAAAACCTCCTTGGGACAATTGTGACCTGGATGATCGAGAATCTCATAGACATTTACTAATGTAGGAATGGCCATTGTCTCTCAGCCTTTTCATAATATAGTTATACTGTATGGACAAAGAATGGGGCAAAGCTGACTATCTTATTAACAGCTGACTTAATATGCATTCAAGAGAAACCCAAATAAGTTATGCTAGAGGAAAAGTTGCCAGAGAAAAACAAGATTTGAATAAAGTAAGAGTTTGGAAAACAGGTGGGAGAGATATGAATTTTCATCTTCACTAGTTTTTAGTTATGTATTTATAAAACATTATTCCAAACTTATCTTGCTTAATTTATTTGAGCTATCTTAGTCTCTTTCAACAAAAAGCAACCAATTGGATAATTTTAATAGAATATTTTTAAATCTCTCATTATAGAAAGCAGCCCTTTGATACTGTCACTTTATTATTGCTACAAAGATGTCAAAATAGAAATGGGGTCAAGAAGACCATATCAGAAAAGACCCCTGTGGTTCAGCCAGAGATGATTTGAGACATCTGCTGCATCAAAAGATTACATTGAACCCTCTAAGGAGATAGTAGGATCTTTGGGGATGTTGCAACTGAAATTCATGAACCGTATGGATCTTTTCCAGTCATTCTGTATTCTAGGAAGGATCACCAGAACTACTCCTTACCTAGTCCATGTTTAGCCACTGACATCATGAAAGTAGTCTCCTCTCCAGATAGTTGACAGAGTAATATGGGACAGTGTCTCACTCTGCAGTGTTTCTGTAAAGGCAGGAAAAAAGAAGATAGCTTTTTTTAAAAAAAGAAATCCCAGTTTTCTTTTCTTGAAACAGGAAAAAAAATAAATTCTTAGGAAGTTTCAGAAACATGACCTCACCTGGATATAGTTACACATGTGTATGGATAACAGGCTAAATTCAGACTTCAGTAAGAGGCAGGAACCCATGTTGGCTGTAGTGTTGTGTAGATCTAACATAAAGTCATAGGCTTGAGATGAGCCTTTGGGTCCGAAGATCTGGTTGATTTCCTGAGCACGTTGAATCTCATAAAGGTCTGAATCTGAAGCCTTGGTACTGAGAAAGAGATGCACAAAATAATGGTAGTCTGTTAGATCTGATCAGGAGAAGATGCCTCTTCTAATCTGGTATTATGCGGATATATTGGGCTTCAACTTCTACTGTTCTAGCCAGCATGGTTAAAGCCACTTGGGCTGAAATTGATTCAAGATGGAGATATGCTAGCAGTTTTGAAGGGCCACAGACTGAAGAAAGTAAATTTAAAGTCTTATGGCAACAAACTTTAAGTGAGGGCTTAGACACCTAAGCATCTTCAAACCTGACACAAAAAATGTGAGCTTCAGTGTGTTACCCTCCCCAGTCCTGAGAAGGATGGTCTTTGTGTTCCCTACAAACTTCTAGAGCAGGGGTCTTCAAACTTGGCCCTTTTATGACTTGTGGACTTCAACTCCCAGAATTCCTCAGCCAGTGTTAACAAATCATAAAAGGGCCAAGTTTGAAGACCCCTGTTCTAGAGATTGGAGCAAAGCGTAATACTTACTTTAGAAAAGCTGCAGCGAACGTACGATTGAGATCCCTCCCAACGTAGCGCACGCACCGCTCGACTGCACGTGGGTTGCCCACAAGAGGTGTGACCTGAAAGGTGCTGCGCTGCAACTCAGATGGATCCTGTAGCCAGTGCTTGACTAGGTAAACACCTGACATTTCATTCCCATGAGTTCCCCCACATATTGCTACGCGTCCCAAGGGAGGAAGGTATTCTGGATGTGACATGATGGGGTTTCAGACTCTGTTGTGAGAAAGAAGACCACATGGGATTATCAACAGCCCTTTCAGCAATACTGGAGTGTTCCCATCTGCAACCCATTGAGCCAAGCCCCTAATCTTGCCTTTAAATTTACTATCCACCATCCAGTTCTGCAATGTTTTAATGTAAGAGTGGAGACTCCATGGATTACTAGAACTTCAGCATTCAATACAGTTAGTCCTCGATGTACGACCACAATTGAGTGCAAAATTTCTGTTGTTAAGCAAGGCAGTTGCTAAGTGACTTTTAACACCTTTCTTGCCACAGTCGTTAAGTGGATTACTGCAGTTGTTAACAACACAGTTGTTAAGTGAATCTGGCTTCCCCGTTGACTTTGCTTGTCACAAAGTTGCAGAAGGTGATCACATGACCCTGCAACTGTCATAAATTTGAGTCAGTTGCCAAACATCCAAATTTTGATCATGTGACCAGGGGGAATGCAGCAATTGCCGTTAAGTGTAAAAAAGGTTTGTAAGTCACTATTCTCAGTGCCGTTGTAACTTCGAACAAATGAACTGTTGTAAGTTCAGGACTATCTGTACAATTTACTTATTTACTTATAAATATTTACTTATTTATTTCTTTATTTATTATTCATTTATTTATATTAAATGCATATGCTGCCAGTGTCACCAATAAGGCAATTCTTAAGAGATATGTCTCAAATGTTGATATCATTGTCTAAACAAATCATTTGCACAGTTATATTATGAGGCACATGTCTCACACACACATATATAGACACCCCTGCTCCCAGTACAGTCGGTCTACAACTGTCACCCACTGTCGTGATGGGAGTGGCACAGAAATTCCATATGAGGATTCTGAGCATGTGTGAAAGCACCTTTCGGCTTCTGTGTGCCACAGGCTGCAGGAGATTGCAACCAGTTGTAAATATGAGTTGGTTGCTACAGGCGTCTGAAATGCAATCATGTGATCCCAGGAGTGGTGTAGCAATCATAACTGTGAGAGTAAGTTGACATAAATTTTAATGAGTTTGTCATAACTTCGAATGGTTGGTAAGCAACAGTGGTAAGTTAAGGATTGCCCTCTAAAGTCCACAGATGTGAAGAATATCACTAATGAAATTTAGAGTCTGTGAAGTAAAGCATCAGCCGTTTGTAATCACCTCTTTTTTTAAAAAAATCACATCTACCCATGATGCGGATGGTATTATTTCAGTTCTTCTGCAAAATCTGTGGTGAGCTAATTTTCCTCTAGGTTCATTTCCCAGACTGTATTCTGGGGCACATCCCCTAATCTTCGACTTGTCTGCTGCATGAGTTAGAAACAGAGAAGCTATTTAAAGAGAATGTGGGAGATTGCTCTCTTCAAGATCACCTGATTCCATATTCAGAATAGATTAAAAAAAATTCCCATCATCCTGGGTTATTAGTACATATACTGAAATTGTCATTTGCTTGAAAGAAAGTAGGAGAGAGGCAGAAGATGATGCTTTGGGGATGACAATTTCTTGAGGAAACAGTGAGGCACTTCTTAATGTGAGATATATTAGGAAAAAAAGTACAATGTATGTTCTAAAAACAGTATATCCCTTGCAATTTAATCTTCAAGAATTTGGCATTTTGAATATGTACTGAGTTGACATTAACAAAACGAACTTTACAGTCCTTAACGAGTGGAGGATAATAACCAACCAGAAAAAAAGTTCAACTACAACATTTTCCAGAATGTCAGAAAAGATTAAAGGGACTCAGGGATAGTATTTAGCACTATGCAATGTCTGATAGAGTGAAGGAGTGGTTGTCTGTGGGAATCTGATAAAGAGTTAGCAGACAGAATAACCAGCATTTACCCTGTCCTATAAAAGTAGCTAGCAACCCATGCTACTACTCTACCTCTAAAAATTCTTCCTGATCCCTTTTCTGTTTAAAACTGTAGTGATGCTTATGAATGTTACAGTGTGAGAACTTACCCAACTTGAAATTCTGGTCTACTTGCCTAATCCTGGCAGAAACACAGAGATGAGATCTGTCAGTCTCCTATCATGTCTAGGAATTCTACTAAAGTAGCTTTGTTGATATGTATGTATATGTGTGTCTCCAAGTCTGCCTTGACTTCTGGAGATTGTTGAACTAGTCTTTGCAGGTTTTTGTGTGTGTATATGTATATGTATGCAGAGGGAGAGAGAGGGAGGGGGGAGAAATGTTGTTGAGCATTGCAATTACAAATATAAGAATTAATACAAAGTAAAAAAAGAATACAAAGAAAAATAGTGCAGAAAAGAAAAGACTTCCCCCTTCATAACAGGTATAAATAATGTTAGTAACATCACTTTCTCTTAAAAAATGACCTCTTCTTCCCATGTCTCAAATCTATAAGCAAACCTTTAAAGCCTTATTGTTCTCTCCTGGTTGGCAAAAGTCCATTAAGAATTACCAGATATAACAATGGATCAAATAAACCAACTTTATATTTCTTCCTTTTAATTTTAACAATCCTGTTCTTTTTATATTCCTTCTCTCTCATTTTTAACATAAAAATATGTTTGAACCTTAATCCCCTCAAAGTCCTGAAACATGATTTGTTCTCATTTTTTTCTTCATCCCCTCTTACAAAATTTTTCACAACTTTAGCAGATTTTGAAAATCCAGTGTAACAAAGTTATCCCAGTCACTCTTTTGATTTGGTAAAACATCAGCTGGTTTCATTTGCATATCCAGTGTAGCATCTTCTTCTTCCTCCTCCTTCCCCTCATTTTTAGATCTATTTTAATCCCTGCATTTTTCCTGGCAACATTCAGAAGTGGCTCCCAGGACTAAGAAAGGGAGGGTTTGTCCCAAAGTCTCCCAACTGATTTTAACTATTATACCAAACTGGATCTTTGTTAACTTTTATGCCTTACTTAAAATTATGCTTTACTACTCAGCTGAAGTGTAATCACTGTCATTGAGAAGGATATTGTCCTTAATACCAGCAATTACACTCCCAAGCTTGCTGGGCTAAATCTGAGAACAAAAAATTTAGGAAAGTACTGGGTATGTAAGCACAATAAAAAATAACAACAAACAGAAAAGAAAGTGTTTCCAAATTCAAGGGCAACTATAAACTTTAGAACAAAGAGGACCCATTGGCTGAATGACACACTTAACAAGAAAATTCCTTACTTTATATTTGATGTAGATTACAGCTTTCAGGTTAAAGAATTCCCAATGGCAATTGTTTATATTTAGGGCAATTGTTTAAATTTGAAACCTCAGTTAAGAGCTATATAATGAGAGGCATAGAAATAGTGTTCCTGCTTCTTTTTAATTTTGAGTTAAGCCTAATCCCTAATGACTTTGTGGACAACATCACACAATTTTCTTGGCAAATACTACGTAAGGAGTTTGCAATGGCCTTCATCCAGGATGTTTATCCATTTTTTTGGTCAGGTGCTTAGCCCTGATATTTCCTTCCTCCTAAGTACCAACCATATGAACCCTGCTTAGCCTTTTCTAGATTTGCCTAGGTCAGTCAGGTGTTGCCACTTAATAGAGCAGATGGGAAGTTAATGTTTACTACAATAAACAGTATTTACTCCATAGAGTACCTTTGGACTCCATGTATTCCAGAGGCAGTCTTAGAAAATCAAAACAATGCTGGGCTTCATTGTTTCAAAATTTGCCCAACTGTCCAGAAAAGAGACTGCTATGTGAAGAACATCCTGGGATGGCAAAATGGGATGGGGGAAGCTTCTGGAAACTGGGTTTGTTGTGCTTAAGCAGTGAAATGCAGCCACCATTTTGTGAGAGTGCTGTTAACATGTCTTCCAAATTTCATGTATGCCATGGGCTCAAAAAAAAAGTTGGGACCTCTGCAATAATACAGCTATCCCATGGTACAAAGGGATAGAATGAGCAATCCTGTCCTCCATTCCTGACTGAAAAATTGCTCCATATATCTTCAGGCTGCTAAGGCTGAGAAACATCCCACATGGTGTGACATGAACCTGGAGGAAATTTCCTTCTTTCCGCTGACACTTTTGGAACAGTGGAGCATGAAGCCCATTTATGGCTTTTGGGGAATGGGAAATGTCTTTACTATTCTTGGCTGCTTCCAAAATGCCTCAGCAGAGGCCTGTTTTCAAACCAGTGACTTCCCTAAACTCTTCTCCTTTCTGGCGAGAGATTCCCCCCCCCTTCTAAACGCACCATCTCTTCACCCTAGTCCCCAATTTGTCTCTCCCTCTCCTCTTCTTGGCTGCCCATTTATCTCCCTCTGTCACCACCCATGGCAGCTCTAATATAACTGCAAGGCAGGTATTGAGCAGTGAGATGAGCAGGTGTGAGAAAGGACCAGGCACAACTGTCACTAGCTTGGCAGGAGAAGATGGATGGTGAGAAAAGGAGGGCCACGTCCAGGAGCCTGAAGGCTAAACAGGAGGAGGGGAAGGAAGACCAGACAGCTGCCCTTGTATTTAGCCCACTTCTCCTCTTCAGTGGGCTTGATTATTATGAATTCATCCTGATATTATACATGCCTGGGGCTCACCCCAAATCTAACCCAGATTTTGAAGGCGCCTTGGCCAGGATGACCTCAGTGCATGAGCCCCTGTTACTATGGTCCATATTGACCATTCACTTGCCATCTCCCTTGCGATCCAATCCATACCCTTGCCCTTGCCCAGGCACCAATAGGGAGGGAGGAACAAGGTCCCCTGTTGGCAGCTGGATCTGTCAATCATCCTCAGAGTTTGGCTGGTAATTGTTTCTCTCATAATTGCCATTTTGCATCAGGTTAGAGTACTTTTGCATCCTTTTCCAGATGTGGAATATGAAAGCCAAGTACATTTCATAAATCTAAATAAAAATATGTGGAGACTAGGAAAGTCCTACTCCAGGGAACTGAGCTTTGAATTAAAACATGTTTTTGAGGAGATAATGGAGGACAAGAATAAAAAATATTTATGGACCTAGGAAAAGCATGATTCCAGAGAAATGGCAATGTATGCATTATCCTTGAACTATTTAGCATTCTCTTATGAGATATCTGCCAACATCATGGCTGGATTTTAAAACTGTACTAAGCCATGATGTGAATGGGTTTGGCTGTGGTTTACTCATCAAAGTAGGAATGAATAAATCAATTTAACAAAATGTAGAAACTCAATCATTGCAAAGCCAGCATCCTAGGTCAATTGTACATTGAACAATGTAGTCAAAGGCCTTGCCCTAGCCTGTGAACTTGAACCAGAGAGCATTAATAGCAGATATAACATTTGTGTGGCAGTCTTATGCATCTTGCCCTGGCTTATTTCTCTCTCTGATTCTAGTCATCTAAAAATAAAGGATTTAATTGTATAGAGTTGATGATGTTTTCTGATGAAGCTTTGGAGTATTAGGTGCCCACAGTGGTCGGTAAATACCCCAGGCAGCCAAAATTATCATTACTCTGAACTCCCTACTCCACAGATTTTCTAGATAAAACATCCCTGGAAAAAAGAGTGGCCTTAACCACCTGGCAGCTGGGACAATAGGATGCAAAGAAAGTTTGGTTGGGGAGAGGACAGTTCCTAGACCTGTAATAATGTCCTGTGTAGAAAAGAAAATATGCAAAAGTATTCCATCCCATTATTAAACTGCCAGGGGTCAGAAAAAACTGCATTTGCCAAGCCCTCCTCTTTGATACAACATGGAAAGATTCTCAGGAGCTGACCAGGAACTCCCTGCTCACTTGACACTAGCAACAGACTTGGACTCTTCCATCATGGCTTCTGTTTCTCTTTCTATGAGAAATGCTAACAACAATTAGAGCTGTCATGCCCACTGTACCTCGGAGGAAGCTTTTTGCCCTCTGGCTTTAGCAATATTATTTCAGCCCAGGAGGTGGTCCCAGGACTGCTGTCCCTGGTCACCTGCTCATTGGGCTCATTAATCGATGGGTGTTGGCTGCATGGATGTGAGCAGCAGATGATTCCAGCATGTGCTGCTTTCATCCAACCAAGCCTTTATCTGGTTCACTCTCCTCCCTGCCTTGCTGCTCATTGGAGGGAATGGAAACCTCTCTTGATACGCGTCTACCACTAGCCCCCCAGCCCCGTAGGGATGGAAAATAAAATCGCTCACACCATTCTGGAGATTCAGCTCAGAACATTGCAGAGCAGGATATGGCAAGACTGAGAAGGGAATGAACTGAACAAGCCAGAGTCTTCTCACAGCCTTCCAGCTACATACAATGTCAGGTAATTGGATCCCAGCAATGTACTCATCCATGTTTTGGATCTTGGTGGTTTTCTCTTTGAGCATTTTGATTTCTTCCAAGCCAGTAGGTTCCTCTAGTGCTAGGAAAGATAGGGGGACAGTTATTGGACTAATGCTGCTTTCCCAAATTAGTGCTATTGAGAAGTGTTGGATTACAACTCCCATCATCCCAAATCTAAAGGCTGGGAAAGGCTGTCTTAAAGCTTACTCTTACATTCCATTGCTATGTAGAGAAGCAGCATGCTTGACACCTGAGCCGGGCCTTTCTGGTGATTTCCACATGTGCCCATTCAATAAAATCCTTGGATGCTGCAGATAGTGAGGTAGCATTTCTTTTATCTAGGTCAGTTGGGGATCCTAAAGAGTAGCAGCCTGGGTCATCTCAAAGGAAACCTGCTCTAAAACTTCATAGGGAACGTTCTGAGGGTACAAGCATATATGATTAAGTCATAATAATGAATTCATCTAATTACATGCTTGCATGATTTTTAAATACCACCCATGGAATGAAATGTGGCACATGCCTAAGAAGGAAGTAGAGGGGGTTGCTATAACCACTTCAGTTGGAATCCTGAAATAATGGGAATGATTGAGTGGGTGTCCTTAGAGGGGAAGGTAGGTACACATTGGCTTCTAGCCAGCAAGGCAGGTGAGGTAGTTGGGTCTCCCTGCTAGGAAGCTCACAGTGCAGCTTCCAACAGCCATACCTTATTGGCCGTTCTAACCAGTGACTCTTCCTGTGGCAGAACTTGCAGGGCTACAAGGCATTGGGTGTAGCTGCTGGATGGTGCTTGGAGCTATTCCCCCCCCCTAGTTTTTATTATTTACAGCTTAAGAGCAATTCACATGATGGATAGATTCAATTTTAACAGCCATTTTGACTGGAGAGATGCTAAACAAAGTTGATAATTAAACTCCCTATATAATCGAGGAGGTTCCGTCTATTCTGTTTTTTAAAGAAAACCTAATTGTGTTGCAAACCACCCCCACTCCTTGTTTTGTTATTGAATTTTGGCAATGTACTCCCGGAGGTTGCAAAGCTGAGTTGAGGGATCCTACATAGGCAATGAGTTGTGAGTTGATCCTCCTTCTTTTAAAGAAATTTGCTGGCCCTGGATGGCCCTGATGTTCTCAGACAAGGGAAATGAAAAGAGGTTAGACAAGGAAGCCAAGGTGAATAGTAGAAGAATAGCAGATAGGCTTGAGCTTTGATTGGATCCCATAGTCACAGTTTTTCAGGATTTGCACAACTGTGTGAATTGACAGCTGGAAAGATTAAGTGCATCTCTCCAGAAACCTTCGGATGGCTTTGTAGGGTCAACACAACTGAACTCTTTATTATAAGGTTACATTAACAGAATTTTGTGAGTCTGAAAGTACATTTCTCTCCTATTGCCTTTACAACCCAAGAAACCAGGAAAGTTCCCTTTGGAGATATTTACCATCCCCACATTCCTTCTGTGGGCTAAACTGCCTCTTATCCCGCTGTCTCCCCAGCTGTGGCTCTTCTCCCTGCCTTCAAAGGTCACTCCCGCATACCATTACAAAACATTCCTTGCCTTTTTGAGAACCTGCTTTAAAATATGTATAATACACATGTGATTTTTCTGAGGACTCTAGAGAGGGATGAAGAGAACAAGGCAAGGTGTACGAAAAGAACAGAATTTCACAAAAAGAGCAGGACATTAATCTCCTCAGCTTCCAGATGGAGCAGCACCAGGGTCATATTCCATACCCAGAACTGGGGTATTAGCCATATCCCTGTGGGAAACTATACATGGCTGAACATACATTGCTAGTCAAACGTTTCTGAGGTAAAGTCCACCTTGATTCAAGCTTGACTTTGATTTCATTCCAATCCACTCTTCAGCCCTCAAATTTCTTGGTTGTCTCCCATCCAAACAATAAATATGTTTCAACCTTGTTTAGCTTTTCAGGATCAAGCTAAATTGGTTAGGCACTGCCACCTAGAATCTAGATGGCCGTATCAAACAGATTTAGGAAGCGAATGTTTGTTTCTTTATCCCAATGAAACTGCAGTTCTAATTAGATCTGGACAGAAAGCAAACATTTTGAATATTTCATTTGAAGTTAGGAGCCAAAAAGTAGATATTTTTAAGGCATATTAAAGGACAAAATAAATGTTTTAGGGAAAATGTAAAATATTATTACATAAAAAGGACAAAGGAAAATGGGGTAATGAAACCACAAGATGGAGTAGTTACAACATGCAAAGTTTAATTTAAAGTTTCCTAATCTCTACTGGAAAAAGCAAGGTGAAAAGAAGCTGAATTAAGGCATGAATGTAAATAAGGTACAATAACCATTAACTGATTAGAAAAACTAGTGATAATAATTGATTTGTTGTTGGACAGAACAATTTTAACTCTAGTTTCCTTACTGGGATTGTTTGGGGCAACAGTCTTTCATATCAGCCATACGGAGTGTGCTCTGATCGTCCAGATCTGCTCATAGAAAACTCAGTGTCACTAGGGGCTATCAACAATTGGGTGGTTCCTGTCAGCAATACACACCTAAGAAATGATAAAACCATGTTTGGATCTTTTAGGTCCTTTTCTCTGACAGATTTCGCATTGGTCCTGTCAGGCATGCCAGCTTGGAGTTCATAAAGCTAATCGCACTAATATCCTACTTCCAATATAGGAAATACTATATGGGCTTCAGCTAAAACAGTCTATCAGGCTGAAAAGTCCTGCAAAACTGTCCTAGCTCCTGCTCTAACAACTATGAAGCGTCAAGGGTTGGTTTTAAGCAATAGTTTTTCTTGTTTGTTGCTCCTTGGTCCCACTTTATTGCATCTTAACTCAATTCACCTAAGCTTCCTCCAGTTTGGCTAAATAAATACAATTCTAGACTTTCCAGACATTTGGCACAGAGAAAGAGAGAATTTTAATTACCTGGTCCACAGCTGAGATTCAAGCAACACACTTCTGTAGGCTCTAGTGAAAACGTTGAAACTCTAATTGAAAGTCCAAAGTACAGACATCAGGAATGTCCTGGTAGAAAAGTAATCCAAATGCAATTGAAGGGGAAAAAAAATAAAAGTTAAGTCATGTAACCTGAATCTCATCAAGAAGTAAACAAGATTACAATAATCTCTCTCTCATTCTCTTTCTCTCTATAATTCATAACAAGGGGAAAAACTTTCACAACTGGGCAGAAAACTGAATTACTGCCAAATTCTTCATGACCCAAATATCCAACCTCAGAAAGCTAGTTTAGGAAAACAATCAAGAGTAGCCTTAACACAAAAGGGAAGACATTTTCACAGCAGGAAAATCATTCTTGTACAAAGAGAAAGCCTAAAGCAAATTTTCCCTAAGGAATTTTGAAAAAGCAAAACTATTCAGATATTCAAAGTAATAATAAATAAAGGAGAAAAGAAGAGCCCCAGTACAGAGCAGCAATCTCTTTTAATCTTCCGACACTTTAGTTTTTCTTGCTAATGCAACCTTTCATTTCTTCTTCTTTTTCAGTTAAAATTTAGTGTTGATTTGGGTAGATAAATGGATGACTGAAAAGTTCAGGCCAGAAACAAACAAACAAACAAACAAAAATCAGATTTCCCTTGTGAAAGAATGGGATGGGGATAATGTATTCCCATGATCTACTATTAACAGTGTAACAAATTATTAAACTTTTTTCATACTATCGCTGTCATATAATTTGCAAGATGTTTTGCCAGCATTAACTGTTTTTTTCCTGACTCAAGAGGCCTTTTTCCCACTGCTGAGTTAAAGGTCTCTCCGTCCATCCTTGACGCAACAGAAAATTACCAGCATAAATTTTCCTTTTCTCACTGGTAATCTCTCTCCTGCATCTTGTTTTCAAGTCACTACAACCATCTGATTTCCTTACAAGGAAACACAGGATAAAACTGATTTTACACATTGTGAGGATGGCCTTAGGCAATGTCAGGATATGGGGGGGGGGGGAAGCATATTGCAATGAATTAAGCTTCTCTCACTCATGGACTAGAACCCAAATGAAGGCAATGTCATGGAAACACAGCCAAAAAAAAAAAAAAAAAAGTGGCTGGAGCATTTTGGTGCCATAGCAACATACACATAGGGAAAAAACCTCTGAATCCAGGCAAAGAAAAAACATTATCCTCAAAACATCAGGCATGTTTTGAAAATCAGATTTTGCTCCTGTTACATCTTACAGCTCTGTTGCAATCCACCGGTTCCCTTATAAAAGTAACCTGAAACAGAAAAAGCATCATCCACCATCCTCTCCTTTAATGTTAAAGAGGTATGGATAATGAAGAATCGGTTTGGATGGATTATTTATTATCTTTGTTTTTTTGGTTTTACACAATATGCTTTTCTAGTGTGGTTTGGCCTGTTGTAGGAACTCAGCCATTGTCTTAGTTTTTTGCATGAACTAAGCCATCATGTTGATCTGTAATATTGTTTACTTGTTCAGACAGAGTATGTTATATTATCACAAAACAATTGTGTTTTGCTAACTCAGATTTAGTGTTCAGTGTATTGTGTGATTCCTTGGTTAAGTGCTTTTAGCAGTGACAGAGTACATATCTTTACAACTAAATCAGGATCAAATCTGAGCTAGATCTTCAGAAGATGCTGGTACTGTCTTCTCCTGTTTTCCACAGGACATAGCTTCAAACTTATTTTCAAATTCATAAGTTACATCTTAGAACACATACTGATATTTTAAGGAAATTTTATCTCTAAGCAGACATAAGTACTTATAATCAGTGAATAAGCCTCATTTCCAATCATTTGCAATAAGGGGCCAAGACTTCCATTTAGGCAGATATTCATGTCCGCCTTCAGAAATTAACCACAGCATATGAGTTTAGCAACTACCAATTAGAACACGTGATTGTCCTTCTAATCGAGGTGGAATTCAGAAAAAAGCAAATGCCATCTGCAACAAATGCATTTATATTTATTTACACATTTCCTCCCTGTTTATCAATTAAAAAACCCACAGGTGCATTCGAATAGTTTACTTTTATAAGAAAAAGCTCCAAGATTTTTGATGACAAGCATTTTTTCAAAGCACACATTCAGCACTCAAGAGAGTTTGGGGAATGGGAGGAGGTGGCTTATTGTATGTTGAAGGTTGTGTGTCAGCATGGCCCAAGATTGAATGTCACTGAGAGGCAGTTGCAAATCTTCCAAACTCAGAAACCACAGTCTAAGATGAAGTCAAATAGATTACATCCCACCCATGTAATTATTCCTGGTGTAACCACATATATAATATAAAGTTTGGTTGAGTTATTCTTTAACTAAAAAGGTGACCTGATAATGTCCTTTAATTTTCTAATGCATCTTTACAAACATGGGTGCGGGATGAGTTAATACCTTTGGAAAAAATTAATTGTGCACATACAATTGGGGCATAGTATTAGTGAAGTCTATGTTGTCCATAGGGATACATTCTCATACCATCCTTCAAAGTTAATCCACAACTGTAAGGAAGCAGGCTATCCAGGATGCAATTATTCTTTCAATTGTCCCCATTGTCCCTGTAAAAAGCATCAGCAATTCCTAAAGGTGCTTTTTCAAAAGTCAACTGGACTTTTTTTCCTTGAAAACATTTTGCTTCTCATCCAAAAAGCTTCTTCAGTTCTTGGATGAGAAGTAAAACATCTTCAAGGAAAAACAAAGTCCAGTTGCCTTTTGAAAAAAAAAACACGTTTGGGACACCATGACCTGGATGACTGAGAATCTCCATAAACAGCTGGAGTTCTTCCAAAGATGTAGATGTTTCAATGAAAGCCAACATTCAACCAGTGTAGATTAAGAGACAATGTCATGTTCAAAATCTAACATTGATCTTCTCCATGGGCAGGGATTTTTTTTTCCTGAATCTTGGTTCTCCCACTGAGGTTTACGGAAGTCTGGTCTCCATGGCATCTGGAGCTGATACTGTGGTTTTCTTTCACTTCTTTCTCAGCATTCATTGCAGCAAGTTTGAGTGTACTGACCTCTGAGGGCTGCCCCTTCTCTCCTAGCCCAGTGGCTGCATCATGTCTGCTGGGCACAACAGCAGACTTTGAGCAATATGGAACCAATGGAGCAGGGAAGCAAAATGGCAGCTCCCAGTTAGCTAGGAAAAACCAATGTGTGTCTGGTGTCACTGTGCAACTGGAAATGAGGAGTCTTTGGGAGGAGTTCAACAGCCTTGGCACCGAGATGATTGTCACCAAGGCAGGACGGTAAGTGTCATGCACTTGGGATCACAGGTGCAAACACCATCTAGTGCAGCATTTCTCAGTCACTGAATCTTTAATATGAGTAGACGTCAACTCCCCACATACCAGAAGTAGGAAAAGCACACCACTCAGCAAAGTTTCAGGAAGGAGGCTACAAAAATTGCACCTATACTACATTTATAAGAACAAAGTAAAAGACAATTAAGAAATTTAAGATTATACCATGCACCTGAGCTTCCCAAATGGGTGCAGCTGTTTTAATGCTTAAAAAATGTGTGTAAAATATGGTTTGCTGTGTAAGCTAATCCTCTTTCAAATGCTTTTCCAGAGCTTGCTGCCTGCCATGGGAGAAATTGCCCAGTTTGGCAATTTGTGAGAAGCCACTTGATAAGTGTCTTGGGCCTTTAAGGCAAGACTTGTAGTGGGCTTTCCTGATCTTGGGCACATGATATCTGCCCTTCCCTGACCCTGAGTATGCCATTTACTCAGCTCAGGAATATTTTCCCCATATTCTGTAATGGCCTTCAAAACACTGAAGGGGAAAGGAAAGGAAAGGAAAGGAAAGGAAAGGAAAGGAAAGGAAAGGAAAGGAAGAAAGCTCACCTTAGGAAATTTTCCATACTTCCACCCAAAGCTACTGGCTCAGTGCAGCATACTCATTTGTATCAATTATCCACAATAACCCATCTTTTTGTGCCAGCAGACCCTACTCATCTAAGACCCTTAGAATGTAGTTGACTGGCATTTCCAGGCCATGATAAGTCCTTCCCCAAAAACAACAGGGAGGCTAAACAAATGATCTTGCAAAGTCCTTTTTCTCTGTGGCAGGAGGATGTTTCCCACCTTCCAGCTGAAGATATCAGGCATGGACCCATTAGCTGACTATGTGCTTCTAATGGATTTTGTTCCTTTGGATGACAAGAGATACCGGTACGGGACCGTAAGTTTGGACCTACTGATGTCAATAGGAACTTCAATGAATGATTGCAGCCAATGGGGTCTCAGCCAATTCTCTACAGTCAAAGCTTTTCTATCAGCAGAGTTCAGGGGTTCTGGGATTTTTTTTTTTTAAAAAAAATCTGAATCTGAGAAGGTTTGAGACTTTCTATTCTCTTCCATTCCTCCCTCCAAACCCTTTAAATATCAGCCATCTTCTATTAGCACTTCTGTCATCTTCCAGGAAACCATGCCCACCCCGGCTCTGCAAAAGCAAAAACCATCACAATACACAGTGGTGGGATTCAAACATGTGAACAACCGGTTATCTGTGTGGATGCCTCTTCCGGAAGTCCATTCTGGACCTGGGCAACAAAAAGTAGCTACCAGTTCTGCTGAAGTGGTGCGAACCGGCTGAATCCCACCACTGACAATATGTCACGTGATGCAATTGAGTTTGACACCCATCCTATAAAGAATCACTTCCAGGCAGCTAGAGTGTACCTTCTTTTCCAATTTAACATTATTCATGAAGGGAAAAAAAACACATATCCTGTATCAGGTCTCTTCAGAAGAAAAAGGAGTTGCAAGGCATAATAACACCACACTTTTATCTCAAGATAAAAGCCACATAAGTAGTATGCATTTAAGTTGTATTAGGTTTCTATATTAGCATGCAGCAGAGAGTCAGCAGCTACCAGTCCGTGATGCAAATCCTGTGGGGCATCAGTTGCCGATACCAATAAAGAACCAGGAGTCAAAAGTTGGATTCATTATTATTATTTATTTGTCTAGCATGTCTTCAGGGATAAAAAACACATGAGCTTGACTCCCTCTCCTTTTCTTGTCATTCTGGCTTTTGGTCAACAATGGAAATGAATTAGCAATAGTCAGGTCAATATCTGGTTCTTGAATGAAGCTACTCATTAGAGAGGCACAGATTTTTAAGATGGCTGCCATGGTGAGGAAAAACTGTTTACCAAAAGACAATCTAGAACCCTGTCCCTGCTGTCCCTCCTAGTTCCTCAGGATGCTGTTTGTCATCCTAAAGTAGATGGCATATTTCCAAACAAACTCCTTTTTTTGTGCCCATCAGCATGTTATAAGGCAACATGGGATGTCTACATGTGATTAAGGGGCATTCCTATAAATAAAAGTGATGCTAGAGACTGCTATTTTGCTTTGCAGCATCCCAGTAACCATTTATTTTTAGAAAGTATTTAAGCAAAAATAAGATGGGATATAGAACCTGACAGGAACCAAAAGACTTAACTCACCCACATGATCGCTCCTCTCTTGCAATAGCCTTGTTGCTGAGACATATTTCAGTTCAGAATTTCATTTACACTTATAAAAGATCTTGATTTAGATTTTGGATTCTGCATGAATCAATTTATCTTAGTCATTGGTATTGTCTAACATGCCTGAACATCAATACAAATGAGTATGTGGGTTTGTTATGTATTAAACCAGGGGTCTTCAAACTTGGCCCTTTTATGACTTGTGGATGCTTGGCCCTTTTATGACTTGTGAATTCTGGGAGTTGAAGTCCACAAGTCATAAAAGGGCCAAGTTTGAAGACCCCTATATTAAACAATGTATGTAACATCCTTTGGCCTTCTTCCAGGCTGATAGATAGGGCCAGAATTCTCATCTCTGAGATATCCAGTTGTTAGGATGGATAACTTTTTCTGTTCCACATCAGGGCAGCATACTTCCTATAGGTAGTATTTCACTATTCCATAGTTGGAACTGGACTGATCTAGCCTATTTTTTTCCCCTTGGTCTGGAAAGCAAAGGAAAGCTTTTGAGCTGATAAGTAGAAAACAATGGGACTTCCTAGCAAGCCAAACATAATGGATGGATCCAATACAAGCCAGAACTGTAACAACCTGTCCCAGCAGGATACTTCTTTCCTACAGGTATGCATTCCACAGTTCTGCTTGGCTGGTAGCTGGCAAGGCGGATCCTGCTACACCTGGTCGGGTTCACTTCCATCCTGACTCCCCTGCCAAGGGAGGCCAATGGATGAGGCAAATTGTTTCTTTTGACAAGCTCAAGCTCACCAACAACTTGATGGATGACAACGGCCATGTGAGTTGCTCTGGACTGTTGCTGATTAATAACTATTTAGCTTCCTCACCTGGTTGCACTAGACTTAATAGCAACTGCTTAAGGGAATTGTTGCAAGTTTTTCTCCTGTTTTTATTTTTAAAAAGGCAACATTATTCTTTAAATGCAATCATCATAATACTCAGATTTAAAAAACTCTAAGCATATATCTATATCTATTAGCTAAAAACAAAAATACATTTCTCCAAAATTCTTCTCAAACAAGATTTTTCAAAAATAAAGGAGGGTTGTGGTAGTGGAGAAGAAGCCATATATTTCTCTCTCTCTCTCTCTCTCTCACACACACACACACACACACACACACACACACACCAGATACTGAACATTTACTTTTTGTTTTCCTATTCCATATTTTTAAGATTTTACAAAAACCTGTAGATATGAGCATTCTTTGTTCAGTAAAGATGTTGCCCAGTTGCAAAAAGAATTGATTTTGAGCTTCCTCATCAATATATATTATTTAATCTTCCATGACAACTACCTCATTGTGCAATGGGGAAATAAGGGGAGATTAGTCTTTTAAAATGCAGTCATTTTCTATTAGGATTTTTAAAAAAATATCTTCTAGAAATAAGTCTTTTTGCTTCTGTGCAACTCATTTTTCATACTGTTGGAGTAAGGGAAGAAACTTCTTTTCATTTATAACAGTATCTCACAATTGGGCTGGCTCAAGAAATCTGAATAAGCAATTACAGCTAGACTGTAACACGACCCTGACCCAAGACCCAACCTAATAGCTATGACCAATTTTATCCACCTTCTACCCTCCAGATGTGTGATATTCCTGTTTCCACCACTGCCATTTCCACCACCCAGTCACTGGGATAGGACAGCATGTATACTATATTATTCTCCCTCCCTCCCCCCCACCAGCTAATGTATATTGGACAAAACTGAACAGAATTAGGTGTGATAATGAAAGAAGTGCCTCTGCCCTGTATCAGTGGGGATGGAAAGATTCCCCTTGTTGTGATTGTGGTGCTGATATGCAAATTATGAAACTTATTTTGCAAAATTGCCTACAATGTTTGTTCTTTGGTTCCCAAGCAACGCCTATAGTAGCTGAACTGGACATCCAGTTATGAGACTCGGTTTTGTATATAATTATGTGGATGTGTGTATATGTTTACTTCTCTTTTGTCATGTTTTCATCACATATAGCATATTAACTTTTGTAACCTAATACATCTGGCCGTTGCCAGATTGGGAAACTGATGTAGGCTTTTTTCATGGAGACTTTAGTCATGAAAGTGAAGAGAAACTGAGTGAATTACCTTCAGTATAAATAAATAAAAAGCCTCTTTCATGAAATGTAGCCCCTTGGCTGACAGCAAAAAAAAATTCTGGCTAGTGTTTTTCCCCCATCATATTTCAAATTAGAACATGTCTACTGACATCTGGGAAAGTGAAAGAAAGTTGCATGCAGCCATATGCATCATGGGAAAATGTTAAAATGAGTGCCTTCACCTGAATTTAAATTTTGTATCCTCACCTGAAAGCTTTAATTTCTTAATCAAACAGATCATTCTGAACTCCATGCACAGATACCAGCCCCGTTTCCATGTGGTGGTGGTGGATCCACGTCCAGACAGTGAGCGTTATGCCCAGGAGAATTTCAAATCTTTCATCTTTACAGAGACACAATTTATGGCAGTGACCGCCTATCAGAACCACCGGGTAAGAACACAGTATATCATGGTTTCTCCTCCAAGAGAACTGATTTATGGAAGCGGGTTGATGTGGGACCAGAACACCTCTGAATTCTTGCAGATAAATCAGGATGGCCTCCTTGCTGGGTAAATATGCATAACACATACCGGTATCTCATGACCCTAAACTGACAACCTAATTACAAATCTTAAACAGCAATCTAAGAAGGCATCTGAGGGGATACAATCAATATGGATGAAGGGGACTAGCTCCAAGCCCCATTGTTCATTGGATAACTTTAAACTTTTATCTCTCAACCTCTTTTTGCTAGGGTACAATGAGATAGATAACCTTTTATCAATTGGTGTATCAATGAAGCCGCTAGGAGTCAAAGTTAACTTGAAGGAGACTTTGCCTTTTCTAAATGCCACCCTATGGTCCTCAGAAAAAGGGTAGGCAGGATATAAATCAATTAAATGTTTACTGTGTCCCTTGGCCTTCTACTAGACCAGTGTTTCTCAACCTTGACAATTTTAAGGCATGTGGACTTCAACTCCCAGAATTCCACAGCCAGCAATGCTGGCTGTGGAATTCTGGGAGTTGAAGTCCACATGCCTTAAAATTGTCAAGGTTGAGAAACACTGTACTAGACAGTTATGTGAGGCATGTGAAGGGACTTAGATAAGTGTGCTACTTGACTGAAATTCCTTTCTCTGGGACTAGTGAAAGCTACCTGAACAAAGATGAAGCTGGCAGGGAAGGTAATAAATAACTGATAAAGCTATCCCTCTCTTGATAGATCACCCAGCTGAAAATTGCTAGTAACCCCTTTGCTAAAGGTTTCCGGGAGTGTGAGCCAGATGACTGGTAAGTCTCTTCCTAGATTATTCTATTAAGCCAAAGATAGATAACTGAATAAACGGAGCCATCTATTCAATGAATTGAAGACCTTGTTGCAATTGCCACTTATGAGTGGGTTGCCTATAGAGGCAGATTTTGTTTAGGCAGGTATAATGAAATATGGGACTCATTTATACCGAGTACAGGTCAGGGGAGTGGAAGAGAGACGTGGAATTAAGCAGGGAGCCCTGCACAACTCACTGAGAGAGCCCTTTTTTCATTAACTCTATCTAACAAAAATATTTATCTCCAGTGGCTGCTTAAGGACGAGCAGGCAGTGATCACAGTGCAGGTGGCTAGATTCTGCACAGCAGCACTGGGGATTCGCCATAAACATTTTAGATCTTTTTAATAATATTTTACAATCAATTTTATTACATGTTTTTATCCAGCATTAGACTATAGTCAATGTATTTTTATTGTCAGGTCAGTATGATTCAGTTTTTCTGAAGCTAGGTAGTTTTTTTTTTAATATACTTTCTGTAAAACTAGGCAGACCTTGGCCACCCTTTGATTACATCATTAATGATAATATATTGCTATGTCTTCTTGTGTTGGTTCTGTTTAGTTTTGTTTTATTTGAATGTTTAATTTATGTGTTGGCCTTCAGCTGTAATAATAAATTGATTGATTGATTACCTTTGACTTCCACTCATCAGTTGGACTGCCTGTAGATGGTGATTTACTAGTCTTCCAGGTGGCTGTAAGATAGTTTTATGACTTTGCTGTCATTCAGGCTAGAAGAGGAAACTGGCAGAACTCTTTGTCTAATTTCATCCCAGTTGATGTACGCCAAACTGAGAAGTGTTGCAAGGGAATGGCAGTTCTGGCAATAAATGCAGCCAGAGGCACCCAGAGGTATTCCATAGATTCAAAATGATGCCGAAATAGGGAAAATGATATTGTCCCCACTCCCCAAAATAGTCAGGCAGAACCTCTTTTTGACTAAAGGAAAAATTCTGTAATGTTCTAATTTGAGATATCTCTTTTCCAGTTTAAATCAATTTATTTCTTTAATAACCGAGCAAAATGACAATGAAGTAACTGACAGGGAGGAATTATGCCCACAGCATTCTCAACCAGGCAACCTGTCAAATGCTAGCACCTGACAATATCAATACCTTATCAATACCTTTAAAAGAGATCTACAATGCCTAATTCATGGTCTTGGTAATGATAATGTGATCAGGGTCTAGAACAGCTAAGGTCAAATTTAGCCTGCCTCCACAGATGCAAAGGGATCAAAGTCTGAATCATGAAATACATTATCCGAAAAGGGTAGGCAGTGTCCGAGACACGTCATGCTACTTCTGTCACAATTCACTTTACCTCAGAAGGCTTCCCCCCCCCCCCATCTGTAATGTCTAAAACTGCTATAGAACCCATTCCACCAATGTTTGGGGAATGATTTATTGTATCAACTAAATCTGTGTCATTCCCATAACTCAACAAAAAGGAGGAATTAAGACACCAGTGGTAGCTAAGGACATAGCTGGAAATGGATCAAGTTGTTCTCCAAAAAACCTCCTGTAGAGGTTAACTACTTAAGGGAAATTTCACATTTATATACCTTAACTGGTTATGTTGTATGTGCATAGGCCGGGATCCTCAGGGCAACTACTGAGTTGTTTATCACGGAATGGGAATGCCTCCTCCTTAGCCCAACTTCAAGAGATTCCAGAGAAAGGTAAGATGAAAAATTAATTATCAGTTTAGAATGGAGAAATCTACAGGAAAGCATTCTTAAATCCACATGCCTACTAGGAAAACCAACAATCCCATAACACTGAAATTTTATGCTTTACTAATCTCCATTTAGAGGTTTAAGGTAATGAAGCTAGAGGACTTCCTACATAACTGTTTTATAAAGTTTTTGTGAGTTAAGTGCTGTCTTCTTCCATACTGCCTACATTGTAAGCTGAAATTAGCTGTTTTTTTTTTTCATTCCATTAAGCTTGCTTCCAGGTTTGGCTATAATCAAGTTGTATCTAATCCAAATTTTTGCTGAAGCACACTTAATCATTAGGTAAAGAACTCAGAGGAAAACTTGAACTTTGTTCTTTAAAGATCTGTATCATAAAGGTACCAAAAATGTTTAAATGCCTAGGCAATATCTGGAAAGCTACTGAAAGCTGAAGATTATGGCTTCCACAATTAGTAAATAGTTACCTTGGTATCTTCTCATTTAGCAAACAAGAGAAGAATCAACATCAACAACGACTTGCATACATTTTTCTCCGAGGCAGTTTGATTATATTCCTGTGTCTTTAATCTCTGCACCAAACTGGCTCTCCAAGTTTAGTAAGTTGAACTGTTAGCAAGAGAATTGGACCAAACAATGAACCGGTATTTAAATTGCTAGTTTCCAACAACTTAAAAATAGTAAAATGCAAATCACACTATTATCTCCTGAGATCCTAGGTCTTAGCGAAATCATATAGCTACCAGTATTCCCTGGATGTGGTTTCCTCAGTGGAGGTTTTGCCTTCCCCTCTGATCAGCAACAGCAAAGAAGGTATATTTCAAGAGTGTCACACTGTGTAGAAACGGAAGAGGGCTTCCGGTAATAGCTTTTATTTTCTACAGCTCTCTCTCTCTCTCTCTTTCTAGGGTTTTCCAGCAATCACCACCTTCCTCCTGCCATCCTCAGAGAAGCCTCCCAATTCCAGCATCAACCTCTGGTGACATCAGCCAGCCTCCCAGATGTATGCATTGCACGGCGACCCTTGAATGAAGCCCCAGGGGCCCTGCCCTACAAGCATCTTTCCTATCACAGCTTCTACGTGGGAGCTCGAACTGGGACAGCCCCTTATGCCCTACCTAGCAACCGGGCAACCAGCTTCCATACTCTCAATATTTACACAGCTGGTGGTTATGAGCAATGAGACAGCAGGAGCAGCCGTCCCCTGGCCCAGTTCAGATCAAACTTTCCTAAAGAACCCTTTTCATCTCCCAATGATGCTTTTTATGACACTGCCTGCCAGGAGGTTTCGCCCATTATACAACTCCCTCTTCATTGAAGGCATTTTGGGGATCGCATTTTTTATGCCCAACTGATACTTATAGCTTATCCCCTGCCCTAGATTAACAGAGTTGCCCAACATTTCCTCAATTACATATTAAATAATTGTATTATATATAGATACGATGTAGTCCAATACAAAACTAACCTCTTCTCAAAGGTGTAGTGGAACTCAAAACAGGAATGGAAAGTAGATTTCACTGAGATTCTGGCCACTTGCTCATTAACTGCTTCTACTCCTTACCCCTCTGAAACAGCCCACAGCGGTTAAGGAATTCAACCCCACCTCCAAACACAACAACCCTGACTGAAACACACCCGCCCCATGTCCAAATCTGCAAAGCAGAAATCCCAAGTAAATCTTGTGACTACAAAATGCTCTCCAGGCAGAGATAAAAATGCAGCGAGTTTTATTTTTGTTGCTGAGTTAGTGCCACAGGGATAAGGATTAATGTCTTTAGCACAGAATTCTACCTGGCCTATTGAATGCACTGTCCTCTTAAGGGGAGGATGTGACAGAGTGAGACAAGCTTTCAGTGCATTCTTGAGGCCTCCCTGCCTTCAATGTGAAGGAAGCTTGCAGTGCACTTCATGCCAAGAATCCCTCTTTTGCCTTTGGCAAAGTTAAGCTTAGTTGGCCCACCTGGGAGAGGTGCTGTTTCTATTTGCCTCCTCTCTGGTCCACGTTCCATTAATATGCTTTGCTAACAGTCCGTAAGCTGAGCTCAGAAGATAGAAAAAACAGCCAACATCTTAATCCACTTCCCTGTATTAACACCCAACATGTCAACTGTGCTTTAGATCAAGTCTGTCTTGACGGCTTGGATCTGCCTCCACCTCGTATTTTGGTAGATGCAGCATCAACCTGAGTTCTTTGTCACAATAATTTTTTTTCTGAGGCTGACCTGGACACTAACCCCCAATAAAATTCTAGTACAGTTCTGCAGAAAGTAAAAAATCCCTTGGCCAGGTCTCTTGTCAACTAATCTAAGTAAGTAAACCGGTCCCTTTTTACACAGATGAGTGATACAAATGGACAATGTCCTTCTAGTTCCAATAGAACCAAATTTCAGTGTTTCCTATATTCTAATTTTCCTTAAGGTCTTTTACCATTTTTTCCCACCAGAGCTTTCAGGATACAGAAATATACATAAGATGGTTATTGAAACAACAAATCACCTAAATCAAAAGATCTGCAAACAATGTGGCAAGATTCAAAACACAGCTCTGGAAGATTGTTCCTTCAGTTCCAAAATATCAGCCTAAATACTGATATTCGTGTGTGAGTCAGCACAGGATCTCGGTTTAATCGTAACAGGCTGTTAAAAGCTAGTGCATTTTCTGCCCGGATAGAAGTCACAAGCAATAGATGGGGAAGCAAGAGTCAGTTTAAAAAAAAAAAAAAGCAACATAAGCTGATAGCTTTGCCTATTAGTTCAGGATGGCACACTAAATATTCCCTTGTTGGAGAAGCAGTCACTTTTTTTCTTAGATCCAAATGTCGCTGGTGAAGTTGAAGGGGCTGAACTGGTATCCAGTACCTGAATAGAATTTGTTCTGGAATTCCACCCTGAAAAATACAGAACAGGTCAGTCTAGGATTGGCAAGATCAACTCTATCCCCAGTTTTATCTAGTTCCAATAGAGATGCGCTGTGTCATCCCAGATTCAACAACCCATCTAGGATCAAAGACTTGATCTCTTTGGAAATCATTTATCATCTCTACGACTCCTAAATGTTAGCATAGAGGCACTTAGCAATCCAAGCCAAATAAGTCAGACATGTCAAACTCGCGACGTCATGTGACGTTGCGCGACATATCGGAGCTTTTTCCATGGCAATGGGGTGGGCGCGGTTTCGTTGTCATGCGTCCGGCCATGGGCCTGCAGTTTGACACCCCTGGAATAAGTGAACAGCATTTACACAAAATGTTCTTGTGTTTCACAGAACTAATCCCTCTCCCATGCAAGTGTGAGCATATATGTCTCACCAATGAAGACGAAGGGCATGCAGGAAAGCTGAGAGTCCCTCCATCACCAGCAAAATTGCTACAGTCAATACTGCAAACGAAGCAAAGACAGGTACAAGGACAGCCACACCTTCGTAGCCCTTTAGCTGAAAGCCAATCTTCATCACCATACTCCAGAGGACCTCTGAGAGCTCTGTGGACAGGAATAAGTGCAAGCAGTTACCAAAGATTACGAAAGGGCAAATTCTCTCCCTATTGCATGCTAGGAATCTTTGCAGAAAGGGCATGAACCATCTTAATCAGACTTAATTTTGAGGCCAAATCACTGGCTATATATGCACTGTGATATTGTTTATGGCAGGGGTCCTCAACCTTGGCAACTTTAAAACTTGTGAACTTCAACTCCCAGAATTCCTCAAGTCCACAAGTCTTAAAGTTGCCAAGGTTGAGGACCCCTGGTTTACGGCATATCGTGTGTAAATCTGGCCAACCACGTTGACTACTTTGTTGACCATGGTTTAGCAAATAATGGGTTAGCGCAATATGAAAACCCAGTTTCTCACACACAATGATTTTACATGATGCCTAGACCTTCAGTTTGTTTAATCTTGTTTTGCTGAATAAATCATGTTTATCTGGCTTCATGTAACAACCAACGCCATAAGCCATGCTATACAAAACCAAAACCAAACAGCACACGATGATTTGCTGCAATACACCAACCCAACCGCCATCACCTTTCCCAGGAATTTCAGGAAAAACTCTTGCCAACCAAATAATCAGCCTGGCACAGATGTTTGCAGCCAAAACCTCCTCTATTTTCCTCACTTCCCACCCCCAGGAACTCACGTGCGTGGGCCAAACTGAGAGCCCAGAGACGCAGATAAGAGGCCGTGTTCGAGATGCAGCCCAGGCAATACTCAATAGTGTGGATTGTTTGATGCATTATCGCGTCGCTAAAGTCAAACTATCGGAGAGATGGAAAAGAATTGGGTGGCAGTGAGGACTAGCCAGGTGCTCTGAACTATGCTCAACGCCCTCTCCCTGGAGCCTTTTCCAAAATCCAAAGAAAGGAAATGAAAGGAGAGGGAGAGGAAGAGGGGAGGGGGGGGGGGAGGAAGACAGCAAATAGAGACTGATGAACAGAGCCAGTCTCAGATCAGAAGGTAGATTTAAAAAAAAAACCAATAATGTTGGGAGGCAAATGGCACGAGTGTCATGGCATATGTACTTATAAACTTAAGATCTTGGGGCACAGATATGAAGTTGCTTCTTTTACACAATGCCATCACGACAAACATGTTTTCATTCTGTCATAGTTGCAACTTTTATAGACATTGCTGCCTGCATCTCTCTGTTCAAAACGTAAGTACTGATGTATCTCTCTATGCTGGTTGTTTCGGCTATTTCATCAATTTCAGCCTTTCTTTTATTCTCCTACTGTGTCTAAAAAAGTCACTTAAGTGAAAATAAAGTCTTCAGGTTGTGGCAAATCTGTACAAAGTACTAGTCAAATGGCTGGGAGGGAGGACACGGAACAAAATTCTGGCCATCACTACCAAATTAAAGTAAAAGTATTACCTTCTCCCCTTCCTGGTTGGTTTCCATGTGATCCATGTCACCTTCAGCAATGTTCACAGATACTTTTCGTTCCTGTGAGTTCAGCAGTGGTTGCCGCTCTCCTGCTATGGAAGGATTGTGCTGCAAACATCCCAGAACACATCAACCATCAGAGAAGAGGCTTCTCAAATATCCCAGGATATATATAAGCAAAAGATCCCCTCCCCCTGAACCTGCTATCTTCCTCAATAGCATACGCCATCTTGGAGGATGCTTCAGTGTTCATTAAAGGCCTTTCTCGGCTCAGTCCTTGAATTGGTGGGCCCAAGAGAGGAAAGTCTTAGAATCCACATAGCTGGCAACTGAACTAGGGAACCCGGTTTGTACAACAGTCCTAAATGAATCCCAGGGAGTGATTCTTACCCGAGATTGGGGAACCTTCTGGCAATGTTTGTACCAGAGATACAAGGGTGTCCCCAGCAACAGGATGGGCACGGAGATTAGAGCCACCGACATCAACACCTTCTGCACTACTATCTGTAGTGAGCAAGAGGACAATTGTAGTTATTGCAGCCCTATCTCAAAGCATTCAAAATTAAAGTAACTTTACAGGAATGAAAAAAAACACCCTTTTCTGAGTTGCATCTCAAAATTAGAACAAGGCACCAGAGCAAAGACAAGTACAGGCACCCTCTTCTCCCTTTCTCATAGTTTATTTCAATTCTTATCCTATGAAACTTTATTGATGAGGATCTTTTTACACTCTAATCACGTTATTATTATATACTGTCTTATTAACAAAACAAAATAAAATAGGACTCTGAAAATTGTTTTATTAACTGAAAACTAGGAAACCATTCAATGCTTCCCTCAAAGTATTACAGTCCACCTGATTGTGTTAAAAAAAAAAAATGGTTACCAGCACAGTAAGCTTGAAAGTGTACTACCCAGTAAAGGGAATATGTTCCTAATATTAAACAAGGCATTAATAATATTTTGATTACTTAGTTCCATTTTTGAGTATTTTCCTTGACAGATTTAAAATGCAGCAAAAATAAGAAAGCAGCATCTAAAATAGTAAGCAGCATCCTCATATGGCACCTGTGGAAGCCCAAAACTAATTATTAAAAAAATAAAATGGCAGAAATTTCATAATTTCATAATCGCATGAGATTTCAGTGTTCCCAGCTGAAATATCACTAGATTGTATAAGATTTTAGGATGAGAGTATCTTGTGAGATTTGGCAGTTTGGATATGAATATGCATAAGCTTGAGTTTTTTGACAAGTACCAAAGGCATTTTTGGATAACTCTCAATAGCTAGAATTACATTTGTCTTCAGGTTCTCAATCTATAACTATTTCCAAAAATATTTTTCCACAGGTCTTGTGGCTTTGTATCTCTGGTTGACGTGTGCACATCATTGGTCATTACAAAACCAAATGATGAATTGGTTTGTGAAACCACCATCACCATTTAAACAGAAAATTCTCCTCAAATAACATTTCTCAAAAAAGCTGGTCACAAATCCAGCATTAAAAAGAAAATGCAGATGAATAGCAATGATTGAATAGAACAAAGCCATCTTAGTATGTTACAAGGCTAATTTGATTGTGGATGAGGCGGCCAAGTTGCTACGCATAATTATCAGACCTGGGTGGACCCAGAGGGGATTATCTGAAGATAGAGAATTTATGACTAATCCTTTCTCCTATTGTTTTTGCCCCCCTCTGTAAAATCCCATCTGTTAAGCAATGCCACCCATTTGGACCCTGAACACATTTTTTTTCCTGTTGTCAGCCTTGTTCTATCAAATAGTACCCCTCAGAGATTTTCCTAGGCTCTGGATTAGGGTGGGACATAGGCTTCCTATCTGAAGGATCTGAGTAGTTTTTTTACTGGGAAAACCATCTTCTTTTGCTGTTTTTGCTTGTTGTTTTATACTCCCATGTTTAATTTTATTTGCCACCAAAGTCACCGACACGTCTGGCAGCCTTAGGAATGTGAATGATAACCCAATCAAAGAAAAATAAATTTCAAGGGAACATTTTATCCCCAAGCAGCTTCCTCTATTCCTGTATTATCTGACAACGTGCACATCTGGAACAAATAGATGTTATTTGGATATATAATTTTCTGAATTATGTATCTGTCCTATCCCATTCAATTCAACAGATTCTAGAAAGAAGAAAAACAATGGAGAATTAAAGGGAGGAATACTTTTAAAGTAGGGAATCAAAAAAATAGGATATGATGCTAGAAGCAGTTACCTGGTGCTTAAAGAGCGTAGTATTTTCATCACTCTCTGAAAACAGGAACATGTTAATGAAGTGGATGAGAATGCTAGGGGCGAACTTGGAGTTAGAAACATCATACATAAACCATTTGTAAAATATCAGGATTACAAGGTAGCCAAAGAGCAGCAGAAGGAAAGTGATCTCTGGAAGGAAAACCAATAGGATCTTGTATCTTTGCTTGAAGTGGCTGCAAACCAGACAGACGGGAGAAGTCATCAACAAAACCATCAGAGACACATCCAGCCCAATATCACTGATTAGGCAGATGCCTCTTGGGAAGCAGCAGCTCAATCCCCATTATGTTCCTTAGCCTCTAAGGAAAAGAAAGTACCATATAGTACCATTATCTCTAGCTACTAGCAGTTTTACCCTCCATAATTGTATCCAACTCCCTTTTAATACCCACTCTGTTGATTGTAATCAAAGTAGAATTTCCAAGACCCCTTTTGTTGGCCAAGCAGGGGTACATCAACTGGATACTCACATGTGGTTGAAGATGCCAAGAAACACTCCAAAGGTCATGTGAAAAATGCCCAAGATCACAGACATCTTCATTTTGAAGGAGTTTAGAAAGGTGAGGTGATTAACAGCCAGACTCCAGATCTAGCTCATAAGAGAGGAAGACAAAAAATCCCACACATGGCAGTGACAAGAGCCAGTTCAGATTTGGGAAGGGGGAAAAAATAAAAGGAAAGCAGAGGAGAGAAACCCAATTAATTTTAATTCTGGTTCCATCTTATTTACAGCTGGACTTTGGATATAAAAGTATCATCTCTATATAAAGGAGCAACGTGGACTGAAAAAAGATTTTTTCCATCAAACATACAACTGATTGGTTGCAATATATGGATGCCAAGATAGTAGCATTCTTAAATATATCTTTGTACATTTAAACAAAGGAGGGGAATGGAAATAAATATATCTACAAATGCATATGATAACCCAAAGTAAATCTGAGATTACATATTTGCCTAAAATTAACCGCAATTCTGATTTAATTTCAGGACTACAGTGAGATATAAAACGGATATTAATTTTGTTTTGTCTTAAATCAGTTTTCTCCCAGCTGTTGACCTTTAGTTGAGTTGGAACTATATCTTCCAGAATTCCTTGTCAGAATGCTGGAATTAATTGCTTGGCGTTATAGTCCAATACACACCTGCACAGGTGTTTGATATTAGGAAATTGTCATGGTTAAATATTCAGCATGTATTTAAAATAAATACAACAGAAATTCAAATATGTTGCAAAATTAACATTCAAACTATATTAAGAACCTTTTATTAAACCCCTATCACATTCTTCTGTTCAAATTATAGTTTTGTTTATTAACTTAATGCATTTACATTCCTTTTTTCTTATGAAAGCTTAAAAGATTGTATATACGGGTCTTCCCCTCATTTTATCTTTGCCATACAGACTGGGCCTGATTGGGCCAAAGAAACTAAGAGAACTCAGTGACTAAGTGGGGAATTACTTCTGTTAGCTGAATCAAAGCATTTTGCATGTTAGTTAGTTATATATATCCACCTATTGTTGATGCAGCAACAACAATGCAGCAAAGTGCTCAACAGTCAGTGGAGTTCCCTGAGGTCAGCTCTCACCACAAAAGCAAAGTCTTTTGAAAATTAGGAGGGAGGATATGCCACCTTGAGCTCCTGAAGGAAAGGCAGGATATCACTAAGGAAGGCAGGCATATTGTATTGAGTACTTGCATTCAAATCCTCACAGTCAGTTACCGTAAATGCCGGCGTATAAGACGACTTCCGCGAGCGCTGAAATCGGCGCCAAAGACTGGGGTCGTCTTATATGCCGAGTCGTCTTATACGCCGGAAATACTGGTAGTTTCCGGCATATAAGACGACGTTCTAGGAATGCGGCCCGGCTATAAAGACGGGGGTCGTCTTATACGCCGGGTCGCCTAATACGCCGGCATATACGGTATTTTAGATCAGCTGAAAGATAATGGAAACCTATCAATTTTAGATTTGTTCAACATGGTTAAATATACCTAGTTCCTTTCCATCTAGCACACATCAAGCAGCACTAACCCGCATAACTACTTGTTTCAAGTTGCCACTCAGCTTACCGGATCTATCCCAAAAGGGTAGGGACCATTAAAAACGCCACTGACATTGGGGTCCAGGTTTAGAGAAAGGCTTTCTATGATGTAGTCTGAGCTGTAAGGAAAAGAAGAGTTTCAGGTGGTGACTATGCCCCCCCCCCAAGGAGAGGGAGAGTTTTGGCTTTAAGAACAGGCCCTTTGCTACCTCCAGTCCGAGTTGTTGGCCATAGCAGCGACACTCCAAGCAGAGGGGAAGATGGCCATTGCCTTGCCAAAGCATTCGTTGTAGATGAAACCGGTGTAGACAGAGAAGGCACCCATTAGGAGGATGAGGTAACGGCCCTCAAAGAACATCTGCCAGATCTGATAAGGGAAGGTAACATTAAGTGTACACGATGCATGGGGGGAACATACCCACGAGCCCATGTACAGTATTACATTTAGTTTCTGAAAGTGTTCAGCTTCTCAACTGGTCGGAGACAGAACTTAGGGATAGGGTATCTGCCAACCAGAACTAACTCCCCCCCCCTTTTTTTTTTTAGGATTTAAAAAAGGGGTAGCATCATCTTGTGGTCCTTAAGGGAAAAAAGAGGATGAACTTGTTCTAAAATTATTTCCAGATCTCTGGCAGAAATAGATTATCTTTTTTCTCCATCTACCTAAAGTGCACATTCCATGGAAAAAAGATCCTCTTCAACCAGGGCTCACCTCATTCTCCACTTTCTTCATGCCAGGCCGATTCTCAAAAAGCACCATCCAAAGGGCAAAGAAGAACATCAGTAGTCCATGGCCAACATCCCCAAACATGACGGCAAAGAGGAAAGGGAAAGTGATGATGGTGTAAGGAGCTGAAAAGGAAGGCTGACATTAGCTGAGAAGCCCAAGGGAAGTCCCACAGCTACTTGCCCTCTTGCTTAAATCAGCCCAAATTGTCACCATCCCTGCCTTGGTTATTTTTTGGAACCATAAAAGAATCGAGAATAATTGACACATCACATCAGCTCATATGCCATCCTGTTAGGCTTATACATTCTCTAAAACCGACACTTATTCCTGTTGGCTTTTTAATCTCTTTTACTCCCTATATGGCTCTCCCTTGTTTGGAGGCGAGGAGGTGTCATAGCTGTTACTGCAACTTGCAGTATCAAGCAATGGATCAAACCTTCAAGGTAAAGAGATGAGGGATGTAGCACATTTCCTCACCTGGGTTCATCTCTTGATAGCTGGTCACTCCATAGACATCAATAATGTTCTGGAAGCCAGCAGTGAATTTATTGCTGCGAATGAAAGTTGGGGGGTTCTCGGTGCAGATAATGCGATGGACAAAGGACTCCACTCCAGAACCACTGCGCTGCTGTAGGAACAAAAGAGGATCACCTAGGGGAGTTTAGGCAATGGATGTACTTGAGGTTGGACAGTTTTTCTCCTCTGTCTCTTTCTGAAAGGGTTTGCAGCAACTCAACTTCTACACTGCAGAGTCATGAGTCACCCAAGTACACACCCGAGGGCAAATTGCAACCCATCCTAAAAGAATCTGGAGCACTAAATCAAGTGCACCATGACAAGTGCAATTGTCTCTTTGCAGAGGCCGCTACTCAGCTACTGCTTTCCAAAATAAAAATTAAGTTTCTAGTCATCATGACTATTAAAGGCGATGGGTACCAAAGATTCAGAAGTCAAAGGCTCTCCAGGGTTACAAACTCTAATTATTTTCCATTATTACCTTTTGCTACCTCTCACAATTCAGAGCTCTGTGGACTAATTGGAAAGCTTGAAGTCCTATCTCAAAATAATCTAGGTGTATGTCAGAAAGTCACAGCTCTGACACCTGCATGCTACAAGGATGCTACCTGCAACCTACAAGGAGGAGCCAGGAATTATGCAAATCCCTGAATTCACATTTCTCAGCCACTGGAAATCTTCAGCCTTTTCTTTAGTGTCTGAGATTTTAGCACACATTATTTACATATCTCCAAGCATTCTTTTATACCCACGAGGACTAGAAACCTATTTTTTAAAAAACACTTTTAAAATTTACTGCTCTACAGGGGAAAGGGAAAAGCAAATTAATTACATATTAGTAACAATCTCAGTTCACTAAGTACTGGTTGTTATGTAGCCAAAACATATAAAAAGTACCTGCATGCTTTAAGACAGGGGTGTCAAACTCGCAATGTCACATAATGTGTCTCGACGTATCGCGACTTTTTTTCCATTGCCGACAATGGGGTGGGCGCGGTTTCGGCATGATGCATCCGGCCCACGGGCTGGCAGTTTAACACCCCTGCTTTAAGAGCACAAGGCTTAAGAATTATACTTTGGGGGAAAAAAATCTTTCGGAGAAGATACCTCCCTACTAAAACTCAGCCTGAGTAAGGATGGCCACAATGGTAAATCCCAGAGGAAGGCAGGTTCCAGCTATCTGAGAATAGGGGCACCAATCCTGCAACATTTTTGGGGGGAGGGGGGCAGCTCTTAGTGCTCAACTTAAAAGCCAAAGCAATTTCCTTTTAGCTCTGTGTGCAAAGAGGAATGCATTCGTCTGATTGAGAAAAAGTAATACATTTCTCCTCGTGGTCCACAGCATCTCAGGCAAGGCAGAGGTAGGACGGCAAGAGGAGAACAGAGGTCAGACGGGCATCCAGTGGCACTTACCGATCCTTCGCGCAGGGCCAGCTGCACAGCAGGAAGGTCACGGACAGGACACCAGACCTCACCAATGAGGCATTTATCAGTGATGCTGAAGCTGCACTGGTTGAGGATGAAGTAGATCGCCTTCATCTTCTGGATCTGTACTTGCCAAGCGGGTAGAACGGAAAGCACTTTTTGCAGCACCTGGTCCAAATATTGCTCCGTCTGGCCTAATACCTGTTTGCAAGAGTTTGGGGGCAAATTCACAGCTTTCATTAGCGGAGTGATTTGAAGTTAACATTATTTAATTAGCAATGGAAGAAGATGCTCAGAGCAGCAATTGTTCAAAGCAGTCTTTAAGTCTAGAAAATGCACAAGCCTCATCTCAGCACAGGCCTATTTATTCATTTGTTTATTGATTCATTTGTTCATTTGTCCATTCATTTATTCAAAACATTTGAAACATTAAAACAAAACTCTGGGTGGTCCACAGCCAAAGAATAAAACATCATATACCAAGAGTAAAAACAGAGAATAAAACTAAAAACAGGGGGGGGAAATATTGGCACCACAACCAAACTTCCCACACAACATTCTCCTCCCATTCTGACCTCACCATATCTACACTTTTTAAAACTGATTATCTTGCCCCAAATGTTCTCATTGTATTTATAAATTAGTGAAAGAAATGGAAAGAATTTACTATAAGAAGTGAGGAGTATAAACAGGAGAACAGGGCTGGGGCAGGAAGGGGAAGGACAGTCAGACTGAGTAAAAACAGTACGGAAGAAGAAAATACTTCTGCATTTCAAAAACTAAGAGTTTTTGGATGACCTTTTATTTGGTACGAAGGAGAAATTCAGCATTTTAGAGGAGTGGTAGACAAATATGATGTCTAAAAAGCACTGATGACTTTCAAAAAATAACATTTTTAAAATGTCAAAAACTTGTGAGATTTGGTGAACTCATGGAGGAATGCCACCACTTTGTATCATGCTTATCTAGAACAAAGGAATCTTGCAACTCCTTGAAGGATTCCAGCTAAATATAACTTGTGCCCTGCCATCAAAAAAGTTGAAAAAAGTTGCTGACAAATCTGAAGGGGAAAAAATGAAGTGACAATATTTATGTAGAATTTGCCATTATTAGACTTCTCAATTTTCTTTCTTTCCCTGGGGAAAAAAAAGGACTGGATCCACCACCGCCTCCTGCACACTTCCTCTGCCCCAATCGTGCAGAGAATCCTTACTATGGTCAGATCTTCTGCTTGAGTTCGCAGCCCAAGCAAGGTCTCCGTGCGCTCAGCCTCATTCTCAGGATATGGATACAGGTGGCAGTGAAAGCTGGGGAGAAACACAACACACTATGAGTGAGGTCAGTGGCAGACTGCTTATGGGGAAGCCAGATGTGCATATAGGGCAGGTGAGCTGGGTAACCAGAAGCTCTTGAGAAACTGACAAGCACGGCTAGTGGGAAGAGCCTCAGAGCTCTGGGAAAAGAGGCAATATGTGAATGATGCCAGACCACATCCGTGGAGGAACACATCATGAAAAAAACTTTGGAATGGAAAAACAGGTCTCACTATTAAGTAAGTAAGCAATAGTGGCTGTATTCACTTTACCCACCACAGGAATTCAGACCCTTAACCGTAAGTTTCCTTGTTTAGTAACCACAATTGGGAGCAGCAACTGGATTGTTAAGTGAAGTGGTCACTAACTGAAAATGCAACAGTGCTTATGATCTTACTTCAGTTTTCCTTTGCTTAGGGATAGTCCTTATTTCACAACTGCATATAATAAATCGTTGCATTTACGACCTTCGTGGGTCTATAAAGCAAAGGAAAGCTGAAGTAAGATTATTAGCACAGTCATAGTTTCACTTAGTGATCACTTTGTGTAACGACTGGGTTGCTGATCCCAGTTGTGATCGCTAAACGAGGACTTCCTAGACCAGGAGTGTCAAACTGCTGGGCCGCAGGTCGGACACATCACATGAAGCCACGCCCACCCCCTTGCCGGCAATGGCAAAACAGTCCTGATACGTCGCGCGACGCCACGTGACATCGCAAGTTTGACATGTCTGGCCTAGACAAACCTGCAAACGTTGTAAATGCAAGGAATGGTTGCAAAACTACTTTTTCACCACTGTTGTAATTGCAAACAGTTGTTAAATGAGGCAGTCACTAAATGGGGACTATGTATAGTGTATGGTTTGATTAAACTGGGAAATGTTGTCATTTCCACTACATCTATTATCAACACTATTCTCTGGGCCCTCTCTACTACCACGAATGTAAGGTATGTGTAAGTACATGTATCTGTATATCTATGAATGATATGGTTAAGGGGCTGGACTGCACCAAAGCAGAAGCACTGGTAAACCCAGGGGCAGGATGAGACAACAGTCAGAAGTGAGAACAATCAGAACCCATCATAGGCAACAGAGGGAGTACACAATATCCAGAGCACTCACCAGTTGGCGATCTTACGGATTTTCTGCCCAATCTGTTCACCCCAGTAGGAGATGAGGAAGATGACCCAGGTGATGCTTTCCCCCTACACAGGAAAAGACGAATTGCTCAGAAGCCTTCACAGTAGGAAAGATAGGCGAATGGGGGCTTCTTCCAAGGCAGGCTACAAAAGGTATTGACAATCTGAATTGCATTTCTGCCTGCCCATCAATTGATTGTTATGTATCATCAATTCTTAACGTCTACATTAGATCTATGTGGTCTGTCCCAGACCTAGCTCTTCAGGTCTTCCAATGGTTCACCAGTTGCTGCTGTAATCTAATTGTACCCATCTGGAATCTCACAACTGTGGGCATTCGTGAGAGCAGAGATGGAAGTATGAAAGGATAGACTTTGATGGCTTAACAAACGTACACTGCTCCAGTATAACAAAACTGCTAGTTTCTGTGATCGCCCCTGTATGAAGCTAGAGTCTCTGGGTTGCCTGCAGCCATTTTCCCTGTAACCCAGCCAGAGGTATCCTTATTGTTTTCAATTGCAGAGAGGAGTTACACATTTGGAAAGCGCAAGGTTAAGAAAAACTGCCGCAGTCTCAATGTGTTACCATTCCCAGCCAACGTATCCAATTTTTCCTCTTACTGGATTCCATCTTACCGTGGATAGATTTTCAACGGGTTCTGTCATCTCTATGAAATGTGGAACAAGGTAGCCACGGCATGCACGCCACAACAGCCGTTCGAAGGAATTCACCCGCCATGGATGTATCACACCTGCCACAAAGCTTTAGGGACAGGGTGAAAGAGAGAAAACCTAAATTAAATTTTGAAGATTGATTGTTCAGTTTCCCAAGTCAACATTGTGCACATCTTGCATTATGTACGTTAAGTGCCCTTCAGAGTACAGGAGTACCCCATATCTTCCATGAAAGGAATCCCCCAAAACACTCTCAATCCAATTAACCATGATCCCTTGAAACAGGTGAGAGAAGAGTCGGCAAGCTCCACAGCTCCTCCACCAGTATTCCTTATCTGAACAAGCAAGCCTCACCCAACTCCACTCACTTGATTCTGAGGTCAGGGCGTTGTCGCATGGTGGGGTTAAGCAGAGGATCTCTTTCAGAGTAAGCACGAGAATGGACAGGCGAATCAAGGGGCACCTGCTGGTAGACGTGACAACCCAGGATTCAGGCCACGGAAGCTCTCCTCCCACTCTCCCTGGGTTATTTGGCTAACAAAAGGTGTTTCACCCTCAGCCTTCTGTTCATCCCTTAGACCTGAGGCTTCGAACAACCCTCTCCAACAGCTCCCTCTTTTCCCCCCAAGTCCCCGAATTTGCCTGACTACCAGAGAGGTAGGTTTGGAACAGGAAGAGGAAGGGATCAACTTACCAATTGACCAGTGAAGCGCTGGCCCTCCTGCAGCACCTGAATATGCTCCCGCAGTTCCTGCAGCTGACTGAGCAGGGCCTCCCGGTTGTGGCTCACTTCCCGCAGCTCCTGTGACAGAGTCTCAGACTGCTCCTGGATACGCAGGGCCTCGCGGGCCAAGGGTGCGGCCAGATTCTCCTCTGGAGGCTTCAAAGACCGTCCAGCTTTCTGCACTTCTTGGGCCAAAAAATCTGGAGAGAAAAGAGGAAGAAGAAGAGACCCCAAACCTAGAGTTGGTGTTTTAATCCACATTTTCCTCAGCCCAGCTCAGAAAAGGGTTTCAGCAGGTTCAGTGCAGTTCACCCAGCACTGGAATCCAGCAGCAGGATTTGTGCTTGGCATGCAGAAAGGCCGAAGGTGAATCCCTGCCAGCAGGGGAAAAAAATCACTCAAAATCTGGAGAGCTGAGGCAAAGTTGGGCTGCCAATGTTAGGCTGAACCAGTGTTTTTCAAACTTAGCAACTTTTAGTTGCAAGGACTTCAACTCCCAGAATTCATGCTGGCGGGGGCAAGTCCACACATCTTACTCTTGCCAACTTTGAAAAACACTAGGTTGAACAAACCATGAGTAGATTCAGTATATTGCAAGTCCTGCTGACTGCAGGAATAGTGCCCAGGCTTAGCACCCAAAACATTATGCCAAACAGTTTGGAGGACTACATTCTGCCTGCTAGCTGATGAGTTGCACTGGTCTACCAAAGTTACAACCACAATCGTTCTCTCATTTTCGGTAATAAGATTTATGAAACTTGGGGGTTTCCTGCATGTTTCACTTCCTAAAACTCTCTGCAGTTTATATTTTTATTAAATTCTGAGCACTCTCCTACAGAAGAAAGGTATGAGTTTTTATAATCTGAGGACAACAAGTGTGATACAACCCCAGTTTTTTCTTCTGTCTACCTCTGGTACTAATGACTACAAAATGGAGACTGGATACAGAATGTTTTTCTAAAAGAAAATTGTTTTTTTATTATATTTCTCTATGCTTTATTTTTTCACTTTTAAAAGTGGGTTATTTTCCCCAAATTAATCAGCAACGTAATAAATGGATAAGGATGCCAATTCCAAATAAGAAACACAATAAAATGGATAGGCTGGCAATTCCAAATGTTTTTATGCCACCATGCATAGAAATTTGTTATCAAGATTTGGTATATTTCAATATTTTTTCAACAGATCTAAGTGAGCTTTTAAAGAAAACTGCATGCTATTGAATTGTAAAAAGCAGCCTGCATGAGAAATTCCAACTACCATTTGCCAAGGACCAGAGGTTATAATTCAATTTAGAAAAGTTTCTGCTGAAAGTGTCTCATGATGTACTAATCTAATGTGTCTCTAATTATAAAAAGAGAGTCTTATGATTTGCTTTATTAATCATTGACAGCCTGATAACATGCCTGATATCATACAGCTAAACTCTGGAAGCCTAACCCAATTTCTGCCAGCCTATAAACTAACAAAATACTTTTCACCAATATAGCTGACATGTTACTGGTTTTACTTCACTTCTACTTTCCAAGTTTCATTGTCAACCCTGTGAAAATCCTATAAGCAGAAGGAAAGCCCCACCAAGTCTCCCAAAGCAGGTGTCACTCACTGAACGTTTTCTCCATTTCTTCACAACGCCGCAGTTCTCCCACAAAGCGCCGCTGGAAGGCACTGACATGAGGATTTAGCTGAAAATAAAAAAGGCTTATTCAGAAGTTTATGAGGATCTGGTTAAAGATAGAGCAGATGCTTTAACCACCCCAGAACTAGGCACCAAAACTGGAATATCTCTTTGTTAAACCCAATTTATTCTTACCTTCAATCTCTTCTATGCATCTGCAAGACATTTAACAAAACATGCAATCCCAAAACTTTTTCCATAAATAAGGAGAGGGATAGGATGTAGGAGATCATTTCTACACAACCACTTCTCAAGTAAATGAAACTATCCATTATTCTTTCTGTTGCCTGCATATGACTATGTCCTTGTTTGATACCTAGGCACACACTATTTCTATCTCTTTTATTTGGTGACCCCACAAGCTTTGTGTATAAAAAAAAAAAGTTGAAAAGGGAGCCTCTCCTTTTGTAACAACAGCAACTTCTTTGTAAGAAACCAATTTTGTAAGAAACCCATGGACTCATTGCTGTCTGTCTTGCAATCACCGAGCAATTAAAAGCCCCAATAGCTATAACTTCCTTAGTTTAGTCTTCCCACCAAGCAGCCCCCAAATCTTCCAGCACATACATCACGGAACTCCACGAGGCCTCGCTCTCCTAATTCGCTAACACAAGCATAGGATGAAGCCGACTGCAAGAAGAGCTGGGCCAAGCACATCTCCTCGCTGCGAAACATCGTTCCGTTTCCAGAAGAAACTGTAAGACAAAATGGCTGCATTAGTAGGCATTAATTCACCCAAACCCCCACCTATTTCTAATGGAGGCTGGACATGGGTGGAGGGTCAGGGGTCTTTTTGATAGCTGTTGTCCTAAAAAGCACCAGTGACAAAAGAATAAGACTAGGAAATAGAGACAAAAGAGAGCGGTACAAAGACCAGGAGCGGGTGAGGAGCAGAGAACCCACCATCAGGAAAAATAGGCAAAATCAAAATGTGGATCCCATCAACTAGGGAGAGCTAAGTATCCCAACCAAAAGGTTGTGGATGCTGCCTAGCATTAGGACTGCATCAGTCAGAATTTGGTAGCTGCAGTGGCCTAAGGGAAAGGGGAACTGCTTACCTCTGGATACTCCAAATGCAAGAAAGCAGAAAACGAGTTTCTCCTTCAGGGGTCCAGCCAGACACAGCCCTAAATTAAATCTCTGCCACCCTGATGGCTTGCTGCAACTTGCTCCTTGGCTGACTCACGTGAGCCTTTTTTTTTCAGCTGTAGGATTGCAACACAGTTTCCAGGTCAGGCCACCACCACTCATTTCACAATGCGCCTCTGACTCAGGCTTCTCTATTGCTCATAATGGGATTAAAATATCCTGAGATGGCAGTTCTGGGACCCAGGTTGGAGAAAACTGCAAAGAGATAATTTCAGCCGTTGGAGCAGACAGAGTATGTTGCCTATTTGGGGGAGGAGTGTGGGGGAGAGAAGGAGAAAAAGACAAGGCACAATAATCAATTAAGAACAAAGACATATTCTCTAAATTTCATCCTCAGCAATCGTTGTTTGTCCTCTGCAATGAGAAAGTGACCTGTGTAGAAGATGGCTTGCTCTGATGACAGAGGTAACAAAGAGGAGCCCACAAGTCTGGGAAAACCACAGCATCTTGTCAACAACTGCAGAAACCACATCCAGAACCCTAGAGGCTGGTTTGACTGGAAGCAAGTGGGTTATAATTAGAACAATGAATGACTTCAACATTACTCTTCTGCAGAACATAGAATATTCTAGATTACTGTAGGCCATTTCCAGCCATTTTCTCCAGCAAAAATGCATGTAAGAAGACCAGATACTGCCATTTTTTCAAAGTATCATATCCAAGCCTGCAGGTCCCATTACAAGCAAAAACTTATTAGGAGAATTACCGTGACTTTAGAATGATTCTTGGGCTACAACTGAAGTGAATAGGGCTTCTATTAAGGGCTGCATCACTATATTGGGGAAAGAGGTTTTGCTCTTTGAAGTCAGGAATAGGCACCTATTTTCATGCATTCAACAGTGCCAACCACCAAGCTTAAACTCCACCACCAAAAGCTGCATTACTGCATCTACATAGAGAGGGAGCCAAAAATCACTGTTCCATCCATTCGCATGGCAGAATACTGTGAGCCCCCAGGGACTGAGAAAAAAATCTACACCCCCCCAAAAAAAGATTGCAAATTTGATCATATAAGAAGTAACTGCTTTAAGAAAGCTGATGTTTCAGAGTTGCAGCTTCTCTCCTCAATAATATGCAGCTACAATGGAGCATGCATCGGCTGTTTCCCCAATGCTCCAAATCACAACATTCTATATCAGAATTACAAAAATCATGCTCCAGAGGGGATCTATTAATTAGCAGAGCAGTGGAGCCCTCCCAGCCTTATGTCCTTATGTCAAGTTTTGTACTGAGTTAGGGAATTTCATATTCTGTGTAATTTTGTAGTTTTCATCTTGCGCTAAAAATAACGCAAAGAATTTGTATTGATAAGGAGCTTTGCAATAGGTTTATTTCTTTATTTCTTAGATTTTTTTACCCCATCTTTATTACTTTTATAAATAACTCAAAGTGGCGAAAAGATACCTAATAATGTTTCCTCTTTTCCACACAACAACAACCGTGTGCGGTGAGTTGGGCTAAGAAAGAGTGACTGGCCCAAAGTCACCCACCCGGTTTTTATGCCCAAAGCAGGACTAGATCTCCCAGTCTCCTAGTTTCTAGGTCAGCATCTTTACCACTACACCAAACTGGTTCTCATTAAACTCATTCAAAGTTAAATGACTAAGTCATCATGCTAGTTTTAGATTTAGCTAATATAGACATAATGGCATAGTTAAATAATACATATGGAAATTTTATTCTTTTTTTAAAAAAAAGTCAGTCAGCCTGGTGCAATTTTTTTTATTATATCTGTCGTTCTAATTTGGACCTCGGAATATAACTAAATTGAACTGTGTCTGAGAGAACTATCTACTGATAGATTTCTTGTTATCAGAATTACGCAAAACATTTGGAGGGTATTTTAATGAACAACATCAGTGTGAACAAAACACCCTTCCTTGATATGTGCAGTGAACCTGATCTTCTGAGGAGCATGCACATGCAATGTTTTGCCAGCTATCACATACTGTACACATGCCCAGTTAACCTGGGAAAGTTTTCTTTAGAGCAATAGTTTTCTGCAAGTCATGGCTGCCTCACTAATTTGAGGAAGGGCCTTTTTTCTCATTGGCATATTGTGCAAAAAAAAAAAAAACCCCTTCAAATATTGTGCGCAACCATGCTTTATGTGTTTTAAAATGGGTTTTTAAAAAGTTCCTCTACTTACATGGAGAGGATGTCATTTAATGACCTATTTTATGACTTTGTACCACATACTGAACCAAAGATAGAAATGAAAAGACTAGAGTCAGATGGCATCTCAGCTTGTTTGGCTACCTTGGGCTTCTGTTGTTGGCCAAATCCAGCCAGTAGAGAGCAAAGAAATCCAAAATAAACCCACTCATCACTTTAATGCAGGAAATCTTTCTAGTTATCATATAGACAAGAAAATACTATTCCCAACACCTAAATCTGATAAATGAGAGACCTTTTGAGAATCCCTGAAAAAATGGAATGACAACCCATTTCTGTATTGCTGCCCCAAAATCTACACAGACATGCCCAGGAGATCATCAGAATTTAGCAGACTTTGCCTTTAAAGTTTAACAGAAGAATAGAGTTGGATGGGACTTTGGAGGTCTTCTAGTCTAACCCCTGCTTAATATGGAAACTATATAACATTTCAGACAAATGGCCATCCAATCTCTTCTTAAAACCTCCAGTGATGGACTACCCACAGCTTCTGAAGGCAAACTGTTTCATTGATTAATTGTTTTCATTGTCAGGAATTTTTTCCTTATTTCTAGGTTGGTTCTCTTCTTGATTAGTTTCTATCCATTGCTTCTTGTCCTGCCTTCAGGTATTTTGGAGAATAGATGACCCCTTCTTCTTTGTGGCAACTCCTCAAATATTGGAACACTGCTATCATGTCACCCCTTGTCATTCTTTTCATTAGACTAAATATTCCCAATTCCTGCAACTGTTCTTCATACATTTTAGCCTCCAGTCCCCTAATCATCTTTGTTACTCTTCTCTGCACTTTCTAGAGTCTAAACATTTTTTTAAATTGTGGTGACCAAAACTGGATGCAATATTCCAAGTATGGTCCTTCCAAGATATTACAAAGCGATATTAACACCTCACATGATCCTAATTCTATCCCTCTGCTAATCTATCCTAGAATTGCATTGACTTTTCTGGCGGCTGAAACACACTACTGCCTCATATTTAAGTGATCGTCCAATAGACTCCTAGATTCCTCTCATAGTTACTGCTATTGAGCCAGGTACCACCTATTCTATACCTGTGCACTTGATTTTTCTAGCCTAATGTAAAACCTTACTTTTCTCACTACTGAATACATAGGGCCCAGTGTTCAAGTCTGTTGAGTTTCTTCTAGATCTTGAGTCTATCTTCTGGACTGTTGGCTATTCCAGCCAGCAATATCCTGTGCAAAGAAGACAACTAGAACAGGTGTTCACAAACCCATGGCCATGGACCGGTACTGGTCTGTGGCCTGCTAGGAACTGGGCTGCAGAGCTGTAGGTGAGCAGCGGGCAGGTGAGCGAAACTGAAACCACCCCATCTATGCAAAAATTGTCTTCCACAAAACTGGTCCCTGGTGCCAAAAAGGTTAGGGATTGCTGAATTAGAAGATAATATTACAACCAAATATCTAACCACACCCTACAGAAGTATTTTGTTGATCCCTCCTCAAAATAGAGATCCTTTTAAAAAAAACCAAGTTTTTATTAGACAAATGTGGAAGTGAAAATATGGCTAGGAGCCAAAGAAAGAAACAGCAGCTATCTTTTTCATCAAGGATTCATCATCATCACATCTCAAAATGGAATGCTGATATATCTTTATGTTAATATGAATTAATTTAATAAATAATATTGCTTCTCTTATGGATTGTGAAGCAGTTACAACAATGGAGGAATTTTTGTATTTGGCCTGAAAAGCTGCATCTGAACCAAGCTGATCTAGAAGCATGCTGTTATTAATTACTTTCCTGAGTCATCCAGTAAACTCTTGAAATAGAGGATGATTCTGTATTACTGTACAGATGTCTTGCATTTCTATTCCCACAATCCCCAACCCATAGGACTATATTGAGAAAGGATCTGGTAGCTGAAATCCAGTATCTCTAAAGAACATCACAGCTTGGAGAGCGCGGCAAAGATCGCTTTAATTATAAGGAAGTGTGTGTGTGGGGGGGGGGTTTCCAGCTCTCACGTGAGCTTTTCAAATTTTCCAAACATGGCACACGCACACACGCGCACACACACGCCAAAAATGAGTGTCCTTTCTGTAGTCCAAACCGGAACCATTTTTCTACAGTTCAGAAAAAGTACAGTTCTCAAAGAGAGCCCTAACTTCCGCACCTCTCAGAGAGACTGGAAATGGGAGACACAGTGGCGGATCTCCTCTGATCCAATTCCCCAAAAGACACGCCGGGGCCGAAAGATCGCTTCTGGCAGAAGCCGCTACCATTAAGTGGCTCTCCGTTCGCCCCACGACAGCCACACTCACCCCCTCCCGGCAAGCAGGTGGCCGCCGCAGCTCTGGAGTTGAGCGCCGCGATTGGTCTGCATAGAGGGCCCCCGAAAGCGATTTTCCCTTCCCACCCCACAAGCGATGTAAATGTAAACAAGTGAGGTGCGGCTAGTTTTTAGACATATTGCAACAAAGGGAAGGCGGGATGGAAGCTGGCTAGGTCTTGCAACAACTGAAGGAAAAGGAAGGCTGAACTCTCTAAACCCAAATGGCAGATCTTCAGAAGAGAGAAGACAGTCCCGTGATCGGGCTCAGGTTGATGGAGGGAGTCGCTGGCGAGAGGCCAAACAAACACTCACCTTGCGATGCCGTCACCGGAACAGCAGCCGGCTATCTTCGCCTCCCGGGCTGCCAATTCCTTCCTCTTTGCCATAAAGGCCCCAACTGAAAGGAAGGCTGATCTGTCCCGCCCTGCGAAATCTCCCAGTGCGCAGCTCGAAGGCACTTCCTGCTGGTTATGGGAACAGAGAACGACTTTGAAGAGCAAAGCGAGCTCTGCTTCTCAAACGCCGTGGGAGAAGAATGAAAGGAAAGTGAAATCTGTTTTCTTCTGCAGCTTCGTACTTTGCGCAGCCCGCCACGTGCACAATATTGTAGACGCTCCCGACTTTTTCCTTTGTTGACATACTGTATACCGCTGAGGGACAGTTGCGTCGTCAAAAAGTGCGAAGGTGTTATTAAAGATACTGAGATTTAGTTATTTATTTCACAGGCCTTGACCATCAGTAGATAGACTTTTATGGAGGCCAGCTTTTTTGATGATGTGGAGGCCAGAGCAACAGCTTAACCGAGGAGAAACAATGTCATTGCAAAATCTGCAGGATCTGTTGACAATGCTTATTAGCATCATGCTATTTACCATACTGTATTTTATATGCATGAGTGTCCAAAATAAATGCTATGTAATGTTTACAGCCTTTTAGTTGAAAGCACCAATTTTTTTTTTGCCCTAATTTCTTAATAGGTAAAACAGTCCCATATCTATAACAACTATATACAGTGCTTTTTTTGTAAAAAAAAAAAAAAAAAAAAAGGTGCCAGAACTCACACATGTCATACAACCTGCCTTGCCTACCCTATAAGGTTCCATCCAGAAAAGGTGCTGGAACTCCGTTCTGAGCGTTCTATGACAAAAAAAGCCCTGACTGTATACATGTTTTTTTTTTTTTGAGTTATTTCCTAGATTCTCTTTAGGAAGAGTACACTAACAATAAAAAAAAGTCTCTACATCTTTGCATTGGGATAAAGATGAGCCTTACAATTAGTTGTGCCATTGATTCATTTAACCTTGTGCCATCTCCAAGCCTTTATGTGTGTTGAAAGTTAGTACCCACCCACCCTCCTAGAGAAGGAAATATTTTGGGGGATACTAAAAAAGGCAGAATATTATATTTTCCCCAAAGGAATAATGGAGCGGGGGATCTTAAAAGGCATTTCTGCCCAGGTTTCCCCAGGCAGAAACTGAGTAGGAAGCTCTAGAAATGCAGATTTGATAATCCTATTCAGAAAGACTGGTCCACCTATTCATAAGCAAAATGCTTTCAGAGAAGCTTTGAGCTGATGGGACTAGAAAAACAAAGACTCCCAAGGACAGAATATGACCTTTAGGACAGCGGTTCTCAACCTGTGGGTCGGGACCCCATTTGGGGTCGAATGACCATTTCAAGGGGGTCGCCAAACAACGCAGTCCGCCATTTTTTCCCCTTTTCCTTAGCTGTGCTACTCCCTTTTATTCTATTGGCTTTTGAAAGCCAATAGAATAGACTCTCTTGAATAGAGTCTAATTCTATTGGCTTTCAAAAGCCAATAGGAATTGTCCAGGCTGTCTCTGCCCTGCTGAGCCCGCCAAAAGTCCCATTCTGCAAATGGTGCTGCAAGTTGTCTGCAGCGAAGGCGAGCTGTCTGGAAGTTTCCACTCTTCCCTGCTGAGCAACTACTAAAAATGTAATTAAAAGAGGGCCAGGGGTGGGAGGTGGGAGGCTGGCAGGCGCAGGGAGGGTTGCTGGCGCACGTGGGGCCCGGCGGGTGCCTTACCTGTCTTGGGCTGGGCCAGCTGGTGGCCTAGCCGGTGGTTGGCCTGCGCCGTCTCTGCTGCTTGCCAGCTACGCCTCAGCCAGCACAGGGGGCGGCACCACGCATGCACGGCGCTCCCGGGCAGGGAAAATCCTCGACTTATGACCGGTTGGGTAGTCCTCAACTTACGACCAGTTGGGTAGTCCTCAACTTACGACTGGTTGGGGTCGCGGCATTAAAAAGGTTGAGAACCACTGCAATAAATTATCTTGAGTCTCTATGTTCATCATAAGCTGATTTTCTATTGGGAAGATATGATCTTGCTCTTTACAAAAAAAGTCCAATATTATTTTGATCAAAAATTAAGTCCAAGATGCACCTGGAGCAGTGGTTCTCAACCTGTGGGTCGGGACCCCATTTGGGGTCGAACGACCATTTCACGGGGGTCGCCAAACAATGCAGTCCGCCATTTCTCCCCCCCTTTTATTTATTTTTATTTATTTATTTATGAGACTTATATACCGCTTTAAGTGAAAGCACTCTCTAAGCGGTGAACACCAGTAAGCAATGTATATATATATTTACATTGCCCCCAACAATCTGGGTCCTCATTTTACCTACCCCGGAAGGATGGAAGGCTGAATCAACTTTGAGCCAGTGAGATTTGAACCCGCTGACCTGCTGAACACAGTCAGCTAAAGTGGCCTGCAGTACTGCACTCTAACTGCTGCGCCACCTCGGCTCAGCGTTGTTTTCCTTAGCTGTGCTACTCCCTTTTATTCTATTGGCTTTTGAAAGCCAATAGAATAGTATCTCTTGAATAGAGTCTAATTCTATTGGCTTTCAAAAGCCAATAAGAATTGTCCAGGCTGTCTCTGCCCTGCTGAGCCCGCCAAAAGTCCCATTCTGCAAACGGTGCTGCAAGTTATCTGCAGCGAAGGTGAGCTGTCTGGAAGTTTCCACCCCTCCCTGCTAAGCAACTACTAAAAATGTAAGTAAAAGAGGGCCAGGGGTGGGAGATGGGAGTCCGGTGGGCGCAGGGAGGGTTGCTGGCACGCGTGGGGCCCGGCAGGTGCCTTACCTCCCTTGGGTTGGGCCAGCTGGTAGCCCAGCCGGTGGTCAGCCTGCTTCATCTCTGCCGCTTGCCAGCTATGCCTCGGCCGGCGCAGGGGGCGGCACCACGCATGCGCGGCGCTCCCGGGCAGGGAAAGTCCTCGACTTACGACCGGTTGGATAGTCCTTGACTTACGACCGGTTGTTTAGTCCTCGACTTACGACCGGTTGGGGGGGTCGCAGCATTAAAAAGGTTGAGAACCACTGACCTGGAGAGTACTGTAGAAATATGACTGTAATTACCACTACCTGGACTTCATGAATGTACAGCCCACCATCAATCTATGGATTATGTTCTTAAGTATGCTCCAGAACCTGCTACAAAATTTAAATTGTTAAACCACTTTCAAACAACAGTTATCATGTTTCAAATTCAAGATAGAGATGAATGGTCTCATTCTAAAAAGTAATATCATTACTGATCTCAAAAGATGGAATTTCTACAAAATAAGGTAAATGATAATAAAGTAAAAATCAATAAAGTAACATTTTTCTAGAACATTGTTCAAATATAAAATTGTAATTCAGCATCTATATATTATATTGCAGGTTTGAGAAAGCTACCCAAGTCAAGAGAACACCATCATATTTAAAGAACAGTGTAAAAACAACCCAACAATTCAAGGTAAGAGGATTTCCTGAAGAAAATGCTCATATGTGAAGAGCAAAACAACAAACAAATAAAGATTACAAACTCTGGAAAATAACAAGGCCTACAAGAACAACAGTAAGAATTATTGCAAGAGACGCTAATTAGCTCCCCCTTCATGCCTCATATTCCTATCAGCAATGTTATCAAGAAGCTTTAGAGTCAGACAATATAGTATCATTCAATTTTTTCCCTGCATATTTATTTTAATGCTTTTTATTAGGGAATATGTGTATAGATCCATATAGTAACTGAACTGAATATTGGAAATACCCATTATATTGGAAAGCTGACTCATCAAGAATTACACAGTACTGTAAATATATATATTTTCCAGCCACTAAATATCTTTTGGCTTCCTTTTTTCCATGTCTCATGACCTATTTTAGGAGATTTAATTATACTGATTCATTTCAGCTAAAGAGTTTTACCAAGGATGTTATGTACATAATGATAACAGCTAATGAAAAGACCTCTCTCTCTCTCTCTCTCTCTCTCTCTCTCTCTCTCTCTCTCTCTCTCTCCCACACACACACACACACACAGAGAACTGTAAATGTTCAGAAAATGAAATTTGAAGTACTGAGTGGAAATTTGAATATATTCCCTACTAAGAGGGTAATATAATTTTTACAGAAAACAAAAATAACTCAAAACTTTATACGGGCTGGAAACAATGATTTTATTTCATCATGATCAATGCTTCAACATGACTGAAAATATCTCATACAGGTACTCCTTGACATACAACTGGTTTGCTTAGTGACCAAACTTATGATGGATCTCCTAAAAAGTACTTACAACTCAATTCCAGAGTGCCAATGGCTGGGCGTGACCTGTCATTGTTTGGAGTCATGTCTTGACCATAATGTCTTCCCCCCCCCTGGTTTTGATGCGGCATAATTATGCCGACAATATTTTATTTTAGTATTTTATTTTTGTTCATCACGCAGTCAGCCAGATGTTCAAACTGGATTTGGCGTTTTGGACCACCTATAGAATCCTTACCAAGAACCTGGGAAAGGCAGATGTGGATGTTTGATGGTGTTGCAGATATCATTGCAGGATGCAGCTGCCTTTTGCAATTAACCGATGGTGAATTTTTCAAACCCAAGGGTATTCAAGTGGTGCTCCAAATGTTTTGGGATTGCATGCAAGGCCACTTGAACACCATTGTCATTGAGGCAACCACAACTATTTCAATCACTACTTTAAACAAACATCAGCATTCAAATTATCAACTAAGGATTGAACTGGAAGAGGAAAATAGTCTGGCATTCTCCCAGGCCCACTGCAACCCCAGATGACAAATTTTATTTTATTTTTACACCGTAGTACATTGCCATTCTCACTTCAGAACAGTTTGGAATCTGTGCCAGCTTCTTTACCGACTTGTAGGAAGCTGTGAGGGACCTCTGACCTCCTGTGGGCTGAAGCCAGACCCATCTACCTGCTCCCAGCAGCCAAAGGAAGGCTGGTCTACATTCAATTTCAATGTAGGAAGTAGCTGAAAAATGAAACAGAGTGGGCAAGGATCAACAACTTGTGGCTAATGCCTCTAACACCAGAGATATCCAATTTCTACTCCATCAGCAGCCACTGTGGCTCACTTAGTGACTTTCAGCAGAAATTACTTCACAGGATTGTTGTGAAGAAATATAGGAGGATGGAGCACCATGAATGTGCCTTGAGTTCCTGAACAAAGATGAGTTATATATAAATGTGCATGTAGTTAGGAAGGGGCACGCAAAGCAATAAAAATATTAAGGCTTTTTTTCATGTACCTTAAATTTGTTGCTTTAAGAGTAGTATGATGAGTCAGTTCCTTACAGCTGGGTGAGGGAGGGATGGTGGGACTGGCAGGAAACTCACAGCATGTTCAAAATGACCATCACGTGACTGCAATTGGAGACTGACCACAGCTGCAGCTTGAAGCAGCCCCAACGTTCCCAAATTTCATTCCCTCAGGAGTCATGGGTCCCATATTTGGGCACTTTCTGTAAGTTAGCCGATGTAAGGTATCTTGGTTTAAAAATTGTTGCCCTGTGATGCACCATTTCACTTAGTAAACGGCAGTGACAAGAATTTTAGTAGTATATAGATCAGGGATGGGCAACAATGGCAACTTTATGATCTGTGGACTTCAACTCCGAGAATTCCTGATCCAGCAGCATGACTTGACTTAAGTATCAATGTCATCATCATAAGTAATGTGCCTGTGAAAAGAGAACCATCTTTTGGAATCCATTCCATGTTATGGCATCTCTAGTGGCAGAGGCAAGAACAACTTACTTACTTACTTACTTACTTACTTACTTACTTACTTACTTACTTATTTATTTATTTATTTATTTATTTATTGTATGCATGCATGCATTCATTCATTCATTCATTCATTCATTCATTCATTCATTCCTGTAGCCAGCCATCTGGGCGACTCACAATGCAGGATTTTCTCAGGATGCCAGAGGAATGTAATTGAAACTCATATCACAATGTGTAAATAGCTTCAGATGAGTTGCTTTATATAAACTAACAATCTATAATAGCCTGAATAAAAAGTGATATACTGATTTAGAGAGCTAAAATATTATCTAAACTGATACGAGTAGTATTTATATTATGTATTACCTGGCATTGGTTTTGGATACTTTGCTCATAACCCAGACATAGCTTCCATCTAATTTAACATTTTTATCTTTTCAAATAATTTTTATGCTCTTTATTCCTTCTATAAATTTACATTTCTGAGAAGCTCTTTTGTCTTAAGCTGTGTTTTAGTTGTATTGTAATATCTTCCCCAATATTCCAGTTCCTGTTTCCCCACAAAGCAAATGCAATCTGGATGGAGATACTCTACCTGTAGAAGGCATATGTTACAACTTCTTTATTCATTCTGTTAATGCAGTGTTTCTTAACCTCCACAAGTTTAAACTGAGTGAACTTCAACTCCCAGAATTCCTGCAGCCAGTATGCTGACTAGCGGAATTTTGGGTGCTGAGATCTACCCAGCTTAAACTCGCAGAGGTTGGAAACACTGTACTACTATTTCGCAAAAAAGAGGATGCATCATTGTTAATCACTGTTAATGATTTGGTGATCTACGTTACAGAACATCCTATTACTCTCTGAAAGCTCTTTGTACCTGTTAAGTCCTCACATTAATGACGAGTGATGAAGACACATCTTTCCAGGAACACTCTTTATTTCAGTTTCAGCCAAAATTCCAACAACGATCATAGGCACGCAGGCCTCCTTTTATACTCCCAGATCCCCAGACATAATGGCAACAGAACGCAGCGCTTTTCCCGCCTTGCGCATGTGCGCAAGCCGGCGCCACTCAGTCTGGTCCCGGGCAGCTACTGCAAACCCTGGGACCATTGCAACGTCCCGAGCCTGCATTTGCAGGCTCAGGACACAACACCCCTTCCCCCTAACTTGAGTCAATCCTGACCTTTTTTAACAGTCTTCTTTGGGAAGAGTGTCATACTTCCTCACAATCAAGCTTGGAAGGAGTGCCTAAGGTTGCCCCCACCTACAAGTGTCTCCCCATTGTTTTTTGGTGAATTGCTATACCCGAAATCATAAATAAAACAAATACATTATCAGTCAACGACTCTAAGGTCATTACCCTTGGAACTGGACAGCAACTTCACAAAATCTGAAAGATATTTGGGCGGGCACTTGGCCCTTTGCGACCTCCTTGGACCGGGAGAGTTCGCTTGGTCTCTTCCATTTCCCACCAGGCTGGGTGCGTCAAGATGTTGCTGCCCCCTTTCCTCAGGCTGCCCTGGTGCTGTTGCCTGACCTACCTGCTCGCCTGCCAGGCTCAGTAGGTCAGGACTTTGCTGCCCCATGTACCTGTTCGACCTGCTCATCTGCTGGCTGGCTGAGCCCTCTGAGCTCAACCCAGCATCCCTTGGAGGGGTGGTATTCCCCAGATCCACAATGGACCTTTCTTGGGAGCACTGTCCCTCAAACCCAAGGTCAGCAGATGGAAAGTCAGTGTTAGCTGCAAGACCCCAGTACCCATTGGACCCTAAGATCATGCCTGAAGTGCCAGAGTCCGGAGTTGCCTCTCTGTTAGCCCCCATTCCAACAGACTTCCTTCTGGGAGCAATTGTAGAATTTGGCCATCCCCCATTGCTGTGTTGCCAGTTCTCTTGTATGGTTTGGGTTGTGTGGATATCCCCGGTCACTCTCCCTGTCTGGAGTATTACTGGTTGTGTATGAATAATGTGGATACCCCCGGTGTGACTCCCTGGCTGGAGTACGTATGGGTGTGTGGGATGACCCCCTGTCCCATGAATTCCTGTTCGGAGCACTTGCAGAAACTTGAGATGGGACACCAATGGCCTCCTCAGCAGCCAGTGACGGCTGCTGACCTTGATCCTCAGAATGCACTCTATAACCCTCCTCCCCCCCTAGAGCAGAGCCAGGAGCGGAAGGGTGAAAAACCAGCCTCGCACGCAGCTGATCTATGTGCCGCCGAAGAACGCGGCCGTCTTCCAAGGACACTTCATAGGACAAAGATCCAGAGACCTTGCAGACCACAGCTGGTACCCAGAGATGACCAGGCCCATAGTTGCGAGTCCAGACTGGATCACCCACTTGAAAGCATGCGACACCTGAGACGCCACCCGGTCAGGATGCAGTCTGTCCAGCTTAGTAATGAGTCAGTGACCCCAGCGGAGTTCAGCAGGGCTCTTCCCGGTGGATGTGCAAGGTGTGGTGCAATGTGCAAGAAGAAAGTCTGCTAACCTGTGATGCCAGTTACCGTAAGTCAGTTTCTTGAGAGCATCCTTGGTGATGTGTACCATACGTTCAGCCATTCCGTTGGTGGATGGGTGGAACGGAGCCGAAGTTGCATGGTGTATCAGGTTGGCCTGCAGAAAAGCCTGGAACTCAGAAGAGGTAAATTGAGGACCGTTATCTGAAACCAGAACATCTGGAAGGCCATGAGCTGCAAAAATACCTCGCAACACCTGGATAGTCTTGGCAGTAGTAGAGGACACAGGAACAACCTCTAGCCACTTGGAATGGCTATCAACAACAACCAGGAAGAATTGCCCCTGAAAGGGCCCAGTGTAATCTAATGCAGTGGTTCTTAACCTGGGCGATATTGCCCCCCAGGGGGCGATTTCATTTTTCAGGGGGGCGATGGAACGAAAAGGGGCAATGCGGGGGCGAAGGAACGAAAAGGGCGCGATATGGGGGCGAGGGAGCGAGAAGTTTGGGGGACACTTTTGAGACTTTTTCGTACAGTGAATGGCTGTATATCTGTCATACAAAAACATCAGATTGCTCGCTATTAGTGGATTGAATTGTGTTTTCAGATGTTCCTCCAGCTTAACTTCAGTACAGAACACCGTACATATGTAAATACACATTGCTTATCTTCATGCGTGTTGTGCAGCAGCCTCTACCCATACAGTGGCGCGCCATTGGCCAGAATATGGGAGATATGGGGAAAAGACTGGAAATAAATTATTTGCATCGATATGTCCTGATGAACAATTTTAAAGAAAACAAAAAAAAAAGTGTTTGCATAAATTGAAGAATTATTTCCTATGTTATGATTGAGAGGTTATGTTGGGGGAGGGAGGCGATAACAACTTCCTCATTGGCTCAAGGAGGCGATTCGTTCAAAAAGGTTAAGAACAACTGTGTACCCTAGACCACGGGGTTTGAGTTTCCTCCCACCTGTGAACTGGGGCCTGAGGCATTTCAGGCCGGGACTGTTGGCACACATGGCACCCATGCACCTGGGCCTTGATGGCTTTATCAAGGCCAGGCCACCACAAATGGCTGCGCACAAGCGCTTTCATCCTGACTATCCCAGGGTGTCCCTCATGCAGAGAGATTAAGATTCGAGACCTCAATGAGGCTGGGATTACTACCCTACTACCCCATAACAAGCATCCCTTGAAAGTGGACAATTCATGCCTCTTTCGCCAGAAACTTTGGAAGTCAGTATCCGGGCCCGTGTCAGACCATCCTGACAACACCCATGTCAGCACGCATGTAAGCGTGTGATCAGTGGCAGTTTCTGCAGCCACATCCTAGCATTGAGGGGAGACTCAGGCAGCTCTTGAATGGACAGAATATTAATGGCTGGAGCAGGATCAGGCTCCAAGGTTGGCAGGGGTAATCTACTCAGGCCGTCTGCATGACCCATTTCCTTTCCAGGTTTGTGAATCAACGTGTAGTCATATGCTGACAGGAAAATGGACCAACGCAGCATTCGAGGAGATAAGATATGTGGAGTTTGTTTGGAAGTGGTAAACAACTCCAACAAGGGCTTATGGTCAGTGTAAACCGTAAAGTGGCGGCTGTATATGAAATAATGAAACTTCTTAATGCCAGCCACAATAGCCAATGCTTCCCTGTCAATTTGAGCGTAATTACGCTCTGCAGAAGACAGGGTCATGGAATAATAGACCACAGGGACCTGTGTCCCATCAGCCTTCATGTGGCTAAGTACAGCTCCCACCCCATATGGAGATGCATCACAGGCAATGCAAATGGGAAGCTGCTCATTGAAGTGAGCTAGCACTGCATTGGAAGTAAGCAAGGCTTTAACCTCATTGAAACTTTTTTCATGGACTTTAGTCCACTGCCAACTGTCTTGTTTGTCTAAGAGCCTGTGCAAAGGTTCAGCTATTGCAGCTTTATGTGGCAGAAAAGCATGGTAAAAGTTTAATAGCCCCCAAAAGGCTTGTAGTTCACCCTTAGATTTAGGGCTTGGGGCCTGCTGAATAGCTTTCAATTTAGCTTCAGAAGGGTGGATGCCATGAATCCCAAAAAATCAAGAGAATTGACTCCTATCTTACACTTGTCCTTCTTTAACTTAAGGCCTACTCTTCTAAAACAAAGCAAGACAGCCAAACTTGGCAGCCACTCTCTGCCAAGTTTTGGGATGATTCCCCAGCAATGAGAACATCATCAAAATATGGGCAAACTCCAGGAATACCCCTCAGGGTGTTTTCCATAACACTTTGGAATATGCCAGGGGCTACATTCACCCCAAATTGCAATCTCTTGACTTTAAAGGCCCCTCTATGGGTTACAATTGTTTGAGCCTCAGCAGCTGCTTCATCAACAGGCAACTGTTGATAGGCCTGTGCTAGGTCAAGCTTCACAAAAATGTCCCCCCCCCCTTGAAGGAAGCCAGGATGTGGCTTACTACAGGTACTGGATATGCGTGTTGCTGCAGAGCTTTGTTTAGTGTGCACTTGTAGTCTGCACAAATACGTATGTCCCCATTAGCCTTTAGAGGCGTTACTATGGCGGTTTCCCATGGACTAGAATCTACAGGTTCTAAAATGCCCTGCTGGAGCAATTTGTCCAGTTCAGCATCGATCTTGCCCTTGAGAGCAAAAGGTACTCTCCTAGGCTTAACCCTGATGAGCGTTATGGAAGGATTTAATCATAATGAAACTGGAGGCCCCTTGTAAGTTCCAAGCTCAGAGCTAAACACATCTGCAAATTCCTTGCAGACTTCTGCCAGGCTCCACGTTTGCAAATTGTGCAGCCCTGTAACCTGGATTCCCAGAGCCTCAAAACAATCAAGTCCAATAAGACTTGTGCGTTCACCCCCAACAACCAACACATCTAAAGGACCTTCAAAATCCTTGTACTGTACCTTAAGGGTGGCCTCCCCCTTAACACACACCTTAGAATTCTGAAAGTCTGTGAGTATTACATTGGATGGCCTGAGTTTAGCTCGAAGGCCACTGTTGCTGCAAATTTTCCTGAATGTGTTGAGGGAAATAATGGAGAGGGCAGACCTGGTGTCCAATTCCATGGATAAAGGAACCCCTTGTAACCTTACTTTAAGGGATAGTTTCTTCTTAAGGGGTTTATGTGTGCCTATCCTTAAAATATTTCTGCGTGTTACGCAGAAACCCACCCTATTTTGGCTGAGGATCCTGGTACCTTTCAGATGCAATTCTTCTCTAGATTGTACCTTCTAACGACCCAAACAGATGGATGTGATATGGCCTTGCTTGCCGCATGCTCTGCAAATGGCGGAACGGAACCGGCAATCAGCTTGTTTGTGTTGTCCTCCGCACCCAAAGCATTGAAGAGCTGTTGGGGCCTTTTCTGTGCGTTCCTTCTGTCTCCTTCCGGCTGCCTGGTGAAGCTTATCCACCCCCTCTTCAGGATCTTCCTCCGAATCCTCTTGCACGATCTCCTGGTGGACAGTGGCTGTCTCTGGAGAGGTTCTGGTGGGCCACAGATTCTTTACCGCCCTGCCTGCTGCTTCCTCTGCTGTAACCTCTCACAGAGCATCTTGGAAAGAGACATCTTCTTTAGCAAAAATCTTGTGCTGTAAGTCTCTGTTCCTTAACATGCATACAAAACGATCACGCAGCCTTTCTTCCAAGTTTTTAAACTCGCGCGGTCTGGCTGCTCGCCTCAAGGCTGCAATAAAGTCCTTAGCAGATTCACCTGCCCTCTGGTCCCTTTGTTCAAACATGTGCCTCCAAGCAATGACGGACAACTTTGGCTGGACATGTTCTTTCAGGAGTTTCTTTAAATCAGTATATGTTACTGATTCCAGAGAGGCAGGGGCCACCAGATTTTCTGCAATCTCAAAGGCTTCCTGCCCACAGACACATAACAGGGTTGCAGCCTTCAAGCCATCTTCTCTGATCTGGTTTACCCTGAAATAATTCTCCACCCTTGCAACGTAGGATTTCATCTCTCCGGGTGTGAGACATCGAACTTGGATAAACGGCCGATCTTCGCCATTCTGACTTGCACTTCACCACTCGCTTCTCTTAGGGAAGGGGTCTTTCAGCCGAACTCACCCTCCAGTGACCCTGTACTGGGAGGCTGGACGCTGACTTTAACGCCATCTTCCCTCTTCAGGACTTCTTTAGGTGAGCCTTTACAGCTTTCTTCTGTTAAGCTTATAAAGCATCCCATTCTCGTCGCCAGTGTTAAGTCCTTGCATTAATGACGAGTGATGAAGACACATCTTTCCAGGAACACTCTTTATTTCAGTTTCAGCCAAAACTCCAACAACGATCATAGGCATGCAGGCCTTCTTTTATACGCCCAGACCCCCAGACATAATGGCAACAGAACCCAGGCACTTTTCCCGCCTTGCACATGCGCACAAGCCGGCGCCACTCAGTCTGGTCCCGGACAGCTACTGCAAACCCTGGGACCATTACAACATCCCGAGCCTGCATTTGCAGGCTCAGGACACAACAGTACCCATTCAAGAAACACAAAACTGGCTGCCTGTGATTTACCTGTTACTATTTTACTCCAGTGTGTACTCCCTAGAGTGGTTACTTCTTTTAGAATGCCAAGATGCTGTTTATTTTTATTGTAGCAAATTGCTTACACATTCACAAATAAATACATTTATTTACTTCTTTCTGTTGTCTTTGTTCACCAGTCTCTACATTTCAACTAAAAGTTCCTGGTTTAGAAAATAATTATTGGTTAATTTTATTAGGTAATACCTACATCAGTTGATAGCACTATTAAATAATTAGACAATTATTTGCAAGTTTTGATGCAAGATATTTATTACAGAAGCAAAACATTTACCTGAAAATGCAAGATTGCAGGAAATCTCAGTAAGTTTGCAATTAGCAGATTTACATAAAAATAAATCTCTGAGCTTGATAGAACATACTATACTTCTAAATTATTATGCTTTGTGCTGAGTAGTGTAGAAATCACTGATAGAATAATGAATCTGAACTGTAACTGTAGAGAAATTTATTGAAGGAAATATAATTAAGGAGGGCATGTCTGAGTTTTAGAGTATCCAAATATAGAAAATGCATTGTTGACAAAATATATTTATGTATAACAACCTGCATTAGCTTAGCTTTGAATTTCTTTGAGAATTAATTTTTTTGTAATGGATCCAATATTTAAATATTCACAAAGAAATAGTTTGATTATTTTACAAAGACCATCCATGTTGCTACCCTTATTGTATAAAAATATTAATCAGAATGATTGCTCCACTATAAAGAGGAACTGTTCTTGTCCATTTTTAGCGAAGAATCTAATGCTTGTAAATTTTGAAGCAGAATTGGCTTGATGTGTTAAAATCAAGATGAAATTTTACACAGAAACATTAATTGTATAATTAGTCCTTGCTGGAAATGAAGATACGTTATATACCCAAAACTGTGCAAAGAGAAATGGAGGATGTCCCTAAGTTTTCTAACCACTACTAAATATTGAATTTATAGAAGCTGATACAGGATAAAGAAAAGTTATAAGATGCAAAGATGGTGAAAATAAGATTTGCCAAACAGAGTGTTTTTCAAGGATCTTTGAAGGCAAAATTCTAGAGCCAACTGATAAAGGAAAAAATCTCTCAACTACACCAAAATTCTTGATTGAAGAACCTTAAGAATGCAGATGATGTGATTCAAAGCCTCACAGCTAAGTTCACAGGATATTGCGCCTGACCTCCAAAGTAGAGACCATTGCTCTCAATTTTATATTGTTGTATGGTGGGTAGCGCATTTTGTTCATTATCTCCAGGCCCATGGAACGCAAAAGACAGCCCCGTAGGTGAGTAAATGTATCGAAAGTAAACTTGCCATGGTATTTGCCAAATCCACTGAATCCTGCAATATTAAAAAGAAAAAAATCAGATCAAATCCATTTACTCTTTTTCATCAGGCTGGACAATGCTTGCCCTTAAAAAGGTTTTTCCTCATAGTACTTACTATAAAAGGTTTAATATTCAGTGGATATTGCAATGGATATTTTTAAAGGAAGGGACTAAAGAAGAGAATTCAGTAGAGACAGCAAAGCTTGGCTAGATAATAATTTCCTAGCTTGCTAGGTTTCATGATCATTGAACTACAGCTGCCTTAATCCACAATAAAATGAAACTACAGTACTGCTTTTTTTGGTATCACGATACCTAAAAAATGAACAGAAATTAAATATGCACATCAGTTTAACCATGTTTGGTAGCCAAAATGCAATACTGATTTACACAGAATGTTAACCTGTCTTTAGTAGAGTATGGGACCAGACCTACTGAGCCAGAGCTACTTAACCTGATGATCTTGTTAGTACCATTTACAAAATCAAAAATATTAAGCCCTCTCCCTTTACTCCCACTTACCAGTATAATGTAGACCAGATTTCCAACCCTCTCCTTTATTTATAAATGACCACATGACTTATAGCATGGGAAATTTATTATTTGATCACATTTGATTTAATCAGGAAATATGCTGGTCAAAGTAAAAAAAATGGACTCTTAATATCTTTGTCTGGATGAAAAACATCGTGGGAGAACTTTTCACATTGGAAGGGAAGGATAAGGATGGGGGCAAGAAATGGAGACAGCATAGAAGATAAAAGGTTAATCATACCAATGCCACCATATGGTAGGGAAACCGATACTGCTTGCATCAGGGTATCATTACCACAAAAGGTACCACTGCTAGTACAATCCAGTACCTGGTTCACAACCTATAAAGAGAAAAAGAATAGAAGAATATTAAGAGTCCCGTTTTTAATCTTCCAAATGTGAGTTTGATCAAGTCCCAGCTCTATAATAATATGAGTCACAATACAAACAAGGGTCTTTAGCTTTTGTGCCCCTACGAATATCTGGAATGTTGAAAATGTGCCACAGACACACTCACAAAATGACGAATGTTGTAGATGGGGCCAAGTAGCCATTTGCTAAAAATCAATTGGAAGGCAAAAATAAAGAAATGAAAATTCTCTATGAATCGTAGTAAAATAGTTGAGAGATTGAAAATGGGACTGGGGTGGGGTCCTCTCCTCTCGTTTCCTTGGAGAGTGGCAGGGAGAATAATGGTATGCTGCCCCCCGATCTGCCAGGTGGAGAAGCACCCCAGGCAAGCAGGCAAGTGGTCACTGAGGGCTTGAGCCAATACAGGACCTCTAGGCAGCTGGGGGGGGGGCAGACTTCCGTAACTTATCCCTCAGGAGCAGGCAGGCAGGGGAGGTGAGGTGGGCCAGGCTAGGCCCGGCCAGAGGAGGAGGTGGAAGAGGGAGAACAGGAAAGTTGTTCTTGGGGGCAGTGGATTGACCACCATTGGGCTCCAGCGGCCCTTAGGGGCTGATATTTCTTCTGGTGGGACACAGTTATCCCTATGTCCACTTGGCCAAGACAACTTGTTCCATGCTGACTGGGTTGCACCCACACATCTGTGCCCACCTGGCCATGCCCATCCGTCCATGCTGACCTGGCTGCACCAAGTCAACCATCCCGTTCTGGCTGTACCCACCTGTTCACGCCCACCCATGTGTGCCGACCTGGCCACTGTGAGTCATATCATTGTACTCTCAAGCAAGGACTTTACAGCATATACTCAGAACTTTCTCTCAACTTCTCTCTTCCCGGGTAAAGAGAAAGATTGTTCTTTTAAAATGCATAGGAGACCTCTGAGGTATAAAGCAAAAATATCAGTGCCTGAATTGGGGGAGGGTGCCATCTCTCCATTAGCTCTGATAAATAGTTGGAATTACCTCGCAAAAGTTGGGAGGTGTCCAAGGACAGAGAAAGAAAAGACTTTGCTTTAGGAACCCAATGCAATTGTAATCTAGGAGACTGCAAACCTCCAAAGGATTCCATGTGCCTCAGAATATCTACACGGGAGCTCTTGTGGTACAATAGAAGGGAAAACATTACTAAACATGCCAGAACAGCATACAGCAGTTGTTACCTCTTCAGCAGTGGGCAGGGGATGAGAGAGAGGCTACGTTTTGACAATATAATCTTAAAAATAGTGCTAATTCTTTGCATTATGGATGTGTAGATGAGCCAATTATTTTTTAACATCGGCTTATTGGTAAATAATCATGGGTAGAATTGGGTTTTTCTTCTATCATCCAGACTGTATTACCAGTGGGCAAAGATCTGCTACCATGTTGGTTCATTGCAGCTTACGACATAAACATATTTTGAAAATAATGCAAGTCTCCTTTCTTTTGGCCATCTTGGATGGGGTTATGGGAAATAATCCAGATTCTCCCACACACAGTATGCTAGACCTAAACAATATACCTTGGAATCAGAGGAGAAGGCATACACAGCTAGTGGACGTTCTCCACAATTGATGTAGTCTATGGCTTCCTCCACATCTCTCACAATGAATATTGGCAGGATGGGCCCAAAAATCTCCTCTTGCATGACTGGGTCCCATTCTTTCACATCCACCAACACTGTGGGAGCTGTAATGGGCAAACGATCACATCAAGGTCTGTTCCGTTTATATACTATAACTTTATTGTCCGATTTAACCAGAGTTTTAGCTTTCCCCATGACTACATTTCCAATATGAAACCCCAGAAAACATGTCTGTCTTCTTGCTTTATTTAAAACAGATTTTCCCAGTCTCTCACTTGCCAGATCATTAGACTTCAACTTTTAAAATATTCCCTATTGTGTGGCCAATGACAATTAAAGCCCAACACATTCGGTGAGCACCAACTTGGAAAGGTGATCTACAGCCCTATATCTATTTATAATACACTTCTTTAATAAGCTTGATTATTATATGCCATCGTCATTTTCAACTCTTAGCAACCATACAGATTTTCTCAGTTGTCTTACTAGATAGTATAGCTAATCCTTGACTTATGATGGTAATTGACCCCAGAATTATAGCTGTAAACTGTGCCTGTCAATAAGCAGGTCATAAGTTGACTGACCCAATTTTACAGACTACTTTTTTTTTGCAATGATGATTAAGTAAACATAGCCATTGTTAAGCAAACTTTGCATTTGTTAAGCAAACACACTGTTAGAAATTGGTGTTTTTTTACCAGCCGTAAATGCCGGTTTCTGGCAAAAAAACATAATAGTGATCACATAAACACAGGATACTGCAAACATCTATAAAATGCAGGTTGGTTGCCAAGTGCCCAAAATGCAGTCACTTTACCACGGGTTGTAAGTTTCTTTTTTTGAACTCCCTTGTAACTTCAAATGGTTGATTAATAAGGGTTACTTATAATCATAAAATGTCTTCCTGTCTTTCCCAAACTCCAAATCTTTCTTCTTTAGTCTTCTTCCAGCTCCAAGCTGTATACTCACCAATATAACGCTCATACTCATCGGTCTCTCCACCAATGGCCACCCGGCCAGATTCCAGCAAAGCTTGGACGCGCTGGAAATGCTTGTCATTGACCATGCGGGCAAAATCATGTGACTTCTTGGGATCTTTGCCAAAAAATTCGTGGATAGCTTGGCGCAGGCAAGGCAGCAACTGCTCTTGTGTTTCAATTGTACAGATCACATAATCTGGTGCAATACAAGTCTGTCCAGCATTGACAAATTTTCCCCATACAATTCGGTTGGCTGCATTCTGGAAATTGCAGCACTTATCCACATAACAGGGACATTTACCCCCCAGCTCCAGAATCAATGGTGTCAAATGTTTTGCTGCAGCAGTCATGACGATCTTTCCTACACTGTTATTCCCTATAGAGATATGGCAAAAATTTGGGTCAAGAGAGATATACAGACACCCACATCTCCAATCCAGCATCAGGGTCCTCAATTCTGTGTTGTTTTTTTCTCTAACCTTTTTCCATACAGCTCTCCAAAATTCCACACATTGTTTTAATAAATAAGTGAAAATAACAGTTGACAAAGCAAGTGTTTTTTTCAGTGTTTCCTACAGTTTTTATTCCATCCAATTTTGTTTCATCTGCAGACTTGATAACTATTTTTCCACTCCTCATTCAAGTTATTAAAATATCAGTTTAGATCTAGAATGTATTAGGGACAGTCCATTAAAATCCCATGTCAAACTGCTGTCAAATTGCTTTTAAGTGTTGTTAATACAATCTTTTTTTTTATTAAAAAGTTTTTATTTTCCATTTATTCATACAAAATACAATTAAATTCCTAACCATTGGTACCGCCTGCCCATTCCCCCCAGGCTGCGCCCACCTTCTCTAACCTTCCCCACATCCCTCCTCTTTCTCTCCTCCCCTCCTACTCTCTTCCCCTCCCCTTCTCCTCTAACCATCCTACTTCCTCCCTACTCCTTCCTCCCCTCTCAACCCTCTCACACACATGAACGCAGCATAGGGGAAATGCCCAAGCGTTTACCATGACTATATTATCATTACCCACCCACCCACCCTCAACCCTCCCCCCCTCGCTTCCCAGAGCAGAGTACAGGGTTATTATTAAGAAAGTTAACAATAATAAGAAAAGAAAAGAAAAAAGAAAAAAAGAAAAAAGAAAAAAAGAGAAGAAAAACATCATACTTAACCTTTAACTCCCCTTAAATTAAGTCATATAAACAAATCTCTACAACAATTACTATAAAATTTACTCATAAAATAAATGAAACTTTATAGTCCCATATTTTTTCTGAATATAATCTATCCATCTTCTCCATACAATAATATATCTTTCTTGTGTATGATCCTTCAAATAAGCAGAAATTTTTGCCATTTCTGCAAAGTTAGAAACTTTAAATATCCATTCTTCTAAAGTAGGCAACAAGTCCTTCTTCCAATAGGAGCCTACTAATAACCTTGCTGCAGTTAATAAATTCAACATTAAAGTAGTTTCTTTGTCATTTAAATCCACAAAGATACCCAATAAGAATAATTGAGGGGTGAACTTTATCTTCCTTTTAAAAATCTTTTGAATGTTCCACCAAATCATAATCCAAAAAGCCTTTACCTTTTTACAATTCCACCAAACATGAAAATATGTCGCATCCATATTACCACATCTCCAACATTTGGGTTGTAAATTTGGATACATACAAGATAATTTTTTAGGATCTAAATGCCATCTGTAAAACATTTTATAAAAATTTTCCCTCAAATTTTGAGCTTGTGTAAATCTAACATTTCTAATCCAATTAGAAATGTTAATATAATCTTGAGCTGTTCTGGCAATGAAAAAGAAAAGCAAATCTGAGAAAACCTATGTGGGTTGAAATGAAGTATCTTCATTGTGCAGAAACATGCCTGAAACTAATACTCTTCATGTTTTCAAAAGCTGAAGTTCTATATCAGTGTTTCCCAAACTTGACAATTTTAAGGCACGTGGACTTCAACTCCCAGAATTCCACAGCCAGCATTGCTGGCTGTGGAATTCTGGGAGTTGAAGTCCACATGCCTTAAAATTGTCAAGTTTGGGAAACACTGTTCTATATCAAGCACAGGCTTTTTCCTACTTACAGTGTGCCTGCTCATCTTTTCTACCACTTGTGGGCAAGATCTACAATCTGGAAGCTGCTGACAGGTGAAGTTACAAATGCCAGGTGCAACAGTTTCCCTGACCTAACTTGCCATAACTCAGCTGTACTGTGATAGACATGATAAAGGTACTTAATCAAGACACATAACGAATTGCTGCAATATACAATGCCTTCTAGAAAGGCAATGCATTAGCTACAGAGATAATTCTACTGCAGATGGGAGGTAGTGGCAGGCTCCTAAAGGATGATTTTAGATAAATTATCTGAATCTTTCAATTTCAATACTTCAGTATTGCTTATCACACTGTTTTGTGCAGATATTATTGATAAATAATTTGAAATATTAAAAAGAATAACCTGAAAAGAATATACGAAAAGGGAAAATCACCTGTGTAGAAGATATAATCAAACTTATTTTCCAGTAATTTTCCTGTTTCTTCAGGACCAGCTGTCACCACAGCAAAGGTTTGCTGTAAAATAGAAAAGGAAGTTCACATCCAGTCAAGCTGCCTGCATATCAAACAGGTGGTGTTTTCTGCCCCTGAAACTTTGCAAGACAAAAAGCCTCTTGGGGGCAATTTGGAACACAAAAAGCATGCAGTAAATTGAAGGTAACTAAGATTTTTCTTAAATATTTTAATTTCAGAATGAGACAACTGCTTTTGATGTAATGAGAATATGGTAATATAGGTAGACCTTAACTTATGACAGTTATTGAGCCTGGAATTACTGTTGTAAGTTGTGCTGGTTGTTAAGTAGATCATCACATGGTTGTGCCTGATTTGATGACCTTTATTTGCGGCAGTCACTAAACAAATGCAGTGGTTGTTAAATGAATCCATTGTCTGCAGTGGGTTTTTTGGGGAGTCGGGAACCAAAAGCAAACACCAGTTTTCAGCAAAACAACTGTAAATGCAGACCAGTTGTGGAGTGTGCAAAAATGCAATTACATGATCTCTGTGTGGAGGTAGGGGGAAGAAGGGGTGCCTGGCCATCAGAACTTCAAACCTGGCTTGTAAGTAGTCCTGGAATAATCTGTTACAACTTCAAACAGTTGCTAAATGACAGGTAAAATTCTATTTTTTTTTGTCTAACCTTCCTATGACAGTGGAATTGTCTTACATTCATAATAATCTCCTAGCCTCATTCTTCCTCAAATCTCCCCCAAAGGGTTTTTCAATTAAAATAATAATCTATATAGTCAGTTTACCACCTTCAGACGTTTACCAGCCATCACAATCCAAAAGAAAATAAATTTTGGAGGGATTTCAAATGAACTTGGAAATAAACTGACTCAGCTTCCAAAAATAGATAGTTTGAAATTAGTTCAGAACAGAGTTTTTTTGTTTCTGAAAGTACCCAAGGAATTGCAGTTAAAATTTCTAGGAAATTAAGGCAAATGGCAGAGGGAAAGGCAAATCAAAAACCCTCAGTTTTTGCAAACTGGCAATTGAGGAACTTACCGGATCCAGATAACAAGGCAATGCTTCTGCAAGGAGCTTTTCAGTGTAGCTGCTCACCTCTGAAGGCTTGAGCACCACACAATTCCCTAATATGGGAAGAGAATACTTTACCAGAGTTGCAACAGATTAACATCCACCACATGCCTGGATCTCTCGGAAGAACACTAATCAGATCTAATGTCTAAACTGAATTAGGAACTAGCTTCTCACTCACCAGCTGCAATGGCTCCCACAAGGGGCACCAAAGTAAGCTGGACAGGGAAGTTAAAGGCTCCAATGATCAGCACCACACCATATGGATCCTTGCGAATGAAGGCAGAATCCAGCATTGTTGCCTATAGAAAAACAGAAAAATCCATGAAACCAATTGGGAAAGGGAAATTAATAGAAGATTTTGTAAGAGTGGAAATACTTGATGAGCTATATGCACAAACCCCCTTGATGTCTACTTCGAAATAAATCTTTGCTCATGCATATGATTTAACATTGTTTATCCTCTCCTTTGCCTTTTTAAAGGCAGTGCAAGGCTTAAATACAGATATTTGAAAAGCTGACGCCGAAGTGTTTTCATTTTCAGTCATATAGCCTCGATTTGTCTGGTTAGCATGTTGTTTAATCTCAGCAACATTCCATCTTGATATGTACAACAAGTATTTCTGATATAAAAAAAGAATTCTCCAGGTCATTGATTATGATTGGGTATTACTGTTCCAGCTTTGGAAGCTGACACATATACACAGACACATGTAGTGTATACACTTGCCCTCCAGGAAGCATAATAGACTACATCAGTGGAATGGGAGGGCTAAAATATGGATTGATTTTAGAAGTCCTAGGAATTGTGAAGGGTATATATTTACATTTGGGGAAGAGGATTAAGGAATGGAATGATTGCCTTAACCCCCCATTAGGTTTACAGGGCTTTAAATCTCCAACTTTCCCCAAACCCATTTAAACAATTACAGCTCCGCTACATGTAAATTTTATACTGAAATCAAGGGGGAAAGGCCGAAACATTTGATCTTACCACACACTCCCCAAGGTTCTGAGGGTATCAGGGAGGAATATCATTGACTTTATATCAAACATGGGATAAAGAAAAATTCTGTGGAAGGTCAATCTCCCTGAAGGTTGTAAGGAACTTTATATCATTTGTAGTTAGGACCAAAGATTATTATGTCATTTGTAGGTAGGACCAAAGAAACCATTCAGATTAAAGCAAATCCAAGCATAAAAGGGGTTATTCATTCTCTTCTTTTCCTCTTTATGACCCCCTCTTTTCTCTCCCCCCCCCCCATGTAGTAAGTTTGGCAACTATAGTGTGGGAAGTCAGCCCCCCCCCAGAGAAGGAAATATTTTTGGGGATATTAAAAAGGCAAAATATTATATTTCCCCAAAGGAAAGCAGGTCCAGGTTTTCTTAATAGCCCCAAACAGAAATTCTGCAGACCAGGTTTGTAGAAATGCAGATTAATAATCCCATTCAAAAAGTCTAAGGCCCCATTCATGAGCAAATACTGCCTGCAGAAACCCATTCAAGACAAGATCTTTTGAAATCCCTTGGAGCAAAAGTGATAGCTAACAATAGCAGAGTGATAGGATTAGAACCAGCAACCCCTCACCATCCAACACAAGACATAGCCATCAGCCACAACCCCAAAGAAGTAGGACATGACCTTTAGGACATAATAGGATTAACACACCACCATCACAATAAAAAAAGGGCACACTCAGACTCAGGTCAAAGTATATGACACAGGAAATATAAAGCCACAGGAACAGGAACAACTTCAAACACAAAAGCCCAAGAAGGTATAAAAACCCACCATTCCCAGCAGCATATGGTCAGCTGCTCCAGAGTCACATATTTTGTGGTTCTGCTCTTCAATAAACTACAACCTTCTTTCTAAAGCAGTCTCCATTTTGTTTATTCCCAGTTTGAACGGGACCCTGAAGATTTTTCTTGCAACAATAGTATGCCTACTAAAAGCTTGAATCAACAGCTTGCAAAGAACTCTGAAATCAGGCCATAGGCTCTACATTCCTACATTTGCCTTATGTGCATGTAAAACATGATACTTTCACACATAACTCTTAAAACATTTTAATCTCTCTTGCACTATGCACTGGTGAGATTGCTGATCCAATTGCTGATTGGAAACCAAATAATACCTATAGTAACTAGGATTAACTGAACTATGAAGGTTATTTGAAGGGCAATAGATTGGAAAAGTTCTAAAGCAATGCAACTTTAATTAATCTAAACTGGAGTGCAGAAATTATCCTTAAAAAGCAATTGGAACTTGTTCCTCCGATGGCAGAAAAAGCATGGCCCTAGAGACCCTCATTTGGAAGTTACCCCAGAACCTGTACATATCAATAACCTGATATCAACCTGTTTTGTTAAATGACAGATCTGTAATTTAATTCCCAATAACACGGGAAGAGTAACAGGGAAGATGGAAACATTAATACTCTAATAGTTAGAGATTTGCCTTCCAAGATGAGCATCCACCTGTTTTGAAAGGACACAATAGAAAGCCTATCTTCCATTTGATGAAATAATACACCCCATAGACTTTCATCCCTGTCCAACATAGAACCATTTCTTTCCATTTGTTCTTCACCCATTTGGTTTAACTTCTTACTAGGTTCTTGTGAACGTTTTCATCCTTCATCCAGCAGCTTAAGTTGTTAAGAGCGTTGGCCAGTTCATTTCTGACTAAGAGAATCTCAGTGATCTCAGTTTCAAAGCAGGGCTGCGGAGAAGAAAGACAAAATGAGATGCATCAGTGATGTCCATGCTGAGCAGTGGTGGGATTCAAATATGTGAACAACCAGTTTGCTGTGTGGATGCCGCTTCCGGAAGTCCGTTCTGTGTCTGGGCAACATAAAATTAGCTACTGGTTCTGCCCAAGTGGTGCAAACCAGCTGAATCCCACCACTGATGCTGAGTACAAGAGGTGAAGTAGGAAGCAATTCATTGAGCAAATTTGTGTCGCATTCAGCACATAGCACTGCTTTATCATGCTACTGGATCATCCCAATTGATTCCGGAAATGTAATGTTTGAACTTTACACCAAGACATGGCACTAAGCTTAGTTCAGTTCCCTTTATAAGATGTGGATATAGGTAGTCCTCAACTTACAACAGTTCATTTAGTGACCATTCAAAGTTACAACAGCACTGAAAAAAGTGACTTATGACCATTTTTCACACAATACCATTGCAGCATCCCCATGGTCACACAATCAAAATTCAGATGCTTGGCAACTGGTTCATATTTCTGACGTTTGCAGTGTCCTGAGGTCATGTGATCACCTTTTGCAACTTTCTGACAAGCAAAGTCAATGGGGAAGCCCAGTACACTTAACCGTGTTGCCAACTTAACACCTTCGGTGATTCACTCAACAGATGTGGCAAAAAAGGTCATAAAATGGGGCAAGACTTGCAGGCAAACTCAACTACAAATGAAGCCATATATAGTCAAATGATTCACTCACCAAGGAAATCAAAGTCTTGATAAGTTTAGGCTTTTTCTGCCCACTTTACCGAGATAATATATACTTGGCTGTACTCAATCATTTTAGGAGACTGGTCAACTATATTTACATAAAGATTTTCTGTAGACCGATAATTGCTGCTTGCCACCTTACTAAATTCAGCTCTCATGGCACATACAAAAAGTATTATTTCCTGTTCATAACTTTTTCATAGGAAATCCAGCAAAGAGAAAAACGGAATAGCTGCGCCACGTCTATTGGGGCCAGCAAGCCCATCTGCAACTCTCCTCTGAGATGCCAGATGCTCTGGCTGGGAGGCTTACTCACCTTGTGTAGGTCTGCACACAGGGCACGCTGGATATCTACATGCCTTTCTTCCAGAAAGTGGCACAGGCCCTCCAGTTGGTGGACTCGATACGCCTTAGGATGTGTCTTTCCTGTCATCCAGGTAGCACGTAAGCGCTGCACTAGGTCAGCATAGGGGTTTGTACTAGGACAAAACAAACACTCATAGACTCAAAGGAGTTATGGGAAAATTCCATTCTTTATATCAGTGTTTCCCAAACTTGACAATTTTAAGGCATGTGGACTTCAACTCCCAGAATTCCACAGCCAGCGTTGCTGGCTGTGGAAATCTGGGAGTTGAAGTCCTCATGCCTTAAAATTGTCAAGTTTGGGAAACACTGCTTTATCTCATTTATGTTAATCCTGATCCCACAAGGCAGGATGCCCTGTAAGAACTGGATGGATCACTGTATTGCCTTTTTTTACTTTAATGACAGAGTTTGGGAATTTCTGCCATGGCTCAATATGTTTTTTGGCTTCCTAACACTTCATACAACAATTTCTACTTCAGAGAAGAACCAAAATAGTATTTTCCTTCTTGACCCACACTTGTGTCATTCTTTTTCTACAGAATGTCATCATTTTGGGCCAGAAGCAAGAACAACTGCTGCCATACTTTTCTCATAGTTTTCTTACAAACTCAAGTTGGTCATATCCAGATAATAATTAATGTTTTTTCTTTCATGCTTGAAATCAAAAATTAAAATGCTGAGGGGATGGAGCATAATCTAACTACCGTGTTTCCCTGGAAGTAAGACCCTGTCTTACTTTCTTTTGGGCTCTGAAGTAAGGACAAAGTCTTACTTTCAGGGAGGGCTTACTTTTTGCCGGTACCGGCAACAGTAGGCCGCAAGCACGTCGGGGTGAGGCGAGGCCTATGCATGGGTCGGAGAAGCAACGCGGTGGCGAGAGCCTGGTAGCAGACCAGTTGCTTCCCTCCCCCTGCCAGACACCTGCTGAAACTGCACAGGGTAAGGTTGCCACGCCAGCCCCCGCCCAGATGCCTCTCCTTCCCCAAGCATTTTTTACTAACCCGCCTTTCAGCTGCATTGCGTTTCTCCGTTCACTTCTCAGCCATTGCCGTGTGTTTGTGGGACTACCGGTAAAAAAAAAAAAGTTCAATCAGACTTTCTAACTTCTCGAGAGATTCCTTTACTGTGCCATGCCAGCCCCTGCAGCCCCGGGACGGACTTGCTGGGCAGCGTTAGGCAGGGTGTTGAGGTGGGGGCTGCCAGGCTGATCAAAGCAGCTGGTGAAGCACTGGAGGCTCAGGGAGGGAGGGTGAGCAGGCCATTGGCGAGAGCAACGCGGCTCAGCCAAAAACAGTAGTGGAACAAGTGGGGCAGGTTTCCCCGTCACCTGCCCATTCTCTTCTCTGTCAGAGAAGAGAACTTTGCAGCTCTGCCTACAGAGCCACCAAAATGGCAGGTGGAGCACCAGAGGCTCCGGGAGGGAGGGCGGGCAGGCCATTGGCGAGAGCAACATGGCTCGGCTGAAAGTGGCCTCGGAACAAGTGGGGCAGGTAAGGAAAGAAATCCTTGTCCCCCACAGGAATTGCCTTTCTTTGCTTACCTGACTCCAAGCCCTATGCTGTTTCTCCTTTGCAATCTGCTGCAACCTTGTGCAGGGAAAGAAAAAAAGGTATTTTTTGGGGGGGAGGAAAGGTCAATCAATTCCAACTTCGCGAGATCTTTTTTTTCGCGAGAAGTTGGAATTGATTGATTGACCTTTTTTCCCCCCAAAAAAAACTTCATTTCCCTGCATGCGACAGAGAAGAGAATGGGCAGGTGAGGGGGGAATCTGCCCCACTTGTTCTGTGGCTGCCTTTAGCTGAGCCACATTGCTCTCACCAATGATGCGGCCATGAGGCCACGGAACAAGCTGGGCAGCAGTAGGGAACCGGTATAATGGCACGTGGCTCAGAATTGGAGAGGATCCACCAAGCCTCATGGCAGCGGCATTGGTTTAGATGCGCAAGGCGGCAAACAGCCATGACCGGTGGCAAATGGCCGCGTCCTGCTGAAAACAGCCATTTGCCAGCTCCTGCCCAATGCTGCTGCCTTGAGGCCACGGAACAAGCCAGATGGCGGTAAGGAACCGGTATACTGGTACCGTGGGTCAGATCCCACCTCCACCATCAGCTCGTCACAAGTAGGTCCATCTGTGCAGATGCTTACTTTCGGGGGGAGGGCTTATATTAGGCCCACCTTCCGAAAATCAGCTGGGGCTTACTTTCGGGAGCAGGTTTATTTTCAGGAAAACATGGTACTTAGGACAACTGTATCTGTGCTCAGGCTTCCAGCCAGCCATACTCACTTCTAGGTTAAAGCAGTTTTCTCCAATCTGGTACGCTTTACAAAAACTTGATCCCACTTCCCATCTTCTCTGAATACTAGTGGTTTTGACCCTTTTGACAGCCTCTTTGCCATTTTATATGCCAGACAATATCTGAATGATACACCCTGTGTCAGGAATGGCCTTTTGCACATACATTGTGCAAAAGATGCACTCAACCTCTTTTCCTTCCCTCCTGCCCCACCCCCTGCCCCTGATGAAGAAATAGTGTTCTTTTAAAATATGAGAACTGAACTCTGGGGCAGAGAGCAGTCTGAGATTGACTACTGAGAATGCATCTGTGTGCACAGTATTGTGTGTTTCAAAGTTTGCCCATTTTACATCTCTATAGCCCAAGCTGCACCAGTTTCCTTCTGAGTACAATTCAAAGCGCTGATTATCACCATTAAAACTGTACATGTCATGGGACCTGTTTATTTGTTGAAATGCCTCTCCCTAAGAATGCCTGCCTGTCCTACCATATCTGATAGGGTAGTCACATACTTGACATTTTTTCCCTGAAATCCTATCACCGTCCTAGTGGGACCTCAAAAGTGTGCCTTTTCCATGGCTGCCCCTACTTTATGGAATACCCCATTCTTTTAGCTTCAGAAAAGGTCATCAAACCTTTTTTAAAAAAATCCAGGCACTAGAACAGAACAGAATAGACAGAATTAAATTAGGTAATTGGAACTGGCTGCAAAGCATTCAAAGTGTAAGGTGCAGGGGGGTTGCTTTTCACAATTTTATTGTTTCATTATTATGTTTTATAGTTACTGCATTTTATTGTTGTTGTGAACTGCCCTGAGTTGTTTAAGATAGGTGGCCATACAAATCTTCTAAATAAATCAATAAAATCCCTTTCTAAACAAAAGCTTGATCTGCCATAGTGAGTCCACTGCTTAGCTATAAACCAAACGTCTCCCATAATCTCACACTGTGATTTCTCAGTATGAATGTTGAACACCTGAACAAAGCTACTTGTCTGTTAAAGAAACAAGAGTGGCAGGAAAGCAGCACAGCATTTTGGCCAAGGACCAGCAGATTGAGGTACATAGAAACCAACGGACTCAGATCAGGTTGGTGCAACTCAACTCCTACATCGAAATAATTACCTCCACAAGAGTTTCTATTGTGAACTTTGGGCCGTTGAATCCCATTGCTTTGTTCACGTTGGCCACAAAGTAATACAAAATACCTTTGAGGTCATCTGGGTGAGCAGCGACAGGCTGCCAAGATGTTTGCAGAGACTTCCTGGAACAACTACAACTCACACGCCTGAAGCTTGCTAGGGTTACAGGTGTCACCCTGCATTTCCCAAGTTTGGGAACGAAGTCAATCGCTTTATAACAGGGGAAGTAATTCATGCAGAGGAAGAGCTCATATAGACAGCAATCACAATCACCTTTTTAAATGCAAGATGCTTTTATCCTTTATCACTCATTTTCTCAGTTATCCGGATCGTTTTTATTTTCTTGACAAAACCTCTATGCATTTTGCACAATAGGCAGACAGTCAGGAAGGATAATGATTCCAAGAACAGATAAGCAACATTGGAAAGAAACAAGACAGAACTTACTGAATGTCTGCCTATTACAGGTAACTCTTGGCTTATGAGTATTCATTCAGTGACTATTCAAAGTTACAGAGGCTGTGAAAAAAGTGACTGATGGCCTGTTTTCACACTTAACGACTGTTGCAGCACCCCCATGGTGACATGGTCAAAATTTGGGTCCTTGGCAACTGGCATATATTTATGACACTTGCACTCTCCCAGGGTCACTTGATCACCATCTGTAATCTTTCCATCCAGCTTCCAACAAGCAAAGTCAACAGGGGAAGCCAGATTCACTTGGCAACTGCACAATTCACTTAACAACTGTAGTGATTTGCTTAACAAGGGTAGCAAAAAGATAGTAAAATGGGGCAAAACTCGCCTAACTACTCCCTTGCCCAGCAATGGAAATTTTGGGCTCAATTGTGGACATAAGTCAAGAACTATCCGTATCTTGTTATTACAGGTACAGAACTGTTTTTACATGGAAAGATTATATTACCCCACATACTAAATCTAACCTACTTCTGTAATGTATAAAATGTGTCTTTCTTCATCTCTGCTGCTTCCTGGTGGTCGTAGTTCTAAATGCTCTCTCCAGAGTCACAGGTCATGTTAGCCCATAATGTGATTTGTTCAGTTTTGAGGTAACATCTTATGTGAACTCTGCCACCAATGGTTTTAACTTTTAAGCCATGTTTACAGCTTAGCGTGATGTGTGAACAACCTTCTCGCTATAGCCTCAGTAAATCCCTAGACTCAGGTGAATGTGCTTCTGATTCATCTCTGTATATGATGCACTTTCATGCCATATACTCACCAGACTCTGATTCTTCTGTTTTACCAATAAAATATCACACAACTGAGCTCAACAGAAAATACAGTCTAGTAATCTGGAAGGATCACAGCTAACCTGTTTTTGTCTGTACCAATTTTTTTACCTTTCTGAATCTTGCCATTCTCTGGAAGTGTCCTGGGGATAGCGGCATATTGGATTGGATTTCTCTGAGAAGCCACTCTGTGAGTTCCCACTTGGGCTTTCTTGAGGTTGTCTGTTGTCTTGTCTTCTGCTATCTTGCTCTGAAAAATCAGTGTCAGCATTTCGGTGCTTCACTTTGTGATGTCTTGAGCTGCTTCTCTGCGTGCTACCTTGTAGGCTGGTCCTGTCCTCCAGCTTGCTCTGCTTTCTGATAGTCTTTCTCCCCAAACTCGCAGCGCCCTTGATTGATTCATCTTCAAAAGGAATTTCATGGCCTTTGTCTTCGTCTAAGGTAGCATCTTGCTGGTCTTCTTCAGACTGCCTGGATATGTCCTGGATTTGGGGTTGTCTTTCGTCTGACTGTTCTAGAAATACACTTGGCACTATTTCTTCCGCTAGAAAAAGAGAAGAAAATAATCAGATGTGCTCTCTCGCTGCTATTAAACCCTACATATTTTCTCTGTATAACTGCTACCTAGGTATACTAAGTACTAAGTCAGTTTCAAGAAGATCTTAATTCATTAGTGCTATTTTAGGTCCAGAGATTCACCTCCATTATATTCTATATTGAAGGGAACAGGATTTGGGGATAGGGTCACAACCTGTGACACATTTCAGGGCATTCTCTGACGGTTAATAAAAACTACATATATTTTAAATTATCACAAATATTTTTGAGGAGCCAGCCAGGTAGGCAGTGAAATGAGATAGTGGTAGAATCAACAATAATGTCATTTTAGTGTATCGAGAGAACCATGTTTTTGAATGGTGTAATAAATTGCCTGTAAATTTTTACTGAAAAGTGGCATTGTGAACCATTGGGTAGAACAATTTCATTTATGTTTTGTTTTTAAACTTGCACTTCAGCGTTAAATAATTTATATGGAATCACCTATCATCTCTCTCTCTCTCTCTCTCTCTCTCTCTCTCTCTCTCTCTCTCTCTCTCTCTCTCTCTCTCCCTCCCTCCCTCCCCCCTCTCTCTCTCACACACAAACACAATAACCTGCATTTGAAATTATACATATCTTCCACAACTGGTGGCTTCCAGACCAGTTATAGTGGACTGCAATTCCCTGAATTGTGAGCAAAAATGCTGTTGCAGAATTTTGGAAATTGTAACATCTACGCATTTGGAGACTATTGATGTGAGAAAGAAAGAAATGACTGTAGATTTAAATCTGTAGAAATAAATGGTAACTGTAGAAATAGATCAAGCCAGCTATGGATTCAAATAGCAAATTGTGTGTGTAAAAGTATTTTTAAATTCAGTAGACATTTCCATAGTTTTCTATGACTGCAGTTTGACAAAAGAGCTGACTAACAGATTCTACTGACAATGGAAGAATTGTACCCAATTTTAGGAATATGTATAAATTCTAGTGCTAAATAAACTAAAATTAAGCCAACACTAACTCCACCTTTGCCACTTGAACAGATTGTAATAATATTCCATAGTAACAGATTTTCAAAAATACAGCAGAAGAGCTTTATAACTAAAAAACAGAAGTATAATAGAAGCATGTGCTATGGCTTCCAGTTTTGCACATAGGGCAGCAGCTGAGGGATTGCGGGGCTCCACACCCTACAGCCGATTTCTGCCTGCTAGAGGACCCTAAATGAGCCTGAGGTTGCCCCATAGAGGCAAGAAGGAAGGAAGGAAGTCCTGCCGATTGCGGAGAGACAGCAATCAATCCGATCGGTCTGGGAAAAGCCCTCCAGAAACCAGCAGGAGAAAGACTAGCTTAACTTCACAGTCTACCCCAAGCTACAAGCAGCCAAAGCCCAAAAGCACTACTTTAAGCTGACTGTAAACAATGTGTTTGGAACTGGGTAAGAACAGTGATTTTCTCTCTTCTACTTGAAAATTGATTTCCTGGAAAAAGAAAAAAAGAAAAACCCCAAGAAGCAAAAAAAAAAAAAAACCTCCAAAAGTGAGAAGGAGAGGGATCTGCCCCACCTTCCTGAAGACGGAAGCGACGAATTAAACTTTTCAGGGGGAACAGAAATATATTGAAAAGAAATGAATATAAGATTTAATTTGGATAAGTTTGAAATTGGTGGAAACTGTTAAGAGTTTCTTTTTAGACTTAAAAATCAGGATGAAACGGATTTTTACCAAATTTGGAATAAATTTTATAGATGGTGGGGGAAAAAATATGGAAGTCATTGTAATGAGATAAGTTAAGATTGAGATTAGAGTGGTGTTATTGTATAGAGTTTTTCTTAATAATTAATTGTGAATATGAACTGAGATGTTTGTCAAATCTGATTTACCATGTTCAATGTTTTTAATTTTTTTTCTTTTTCTGTTATTCAATAAAATTTTAAAAAAAGATTTTCCTTTTAAACCATGAAAATAGAAGTAAATAATAGAAGTAAACAATTGTCTATTACTGAAAAATGACCTGGTGTTAACATCTAGTGGTGGATGAAAATACACAGCAGCAGTTGCTCTATCACAGGAGCTGGTATAGCCCAGGAAAAGATAACTTGTTTCTGTGACCTTCAATGTCTTAATAACAGAGTACAGCTGTGACAAAAAAGAGAGAACATTTTGGGCTATTTATAAAGTGAGAATTATAAACTTTAGAAAAAAAGTGACCTTTCTGGATTACAAATACCAACTCAACCATGACTCTAAAGCAGTGGTTCTCAACCTTTTTAATGCCGCAACCCCCAACCGGTCATAAGTCGAGGACTACTCAACCGGTCATAAGTCGAGGACTACTCAATTGGTGCAGCACCGTTTGCAGAATGGGACTTTTGGCGGGCTCAGCAGGGCAGAGACAGCCTGGACAATTCCTATTGGCTTTTGAAAGCCAATAGAATTAGACTCTATTCAAGAGAGTCTATTCTATTGACTTTCAAAAGCCAATAGAATAAAAGGGAGTAGCACAGCTAAGGAAAAGGGGGAAAAATGGCGGACTGCGTTGTTTGGCGACTCCCGTGAAATGGTCGTTCGACCCCCAATGGGGTCTCGACCCACAGGTTGAGAACCACTGCTCTAAATCTATCTGCAAAGAAAGTAAACACCTGATTTTTGGCTATCATGGGAAATCAGAGAAGGAGATCTATGCTATGGTGCAACAAATCCAAACAACAATGATCTCAAACCATGAAGAAATTAAAAATAACTTTGAAAATATAAATGAACAGATTTTCAATTTAACTTTACAACACACAAATTCTCGGAACATAAAAATAGAGAGTGAGCAGAAAAAACAGACAACTGAATATGAGACAGAGGAGGTTCCGGCAATTTCAATTCTCTCTATCACTTCTTCTGTATTTGTAAGGATTAAGTCCAGTATAGCTTTATGTCTAGTTCCCTCCTCCACCTTTTGGGTGACAAAGTTGTCAGCTAGGTTGGTTAGGAATCTGAGTGATCTCCCGCTCATTGCAGGAGTTTGTCTCCCAGTTGATATCTGGATACTTGAAGTCTCCTATTATTAGTGTGGTATGCTTCCTACATACGTTTGTTAACTGATTGGCAAAGAGTTCATGTATTTCTTCTGATTGGTTGGGTGGCCTGTAATATACACCTATGGCAATGTCACTTTTTTTCTCTTTTATATTGACCCATCTACATTCTGGAGAGATTTTATCTTTGATCACATGTATTTCTATAGATATGTAGTATTCTCTTACATATAGTGCAACTCCCCCTCCTCTTTTTGTAGACCTGTTTCTTTTGAACAATTTGAACATCAGTCCATTCAATTCATGGGTTTTGTCCCACCAGGTTTCTGTTCACTCTGTTTGTTCCCCAAGCTTTGAACATTTGTATACAAGTATTTAATACTTTTATGCCTATGCATCTCCTGCATCTCCTGATTGTTTTTTGAGTTTTTTTTCCTCATCACTGCTTACCTCATTGTTTGATCTGATTTCTTGGGATTTGTGATTGGTGTTGGGTTCTAGAGATTAGTCACCCTTCCTCCTCAGTTTTAGTTTAAAGCCCTCCTGATGAGTTGGGCCAGTCTTTTTCCAAGTACATTTTTGCCTGTTTTTGTGAGATACAGCCCATTCCTTGCCATGAGTCCTTCGCATAGGAAATGCAGTCCATGATCCAGGAAATCAAAGTTTTCTTGGCAACACCAACCCTTTAGCCAATGGTTTACAGTATTTCAAAAAGTCTTGTTCCCCTCAATGGGTGTTGGCCTTTGGTTGGGAGTACTGATGAGAACACTACTTGTGCTCCTAGCTTCTTAACTTTATTGCCTAGTTGTTTGTAATCTCTCACTATTGTACTCAGGTTGTTATTGTGTCATGGAGGAGGAGGAAGGGGTAGTAATCTGTAGGCCTAATTATTTTGATTAGATTCTCAGCCACATCTTTGATTTTTGCTCCAAGGAGAGAACATACCTCCCTGGCCTGTATTTCTGGTCTGCAGATGGATGATTCTTTTCTTTTGAGAATAGAATCTCCTATTACCAACACTCACCTTCCTTTTTTGGGGTACTTCTCTGTTTATCTCAGGTGTGTTTGTTGATGTGGCTTTTTAGGGATATTTGAAGTGACTTTTTAAGGGATATTTGAAGTTGTTTCTTTGCTAGGTGTCTGCATGTTTTCTTTGAGGGGGGAGGTTGTGGATCTGTGTGTTTCCATCTAAGAGGAGAAATTGATTGCTCAGTTTTAAAGGGGCTGCTTCTGGGTGGGTAGGATTGGGCAGAAGGGGTTTGTTTGTTGTATGCTGTTTCTTTCTTTGAGTATTGTGTTTCCTTCTGTGTGTGACATACCTCCATTTGTCTTCCTCCAAGGGTTTATCAGTAGGGTCAAATCCTCTGAGAGTTATTTGTTTGTTATTTGGTTTTGTTTGGGTGGAGCTTTCTTTCGTATATTGGGGTTTGGCTAGAGTTGTCTCTACATTCCTAACTTTTTTCCTGTAGTAGTTCATATAATTTGCATCTAATACATGTATAGTTTGGGTATTCTTTGAGCATGAGCACATACATGGAACATGTATTGCATACCACAATAATATCAGTTACCTGTTCCATGAGTTTGTTGTTTGAAAATCTCTCATTTTCATTGGTGGATGTGCTTTGCTGTTAGCCTTGTTTCTAGTTTCTCTGTTCTGGGTAATTATGTCTATTTTTCTATCCTTTTTTCTGCCTGTTTGTGCTACCTTGTTATTTATTTAACCTTCGTACTATGACTTAAATATGAACCAATTGTATACAGCAGCAGCCAAAAAAGCCAATGCAATCCTAAGCTGCATTAATAGGGGGATAAAATCAAGATCACTTGAAGTTTTAGTACCACTTTACGAAGCCTTAGTAAGACCTCACTTGGAATACTGCATCCCATTCTGGTCACCATAATTCCAAAAAGATGTAGAGACTCTGGAAAGAATGCAGAGAGGACCAACAAAGATGATTAGTGGACTGGAGGCTAAAACATATGAAAAATGGTTACAGGAATTGGGTATGTCTAATCTAATGAAAAGAAGGACTAGGGGAGACATGATAGCACTGTTCCATTATTTGAGGGGCTCCTACAAAGACGAAGGTATCAAACTATTTTCCAAATCATCAAAGGCAAGACAAAAAGCAATGTTGGAAATTAACGAAGGAGAAAAGCAACCTTGAACTAAGGAGAAATTTCCTAAAGTTTGGAGCAGTTAAGCAATGGAATAGCTTGCCTTCAGAAGTTATGGGTGCTCCATCACTGAAGGCTTTCAAAAAGAGATTGGACAACCATTTGTGTGAAATGGTATTAGGTCTTCTGCTTGAACAGGGAGTTGGACTAGAAGACCTCAGAGGTCCCTTACAACTCTATTCTTCTATATTCTGTGTTTTAACATCAAGAATTGGTGGAGTTCTACTTAATATGCATTTTTCTGTAGTTTTAGGGATGGAATGGCTCCACACCTATGATCTGCATAGCATCTGATCTGAAGGCTCCATCATTTTTAAAGCATGTGGTTGCAAAACTCATATGAATTTATTTAGAGAGACTTTAGCAGCTGAACTCATCAAGAAATGTTGTCCAACTTATCCGCCAAGTATGCTGAATCCCAAGATGCAGTCAGAGAAAAGAAAGTAGATTTACTGCTTTCTCATAGACCCCATGACTGTCCAATTAATCTTGTTCTGGGACAAAGCTTCTATACGTATTCACTTTTCAGAATGTGAACTAGACGTTTGAGACTTTACAGATAAAATCTGGAAAATAAGGTTTATCCAGCCATATATGTCTCCAACTATCCCTCTAGTGCTAATTGTAAAAAAGAAATTGGGGAGCTCTAACTCTGCAGTGACTTTGGAGCCCTCAATCAGATCACTCAACCATTATCCACTGTCCATCATTTTGGAACTGCCTTTGTACAGCCAAGATATTCATCAAGCTGGATCTATGGAACAGGTAACTGATATTATTGTGGTATGCAATACATGTTCCATGTATGTGCTCATGCCCAAAGAATACCCAAATTATACATGTATTAGATGCAAATTATATGAACTACTACAGGAAAAAAGTTAGGAATGTAGAGACAACTCTAGCCAAACCCCAATATACGAAAGAAAGCTCCACCCAAACAAAACCAAATAACAAACAAATAACTCTCAGAGGATTTGATCCTACTGATAAACCCTTGGAGGAAGACAAATGGAGGTATGTCACACACAGAAGGAAACACAATACTCAAAGAAAGAAACAGCATACAACAAACAAACCCCTTCTGCCCAATCCTACCCACCCAGAAGCAGCCCCTTTAAAACTGAGCAATCAATTTCTCCCCTTAGATGGAAACACACAGATCCACAACCTCCCCCCTCAAAGAAAACATGCAGACACCTAGCAAAGAAACAACTTCAAATATCCCTTAAAAAGTCACTTCAAATATCCCTAAAAAGCCACATCAAAAAAAAAAAAAATTAAAACTGCAGTATAGCAGTTAAAAATGTCAAGGTGTAATCAATTAGACATCTGTCTGAAAAACTTCCTGCATATACTCCCTTGACTCAGCTGGCAAAGTGGGAGGAGAGCCTGTGGCTTGGTGGTTAAATCACTGCCTAGTATGTAAACTGCCCAGGTTCGAATCCCATAAAGGGTGTGGCTAACTGACGAGAGCAGAATGAGCTCGAAATGGCCATCTTAGTCTCCCAATTTAATTCTTTAATTCTTTGCCAGAAAAAGAAATTTGGATATATATATATATATATATATATATATATATATATATATATATATATATATATATATTCAGGCTTGCCATCAACTAAAATGGGAGGCAGAGATGGAATAGAAGGATGGTGTGCATATATATACTGCACACCATCCTTATATATATATATATATATTCTGCACACCATCCTTCTATTCCATCTCTGCCTCCCATTTTAGTTGATGGCAAGCCTGAATATGAAGTTCCTCATGTTCTTGATTCCTGGCTATATCAAGATTGCCTCCAGTACTTTATCAATTGGAAAGACAATGGTCCTAAGGAATGGTCTTGGGAGAATACATCCCAAGTGCATGTTCCATGTTTAGTTAGATGGTTTCATCAATGTTATCCTCAATAACCTTGCTTTGTTGATAGCATGGAAGGGGGCCCTGGGCATGAGATTGTGCTATGAGCCATGCTTCAAAATCTGATCTTGAATCTGATAGTGTCACTCCAGCTGAGCCTGTGCTTCAAGATTGTCAGCCTCAGGAATCAGTAAGCCAGAATTCAATTGAGGCTGATCAACCACAGGTGTCTCCTGTTTACCTGCAGCAGTCAGATGATGAGGCACAACCCCCATGATGTGAGGTTCCTTCCTAGGCAAAGCATAAGTAATTGCAGTTACAGAATACTTATTTTCTGCACAGAACTAGCAATCTTTTAAAAAGCATTAAATATATGTTTATAAGACCATATAAACCCCTGTGAGGATTTATGGCAGCTGTCTGAGTCCAAGCCAAAATGGCTCTAAGGATAGCTCCCAGTGATCAGAGAGTAGGGGAATGCCTTCAATAGCCTAAAGAGGGCAATGAGATCTCAACCCTTGACCATGTCAGTAGCAAAATATTCAGTGAAATATGCCAGATCATATCCCTGGCCAAAAACAAGCAAACAAAAATAGAAGAAAGGCATTAATTAACAATATCATGGCAGTTTACCACGCATATACTCTCTTCCTTGGGAAATAGATGTTCCTTTGCTTAAGCTGCCCAATATCAAAATGGGGCCAGTTCCATTAAAGCTTTTGCAGACTCTGCTTGTTTGGTACCGGGTTTAGTGGGGCAGATATTACTGTTCCTATAAAAATTAAGTGTCCTAAACAGTTAAAAGAGGGATAAAGTTGTTACTGAAGTGGTAAAAATGGCAGTACTTTCTGCTTCAATTCTGTTAAGCATCTTGTTGTCCCATAAAGTTTTGTTATAGCATAAACTTTTTAAAGCAAAGCCTGTTCTTTTATATCTCATTAGTTGTAAACCAAGTATGTTTGTATATAACAGATTTGTAAATCAAATGTAAGTTTATAAAAGGAGCTAAAAGGAATGTTAATATTGCATCTTTTATACTGTCCTTAGTCTTCAGATTTCACTGAACCTTGCCATCCTTTCTTTTACTTTTAAAATTCAGACTGGATTACTTGAAAAACCGTTATAAATACTCTACCGTTTAATATAAATTAATTTTCCTCATCTCCCTGGAAATATCATAGAAAAAAACCTGACAAAACCTAGTTATTGCTAATCCAGGCTGTTCTCCCTAGAAATTGCAATACTTGTTTTTAGAGGGAACCTTGCTTGATCTTCCTAGAAAAGGATTTCTGCTCTGGTACTGCACCCTATTTTGTCATAATTTATTTCAGAAAGGTTCAAGGGCTTCCATAAAAAGTGACACAGTGCAACAAAATAAATAAAAGTCTTGTTATCTATCTCTGAAAAAGGATTGCCATTGTTGCCACTGGGCAAAGAAATGCCCAGCTACTGTAGTCCTACACATTCAGGGTACCAAGTGTGAGCTACCAAGTGAGATTATTGTCATACAAGCATCTGACTCATTTCATAGGGACTTCATTGCTCTTGCTTTCTTTTTCATTCCACTGAAAAAACCCTCACATCTCCTAAGGAACCATCTTTCTTTTTTTCATACTGGATATTGTTGGGGTTTTTTTTTTATATAAAACGCCACAATGAAAGGTTGGACAACATATGTTCAAAAAAACACAGAAGTCGTGATAAAAGTCACTGTTAGCATAGGCATCCTTAAATCTTTGGTATTCACTTAGGTCAATATCTCATGACCTGTCATATACCTTTGTGGTGATAGTCCCTGGTTGCCTCTTTACTGACACAACTCAAGATTTAACTCTCTTTTCTTTCCTTTCAGAGCAATTTTGCAAGACGTGGGGCTGAGGTCTCCAAACCAGTAGGTACATTGTTTTGCATGTTGATATATGAACATACTCCTCCCTAACCTAAGTTAAAAAAAACCAACCCAAGTTTAATCCACATCTTAATTGCACACTAATTCCTGCCCTTCACTTGACCAACATAGAAAACACCAGATAAACAAAGGTCCTTTTTTGGCTCTGCATATTTTCTCTGTAGTTTAACACTGGAAACAATAACTGGGCGTCTTAATATATTCTTAGATATATAGTTCAAAACATTCATGCAGTATTCAGTTTTACATTTATAACATGTCTCTTATACCGTTTTACAGATAGAAACCTAAAACTGAGATATCGTAAGACTGATGGAACAGCAACAAATTCCCAAGAAAGAGACCCATGTCTTTCAAATCCAATATCAAAATCCAAGTGGGCTAACTAATGAGTCTCTGTCTCTCACTGATTTCTACACCACACACCCCAAAGCTCTGATTAAATTTAGATCCTTCCTATCTAGACCACTTATCACAAGACAGAGAATCTATGATGCTCCAGAAGTTGCTGACCACCAGCTTCCAGCGTCCCTCACAGTTTGCTATGCCAGCTGAGGTTTCTCTGAAATGTGGTTCAGCAATATATGGAGGACCTTCACGGCTTGTTCTCCGAGATCAGAACTGTACAATCTCAGGAAGAGAAAGAAGATTCAAAACTTCTGTAAGGCATCAGATTGTCAAATCAGCCTTAGGAAGAAAATATGGGATTTGCTTCCAGCCTCTGTGCTTCTTTGGTACCTCTTTCCATTGCTGCAGTTGTATTCCTCAGCCTCTACTTCTGCTTCTTTCTGCCTGGCTGGTTCTGGGTGCACCCTGCTTATTTCTGGAGAACTGCTTTTTAATGGCATGCTTATGTTGCTTTGTTTTCTTGGCACTCCATCTCTGGCCACCCTGATTGGTTGTTAGCCAAAGCCCTCTTGTAATTCATTGGATGCTGAAGGTGCTGTGGGTGTAACTCTGCAAAGCCACAAGAATGGGAAGGGAATATTCAGAGCAAAGGATGTGACTGGAAGGGTGGAGATAATCCAGGGTCTGAAACAAATTATTTTCTGTGTCAAACCTATTTGAGAAATGTGAGTAGATCAAACAATCTAATTTTTTTTATGGTGAAAACCAGCATAAGGAGGCTGGGATACAGTCAGTTAAAAAGCAAAGAAAATACATTAGAGTCTAAAAATATTCATTATAACAATCTAAAAAATATAACACAGAATATATATAGGGTGTAAAGAAGTAAAAGGTTAATGTGTGGCAGACTAAATCTATCACTGTACAGCAGGGGTCCCCAACAGCTGGCAAGCACACATGCACGCATGTGCATCCTCACTTGCAGGAGCAGCATGCGAGTGTGTGTGTGCATGCTCCATTTGCCGCTTGTGCAAACAGAACTGTGCTTGTTGGCCGCTTGCGCAAACTGTCGTCTCCCCCCGCTGGTCCACAAAGCCAGAAACATTGGGGAACTCTGCTGTACAGCACACATTATCATGATGAACTGAATCAGTGGTGGGATTCAAATATGTGAACAACCAGTTCTCTGTGTGGATGCTGTTTCCGGAAGTCCGTTCTGGGCCTGGGCAACAAAAATTAGCTACTGGTTTTGCTGAAGTGCTGTGAACTGGCTGAATCCCACCACTGAACTGGATGCTTATTAAGACTAGTTTATGGCACAGGTCATTATCTGATGGATTTTAAGAACTGCTGCACAGAACTTGACATTATATGTAGCAGCAGGATCAGTATCTGAAAATAGCTGGAAGGTATAAAATTGTTCTGTGGGTCCTGTGTACAAGTAGTCCTCGACTTACAACAGTTCTTTTAGTGACTGAAGTTACAACGACACTGAAAAATGTGACTTATGACTGTTTTTCACACTTACCACTGTTGCAGTATTCCCATGAATGTGTGATCAAAATTCAGACACTTGACAAGTGACTCATATTTATGACAGTTGCACTATCCTGGGGTCACGTGTTCACTTTTTACAATCTTCTGACAAGCAAAGTCAATGGGGATTTTGTTCACTTAACCACCATGTTACTAATGTAACAACTATAATGATTCACTTAACAACTGTGGCAAGAAAGATCATAAAGTGGGGCAAAACTCACTTAACAAATGTTTTCCTTAACAATAGAAATTTTGGGCTCATTTGTGGTTGTAAATTGAGGACTATTTGTATTTATACAGTAATGGTGTGATGAGGCTAGTATGGATGTCTCTTAATGTAGGCACTGGAGAAGCACAAGATCCAGCCTCCCAGAACCGATGGGAGGCTGGATCTTGTTCTTCTTCTTCGTCGTCATCAAGGGAAAAAAACAGTCCAGTTACCTTTTGGAAAAGCACCATTGAGAAACTATGACTTGGATGACTGAGAATCTCCACAGACACAAGATCTGTTGTTTCTGTTAGCCTAGCATCACAGGGACATTCTGTGTCCTGGTAGGAAATCTTCCTTTATCAGCCTTTAAGGACAGCTGAGGGAAGGCCATGACATAATAAAGGCCCTCCAGTAGTCAGGTACTTTGAGTTTAGTTAAGTATATCACAGGGGAGGAAGAGTGCCTATTGGGAATCATTGAGAGTAAAGGTCGGGGATCTGACTAGATCCCTTTGGCGCTCTGGTTTGCTACAGGCTGCTTAATAAGAATTTTGGCTGATCATATCCCATGATGAGTAGAAGACCTGTAGAGAAGGACAAGGGTGATATTTTAGTTGCCACTGTCTTTTTCCATGTGGATTAAAATTGGTCCCTCATAGTTAATGGGACAGGGCCAAGGGAGAAAAAGAATAGTCTGAGCCAGTAGTTGGGTATGGATACCCACACTCTAGCTTCTACTTTCATGAGGCCTATTTCTAGTCTCAGAGTGGCTTTTAAGACATATTGTTGGAACTTGAAGGGCTGATCTTAGAACTTTGAACAAGTTCTAATGGTGCAAAATTGGAGAAAGGAACCAGCTGGGCATTATAAAAAGTTGAGCTATTTGGCCGAATGTGAATAGAATTCCAGAGGAAGAAAGCTCTTCCCTTTCCTAGCGCTTACAGTTTTACAATATTGCAATGTTTTAATATTTAAAACAATGAGGAATGAAATATTTTGCACTCTTGGCTAGTTAAGGCTAGGCTCATTCCTAACAGCACAATAGTGCAACGGGAATCATCTATTTTGACACTTAGTCCGATGCTCAAAATTCCACTCTTCTCTCTCCTCAGCCATAGTACCTCATCGAATGTGGAGTCCTTGTTTTGTTTTGTTTTTAGAAACTGGAGTGAGCCATAAACCTGGCATACCATGCTCCTATCATAATCCTCCAAATGACACAGGAATCCTGTCTGCTATTATCCTTTTTCATCCGTGAAAATAATTATCTTAAATATGTCATTGTTCAAGATATAATGAGAGTGTTTTAGGGTTAATATCATTGAGCAGAACTCTTAATTGAGCATCCTGTGCTTCAGGGAACAAGTAACACTAGAAACCCTTTAATATATTTACTGTGGGGCAGCTACATGAGTAGCCAGAAATATCTGCCTTATGAGTCATTCAGCAACAAGGTCTTTGATTGACTATGACATTACCATCCAAGACTATCTGTAACTGCAGCATCATGAGTTTCTGCCACAAAGAGACAATTAGACAACTCAGCTGGCATTGTTCTGCTGTAGGTTATGTGCAGAATTATAATGTTTTGTTTTTATGAAGGTGAATGTACCAAAAAAATCTGATCAGTGGAAAGATGGTTAATATAGATTGCAAGATTTAGTTCCTAATAAAACAAAGATGAAATATTTCAAGACTCTTTTTTCAGAATGATCAAAACCACCTCATTAGTTTCAATATCTCCAAATAAGCAGCATAATTCATAGTCTTTTTTAGAAGAATGGCAGACCAACCTATGGCAATATGCATCATTATAAACAATAATTCAATCAAATTATTGTTGTTGCGATGTTGTGTCTGACCCATTGTGACCCCATGGACAACGTTCCTCCAGGCCTTCCTGTCCTCTGCCATCTTTTGGAGTCCATTTAAACTTATGCCTATTGCTTCAGTGACTCCATCTAGCCACCTCATTCTCTGTCGTCCCATTCTTCTATTGCCCTCAATCTTTCCCAGCATTAGGCTCTTCTCCAGTGAGTCCTTCCTTCTCATTAGGTGGTCAAAGTATTTGAGTTTCAACTTCAGAATCTGGCCTTCTAAAGAGCAGTCAGCATTGATCTCCTCTAAGACTGACCAGTTTGATCACCTTGCAGTCCAGGGGACTCACAGGAGTCTTCTCCAGCACCATAGTTCAAAGGCCTCAATTCTTTGGCACTCAGCCTTATTGTCCAACTTTCACAGCATACTTTGCAATTGGGAAAACCATAGCTTTAACTATACGTACATTTCTTGGCAGGGTGATGTCTCTGCTTTTTAGTATGCTGTTTAGATTTGCCATAGCTTTCCTCCCCAGGAGCAAGCGTCTTTTAATTTCTTGGCTGCAGTCTCCATCTGCAGTGATCTTGGAGCCCAGGAAGATAAAATCTGTCACTACCTCCATTTCTTCCCCATCTATTTGCCAGGAATTGAGAGGGCCGGATGTCATGATCTTGGTTTTCTTAATGTTGAGTTTCAAGCCAACATTTGCACTCTCCTTCTTCACCCGCATCAAGAGGCTCTTTAGTTCCTCTTCACTTTCTGCCATTAGAGTGGTATCATTTGCATATCTTAGGTTGTTGATATTTCTCCTGGCAATCTTAATTCCAACTTTTGATTCACCTTTCCCTGCCTTTCTCATGATGTGCTCTGCATATAAGTTAAATAGGCAAGGTGATCGAATAGAGCCTTGTTGGACTCCTTTCCCAATTTTGAACCAATCAATGGTTCTGTGTCCAGTTCTCACTGTTTCTTCTTGACCCATATATAGGTTTCTCAAGAGACAAATAAGATGGTCTGGTACTCCCATCTCTTTAAGAACTTACCAGTAGATGTTTTTCTGGAACTCCCTAGATTTCTCCATGATCCAGCATATGTTGGCAATTTGATCTCTAGTTCCTCTGCCTCTTCGAAATCCTACCTGTACTTCTGGAAGTTCTTGATCCACATACTGCTGGAATCTAGCTTGTAGGATTTTAACCATAACTTTACTTGCATGTGAAATGAGTGCAATGGTGCGATATGTTCTGTTTTCTGCTTGGTTCAGCATTGAAGAGGCAGCAATAGAAACAAGTACTTCTTTATTGAAGGTCAAAACAGAAAACTAACAAACATGGCTCCGCCCATATTTATACATTCAGCTTTGGGCGGGGTCAGTTTTGGGCGGCGTCAACCAATGAATGCACCATATTCTCCTACTCAAATGCATACTAATCAGTCTTGTAGATGGCAAGTCTAGCTAGCAGGCCACGTGGTCTGCTAACGGTCCCTGCACAGATCTCTGCAACTGTTCCATAAGTTTAACTCAATACATTACACCCCTCCCTCCTGGTTCTTTAACACATACAAAGCATTGTTTGTTCAAAAATTACACACATATTCAAAAGGCACCATGACACTCTGCGGTACATATGCCTGCCATTACACTGGTTGGAATCACAAATACTTAAGCATTTTAGTTACAAGGAAACACATAAGTATTCCAATTTTCCAAAGAACATACATAGCATTTAAGTACAAATTTCAAAGGAACATAAGCATTTTAGTTTGCAATAAAAAATACATAAGCATTTTAAGTTTGCAAAGACAGAAACCTTACGTAGTCCTTTAAAAACTTCAGTGGGCCTTTCTCCCACGCAGAACGTCTTGGAGCTGCTGCTAGCTCCCAATCTGCAAGCTCGCCTGCCAGGCTCGGCAGACCAGGGCTGTGTGACCTGTCCGATACAGGTAGAGCCAGTTTGTGAAGGCTGGCCTGTTCCGGTAGACCTGAACCTTTGTCCATGTCCCTTTGGCTGGCCTGTTCCGGTAGACCTGAGCCTTTGTCCATGTCCCTTTGGCTGGCCTGTTCCGATAGACCCAAGCCAGAGTTCCGCTGTGGAGTAGAATCCACCGGATTGGCGTAAGAAGCCAGTTGAGAGCAATGTCCCGTTGGTGCAGTGCCTGAGTTAGGAGCAGCCTCGTTGGCAAAAAACCTGTTCGGCGATTGCAAGGTCCCACTTTTGCTGAGAGACTCAGAAGCATGATTGCAATTGTGTTCCTCCTCCCCCCCCCACGAGAGCAGAGTAAGGAGCGGAAGAGTGGCTTGGTAACCTCCAACACAGCTGGTCAATATGCCTACGAAGCACACAACCATCTTCCAGGGCCACTTCATATGAGAGCGGCCCTGACACCTTGCAAACCATAGCTACCACCCACAGAGCCCCTGATCCATAGTTGTGCACCCAAATCGGATCACCCACTTGCAAGTGCCTCGGTGCCTTAGACTGTGGCACTTGTGAAGCAACCCAGTCAAGAGGTAAGTGATCCAGCTTTGTGATCAGATGGTGCCCCCATCTTAATTCAGCTGGGCTCTTGCCGGTAGAAGTGCAGGGCATTGTGTGTTGGCAGAGTAAGAAATCTGCCAACCTGTGGTGCCAATTGCCATGGGTGATCCTCTTTAAGGATTCCTTGGTCGTTCTGACTATGCGTTCCGCTTGACCGTTAGAGGCCGGATGGAAGGGAGCCGAAATGGCATACCTAATCATATTTGCCCTTAAAAAGGACTGGAATTCAGCAGACGTAAATTGAGCTCCATTGTCTGAGACTATGACGTCTGGGAGCCCATGTGTTGCAAAGATGCTCCGCAGAACCTGGATGGTCCTGGCAGTAGTCATAGTGGACAATGGAACGACCTCTAGCCACTTGGAATGACTATCCACAACAATGAGGAAAAGTTGCCTCTCAAAGAGGCCAGCAAAATCGATATGAATCCTCGACCAAGGGGCTTGTGTGGTCTCCCATCTATGTACAGGAGCATGTGGCATTTCTGGCCTTGACTGCTGGCAAATTGGGCACCTGTGGACTGGGCCTCGACGTCTTTATCGAGCCCAGGCCACCAGAGGTAGCTACGCGTGAGTGCCTCATGCAGAGAATCAAGGACTCTAGTCCTCAGTGAGGTTGGGATTACTATCCTGCTGCCCCACAGAATAAAACCCTTAAAGGTAGATATGCTTCCTTTTCCAGAAACTCTGAAAATTAGTGCCAGGACACGTTTCAGGCCATCCTGTGAGCACCCAATTCAACACGCAGCTCAACGTGTTGTCAGAAACTGTTTCTGCAGCAGCTACATCTGACTATGGTATAAATCAAAACATACTAGAAGAGGACTCAACAGAGATAAAAGAGGAACTTATTTTATCTTATAAACCTTCCATCTGCAACTTAGAGGAACAGAAGAAGCAAAGACTGAGATTTCAAACTGCAAAGCAACGATGCTTCAAGGAGGAGAGAAATAGATGTCTAATGCAGAGGATGGGATTTCTATTCTTCCAAAGGCTACTGCAAGCAACAAAAATAGATCTATTGCCTGAAAGGGAAGCGTCTTTATGGAAACCTTCCTGGCACAGAAAAAAAGCCAGAATTAGACTGAAAAGAGAAATTTAAAATTGTGTAATGGACTAAAAGGCAATGTTGGATTTATGGATTGTTTTAAGGATTATGATTTAGAGTTAGAAGCAAGAATATATATATATATGTATGTATGTATGTATGTATACGAGGGTGATTTTTAGAACAGATATTTTAAATAGATTAAGAATGTACTTTTTGGAATAATAGATTTATTGTGATGAAAATTATGTATTGGAATTGAAAAAATGTTGGGTTTTTTAGATTGGGATGGTTTTAATAATTAATGGAGTGTTTTAAATTAGTCAGATGATCTTTTTGTATAAGATATGATAATCAATTGGATGAAATTTGAAGTTTGTGTAATGAATTGAAATGAATTAAGGTTTAACATTACTTTTTAACTAAGATAGCTATTGTGTACTGGAAGAAGAAATAAATGAGATTGGTGATAAAAGGAGGGATGAGAGAGATTAAGAACTAGAAAACATCTGGAAGGGATACCTGAATTGATAACTTGTTGATTTAAAGTTAAATTTGATTTATGGTAATTGTAAACTGATAAAGTTTTAAAACAGGTTTAGTAGTAATAGAAATTTAATTTAGAAATAGAATATTTTAAACATATTATGTTATTTGAGGGAAATAGAGAGGAGACAGTGAATGTATTAAGTTGAGTTGTTTATTTATGTTTTTACTTTTGAATGTCTGATTACCCAAACACCACAGTGTGTCCTGAGTACTTTTTCTTAAAAATTAAAAACCAATAAAATATCTTTTTTTAAAAAAAGAAAAGAAACTGTTTCTGCAGCAACATCCCCTGCATTAAGGGGAGATTCTGGCAAATCCTGGATAGCCAGGATGTGATTAGCTGGAGCAGGATCTGATTCTAATAGCTGTAGAGGCAACCTACTAAGCCCGTAAGCATGGCCCATTTCCTTACCCAGTTTGTGAACCAGGCAATAGTCATAAGCAGAGAGGAATATTGACCACCTCAGCATTCTAGGAGAGATAATTTGGGGTGTCTGCTTGTTTGTAGTGAACAACCCCAGAAGCTGCTTGTGGTCAGTGAAGACCACAAGCGGTGAAATGGCGGCCATACAAAAAGTCATAGAACTTTTTGATGCCAGCCACAATGGCCAATGCCCCCCTATCTAGTTGTGTGCAATTGCGTTCTGCAGCAGAAAGAGTCCAGGAGTAATAGGCTATAGGGACTTGTGTCCCATCAGCACTGAGATGACTTAACACAGTTCCGATCCCGTATGGGGATGTGTCGCATGCAATGCTGACTGGCAACTGCTCATTAAAATGAGCTAACACCACATTTGAGGACAACAATGCTTTAACTGCAGCAAAACTCCTCTCGTAGACACTTGTCCACTTCCATGGGGCCTGTTTGTCCAAGAGCTGATGTAACAGCTCTGCTACCACGGCCTTGTGGGGGAGGAAAGAATGGTAGAAATTAAGGAGTCCCAGGAAGGCCTGAAGCTCTCCCTTCGTCTTGGGACTGGGTGCCTGTTGAATTGCTTTCAGCTTGGATTCAGCCGAATGAATGCCTTTGGCATCCATATGAAACCCCAGGAATTCTGTGGAAGTGACCCCAATTTTGCATTTCTCCTGTTTGAGCTTCAGCCCCACTTCACAGAAATGCCGCAAGATGGCCCGGAGCCTGTCAGCAAGGTTTTTGATGATTCCTCAGCTATGAGGACATCATCGAAATATGGGCATACACCCGGAATGTTGGGGAGTGTGCACTCCATCATGCTCTGAAAAATGCCAGGGGCTACATTAACCCCAAACTGTAACTCTCGCACCTTGAAAGCCCCCCCCCCAGTGGGTTACAATGTTTGGGCCTCCACCATAGCATCATCCACCGGCAGATGCTGGTAGGCCTTTGCCAAATCTAATTTGGCAAAAATGCGACCTCCCTGTAGTGAAGCCAAGATGTGGCTGACTACAGGCACCAGATAAGAGTGCTGCTGGAGAGCTTTGTTTAGCCTGCATTTATAGTCGGCACAAATGCGGACTTCTCCGTTGGTCTTAAATGGCATGACAATGGGAGTTTCCCATGGACTATTGTCCACTGGCTCCAAAATGCCTTGCTGCAACAGTTTGTCCAGCTCTGCATTGATTCTCTGTTTCAGGGCAAAAGGCACCCAACGAGGCTTAATCCTTATTGGTGCTATCTGAGAGTCAAGCCAAAGGGAAATTGGGGGCCCTTTGTATGTCCCTAACTCTGGGCTGAAAACATCAGCAAACTCTTTATACACCGCCGAGAGACTCGATGTTTGCAAACTGTTTAATCCAATCACTCAAATTCCCAAAGCATCAAACCAATTGAGCCCAACCGCTAGTGCAGTTGCCTTCAACAACTACGACGTCCAAGGGACCCTCGAAGTTCCTGAACTGCACCCTGAGTGTGGCCTTCCCCTTTATGTTTACCCCAGAATTTTGGAAGTCCGTTAAGATGAGGTTCGACGGCCTTATCTTAACTCGTTTGCCACTTCTACTGCAAATCTGCTGGAGTGTCCTTTGGGAGATTATCGATAGAGCTGAACCCGCATCCAACTCCATGTCAGAAGGAACCCTATACAACCTGACTTTGAGGTGTAACTTCTTCTTGAGTGGGCGATGGGCATCTGTCCTACACACGCTCCTTCTACTCATGCAAAAACGCACCCTGTTTTGACTGGGGACCACGGTACCTTTCTGAGGCAACTCTTCTGATGAATATTCTTTTCTGCGATCCAAATAAACGGCAGCGATGTGGCCTTGCAAGTTGCTGTGTGGAACTGGCAGTTGGCCTGTTTGTGATGGCCTCCACACCCAATGCAATGAGAGAAGAGAACTGCCTTGTCAGGTTGCCATTGAGGCCTTCTCTCTGGAGATTGCTGCAACCGATCGACTTCGTGGTTTGATTTGGAATCTTCAACCCTCTCAGCATCCTCTTGGTGGACGGTTTCTGAGCAAGGAGGGTTCTTGGAGAACTGCAAGGCCTTAACAGTTCTGCCTGTTGCTTCTTCGGCCATTATCTCTCTCAACACTTCTTGAAAAGAAATGGTCTCTTTAGCAAAGATCTTCTGTTGAAGTTCGCGGCTCCTAAGACCACAAACTAAGCGGTCCCGTAGCCTTTCTTCAAGGTCCTTGAATTCGCTAGGCCTTGCAGCTTGGTGAAGAGCAGCTATGAAATCGGCAGCAGACTCGCTGGGTTGCTGGTCTCACTGTTCAAAGGCATGTCGCCAAGCGATGACCAAAAGCTTGGGCTCAAAGTGCTCCTTGAGCATTTTTTTTTTCAGTTCTACATATGCAATGGACTCAAGGAGTGCTGGTGCAACCAGGTTCTCTGCGATAACGAATGTTGCTTGACTGCAAACACACACAGCATCGCGGCCTTCAATCTGTCTTCCTGAACTTGGTTAACTCACAGAGAGTTTTCAATTCTCGCGACGTAGGATGAGCAATGTCAAATTCTGAGAGTCGACCTATCTTCACCACGGTGAGTCTTTGGCAGCCTTTTCAATGCCTCAATGCAATGAGGCATTGGGGACTTCCAAGGCGGATCCTTGGAAGCACTCTCCTCCAGCGTTTTCGTACTGGCAGGATAGAGTGAGTGGGGGTTGGAATGCCATTCCGACCAAGCACTTGCTAGGCCCTTTCCCTGTAGTGACTCAGCTTGTCAGATTTCGGCAGCATGATCCCACCTTTGTCGCCAATGTTCTGTTTTCTGCTTGGTTCAGCATTGAAGAGGCAGCAATAGAAACAAGTACTTCTTCATTGAAGGTCAAAACAGAAAACTAACAAACATGGCTCTGACCATATTTATACATTCAGCTTTGGGCGGCGTTAGCCAATGAATGCACCGTATTCTCCCACTCAAATGCATACTAATCAGTCTTGTAGATGGCAAGTCTAGCTAGCAGGCCACATCTGTCCCTGCACAGATCTCTGCAACTGTTCAATAGTTTAACTCAATACATTACACGATAGTTTGAACATTCTTTGGCATTGCCTTTCTTTGGAATTGGAATGTAAACTGACCTTTTCCAATCCTGTGGCCACTGTTGAATTTTCCAAATTTGCTGGCAAATTGAGTGTAGCACTTTTACTGCATCGTCTTTTAAGATTTTGAATAGCTCAGCTGGAATACTGTCACCTCCACTAGCTTTGTTGTTGCTCAGATTTCCTAAAGCCCATTTCACTTCACATTCTAGGATGTCTGGCTCGAGATCAGTGACCCATCGTGGTTATCAAGGATGCTAAGCTCGTTCTTGTATAGTTCTTCTGTGTAATTTTGCCACCACTTCTTAATCTCTTCTGCCTCTGTTAGGCTCTGCCATTTTGGTCCTTTATTATGCCCATTTTTGCATGAAATGTTTCCTTCATATCTCCAATTTTCTTGAAGAGATCTCTGGTCCTCCCTATTCTATTGTTTTCTTCTATTTCTTTGCACTGTTCATTTAAGAGGGCATTCTTATCTCTTCTAGATATTCTCTGGAATTCTGCATTCATTTGGGTGTATCTTTCTCTTTCTCCCTTCCCTTTCGTTTCCCTTCTTTCCTCAGCTATTTGCAAAGCTTCCTCAGACAGCCATTTTGCTTTCTTGCATTCCTTTTTCTTTGGGATGGTTTTAGTTGCTACCTCTTGTACAATGTTGCGAACCTCCATCCATAATTCTTCAGGCACTCTGTCTATCAGATCTAATTCCTTAAATCTATTTGTCACTTCTACTATATATTCATCAGGGGTATGATTTAGTTCATATCTTAGTGGCCTAGTGTTTTTCCCTACTTTCTTCAATTTAAGCCTAAATTTTGCAATGAGAAGCTCATGATCTGAGCCACAGTCAGCTCCTGGTCTTGTTTTTATTGACTGTATATCTTTGGCTGCAGAGCACATGGTCAGTCTAATTTCTGTGTTGACCGTCTGGTGATGTCCATGTGTAGAGCCGTCTCTTGGGTTGTTGGAAAAGAGTGTTTGCTATGACCATCGTATTCTCTTGACAAAATTCTAGCAGCCTGTGCCCTGCTTCATTTTGTACTGTTATTCCGTTTATTTTTTGGCTTCGTTCTTTAGCATTCCAATCCCCCATCATGATAAGGACATCACTTTTTGGTGTTGATTCTATAAGGTGCTGTAGGGCTTCATAGAACCAGTCAATTTCATCCTCTTCAACACCAGTGGTTGGAGCATAGACTTGGACTACTGTGATATTGAATGGTTTGCCTTGGATTCGAATTGAGATCATTCTGTCATTTTGGGGATTGTTTTCCAGTATTGCTTTTCCTACTTTTTTATTGACTACTCCATTTCTTCTGAGGGATTCTTGCCCGCAGTAGTATACCTAATGGTCTTCTGAATTAAATTCACCCATTCCTGTCCATTTTAGTTTGCTGATTCCTAAGATGTCGATGTTTAGTCTTATCATCTCTTGTTTGACCATGTCCAGCTTGCCTTGATTCACGGATCTTACATTGCAGGTTCCTATGGAGAAAAGATCTTTACAGATCGGATTTTCCTTCCACCACCAGATGCATTCATAGCTGAGCATCCTTTCAGCTTTGGCCCAGTTGCTTCACTCTTTCTGGTGCTACTAGTACTAGCCCTCTGCTCTTCCCCAGTAGCATATTGGACACCTTCCAACCTGAGGGGCTCATCTTCCAGCGTCATATCTTTTTGCCTTTTGGGGTTTTCATGGCAAAGATACTGGAGTGGGTTGCCATTTCCTTCTCCAGTGGATCACATTTTGTCAGAACTCTCTGCTATGATCTGTCCGTCTTGGGTGGTCCTGCACGACATAGCTCATAGCTTCATTAAGTTACGCAAGCCCCTTCACCACACCAAGGCAGTAATCGATGAAGGGGAATTCAATCAAATAAAGGGTAATGTTTATTCAGATGTGACCAGAATAAATATTAAATTTTAGGCTGACCCAATGCTGAATCATCATGTGATCATCTAACAGGAGTATATATCATAAATAGAAAAATAAAAAGTAATGGCTATTTACTTACCTAAACAGATAAACACAATGACCATGGGCAGGCAAAAAAGCAATGGAAGCAGGAGCAACTTCCAATTTCCTGCTAGCTTCCCCATTGACTTTGCCAGTGGGAAGGCAGCAGGGACTGTCAGAAATCATAATCATGTAACTATGAGGATGCTGCAACAATCACAACTTTGCGAATAAAACTGATCCGAACATCATGGAAATTTCAATCCCACAGAAATAATGGGTCCTGGACTTTTTAATGCATTTTTTAAGTTAGCTGATTTTAGGTACCTTGTTTCAAAAAGTATTCCACTATAATGCACCGAGACTAACTTGAGGATACTAACAGACAGGTGGGAGTTATAATAATATATACAGTAGATGGATTTAAGAATTGGAAGTAGTAGATAATTTATCTCCTGGATTCATAAATATATACAGATGAACAGCAAGTTGGAGAATAAAGAGATGATTAAATCTAGGGAGGAAAGAAGTGGCACAGGAGATAACAACTTGTTTCTGTGACAGTTTCTTTCTCATGGATTCATCTTTCATAAGACTCAAATCTCTTTTCTATAATTTCCTCTATAACATTGCAAAATTCTGAATCAGCCTGGCATCCTATCACAGGTTAGGCTTGATTTAAAAATAACTAACTAACATGGCCCTCTTCAGTAATCTGCCTGACACAGTTGCAGGCAATACTGGACAAAAGGAATGTTTGTATTCCTAATAGTCAGATTAAGGGAGAATGCCCAAGTCTTGGGTTGGTGTGGGATGTCTAATAGGTATATACTGTGTAGAGCTGGCTTCAGATTTGAGGGAACTAATTTGCCTTTGGTTTATAAGAATTTGACACATTTTTACATAATTCTTCCACTATTTGCCACTGTTCAACACTGGGAGAGTTAATGTCTGCAACTTCTACTTTTTAATCAACATTAGCTGCCAAAGGTAAATTGAAAATAAGCACTCTGAGGAAAAAGGCATATGTGAGATACTGCAGGTGTGTCCTCCATTGAGGAAATTCAGATGAATTCAAGTCATTATGAACTCACCTATGTCAGATTAAGCTACAAATTTGTAGCTTTGTCTGAAGAGATGACTAGGCTCAACTCTATTAGAAGGTTGCCAGCTGCATGGGCTCCCTGACAAAATGTCTGCCAAGGAATAACAAATTCTATAGCACCAATTTTCTAGAAAGCAAATTAATGCTCCAAATACTATGTTGTTCTCTAGTATGCTCTGGGAGGGACCATTCAAATTTAGAAATAGGTTTGAGGAAAATTGTTTCTCCCTTGAACTTCAGTGGACATGGTCCATTTTTTTCTCCATCATTCCATGGCATGGATAGGACACAATGGGATGGGTGGGGGATGAGGAAGCAGAGCATCCCAGATCCCAGATGTGTGAAATTTTATAAAATTGCATTTTATTATTTCTCCCAACTTACTATTTTGCTGAACAATAAGATACCATGTATGCTTTTGGTTCTATATATCAAAAACAAACAGCACAAATTATTGTTAATGGGGGCTTGTCAGAGGTTTTTGCAATAGAAAAAGGTACAAGACAGGGATGTCCATTGTCACCGTTATTGTTTGTTTTAACATTGGAAATTTTGCTGATTAAAATTCGAGAGTCGCAGGAAATAAAAGGAATAGAAGTAAACAAAAAAGAATATAAGTTAAGAGCTTTTGCAGATGACTTGGTGGTTACTTTGTCTCAACCTACCTATTCTGTAGTAAAGTTATTACAATTGATTTATCAATATGGATGGGTTTCGGGTTTTAAAATTAATAACAATAAGACTAAAATATTACCTAAAAATATGACTAATCTGGATAAGCAGATTTTGGTTAATTTGACTGACTTTGAGGTTGTTGATAAGATAAAATATTTGGGGGTTACTCTGTCTGTTTCTAATGCAAAATTGTATAAATATAATTATGAAAGGCTGTGGGTCAGGGTACAGAAAGACTTGAAGAATTGGGAGAAGTTACAGTTATCTCTTATAGGAAGAATTGCAGTGATTAAAATGAATGTTTTACCAAAATTTCTTTTTTTGTTTCAAATGCTACCCATTTTAAAGAATGAGGTTAATTTAAATGAATGGCAGAAAGGTATTAATAAATTTATTTGGGCAGGGAAGAAACCAAGGGTAAAGCTCAAAATTTTGCAGGACTTCCGTGAGAGAGGTGGACTCAAGGTACCGAATTTGAAATTATATTATGATGCTGTGGTTTTAACATTAATTAGTGATTGGGTAAACTTAACAAATGTAGAAATACTCCATTTGGAGGGTTGGGATTTACTTTTTGGATGGCATGCCTATCTAATTTTTAATAAAAAAGTGGATCGGGTTTTTAAATCTCATATTATAAGGATTCCTCTACTTCGGGTTTGGAGGAAATATTATAAAAGTGATTTAAAATACCATTATGGGCTATACCCGGGCATGCGATAGAGGGGATAAGGAGAGGAGTTAAAATGGATAGGGTCTCTTATACACAATTACTTAAATGGGATGGTCAAAATTGGCAGTTAAAATCTTTGGAAAATTTAGTACATGAAAATATTATCTATTCATGGTTTCAATATAGACAAATAGTGGATAGATGGAAGATGGATAGCAATACAGGCTTGCTTAGAGAAGATGAGAATCTCTTTAAACAAGTAAAAGATCAAAGGCGAACTCATATTAAGAGAATCTACGGGGTTCTAGTGGAACTGGATTCAGAATCAGAATTAATCAACGATTGTATGATTAAATGGGCACAAAATTTTGGTGAACCAGTTCTATTGGACACCTGGGAAATTATCTGGGTGAGAAATGTTAAATTTACGCAAGCCCAGAACTTAAGGGAGAATTTTTATAAAATGTTTTATAGATGGCACCTTGATCCACAAAAAATGTCTCGTATGTATCCTGACTTACAGCCTAAATGTTGGAGATGTGGATGTTTGGATGCTACTTACTATCATATCTGGTGGTCGTGTAAAAATATAAAAGCTTTTTGGATTAAGATATGGTAGAATATTCAAAGAATTTTTAGAAGGAGGGTAAAATTTACCCCACAATTATTTTTGTTAGGTATTGTTACTGATTGTGATACTAAAGAGATTATATTGATGTTAAATTTAATTACAGCCACAAGGCTGTTAGTAGGGCAATATTGGAAGAAGGAATCTTTGCCTACCTTGCAAGAGTGGTTTTTTAAAGTTTCTTATCTGGCGGAAATGGCAAAGATTTCGGCTTTTTTAAAGGAGCAATCACAAGAGAAATTTTTTGCCGTATGGGAAAAATGGATAAATTTCATACAATACAAATTGGCTATAAAAAAATACCATTTAGCTTTTTCATAACTTGTATTTAAATTTGATACTTTATAGATTGTATTCTTTCTTTCTTTTCTTTTCCTTTATTTCTTTTTTTCTTTTTTTTTCTTTCTTTTCTAAGTATTTTTTTAATGCTTATGTTTTTATTGTTATATATATTTTATTGTTAATTACCTTATAAGTTGATTAATTTTTTTTAGAATTTTTAAAATTTTAATTAAGCCTATATCCAGCTCTGGGAAGCTCGGGGGGGGGATGGAGGGGGGTGGTTTGGGAGGGTTTGGGGGAGGGTTGTTTTATTTTTTGTTGTTTTTGTTTTTTGTAAAATTTTTAAAAAATTTTCAATTAAAAAAAAAGATACCATGTATGATGTTGGTGATATGGAATGAGTCCAGGAATTTAATGTCATAACCATAAACAACATCCTGTTTTGAGTCACACTCCTTCAGGAGTATCCACTTCCCTGTAGCCATGAACTTTTCTACTATATATTTGGTCCCAAATGGAAGGATACTACAGAGTAAAATCTTTCTTTCCGGATCCCTGCTCCTTAATTAATGCACTATATTCATTTATATCATTCTATTTATATTCTGCCTTTTCTCCAACTAAATAATAGTCTTTAGGTTTTTTTCTTCTTCCTCCTCTTATCCTCACAATAACCCAATCAAGTAAGCTTAGCTAACACATAATGGCTGCAAAACAGAAGCAGAGGGCCCTGAAGGAAAAATAATGCTGATGAATTTGAAATTTTATTTAAAAAATCTCTTAAGGCTAGAATATATTTTTTTAATCCTTTAACCACATATGTTTCCCTTGATCCATTTGCATACATGTTTTTAGCTCATTTTATTATACATTCTTTCACCTGCTCTTCTTCCATTTCAAATTTTAATAGTTGCTTGTACACAGTAGCAATAATATGATCATCATTTGTACATAATTCTGTTTTAAATTCAAATTCAACCATACCTTTTTTAAAAATCTATTGTAAACCTTTCTGAACGTTAAACCTTTCTGACCAAACGATTAAAATGTATTTCACTCAAAACCAAAATATTGAACCCATTAACTAGGGAAAGCTCATCTTTAAGACAGATGGTTCGATTATGATACCGGAATACCCCAACCAAAGGGCTGTGGATCCTGGCTGGCATGAGGACTGCATCAATATTCAGTAGTTGCAGTGACCTAAAGCATGGGGGTGAGGGGAAAGGACATTTTCCATTTTGGGGGGAAGGCTTGGAGAGGGAAAGAGGAAAGGAAAGCCAAGGCATAATAATCGATGATATTTCTCTCAATTTCATCCTCAGGGACCAGTGTTTCCCCTCTGCAATGAGAAAGTGATCTCAGTAGAAAGAAGATGGCTTGCTATAGGGACAAAGAAATAACAAAGAGGAGCCTACAAATTTGGGGAAACCACAAGCATGAACCTACTGGGAGAATTACCCTGACTTCAGAATCATTAATTGGCTGGCTATTGCTAATTGAATATGGCTCTTTTTTCCCCCCTTTGATCTGTTTTGTAACAAACCCCTTCAAACACTCTGCACAGACTACTTTGTGTTTTCAAAAACAACCCCAATGATTGAGGGTTCATCTACTCACAAAGAGAGGATGCTACTTAATGACGTGTTTTATGAGTTTGTATCTTAAAGACAAAGAGAAAAATGAAAAGGTTGAAGTCAGACAGGATCTCAGCCAGTTTGGCTACTTTGGGCTTCTGGTGTTGGCCAAATCAAGCTAATGGAGAGTAAATACATCGTAAGTAAATCCACTCATCTCTTTAATGCAGAAAATCATCTTCCTTCCAGTTATCACATAGGCAAGAAAATATTATTCTCAAAATATTCATCAATGACTTAGATGAAGGAACTGAAGGGGAACTCATCAAATTTGCAGATGACACCAAACTGGCAGGAGTAGCCAACACCCCAGAAGGCAAACTCAGGATCCAAAAAGATCTTGACAAACTCGAACAATGGGCCCTATCCAACAAAATGAGTTTCAGTGTGGAGAAAAGCAAAGTCTTACATTTAGGCAGGAAAAACTAAAGGTACAAATACAGATTGGGTGAGACCTGGCTTAAAAACAGTAACTGTGAAAGGGACCTTGGAGTCCTAGCGCAGAGGTCCCCAACCTTTTGGGCACCAGGGACCAGTTACGTGGAGAGAGTTTTTTCCGGAAACCGGAGGGGGTGTGGTTCTGTGTGCTGCCTGCATACTGTGGATGGGGCTTTCCTTGTTTGTGCAGACTGGTTGCTGGCATGCTGTGGACCATTATTGGTCCATGGGCCAGGGGTTGGGGACCCCTGTTCTAGTGGATGATCACTTGACTATGAGCCAGCAGTGTGCAGCAGCAACCAAAAATGCTAATACAATCCTGGGTTGTATAAACAAAGGCATAGAATCAAGATCATGTGAAGTATTAATATCACTTTATAAAACCCTAGTAAGACCACACCTGGAATACTGCAGTCAATTTTGATCACCATATCACAAAAAAGATGTTGAGACTTTGGAAAAAATGCAGAGAAGAGCAATTAAGATGATCAAAGGCCTGGAGATTAAAACATATGAACGATGGCTGCAGGATGTGGGTTTGGCTAGTCCAGTGGTAATCAACCTGGTCCCTACTGCCCACTAGTGGGCATTCCAGCTTTCATGGTGGGAGATAGGGGTTTTGTCCGATACTGAAGCACTTTCCTTTTTTTAAATTTAATTGACTTTTTTAAAAAAATTCATAGCATTATTTAAAAACATTTTCATTAGGTTTTCATAAAATTCCCCGTGATAATTTAAATTTCTGAAAATATACTATTTGTATTGCCTGCGCATAAGCTTAGTTCACGTTACATAAGTGAAACTAAACGGCACTATAGTGCGACCGCAAACAAAAGAGCCTTGTCTCAGAATAGCTCGCGCATCTCCCCCCACGCCACCCAGCTATAACAGACAAGCAGAGCTGATAGCCGGCGCCCCCCATACCCAATCCACGATGAGCAAGAGGCATGCGCAGATGACGATACATGGCACAGGCTCTTTTGTTTGCGGTCACACTGGTCAGTACATAGTTAGATTTGTGACAGTGAGCACGTGCCTACAGCTTCAAACAAAATATTGTGAGTCCATGTCTGAAAAAAAGAAATACGCTCGTGGCTATTTGCCAGAGTATCTGAAGATGGGTTTCATTGAATCTGTTGTAAATAAACAACATCCAATGTGTTTATTGTGTCATAAAACATTATCGAATGAGGCAATGAAGCCAAGTCCATTACAAGAACATCTTTCTACAAAGCATCCAAATGATAAGGACAAGCCCATTGAATATTTTCAGGAAATATATAAAAAATTTCAAAATCGTTCAACAATCTTTGCATCATTTAAGAAACAACATGCAGTGAACGAAGAAGGATTAATTGCTGCTTATCGCATTTCACAATTAATTGCAAAAAGTGGTAAAAGCTATAATATTGGAGAAACTGTAATAATACCCTTTATAAAAGAATTTATCTCAATAGTAATGCATCAGGATATACCTGAAATTTTAAAAACGTTGCCCCTAAGCGATAGCACAGTAAAGCAACAAATTGAAGAAATGGCAGTTAATGTTGAAAAAAAACTGATAAGTATTCTCCAAAACTCTTCATTTTCCATGCAATTGGACGAGTCTACCATTGCAGATAATAATGCTTTATTGATGGCATATGTACGTTATTTTGATAAAAACAATACATTACGAGAAGAAATGCTATTCGCAATAAATCTCATTACAGATACAAGAGGATTATCTATATTTAATACTGTGAAATCATACTTTACAAAAAATAATATTCCTTTGAATAATATTGTTGCATGCGCTACTGATGGAGCACCATCAATGGTAGGTCGCTATCGTGGATTTGTTGCTTATTTGAAGGAAGAAGTGCCAAATGTTTTATGTATTCATTGTGTGGTGCGCAGACATCTTGTAGGAAAACATCTAAGTACAAGTCTCCATTCATCATTAACTATAATAATTCGAGCCATAAACAAGATCAAATCCAATGCAAAAAATGATAGAATGTTTTGACAGCTTTGCCAGGACAATAATGAAGATTTTATTACATTACTTTTGTACACAGAAGTTTGGTGGCTGTCAAAGGGTACATCTTTGGCTCATTTTGTAGCATTATATGATAGCATCATACAATTTTTTGAAAGTAATAATAATAATAATAATAATAATACAATACAATTGTATTGTAATATTGTAATATTATTACAAATAATTGTAATAATACAATTTTTTGAAAGTAATAATCTGTGTCAACAGTTAAAAACAGTAAAGAATGATGCCTTTTATTTGGCAGATATTTTCAAGAGATTTCATGATGTCAATTTGCAGCTTCAAGGAGCTAATAAAACTCTTATAGGTTGCCAAAGTATTGTGTCATTATTTATTGACAAACTTGAACTACTTCGTTATAATCTATTGAAGAGAGAATTTCATCAGTTTCCTGAATTATCATCTATAAAAGATGATGTAACTCCAGAGGATATTGACAGATTCAGTAGCCACCTCAACAAACTTAAATTGGACATGGAAAAACGATTTGAAGATATTTTGAAATTTAAAAATAATAATAGTAGTAAAGTTGGAAGGGACCTTGGAGGTCATCTAGTCCAACCCCCTGCTCGGGCAGGAAACCCTACACCATTTCGGACAAGTGACTGTCCAGTCTCTTCTTAAAAACTTCCAGTGTTGGAGCATTTAGTGCTTCTGGAGGCAGGCTGTTCCACTGATTAATTGTTCTCACTGTCAGGAAGTTTCTCCTTAGTTCTAGGTTGCTTCTCTCCTTGATTAGTTATGAAAAATCCTTTTACCGCAAATATTGAAGAGGCTGATATAACTTGCCAAGAAGAACTGTTAGAAATTAGATATGATGAAGAAAGTAAACATAAATTCGATAGTGGTGGATATGAAAACCTATGGCAAAGTAAAAAAATGCCTGTCTTATATCCAGATATGTAGAAAATGATATTAAGTTTATTGATACCTTTCCCTACCTCATATCTTGTGGAATCAAGCTTTAGTGCTGTTAATCATATTATGACCAAAGAAAGAAACTGCCTGAATATTTCCAAAAGAGCAGACCTTCGTTTGTTCCTTACAAAAATTGAGCCAGATATTCAGTATTTAGTTTCACAGCATCAGCCTCAGGGATCTTATTAATAATTTAATTAATTAAATGTAATTTCATCAGACTTCATGCTTTTATGTATGCAAAGTATAAATAAAAAGTTTATTTAACTACAGTAAGTTGTTTTATAAAGATTTATTCTGCCAAACTTAGTGAAAGTCCTACATAAAGTATTTGGTAAGTAATTATTATTATATGCTTTAACTTGCTGTAACTCTGCTTTATAAATTTTATAAAGTAAAGTTACTTCCCTACTTTATAAATAACCATTACTGTGGAACCTGTGGGCGGTTAGAAAATTTTACTACTAACAGAGATACAAAAGTGGGCAGTAGGTATAAAAAGGTTGACTACCCCTGGGCTAGTCTAAAGAAAAGAAGAAATAAGGGAGACATGATAGCAGTATTCCAGTATCTGAGGGGCTGCCACAAGGCAGAGGGGGGCAGGTTGTTCACCAAAGCACCAGAGGGAAGGACGAGAAACAATGGTTGGAAACTGATCAAAGAGAGAAGCAACCTGGAATTTAGGAGAAACTTCCTGACAGTGAGGAACAATCAACCAAGAGGAACAGCTTGCCTCCAGAAATTGCCTCCAGAAATCACTGGAGATTTTTAAGAAGAGATTGGACATTCACCTGTCTGAGATGCTATAGGTTCTCCTGCTTGATCAGGGGGCTGGACTAGAAGACCTCCAAGGTCCCTTTAACACTATTCTATTCTATTCTATTCTATTCTATTCTATCCTAACACCTAAATCTAATCAATGAGACCGCCTGAGAAACTCAGAACACCTGAAAGGATGGAATCACAGCAATGCTGGCTGTGGAATTCTGGGAGTTGAAGTCCACATGCCTTAAAATTGTCAAGTTTGGGAAACACTGCTGTATTGCTTCCCCAAAAATTACACAGACATGCTGAGGACATCATCGGGATTTAGTGAAGACTTTGCCTTTAAAGTTTAGCAATATCCCATGCAAAGAAGACAAATAGAAGATAACAATGCAGCCAAACACCTAACCACATCCTGTAGAAGTATTTTGTTGGTCCCTACTCAAAATATAAGACTCTTAAAAGAAATCAGACAAATGTGGAAGTGAAAGCATCTCTAGGAGCCAAACAGAGAAAGAGCAGCAATTTTTTTTCATCAAGGGGGTTCCTGAGGAAGTCATCATCACATCTCAAAATGGAGTGCTAATATAGCTTTATTTTGTATAAATTAACAAATAATATTGCTTCTCTTATGGATAGCGAAGCAGTTACAACAGTGGGGGAATTTTTGTGTTTGGCCTGAACAGCTGCATCTGAACCAAGTTGATCTAGATTCTAGAAGCATGCTGTTATTAATTACTTTCCTGGGTCATCCAGAGTTTACTTGAAGTAGAGAAGATGATTCTGTATTATTCTCCAGGTGTCTTGCATTTCCATTCCCATAATCCCCGACCTGCAGTACTAGGCTGGGTCAGCATCCGACAGCTAAAATCCAATATTTCTGGAGAATATCAGAGATTGCTGAAGGCAGCAAAGATCATTTTAGTTACAAGAAAGTGGGAAAGGGGGGAATCTTTTCTCTCTCTCGTGAGCTGCCCCAACTTTCCAAAGATGCCACATGCACATACCCCGGCATCAAACATGAGTGGCCTTTCTGTAGTCCAAGCCAGAAGCATTTTTCTACAGTCCAGAAAAGGCGCGAGGGCGAGGGCGAGTCCGCATCTCCCGGAGAGACTGGGAAACACAGTGGTGGATCTCCTCGGATCTAATTCCTCAAAAGAGACATTGGAGCTGAAAGATCGCTTCTGGCAGAAGCCACTACCATTAAGTGGCTCTTCATTCGCCCCACACCCCACAACAGCTACTAATCCAACCACGCTCATCTCCTCCTGGCAAGCAGGTGGCCGCCACAGCTCTGGACTTGTGCGCCCGAGGCACTTAAAAGCTAGCTGGATCTTGCAATAATGGAAGGAAAAGACAAGAGAAGTTGAACTCTCCAAACGGTAGGTCTTCAGAAGAGAGCCTCGAGGTCAGGCCCAGAAACTCAAGGGTTGACACAGTAAGTCGGAAGTGAAGAATCAAATACGCATCCACTTTGCGATGCTGTCACAACAGCACCTGGGTATCTTCGTCTCCCAGGCCGTCAATTGCTCTGAGAAAGCTCTCAACAGACCACTCAAAGACACTTCCAGCGAGTTGTGGGAGCAGAGTGCCACCTCGGAGAGCAGACTGAATCCTGCTTCTCAGACGATGAGGCAGAAGAACCAAAGGAAATCTAAATCTTTTGCTTTCTTCTGCACCAGAGGTGCACGAAACTCCCCCTCCCCAATTGATTGAGCACCTCGTACAAGGGGTGAGTAAGCTCCTCACTTTTCCTTTTGTTTATTCACTGTATACCACAGAGCAGGGTTTCCCCAGGGGGAAACCCTGGGGGTGTGAGATGATAGTCCAGAAGGTGCAAAAACTTGGGTTTTCAAAATTAGGGTATATGCATAATTTGTTGCTGTTGTTTCGAACTTTTGTAAGGGGTGTGAGAATATATCAGAAGCGTTCTAGGGGCGCGGGGTATGAAAAAGGTTGGGAGCCGCTGCCATAAAGATACAGTAGCATCATCAAAAAAGTGTGAAGGTATTATTAAAATGCTGAGATTTAGTGTATTTATTTCATAAGCCCTGATCATCGGAGTAACTTTTTGATGATGGGTGCCAGAACAACATATTTACAGAGAATGCCATTATAAAATCTGCAGGAAATTATGACATGGGGCTGAATTACAGGGCTTGCCAGCATCATACCGGTTTCTACACATTTTAGCCATGCCATGTGGCTAATCATAACAAATGCGAGGTCACAGCCTTTTACTTGTAAACACCAGATTTTTCTGCACTTTTATCTCTTTTTTATCTAAACTTGCAACAACCAAAGCAAGCCATTTTTATGTGCGATATATGAAGTTATCTACTGCAGTTGTTTTAGGATGGTTCATCCGTGAGGAAAAGCAACTATCACTACAATCATGGCTATAAGTCAGTAAAAGATCTGCAGTTTGCATGCATCTCTCCATCTCTTCCTCATTATTTCATCAAATGTTTCTACTTTACAGGCATTTACAGGAGAAAAAAATAAATTGCTATATGTTCTCCTATATCAAAAGATGAATATTCGCTACATAATTTTGAGAGAGAAAAAAATAGAAAAATGGGGGGGGGGCTATACTTGCAATAAAAAAACCCTGAAAGCAAGCATTGACATTTCCAAGCTATTTCACATACTACAACAAACTATTCATGTGGGTAGAACTTTCAGCATCCATCATGTATAGCATTATATAGTTTCACACACACTGTATGCTAAAGTACTTAACATGCAAAGCAGACCCATAAGAAACATCTAACAGTTTTGCAGTTTATTGTTTATTTGTGTGTGTGTTACTTCCTAGATTCTCTTCAGAAACCAGAAAAGATTATAAATATCTTAATAAAAGTCTCTACATCTTTGCCTTGGGATACAGATGAACTTTATAAATTGTTTTGTCGTTGGTTCATTTATCCCATATCATCTCCAAGCCTTCATGTGGATAGACTTTTCCAATAATTTTCTAGTTTAAAAACAATGTGGTAGTAAAGTACAAATCCAAACCAGTTAATACTACACTTAAACAAGTACAACCATATCAAAGATATACAATATCCATTTGCTTGTGAAGGCTGATTCACCACAAGTTACATTTTTCCAGGCATTAAACATCATTTGACTTCCTTTATTTCATGTCTGATCCTATTTCAGAAGATTTGATTATACAATTCATTTGCATTAAAATATTTAAGCAGGGGGTGTTATATAATAACAGCTAGCAAAAAGACTTATTTGCTAGCACACAGAAACAATGTTAAATGGGACAATTCACTCTTCTCCATTCATATCCTGACTTTTAAATCTTTGCTGTATACATATCTTAATAACTCTCTGCAACTGTCTTAATTTATTTCTAGTGATTAATGCTGTATATATTATACACACTATGGAAAACAATAAATGTTCAGAAAACCAAATTTGGGGCATGGGGGGGGGAGATTTTAACAGATTTCCAATTCAGGAGATAATGCAATTTCTGCAGAAAATATAAATAACAAACACTTTATACAGGCTGGAAATCAGTGCTCCAACAGGACTGTAAATATATCATAGCCTTATTGATAAAAAAAGTTTACTTTTGAAAGATTTAAAGTTAAAATACACTGGAATGTGTATTTTCTTTGAACCAGTGCTACAGGTGGTCCTTATTTAATGTCCATTCCTTCAGTGACCATTTGAAGTTACAGCGGCATTGAACAAGAGGCTCTTGTGACAAGTCCTAATAATCCTTACAGGATTTGCCCAATGATAGCAACTGGGACTGTTGGAACTGCAGTCATAAGTTGGCTTGGTGACATGACATCATGCCTTACGACTCTATCACTTGGTAATGAAGTAATTGAATTGTTACATACTGAATATTAATGTTTTGAGCACTGAGTCTTTTGTAGGCACAGCCAACACAACAGTATTAAGGGATGCAGTGCTACAGAGCTGATGTACATGAGAGTTACCTCACTCCTTCACAGCTTGGAGCAAGCATATATAGCCATGCCCAACAAAATCTCCACTGCCGAATACCAATAGTTTTATAAGTGTGATTTTTTTCTTTGTATTAAAGCAGTCCCTTCCATTCTACTTAAGGTTGTTTGGCATAGGCTTATCATAATGACATCTATTGGAAAATTAGTAATCATAAGGCGAGAGCTATACCTATTTTAATCTTCATATTAATAGCATGCTGAATACAGAAACATTTTGCCTACTTTTCCCCACATGAGCTAGCATGTTTCCAACTTGACAGAGGTTTCCAAATACTATGTTAAGAGTATCAGAATGGGATTTGCTGATTATTCAAACTGACTTCTTAAAAGAAATGATATCACTTCTGCAGCATTTCTTTCCAAACGTTTGTTAAGCGGAGAAAATACAAAGCAACACAATGTGATGTCGGAGTCTCTGCCTCTCTCCTTAACCACCACTTCTTTCCACACTTAAAAATTATCCCATGAAGTCAAAGATCAGAGGTTATGCATTAAAAAGATAGTCTTGCTTTTCAATCCCACCCAACCTTTCCAACTGCAAATAGGATGATGTATGCTACATTATCAACAGAAAGGCTGCCTGGAAATTCTACTTTTCTTCAAAACACAGGAAAACAAAGAGTGAGTGCATGCCCTTTTATTATAGGTTTAACTTTGGATGAGCATGCTGATAAAATATGTGAAGGCTGAGGGAAATGTTCTATCATCGATATAAATAATCAGCTTCGATATTAGCAGAAATCTCAGCTTCCCACTTGTCTCCATTGTTGAGCAGCTTCTCTTTGTTGTATAGGAGCTCTTCGTGTGTCTCAGTGGAGAACTCAAAATTGGGGCCCTGCAGAGACAGAGCAAAAAGACGTAATAAAATCAAACCCAGATTGACATCTTAGTTAACAAAATCACCCATCCACTATCCCATTCACCTCCACAATGGCATCAACAGGACAGGCTTCCTGGCAAAATCCACAGTAGATACATTTGGTCATATCAATGTCGTAGCGAGTGGTCCTGCGGCTACCATCAGCTCGAGTCTCTGCCTCAATAGTGATTGCCTGTTGAGAAAAAGGATTCTCAGAGTCAGGAGAGCATCCTGAGATTATTCAAAAATGAGCTGGAAACATCCTAGCAGTGGGATGTCAGGCAGGAGGAGGTTGCCTCCCAGAGGCCTCCTACTCCCTCTCCTGGCTTGTTGCAAGCCTGACCCACAGAAATTATTCAATCCTGCTTTAGCATACTGACATTCCAAACTCCAGTTTTAGAAGTCTAGACCAGTGGTTCTCAACCTTTTTAATGCCGCGACCCCCCAACCGGTCGTAAGTCGAGGACTACTCAACCGATCGTAAGTCGAGGACTACTCAACTGGTGCAGCACCGTTTGCAGAATGGGACTTTTGGTGGGCTCACCAGGGCAGAGACAGCCTGGACAATTCCTATTGGCTTTTGAAAGCCAATAGAATTAGACTCTATTCAAGAGAGTCTATTCTATTGGCTTTCAAAAGCCAATAGAATAAAAGGGAGTAGCACAGCTAAGGAAAAGGGGGAAAAAAATGGCGGACTGCGTTGTTTGGCGACCCCCGTGAAATGGTCATTCGACCCCAAATGGGGTCCCGACCCACAGGTTGAGAACCACTGGTCTAGACAATCCATGAAATTTATCCATGCTATAATCAATTGATTTGGAATGAAGGACCTGAATCAAAGACATGCAACACTTAAGAAAACTAGAGAGGGATAATACCACAGAAGAGAAGGGATTCTTGAAGACAAAAGTGCTTTCACTATAGCCAACAGAATTTTAGCATTAGATGGAACATCCATTCCTAAATAACTTTCCCCTTAGCGCTAGAGAAAATCCCTGGTTTTAGCATTAACTTTAGAACTGTTTGCACGTGCGAAGAAATCAGATCATGATATAATTTGGGCTAAGCCCCTACATTAATAAAAAGCACTCTGTTTTTTTTAATACAGTGTTTTTTAATTAATGTAGGGGCTTAGTCCAAATTATACCATTATCTGAGTTCTTCGCACATGCATACAGTTCCAGAATTAAATTATTAAAGACTTTTATGAGATACTTTATAAAGCAGAGGAAATTTCAAAAGAAAAAAATACAGCAGTTCCTAAAAAAAGCAAACTTACCAAAAATTCCAGAGAATATTCAAAATATATTAAATTGGAAAATATCAATGATAACAGAGACCATAAAAAGGCAAAAAAAGAATGATAAGTCCCTGGGCCCAGATGGATTACCTATGGAGTTCTACAAATCATTACAAGATATACTAAGCCCAATACTGAAAGAACTATGTACAGACCAATATCATTATTAAATGTAGACTACAAAATTTTTGCTTCAATAATAGCAGAAAGACTAAAGAAATTTCTGATTGAATTTATACATACAGACCAAAATGGCTTTCTACCTAAAAGATACATAAAAAATAATTTAAGAATGATTCTAGATGTTTTAGAGTAGTATGCAATTCATCCAGGGAAACAGATGGCTTTAATATTTCTAGATGCACAGAAAGCGTTCAACAATGTAAACTGGCAATTTATGTTCCAACAACTAGAGCAGGCATGTCAAACTCACAACGTCACCTGATGCCGCACGATGTATTGGGACTTTTCCCCCATTGCCAGCAATGTGGTGGGCACAGTTTCGGCATGATGCATCTGGCCTGCGGGCCGGCAGTTTGACATGCCTGAACTAGAGGAAATGAACTTTGGAGAAAATTTTACAAATGTAATCAAAACGATTTATCATAAACAAACAGCTAAAATAATTGTAAATGGATATTTTACAGAAAACTTTGACATTAAAAAAGGCACAAGAGAGGGATGCCCACTATCTTCACTATTATTTATATTAACACTGGAAATATTGAATAGAAATATTAGACAAGATATAGAAATTAAAGGACTGGAGATAAAAGATGAAAAATACAAACTACAAGCATTTGCAGATGACTTGGTTTTCATATTAGAAGAACCGCTTGAAACAAGCATTAAGCTTATGGAGAAAATAGAAGAATTTGGAGAAGTGGCAAGGTTGAAAATAAACAGAGAAAAGACTAATGTGCTAACTAAAAACTTAACAGAAAAACAAAAAAATCAATTAGGAAAAAAAACAAACCTTCAAATAGTTAAAAATATTTGGGAATTTACTTAACAGCAAGATGTGCAACAATAAAAGACTGTAAGATTGTTAAATAAAATTGAATCTGGAAAAGTGGAAAAACTTACAACTTTCAATACTGGGGAGAACAGCAATAGTGAAAGTGAATATCTTACCAAAAATACTCTTTTTATTTCAAACGATATCTATAAGATTGAGAAAAACCATTTTTGATGAACTAAATACAACAATACTGAAATTTATCTGGCAAGGAAAAAAAGGTAGAATTAGACTGAAAATGTTATAAGAAGCAAAAGAAAATGGAGGACTTGGACTGTTGGATTGGACGCTACACTACCAAGCAACTATATTAACATGGCTAAAAGAAGGGATAATGCTTAAGAGATAAAAGACTATTATACCTAGAGGGGCATGACCTACAAGAGTGATGGCAAACCTTTTAGAGACTGAGTGCCCAAACTGCAACCCAAAACCCATTTATGTATCACCGGGTGTCGGGTGGGTGTGGCCCACTCAGTGGGTGCAGCTAGTGGGCTGGGCAGACTGGATGGGCGTGGCCCCTGGATGGGTGTGGCTGCAGTAATCATGGCAGATTGGGTGGGCATGGCTGGGGTGGGTGTGATCACCTTGATGTTGCTTATGGGGAGGGACACCTGTGGGAGCCAGGCAGGGTTGGGGGAGATTCAGGGGGTCTCTGATGGGTGGGATGGTGGGTTCCCCAATGGTGGCTCCAGGTTGGCTGGCCTTAGGCCAGTGATGGCAAACTTTTAGAGACCACGTGTGCTGGGGCAATGGCTTATGCCTACAGAGAGAGCTCCGCGTGTTGCCTCTGGCATGCGTGCCCTAGATTCGCCACCACTGACCTACAACTTGGATGGCATGCCTTTCTGTGGGAAAGAATAAAATACATAGATACTTTCAAAACCACTTTATAAGAACTGCACTTCTTTTAGAATGGGAAAAAACAAAAGTGAAAATCTATATTAAAATACCTAGGTGGCTTTCAACAATAGAAGCATTTGCTTATCCAAACATAATCAATTATGAGAAAGTTGTGACCTATAAAGATATTTTAGACAATAAAGGAAAACTGAAAGACAGAAAAGATTTACAAGAATAAGGTATTGAACTATTATGGTGGCCATACTTGCAAATTCAAACAAGATATGAAAAAGATGCTATAACAGGATTTTATAAAGAACAGACAGAATTTGACTAGATACTGCTAAAAACAGATGAAAAACTGATTAAGAAACTCTATAAATATTTGTTAAACTTAAAGATGGAAGAGGAACAAGTAAAAGAAGCAATGATAACATGGGCAAAGAACTTTGGACATAATATAAAATTAGAAAACTGACAAAGATTATGGGAAAGAAATGCTAAATGAATGAAAGCAGTGACTTACAAAAGAAACTTATACAAAATGTTTTACAGATGGCATTTTACACCAGTGAGATTAGCGAAAATGTTCAAAAATACATCAAATAAATGTTGGAAATGTAAACAAAAAACAGGTACTTATCATATCTGGTGGACATGCTCTAAAGCTAAAAGAGTTTGGTCAAAAATACACATATTGTTGGAAAAAATGACTAAAAAACATATAGATTTCAAGCCAGAACTGTTTCTGTTAGGCATAATAGGAGGAAACTATGAGAAAGTTTGTATATACTTAATTTTACATGTATTAACTGCAGCAAGAATTGTATTTGCCCAATATTGGAAAAATGAAAACTTACCAACGGAAGAAGAACTAATTAAGAAAATATTAGACTGCAGAAATGGACAGATTGACATTAAAAATAAAAGAGAAAGTATACTCAATGTACTTTAGAACATGGGACAATTTTTACCAATGGCTAGAAAAGCGAGTTAGAGAGAAAGGAACATGAAATGTACTATGTAACATTGAATATATACTAATAAGAAAAAGACTATTGAGCGATGAACTAACATATTATAATGTAGAAATTAACTCTTACTAATTGTTTTTAAACATGAACCCAGACAATATGCTGTTTGCTAAATATTAAAAATGTTATTTAAAAAAAAACCAACCCTAATCCTAACCCTACAAAAATTAATAAAACATGTACAAAAAAATAAAAAGAACTGTGTTTCAGTTCTCATTATTAGCAGGTTGTGAATGGAATCCTGCAGCCCAGAGACATATTCACTGAGATTACAGAAACTCTTCACATATATATTGCCACATCCAGGTTTCACTGAATTTCTTGCAACTTACCTATTCTATATGGAACTTCTGGGAATGTACTTCCAGAAGGGAAATTAAATCACCTACCAAGCTGGAAAATATTAGAGCACAGGCTTTAGGAAGCTACCCAGAGCTTCATCTAATTCCCTCCTGCTACAAGGAAAATAAATTCCATCATACAAATGAGAAAAGAAGGTGCAGCCATAGAGAAGCCACGAAGCCCATCCTATGACAGCTCCTTAACCCAGCTCACAATTTTCATCTGTAGTAGCTAGGGATCAAATGCTTTTTGCATCGAATTTTGCAATATTTTGGAAAAAGTTTATTAAAGCAGCGCACATGAGAAAAGAAGTTAAAGTTGAAAAAAGAAGCCTCACCTGAGCAGGGCATACAGCTTCACACAGCTTGCAAGCAATGCATCGCTCCTCTCCAGATGGGTATCTGCGCAGGGCATGCTCTCCACGGAATCGGGGACTCAATGGGCCTTTCTCAAAAGGATAGTTGATAGTGGCAGGTTCTCGAAATACATAACTCATGGTCGTAGCTAAACCTAATTTCAAACGGAACAAAATTACACCATTGGTTTAAGTAAGCCGAAGAAGAGCAAAACTGGTGCTCTCACGAGGGTTGGGACTGCAATTTCATACTCTCAGTCATATCAAATGAGACAAATGTGAACTGGAATCCAATTTATCTAAGAACACCAGGATGCCCAATTCTGAAATTCATTATGCACACAAATATATATATGAGACCCGATGAGAACTGCAGAATGCCGGAAGATCAGGCAAGTATATGTATATGTATATATATATATATATATATATCCCACTTCAAAGTAAGTAGGGTGAAGATCTGTTCTCCCTTGTTCAAAAATACAGATGACCAAACGGGTTAAATTTACAGGAAAGGAAATGCCAATTGAATGGTAGAAAAAATCTTAACAAAAGGTTCTAAGTAGAGCCAGCTACCCTCAGAATTGGAGGCCTCCTTCGACACTGGATAGGGAAGCTAGACAGAGATTGGTCATGGCTGCTTTAATTCGGATTCCTACATGAGAGGGTTAGACTAAAATGCAAGGATCCTCCTCATGCTGCAGTTTTATAGAATACAGATGTTTTCTATCTATTAGGAGTCTGTTTTCAAATGCCCATTCCAATTTAAAAACAACAACAATCCACACATTAGAACACTGTATCTCTACCTCAGCAACTTTAAGATGTGTGGATTTCTCAGAATTCCCAGGCCAGCATGTATGGCCTGGGCCAGGGGTAGGCAACTTTGGCTCTTTTATGACTCGTGGACTTCAACTCCCAGAATTCCTGAGCCATTCTGGGAGTTGAAGTTCACGAGTCATAAAAGAGCCAAGTTGCCTACCCCTGGCCTAGGAAAAGACAGTAAATTATATAGGCTACAAGGACAAGAGGAAGCATAATAGGACAGAATAACTAACTTCCTTTGGTAAACCATTTTATGTCATTTCACTTAATGCTCAGAAATAACAGCCATCATTTTTCTCATTACTTCTCACCTCGAATAAGTTCTGTCCACAAGAGAGTCTGTGCTGCTTTATCAGTGACCGATTTCCAGTCTGTTGGCTCCTCCTTTGCATTCACATACTCTGCAGCAAAACAACGAGGAGAGAAATGTTGCCATTCAGAAGTCTCAAAGACATCACAGAAGCATTTTATAGGAAAGAAACAATAAAGAGACATGGTTAACCTAGCAAGAAGTGTTAAAACAAGAACATGGAGAATGTTAAGACGAAACCAAACGAGCAGCTGGCTGCAGGTGGATTTAGCTTTGAATGGTTTTTGTGTGCACAATTAAGAGAAAGATTGAAGGTAGACAACAGGACATTTGGAACCGAGTAACAGAAGACAGAATTTGAAATTGAAATGCACAGATGAATGTGTAATTGCCAAACTCTTCAACTCTTGCTGAAATTTGAAATGTAGGACAAACAAGTGAATGTATGATAAAATAGCCTAAGAATTTTGGACATAACATACTGCTGGAACAGTAGGAAAACATGTGGTTAGAAGGATTGAAATTCACATAATGTTATAACCTATAAGAGTATGTTGGTAAATTGATAGACTGTTGGCATATGACTCCAGAATAATTATCCAGAATGTGTAAAGGTACTTCAAATTTATGCTAGAAATGTGAACATATACAAAGAGGTTGGGGTTTTTTTCATGCTTCATGGACTTGTAAAAAACAAAACAGTAAATTTTGGATTCAAATATATATACCAATAAAAAGAATTTTAAAGATTAATATTCAACTGACACCAGAACTATTAGAAAAAAGATTATTTTTTACATATGAACACTGCTGAGAGACAACTATACACACAAAAATAGAAAGATGCCATAATACCTGCACAGATATTTTGATGATGATCTAGCACAGATGACAAAATTAACTTGTTAGCTTAGAAAAAGATCAAGTACTACATTTAGTAGAAACTGGAAAACCTTTATAGTGTTTTTGTTGAAAAAAGAAAAAAAATGAAGTGATGATTTATAGATTTGATGATGAGAAAGGGTAGATTATAGGAAAAAAGAACCCTTTATAGATATATATATACATGAAATATTTTATAAATATAATATTTTATTAGTTTTCTAGTTTTCCAATTAAATATTTAAAAAACAACATGGTGACTGGGTAATCAGATATTTCCTCTCTTTTTCCCTTAATATCTACTATCTCATATTGAGCTAATATAGTTCTTATTGTTATCAACTAATCATTTATCAATAATTTTTAGCTTACACATATCTTAATTGTGTTTGCATTCAATCCTTATATACAATCAATGTCCTGATATTGCTTTTTTCCCAGGCTTTAATTTCCCCTCAATATTCAACTTAATATTTGATATAATTTCCAAGCTTTAGATGACCAGAGTTTCCCTTATCTCAACGTCTACATTTTCCCCTTTTTATAACAAAATATAATATTATAAATACACATCTTATCTATTTGGATATAATCTTATTTTATTTTCTAAAAGTTATCTATTTTTCACCATATTAAACCAAAAGTCTATTAATCTTATTACACATCTTACCTATTCAAATATAATTTTCTAAAAATGATCTATTTTCCACCATATTCAACCCTCTACAGAGGTATAAAATCCCCTTTAATAAATCAAAACCCTAGTTTCTTTCAGTCTTACTCTGGCTTTTTCTTTTGCCAACTAACCTTCCATGTCAGTACTTTTGAATCCTCAAACAGTTCTCCCTCTATTATTATATGTATTATTTGAAATAAGAAAGACCATTTAATTACAGTTTTTTTGGAAGAACATCAAAAGGAACCTTTGATGTTACCTTAGAGAAGGTAAAATATGAATGTACATACACTGCTATTAAGAAGACCAGAAGCCACTTGTTTATTGTTTATTATTTTTCTCTTTTTTTCTAATTTTCTTTTTAAATTTTATATTAACTTTCTCCTTTATCTTTAACTTAAAATTCGAATTGTTTTTACCCTGTAGAAAAACTTCTGTAATGAAAGTTATACAGTAAATACATATAAAAGAAATCATTATACAAAGATGACCACGCTAATAAAAGATTTACTATGGAAACTGCACAAACAGAAGCATAGGTCTCAATGTTCTTCGGGGGGCAAAAATCTTGCAAAGAACATTGTCCATGTCCAAGGATGCTGGTAACTGTTTCCTTGCCTGTCCTATTCCCAGCAGAATCCATGAATTATCTTACGAATAATGACTTTACAAGTTGCACCAGCACAGCATAATTTTCTGGCACTACATCTCACTGAGGAAAACTGCCCAAATTAAATTCTATATTCCCCAAGAGGAAGGTAGTAGCATTTGTATCATCCATAGCAGCGGTTCTCAACCTGTGGGTCATGACCCCATTTGGGGTCGAATGACCATTTCACGGGGGTCGCCAAACAACGCAATCCGCCATTTTTTTTGTCAGCCGGTGCAGGGGGCGCCACTGCACATGCACGCTGCGCATGCGGGCAGCGCCGCGCATGCACGCCGTGCAGGGGGCGGCACTGCGCATGCACGCCACGCATGGGATGGCACCGCGCATGCACGCCACGCATGCACGCCGCCGCGCGGGGGGCAGCGCAGCGCATGCGCGTCACGCAGGGGGCGCCGCCACGTATGCGTGCCACGCAGGGGGCACCGCCGCGCATGCGTGCCGCGCAGGGGGCACCGCCGCACATGCATGCCACGCGGGGGTGCCGCCGCGCATGCGCGCCACCTGCTTATGACCGGGGTCACCGTATAAAAAGGTTGAGAATCACTGATCTATAGAATATGACTTCCAAATATATTCAATTATCTTGTGTTAGTAAATGCTACTTTCCTATAGTGACCCCTACTAAAAGTTTTGAGAAGCAGATGATGCACTTACTATAAGAAGCTCTGGAGGTTGTGCTGCTGAGATGTCGGGTAATATTCAGGCACATTGGGATCCCTAAAGAGTAACAGCAAAAATAGAAACATTCATCCCAGAAGCCCCAAAGCAGGAGTTTTCCAACCCAGGTCCCTTTTGATATTGCGTTTTTAAATTTTTTGAACAAACTCTTTTCTAGAGCATCCATCCATCTAGAGTCTGGCAGCTATAAGCAACAAAAAATAGCAGAAGAAATGTTGTTGAGTAAGCTCGCTAGACCAAGCAAAAGTTAATTGGGCTGCCAGAGGAAGAATGGCCCCTCTATTTCCAGGAGAAACCAAAGAGCTCTTCATCCCGCTCGTCAATCAAATTGCAGCTAATACAGGTGGTCCTCGGCTTACAAGCATTCATTTAGTGACCTTCTAAAGTCATGTCGACAATGACAATTTTGGGCTCAGTTGTATTTGTAAGTGGAGGACTACCTGTATTATGACGAGGATCATCTTGAAACAAGCATAATACAATTAGACCACTAGACTCTTTGAAGAATCTTGAGTGTCTATGTTTAGAGGCAACTTATTAAGCACTGAGATAAATGAGAAATGACTAATAAGCTAAGCACCAATTAAATCAGTGTGATTTACAGAACAAGCCATAACTGATCAATTTTACACATTGCAGTAGGTTATAAACAATGGTTTACATTCACAATAGCTGTGTTCAGAAGTTACATCAAAATCAAAGAAACTGTATTACAGCTTAGCACAATGCAAGAATCCAACTATGTCATGCCTATACTTGACATCAGCATCTTTATTATGTCCCCTTTATATTCCTCCTGTAAATACAGGGCATAGCTATAATATCTGAATTCTTATGCATTTTAAAATTAAAGTACAAAATTAATTTTTGTGAAATTTCTGCTATAAGCTCTACCTTGACAAAGTGAATGTCATAAAATAAGCAAAAGCACATGGCAGAGAAAATATGCTAAGTTCAATGTGGGAAAAAATATGAACTAAATTCCCACTTCATCAACAACGACTTCCACAATATATGCAAACATACACAATTACACAGCATTTTCTCTGTGCACTCTTCTGTGATTACACTTAGATATCAGTAAAAAAGTGATCTAATCAGTTATTTCAAGAGATACAAATTTCAAACAAACTGTTCAAAATCCAACAATAATCCATTCTTATCACCTATTTGAAGACTTCTATTTAATTCCACAAGGATGATACAAAGTTAAAGTCAGCAATAGTTTCTGAATAAATATTTATACATTGTTAGATCCTGATTAATCATTATTTAGGAGAAAAATTCAAGGGAAATCAGTTCATCTTACTGGATGACATTGCTATTGCTGACTCAGATCGAAATATTTTAATACACGGGTGTCAAACTCGCCACGTCATGTGACATGTCGCAACTTTTTTTGCATTGCCGGCAATGAGGTAGGCGCGGCTTCGTTATGATGAAACTGACCCATGGGCCGGCAATTTGACACCCGTGCTTTAATAACTTTCATCATGAAGTATCCTGCCTCCAAATGGTGGCATGGTTTCCATCATTAAGGTAAGAAACATACAGGACACTCCATCCCCAAGATGTAATATAATTGAAAGAAACTCACCAACCCTGAAATAACGAGAAAATTCCCATTACGTATGTGATGGAATTCAACTATCTTTGCATCATAGTGGTTGGGAAGTAGTAATCAAGACTGCAGTTTATTGAGTGATTGGTCTCTATTTCAGAGATCTAATTAATTGGAAAATGTAGTTAATTACATGAATAAGTATGATTAAGATTTTGTGAGTTTCTAGGTAAAAACCAGTGTAGTTGAACTAGTGGATCCAGGATCAACTATCTACTTGACCATGGCCTTCACCAGCTTTGGGCCAGTCAGAATCATTCTCCCAATTCATCTTACAAGAGACTGCCACTATAAATCCCAGTTAGCTTTTAACAAAAATAAGAGATATAAATGCAATCAATTAAGCTGCATGTAGCTTCTTACTGCAATCTACAAAGCATGTTCAACATAAACTGCATCTTCTGAAGTTTTCATCCTGAAGAAACTTTGAAACACTACTTACCTGTCTGGGAAACCCGACGCACCATCCAGAGGACATGCATCTTCAGTCTGAGTCTAGGACTTCTCTATAAAAGTAGCAAGAAAAAAAAATGAAAAAAACTTAAAGTAACCAGGTCCACTGGTTATTATAGAAATCCATACCATCATCATCATAAAATGCCCTAAATAACGAATATGCTTGCAGGTTCAGCAAAACTCAGATGAGGTAGGTGCTAAATAAATGCATGGAGGGAAAGAAAGGATAGAAACTAAATACATTCAATTAAAAATAACTTAAAAGTCTTGTGTGACAACATTTCAAGTTCACAAGACACAGCATTACTCGTCTATAACCCATGACCATTTATCCAAGAATAATGCATTTAATGGATTTAAATCTTGACGTTTCTCTGTGAAAGTGTGTCTGAGGCAGCTTGTCAAGTTTGGTTCGATCAGTAGGATTTTATTGATTGCGCTTTTCTCAGCTGCTGGGGTGAGGGTGGTCGTGTGAGAACGTGCACCAAAAATACCAAAACAGGACATGCTTGTTTTGAAAATACAAAGAGCTGTAAACATGGAAATCGTTATCAGAAACTATTCGGAATCCCCAATCACAGGCCCAGGGCCACCCAACCACGCTGCAAACATGGACAATGTTGTGTGCAGGTCGCTGCTTACATTCAGAGAACAAAGGAGTAAGCGCAGAGAGCTTCAAGCCCACGAGACTCCGCAGAAAACAATCGCCCCTTCCAGCTCTTTGGAAGACTTACTTCATCGAATGCCGGACAACAATGGTGCGCATGCGCAAATCGCTTCTTTGCCTGAAAATCTCGCCAGGAGCTTGCGCTAGCACCAGTCTAAGTAACACATGCGCATTTTTACGTCCTCGGGCACTCTTGAAGGTCCCAGAGTCCGACGCTACTACGCTTCTCCCCCCTCCCCCACACACACTTCTCTCAGCGCAAATTTCCTGGCCCCACGGAAAGCCAAGTAGGACAAAAAAAAAGTCAAGAACGTACCCGCAAAAGCAGTGATAGAAACCACGGTTCTGCTCAGTGCCGCCGACAAGCGGCAAGAATAACTAGGACCAATCACTACTTGGCTGAAAAATTATTGGTTGAAAATGACCCGCGAGAGGCAGGACGTCCTTCGAGCTTTAGTAGAACGCTCGGAAACCTCCCAATATTTGGGGGAGGGGAAAAGGTTAAGTGCCGCCCGTTGGAACTGAGACTAAGTCATTGATTGGCTGAATCATTGTATCATTGATCCACGATTCTGCGTGGATTGGTAGATATAACTTACCGGGAAAATTTGTAGAATGTTGGTTCGATAAGTAGTAATCTTTCATAATGCTTAGGTTGTTCAGTTTAGTGACACTTAGTCAGCCGCTTATTATTTGTAGGTTGTCACCAGCTCCCTAATTCCCAGGATATCCCATAATCATATTGTCTGGATCGTTTTTTGCCCCCATCCCAATATTTATATTGGTTTGCGTTGCTTAAGTTCTGCGGAAATAATAGCTTTGGCTCGCTTTATCCGTCACAGGGTGAAGTTTGTACACTTCGTTTCTACCAAAGCAAATGTATGTCGTATGGGGCCTTTTGCAGTGTTATGTGTCTATGGAGATTCTCAATCATCCAAGTCATGATTGTCCCAAAGGTGTGTTTTAAAAGGCAGTTGGACTTGCTTGGTTTGGGTCATCTGAATCAGAATGCAAATAGGTGTGGAACCTTCTTGGGACTGCTAAAAAGACTGTGTTGATAGGTGATGGGTGGTGTCATCTCTCTCCCCCTTTGTTGAGAAAGGGTTCCTCAATTTTAATACAATGGCCTTTTCCACCCTCTTTCAAACTAGTGCTCTTCTGTCCAGAATATGGACTTTGCTCTCTTCAGAAAAGTGACCTTTGTCTTTCAGATGCAGATGGACTACTCAATCTTGTCCTGATATGTTTGTTCTCCTTTTTTTCGCCATTTGTTTGTGAACTTATTACTACTTTTTCAATTCTACATTCTCAGCAATTTTTCATTACTGGCAAATGATAATTTTTACAATGTTCCAGTGAAAAAAATTGGTGTGTTATGTCATTGCTCATAATCATTTTGTGAGTCACCCTAAAGATATCTCTCAAATCCATATTTTTCGTGTCCCGCTACCAATCCTCTCTTCTTCCAGTAATAGACATTTTTCCACACTAAGCAAATACAATTCTTATTGTTGTTAATAAACAGTTGTATATCACCATTTGTTACAGTTTTTAATAGTATCAATAATATCAGTTTAGAATATCTTTTCTAACAAAAACATATCTTAACTGCATTTCTACTCAATATCCATTTATTCAGTCCATATCCTATTTTTGCTTTTTTCAATTTTAATTTCCCATCCATATTCAAAATATCCCAATCACTTATAATTTCAAAACAAGTTATATTTGGGTAACCAAAAGCTTTCCTTATTCAAACTTCTTAGCATTTTCTTATTTCCCTTTTCATACCAAGATATAATATTCTGATTACAAATCTTATCTATCTAGTTATAACAGTGTTTCCCAAACTTGACAATTTTAAGGCATGTGGACTTAACGCTGGTTGTGGAATTCTGGGAGTTGAAGTCCACATGCCTTAAAATTGTCAAGTTTGGGAAACACTGAGTTATAATAAAACTTCTATTTCTAGCTGTCTATTTCTTAACCATATTCAATCATCTAATTAATAATATCCCCTCTAATAGGTCAAAGCTTCTGTTTTCTTCAGTCTTGCTCTAGCTTTCTTCCTTTGCCAACTAACTTTCCAAGTCAGTGCATTTGGAGCATCAAATAATTCTTCCTCTATTTTTGTGTATGTTATTTGAAACAAGAGAAACAATTTAGTTGAAGTATTTTTGGAAGAACTAGCCCATTGATATTCATTAAACAGCCTCCCTCCTTCTCCAGTTCCCCACAGTTCTGTTAACAGTTCTATCTTGTATTCCATTGGCTCTTCTTCCTTATCCTCCAGTATGCTCTGAAATCTTGGTTGGTAAAATGTCTTTTCCATTTCCAATATTGTCTTTATATTTTTAAGTCTTCATTTATCTGAGTCTGGCTGTTAGCTCCTTCCTTTAGATCCTCCATATTTGTGTCAGCATTCTCTAGTTTTCCTTCTATTTTCTGGGTTGCTAGTTCCTTGTCTATATTTTCTGAGTTTGTAGATTTAAATTAGAATATTGTTCTTTCATCTCCTTTGTGTTATGTTTAATTTCATCACGAGCTAAGGTAATTGTTTCTTGTGTTAATTTCAACATGGGGAGAATTTCTTTCTGTGATTCATCGGTATTTTCTTGGTGGTATGTTAAACTGAGGCTTCTGGATACATATATTAAGGATGGTTTTTTTTACCATTTAGCGCTAAATATGGAACATCCATTTTATTTTTTGTAAGTGGCCTTTATAGAAATTGTTTAAGAGTTTAGAAAGTTTCAGTCAATTGTCATTGGAGTCCAGATTATCCAATTTATCAATCCATTCTTAAACCTCCCCTAAGCAAATATAAGTAAAATTCAATTTTTTCTGCCCAATGAGAAATATATCCTTTCTGTCCATGGAGAAAAAAGAACATTAAAGGTTATTTATCAATCAAGATTTATAATCTAAAATGTTCCATCATATCAGGTAATAATGTATGTTTCTTCTATAGGAAAATAGTTCCACAATACAGTTCTGAAGGTTAGTATTTGTGTTCATAGTTTAGACAGGCCAATTTTAGAGTACTTTATTGTCTCTGCCACACAGATAAGCAGCCTCCAGGTCTGTTCCCTTTTCTCAGTTGCACTCTTCAGCCAAAGTCTTACCTAATTCTGGGCTTCAAGCCAGGTTTCTTTTAGGCATAATAAGTTGTAGTGCCATAATTCACCACTAGATATCATTAACACCGTTTTTCAGTTTTTAAACAAAACCTGTATTGTAAACTTTTTAAATCTCTTTTTTTAAAAAAGAAAAGAAAAAACGGGTCTTAAAAGCACTTTTAGTCCCCGAATTTCCAAGCCGTGTGTGTGTGTGTGTGTGTGTGTGTGTGTGTGTGTGTGTTGGCTGGAGCACCCGGTCTATCAAGTATAGGATAAATCAGTCTGTTCTGCATTTCACTCCAATCTGGGAGCATGTTTTGCAAGCAGACGTCACATACTGTGAACACTGTAAATTCAAAATTTATATATGTGTGTGTCCCAAGTAATTAATTTGCCGCTTTTCTTTTTCTGAGGGAATGGGACAGAAATTCCCCTTCCCTCTCTCATCAGGGGGAGTGCTTTGGGCAGTTTTTCAGGAAGAAGTCTTAAAATCATAAAGAGAGGATCAGGTCTCATCCAGTTTCATCTACATTGCTGTAAGGTTGCTTGTTGGTGCTTATTGTCTTCCGTTGTCAGCAGCTTTTGACTGGCTACATGAATGTAGCCAATCTGTCTCCCGCCGGTTTAAAGGGCTTCTTTGGATCAAACAGGAGGGCTGCTGCCCCTCCCCCCACAATCAACAAGGGTCCCTTTCTTGCCACCTCTACGGGGCGACTTTCGACCCTTTCCATGGTCCCCCAGCGGGGCAAAATCGAACGCAGAAGACGGAACCCCATCTTCCTGAATCCAATTTTCTCTTTTAATTCTTGTTGGGACCACTTCAAATGTTGTTTCAGTCCTGGCCTATTCTGGTTCTGTTATTACTTCTATATTATCATTTTTGTAATTCATATCAGCATTTTCCTTTATATTTGTAATTGTTATCTAAGTCTCTGCCACTATTCTATTATTTTGGGGTCTTCCACTTTCACAATTTTTCTGAATCTCTTCCAGGTCTGCGTCCCCTTTTATTTCTGGTAATGAATCTCCTTTGATCTGCTAATTTTTGTTCAGTGATATTTGCGTCTGGATAAATTCTTTTCCAATGTTCAAACATTTGCTTTAAGTATCTTTGTTGGTTCCGATTTATAATAGCAAGCCATAATGGTGTGATTTTCAGATTCACTATATTTTTGTCTTGTCTATGTTTGTTCTGCCAGTAATTCTACAAACTAGGCCCTGGTGACCCAGCCATAGATCCTAAGTTGACAGATGCCAAGGAATTCTAAGGTCTGGAGCAATCTTTGTAGAGTTGGACAATAACCAATTTGATATAGGATTCTTTTTCTGATTTCTTATAATAAATGGATTGATGGATATACTTAATCTTGCTCTTCTGCTAAGACTTGTCTGACCTAGTGACCCTTTTGGTTGAATACATTACTACCGTCATAGCTCTCAATCTTATCAGAGCATCTTAAGGATTTAAACTCTGTTTCTCATCCTGCTAAAGGAATTCAGCTTCCCTCATCAGGCAGCTCTTTCAGCCAGCCCCCAGAGGCAAGAGGATTCCTTTTGGCAGGTGGCAGTAGCTTGCAACCTTCCCCATGGAAGCTGGCAGACAAGGTTGCAAATCACATTATCACAGGGTGCTTGGTAACTGGTTGTAAGTGCGAACAGGTTGCCAAGCGTCCAGATTGCGATCACATGACTATGGGAATGGTGGTGCAAGATTTTGTGATGTCCAGAAGTATTTTATGGGCCCTTTCTGAGTTTGTCATAATTTCGGACTCTTGTTAAATGAACAGTTGTAAGTTGAGAACTACCTGTACATCATCTTTGATATTGTCACATGTGCCTACAAAAAGAGAGCATATTTTGGAATCCATTCCAAGTTGCAACAACTCAGATGGGAGAGGTAAGAACAGCATTTTATCAGGATGGAAAACATGAAGACATATAAAATATGTCACAATGTGTAACAGCTTCAGATGTGTTGCTTTAGGGCTCTCTCTCCCTCTCTCCCTCTCCCTCTTTCTCTCAATCTGAATACCCCAGATAAGCTTGAATAAAAAGTGCTATGCTATACTTTGGAAAGCTAAAATATTATCCAACTATAAAATGAGATTATCTAAATACATATGAATAGTAATATTATTTTGTATTACCTGTTAATTTTGCATACTTTGCTTATTGTCTTATATCCCACGACATAGCTTTCATCTAATTTAGCTTTTTTATCTTTTTCAACCTTTTTTATATTCTTTTTTTTTGTAAAAAAATTTTTATTTTATTTTCAATTTTACATTACATTCATAAAAAATACTTCAGATAAAGAGTAAAATAAATTTATACACATAACTTTCGGTATTGCTCACCCATTTCCCCCCAAACCGCATCCACCCTCTAACCTCTTCTCTCACTTCCCTCTTTCCCTCTTCTTCCTCACTCTCCCCCTCTCTCCTTCTCCTCAACCTTCCTACTTACTTCTCCCCTTCTTCCTATCTTCTCATTCCAGATGCAGTCCAGGGGAAATGCCCGAGCAATTCCTAACCTTTTTTATATTCTTTATTGCTTCTTATATATTTACATTTTTGTCTTAAGCCAAGATGATTTAAGAATCTGCATGTGATCTGAGTGGTGCACTGTAAAATCTATCCCAACAGATTAATCGACTAATTAAATATATATCTCTCAATAACTGTTCATCAGTATTGATAAATGTATAAATGCCTCTAGTTTTAGGGGGATAGTTGCTGCAAAAAAACAAAAACAAAAGAGGGAATACATTCTGGATGGAGATACTGTACCTGTAGAATTTAAGCTGAGTGAATTTCAACTCCCAGAATTTCCCCAATCAGTATGCTGACTAGAGGAATTCTGGGAGTTGAACTCTACCCAGCTTAAACATGTAAAGGTATTCTCTAAACTGGCTTCTCCCTTTAAAATATCAAGATACTCTTTATTTTTATTGTAGCAAATTGCTTACACCTTCACCTGAGCATTTATTCTTTAAATCTTTGTTTCCTGATATCTACATTTCAATCAAAAACTCCTGGTATAGGAATTAATTTTTGGCTAATTTTATTAGGTTTTTTTCATTGACTATGCAAAAGCCTTTGATTGTGTGGATCACAACACATTGTGGCAAGTTCTTAAAGAGATGGGAGTACCAGACCATCTCATTTGTCTCTTGAGAAACCTATATGCGGGTCAAGAAGCAACAGTGAGAACTGGACACAGAACCACTGATTGGTTCAAAATTGGAAAAGGAGTCCAGCAAGGCTGTATACTGTCGCCCTGCCTATTTAACTTATATGCAGAGCACATCATGAGAAAGGCAGGGCTAGATGAATCAAAAGTTGGAATTAAGATTGCCGGGAGAAATATCAACAACCTAAGATATGCAGATGATACCACTCTAATGGCAGAAAGTGAAGAGGAACTAAAGAGCCTCTTGATGCGGGTGAAGAAGGAGAGTGCAAAAGTTGGCTTGAAACTCAACATTAAGAAAACCAAAATCATGGCATCTGGCCCTTTCAATTCCTGGCAAATAGATGGGGAAGAAATGGAGGTAGTGACAGATTTTATTTTTCTGGGCTCCAAGATCACCTCAGATGGGGACTGCAGCCAAGAAATTAAAAGACGCTTGCTCCTGGGGAGGAAAGCTATGGCAAATCTAGACAGCATACTAAAAAGCAGAGACATCACCCTGCCAACAAAAGTGCGTATAGTCCAGGCCATGGGTTTCCCAGTTGCAATGTATGGCTGTGAAAGTTGGACCATAAGAAAGGCTGAGCGCCAAAGAATTGAGGCCTTTAAACTATGGTGCTGGAGAAGACTCCTGCGAGTCCCTTGGACTGCAAGGCGTTCAAACCGGTCAGTCCTAGAAGAGATCAACCCTGACTGCTCTTTAGAAGGCCAGATCCTGAAGTTGAAACTCAAATACTTTGGCCACCTAATGAGAAGGAAGGACTCACTGGAGAAGGGCCTAATGCTGGGAAAGATTGAGGGCAATAGAAGAAGGGGACGACAGAGAATGAGATGGCTGGATGGAGTCACTGAAGCAGTAGGTGTGAACTTAAATGGACTCCAGAAGATGGTGGAGGACAGGAAGGCCTGGAGGAACGTTGTCCATGGGGTCGCGATGGGTCGGACACGACTTCGCAATTAACAACAACAACAACAATTAGGTTTTTATTAATTTTATTAATAATTTTATTATATTAGGTAATTTACTATGTCAATAGCACTATTAAATAATTAGTCAACTATTTGAATGGTTTGATTCAAGATCTTTATTACAGAAGGAAAACATTTGCCTGAAAATGCAAAGCTACAGGAAATCTCAATAACATTGCAATCTTCAGCAAAATTACATGGAAATAAGTCTCTGAAATTGATAGGATATACTGTAATTTTAAATTATTATGATTGGGTTGAGTAGTGTAGAAATCACTAATGGAATAAAGAATCTGAATTACAACATCCTTGCAGGCAAGGATATCGAAAGAAATATAATTAAAGGGGGGAATACAAGCTAATTTGAGGGCTCATTCACAGGGAGCTCCATTTCCATCTGTCATGTTTCCCATCGTTAGTTCCCTAGAGACTAAAATGGATGATCTGAAACTTGAGCTGGCCAAGAACAAGGAGTGTATATTGAGAGCTGTATGCAACAAAATTTCATTTTGATGTATGCAGATTGGTGAACATTCAAAGTGACAATAAAGTTGTTTATTATTAAAAAAAAAGTTAAGGGGGCATGTCTGAACTTTAGAGCATACAATATAGAAAATGCATTGTCAACAGAATATATTTATGTATAATAATATGCATTAGATCAGCTTTGAATTTCTTTGAGAAGTTGTTTAATGCAGGGGTCCCCAACCTGTAGGCTGTGGCCCGGTAGTGGGCCGTGGCCTACTGGCCACCAGGCTGCAGGACAGGCTGGCCAGTGAGCACGCACATGCACTTGCACCCCCTCATTTGTGCTAGCGATGCGCTAAAATGAGCTGCCACAGCGCCTCAGCACAAAAACGGGCCACTGCCACACCAAGGGGCATGAAAATGGGCGCCACTCCACCGCGGGGTGCAAAAATGGGCCACCACATTGCAAGGTTCAAAAATGGATGCCACTACGCCATGGGGTGAGGAAATGGGCTACCACTGTACCACGGGGTGCAAAAACGGTGCCGCCACACCACAGGGCACAAAAATGGGCTGCTGCCTTGCTGCAAGGCGCAAAATGGCCGCCACCATGCCATGGGACACAGAAACAGAGGTGCTGCACCACACAAGAACGGGGCAGGGCTAGTGAGTATCATGCGGGCGCTAGCCCTGCCCCATTTGCGGCGCGCATGTGCTCGTGGCCCCATGTAAAATGTTTCCCCTCACTTTTTCTCCAGTCCACCAACTGACAAAGGTTGGTGACCTCTGGTTTAATGAATCCAATGTTTAAATATTTGCTAGGAAATAGTTGATCATTTTACAAAGATCATCCATGCTGCTATCCTTACTGTACAACTATGTTAATCAGAATGATTGTTCCGCTATAAAGAGGAGCTGTACTTGTCCATTTCTAGCAAAGAATCTGAGGCTTGTAGATTTTTAAGCAAAATTAACTTGTGTTAAAGGCAAGATGAAACTTTACACATAAATGTTAATTTATGTGTCCTTGCTGGAAGTGAGAACATGTTGTATATCCAACAACTATGCAAAGAGAATTGGAGGGCCTCTAAGTTTTCTAACCACTACTAAATGTTGAATTTATCGAAGGTGGTACAGGATAAAGAAAAAATGTAAGAAGCAAAGGTTTGTCAGAACAGAGTGCTTTTCAAGGATCTTTGAAGGTGATGAGGGTAAATTCTAGGACCAGCTGATGAAGGGAAAAAATCTCTCAACTCTACAGAAAAGTGTTGGAAGACGTTGCTTAAGAACACAGGTGATGTGATTCAGTGCCTTACAACAAAGTGCACATGCCCCTACGCCTGACTTCCATAGAAGCGACCGCTAATCTCAAATTATTATCATTGTATGGTGGGTAGCGTATTCTGTTGATTGCTTCCAGGCCTATGTAACGCAAGAGACAGCCACGGAAATGAGTAAATGTGTCGAAAGTAAACTTGCCGTGGTACTTGCCAAATCCACTGCATCCTGCAATATTAAAAAAAAAAATTCAGATCAAATCTTGCTGACTCATCTTTCAGCTGACAACACAACCTGAGCAGCCCTTGAATGTATTCTTGTTCATCAGGCTAGATCAGCGTTGCTGGCTGTGGAATTCTGGGAGTTGAAGTCCTCATGCCTTAAAATTGTCAAGTTTGGGAAACACTGGGCTAGATAATAGCTGCCTTTAAAAATTTCTTTCCTCATAGTACTTACTACAAAAGGTTTATATTCAATGGATATTGAACAACTACTCTTAAAGAAGAGACTAAAGAAGAAAATCCCATATAGACAAACAAAGCTTGGTTAGATAATAATTTCCTGGTCTGCTGTGTTTCATGATTGGTGAACTACAACTGCCTCAATCCCCAATAAAATGAAATTATTGCTTTTGGGGGGGGGGTTATCATCTCAAATGTTGATTTACACGGCATGTTAAGAAGCTGTGTTTAGTGTAGCGTATTGAACCAGAACTGATTATTTTTTGATCTTGTTAGCACCACTTAAACAAAATTAAAATAATGAGTCTCCTCCTATTACAGCTGCTTTCCAGTATAATGTAGACCAGGAGATTTCCTGCTCCCTCATTTTCTTTAAAGATCAGATCATCTGTCATCCCTTGAATCATACTTTCAGTGATATTTCTTTACCGGATTCCTTAATTCCTTCAACAGTGGCAGAGCTTCTAATATACTGCCTTTACTGAAAAGAGCTGGGATACATTTCAGAGAAGTATCTGCCTTGAAAATAGCCCATGTTGGAACTGTATAGCACAATCAAACATCACCAAAAGTGTTTTATGACATTTTGTATTATGTCCCAAGCTGTTTAATAATAATAATAATAATGATAAAGTTGGAAGGGACCTTGGAGGTCATTTAGTCCAACCCCCTGCTCAGGCAGGAAACCCTATACCATTTCAGACAAATGGCTGTCCAGGCTCTTCTTAAAAACTTCCAGTGTTGGAGCATTCACCACTTCTGGAGGCAGGTTGTTCCACTAGTTAATTGTTCCAACTGTCAGGAAGTTTCTCCTTAGTTCTAGGTTTTATGATCATTTCATGTCATAGAATGGTTTTATTTAATTTGCCAAATTTCAGTTTTACTGGAGTCCTGAGTTCTAGATTTTGGACACATTCTGTAAGTTAGCCCGTCTGAGGTACCTTGAGTCAAAAAGTTTGTCCTATGGTGCACTGTTTTGCCCAGTTAAAGGTTATATGAATCAAGTTTTAGTAGTGTATAGACAACCATAGCAACCTTGGCTCTTTTATGACTCGTGGACTTCAATTCCCAGAATTCCTGAGCCAGCCATGCTGGCTCAGGAATTCTGGGAGTTGAAGTCCACAAGTCATAAAAGATCCAAAGTTGCCTACCCCTGACTAGCTTATAGCACAGAGGGATATTTACTATTTGAGCAATTTGGCTTAACCTGCAAATGGTTTAAAATGGACTTTTAACATTTTTGTCTTTAGTCTGATGAAAAACATCATCCAGAGGGAGAACCTGTCTGGTTGAAAGGGAAGGATAAGGATGGAAGTAAGAAATAAAGATAACATAGAAAGTTAATCATACCGATGCCACCAAACGGTAGGGTAATCAATGATGCGTGCAGCAGGGTATCATTACCACAAAAGCCACCACTGGTAGTAGAATTCAGTACCTTGTTCACAACCTATCAAGAGAAAAAGAATAGAAGCGTATTAAGAGTCCTGTTCTTAATCTTCCAAACGTGAATTTGATCAAGTCCCAGCTCTTTAATAATAAGGGACACGATACAAACAAGGGTCTTTAGCTTTTGTGCCACTACAAATATTTGGAATGTTGAAAATGTGCCACAGACACACTCACAAAATGGCTGATGTTGTAGATGTAGTCCAGGGGTCTTCACACTTGGCCCTTTTATGACTTATGGACTTCAACTCCCAGAATTCTTCAGCCAGCGTGCCTAGCTGAGGAATTCTGGGAGTTGAAGTCCGCAAGTCATAAAAGAGCCAAGTTTGAAGACCCCTGATGTAGTCAATTAGCCATTTCCTAAAAGTCAATTGGAAGGCAACAATAAAGAAATAAAAATTCTCTATGAATCTTGGTAAAATAGTTGAGAGATCGAAAATGCAAATGGCCCTTTTAGACTCGCCCTCCCTGTTTTCTACCCCCATGCTCTTTTCATACAGAGCCAAGAATGATGAATAGAAATAAAAATGACAAGTTCAGTTAATATAATCCATGTTCTGTCTCAAGCAAGGGCTTTGCAGAATAGAGGTAGTCCTCAATTACAACCATTCATTTAGTGACCGTTCAAAGTTACAATGGCACTGAAAAAAGGGACACTTAAAAACTGTTGCAGCGTCCCCATGGTTATGTATCAGAATTTGGGCAACTGGCATGGATTATGACAGTTGCACTGTCCCAAAGTCATGTGATTACCACTTGTCTTCCCAGTTGGCTTCCAACAAGCAAAGTCAATGGGGGAAGCCAGATCCACTTAATGAATGCATGATTCACTTAACAATCTGTGATTTGCTTAACAACTGTGACAAGGTTGTCAAATGGGGGCAAAACTAACTTAAAACTGCCTTGCTTAGCAACGGAAATTTTGGGCTCTATTGCAGGCATAAGTCGAGCAGTACCTGTATACTCAGGAATTTGTCTCAACTTCTCTTTTCGCAGGTAAAGGGAAAAGTTGTTGATGCAAAGGCAGAATTCTGAGTTACAGAGCAAGAAGTGTTGATACCTGAATTTGGGGGGAAAATGGAGGATGCCATCTCCCCACCAGCTCTGATAATGTAAATAGCTGAAATTACCTTCGAGAGTTTAGGAGAGGTCCAGGGACAGAGAAACAGAGGACTTTGCTTCAGGATTCAGATTATTAGGAATGGGTAACTGCTATGATTAGAGATGGTGCTAACCTTTAATTTCTTTTTTTCTCTCTTTATTAGAAAATGTGTTCTTTCTTATTCCTATTTCTCTGGAAAGTTAAGGCATTCTGTATAATTTGAGAGTAAGTTGAATATTTATTTTTCTCTTTGCCAATTCCTTGGGACCCGATACAGAACTTGAAAACTGTCTTTCCCCCAAATTTACTAATTAAGCAGACAACCACAATCTTAGTCTAAGAGCCAAGGTGGCACAGCAGTTAGAGTGCAGTACTGCAGGCCACTTTAGCTGACTGTGTTCAGCAGGTCAGCGGTTCAAATCTCACCGGCTCAAGGTTGACTCAGCCTTCCATCCTTCCGGGGTAGGTAAAATGAGGACCCATATTGTTGGGGGCAATGTAAATATATATATACATTGCTTACTGGTGTACACTGCTTAGTGAGTGCTTGCACTTAAAGCGGTATATAAGTCTCATAAATAAATAACATAAAATAAATAGTCTGTCAAGAGCATGGTGTGCATTTTGTAAATTGGATGATATATATCCTAGCGTTTTGAAAAATAAAGTTTGATTGTGAAATTGATCTGTCTCCAAAAGAAGAAGAATAGAGTGAAATAATTAGTTACATAACTTTATGCTACAAGGATAGAATAATTATAGAAATGATTTCATTTTCCCCCACTATTCATTTGCCCAAAGGACAATACATATAGTAGGAGCCTCTCTCTTTCCTAGACCAAGGATGGAGTGAAGCTCCTTGGAAGAACACGGGTAATTATCAATCCTGGAAGGAAGGACAGAGTGTATAAACCTTGCAGGCTTCTAGAAGAGAACATTTGAAATGGGAGGAAGGTATGTTTGTCTATGACATGTCTCTCCACAATCTATAACATATACAACACCTCAAAAACAAGCCCAGTAATAAAGCTGCCCTCACCCAGTATAACCACTAGTTGCTCTCCTGAACTTGTGGTGGGATGTAGTCAGTGTTCAAACTCTCACTTTATTATTTGCTTAATTTTGTTCTCCTTGGCTACTGGATTTTCAGTATAGTTACATGGTTGTATTTTAATTTAGCCACATCTCTTCTTCTGGGAGTTAGAAATCACATAAAATATTTAGAAAAGTTCTAGTCAGAAGTAAAGTGACCTCTCAATCATTCTAAGTATCAGACTTTTTAAAAACATCACATGATTTAAAAGAAGAGAAGTGACATAGTGACAGTAAGCACTTGTGCACAGTACAGGGAAGAGGCTGCCATGCAAGTTGTACAAAGCCTTGATTTTTGGGTGCCAATGGGAATATTGATCTAGAAAACCCACATTTGATCTTCTACAAGATGGATATTCCCAAGTTCAAACTCAGAACAAAAATATAATAGGTTGCACATCCATAGCATAAATGAGCATCAAGGCACAGAAGTCAGCAGTTACACAGGAAAGAGACATCTGAGCCAACTGGAATCCAGGAGAGTGCCAACCTCCAGAGGGTCCAGATGCCCCAGAATGTCTGCATAGAAGCTCTTGTGGCACAATAGAAGGGAAAACATTATTATCACACCAAAGCAACTTAGAGCCACCTCCTCAGCAGTGGGCTGGTGATGCGAGGGAGGCTATGCTTTGATGACATAATCATAAAATAGTACTATAATATAGTTTTCTTTGCATTATGAATGTGTGGATGAGCCAATTATTTTTAACAAAGGCTTGTTGGTAAAATAAGACTGGAATTGGGCTTTCCCTCTATATACAAACTACAGAATGGGACAACTCACCACAGCCAACACGTCATGGCCATCTCGCTGTGGTCAACTTGCCACAGCCATCTCACTGCAGCCAACCTGGTGCGGCCATCTCACCACTGCTATCTCACCCCGGCCAATTTGCCATGCTGCAACTCACCACAGCCAACTTGCTTCAGGACAACTCGCCATAGGACAATCCACACGGGATAACTCAATAAATATTATCCACCACTGTTTCTTCAACATTATTTGCATTGACAAAAATGGAAATAAAGTAGAAGAAAAAGTGGTGGATAACATTTATCACATTGTGTTATCCCATGTGGATTGTCCTGTGGCGAATCTTTCTGTGATGAGTTGGCCGCGGCAAGATGGCCACAGTGAGTTGGCTGCAGACAGTTGGCCTAGACCAGGGGTAGGCAACCTCGGCTCTTTTATGACTCATGGACTTCAACTCCCAGAATTCCTGAGTCATAAAAGAGCCGAGGTTGCCTACCCCGGGCCTAGACCTTCCAAACTATATTACAAGTGAGCAAAGAACTACCATGTTGGTTCATCATCGCTCACCACCAAACACAGTGCAAGTCTCTTTTTGTTTGGCCATCATGAGTGGGGTTATGGGAAATAATATAAATTCTTCCAAATACAATATTCTGTGGCTTAAACAGTATACCTTGTTATCACAGGAGAAGGCATACGCAGCTAGTGGGCGTTCTCTGCAATTGATGAAATGTATGGCCTCCTCGATATGATTCACAGTGAGTATTGGCAAGATGGGCCCAAGAACCTCCTCTTGCATGATTGGCTCCCATTCTTTCACATCTGCCAACACTGTTGGAGCTGTAATGGGTAAAAGTTCACATCAAGACTTGTTCTATTTATATACCATACCTTTATTTGGAGAGCTTTAGCTTTCCCCAGGATATCAGTTCCAATGTGCAAACTCAGGAAAACATGACTGCCTTCTTGCTTTATCTAAAACAGACTTTCCCAGATCATAGAATCATAAGGCTGGAAGGGACCTTTGAAGTCTTCTAGTCCAACCCCTGTCCCAGGCAAGATCCTTATACCATCCTGTACAAATGAATGCACAATCTTTTCTTGAAAACCTCCAGTGATAAAACATCCACATCCAGGAGGCAAGCTGTTCCATTAGTTAATACCGTATTTCCATACATAGATTTTTTTTTCCTAATCTCTCTCTTAGTTTGTTAGCTTTCTTAGACTTCAACTTTCAAAATCCCAAGTCTGTTTGGCCAATGACAATCCAACACATCTGGTAAGCATCAACTTGGGAGGTTGATCTAAACTATACCTACTAATCATATATTCTTAATAAGTTTGATTAATTGATTAAATTGCACAAAAGCAGACACATCACTGGAAGCTAAAATCATAAGACTACCTCTGATTTACTTTGGCCATGTTATGCATGCAAATTCATTGGAGAAGACTAGGAATGGTTAGTGGACAAAAAAGGAGGAGGATAACATCAAATCTGATGTTCTGGCTTGATAACATCAAATCTGATGCAAAGTTGAACATACTACAATTAGAAGCTGTGCTTGACAGGGTAGCATGGAGAGCATTTGCCTATAAAGTTACCAAAAGTTGGACAAAACTAATTGTTAATTAACTAATTTAACTAATTGTTAAAAACAGCAATTGATTTTGTACTATAAGTCATTTTTGACTCAGTGAACACATCAATTTCTCTAAAAGCTTACTAGTTGAGCTGAGGTGGCACAGCAGTTAGAGTGCAGTACTGCAGGCCACTTTAGCTGACTGTCTTCAGCAGGTCCGCGGTTCAAATCTCACCGGCTCAAGGTTGACTCAGCCTTCCATCCTTCCGAGGTAGGTAAAATGAGGACCCAGATTGTTGGGGGCAATGTAATATATTATATATATATATATATATATATATATATATATATATATATATATATATATATATACACATTGCTTACTGGTGTACACCGCTTAGAGAGTGCTTGCACTTAAAGCGGTATATAAGTCTCATAAATAAATTAAATAAATAAATAAATAAATAGTTAGTGTTCATGAAATGTCTTTTTATCTTTCCCAAATTTCAAATCTTTCCTTTTATTCTTCCTCCAGCCCCAAGCTGTATACTCACCAATATAACGCTCACGCTCATCGGTCTCTCCACCAATGGCCACCCGGCCACATTCCAGCAAAGCTCGGACGCGCTGGAAATGCTTGTCATTGACCATGCGACCAAAATCAGATGATCCCTTGGGATCATTTCCAAAGAATTCACGGATAGCTTGGCGCAAGCAAGGCATCAATTTTTCCTGTGTTTCAAGTGTACAGATCACATAATCTGGTGCAATGCATGTCTGTCCAGCATTGACGAATTTTCCCCATACAATTCGGTTGGCTGCATTTGGGAAACAGCAGTTCTCATCCACATAACAGGGACTTTTACCCCCCAGCTCCAGAGTCAATGGTGTCACATGTTTTGCTGCAGCAGTCATGATGATCTTTCCTACACGGACGCTTCCTATAAAGAAATGGAAAAATTTGGGTCAAAAAAGATATACAGCATAACTCCCATCCAGCATTGGGAGCTCAGTTCTATGCGCAAAAACAATCTAATACTCTTTCATACAGATGAGCAAAACTCCACACACAATATTTAAAAATCTCCATGAAATGTTAATAATAATCAGCAAGGCAACTCTGCTGAAGCAGTTTTATGTAATGCAGAAAGTATTTTCTGATTTACAAAGAATCCCATTTTAGTAACTTGATTGGTTTAAACTAAGATTGTATATACTTTTTTTAACAGTCATATTACACTGCTGATCATTTGTGATCAGCATTCTGTTCCAAGGGCTGTTTCCAAACTGATGCATTTGTTTTGTTTGTTAGGAATTTTGATTCCTGACTAAAAAAACCTCAATTTTTCCCTTATTTTCAGTTCATTTTTCTAACTTATTGTTTTCTGTCTCCTAGAATATATATATTCCATCCAATTTTATTTCGTTGGCAAATTTTATAATGATTCCATCTACCTCTTCATCCAAGTTATTTAAAAATGTCAATTTAGATGTAGAATGTATATAGACAGTCTATTAAAATTCCACATCAAACTCTCTTGCCAAACTCCTATTAAACATGCAGTTCTTGTTATTACCCTGAGCTGTTCTGGGAATGAAAGGGAAAGAAAAATCTTAGTATCTTCACTGTGAGGGAAAAAGCCAGAGAATGTTCATTATTTCCAAAAGACTGAAATTTTGCATTAAGTATTTTTTCTTACTTAAAGTGTAAGTAAGAAAAAATCTTTTGCTTCACTTGTGGGCAAGATCTACAATCTGGAAGCTGCTGATAGCCCAAGTTACAAACACTACATGCAACAGTTTCCCTGGGCCAATGATGATGAACCTATGAGGCATGTCATAGGTGACATGCCACTGTCACAGGCCAGGTTCCACCAGCACCCAACAACAATTCTTGAAAGTGTCCCCATTCTCACACAATTTTCAGAGGCTGTGGAGGCCATGGGAGAAGGGATGTGCTCTTGCGGAGCCTCCAGGCATCCCCAGGGAGGGCCATGCTCTTGTGCAGCCTCCCAAAACTGTGTGAGAATGGGACCTGCTTTAATGTGAGTTTTGGAGCCTTCAGAGGCAGCGGAAGAATATTTTCTGAAGCTGCTTCAAGAACAAAGGCCTCCTGTGACCTGGAGCAGCCTCAGATAGACCACAGGAGCCTGTTAACTAAAAGAGAGCATCATCTGAAGGTAAGGGGCGCATGGCCCACTGAGCCACAAGGGCAATCGTGCTGCTTCCCAAGTTTTGCAAGCCTTGGGAAACAATGTGAGGCTGCCTTTTGGAGTGGCAGCAGTGGCTCTAGGACTGAAGTCAAGGCCCAGGCCTCGACTTCAGGTCCAGCTTTGGCACTGCTATCAAGAATTGCTATTCATGGTGACCTAGATGGGAGGGAGATAGAGAATGTTTCTCTGTTGTTTGGGGAAGGGGTGTGTGTGTGTGTGTGTGTGTGTGTGTGTGTGTGTGTGTGTGTGATGCCAGCAGTGTCAAGTTAGGTATTTTCTGAATTCTTGACATGTCAACCTCACAAGGGTTGTCAACACAGTCCTGGCCTAACGTGCCACTAACTCAGCTGTATTGAGTTGTAGTAAAGTTACTTAATTAAGACACATGGCAAATTGCAGTAATATACACAATTTGGTCTTCTAGAAAGGTATTGTATTAGCTACACAGAGGTAAATTCTACTGCAGATGTTTTGGGGGTTTTTTTGTAAATAATGATCTTCGATAAATAAACAGAACCTTTCAGTTTCAATAGTTGAATATTGGCTTACCACATAGATTTTTGTGTAGTGGTTAATAATATTTTTAAAGTAGTATTGAATAACCTGAAAAGAATATGCAAGAAGGGAAAATCACCTGTGTAGAAGATATAATCAAACTTATTTTCCAGTAATTTTCCTGTTTCTTCAGGACCAGCTGTCACCACAGCAAAGGTTTGCTGTAAAATAGAAAAGGAAGTTCATATTCAGTCAAGTTGCCTGCATATCAGACAGATGGTGTTTTCTGCCCCTGAAACTTTGCAAGATAAAAAGCCTCTTGGGAGCAATTTGGAGTAAGGAAATGATGCACTAAATTAAAAGGAAATTAGGATTTTCCTTAAAAAGATTTTAATTTTAAAATGATTATTTTTTTATTTAATGAGAATATAGTAATAGGGAACCTATGATTTTTTTTTCCTGTCTAACTTTGGGAATGGAATTGTCCTGCCTTCATAGTAATCTCCTAAATTCATTCTTCCTTTATCTATCCCAAATAGTCTTTTGTTAAAGTAACAATATATACTTAGTCCTCTACACTATACTTGGATTTTAAGAAAAACAGAAAGCACATAACCTACATCCAAAATAAACTGACACTGCATATCCAACTGTTAACTGTACATCACCCTTTTGCTGTGGCTGGCTAAGACAGAGCTGACAGCCTTCTTCGTTGAAACCAAGGGGCTAGAAAAAGCACACTAAACCTCAAAAGGTTACCACCACCAGCACCACCACCACCACAGTCTAAAGGGGCAGAAATTAACTCAGCTTCCAAAAACAGATTAAAAATCGGAGATTAGTTCAGATCCAGAGTTTTTCCTCAATGGGCCTAAAGAATTGCCCTCTCATGATTAATTAAGACAGTGGTTCTCAACCTTTCTAATGCCGTGACCCCATAATACAGTTCCCCATGTTGTGGTGACCCCCAAGTGGGTGTGGCCACCAATAAGAGGGAGTAGGACAGCTAGGGAAAAGGGGAAAAAATGGCGGACAGCATGGTTTGGCGACCCCCGTGAAATGGTCGTTCGACCCCAAATGGGGTCCCGACCCACAGGTTGAGAACCACTGAATTAAGACAAAGGCAGAGGAAAAAGCTTCATTCTGATTTTTTAACAAGATAAGCTGGCAGTTGAGGAACTCACTGGATCCAGATAACAAGGCAATGCTTCTGCAAGGAGCTTTTCAGTGCAGCTGCTCACTTCTGAAGGTTTGAGAATCACACAATTCCCTAGGAGAAGGAGAGAACACTTTACCATGGTTGCAACAGATTAACATCCACCACATGCTTGCATCTTTAATTGCATTGCAATTAAGCAATGGAACAACCTGCCTCCAGAAGTGGTGAATGCTCCAACACTGGAAGTTTTTAAGAAGAGACTGGATAGCCATTTGTCCAAAATGGTGTAGGGTTTCCTGCCTGAGCAGGGGTTGGACTCGATGACCTCCAAGGTCCCTTCCAACTTTATTATTATTGTTATTATCTCCTGGAAGAACACCCATAAGATCTAATGTCTAAAATGAATTAGGAACTAGCTTCTCACTCACCAGCTGCAATGGCTCCCACAAGGGGCAACAAAGTAAGCTGGATAGGGAAGTTAAAGGCTCCAATGATCAGCACCACACCAAATGGTTCCTTGCGAATGAAGGCGCAATCCAGCTGCGTCAGCTACAGAAAAACCAGGAAAAAAAAGTTCAGATAGAAAGCCCTTCTTCAGTTTAATGAGATAATATATCCTTTAGATTTTCACCCCTCTCCAATCTAGAAACATTCCTTTTCATTTGTCCTCCTCCCACTCAGCTTCTCTCCTTACTAGGTTCTTGTTCACGCTTTCATCCTTCATCCAGCAGTTTAAGTTGTTAAGAGCGTTGGCCAGCTCATTTCTGACTAAGAGAATCTCAGTGGTCTCAGTTTCAAAGCAGGGCTGCGGAGAAGAAAGACAAAATGAGATGCATCAGTGATGTCCGTGCTGAGTTCAGAGGTGAACTATGCAGCAATTCTTCACTGAGCAAACTCGTGTCTCATTCATAGTAAAGTTTTATCATGCTATCATCTCAATTGATTCTTGAAATGTAATATTTGGGTGTTACACCAACTAAGCACTAAGCTTAGTTCTCTAGATACTTAAACTTTAATCAAGCAGGAGGCTCACAGATAAACTCAGCTACAAATAAAACTATAAAGTATATAGTTAGATGACTGACTATGCAAAGAAATTAAAGTCTTGATAAATTTAGATGTTTTTGCCCCACTTTTCTGAAATAAAGTACTTGGCTGTACTCTTAATCATTTGTTGACTGCTCAACTATGTTTACATAATGATTTTCCATATCCTGCTTGCCACCTTGCTAAACTCAGTTCTCATGGCACATACAGAAAACATTGCTTCCTTTTCATAATTCTTTTCATGGAAAATCTAACAAAGAAAAAAATAGAATAGCTGTCCTATGTTTATTAACTGGCAAGCAAGCCCTTCATTTGCAAGTCTCCTCTGAGCTGTCGGGTGCTCTAGATGGATGGCCCACTCACCTTGTGTAGGTCCTCACACAGGGCACGCTGTATATCGGCCTGTCTTTCTTCCAGAAAGTGACACAGGGCTTCCAGCTGTGTGACCCGATACTCCTTTGGACGGGTCTTTCCTGACATCCAGGTAGCACGTAAGCAATCTACTAGGCCAGCATAGGGGTTTGTACTAGAGCAAAATAAACACTCATAAAATCAAAAGCGTTATGGGAAAGTCCCATTCTTTTTTATCATTTATGTTAATCCTGATCCCACAAGGCAGGATGCTCTGTAAGAACTGGATGGATAACTGTATTGCCTTTCTTTACTTTAATAACAGAGTTTGGGAATTTCTGCCATGGCTCAATACGTTTTTTGGCTTCCCAACACTTAATACAAAGATTTTTACTTCAGAGAAGACTCAAAATAATATTTTCCTTTTGGACCCACACTTGTGTCATTTTTTTTCTAAAGAATGTCTACAGACCCCTCACATCCTGGACAAAAACCATTTCAACTTCTTCCCTTAAGACGATGCTATAGGGCATTGCACACCAGAACAACTAGACATAAGGACAGTTTTTTTCTCCATGACGTCACTCTGCTTAACAACTAATCCCTACAACACTGTCAAAATACTTAGTAAAGCTGTATTATTATGATAATCCTCATCTTTCCTATTATCTATCCTTATCTTCTTATGACTATAACTTTACTGCTTGTATCTTACAATTTATATTGTTTTTTTTACCCTAGTATGATTTATGTGGTTTGTTTAGCTAGTACTCTATAACTATCACTAAGTGTTGCATCATGATTCATGATGAAGTGTTGTTTTTCACGATTTATGATGAATGTATTTTCATGTTGTATATGATCATGATTATTAAATCCTTCGTTCACGTGCGAATGATGAAGACACATGGTGACAACTAAAAATGCTTTATTCTCCTACTCCAACTCCAAGCAAAAAACAAAAGGCACACAGGCCTTTTTATAGGGCTTGAAACCCGGACAGAGTGAACCAATAAGAGTTCTTCTTTCTTCGCGCCTTGCGCATGCGCAGAAGGCTGGCGCCACTCTGTCTGGTCCCGGGCAGCTTTTAGAATGCCCAGGACCATTTGCAACAATTCTGGGCCTGCTGAGTTTCCTCATCAGGCCCAGGACACAACACCCCTCCCCCCTGGATAGAACACACACAATTCCCCATTTCTTTACAATAATAATCAAATAAATTAAAAGAAAATAATAGCCTGTTCACATGCAGACACCCTTCTTATAACTAATAGAGTTAGCTAACCAACCCACTCTCTAATGTGGACTTCGTGTGTCTATCTTCTACCTCACATAGGTCCCATCTCCTCAACCTAGACCTGTAAGGTCCCTTGTACTGACAAGAACCTCACATATTCGCCTAGATGCTTAGGAGGGGCCTTAGCCCGTTGTGACCTACGCAAGGTTAGGGAGGGTGCCTGGCCTGTCAGCTCACCTGCCCAGCTAGGCAGACCAGGACTTGTTCTTAAGGGCACCTGGCCTACCGGCCCGTCTATTGGGCTCGCTATGCACAAGTTTTGCAGGTGACCCCTGGTGAGGCGTGCCAACAGAATTGCCAGAGCTCTCCCTAATCTCTGAGAGCAGCTGAAATTCCCCAACCCTCTGAATTGGCTGAGGATTCCCCAACTACCCTGGATGGCTCCAGGGAACTTAGTCCCTCAAACCTGCGACCAGTCTCGGACGTGACCTGCGTTGCAGGTGTGCCCCAATACTCCCAGTCCGCTGTGGCCGAGGTGCCAGAGTCAGTGGCCACCTCTATGGCAAACCCCGCCTCAGGTGAATTCCTGTTTGGAGCTCTTGCGGATACGCATGACTCCCTGTTCGGCGCAATAGCTGAACTCTGAAGATGCCCTTGCACCTCCCCTGGGAAATCCCTAGTGACCTGTGGTACGTCCCAGCAACAGTGAGATTGTGTCTCAGAAGGTTGACCTGAAGTGCGACGTGGTTCCTGGGCCCCCTACCCCCCGAGAGCGGAGGCATGGGAGGAATCCACAGGGGACAACCACCAGCGCAGTTGATTGATGTGACACCACAGGACGCGGCCATTTCCCAAGGTCACTTCGTATGAGAGAGGTCCAGAAATCTTACAGATGACAGCAGGAACCCACAGATGACCAGGAGCGTAGTTCCTAGACCAGACCGGATCACCCAACTGTAGTCTCCTTGGTGCCCACGGTTGCGACACCTGTGAAGCCACCCCGTCTGAGTGCAACCTGTCCAATTTAGTAATGAGTCTGCGACCCCAGCGGAGATCAGCTGGGCTCTTCCCAGTGGTCATGCAAGGTGTGGTGTGGTGTGCAAGAAGAAAGTCAGCTAACCTGTAATGCCAGCTACCGAACGTGAGTCTTTTGAGTGCGTCCTTGGTGGTGCGCACCATCCTTTCAGCTTGCCCGTTGGTGGAAGGGCGGAAGGGAGCTGACGTTGCATGCTGGATCAGGTTGGCCTGAAGAAAAGCCTGGAACTCAGAAGAGATAAATTGAGCGCCATTATCTGAAACCAGGACATCTGGAAGTCCATGTGATGCAAAAATTCCTCTCAACACCTGGATAGTCCTGGCAGTAGTAGTGGAGGAAACAGGAACAACCTCTAGCCACTTGGAATGGCTATCAACAAGGATAATGAAGAATTGCCCCTGGAAGGGCCCAGCATAATCTAAATGTACCCTTGACCAAGGTGTGTGTGTCTCCTCCCACATGTGTACAGGGACCTGAGGCATTTCAAGCCCATGCACCTGAGCCTTGATAGCTTTATCAAGCCCAGGCCACCAAAGATGGCTGCGCACAAGCGCTTTCATCCTGACTATCCCAGGATGTCCCTCATGCAGAGAGATCAATACTCTAGACCTCAATGAGGCTGGGATGACTACCCTGCTACCACATAAAAGGCACCCATTAAAGGTAGACAAAAACTTTGAAATGTCACATCTGGACACGTGTCAGGCCATCCTGACAACACCCATGTCAGCACACGTGTAAGAGTGTGATCAGTGGCAATTTCAGCAGCCACATCCCTAGCATTGAGGGGAGATTCAGGCAACTCCTGAATGGAAAGAATATTTATGGCAGGAGCAGGGTCTGCTTCTACCTGAGTTAAAGGCAATCTGCTTAGGCCATCTGCATGGCCCATTTCTTTTCCAGGTTTGTGAACTAGAATGTAGTCATATGCTGACAGGAAAATGGACCATCTCAGCATATGAGGAGAAATGATATGTGGTGTCTGTTTATTAGTAGTAAACAAACCCAACAGAGGCTTATGGTCTGTATAGACCGTGAAGTGGTGGCCATATAAGAAATCATGAAATTTCTTTATGCCAGCCACTATGGCCAAAGCTTCTCTGTCAATTTGAGCATAATTTCACTCTGCAGAAGACAGAGTCCCTGAATAATAGGCCACAGGCTAAGTACTGCTCCCACCCCATAAGGAGATGCATCGCATGCGATGCAAACAGGCAGTTGCTCATTGTTGCTCATTCAAATGCGCTAAAACAGCATTAGAAGTGAGCAAGGCCTTAAACTCATTGAAGCTCTTGTCATGGACTTTAGTCCACTGCCAATGAGCCTGCTTGTCTAAGAGTCTATGTAACGGCTCAGCCACTGCAGCTTTGTGTGGGAGAAATGCATGGTAAAAATTTAATAGCCCCAAGAAGGCTTGCAGCTCACTCTTGGACTTGATGCTTGGGGCCTGTTGAATAGCTTGTAGTTTAGCTTCAGTAGGGTGAATGCCTTGGGCATCAACCTGAAACCTAAGAAGTCAATGGAAGTGACTCCTATCTTGCATTTATCCTGCTTTAGCTTAAGGCCTGCTTTTTGAAAATGAAGCAAGACAGCCCTTAATTTTTCTGCTAAATTTTGAGATGACTCCCCAGCAATGAGGACATCATCGAAGTAGGGACAGACCCCAAGAATACCTCGAAGTGTGCTCTCCATGACACTTTGGAATATGCCAGGGGCTACATTGACCCCAAATTGCAGTCTCTTGACCTTGAAGGCCCCCCTGTGAGTTACAATAGTATGGGCCTCTGCAGCTGCCTCATCAACAGGTAGCTGTTGATAGGCCTGTGCCAGGTCAAGCTTCGCAAAAATGTGCCCCCCCCCCGAGGGAGGCCAGGATGTGGTTTACAACAGGGACTGGATAAGTGTGCTGTTGCAACGCCTTATTCAGTGTACTCTTGTAGTCTGCACATATACGTATTTCCCCATTAGCCTTTAGAGGTGTTACTATGGGAGTTTCCCATGGACTAGAATACACAGGTTCTAAAATGCCCTGCTGGAGCAATTTGTCCAGTTCAGCATCTATCTTACCCTTGAGGGCAAAAGGTACCCTCCTAGGCTTAACCCTGATGGGCATGATGGTTGGGTCTAACCATAGCAAAAAGGGAGGCCCCTTGTAGGATCCTAGTTCTGAACTAAACACATCTGCAAACTCCTTGCAAACCTCTGCAAGGCCCAGCGTTTGCAAGCTGTGCAGCCCAGTTACTTGGATTCCCAGAGCCTCGAACTAATCGAGTCCAATAAGACCCGTCCGTTCACCCCCAACAACCACCACATCTAGGGAACCTTCAAAATCCTTATCCTGTACTTTAAGAGTGGCCTCCCCCCTAACACACACCATAGAATTTTGAAAATCAGTGAGTATTAGATTCAATGGCCTGAGTTTAACTCGAAGGCCACTACTGCTGCAAATCTTTTTGAAGGTATTAATTGAAATAATGGAAAGAGCGGACCCAGTGTCCAACTCCACCCGTAAGGGAACCCCTTGCAACCTTACATTAATGGAAAGTTTCTTCTTAAGGGGCTTGTGTGTCCCTGTTCTCAGAATGCTCCTGCGCGATGTGCAGAAACCCACCCTGTGTTGGCTGGGGACCCTGGTACCTTTCTGAAGCAATTCTTCCTGAGGTTGAACCTTCTGGCGACCCAAACAGATGGATGCAATGTGGCCTTGCCTGCCACATGCCCAGCAAATTGTGGAGCGGAACCGGCAATCAGCTCGCTTGTGGCGTCCTCCACACCCGAAGCATTGAAGAGATGCTGTGGCCTTGACCAGACGTCCCTTCTGCCTCCTCTCAGCTGGCTAGTGAAGTCTGTCGACCTCCTCTTCAGGATCCATTTCTGATCCTTCTCGAGCGTCCTCTTGATGGATGGTAGCTGTGTCTGGAGGATTCCTGGTGAGGCGCAAGGCCTTCACAGCCCCACCTGCTGCTTCCTCAGCTGCCACCTCTCGCAACGCATCTTGGAAGGAAACCTTTTGCAAAAATCTTTTGTTGTAAGGCTCTTACAACAAAAAGCCGCAGACAAAGCAATCTCGCAGCCTCTCTTCCAGATCCTTGAACTCACAAGGTCTGGCTGCTTGCCTTAAGGCCGCAATAAAGTCTGCAGCAGATTCACCCAGCCTCTGGTCTCTCTGCTCGAACGCGTGCCTCCAAGCAATGATGGATAACTTCAGCTGGAAGTGTTCCTTCAACATTTTCTTCAAGTCAGTATATGTTACTGACTCCAGAGGTGCAGGGGCCACCAGATTTTCTGCAATGTCAAAAGCTTCTTGTTCACAGGCACACAAAAGAGTTGCTGCCTTCAGGCCATCTTCTCTAATCTGATTTATTCTGAAGTAGTTCCCCACCCGTGCTACGTAGGAATTCCATCTCTCTGGGTGGGAGACATCAAAATCAGTCAAGCAACCAATCTTCAACATTATAAAGTTTACAATCTTCACCACTTGCTTCCTCTGCAAGCTGCTGTTTGGGGAAAGGGTCCTTTAGCTGAGCTCACCCTCCAGCGACGCTATACTGGCGGGCTGGGACGCTGATTCAGACGCCGTCTTCCCCTCTTCAGGACTTCCAGGGTAAGTCCTTAAATCTTTTGTTTCAGCTTGCAAAGGATCCCACCTTCGTCGCCAGTGTTAAATCCTTTGTTCGCATGCGAATGATGAAGACACATGGTGACAACTACAATGCTTTATTCTCCTACTCCAACTCCAAGCAAAAAACAAAAGGCATGCAGGCCTTTTTATAGGGCTTGAAACCCGGATAGAGTGAACCAATAAGAGTTCTTTCTTCGCATCTTGCACATGCGCACAAGGCTGGCGCCGCTCTGTCTGGTCCCGGGCAGCTTTTAGAATGCCCGGGACCATTTGCAACAATTCTGAGCCTGCTGAGTTTCCTCATCAGGCCCAGGACACAACAATGATTATCACTGTTAGTCACTGGAGAAGGGCCTAATGCTGAGAAAGATTGAGGGCAATAGAAGAAGGAGACAACAAAGAATGAGGTGGCTGGATGGAATGTGAACTTAAATGGACTCCAGAAAATGGTAGAGGACAGGAAGACCTGGAGGAACGTTGTCTGCGGGGTTGCAATGGGTCGGACATGACTTCGCAATTAACAACAACACTATTACTTGTATGTACACTGAGAGCTTATGCACAGGAAACAAATTCCTTGTGTGTCCAACCACACTTGGCCAGTAAAGAAGTAAGAAGAAAGAAAGAAGATCTTGGGCCAGAAGCAAGAATAGTTGCTCCTATACTTTTCTTATAGTTTTCTTACAAACTCAGTTGATCATATCCATATAATAATCAGTTTTTTCCTTTCATGCAGCAATTGATTCTGACCTTAGCATTTAGATTATTGGGATTGAAACTAGATATTCTCCATGATCTCCTTCAGCCCTTACATTCTTTAATGTTAAAGTTACTTCAAATAATTCATCTCAGCTTGCCATTTTTCAGGTGTTCAGTGTGAGCTTGGGCTCTCAGATCCTGATCACCATTGCCATAAAAACTGAATAATTTGCCTGGAGAAGAAATGTACTGAACAAAATGAGACAAACAGGATGGGATAAGAAAAGGATGCTTGCTCCAGATTTTAATTTAGTTTCTGCTACTGTTCAATTTTTAAAGCAAGTTCTTTGCAAAACACCACCTATTCAAACAAGATTTCAGTGTTTTATATTTTTTGGCAGTGTTGATATGACATGATATATATGATGATTTAATATGGTTCTCCATTCACCCAATTCCAAGTTTGCACAATGTTCTCTTTTAATTATCCAGAGATGCTGAGCCTGGAAGAAAAGATTTGGCTTACTTATGCTTTCTGCTCATTTGTATACATGGGTACTGAAGCCTAAGTCACTTCCTGTTCAAATTACTGTAAGTAATATGCTTTACAGAGGACTCCCTTTAAAGACCACTTGAAAGTAACAATTGGTCCAGTAGGCATGCACAGTATTGGGCGCTCCTAGATACTCCCATATTTCATCTCTATTGCACAAGTTGCACTGTCTTCCAGTTTGCTTCTGGGTGCAATTCAATGTTCTGGTTATCCCCTTTAAAGCCCTCTGTGGCATATGACATGATTATTTGCAGAATCACATCTTCCTGAAACTATTTGCCTATCCTATTACATTAAATAGGATAGATATGTTCCAAGTCCCTTCACTGAGATATTTTTCATCTAGTGAGTCATTGGAGATGTTTCTTTTCCATTGCTGCCCCTTATGGAACATTCTGCCCCCCCCCATTGATTCAGCAGACACCCCCCCCCATCCTTTTCGTTTTTTAAAAGGCCGTCAAGATCTGTTTTTTTTAGCCAAGCACTGGGACTGGACAGAATAAAATAGATAGAATGGAATTGGGGTAATTGGAATTGGCCGTAAAGCATCCTAGGGATAAGGTGTCAGGGTTTTGGTTTTGCTTGACAGTTTTATTGTTTCCTACTTACATTTTATAGTTACTGCATTATATTGCTGTTTGTGAACATCCAGAGTTATTTAAGGTGGGTGAAGTCATCTAAATAAATAAATAAAATCCCTTTCTGAATTAAAGCTTGATCTGCCATAATAAGTCCACTGCCTACCTATAAACCAATTTAAGCCCTCCATAGCATTTTACTTGGAAAACCTCATAATCTTACACTGTGATTTCTCAGTATGAATGCTAAACACCTGAACAAAGCTATTTGTTTGTTAAAGAAACAAGAGTGGCAGAAAAGCAGAATATTTTGGCCAAGGACCAGCAGATTGAAGTACATAGAAACCAACAAACACACATCATGCAACTCAACTGCTACACCAAAATAATTACTTCCACAAGAGTTCCTATAGCGAACTTTGGACTATTGAATCCCATTGGCTTGTCATGTTGGCTACAAAGTGATACAAAATACCTTTGAAATCATCCAGGTGAGTAGTGACAAGGTGCCAAGATGTTTGCAAAGTTTTCCTGGAAAAACTACAACTCCCATGCCCAAAGCTTGCTAGAGTCCCATGTGTAACCCTGTATTTTCCAAGCTTGGGAACAAAGTCAGTTGCTTTGTAACAGGGGAAGTTCATGCAGGGGAATAGTTCATATACATAGCAATTGCAATGACTTTTTAAAATTCAGGATATTTTTGTATGGTTTTTTTTTCCATTCATTTTCTCAGCTATCTTGCTTATTTGTATTTGCCTGACAAAAGTTCTATGCATTTTGCACAATAGGCAGAGAGTAAGGATGGACAATGTTTCCAAGAACAGATAAGCAACATTGCAAAGAAGCAAGAGAAAGCCGACTGAATGTTTCCTATTATGTTGTTATTAAAAGTACATACCTTTTTTATATGGAGAAAAGAGATTATATTATCCCACATACTAAATCTAACATACTTCTGTAATGTATATAATGTGTTTTTCTTCATCTTTGTTGTCCCCTTGTGAACACAGTTTTAAGTGCTCTCTCTGAATTTGTACATCATGTAAGTCCATAATTTGATTTTTGAGTTTTGATGTAACATGTTTTGTGAACTCTGTCACAAGTGTCTTTAAGCAATGTTTATAGCTTAGCATGTGTGAAGTTTCTCACTATAGTCTCAGTAAATCCCTAGATCCAGGTGAATGTGCTTCTGATTCATCCCTGTATATCAGAGTTCCCCAACCTTTTTGGCTTTATGGACCAGAGGGGGAAGAGGGGATGGTACAGCGCAAGCGGCAGGCAAGCATACACATGCAACTCCATTTGCGTGCCCACTGCTCAGACAAATGGAGTGCATGTGCACACACCCACTGCTCGCGTGAGTAGGGATGTGCACGCACACACTTGCCCACCACTTCCGTGGCCCGGTTCCGAAAGGCTCAAGGCCTGGTAGTGGGCTGTGGCCCGGGGGTTAGGGACCCCTTTCATGCCATATATAGTCCTCGACTTACAATAGTTCATTTAGTGACCGTTCAAGGTTACAACATCACTGAAAAAAGTGACATGACCATTTTTCACACTTACAACTGTTATAGCCTCCCCATGGTCATGTGATCAAAATTCAGATGCTTGGCAACTGACTCATATTTATGACGGTTGCAATGTCCCGGAGTCATGTCATCACCTTTTGCAACCTTTTGACAAACAAAGTCAATGGGGAATCCAGATTCACTTAACAACTATGTTACTAACTTAACAAATGCGTTGATTCACTTAACAACTATGGCAAGAAAAAGTTGTTAAATGGGGCAAAACTCACTTAACAAATGTTTCACTTAGCACCAGAAATTTTGGGCTCAATTGTGGACATAAGTCGAGGACTACTTGTACCTACCGGACTCTGATTCTACTGTTTTACCAACAGAATATCACACAAACTGAACTCAACAGAAAATACAGTCCAGTAATCTGGGGAGATCCCACATAACCCGTGTTTCCTCTGTACCGGTCTCTTACCTATCGTAGTCTTGGGATGTGCAGGAAGTGTCCTGGGGTTTGTGGGACTTTGGATCGGATTTCCCTGAGGAGCAACTCTGGGTGCTCCCACTTGGTTGTCTGTTTTCTTGCCTTCTGCTACCTTGCCCTGAAGAGCCACTTTGGTGGGAAGCATCTTGGGGTTTTGGGGTTTGTTGTTGCTTTATAGAATGCTCTCCTGAGCTGCTACTCTGCATGCCACCTTGTTGGCTGCTACTTTCTGTACAACTGCCCTGGTTTCCGGTAGTCTGCCACCCTGTACTCGCAGGGCAATCTGTGCGTTTATCCTTGAAAGGGATGTCATGGAATTTGTGTTGAGCCAAAGTAGCACCTCTCTGATGTTGAGATTGCCTGGATACGAGCTGTCCTGAGCTGCTACTCTGCCTTCCGTCTTGTTGGCTGGTAATTTCCGTGAGTTTGTACTGGTGTCTAATAGTCTGCCTCCCTGAATTCGCAGTGTCCTGTGTGCGTTCATCTTCAAGAGGAATTTCATGAAGTTTGTGTTCAGTGAAGGTAGCACCTTGCTGGTCTTCAGACTGCCTGGATAGATCCTGAAGTTTGCGTTGTCTTACGTCCCACTGCCCTAGAAGTACACTTTGCACTATTCCTCCAGCTAGAAAAAGAGAAGAAAATAATCAGATGTGCTCTCTTGTTGCTATTAATGCCTATACATTTTTTGTATATAACTGCTAATGTTTACTACTTCTAATAAAAGGGAAAAGATACACACACACACACACACACACACATACATACACACATACACATATATATATACTAATTACTAAGTCAGTTTCAGGAAGATCTTAATTTATTAGTCCTATTCTAGGCCCATGGATTCACATCTATTATATTCTGTATTGAACAGAACAGGATTTGGTAGTATAGTCATAAGCTGTGACACATTTCAGGGCATTCCCTGCCATTTAATAAAAATCACAAATGTTTTAAATTATCACGAATATTCCTGAATGCAAAGGGAACCAACCAGGCAGGTAGTAAAATGAGATGGTAGAATCCACAATGTCATTTTAGTGTACAGAGAGAATCACATTTTTGAATGGTTTAATAAATAGCCTGTAAATTTAGTACCCATCAATTGAAATGTGGCGTTGTAAAAATGGACTAGAACAATTTTATTTTTACTTTGTTTTTAAATTTGCACTTTTAACATTGAATGATTTATATGGAATCCCCTATTCTCTCTCTGACTCTGTCTCTCTGTCTCTCTCTCAAATTATACATTGTACATTGTGCTGTTTGTGTAGCCCATTGTGTATTGAAGTGAGAAGTGTTGGTGACTGTGTACATAGATCAAACTAGCTATGGATTCAAATAGCAAATTGTGCAAAGTATCCATAATAGGTTGTATAAATAACTTCTCTGGTGAATACATTCTCCTAGAAAATTTCTCTAGGGCTAATTTTTCCTCCAGTTAAATTCAAGATCAAAAGTAATATTAATTGTTAGAAAGGAAAATGACTGGGAAGAAACATCAGTGAGACCAGTATCCAGTTATTTCCACCATAGTTCCCATTCTTTTTTTTAGGTATTTTGCATGATCTATGAGATTTATGTACTCCAGGGTCTGGCTATGAAAAGCACCTAAAAGCTTATCCACTCTGAATCACTAGATGGATAGGCCAGACCTGCAGAAGATACCATTATAGTGTTAGTCAGAAGAATTAAGTATCAATGGCCCTCTAATATTGGTTTATCACCAACTCTCATCACCATTAGCTAAAATGATTCATGATTATAGGGTCTGACTGAGCAATGTAATAATGCAATTATATCTGGCTAGTCACAGGTTGCCTATATCAGATAGATACAGAGCAGCCTCTGAAAATAAATTCTTTCATATCATCCCCCCCCTTTATTATGTATATAAAATCACCATGCTTACCTATGGTCAGGTATTAAATACTGGAAGTAAGAAAGTGGTATTAATTTTCTGATTTGGGCAACTTTGGAATATACATATATAGTACCATTTTGGAATCTAAATATACTAAAACTGGTATGTCTGGAAATAATTATGTCAGTTAGAAAGTTATGGAATGGAATGTCTAATAAAAAAAGATATTTTCCCATGCCAAATTGACCTTATGGAGAAACTCAATTTTAAAAATTGAGAGAAAGACAGTGATATAGTAAAATTGGATGGAAGTGGAGATATTAACTTTGCATCAACTGATAGATGATGGAGATAAATGTTTAACATGCTTTGTGTTAACAGATAAATATCACCACCAGATATAACTCAATGACAATATTTACAATTACAAACTTTGTTAATAAGACTATTTGGACTAGCAGCATTTTTAAGACACCTGAGATACTAGAACAATTTGTTAAATCCTTTAAAATTAAAACACCTACAATTAGTTTTTATAGATATTTATTATCTCATTAAAAGTTGTATAAATTTGATGTGCAGATGTTAAGAAATGAATGAAATAAAGAATCAGAGGTTCCCATGCTGTCTAAACAATGGGAGAGTATATTAACTTCTATAGCAAGAGTGTCAATGGATCTCAAATTACAATTTATACAACACAAAGTAATACTTAGAATTTTTTAGCTCCATAACATCTATATATAAAAGGACAGTCAAAAAAAGCATTTGTGTTGAAGATGTAATAAGGATAATGCTTCTTTAAACCATGCTTCTGCAATGTCCTAATTTGAGGGGAAAATATTTTTGGGAATTCTATGTTTTGGGAGAAAGTGGTGAGCTATATAAATACGATTATGTGAAAAAAGCTAAAATTTTAAGAAGATAATATTAGTTTGAACTATATACCTAGTAGATGGAATTTGATAGTTGGATTGCTTAAAAGAATTCTTTGTGCCCTTTCTATGGCTAGGAATCTGATATTTCAGCATTAGAAAGATATGTGTATGGCTCCATTTATTCAATGGCTTGACGACCTGATTGCCCTTGACACTTATGAGCACATTGCCTATAGATCTAGATTAGTGATGGCAAACCTTTTAGAGAGCAAGTGCCCAAAAACTGGCCCCGCCCCTGCCCCACCCCCTGCTCCGCCCCTGCTCTGCCCCCCCATCCCCGCCCCACCTGCCTGCAGGGCCATTCACTGCCTCCAGGGCCCACCACAGATTGCCCAGGCAGCCCAGCAGTGCTATGGCGGCCACATCCTCTGCCCGTGCCCTGCAGCATCAACTGCATGATGGGGTATGAGGGCAGAGTCTTGTCTACGCTCCCTGGCTGCCATGTCCTTGGCTGCGCTGCTCCGCATGGGCCACGCTCAGGGGCGACTCTCCTCCAGGGGGGCTGCTGGAGAGGAGAGTGTCGCGGGAGGAGGCGAGGCTAGGGCAATGGCATATGTGCCCACAGAAACGGCTCTGAATGCCACCTCTGGCACCTGTGCCATAGGTTCGCCACCATTGATCTAGACTTTGTATAGACAACTATAATGAAATATGGACTCATTTATAGACAATATGTATGTAATTAAATAATATTTGGATTAAACAAGTATATATAGAACTGTAACTTTAGTTACAATTAGAAAAAATAATGTTATTGTTTAGTTACAGTGACATATTATTTTTATTGTCATATTTCTTTAATATTTCTGTTACATTTTTATGTGTTTTTTTCCTTCTCTTTGACTATGTATGTATCACCATCATAATTATTATTATATTTTGCTCTCTATTTTTGTTATTAATAAACAGTAAACATAGAAAACAGTTAATAGAAAACAGTTCTGTGGGAGGACAGCATCCCCCCCAGAGAAAGAAATATTTTGGGAATATTAAAAGGCAGAATATTATATTTTCCCAAAGGATCTTAAAGGCAGAAAAGCAGGCCCAGTTTTCTTAATAGCCCCAGGCAGAGACCAGCTCTGTAGAAATGCAGATTTGGTGATTCATTCAGGAAGACTAGAGCCAGGAAGCTTGCAGCTGATGAGATTAGAAAGACAAAGACCCCTAAAATCTACATCTCCACCCAAACTCTAAAAACATGACCTTTAGAACATAATAGGAGTAACCCAACATCATCAGAATACCAAAAGGACATGCTCAAAAGCTCAGGTCAAAGTTCATGCCACAGGAGCAGGAAACAACCTCAAACACAAAAGCCCAAGAAGGTATAAAAACCCACCACTCCCAGCTACATATGGTCAGCTTTCCCAGACCCACATTTCTGTCTGGCTCTGCTCTTCAATAAACTACAACCTTCTTTCTAAAGCAGTCTTCACTTTGTTTATTCCTGGCTTGACTGGACCCTGATGAAGATTTTTCTTTCAACAGTTCCTTTTTGACTCAATATATTTCCTCTACATCAGAGGTCCCCAGCCATGGACCAGCATCTGTCTGCAGCCTGTGAAGAAGCAGCCTGCGGAAGCAAGCAAAGCCCCATCTACACCCATGCGGGATCCAGGCCGCGCATAAAACCACACACCCCTGGTTCGTGGAAAAATTGCCATCCACAGAACTGGTCCCTGCTGGCACCCAAATGTTTGGAGGCCGCTGCTTTACATAGTATCCCTGGCAACAATAACTGGATGTCATAACATATTCTTAGATATGTAGCCCAAAATATTTCGTGCAATATTCATCTGTTATTTCCATTTTATAGATATATGACATATAGTAAGATTGAAAGCACAGCAATTAGTTCCCATTACAGGGACCTGTGCTTTTCAAATCTAGCACCAGAATTCATACAGTATTCATTTTTACAGGTACTTTATAATATGCCCCTTATTTGCATTTTATGGATAGAAACCTGAAACTGAGTTATAGGAAGGCTGAAGGCACAGCAACAAGTTCCCATGACAAGAACCTGTATCTTTCAAATCCAGTACCAGAATCCAAATGGGCTAGCCAATGAGTTTCTCTGACTGATTTTTACACCAGACTCCCAAAGCTCTGATTGTATCTAGTTCCTTTTTATCTAAACCACTTATCACAAGACAGAGAATCTCTGGCACTCCAGAAGTTGCTGACCAGCATCCCTCACAGTTTGCTATACTAGCTGAGGTTTCTGTGTAATATGATTCAGCAACATATGGAGGACCATCACAGCTTGTTCTCCGAGATCAGAATTATAAAATCTCAGAAGAGAATCCAACCAATGTTGCCTTAACTCCCTGCCCCCGTAGCTGAGCTGGGAATAGGCTCCCCTACACTAGAGTGGGACAACTTGGTGTCCTCCAGATATTTGAGGCTGAAATGCCTCTCTCTTGAAACTGATCATGTTGCCTGTGCAGGAAGAGAAAGAAAATTCAAAACTTCTGTAAGGCATCAGATTGTCAAGTCAGCTTTAGGAAGAAAATATGGGATTTGCTTCCAGCCTCTAAGCTTCTTTGATACCTTTTTCCATTGCTGCAGTTGTATTCCTCAGCCTCTACTTCTGCTTCTTTCTGCCTGGCTGGTTCTGGGTGCAACTGGTAAGTGGAAGTTTCCTCTTCACCCTGTTTATTTCTGGAGAACTGTTTTTTACTTAGCATGCTTATGTTGGTTTGTTTTCTTGGCACTCCATCTGATTGGTTGTTAACCAAAGCCCTCTTGTAATTCATTGGATGCTGAAGGTGCTGTGGGTGTGTCTCTGCAAAGCCACAAGAATGGGAAGGGAATATTCAATTCAAAGGATGTGACTGGAAGGGTGGAGATAATCCATATGGAGCATGTGAAGGCTGAGCTGGTCTTTTGGAACTATGTGGGCAGAGACAAGAAAAACAGGGAACCTGAGGGAGGGGGAGCGGTAAAACATAGGAATAGATCCTAATAGTACAGAAAAAAATATCAAATTTATATGCCACCAAGAGTTGCTGGGAATCAGGTAGCATATAAATTTAGTATATCATCATCATCCAGGATCTGAAACAAATGATTCTCTGTGCCAAGCTTACTTGATGAATGCAAGTAGAATTTTAAACAGCATCCACCCCCTACCATATATGATTTTAAAATATTGCAAAGTTTTCATATTTAAAACATTGAGAAATGAAATATTTTGCACTGTTGGCTAGGTAACCTCCCTAATAGTGCAATAGTGCCATGGGAATTGTCCTCCCTTGCAGTTACTCTGATGCTCAAAATTCCACTTTTCTCCTTCATCAGCCACAGGAAGGCTGGTATTCTGGAGAAGACACTCCCTCTTCATATGTGGAGTCCTTGTTTGTTTTTTTCAGAAACTGGAGTGAGCCATAATCTTGAAAAGACATGCTCCTATCATAATCCTGCACATGACACAGGAACCAACCACTTATGTCTTTGCACCTCTGAAAATAATCACATCAAACGAAGATGTCATCTTCCAGGCTATAATGAGAGTGTTTTAGAGTGCCTGTCCTTGATCAGAGCTCTTAATTAAGCATCCTGTGCTGGAGGGAACAGGTTACACTGGAAAACCTTTGGCACATTTACTGTGGAACAGCTACATGAGCAGCCAGAAGAATCTGCGTTATGAGTCATTCAGCAACAAGGCCTTTGATTGCCTGTGATGTTACCATCCCAGACCAGCCATAAATTGCAGCATCATGAGTTTCTGCTACAGAACAGATGATTAAGCAATTCACATGGCATTGTTCTGCTATAGGCTACATGCAGAATTATTATTTTATTGGTTAAATTTATATGTCTTTTCCATTAGATTTTTATTTTTATAGTAAATGAAATGTAAAAGTCTGATCAGTGGAAAAGATGATATATGTTAATATAGACCGCAAGACTTGGATCTTAATAAAACAGAATGAAATCTTTCAAGACTTTCAGCGCATTGGTTTTAATATCTTCAAATAAGCAGCATAGTTTATATATAATCTTTTCTTAGAAGAATGATAGACTAAGCTCTGGGACTATGCATCATTATAAAAAATAATTCAATAGGATACAGAATTTAAGTTAATATAGAATTAGTTTGTGGATTATTCTTCTGCACATCAACTTGGACAACATCCAAGGTTTGAACTTAGGAGAAGTTCAACATAATTTTTTAAAACATTAGAGCTTGTCTGTTCTCCAGCATGATGAGTGTAGAATCCACCGGTGGGTAATCTCAGCCTTCCTGCTTAGTTGAGACTAAGTCAGAAATCTGCCACGCCTCCTTCTGGGTGGACCTTGCCCAGTTTTTGACTTAGTCTTAGCTCAGCAGGACACAAAATCTTTTGGCTCCTCTGAACAGATTAGGTTAGACTAGTTAGTTTCTGATTGCATTTCAAATTTGTTGATCAATTTGGCCACTTGGGATACTGATTCAAAATTTCTCTTCAAATTGGTGACTCTGAATCAAGTGGTTTAGCTCCCTAGGGCGTGATAAGATCTGGGAAGCAGCCATTATTTTTGGCGCGAACGCCATTTTGGACATCTAACGAGGCACAATTGCCATTTTGAAAACCTCACAAGGCGCGGCCGCCATTTTGGAAGCCTCCCCACTACTCATTCCCTGTGCTCTGCCCAGGCTTTCATAATTTCTTCTGCCGTAACAGGCACGGAACTGGGGGGCATCATTTAAGGCCGTGATTACCGCTCATCGGCTCAATACAGACTCAGACTCAGTGAGGCGATTGGCATTTGAGGTCTTCACAGCCTCGGCTTTTATGTTCTGACAGGCTTGAGATTCTGGACAGATAGCAGATCCTCCCAGTCGCTGGTTTATAAATCTGCAAGTCCCCAATACCATTCTTCTAAAAAACATAACAGTCTGTAATTGTGAATTACTATCATCCTCATTATAATATATATTGTCACAAACAGTTTACCTTAGGAGGGGGAATTTTGGTCAGACCCCACCTGTCCCATCTAGCCGGTGTGGCGCTGTGCCACAAGGCCTAGCAGATGATTTTAGAACATTGTCTGGCTGTCTTCCATTGCTGTTGTTCAGAACGTGAGGTTTTACCTCTCTGACAACTATATCTGCATACTTCATCCCCCCTCCCTAGACATCTCTCTCCAGAATATCCAGTCCGCAATGGCAGACAGTTCAGCCTCTCAGCCATCACAGGGCTCTTCTGTTCCCCCCAAAGAAAAAAAGCGCAGATCATCTGAATTGGAGGCGGGGGGAACAACAAAATCTAAGGCAAAGGCCTCATCCACGAAGAAGCTCTCCAAAGCTGCTGAGAGGCAGGCCTCGAGGAGACATCAGGCACTGGACAGGGAGTTCTCCAGAGTACAAAGCCTCACTTTCAGTGGGACAGATGTGGTTTCCCCCCTTCCACTGGACTACTCACCATTTGATCCTCAATTTGCTCCTCCATAGGATGCCACTAGGGCATGGTCTCCTCAGGGGGAAACTGGACAGGTAGGTCCCCCTCCCACCGATCCCCAAGGTAATTTACCTCCCCCAGTACCACAACCTCCAGAAGCCACATATACCCCTATGGCAGCTGGCATTCGCCCCTCAGGCCAGCAGGGAACAGTTGGCCTGAGGGGCGCAACTGGAACAATTCTAGGCCTTTACACAATTCATGACCTCAATGGGTCAACAACCTTTATAGATGCCCCCTCCCCCCACCACCCATACCTCAAACAGATCCTACCCAGTTACCTGGCTCGGACATCTCAGATGCATCCTCCCAGTTAGGAGAGGAGGGATCCGAGATCTTTGAGACCTCGTACTTACCCATGTCAGAAGATGAGGAAGCCATGCCGGATACATCCCCGACATCGGGTCTCTTTGACCCTTCCCTATTTAGATCACTGCTTCTCAAGGCTTGTACCACGGCCAATCTTACTCCTGAACAGGACACTAAGACACCGACCAACACCACCCAGAACTCCAACCCTCTTTTCTCTGAGCCGGTGGTTGAGGAAAAGCAAATCCCATGCCCGTCCTTCTTCCGTACCACGGTGGAGGAGCAGTGGTCGGCACTGGGCAGTCTTCCATCTCCCAGTGTGACTGAAAAGAAACTTTTCAATGTTTCTTCATCCTTCTCTCCTGGAAGTACCACTTGTAGATACTGCCCTAACTTCCTTGTTTTCTACCTCCACCATTCCAGGAGACCTGGCAGAGGCCTTGAAGGCGGAGGAAAAGAAATTTGAATTTTCCCTCCACAGGGCTCACCAAGCATCAGTGTGGGCAATCAAGACGGCTACATCAGCGTCATTTTTCACTAGGTCATCCACCATGTGGTTGCGCGAGCTCCAGGAACTCATTCCTCCTGATCAGGTGGGACCACACCAAATACTGGGGAAAATGATCACAGTGTTGCAGTATGTAGCGGACGCATCACTCCACTCCGCCAGGTACTCCACAAGGTCTATCGCAGCCACGGTCTTGTCCTGTAGACTACTTTGGCTAAAACAGTGGTGAGCCAACCTTAAATCTAAATGGCGCTTGTCTACCACCCCTTATAGCAGCATGCACCTTTTTGGACCAGTCCTTGAACCGTATCTCATAGAGGGAAAAGACAAATGCAAGGTGCTTGCGCATCCCTCTAAGAGGATAGACAAGAAACCTCAACAGGAGGTCCGCAGGCATCCCTTTCATTCCAGCTATTTCTGGGATTGGAGGCAGCCCTTTCGTCTCGGGCAGTCCTGGGATTGGCCCTGGAGCTCTCGGTCCTTCCCACCTAGACAGGACCGCCAGCAGGACTGCCATAACTCTAGAGCCAGGGCCCAATACACCACCAAACAGCCCTTTTGGGGTTCGGGGGGCCATCCGTACAGACGGAGCAAGTGATGCCAGGGAGTCCTCTCCCATAGGGGGTCGTCTGTCCCTATTCACCAACACTTGGGAGACGACCACCACAGATGCATGGGTGATAGACACCATATGACATGGCCTCTCCCTGGAGTTCTGGTCCATACCTCCAGAATGTTTCCTAGCGTGTCCCAACATAAGAAATGCCACCAAGGCAGGACTTACGTCCAGAGCCATATCTCACCTACTGAAGATAGAGGCCATAGAGCCAGTTCCCACAGAACAGAAGGGGCAGGGATTCTATTCCAGTCTGTTCGTGGTGCCCAAAGCCTCAGGGGGCTGGAGGGCGATCTTGGACTTGAAGGGTCTAAACCACTTCTTAATCTACAAAAGATTCAAGATGCAGACCCTCAAGTCCATCCTGGCCAGCGTCAGGAAGGGGGATTTTCTTTCATCCATCAACCTGACAGAAGCATATCTGCATGTCCCTATCCTTCCCGAACACCAAAAATTCCTCCGGTTTTGTTACGCGCACTGGCATTTCCAATACAGGGCGCTCCTGTTTGGCCTTTCCTTGGCCCCACGGGTGTTTACAAAGATCCTAGCGGTCTTAGCCACTCATTTGAGAATGATTCCAGTGCGCGTACAATGCTATCTGGACGATATCCTGATCCAGTCTTCCTCCTTCCCATCAGCCCAGTCGGACCTGGACATCACCATCAGGATTCTTCAAGCTCACGGATTTTCCGTGAACTTTCAGAAGAGCCACAGTCCCCTCAAACCGCCTACTCCACCAAGGGGCGATTATAGATTCAAACCTATGCCAGGTCTTCCTCTCCCAGGAACGCCGGAACAGCATCCGAACCCTTGTCCACCCCATTTGGAGAGAGAGGGTAGTCCCTCTGGTCCTATGTCATAACTACTGGGGAAGATGGTCTCCTGCATGGGGATCGCCCCATGGGCCAGACTACACTCCAGAAGCCTACAATGGTTTCTCCTCCCTTTCCAGAAGTGGAATATGAGCGCTTCCACCAGGAAAGTGAGGGTCCCACATCAAACTATGTCTTCCCTTCTGTGGTGGACTTCCTCAGCAATGGTAAAGGGGACTCTATTCAAAGAGCCTGCCAGGTTCATCCTGACCATGGACGCCAGCCTCTTCGGCTGGGACGCTCATCTCCAGACACATCTAGCCCAGGGGCAATGGTCCCGTTCGGACCTGAGCCACAATATAAACTGGCTAGAACTAAGGGCCATCCACCTAGCACTCCAACACTTTTCCACCTTAGTGGTAGACAAACATATTTTAATACTGACAGACAATGTGGCAGCAAAGGCATACATCAACAGGCAGGGAGGGACCCAATCCAAGTCCCTGATGCTCGAAGCCCACAGTCTGGGCTCTTGGGCAGGACCAACCTAAGATCCATCAAGGCAGAGCATATATCAGGGGAGGCAAACCATCAGGCGGACTCCCTGAGCAGGGCCACAGTGGACCACTCAGAGTGGAGACTGGACCCACTTTTGTTCAGGGAGATAACGAGCAGATTCGGCCAGCCACAGTTAGACCTCTTTGCATCTCCGAACAACTCACACCTGCCGAGATACTTTACCAGGTACCCATCCCCACTGGCGGAGGGAAGGGACGCCCTCCGCAGTGAGTGGCCCAGGGGGTTGCTATACGCATTTCCCCCACTCCTGTTAATACCAGCAACCATCCGCAAGCTGCTCCAGGAACAAGCGGAGGTCATCTTGGTTGCTCCGCACTGGCCGCAACGGGCGTGGTTTGCCGACCTGGTGGAACTATTGATCTCTCCGCCATGGAGGATACCTCCAGACCGCATCTCCCTCAGCCAGGGGGCCCTTCAACACCCGGATCCCCAGTGGCTCCAATTGGCCGCCTGGCACCTGAGTGGAGAAATTTAGCTAGACAATCCTATTAGTCCAGGGAGATCTCGATGATCCAAGCCTCCAGGCACCGCTCGACCAATAGGATATATGATGCCACGTGGAGGAACTTCTGCCTGTGGTGCACTAAGCACCAACTTCAACCTCTGTCTGTAACCATTCCCAATATCCTAGACTACCTCTTAGAGGGTATAGACAAGGGACTAGCATCAAACACCATTCAGAGACAGGTAGCGGCTCTATCCACAGTGCTCTCTTGTGACAGCCTGACCCCATTGACACAAAACCCAGCAGTAAGTGCCTTTCTCAGGGGGGTGACCAATGCCAGGCCACCGGCGGTTCACCTCTATCCCTCTTGGGACCTGCCACGGGTACTACGAGCATTGATTTCGTCTCCGTTCGAGCCCATCAGGTCTTCTTCATTGAGACTCCTTTCTCTAAAGGTGGCATTTCTGATCGCAATCACGTCAGCCAGACGTATTTCGGAACTGGCTGCCCTTTTGGTCAGGAGTGACCTATGTACCTTCTATGAGGAGAGAGTGGTCCTTCGGTTGGACCCGGCCTTCATTCCGAAGGTCAACACCTGGTTCCATAGGAACCAGGAAATAGTACTCCTGAACTTTTGCCCCAACTCAGCGCACAGGCTGGAGAGACAGTGGCATATGTTAGACGTGCACAGGACTCTGCATTACTATATAAAACGAACCTCTGCGTTTTGAAAGTCAGAGGCCTTGTTTGTCTCTTTGCAACCCTCTTCCATGGGTCAAAAGGTTTTCTCTTCGACCATTGGAAGATGGATTAGGGCATGCATTGCCCATGCCTACCTCTCTCAGTCCCTACCGGTCCCCAAATGAGTTACTGACAACTCCACTCGCAGTGCGGCCACGAAGCGGCCTGGTCTACCCAGGCATCCATCGAAGAAATCTGCAGGGCGGCAACTTGGTCCTCTCCTTCTTCATTCATCAGGCATTACAAGCTAGATAAATTTGCCTCTGCGGATGCTTCATTTGGCCGGAGGGTGTTGCAGCAAGTAGTTCCTTCTGGTGGGACACAAGTCCAGACTAGTTACCCCCCGTAGGGACATGAGCGGCTTTGGTATGTCCCACCAGTGGATTCTACAGTCATCATGCTGGAGAAGGGGCGTTGTCTTACCTGAACGCCTTTTCTCAGCATGATGATGTAGAATCCACAGATTTTGTGTCCTGCTGAGCTAAGACTAAGTCAAAAACTGGGCAAGGTCCACCCAGAAGGAGGCGTGGCAGATTTCTGACTTAGTCTCAGCTGAGCAGGAAGGCTGAGATTACCCACCGGTGAATTCTACATCATCATTCTAAGAAAAGGCGTTCAGGTAAGACAATGCCCCATTTGTTACAATATACCTTTTTAGTTAGATAAAAGGTCTAATTATATCTAACTAAAATAAGTTAGATAGAATAACTTATGGAATAGTCTGTAATCTAACTAAAATAATTTTTATCCTTTTTGGGAGACAGGAGTTGGTTCTCAGTGGTTTCTCATCATTTTGCAATACGCTCAGTCTCATAAAAATAAATAACTAATTGTTATAAATATTTACACTGTGTATATGAAGTACATGGTAAAGAACACAGATTCCCACTGCATATGGTATGCAGTATGCAGTATGCAACAAAAGCAAATCAAAGTGAAACTTATTAATTATATACTGAAGGACTGAACCACATTATTTTTCTCTATAATCAACTAACATCTGTGAATGATTCTTAAAGATAGCAAACAGGAAAATGATTCCTGGTGTGTGATTAGCTATATATGTGTTGCACACATACAATAAATTTTGTTCAGACCGCCAGACATAAGTTCCACCCCAACTCTTTCTACCTAATAGATCTGAGCCAATTTTATCCTATTTAAATAAGATTCCCAGGTAGTTTTTCTATAGGATACAGGATATAAATTCCAATCTCGTGCTTGAAAGAAAGAAATTAAAAATTACAACTCAGTGTCCCAAAGACTCATCTTTGATGAAAAAAGTTTGAAAGTCTACATTTCTATGTTATGCCCAAAGTTTTTTGTCCATATAATCATTGCTTCTTTTACTTGTTCATCTTCCATTTTTAAATTCAATAGAAATTATACAATTTTTTAATCATTTTTTCATCAGAAGTCAACAACACCTGATCAAACTGTCTGATCTTTATAAAAAGCCATATGCTGTAACATCTTTGTCGTACCTTGATTGTATTTGCAAACAGGGCCACCATGATAAGTCAATGCCCTGGTCTTCTAACTCTTGTTTAGATTTTAATTTCCTATCTGTACTCAGAATATCCTTATATGTTATTTTTTTTTCAAATTTAACTAAATTTGGATGTGCGAATCCCATACTGGGATTTTCATGTAAATTTTAGGTTTTATCTTTTCCCGTACAGATAATAATGCATTTCTTATGTAGTGATTTTGGAAATATCTATGAATTTTATTCTTTTAATATCATAAAAATGCTTGCCACCAAAGTTGTAAGTCATGTCCTTCTAAATATAACAACCTTTTATTTCTGAGAGTTATCCATTCTTTTAGCCATGTTAGAGCACATGCTTGGTAGTATAAGGCCCAATCTGGTAGTCCAAATCCTCCATTTTATTTAATTTCTTGTAGCATTTTCAATTTAATTCTGGCTTTCTTTCCCTGCCAAATAAATTTCAAGATGGATCTATTCAAATCATCAAAAAAAATTCTATTTTTACAGGTATTGTTTGAAATAAAAAAAGAAGTTTTTGTAGAATATTCATTTTCAGAGTCGCTATTCTTCCTAGCACTGATAATTGTAGATTTTTCCATTTTTCCAAGTCAGTTTTTATTTGATTTAATAATTGTATATAATTATATTCTTTTATTATTGCACATCTTGCTGTTAGGTATTTTCCTAGATATTTCACTTTCTTAACTATTTGTAAGTCTATTTTTTCTGACAATTGTGTTTTTTGCTTATCTATCAAGTTTTTAACTATAACTTTGGTTTTTTTCTGTTTATTTTCAGTCCTATTATTTCTTCAAATTCTTCTATCTTTTTCAGTTATTTGGATGTTGTATCCAATGGCTCTTCTAGAATAAATATCAAGTCATCTGCAAATGCTTGTAATTTGTAACTTTCATCTTTTATCTCCATTCCTTTAATTTCCGGATCTTATCTAATATTTCTACTGAGAACTTCCAACATTAGTATGAATAGCAGTGGGGATAGTGGGACAGTGATGGGATTCAGCCGGTTCGCACTATTTAGGTAGAACTGATAGCTAATTTTTTGTTGCCCAGGCCCAGAATGGACTTCTGGAAGCAGCATCCACACACAGAACAGGTTGTTCACATATTTGAATCCCACCACTGTAGTGGGCATCCTTGTCTTGTGCCTTTTTTATATTAAAGTTCTCCCTATAGTCTCCATTAACAATTACTTTTGCTGTTTGTTTATCATATATTGTCTTAATAGTATTTATGAACTTTTCTCCAAAGTCCATACAGTTTAATTGTTGTATCATAAATTGCCAGTTTACATTATCAAAAGCTTTTTAGCATCTGGAAAAATTAAAGCCATTTGTTTTCCTGGATGCATTTTATATTATTCCAGTGTATCTAAAATAATCCTCAAATTGGTTTTTTTTTTGTTTTTTTGTTTTTGTTTTTTTTGGTAAAAATCCATTTTGGTCTGGATGGATAAATTCAGTCAAAAATCTTTTCAATCTCTCTGCTATTATTGAGGCAAAAAATTTATAATCCACATTTAATAATGATATTGGTTTATAATTTTTTATCTATGTCAAATCTGAATCTTCTTTTGGTATTAGAGAAATAGCAAAATTTGTGGGAAAGAAATTACAAACTCACAATGACTACTTCATATAAAGAAAACCTATGTAAAATGTTTTATTCATGGCATTTTCCACCTGTTAGATTAGCAAAAATGTTTAAAATAAATGTTGGAAATGTAATCAAAATCCTGGTACATATTATCACTTGTGGTGGACATGTGTAAAAGCCAAAAAAAAATTGGACTAAAATACATACGTGGTTAGAAAAAATGCAGGAAAACATGTAGATTTTAAACCTGAACTTTTTTTTACTAGGGACAATGCCAGAAAAGTTTGATAAACAAAATGTATATTTAACATTACATATATTAACTGCAGTGAGGATTGTATTTGCGCAGCACTGGAAAAATGAGACAACACCATCAGAGGAAACGATAATTAAGAAAATATTGGTCTGTGCAGAAATGGACAGACTCACATTGAGAATCGAAGGAAAAGAAGATAACGGTATACTTTCAAACATGGAACTTATTTTATCAATGGTTGGAAAAGCGGGATAAAGAGTAAGAACTTAATCTTTATGATTAGGCAAAAATCAACCCAGACAACATGTTGTTTGTTAAGCACAAATAAATTGTAATGATAGAAAACCAATAAAATACTTTTTTAAAAAAAAGAAAGTTTACAGTTTAATTACAGTCTAATAAGAGGTTATAAAAATACTCCTGCCCATTAGCTCTCCACCTATATTTGCTTTTTTAGGACATGAGATTTTTTTATATATTTCAAAACTGAATAAATAAACTTTCTCCTCTTGTGTGCACTGCATAAAAGGAAATAGTGAGTAGGGAAAGGTCTATGGATATTCACAAGGGTGTGCTGGGATAAGAATCTGTAAGATGGCAGACATAGTGTTGCAGTCTACGTCTGTCCATATATCTTGACGTTATGCCTGCCACCATGCAGATTTTGACATCTCTCCATGGATGGTGTTGGAAACAACTCTCTGATTTTAAAAAGTACTATCAATATTTTAAGTAAAAAGTAAATAATAACAAATCTAAAAAGTGACGTCTTTCACCCATTTCTTTTTACGGAGGACAATATAACACCAACCAGTATATTGTGTATTTTAATTTTCTGGCTGATCTTTTAACAACAGGGTGCTTTGCATCCATTCAATGTAGTTTTCTATTACTTCTTTTCTTTCTTTGAAGCATGTATATTTGCATTTTATATGGTTATGGGATAGGGCTAAATGTGATGGGAGATCTCAATCACTTTAGTCATCCTGAGAATGATATTAATGAAAGTGGAGGCTCCTGGTTGGGTCACGTTTGCAGGAGAGGACACATCCCAAGGTGAGGGGTGAAGATAAAAGTAACGGGGAACTCTGTGGGTACAAGGAAAACCAAGCTACCTTGTTTTTCTTCTCCATCACACCATTAGGTGTGGACAGGACACAGTAAAATGGTGGAGGAGAGCAGAGCATCCCAGATCCTAGGAAAATTAACCGCGTATCTTCACTCAGTTTATATAGAAAGAGCCTTTCCCTTGGGAAACTCAAGATTGTCTACAAGTCATACTAGCTCAAATAAAGCACTGACTTCCATTTGCATAATTGGAAGCTCTCCTGTCATGTAAACACTGGCTTTCTTCTTTTCTGTTTTGATAACATTGGAAAAGCAGGATCATATCTTGCTCTCATAAGTGAAGAATCAACCTTTCATGAGATATTAAATTGAACTAAAATGGAAAAATACTGTTGCTCTAAAATTGCTGTGTTTTCAGAAGATTTCCTGTCCTGCAGCTGCTGGCCAATTTAGCTATGCTCTGTATGGACCATATCCTGTTTGTGCTAATGCACGTGTTCTGTCATAAGTGTCTGGTATTCTTCCATATGTTGACATAAGGATGTATAGAATATAACCATGTAAGGAATACTATGTGGTCAGGAAATATATACGTATTATAGGGTATAAATATATCTTATGGAACTCCTTTTGGGATTCAGACCCTTTGCTTTGTTTAGCTCTCTGAACCTGAACAATAAACCTTCCCTTCCCCAAAGAACTGGCTCAAGTCTCTGATTTCTACAACAGAACTAGTCAGGAATGCCTTTCCCTTATATGAGTCCACAGTTAGTGTTCGGGAATGCTAGTGGAAATTTCATAAATAGTAACATTTCTTCTTACTATTTCTGATATGTGTACCCTATTTATTAGTAGGGCTTATCTGGTGACTCTCCCACATAGATATACAGTATGAACAAGAAGTATGCAAAGTAATGAGGTACGACGTATGATATGTGTGGTATGGAATGAATCCAGGAATTTAATATCAGAACCATAAACAACATCCTGTCATACCCTTTTAGGAATATCCACTTCCCTGTAGCTATGAACTTTTCTACTACATAGCTGGTCCCAGACAGCAGGATATTATAAAGAAAAATCTTCCTTTCCAGATTTCCAGACCCTAGTTAATGCACTATATTCATTTATATCGTTCTATCTATATTCTGCCTTTTCTCCAACTAAATAATAGTCTTTATTTTTTTCCTCTTCCTCCTCTTATCCTCACAATAACCCAATCAAGTAAGCTTAGCTGAGACATAATGGCTGGCCTAATGGTTGCAAAACAGAAGCAAGGGGCCCTGAAGGAAAACTAATGCTGATGACTTTGAAATTTTAAAGTAAAATCTGGCTTTCCCCAATGTGGTAAAATGTCAATTGAAAAGGCAACCTACATCAGATTGCCTATGGGAAAATTTATCATGAAATCTTCTAGTGCATGGACCATTCTTCTGGAAAAAAAACAAGATATCTTTTGGACTGTCTCCCAAGCTTGAATACTATTCGATTAGTAAATACAGTACAGTACTATGACTACAGTAGTCAGAGTTCTTTGGAGGAGTAGTAGAGTTATGCTGATGACATAAATAAGTTTGCCCAGTTGCAAAAATTTAATTTAATTTAATTAATTTTAATTTTTTTCTACTGTGGTTTTTGGCTAGCAACTGCATCCTCAATATGTAGGTATGAATATTATATATTTTTCTGGCTATCAATATATTCAATAAGGCCTAGAGGTGGACAATGCAAATCATGCAGTGTCTACGGGACAGAGAGCAGTGATAGTGGTAGGATGTGCAATATGGAAGTTAGTGAATCACATGAGCAGGATTGCATCTTAGACAGCTGAGCCACTCAGCCAGTTGAGAACAGTTATTCAGCACATGGTACAGTCAGTCTTATACTTGATCTACCTGCAGATGTGGACACAGTTTTGGGGAAATAACCCCAAAGTTTCCACCACCAGTATCCTGACTATAATGGGAATAAGAACAGTGGTTTCTTTCAGATCTGATAAGCAGGGGACAACATTTCCTCTGCATCAACAGGCAGTGAAAAAAATAATCAAAAAAGCTCTGTCATAATGTGTTGACTGATAAATGGGGACTAAAAGCACCAGGCCTATTTTCTAAGATAACTTTTTTCCTTTGTGAACTACCTAGATTATTACATATTAAGATAAGTGGCTATATATATTCCAGAAGTAAATAAATCAGTAAGTAAATCTGACAAATGAGTTTAGAAATCTAGTCTTTTTGGCTGTAGAAGGCTACTAGAGTTTGATACCATTTCAGGTTGCTCATTACACCCTCATAAAAACAAATACACAAGTGCACTGCTACTATGCAGATGTGATAGCCTAATGGCAGATTACAATTCATTCCTGGCCTCTCTTACATGGTCCATTGGGAAAGTAGGTGTTCGAGACACCAGTTTACATAGAACTAGGATTGTTGCTGTTGTGAGTTCATGCAGTTCCCAACTCAAAGGTCAGACAGGAATCTGCACATCTAGGTGTTGTGTCCTGAGTCTGCTGCCCTTCCAGAAGCTGCCCGGGACCAGACTGAGTGGCGCCAGCTTTGCGCACATGCACAAGGTGCGAAAGCGCTCTGATTGTTGCCATTGTGTCCGGGGATCTGGTCATATAAAAAGAGGCCTGCGTGCCTTTGCTCGTTGTTGGTGTTTTGGCTGAAAACGAAATAAAGAGCTGTTCAGTGCAAGATGTGTCTTCATCATTCATCATTGTTCGAAGGACTTAACACTGGCAACGAAGGTGGGATTCTTTACAAGCTGAACAGGAAGAAGCTTTAAAGACTTACCCAAAGAAGTCCTGAAGAAGGGAAGACGGCGTTAAAATCAGCGTCCCAGCCTCCCGGTATAGCGTCGCTGGAGGGTGAGCTCAGCTGAAAGACCCCTACCTAAGAGAAGCGAGTGGTGAAGTGCAACTACAGGATGGCGAAGATCGGCCGTTTATCCGAATTTGATGTCTCACACCCGGACAGATGGAAATCCTACATTGCGAGGGTGGAGAATTACTTCAGGGTAAACCAGATTAGAGAAGATGGCTTGAAGGCTGCAACCCTGTTGTGTGTCTGTGGACAGGAAGCCTTTGAAATTGCAGAGAATTTGCACCTCTGGAGTCAGTAACATATACTGACTTAAAGAAACTAATGAAGGAACACTTCCAGCCCAAGTTGTCCGTCATTGCTTGGAGGCACACGTGTGAACAAAGGGACCAGAGGGCAGGTAAATCTGCTAAGGATTTTATTGCGGCCTTGAGGCGAGCAGCCAGACCGTGTGAGTTTAAAGATTTGGAAGAAAGGCTGTGCAATCAATTTGTATGCAGTTTAAGGAACAGAGACTTACAGCAGAAGATTTTTGCAAAAGAAGATGTCTCTTTCCAAGATGCTCTGAGAGAGGTTACAGCAGAGGAAGCAGCAGGCAGGGCGGTAAAGAATCTGCGGCCCACCAGGAGCCCTCCAGAGACAGCCACCATCCACCAAGAGGACGTGCAAGATGATTCGGAAGCAGATCCTGAAGAAGAGGTGGATAGGCTCTACCAGGCAGCTGGAAGAAGGCAGAAGGAACGTACAGACAAGGCCCCAGCAGCCCTTCAATGCTTCAGGTGTGGAGGACGCCACAAGCGAGCTGACTGCAGGTTCCGTTCCGCCATTTGCAGAGCGTGCGGCAAGCAAGACCACATAGCATCCATCTGTTTGGGTCACCAGAAGGTACAATATTGTGAAAAATTGCATCTGAAAGGTACCAGGGTCCCCAGCCAAAATAGGGTGAGTTTCTGCGTATCGCGCAGGAGTATTTTCAGGACAGGCACACATAAACCCCTAAAAAAGAAACTTCCCTTAAAGTAAGGTTGCAAGGGGTTCCTTTATCCATGGAGTTGGACACTGGGTCCACTCTTTCCATTATTTCCCTCAATACATTTAGAAAGATTTGCAACAGCAGTGGCCTTCGAGCCAATCTTAGGCCATTCAATATAATACTCACAGATTTTCAAAATTCCAAGGTGTGTGTTAAGGGGGAGGCCACCCTTAAGGTGCAGCACAAGGATTTTGAAGGTCCCTTAGACGTGTTGGTTGTTGGGGGTGAACGCATGAGTCTTATTGGACTCGATTGGTTCAAGGCTCTGGGAATCCAGGTTACTGGGCTGCACAATTTGCAAACGTGGAGCTTGGCAGAAGTCTGCAAGGAATTTGCAGATGTGTTTAGTTCTGAGCTTGGATCCTATAAGGGGCCTCCAGTTTCACTACGGTTAGACCCAACCATAACGCCCATCAGGGTTAAGCCTAGGAGGGTACCTTTTGCTCTCAAAGGCAAGATTGATACTGAGCTGGACAAATTGCTCCAGCAGGGCATCTTAGAACCTGTAGATTCTAGTCCACGGGAAACCCCCATAGTGAAGCCTCTAAAGGCTAATGGGGACATACGTATATATGCAGACTACAAGTGCACACTGAACAAGGCGCTGCAGCAGCACCCTTATCCAGTACCTGTAGTAAGCCACATCCTGGCTTCCCTCAAGAGGGGGGGCGCATTTTTGCGAAGCTTGACCTGGCACAGGCCTATCAACAGTTGCCTGTTGATGAGGCAGCTGCTGAGGCTCAAACTATTGTAACTCATAGAGGAGCTTTCAGAGTAAAGAAATTGCCATTTGGGATGAATGTAGCCCCTGGCATATTCCAAAGTGTCATGGAGAGCACACTTCAGGGTATTCCTGGAGTCTGCCCATATTTTGATGTTCTCATTACTGGTCAGTCATCTCAAAATTTGGCAGAGAGATTAAGGGCTGTCTTGCTTCATTTTAGGCCTTAAGTTAAAGAAGGACAAGTGTAAGATAGGAGTCAATTCTACAGACTTCTTAGGATTCAGGATAGATGCTCAAGGCATTCACCCTGCTGAATCTAAGTTGCAAGCTATCCAGCAGGCCCCAAGCCCTAAGTCTAAGGGTGAGCTGCAAGCCTTCTAGGGGCTATTAAACTTTTACCATGCATTTCTCCCACATAAAGTTGCAGTAGCAGAGCCCTTACACAGACTCTTAGACAAACAAGCCTGTTGGCAGTGGACCAAAGTCCACGAAAAAAAGTTTCAATGAGGTCAAAGCCTTGCTCACTTCTAATGCAGTGTTAGCTCACTTCAATGAGCAACTACCTGTTTGCATTGCCTGCGATGCATCTCCCTATGGGTTTGGAGCTGTACTTAGTCATCTGACGGATGACGGTACTCAGTTTCCTGTGGCTTATTACTCTAGGACTCTGTCTTCTGCAGAGCATAATTATGCTCAAATTGACAGAAAAGCATTGGCTATAGTGGCAGGCATTAAGAAGTTTCATGATTTCTTATATGGCTGTCATTTCACAGTCTACACTGACCATAAGCCTCTGCTGGGGTTGTTTACCACTACCACTCAGACCCTACATATCCTTTCTCCTCGTGTGCTGAGATGGTCCATTTTCCTGTCAGCATATGATTGTACAAGGGTTCACAAAACTGGAAAAGAAATGGTTCGTGCTGATGGCCTGAGCAGATTGCCATTGAACAAATGGGAGCCTGATCCTGCTCCAGCCATTAATATTCTGTCCATTCAAGACTTGTCTGAGTCTCCCCTCAATGCTAGGGATGTGGCTGCTGAAACTGCCACATGCTTACACACGTGCTAACGTGGGTATTATTAGGATAGCCTGACAAGTGCCCTGATGCAGAGTTTCAAAGCTTCTGGCACAAGAAGTATGAGTTGTCCACGTTCAAGGGATGCTTGTTATGGGGTAGCAGGGTAGTAATCCCAGCCTCATTGAGGTCTAAAATCTTAATCTCTCTACATGAGGGACATCGTAGTATAGTCAGGATGAAAGTGCTTGCGCGCAGCCATCTGTGGTAGCCTGGCCTAGATAAAGCCATCAAGGCCCAGGTGCACAAGTGCCAAGTGTGCCAACAGTGCCGGCCTGAAATGCCTCAGGCCCCAGTTCATAGGTGGGAGGAAACTCAAACCCCATGGTCTAGGGTACATATAGATTACGCTGGGCCCTTTCAGGGGCAATTCTTCCTGGTTGTTGTTGATAGTGTAAGAGCGTCCTGCCTCGACTATAAATCAATCAGGAACGGTGCAGTAATCAACATGAATTTATTGCTCTATGTTGAAAACAAAGTCAGCTCTGAAGAAATTCCTTGCCCAGTGTCCCGAATATATACCGTCACCACACCCCCCTAATTATCCCAATTACTCCACCCACACCACACCCCATTCCCCCTTGTGTCAGCTTTTGGTTCTGTAGAGTATCGCTAATCAATAGATTAGTGCTGTAAGTACATCTCCTTCCCCCCCCATCCACCTAACAGCTACAATGTGTCAGACCCAGCGTTCTATTTCGGCGTTTCTGTCTGGTTTAGTTTCAATCTATGCCCTGTCCTCTTCGGCATTTGGTTAGTCACGTGGTTTGCACGTCACTGGGGAAGCGCCGGCAACACCCTAGTAACGGCTCCATCGATCTCGCGCACGCAGGAACGCCTGGAAGTACAATGGATCGTTCGGGATGCCTGGAGGTTCCATGGGCCGTCAGCAGGAGGACTTAATTCGCCGGTACGATCCATGCTGGGTCTGACATTCTGCTTCCCCTCACCACAAGGCCCCCTGAAATAAAACACATAAATCATTCATATCCTCTAGCCCATTTCGGTAATGTTATCTTTCCTCCCTTTTCTTTGGTCTGTGTGGCCATGTCTTGTGATATTGGCGTATCAGGCTAGGGGCCCAGACATCTTCCCTTCGTACCCAGGAAGCATCAGATAAAGGGTATCCCTTCCATAACACTAGATAGTATAGGTTATCCCCTCGCAACCGTGAGTCTATTATGCCTTGGATTTCATATCGCCCCGGGGGGATGGGTCCCAGTGGGTCCTTATGGGGTTCCCCTTTCACAGGCTTCAATAGACTCACGTGGAAGACCGGGTGTATCTTACCAAGCATCTCCGGCAATTGCAGTTGTACCGTAACAGGGTTGAGGATACGTACTATTCGGAAGGGTCCAATGTATTTTGGCGCTAGCTTCTTGCATGGCACCTGTAACTTAATGTACTTGGTGGATAAGTATACTTGGTCTCCCACCCGTAATTGGAATGGCAGTCTACGCCCTTTATTACCCTGCTCTTTTGCTGTCTGTTCCGCTTGTTGCAGTGCCTCCTTTACTTTACTCCATACGTGACTTGCACGGGATAACCAGTCCCCAGTTTGATGTTCCAGTGGTTCCTGCGACTCGCCCCCGGGCAATGGAATTGGATCATACCCATAAATTACTTGGAATGGGGACAACCCTGTGCTTTTGTGTACTGCATTATTATACGCTAATTCTGCAAATGGCACAAAATCTATCCAATCCGACTGCTGGTAGGATACATAGGAACGTAGATAGCGCGCAATCGCTGCGTTGGCTCGTTCCGCCGCCCCGTTGGTACAAGGATGGTATGCGGAGCTTAGTCCTTGGGTGGTTCCAATACTTGCGAGGAATCGACGCCAGAATTGGGCCGTGAATTGAACACCTCGATCTGAAATAATTCGACGGGGCGCTCCGTGTAGCCGGTAAATGTGTTGCACAAACAATTTGGCTAACTTTTTAGCGGACGGCAGGCCCTTGCAGGGAATAAAGTGTGCCTGCTTTGAGAATAGATCCACAACCGTCCATATGACCGTATAGCCCCTGATATTTGGTAAATCAACGATGAAGTCCATCCCAATATCCTGCCAGGGTCGAATTGGGTCAGATACTGTTTGTAACAATCCCATCGGTCTTTTTGGTACTACTTTCGCCTGTGCACAAACATGACATTCCTTGACATACCGTTCAATGTCCTTCCTCAAGCTCGGCCACCAGAACTGGCGCCTCGCCAAATGTAGCGTTTTCACGAAGCCAAAATGGCCCGCCACTTTAGAGTCGTGGCATTGGTGGTATACCCGATTCCTCAAGTCTTGGGGAACATACAACTTATTCCCATACCAAGCCAATCCATTACGATGGGTCAACAGTCCTGGATTTGCCAGTATCCACGGATCAGTCAACAACACGGATTTTAATTCCTCCTCAAATGTTACTAATTTTGCACACTCATCCATCTGTGGGGAACTTATATTGTCCGAAGGTAGGATAGCCTGAACCACCTGTTCCCTTTTACTGTCGTACTGTGGTAGTCGGGAAAGTGCATCTGCTAAGAAGTTCTTCCCTCCCGGTACGACCTTCAGGTGGAACTTAAAACGTTGGAAATACTGCGCCCATCGAACGTGTTTTCGCGCTAATTTCCGTGGAGTTTGGAGGACCGCTAAGTTCTGGTGGTCCGTCCATACCTCGAAGGGGAACTGTGCACCCTCCAACAAATGGCGCCAGGTGGACAGTGCCCATTTCACCGCAAATGCCTCCTTTTCCCACACCGCCCACCGTCGTTCTGTGTCGGTAAACTTTTTGGAGGTATATGCGCACGGTTGTAGTTTACCTTGTACATTACGTTGCATCAGGAGTGCTCCGACGGCCACATCGCTGGCGTCTGTCTGTACTACGAACGGCTTACCCGGGTCAGGATGTATTAACACCGGCTCTTTCGCAAATAGCCTTTTTAGAGATTCAAAGGCATGTTGACAGTCCACAGTCCAATCTAAAGATTGTTTCGGTCGGGGTTTTGCGGTGGCATTTTTGGTGCGTAATAATTGAGTTAATGGTAGGGCCACGTCAGCGAATGAGGGGATGAATTGTCGGTAGAAATTGGCAAACCCCAAGAACCTCTGAAGTTGACGACGGGTTCTTGGGGCCTGCCATTCCAATACACTGCGCACCTTACTCGGGTCCATTTCTATCCCCGTTGCTGAAACCCTAAACCCTAAATAATCAATGCGATCCTTGTGGAACTCACATTTTGATAGTTTACAGTATAGGTTAGCATCCAGTAATTTTCTTAATACCGTCCGTACTAATTGCACATGGTCCTCTAACGTCTGTGAATATATTAGTATGTCATCAAGATATACAAGAACGCCTCTATACAGGTGGTCATGCAACACTTCGTTGATCAGCTGCATAAATACGGCTGGTGCCCCTTGCAATCCAAACGGCATCACCTTGAATTGATAGCTGCCTAGTGGACAGTTAAACGCTGTTTTCCACTCATCCCCTTCCCTGATTCTTACCCTATAGTATGCTTCACGGAGATCTAGTTTTGTAAAGATCTTTCCGGCCGTTAAATGGGTAAGGAGGTCTTTCATAAGTGGTAGGGGGTATACTGGTTCTATACACACAGCGTTCAGACCTCGAAAATCTACACATAATCGTAACCCTCCGTCCTTTTTCCCTTGGAATATGACAGGGGCTGCTATCTTCGAACGCGCTGGCTCTATAAAACTCCTAGCCAAGTTTTTATCGATGTACCTCCTCATTTCCTGCAACTCAGCGAATGTCATGGGATACATCCTGGGCTTGGGTAGTTTAGCGCCAGGAACAAGTTCGATGGCACAATCTGTCGGTCAGTGAGGCAGCAGACTGTCACACTCCTGCTCGCTGAATACCGCCGCAAGGTCGTTATACACCTGCGGATAGTTGACCTCACCCCTCTCCTGCACTGGTTTTGAGGTGTTCAACTTCCCATTCCTATCTGGGTCTTTCATGGCCCGTGGGTGGGGCCCCACCCCAATCCTTAGATGTCGAGAGCCATCCGCCCACCAGATAGTTGGTGTCCATTTGTCCATCCACGCCAATCCAAGAATAACTGACTCGGACATAGTTTGAACGACTATAAATCTTATAGTTTCCCAATGTCCCCCTATATCCATTCTGACAGGCTCTGTCACCAAGGTGGTCGGAGCCCCTCCTAACAAAGAACCGTCCACCTGCTCAAATCGAATTGGAGACTTTAGTCGAGCCACCCTGAGCTGCATCTGTTGCACCACCCCCTTACTGATTAGGCACCTAGTACATCCTGTATCTAGTAATGCCTGAAGGGGTTTCGACTCACCAGTAACCGGGCTTGTCAACGTGATCGGAATGGTGAATGGTACGATGGGTTCACTCACCATTGGGTCCTCCACCGGTCCTTCCTCCTCATGTTCCTGTAATCCAGGGGACGCATCATCGAGGGGTTGTTGGATGGAAGTCTGACCCAGTTGGTAAGCGACCCTTGACTTCTCCACTGTTCTCTTTGGCGTAGCGCCTGGTTTGCCGATCGCCGTTGGTGTACCTATTGGCTCGGGGATTCCACATTCCGCGGCCCTATGGCCTGGTCGGTTGCAGCGGAAGCATTTGAAAATGGGTTTTGGACGTACCGTACCCTGCATGGTTTGCGTGGGACCACCTACAGGTTGATCCTGATTCCTACGGGGTCTATCCTCCCGTCCTCCGGGACGATCCCTCAACCCAATGTCCAACTCTACTGCTGCCCGAAACCAATCAGCCAGGCGTCCTACCACTCCCCTGATTATACATGCCTGACGTATGTTGGTATCCAGACCGTTGCGGAAGTGGTGAATTAACAAGCTGTCTGGCCACGATCTAAGTTTCCCTGCCACCTTTTGAAACTCACGAATGTATTCCTGCACTGGCCTGCCCCTTTGCCGCAAATTCACTAACTGGGCCTCCGCCCGTTGTAGGCGTGTTGGGTCCTCAAACCTCGTTTTCAGTGCATCGAGGAAAAGGCCTACGTCGGCTAACTCTCTAGCCTGGTCACTATAGAGATCTGCAGCCCAAGCGGCAGCCTCCCCTTGCAAACTAGCCGTGACCGCCACCACCCTCGCCCAATTGGATGAGTACAGGGTTGTATAACGGTCTAGATGGTTAAGTACGTGGCTGAGAAATACCGCTAGGCGATCCGGATCTCCGTCAAATGTGAGCGCAATTGGAGGAGGATTCCAAACCATATTCTGAGGCCATGGGGCTGGCCCCTGTCCACCATACGGGACCGCCTCTGGACGTGCCACAGGACGGGGCCCTACTCCCAGGGGTCCCTCCACATCTCTCTCAGGACCCTCCGGGTGCTCCCGCACTCCCCGTGTACTCAGTCCATACCGTGGGCGCTCTGCCCCGGTTTGCCTTGCTACTGGGTCCCGTGGGGTGAAGCGACTGTCAGGCTGCAATTTAAACTCCGGGCTTGACATTTGGAAATGGGACATATAAGTTGGGCTGTCCTTAATGGGGCTGCGGATGGTATTGGGATATATACGTTCCCCGAATTGTTCCCTAAGAACATCTAACGTATATTGTCCTGGGGCCGTGGAACAGCTCCAATCCTCTCCTTCATCTCCAGTCATCCGGCGCTCCCTCCAGCCCGTGAAACTTGGTGCCAATCGCCGTCCCTTACCATCCTCCGGGAGGCCTGCGGTTGAGCCGAACCACCATTCATCGTCTGCGGCCGCCAATCTGCGCTGCCTGATTCCTGGTGCAGCACCCGCGGGGATACGTCCTCTCTCCTTTTGCCTCACTACCGGTTGCTCCTCCCCCCCGGCCTCGGCATTCGGACTCTCCATCTGCTCGTCGGCCTCCGCAGGCCCCTCGTCAACAACTGGGTCTTCTCCCTGTGTCCCTTCAGCCATAGTGTCACAGTACCAGATAGCCGCGAGATGTGTATGCAGGTTGTGAGAGCTGACTTAATTGTAAGAGCGTCCTGCCTCGACTATAAATCAATCAGGAACGGTGCAGTAATCAACATGAATTTATTGCTCTATGTTGAAAACAAAGTCAGCTCTGAAGAAATTCCTTGCCCAGTGTCCCGAATATATACCGTCACCACACCCCCCTAATTATCCCAATTACTCCACCCACACCACACCCCAGTCCCCCTTGTGTCAGCTTTTGGTTCTGTAGAGTATCGCTAATCAATAGATTAGTGCTGTAAGTACATCTCCTTCCCCCCCCATCCACCTAACAGCTACAATGTGTCAGACCCAGCGTTCTATTTCGGCGTTTCTGTCTGGTTTAGTTTCAATCTATGCCCTGTCCTCTTCGGCATTTGGTTAGTCACGTGGTTTGCACGTCACTAGGGAAGCGCCGGCAACACCCTAGTAACGGCTCCATCGATCTCGCGCACGCAGGAACGCCTGGAAGTACAATGGATCGTTCGGGATGCCTGGAGGTTCCATGGGCCGTCAGCAGGAGGACTTAATTCGCCGGTACGATCCATGCTGGGTCTGACAGATAGCCATTCCAAATGGCTAGAGGTTGTTCCTGTGTCCTCCACTACTACTGCCAAGACTATCCAGGTGTTGAGGAGAATTTTTGCAGCTCATGGCCTTCCAGATGTTCTGGTTTCAGATAATGGTCCTCAATTTACCTCTTCTGAGTTCCAGGCTTTTCTTCAGGCCAACCTGATCTGCCATGCAACTTCGGCTCCCTTCCACCCATCCTCCAACGGAATGGCAGAGTGTATGGTGCGCACCACTAAGGATGCCCTCAAGAAACTGACTTGCGGTAACTGGCATCACAGGTTAGCAGACTTTCTTCTTACACATCGCACCACACCTTGCACTTCCACAGGGAAGAGCCCTGCTGAACTCCGCTGGGGTCGCCAGCTCATCACTAAGCTGGACAGGCTGCACCCTGACCAGGTGGCGTCACAGGTGTCACAACCGCGGGCACCGAGGAGACTTCAAGTGGGTGATCCGGTCTGGACTCGAAACTATGGGCCTGGTCATCTCTGGGTATCGGCTGTGGTCTGCAAGGTCTCTGGACCATTGTCCTATGAAGTGGCCTTGGAAGACAGCTGCGTTCTTTGGTGGCACATAGACCAGCTGCGTTGGAGGCTGGACTCTCACCCTTCTGCTCCTAGCTCTGCTCTGGGGAGGAGGAGGATTATAATGTGCATTCTGTGGATCAGTATCTCCGGCCTTCCCTAACAGCTGATGAGGCCATGGGTGTCCAATCACAAGGTTCCACAAGTACGCGGAACAGGAATTCATTGGGAAGGGGGTCATCCCACACATCCACACTTACTCCAGACAGGGAGTCACACCGGGGGTATCCACATTATTCACCCATAATTAGTAACACTTCAGACAGGGAGATTGACCAGGGGTGTCCACACAACTCACAACCTACAAGAGAACTGGAAACACAGCAAGGGAACTGGCCTAATTCTGCAATTGCTCCCAGAAGGAAGTCCTCTGGAAAGGGGGTAAACAGAGAGGCAACTCCTGACTCTGGCACTTCAGGCATGGCCTTGGGGTCCACAGGGTACTGGAGCAATGCAGCTACCCCAGACTCTCCATCTGCTGGCCTTGGGTTCGAGGGACAATGCTCCCAAGAAAGGTCCTTTGTGGAACTGGGGAATACCACCCCTCCAAGGGATGCTGGCTTGGGCTTAGAGGGTCCAGCCAGCCAGTAGATGGGCAGGTCAACCAGGTATTTGGGGCAGCAAAGTCCTGGCCTTCCGAGCCTGGTAGGCGAGCAAGTAGGCCAGGAAACAGCACCAGGGTCACCTGGGGAATTTGGGCAGCAACGTCTTGGCCCACCTAGCCTGATGGGTGAGCAGGGGGGCCAGGCAAACTCTCCCGGTCCGAGGAGGTCGCAATAGGCCAAGTGCCCACCCAAATATCTTAAAGATTTTGTGAAGTTGCTTTCCAGTCCAAAGGGTAATACTCCTAAGGTCACTGACTAAAAATGTTATTTTGTTTTATTTTATGATTCGGGTACATACATTCACCAAAACAATGTGGAGGTGGTTTTGTTTGAAGGCAACCTCAGGTATTCCATTTTCCGGGCATTTGATTGTTAGAATGTATAACACTCTTCCCAAGGAAGGATGTTGAGGGTGTCAGGATTGTTTCAATCTAGGGGGGAGGGGTGTTGTGTCCTGAGCCTGCACAAGCAGGCTCGGAACGTTGCAATGGTCCCGGGCATTCCAGAAGCTGCCCAAGACCAGACTGAGTGGCGCCAGTTTTGCACGCATGCGCAAGGCTCAAAAGCGCTCTGATTGTTGACATTATGTCCGGGGATCTGGTCATATAAAAAGAGGCCTGCGTGCCTTTGCTCGTTGTTGGTGTTTTGGCTGAAAACGAAATAAAGAGCTGTTCAGTGCAAGATGAGTCTTCATCATTCGTCATTGTTCAAAGGACTTAACACTAGGCCTGGCCAGGTTTTTGCTATGGGCAAAGGCAGGAACCACACTATCATAATGCAGCTGCAGACACAGCAAACTTTTTCTTCTTTTGCAACATGCTAGCATTTCCTCTAGTTATTAGTATTTTAGCACACAGTGCCCTGAAGCATGGGAATGCTTTGCATAGGCATGTTCACTGCCCTAAATGACAAATGTCCATCTTTCTGGCCACCTCCTGTGTAGAGTATTCTGTCACAGCAGGTATATTATTATGCTAAGGTATAATGCCTCATGGACCACTAATCTGAATCCATTTAGTGCCAAGTGAGCAAGGATGCTCCCTTCATCCTCACCTGAAGGATCAGATGATCGAGCAAAACCACCAGCCAGAACTGGTGAGTAGGTGCACAACACCCAAACTATTACACAATGGCCTTCTCAGCCTTTGACAATCTTCCACTGACACAGCACTTTTGGGGTTTAGGTAATTAAAAGCAATCTCTGCCACATTCCTGCACTGAAGACACAGTTACAGACTCCTTCTCTGGAAGTGAGCTGTGCAAAATATATATTAGCCATCTCTGAAGAGAGTGTACATTGTCTCCAAAGATAACAGGTGAAATGATATGTGTACATGTACACACACATACTAACATAGGAAGATTGGGTGTCAGAATACAAATTGATCAAATCCATTGCAATGCAGAGACTAGTATTCTAATATATAAATACATCATGGTGGATTTCACTGTAGTCAGAGAATCATCCAATGTAATCTATCATACATTGAAGCACATTAAATGGGAATTCTTCCTGTTAACATCCTGCTTCCATTGACTGTATGGTGCAAATATAGACATATGACATCTGTCTATTTTCCCAACACCCGTGGGGAATGCCATGCATCCAAGGCCACCCATCCAAACCATTCTGAAAGGTTGTGGGATCACCGTGCTGCAAGCTTCAAGGTACCAAAATGTTTTCCCATGGTAATTCAAGGGAAAGCACTCATGCTTCCCATGTGGGAGAATTAATAGGTGCAGACCACGTTTCTACTTGCGTTCTTTCTCCTGTTTGGTGAAAGATGCCCTACCGCTTTCAGGAACCACATGGTCTAAGTAGCCTGACCCTGAAAAATATCTCAGGAATGAAGACCCTAACTGGGGTTCATACAAATATACTATACCCAGGTAGTGATCCATTTAGGTGCTACAGGTTATATTCCCTCATCTTATTATCAATGGCCTCCTGGGATTTGGGGGGGGGAGGTTTGGGGGGGTTTTGTTTTTGCTTTTCCTATGATGTATGATGGATTGCATGTTTGACAAGTAGTTCTGATTTAATTCATGAATAAATCTCACCTAGGACTGCTAAAGAATAGCTTTTCTGGATGTTATTTCTTGAAAAGCCTAAATATAAAATCAGCCATCACAGCAGACATACATTCATAGCAGATGGCAGTTGCCAACTGTACTGTGATTCTATAACTAGGGAAGGTGAAGTGCACAAGTCTTCCAAGTCTTTAGCACTTGCCCCAAACCACGTATGGGTTTACGGTAACTTAGTGCATCTCAGATATCTCCTAGCATGCTTGGAGATAGTCTAGTGCCATCAACTCTCAGATCCTGATAAATGCTGCAGTCCAGCCTTGCTTAGCAGCCAGATTACGCAGACTGTCCCACTGATTCTGCTTCCTTAACCATGCATGCTGTACAGGGTACTCTCCTTTTCATTGTCCACAGGAAAGCCAGTCTGGATGACAGAGACAATATGGCAAGCTCTGGAACAGCATATAAACTGCAGAAAAAAGATAGGAATAGATGCAAAAGTGGATCCGAAACTGGAAACATCATTAAGGGGAAATCAGGTGAGAATGCTGGTGTTTAAGGGAGAATTCAAGCACACATCTCAGTATGGTAAGTGACTGGTAAGGTGTATTAAGACAAACTCTGCCTCTCCAAAACAAAAGTAGACATGTGGGTGGAATTACATTTGTACTTCTGATGTGCTTGAAAGCTAGCAGGAATGGAGGATTATCTTTCTATGATGATAATCAAAAGCAGTCTGTCAGAGTTGTGTGCATTTCCTTTTGTCCTGCTGCTGCTTATTTACCAACATAAACTAGATTGTATGTAGAATAGTAATGTTCACATGTTCCCATATTGTGTGTCCACAACACAGACGTTTGGTGGGGAATTAGACCTTGGCCTAATATGAAGGATGGGAAAGTGGAGACAAGCACAGGTATATGGTTAAAAAGCCATTTGATTTCCAAGAGTATGATCTTTCTTTCTTTGCTCATGCTTTCTGATGCTCTCCACAGTTTGTTTTCCACCTCTTAATTCCTCACTCTCTTTTCCTTTTCAAGCATTATGGAGCACTGAAGTGAGGATGGCTGGTATATGTGGAAACATCTGCCTCATCCTCTCAGGCTGGTTTTGAAACACAGGGCAAAACCTCCACCCTAGCCCAGTGGCTCTACAATACATGTTCAAAACCATGGTTTTGTGCAATAACACAATCTCAGCAAAGGATGCCGGGAAAGAAATGACTTATATTTTAGTCTTTCTCTGCTTACCATTTTTCCTCTGTCTTCCTAGATTGTAGCTGAAACCTAGTTTTCATGGTTGAAGGTGAAATAATAATCCTTAGGAAGACTAAAATGCCTATTGCCTGTTTAGCAGTCCCTGCACATTTTTGTCAAGGTGTCTTCCTTACTTTTTTCCAAAGAGAAGTGATTAAGTCCCTTTCTCATGACAGAGTTTAACTATCTGTCAAAACTGCTCTATCAATCTGTGTAGACTAACTGGAGAGAGAGTTACACCGTGTTCCCTATTTACCTGCAGAAGTTTGATCATCTGGAATTGCACTGCCAAAAGCATGGGTAGCACATCATGCTTTGAAATTTCCAGTCGTGGTAGGCTTCAGGAGAAAACATGCCTTTAACACTAGAAGAGTTAAAGACAATTTAAGGCTGCCTCAGCTGTAGATGGAAGATGAGATGAAATCAACATCATGGGGACATGGTACAAAAACTAGATTGACAGGACATATTTGTCCTGTGTTTGGATGCAAACAAGAAATAAGGCCTCAAAGAGAAACAACTGCTATATTTTGGAGGATGAATAAACAGCCTTAATAAATATATGTGAGTGACAGAATATTCAATAGGAGGGAACTGTGTGAAAAACATCAGACTGTTATTAACTTTAAAAAAAGCTGTTAAAAAGGAACCACAAAATGTTAAGAAACTTACAAATAGCTTAGTACAAATTTTAAGAGAATGAAACAAGTTGAGGATATTATTACTTTTTCAAAAAGGTACAGTTTCAGATGGATTTAAGACAAGTGATTAAAAAAGAATTAAAGGGCTGTGTTGTAATTTATGATTCAATTAAAACAAACTGTGACTCCTAAAGTTTTTATCTTACATATGCCTTGGGAAAATTTCCACACCCTTTTGAGAGCTACAAAAGATGAAACTTTCCCCAATGTAATTTAAACATATCTGGCTGAGAGCTATAATGATTTTTATAAAAAAACAAAAAAATCATTCCTCCCATAGTAGGAGAAAGGGAGGAATGAGTAAGCTGCACTTGAGAACCCCTAGTGAGGAGAACAATGTGAAAGAGGGTGAGGGGAGCACGGAGACAGTGATCACCCGAAAAAGAGGGGGGAGGATCCAGCTCAGCCCAAGAATTGGTGATGAGGGGGTGAATGGTATCATATGTATAGGAAAGAGGAACAGGAAAGGGTTGGATACTGATGGCAAGGATACGTCCAGAATACAGCCCAATCAGCTGGGACCAATGACGAGGTCCAGGAGCCGGATGCAAATGCTGGTTAATTCTATATAAGTTGTTCCCGTTGACTAGCTTTTAACCCTGATGATGTCGGAAGTTTCCGACGAAAGCATCGGTATTTATTAAATTTTTCCAGTTTGGATTTTTCCTGGTGGTCGTGATTGATTTATTTTATGACATGTATGTATGTATGTATGTATGTATGTATGTATGTATGTATGTGTGTGTGTATATATATATACAGGTTTTCGCAGGTGTTTGTATGTAGGTCTTTGGTTATTCGGGTTTTCTCCCGCGTAAAATTGGAAGTGTCTTGGTGACATTTCGACGAAGTCCCATTCGTCATCTTCAGGCTGGTGTTTTCAGCTTCGTGCTTCGAGGAGCACAAAGCTGCTTCATGCTTGCTCCTCGAAGCATGAAGCTGAAAATACCAGCCTGAAGATGACGAATGGGACTTCGTCGAAACGTCACCAAGACACTTCCAATTTTACGCGGGAGAAAACCCGAATAACCAAAGACCTACACACACACACACACACACACACACACACACACACACACACACACACACACATATATATATATATATATATATATATATATATATATATATATATCTTTGCTGTTGCATGAGTCTGCGGTTCTGATCTTGTGTAGGCTGCACCCATTGCACTCGTTGCAATCCATACAGAAACCAATGATGGGAGGCGGGGTGCCACACACACAGCAGGGGGGAGAATGGCCATGGGACAGGAAGCATTGGGGGACCATCTTATAGCAACATGTATCCAGTCATGCCCAAAGCGGGCAAAGAGAGCAACAACAGGAGAGGTGATGATCCCTGAACCTACGAATATACAGACGGATGCAAGATAATTAGAAGCAATACAACTAGCCGGGGCGGGTAGGTTGGTAATGCACTCTATGAGCAGAGCGCAAAAACAGCTGGTCTTATAAGCAGGCTTTCGAACCTCTGGCATTCCACTCTGATGAGTGGCTGACAAAGTGGGAGACTAGTATAGCTATTTCAAATGATAGCTATACTAGTCTCCCACTAACTCTTTGTCAGCCACAAAAATTTTGAATTTACAGTGTTCATAGTATATGATGTCTGCCTGCAAAACATGCTCCTAGATTGGAGCGAAACGCAGAACAGACTAATTTATCCTATACTTGGTAGACCGGGTGCTCCAGCCAACACACACACATACATACACACACACACACACACACACACACACACACGTGTGTGTGTGTGTGTGTGTGTGTGTGTGTTAGCAATCCCCCAAAAATTTAGTATATAGTAAAATTAAGAGGCAATTTTTTTTCAAAATTAGTGGAGAAGAGAGGAAAGAGAATGTTGTTGGAACATCAGTTTATACTATTTATGATAGGAAGGGATATCCTAGGTCCTGATATATAGACTTTTTTCTTGTTAATACAGAACAAATTCAACAACAAATAGATTTGGTAAAAAGAACTGTTGCTCATTTGAACACAAGGACTATAACCGGGATAAAGCTATATTATGGAGAGGAGTAGCTGACGCTCTAGACAGGACTCTTGAAGGAACAAAGCTAATAAAAAGCTGTGGCAGAAGCCGCTGGGGAAGAGACTTTAAAATTGGCTGCAGAAGATGCAACAGAATAGAAAGTAACAGGTTTGAAGCAGGTGGAAGTAGAAAAGCTTGAAGTCTCAGTTGGCATTAATACAAGCTTCAGGTGAGGCCAAAGAAGAAAAAATCCTTAGCAACTGATGTGAAGAAAGTAAAATGTCTAACAAAGAAAGCAGAACATGGACAGAGATGGCTGAGCAGACTACTACAAAACAAGGATACGAAAAAGAGAACAAAAATGTTATAGCTTCAACCAGTGCTTTTTTTTGTAAAAAAAAAAAAAAAAAGGTGCCGGAACTCACACATATCATACAACCCGCCATGCCTACCCTACAAGGTTCCATCCAAAAAAGGTGCCAGAACTCCGTTCTGGGCATTCTGTGACAAAAAAAGCCCTGGCTTCAACCATCACAACTGGGCAGCCAGCTGCTGAAGTTACAAGACCTTTCCCATGTTTAGAAAGAAAAGAGAAAACCAGAGAATTCTGAATGTGGAGACACTGAAACTAAGAAATCTAAACAAGAACCGTTTTGTTTTGTGATTATTGTTAAACTTGTCCTGGTTATTTGTTTTTTGTTGGGGTTTGTTTGTTTGTTTTGTATTTTGTATTTTGTATCTTATTCTTATTGTTCTGAGTTGCTCAATTAGAGGCTGGAGTGGGTACCATCAAAACTGAATAAATAAACAATCAAACAAACAAATCTGACAACAGAAGTAGTGAGGCAACCATGAGTAAAAATGAGTTTGCACAAAATGGAAGAAGCTAAGGAAGAGAATGGGGGAAGAAAGCAGCTATGAAAGGAACAGGTTATTAATCTCTGGAAAAATATGATTGCTGATGCTTATCAAGAAAGAAATCTAGAAAATAAATTTACCATATGCATTTATTTTGAGGATATTAAATTTGAAAGGGTGGTATTTGATACAATGTCATATCATTACTCTGGCAGAATGCATGCAGGTATTAGATATTTTTCATCTGAAGAAGAGAAAACCACAGAGCTACTTGGAGGCTCTCTTCCAGTATCTAAAGGGTTGTCCTGTAAAACATTGGTTAGAATTGTTCAGAGGTCTTCTAAATAAAAGAAGACAGGTCACAACACATTGACCCTACATTACAAAAAAGTAGATTTTGTTAGGACATCAGGAGAAATGCCCTAAGAGGAGGAAAGAAAACTGTTCTATAATGAAGCAAACTGCCTTGAGAAGAGACTTAAATTTTACTGGAAGTGTTTATACAGAAACTGGATAGCCAAATGTCAGGCATGCTGCAGCAATGGATTGTGCTAGGGGGCAAGAAATTAATGTATATGTTCTCCAAAATCTCTTTCAATCCTTACATTCTCTGATTTATTTAAATTATGCTACCTTGCTCCAAATACAATAAACTAAGTTATTATTGTTCTAAATACTGTAAACCTCTTTCCTTCAGGCAACGTAGGTTGACATCTCAGTGAGAATATGAATTTTAAACCCCAATCATCATCTGTCATGAAAACTTTTGAGTTCCTCTGGAAAAGAAATGTAATTTCTTTTCTTAAGTAGGATTAAACAAAATGGGACAAGCAGAATAGAAAGGCTAATGTCACAAGGGCATTCCAAAATGCTGACTCTGAAACTTGACTCAGGTAAGAAGGAAATTTTGGCAATTGTTGAGTATGATTCAGTCTGGAAGCTAGGAAACGCAGCTGCTGCCTTGTAATTAAAATGATCAAGCATTTTCAAAGTCCTTAATTGTCCCAGGTGTTTTCCAACTCTTATCTCTTTTATCCACATAACAAGGACATTATTGTGCAACCTATGCAAAGAACCATACCTCAAGGATGAGCAGAGTTGATAGGATAATAATTGTCATTTATATGTTGCCCAACTTTCAGAGACTTGGGAGACAGGAGGACGATCTGCAACCTACTCAACAGTTCGATAAGAGGGAACTCAGTCCTCAAGGGGGGAGAAGCATGGAAGTATTTTAGAAGGGGCTCTCTCTGGTTTTTCAGAGTCTTTCACTAAAAAGAAAGGTGGGGAGAAATACTTTCAGTCTTGCAAGATTCTGTTTAATGTAACCTTATAGTTAAGATAATATTGATACTCCTGGTTCTGCTTCTTGTCTAGACTACCTCGAAGGACTAACTAAGGAAGCAAAACCATTACAAAAGCAAGTAGAGCAGAACAGGCAATTCTTCCAGTTACATCAGGGGTACACAACTTTTTCTGGACCACAGGCATTTAGATTTTAAAAGTTTGCTAGGCTAGCAGATGATACCAGGACGAAAGTTAAATTTTGTTTAATTTAATTTAGATTATATTTAACTAAACTATTAACATTAAATATTTAATTAACATTAAATATAGTTAATATGATTGTCCTTCATCATGTGTTTAATCACTTTCTGCCTCTGTTATATTTATTTATTTATTTATTTATGAGACTTATATACCGCTTTAAGTGCAAGCACTCTCTAAGCGGTGTACACCAATAAGCAATGTATATATATATTTACATTGTCCCCAACAATCTGGGTCCTCATTTTACCTACCCCGGAAGGCTGAGTCAACCTTGAGCCGGTGAGATTTGAACCGCTGACCTGCTGAACACAGTCAGCTAAAGTGGCCTGCAGTACTGAACTCTAACTGCTGCGCCACCTCGGCTCTTTTTATATGAAACATTACAATTCGAAAATAATTCTTTGTTTTCTCTGAGGGACATAGCCAAAGCTTTCACAGCCAAAGTGAGGCATCTCTGCATTCGATCATAATCTTTTCTCAAGACTAAAGCATACCCAGCTTCTTCAATCTCTCTTCATGTGACTTTATTTCTAACTTCCCATCAATCCATTTTGTCTATCTCTGAACCAGATCCAAATTCTTTGAATCCTTCTTCAAATCTAGAATGTTAAGTGCATCCCATGGATATGTTCACAAATGACTGTCATGGTGCACACAGCAGGTCATAAAACGTTACATTTTCAGAAGGCAAATTAACAAGGATTCTCCTGGTTATATTTTGGTAGCTCCTCAGAATGTGACTTACCTCTCCTTAGCTTATTTTTCCCAGCAATATAAGATATGGCTTGTTTTCTTGACCATTGCATAATCAAAAAGGGTTTTTTGCCCAATCAGTGGGAAATAATTAGTGCTTTACTATATGTGTAGTATGTAAAGTAAATCACATTATTCAAAGTAAATACCCTACATACTATATTCTTTTCTGAAAATGTGCAAATTATATCCACCTTATTCTGTAATCAGATGACAAAGCATTCATCCAATAATTAACATCAATTACTTTGATCTCTGTACCGGATGCTAATCATTTTTTTCCTTAATCATATTTTCCTCTATAGAAATTTTTTGATAACACAGTTTGTGTTATAGTGACATATAAAAACTATTGATCTCTCAGTTATCAAAACCAAACATTTGTCCCTTGTAATAACTGAGGCCCAGTTACTGAAGTCCACTTGGAATTCCATTAATACATACTTGGGGGTTTTATATACCCTTTTAAAAAAAATTACTAAAAGTTTCAATTACAATAGTAAAAGATGAAAATACAAATTAAAAAGACAAAGAAAAATAGAATAAATGTTGGAAAACAGCAAAAAAGAAGGGAAAAAACCTAAGAAAGTGACTTTCTACCCTCATCATACAAATATAAAAAAATTCACTATCTTTTCACCTCCCTTTAACAGATATAAATCTCTTCATCCCATAACTCCTAAATATTGACAAGTCCAATAAGCAATATCTTTTTTCAATCCAGATCTTAGTAAAAAGTCCAAATAGACCCTTAAAATAATAATATTAACAAAACTCATCTTTCCATATCTTATCTCTTAATTATAAGCAAATTCGCATTTAGTAGACATAAAGAAGTCCCCTTAGCCTAACATGAACAGAAGACAGAAAATTAACATGACAAAGAGTAACTTCTCCATTGAAGAGAACAAACTCACAAAGATTTTATTTTAAGTGATAGTACAATTAGATATAAAGCCAATTTAGATATTGTCAGACTAGGATATATAAAGTAACAGCTAGTAAACACCACATTAACTCTAAGCAAATTCAATACACATTTTTCCTGCACAAATATCACTAGTTCAAAAAGAACCATCCAGTATAGCAATATATCCCATTTTAACCATGATCAAATAAATCAATTTTGAGTTCCGTTTGCATAAAACAATCTTGCTCTATAATCCATTCAGAGGATTATTGATCTTTATCTTAAATTTCTTCAAAACTTTAACAAGCCTCTTTTACAAGTCCATCTGAAGAAGCTATTCCAATTGCTCCTTGGGTGTAGCATTTTTATTTCCTTCCTATTTTTTAAAGTCTGATCCAATTTTTGGAATGGAATGGAGGAAGGAAGGAAGGAAGGAAGGAAGGAAGGAAGGAAGGAAGGAAGGAAGGAAGGAAGGAAGGAAGGAAGGAGGAAGGAAGGAAGGAAGGAAGGAAGGAAGGAAGGAAGGAAGGAAGGAAGGAAGGAAGGAAGGAAGGAATTTTCTGATCTAAGAATCTAAGAGAGAGGGAAGATGTTACAAATCTGAATGGTGGTCTGATTTTCTGGAGGAATACAAATGGAAGCTGACTTGTGAAAGGGCTAAATATGTCATAAATTATGATATGTGAAGTTGATATTGTTGTGTCCTGAGCCTGCAAATGCAGGCTCGGGATGTTGCAATGGCCTCGGGCTTTGCAGAAGCTGCCCGGGACCAGACTGAGTGGCGCAAACTTTGCGCACATGCACAAGGTGCAAAAAGTGCCTGACTATGTTGCCATTATGTCCGGGGATCTGGGCATATAAAAGGAGGCCTGCATGCCTCTGCTCGTTGTTGGAGTTTTGACTAAAAGCACAATAAAAAGTTGTTCTGAAGAAATGTGTCTTCATTCTTCACCATCGCTTTGAGGACTTAACACTGGCGACAAAGGTGGGATCCTTCACAAGATAACTAGAAGGAAGCTATAAGACTCACCCAAAGAAGTTCTGAAGAGGGAAAACGGCATTAAAGTCAGCATCCATCCTGCCAGTACAGCGTCGCTAGAGGGTGAGTTTGGCTGAAAGACCTTTTCCCTGGAAGAAGCGAGTGGTGAAGCGCAAGCTACAATGGCGAAGATCGGCCGCTTATCAGAGTTCAACGTCTCACACCCGGAAAGATGGGAATCATACGTTGTGAGGGTGGAGAACTATTTCAGAGTCAACCAAATTCGAGAAGATGGGTTGAAGGCTGCTACCTTGTTGTATGTATGCGAATTGGACACTTTTGAGCTTGCAAAAAATTTAGTGGCCCCTGCCTCTCTGAAAGGTGTAACGTACACGGATTTAAAGAAGCTTCTAAAAGAGCATTTCCAGCCTAAGTTGTCTGTCATTGCTTGGAGGCACACGTTTGAACAAAGGAATCAGAAGGCAGGTGAATCTGCTAAGGACTTTATTGGGGCCTTGAGACGAGTAGCCAGACCGTGTGAGTTTAAAGATTTGGAAGAAAGGCTGCGCAATCGTTTTGTATGCAGGTTAAGGAACAGAGATTTACAGCAAAAGATCTTCGCTAAGGAAGATGTCTCTTTCCAAGATGCTCTGCGAGAGGATAGCAGCAGAGGAAGGAGCAGGCGGGGCAGTAAAGAACATGCAGCCCACCAGAAGCTCTCCGGAGACTGTTGCCGTCCACCAGGAGAACGTGCAAAAAGAGTCGGAAGAAGTTCCTGAAGATGAGGTGGACAAGCTTTACCAGGCAGCCAGAAGGAGATAGAAGGAATGCACAGAAAAGGCTTCAACGGCCCTTCAATGCTTCGGGTGCGGAGGATGCTACAAACGAGCTGACTGCCGGTTCCGTTCCACCATTTGCAGGGCATGCGGTAAGCAAAGCCACATTGCATCTGTCTGTTTGGGTTGTCAGAAGGTACAACCTAGAGAAGAATTGCATCTGAAAGGTACCAGGGTCCCCAGCCAAAATAGGGTAGGTTTCTGCGCAACACACAGAAGTGTTCTAAGGACAGGCACACATAAATCCCTAAAGAAGAAACTGTCCCTTAAAGTAAGGTTGCATGGGGTTCCTTTATCCATGGAATTGGACACTGGGTCCTCTCTCTCCATAATCTCCCTCAACACATTCAGGAAGATTTGTAGCAGCAGTGGCCTTCAAGTTAAACTCAGGCCATCCAACATGATACTCACAGACTTTCAGAATTCTAACGTGTGTGTTAAGGGGAGGCCACCCTTAAGGTACAGTACAAGGATTTTGAGGGTCCCTTAGATTTGTTGGTTGTTGGGGGTGAACGTACGAGTCTTATTGGACTCGATTAGTTTGAGGCTCTGGGAAGCCAGGTCATGGGGCTGCACCATTTGCAAATGTTAAGTCTTACAGAAGTCTGCAAGGAATTTGCAGATGTGTTTAGTTCTGAGCTTGGATCCTATAAAGGGCCTCCAGTTTCATTACGATTAGATCCTTCCATAACACCCATTAGGGTCAAGCCTAGGAGGGTATCTTTTGCCCTCAAAGGCAAGATTGATGCTGAACTGGACAAATTGCTCCAGCAGGGCATCTTAGAACCTGTAGATTCTAGTCCTTGGGAAACCCCCATTGTAACGCCTCTTAAGGCTAATGGGGACATACGTATATGTGCAGACTACAAATGCACATTAAACAAGGCACTGCAGAAACATGCTTATCCAGTACCTGTAGTAAGTCACATCCTGGCTTCCCTCAGGGGGGGGCGCATTTTTGCGAAACTTGACCTGGCACAGGCCTATCAACTGTTGCCTATTGATGAGGCAGCTGCTGAAGCTCAGACAATTGTAACCCATAGAGGAGCTTTTCAAATAAAGAGGTTGCAATTTGGGGTGAATGTAGCCCCTGGCATATTCCAAAGTGGAGTATTGAGGGGTATTCCTGGAGTCTGCCCATATTTTGATGATGTCCTCATTGCAGGGGAACCATCTCAAAACCTGGCAGAGAGATTAAGGGCTGTCTTACTTCGTTTTAGAAGAGCAGGCCTTGTTAAAGAAGGACAAGTGTAAGATAGGAGTCAATTCTACAGACTTCTTAGGATTCAGGATAGATGCTCAAGGCATTCACCCTTCTGAAGCTAAATTGAAAGCTATTCAGCAGGCCCCAAGCCCTAAGTCTAAGGGCAAACTACAAGCCTTTTTGGGGCTATTAAACTTTTACCATGCATTTCTCCCACATAAAGCTGCAATAGCTGAGCCCTTGCATAGGCTCTTAGACAAACAAGACTGTTGGCAGTGGACTAAGGTCCATGAAAAAAGTTTCAATGAGGTTAAAGCCTTGCTTACTTCTAATGCTGTACTAGCTCACTTCAATGAGCAACTACCTGTTTGCATTGCCTGCGATGCTTCTCCATATGGAATAGGGGCAGTTTTTAGCCATCTGATGGCTGATGGGACACAGGTCTCTGTGGCTTATTATTCCAGAACCCTGTCTTCTGCAGAGCGTAATTACGCTCAGATTGACAGGGAAGCATGGCCATTGCGGCTGGCATTAAGAAGTTTCATGATTTCATATACGGACGCCACTTCACGGTCTACACTGACCATAAGCCACTGCTGGGGTTGTTTACCATAACCAAACAGACCCCACATATCCTTTATCCTTGTATGCTGAGATGGTCCATTTTCCTGTCAGCATATGACTACACATTGATTCACAAACCTGGAAAAGAAATGGGTCATGCAGATGCCATAAGTAGATTACCACTGCCAACACTGGAGCCTGATCCTGCTCCAGCCATTAACATTCTATCTATTCAAGTGCTACCTGAGTCGCCACTCAATGCTAGGGATGTGGCTGCAGAAACTGCCACTGATCACACGCTTACACGTGTGGTGACATGGGTATTGTCAGTTTGGCCTGACACGTGCCCTGATACTGAGTTCCAAAGTTTCTGGCGAAAGAGGCATGAGTTGTCCATTTTCAAGAGATGCTTGTTATGGGGCAGTAGGGTAGTAATCCCAGCCTCACTGAGGTCTAGAATCTTAATCTCTCTGCATGAGAGACATCCTGGGATAATCAGGATGAAAGCGCTTGTGCGCAGCCATTTGTGGTGGCCTGGCCTTGATAAAGCCATTGAGGCCCAGCTGCATGGGTGCCATGTGTGCCAACAGTCTCGGCCTGAAATGTCTAGGTCCCAGTTCTTAGGTGGGAGGAAACTCAAACCCCATGGTCTAGGGTACATATAGATTACGCTGGGCCCTTTCAGGGGCAATTCTTCCTGGTTGTTGTTGATAGCTATTCCAAGTGGCTAGAGGTTGTTCCTGTGACCTCCACTACTACTGCCAAGACTATCCAAGTGCTGAGAGGTATTTTCGCAGCTCATGGCCTTCCAGATGTTCTGGTTTCAGATAACAGTCCTCAATTCACTTCTTCTGAGTTCCAGGCTTTTCTTCAGGCCAACCTGATCCGCCATGCAACTTTGGCTCCTTTCCACCCATCCACCAACAGAATGGCTGAGCATATGGTGCGCACCACCAAGGATGCCCTCAAGAGACTGACTTATGGTGACTGGCATCACAGTTTAGCAAACTTTCTTCTCGCACATCGCACCACACCTTGCACAGCCACCAGGAAGAGCTCTGCTGAACTTCGATGGAGTCGCCGGCTTATCACTAAGCTGGACAGACTGCACCCGGACCGGGTGGCGTCTCACGTGTCACATCCACGGGCACCAAGGAGCCTGCAAGTGGGTGCTCCGGTTTGAAATCGGAACTACGGGCCTGGTCATCTCTGGGTACCAGCTGTGGTCTGCAAGGTCTCTGGACCTTTGTCATATGAAGTGTCCTTGGAAGACAGCGGCACATAGATCAGCTGCGTGTGAGGCTGGATTTACACCTTTCCGCTCCTGGCTCTGCACTGGGGGGGGGAGGAAGGCTATAGAGTGCATTCTGAGGATCGATGCCAGCAGCCATTAGTGGCTGCTGAGGAGGCCATTGATCCCCATTTCAAGGTTCCACATGTGCTCCAAACAGGAAGTCATGGGGCAGGGGGTCACCCCATACACCCATACTTACTCCAGCCAGGGAGTCACACCGGGGGTATCCACATTATTCACCCATAACTAGTAACACTCCAGACAGGGAGACTGACCGGGGGTATCCACACAACTCACATCCTGCAACAGAACTGGCAACACAGCACGGGAGCAGGCCAAATTCCGCAATTGCTCCCAGAAGGAAGTCCTCTGTAAGGGGGGCAAACAGAGAGGCTACTCCTGATTCTGGCAACTCAGGCATGACCTTGGGGTCCACTGGATACTGGGGCCCTGTAGCCACCCCTGACTATCCATCTGCTGACCTTGGACTCGAGGGACAGTGCTCCCAAGAAAGGTCCATTGTGGATCTGGGGACTACCACCCCTGCAAGGGATGTTGGCCTGAGCTCAGAAGGCACAGCCAACCATCAGATGGGCAGATCAACCAGGTACTTGGGGCAGCAAAGCCTTGACCTACTGAGCCTGGCAGGAGAGCAGATAGGTCAGGCAACAACACCAGGGTCTCCTGAGGCAAGTGGGCAGCAATGTCCTGGATCACCTAGCCTGGTGGGCAAGGAAAAGGAATCAGCAAACTCTCCCGGTCCGAGGAGGTCACAAAGGGCCAAGTGCCCTCCCAAATATCTTTCAGACTTTGTGAAGTTGTTGTCCAGCTACAAGAGGTACTACCCTTAAGGTTATTAGTTAATAATGTATTTTGTTTTACTTATGATTCTGAGTGTCTTAGTTGACAAAACAAGGATAGGAACTTGTGGGTAGAGGCAACCTTAGGTATTCCCTTCCATGCTTGACTGTCAGGAAGTTTGACACTCTTCCCAAAAATAAGAATACTAAAGTGTCAGGATTGTTCCAAGCTAGGGGGAGGGGTGTTGTGTCCGGAGCCTGCAAATGCAGGCTCGGGACGTTGCAATGGCCCCGGGCTTTGCAGAAGCTGCCCGGGACCAGACTGAGTGGCGCCGGCTTTGCATGCATGCGCAAGGTGCGAAAAGTGCCTGACTATGTTGCCATTATGTCCGGGGATCTGGGCGTATAAAAAAAGGCCTGCGTGCCTTTGCTCGTTGGAATTTTGACTAAAAGCACAATAAAGAGTTGTTCTGAAGAAATGTGTCTTCATTCTTCGCCATCGCTTTGAGGACTTAACAAATATCATTTAGATTATTTGGGTGCATGTGGATTCATAATTAGTGACAACTACATGTTGATGGAAAGAAACAAATTTGGGGGAAATGGTGAAATATTTTTCGTAAACCTTCTGCAGAAAGTTATTCTGCTAGTGACATGAACGGATGTGTAGAATGACATGAGAAAATACAAAAAAAAAGTAATTAACCCTTCAGAATGAATATAAGTATGAGAGTGGGGATTCTTTGATGAATATCTGATTAGAAAGATGTCTGTTTCAGACACGGGTTTTAACTATAAGCCTATTTGGTATAAAAAGGAAAAGAAAGGAATTCAGATTTGAAAGCATGACTAATTGCATTGAGAGGATGAGCAAATTTGTGAAGGATGTAAGAGTGAAGAGAGGTTCTAAATATTTTTTTTAAAAAAATAGTTGATAGTATCAAAAGCAAATTTGGGAAAAAGTGGACACTGAAGAAGACGGAAGAAATGAAGGAAAATAGAGCAAAAATAGAACAATTACAGAAAGAATGAGTGGGGGGGGGAGCAGTAGAACCCAGATTAATCTCCCAGCAAGAACGACTAGAAAATGGGCATGAAGAAAGAGGACATGGAAGCTTCTTGTTCAAGAACAGGCAAAATTATGTTGCAGTGTTGCAGAAATTTGTGTAATTATGCTAATGGGAAATATGAAAAAATGCTTAGTGAAATGAAGTTAAAGTATGGCTATGGGTAAACATTTGTGTAAAAATAATTACTGTCAAAATGAGGATGAGGGAGAACTGTTCTATGATGTCCATGCAGAAATAAAAATTAATGGCAAAGAACTAGCCAAAGAAAGCAAAATATAGATAAAATTTTAAAAAGAGTGTGTACAACAGGTAACAATGAGCAACACTTGGGAAAAATAGTATTACTATGTGCCCTGAAGGAGATGTGCAGGTCAGATTTCTCTTCAGACAGTCCCTGAGAAATGTTTCAGATTGAGAAAGAAAACATAATCACATTTATATATTTAGACAAAAGTACAATTGAGCTTGAATTATGAATCATTTTGCATGAATATGAAGTTTGATTACTGAGTGTAATAACAACAGAATCTGATGGAAGTAAAGTATCCAGGAGACTAAAAGGAATACTTAACGAATGATACAGCATTCAGCCAAGTAAGTAAAGATGTGTGCTACATTTAGAGATGTATTGGTTGGGGGCTTGAACATGTGTATATCTTCATACAGATGATGCTGTGTTGTGGGCTAAGAATCCAAATGATTTGCAGTAAATGGTAGATAAATTGTATGACGCACAAGGATTATGGATCTGAAAATGAAGGTACCAGAGTCCAAGGTAGTTCTGTCTGATAGGAGAAATGGAATCTATGATTGCAAGTTATTCATACTGAATGTAGTGAAAAATTAGAGCAAGTAGATAAATTTGAGGATAATACAAATACAATATTGAAGTGGTGGGTAGTTTCTGCTTTTTAGGATCCATAGTAATGGAACCAATAGTCAACAATTACACCATAGATTAGAATTTGGCGGGGTAACAGTGAAAGTGTTGGGAAAAAATATTGAGATACTGTATCCATACCTATGAAGATCAGAACTCTACAGACAATAATTCCTCTATCATACTCTATGGAAGTGAAAGTTAGTAAGGTGACCAACCGTCCTCCTTTAGGGAGGACAGTCCTCCTTTTGTAAGTTCTGTCCTCCCTCGAAAAGTGTCCTCCTACGTGTCCTTCTTTTCGATATTTGAAGACCAATCTGCAGGGCTTTTTTTTTCTCATAAAATGCTCAGAACGGCGTTCCAGCACCTTTTTTTGATTTTTTTTCCAGTTTTTGCATGAGCTGTGCTACTCCCCTTATTGGCTTTCGAAAGCCAATAGGAATTGCTGCTGAGCGCACCAAAACACCCAGCCAGCAAACTTTGCACATGCAAGTTGTCTGCAGCGAAGGCGAATTGGCAGGAATTTTGCACCCCTCCCTGCTACCCAACTACACCATCTTCTAGTTAGTCCCAAAGATACCTGGAGGAAACTAACTTCCATTTAGGGATGGAAAAATCAAAAAAGAGGAAATGCCATTTCAACGATAAATTGAATAAGGAATTTCCATTCACCACATCAAAGAAGGATAACATTGTTTTCTGCAATATTTGCAGCGGAGAATTTTGTATTGCAGTTAGGGGCAGAGCAGCTATTATGGAACACTTGACCACCATAAAACATAAGCAATCATCAGATGCATCTGCTTTCAGTTGTAAAGTAATAAGTTTTTTAAAACTTCAAAGTATTCTGAAGATGAAAAACAGTTAGCTGCAATGGAGGGAACATTGCATTCCATACTATACCATAATTCATAATCAAAGTTTTCGTAGTATGGATTGTACAACTAAATTATTGAAAAACTTTCACGATGCTAAATTTTCATGCACCAGGACAAAATGTGAGGTTATTATTAAATCAGTATTTAAAAATTACTGTGACAAAATACTTACAGAAGACTTGGAAACTGCAGCATTTGTAATGGTTTTATCTGATGCATCCAATCATAATGAAACTAAATTGTATCCAATACTAGTAAGATATTTTAATGTTACCAAGGGCATTCAAGTAAAAATTTTAAATTTAGAATCCATTGAGGGCGAAACTGCTGAAATTTTGTCAAACCATCTATACAGAGTAATAAATGAAAACAATTTGAAATCCAAAGTTGTTGCACTAACAGCTGATAATACAAACACAAATTTTGGTGGGTGAAGACGCAAAGGGGTGAATAATGTGTATGTAAAATTACAAGATTTACTCCAAAAGAAAATACTAGGAATAGGTTGCAATGCACATATTTTGTCAAATGCAATCAACATGGCGTCATGTGCCATGCCAATTGATGTAGAAGTAATAATAGCTACAATTTATTTGTATTTTAGTCGTTTTACTGTTCGTGTGGCTACTTTAAAACTATTTTGTGAAGAAGCGAATGTTCAGTACAAAAAACTTTTAGGATATTCAAGTTAGATGGCTTGCTCTAACACCTGCTATAGAGTGTGTTCTACAATTATTTGAGCCTCTCAGTTCATATTTTTTAAATTTAGACAAATGTCCTAAAATCCTGGAATTGTTTTTCAATAATGAAATATCTGAGATATTAATGTATTTTGTACATAATCAAGCATCTATTTTTCACAAAACAATTCAAAAGATTGAAGGTGAACACATTTCAGCTACAGAAGTTGGTCTTATTTTGAATGACTTTATCCTTCAATATAAAACTCTATTTGAAGAAAAATTTCTTCCTTTAGTTATAAAAAGAAAATTGTCAGACTTAGAGGAATCAAATCCCGGCATAACGGAAAAGTTTATCAAAGAAATGCAGAATTTTTACCAAACATGTTTTCAATATATCGAAGAATGGTCTGAAACAAACATCACAAGAAATAACAGTTTTCAATGGTGTTTTTTGACTTTATCGCAAGTATATTGGACAGATATTGACTCTTGTTTTGAGTTTTTATCTAAAGAAATGCCAGACATTAAAATAAATGACAATTGTCTCTTTGAAGAAATGAGAAGACTGAATGTATTTTTAAATTCTGAAAAATTAATACAATGGGAAAATAAACATGTTGAAATTGATAAAAGATGGGTGGAAATATTCAGCCATTTCAAAAATGAACATATTCCATGTGAAAATTTATTTATTCTTGTTCAATTTACGTTGTGCTGTCCTGGAACTAATGCAGCAGTTGAAAGGGTTTTTTCAATTGCTAATGATTTTTTGGAAAAGTGAGAAATCGAGATTGAATGTTAATACTTCAGTTGCAGCACTTGCCGTAAAATTCAATATGAAGGATATTTCTTGTTCAGATATTTCCAATATATTGTTAGAAGATGATACATTGACAAAAAATATTCATTCAATGGAAAAGTACTCATTTAAATAATAATAGGCATGTAAGCATAATTACAATATAAAATGTTATTGTTACAAATGTTTTTATTATGCATTTATCATATTATAGTGTATTCTGTATTATTGTTGCAGTGAATAAAGTGTTTCTTTTATTTATGATATTATTTTCTTCAATTTATTTGTGTCCTCCTTTTCATTGTAAAAAAGTTGGTCACCTTAAAGTTAGGCTTTGAAGAAGTAAGATAAAAAGAATGCTGATGTGGTAGAAGACTTTTAAGAACATCATGGGAAACAAAAAAAAAACCTCCAAAGAAATGGACTATGGCAGAGTTCGCCAACCTTTCCAGCTTTGCAGACCGGTACGAGAGGGAAGAGGAGAGAGGTGATGGTTCCACACAAATTGTGCACTTTGATAGAAGTCTAACTAAAAATGGGAAAATGAATGGAGAAATAGTGAAATATGCAAATACTGACAGAAAGGCCATGGATGGAATGTAGCTCATTTCTATAAATCAGTGGTTCTCAACCTTTCTAATGCCGTGACCCCATAATACAGTTCCCCATGTTGTGGTGACCCCCAGGGGTGTGGCCAAGTGGGTGTGGCCAAGTGGGTGTGGCCACCAATAAGAAGGAGTAGGACAGCTAGGGAAAAGGGAAAAAAATGGCGGACAGCGTGGTTTGGCGACCCCCGTGAAATGGTCATTCGACCCCAAATGGGGTCCTGACCCACAGGTTGAGAACCACTGCTATAAATCAATATTTATTGAATGAAGCAATATGGCTATATAAAAAATATAAGTCAAGTCAGACTCAATTTTATGACAATTTTTATGGAGGTTCTTAAGCAAATTGACAGGTCAGTAAGTAAATCACAGCATCATTAACTGGACCCCAGTTTCCCAGAAATTGATAAAAAAAAAGGATTCAAATCACAATTGTGTCACTGCAGGATGCTACAAAAAGTTGTAAATGAGTCCGGTTGTCAAGCACCCAAAATGTGATCACGTGACTACAGGGGTGGTGCAATATTGGGTCATAAGTATGAATACAGGTTGTCAGTCATTTCCAAGGTTGCTGTAACTTTGAACTGTCATTGAAACTAATGGTTGTTAAGTCAAAGTCTACCTGTACTTAATAAGTGCACATGGTGTAAAAGTTATAGCTATTTTTTTTCTTCAGTCTCACATATTTAATTTCTTTTACTACTGTAGTAAAAAGTATTTCTGAAGCTAAAACTATGCTTTTTTTTAATATGCCGCCTAACTCACTATCCAAAGCGACTGTGGGTGGCTGCCCATGTTGAAGGCTATCTCTGCTTTACCATTTCCTTTTAAAATTAGAAGTATGTAAAATATTTTATCAAGTCAGGTGGGAAGGGCTAAAGGGCACATTAACATAGTCATCACTAATATAAATGGGATGTGTATGATCTTTTGGCAATCATTTCCATAATTGCATCAGAAGATTTCCATACCATCAACAAAATAATTGATGGTTGGTGCCGCCATTTTGTAACTTGACAGGGATATAATCAATCTAATTTGTCATCTATATTGTATATTCTATATATACTTTACCCTGGTGGAATGCACTTTAGATAGTGGAATGCCATGTAGATAGTATTGTCTCTTTGGCTATCATCATGCATGCAAGTGAGAAGTCAGGTGATGGGAAAAAGAGAACAAAAGATTGCCTAAACAATCTCCCTCTGGATATTTAAAACTGGAGCACATTATTACTACTTACCTGGGAGCAAAAATGGAGGAGCTGATAGAGATATCCAGCAAATAACATATAACAATGTTTTACTTCACTCCAACAAAGGGGGCATTTGGCCAGAACAGCACAGATAGCTAAACTAGGAGATAGTGTTCCAATACCTCAGGGGTTCCCACAAAGAAGAGGTAGTCAAGCTATTCTCCAAAGCACCTGAGGGCAGGACAAGAAGCAATGATGACCTCCAAGGTCCCTTCCAACATTATTATTATTATTATTATTATTATTATTATTATTATTATTATTACTACTACTACTACTACTACTACTACTACTACTACTACTATTACTACTACTATTACTAACCAAAGAGAGAAGCAACCTAGAACTAAGAAGAAATTTCCTGACAGTTAGAACAATTAATCAGTGGAACAAGTTGCCTCCAGAAGTTGTGAATGCTTCAACACTGGAGATTTTTAATAAGAGATTGGACAACCATTTGTCTGAAATGGTATAGGGTTTCCTGCCTATTTATTTATACAATTTCTGTAGCTGCACCGAATGACTGGGTACCTTGAACTTTGTTAAAACAAGTTATCATAAAATGTCTTGGTTTATTCTGAATGCCCTTAGGGATCTTTTTGATACTTACCAGACTACTTTTTCTGTGTGATATTTATGTTAAGATTATTTAACAAAGGAACATACAAAAGAAAGCTGCAAAGCAGAACATCAGCTTCTAGCATCATCTGTATATGCACAAGTGGCTTGTGGGTCCCAAATGGGAAGTTAGAGACCATCAGGGGTGAGGAATTCAACCTCCTAATAAATGAGGGTCTACTCAGCATGACAGCTTTAATAGGCAGGTAATAATAGTAATAGTAATGATGATGATGATGATGATGATGATGATGATGATGATGATGATGATGATGATGATGATGATGATGATGGAAGGGGCCTTGGAGGTCATTTAGTCCAACCCCCTTCTCAGGCAGGAAACCCTATACCATTTCAGACAAATGGCTGTCCAATCTCTTCTTAAAAACTTCCAGTGTTGGAGCATTCACTACTTCTGGAGGCAGGTTGTTCCACTGATTAATTGTTTTAACTGTCAGGAAGTTTCTCCTTAGTTCTAGGTTGCTTCTCTCCTTGATTAGTTTCCATCTGTTGCTTCTTGTCCTGCTTTCAAGTGCTTTGGAGAAAAGCTTGACTCCCTCTTCTTTGTGGCAGCCCTTGAGATATTGGAACATTGCTATCATGTCCCCCCTTATCCTTCTCTTCATTAAAATAGACATGCCAAATTCCAGCAACCATTCCTTATATGTTTTAGCTTCCAGTCTCCTAATCATCTTTGTTGCTCTTCTCTATACTCTTTCTAGAGTTTCAACATCTGTTTTACATCGTGGTGACCAAAACTGGATGCAGTATTCCAAGTGTGACCTTACCAAGGCATTGTAGAGTGGTATTAATACTTCACATGATCTTGATTCTATCCCTCTGTTAATGCAGCCTAGCACTGTGTTGGTTTTTTGGCAGTTGCAGCACACTGCTAGCTCATATTTAAGTGATTGTCCACTAGGACTCTGAAATCCCTCTCACAGTTACTACTATTGAGCAAGGTACCCCCTATACTATACTTGTACATTTGGTTTTTCTTGCCTAAATATAAAACCTTACTTTTTTCACCACTGAATTTCATTTTGTTAGATAGCGCCCAGTTTCAAGTCTGTCCAGATCCTCCTGTACCTTAAGCCTGTCTTCTGGAGTGTTGGCTATTCCTACCAGCTTGGTATTGTCTGCAAATTTAATGAGTTCTCCATCTATCCCCTCATCCAAATCATTGATGAAGGTGTTGAAGAGCACTGAGCCTAGAACAGAACAGCCCACTACACACTTCTCTCCATGTAGATGCAGTACACACTGAGTATGGCCGGTCAGCCAGCTACGAATCCATCTAATGGTGATAATGTCTAACCACATTTTTCTATCTTATCAAGTAATAGGTTGTGGTCTACTTTGTCAAATGCCTTACTGAAGTCCTATAAATTATATCCACAGCATTCCTCTGTTCCACTAATTTTGTCACTTGGTCAAAAAATTCAATAACATTTGTCTGGCATGATCTGTTTTTGACAAACCCATGTTGGCTTTTAGTAATGACTTTGTTTATCTCTAGGTGTTCATTGATTCGTTGTTTGATTATCTTTTCCAGAATTTTCCCAGGTATTGAGGTCAGGGTGATAGGTCTGTAATTTCCTGGATCCATTTTTTTTCCTTTTTAAAGATGGGAACTACATCAGCTCTTTTCCAGTCCTCTGGTAGTTCCCCCATGCTCCAGGATCTTTGAAAAATATAGTTCAGTGGTTCTGAGATCACATCTGCCAGTTCCTTGAGAACCTTGGGGTGTAATCCATCTGGTCCTGGTGATTTGAACTCATCTAAGATGGACAGGTGCTCATTTATCATTTTCTTGCTTATCTTAACTTGTGTTTCTATTCTGTTTTTATGGCACTATTTTTGATAGATTGGGCTGTTTTTTCCCTTTGTGTAAAGACAGATGCAAAAAACAAGTTAAATAGTTCTGCTTTCTCCCTGTTGCTTGTCGCCTTTTTGCCACTTTTCCCCACTAATGGACCAATCATTTCCTTAACTTTTTTCTTGTTTTTTACATGTTGAAAGAAGCTTTTTTTGTTATTTTTGACTTTGGTCGCAAGCCTTAGTTCATTTTGAGCCTTAGCTTTCCTCACTTCATCTTTGCAGGCTCGGGTTATTTGCTGATATTCTGCCTTAGTTATGTGCCCCTCTTTCCACTTTTTATACTTGCCCTTTTTATCTTTCAATTTATCAGAGAGCTCTTTATGCAGCCATGCTGGTTTCTTTTGAGAGCTGTTATTTTTCTTCTTTGTTGGTATTGTGCTAGACTGGGCTTTTATTATCTCACTTTTCAAAATTTCCCAAGCTTCTTGAGTTGTTTTCCCCTTGAGGATTCTCATCCATGAAATTTTTCCCAAGCCCTCTCTAAGTTTATTGAAATTAGCTCTCTTAAAGTCCAAGACTCTAGTTTGACTGTGTACTATTGCTTGTGTTTCCATAATGTGGAATTCCAATATTGCATGATCACTTCCTCCCAAAGTTCCTGTGAGGACCCACCCCACTTTGCATCTTAAGAAGACAGAACTCTTGGAATAATTCTTCCAACAGGAATCCTTTATTAAGAGAAAATGGTTGCAGGAATGCTAGACAGGACTTGGGGTTCAAGCTCTTCCATTCAAGGTTTTAAGGGGTTCCCCAGTAGTCCCACCCAATCAACCCCCTTTCCAGTGATAGTTTCAAGTATCACAAGTCCATCCCCTTTCTTCTTCCGTCTGGATGGATACTTCAGATAACTACATGAAAGGCAATTACTCTTCTTTGATATGTTAACGCTTAGAGGCCACAATAAACACACATTCAGTCCTTTGAAGTGTGATGAAGGAAGTGAGGGCCATAAAGCCCCTTTGCTCTCCCCCTTTTCTCCCTCTAGGCAGAATCCAGAGAATTCCAGAATTGGGAGTTTCTTGTTTGATAATTAAAGATGAAATATAATTGGATTCTGACATCCGGCCCCTCTTAACAATAAGAGAGATCCACCTGAAAGACAACACAAGTAAAAAATTTAGTTAGGCTTGTTAGGATACTCTGTGTGAAACTTCTTCAATAGCTTCGGGGCTCTGACGTGACGTTTATGGACCCACTCATTTTGTGAGGCAGGGAGGTGTTTCCAGGCAACGAGGTACTGAGTTGTTCCACGATATCTCCTAGAGTCAAGGATCTCTTTTATTTCGAAGTGTTGTTCCCCCTCCACCATGATTGGAGGTGGTGGGGGGGGGATTTTTGGCCGTAGAGGTGACTGATGCTCTCTTTTCAGCAAGCTGCAATGAAAAATTGGGTGTATTTGCCTGAGGTTTTTTGGTAATTCTCAGTCTACTGTTACTGGATTTAGGATCCGTTTAAATTGGAAAGGTCTATATATTTTGGTTCCCAGTTTTTTACAGGGCTGTAGGACTTTAGTATTTTGGTAGATAAGTACCCATTTTCTCCTATATGAATTGGTGTAGGCTCACCCTTTTTTTTAATCGCGCTTGTGCTTTGTCATGCCCTCTAGCTTCATCTAGTGATTTTTTGACTTATTGGCCAGGTGTTTTGTAGTTTTCCATCCATTCTTTCAGTGAAGGATCGTTGTTCTTTGGGTTAACTCTGGCATAGGTTGAAAACTTGGCCTATTTTTTTGTGGTGGCTATTTGAAAGGAGTGTATCCTGTGCTGGAGTGGACTGCATTATTGTAGGCAACTTCTGCAAAAGGAAGTAAGTCCGTCCAATCACTCTGTTGTAAATTTAAAAAACATCTCAAATATTGCTCAAGTACCGACTGGCAGCGTTCCGCTTGTCCATCTGTCTGAGGGTGATGGCTAGATGTCAGTCCCTGAGTGGTCCCTAAGAGGGATAAAAATTCCTTCCAATATGTAGACGTAAATTGCACTCCCCTATCAGAGATGATGCGTTGGGGTGCCCCGTGCAATCTGTAAATGTGCTGGATAAAAAGTTTTGCTAAGGCCTTTGCAGTGGGAATTTTTTGTCAAGGGATAAAGTGCACCTGTTTGGAAAATATGTCCGTGACTGTTCCAATATACGGTATTCCATTGCATTTCAGGCAATTCACTATAAAATCCATGGCTATTTCCCCCGGGGGGCTGATGACTTGCCACTGGTTGTAACAGCCTGGCGTTTCCCTTGCAACTCTTGCTGATGCACAGGTTGGGCGCTGCACATAACTTTCTAATGTCCTTTTTTTATTGATGGCCACCAAAATTGGGCCGTTTAATTGAGGTGTAGAGTTTTTTACAAATCCACAATGCCTGCTTGATTTTGTGTCATGGCAAAGCTGCATGAAAGTGACTCTTTGGGTTGTTGGTATATATAACTTTTCCCCCACCCAAGGCAACCCGTCTCTCATTGTGCACACAGTTTTGTTTTTCTGGAACCATTCATCTGTTTCCAAACTTTTTCTGAATTCAATTCCAGTTTGGCTGTCCAGTTGTGGTTTTAATTTGGCTTGGGTTCTTGTGGTTACTGGTGCTGCCAGTTGTGACTCTGCCATTATTGGTCTAGAGTCTGTGTTTCGTGCGCTGTTATATTGGGGCATGCGAGATAGTGCATCTGCCAGGAAGTTCTTTCTTCCTGGTAAATGTTTGAGCTTAAATTGGAATTGGTGAAAATGCTGGGACCAGCGGGCTTGTTTGGGATTGAGTTTCCTGGAAGTTTTCAGGGCTTCTAATTTTTTGTGATCAGTCCATACCTGGAAGGGGATTTTGTTGCCTTCCAGGAACTGTCGCCACGTGAGTAATGCCCAACGTATCCCATAAGCCTCCTTCTCCCATACGGGCCAGCGCTGTTCTGTTTCCGTGAGTTTCTTAGATGTATATGCACAGGGTTGCAATACTGCATCATCATTTTCTTGTAATAGCACAGCCCCCAATGCCACATCACTTGCATCTGCCTGTATTATGAAGGGTTTGTCCATGTCTGGGTGCCTTAGTACTGGTTCGGCAGAAAAAAGTCTCTTTAGTCTCTCAAACGCTGCTTGGCACTCCATTGTCCATGTTAGTGGCTGGCTAGGTTTTACTGAGGATGTTTCCTTCGTTTTTAGTAAATTAGTGAGGGGCAAGGCTATCTGTGCAAATGAGGGAATGAATTGGCGGTAAAAATTTGCAAAGCCCAGGAAACTTGTAGTATGCTTTCACTTGTCGGGGTGGTGCCCATTCTAATACTGCTCTGACCTTCTCTGGGTCCATTTCAATGCCCTGTGGGGATATGCGATATGCCTAGGTAGTCCTATCCTTTCCTGGATGGAATTCGCATTTTTGAGAGTTTTGGCCATATAGGTGAGCGGCTCGCATCTCTTTAAACCGCTCTGACAATTTTGACGTGTTCTTCTTTTGTTTCGGTAAAGATAAGAATGTCGTCCAAGTAAACAAGGACCCCCTTAAACAGGTGTTCCCTTAGAACGTCATTGATTAGTTGCATAAAGACTGCAGGGCCCCCTTGTAATCCAAATGGCAAGACTTTGAATTGATAGCACCCCATGGGGCAGTTAAATGCAGTCTTCCATTCGTCCCCTTCCTTGATTCTCACGCGATAGTAAGCTTCCCTTAAGTCTAGTTTAGAAAAAATTTTCCCTTTCGATAGGTGTGACAGCATGTCTTTCATGAGGGGCAGCGGGTATAGTTTGCTTTCACTGATTGTATTCAGGGCCCTATAATCCACGCATAAACGTAAAGAGCCATCCTTCTTCTCTCTAAAAAGGACCGGGGCAGCCACTTTAGGCTTGGCTGGCTCAATGAAACCTCTCTCCCGGTTTTTTTTAATAAATCTTTCCATTTCCTCCTTCTCCTTTGGGCTCATGGAGTATAATCTGGGCTTCGGGAGTTTTGCCCCAGGCTGGAATTCAATGGTACAGTCTGTGGGTCGGTGGGGGGGAAGCTCATTCGCCCTCTCCTCACTGAAGACTTCAGCAAGGTCCCTATATTCCTCTGGTATTTCTGTTAATCTTTTTTCCTCTCCTATGGATGCTTTTTCTATTCTTGATTCTGGTAGCCTCCCTTGGGGTTTTAAGTCCATAGGGTCACCCTTCGGGAATTTGATTTCTGTCGTCCTCCAATTTACACAGGGGTTCCATTTTTTCAACCATTCCATCCCTAGAATCATTGGGCATTCCATACCTGGGGTCACCACAAACGTTAAGTCCTCTTCATGGTTGCCCAGGGAGAGATGTATTGGCAAAGTGCGACTAGGGTAGTAGCACCACACCCATGTAGGATCATCCTAGCTGGCCAAATGAGATGGTTGTTCAGTCTCCTGGATGGGGAGGCCCAGATCCCAATAGTGTTGGGGCTAATGAGGAAGAGGGGGTTACATCCAGAGTCTATTAAGGCTTTCACCTTCACAGCTTCGGGCATGGGGGGATTAATATAGTCAGTTTTGAAGATGTGTTGTGATATGCATTCCCACTGACCAGGGGTTCGCCCTCCGAGCTGTCATCTGAGGCATCCACCAGCCCTGTGGTGTAGGCTGGGGTTCTTTCCCCTTGGTGAACAGAAGTGGGGGGTTCCGTAATTTCCATCATTCTCATGGCAGTTTCTTTTGGCTTAGCTGAAGACTTTCCGGATTTGTTGATTGGGGATCTGTCTGGGTTGTGCTGGGGGGACTTTGAGCGGCATTCTACAGCTCGATGCCCTTCTCTTCCGCACTTGAAACACCCCATTTGCTTCTTGGCTGTAGCCGATGATTTCACCGGTTTGTGTGTCAGCTCAGGCGGGGGGCGACTCCATTGTTTTCCTCGGCGGTTGCCTCTTTCGCAATATGTCGATTCTGCTTACTCTGCACAGATTACCATCTCAAGTCGATGTGGTCCCCCGGGCGTAGGCAAGGCATTATAGATAATCAGTTTAGTCCGTTCTTCTTTGAAATGGCCAAGGAGGATGTCTTCTGGCAATTCAGTTGCTGGCAATGGCACCGAATTCTTGTAGGTATACTAAGCCCACTGGGCGTTGTGCCCGCCTCATCGTTGTTAATTTTCAAGGGCTTTTGCGATCAGCCAGGGGGTGTCTTCAAATCGTTCTTCTCAAAGAGGATCATGAACGGTGAAGTTACTGAGTTCTGGGGCATTGGAGTCATGCAAGTTCACTACCCAATCCGCAGCTGGTCCATCCAGGGCAGATTGCACGATCCGGATGCGGGCTTGGTCGCTGGGAATGTCCTGCCCATATTCCTCCATGTAGCTGAGGACTTGGGTTAGGAAAAATCCCAAGCGTGTTGGCTCCCCTTTGAATTTCACTTCCAACGGTGGACGTCTTGGACTGGATCGGTGCCTCTGTTGTGGGTGGTAGTGCCTTCCGTCCAGATTGCCATCTGTGGTCCGGTAGGGGGTGGGAGCTCCGGGATCAGTAGATGTCCCTGGGGTTGCAGGTTCCACGTTCCCCTCGGTGTCTCTCCCTTTGCGGCTCCAGGAACTGGGGCAGCCGTAGGGTTCAGTATTCTCCTCTCCTAGGGAGATGAGAGTTCTCTTCATCAGGTCAATAGCTTTCTCTAGGATCCAGTCTGAGTACGGTGCCCAGCTTCCTCCCTCTTCACTTGCGTGCAGGGATTTCTCCATCTCCTGCTTCCATTCTGGTTGCTTGGTCCCCCGTCTCAGGGTCACCTTTCTTGATTCCTTTCCCCACTCACTTTTCTTTCCAACGCCCATCGACCAGCGAGGCTTGTGGTCCTGTGTCTCCACCACTTCTTCTCCTGAGGAAACTGGCCTCTCGGATCCCAACATATGGCAAGGTTCCAGCTGGGTCAGCGGCTCTCTTTCCAGGGAGTTTTCCCCCTCTCTTGCTCCAGTGTCTGACATGGTAAATTTTTGCAAAATCCCCCGGCAAGGGTCTTCCTTCCAGGTGGATTAATTTTGCAAGTCCTGTCTAATGTGAGGACCCACCCCACTTTGCATCTTAAGAAGACAGAACTCTTGGAATAATTCTTCCAACAGGAATCCTGTATTAAGAGAAAATGGTTGCAGGCATGCTAGACAGGACTTGGGGTTCAAGCTCTCCCATTCAAGGTTTTAAGGGGTTCCCCAGTAGTCCCACCCAATCAACCCCCCTTCCAGTGATAGTTTCAAGTATCACAATTCCACCCCCTTTCTTCTTTCTTCCGTCTGAATGGAGACTTCAGGTAACTACATGAAAGGCAAGTACTCTGCTTTGTTATGATAAGGTTCTCTAGTGCTAACGCTTTGATGTTACAATAAACACACATTCAGCATTCAGCTCTTTGAAGTGTATTGAAGGAAGTGAGGGCCATAAAGCCCCTTTGTTCTCCCCCTTCTCTCCCTCTTATGGCAGAATCCAAAGAAGGCAGAATTGGGAGTTTCTATATTTGATAATTAAAGATGAAATATGATTGGATTCTGACACTAACTCTAGCCTTCTTCTTTTGCTAAATAGCTTTCCAAGTTAGCGTATTCCGCTTGCCAGGAAGTTCCTATATTTTTGTAGGTGTTGTTGGGAGGGAAAAAGAACACTTTAAAATTGCAACAAGAAAATGTTCCTCAAGTTCACATTCATGATGGAAAGGAGATGCCTGTCCTCCAAAAGTGGTTGCTACTCCATTCTGGTGAGAGAGCAGCTAGGCAACACCTGAGACAAGATCGTGAATGATATTTTGACAACAACCAAGATGAAAATAGTTATGGCAACAGCCTTTCTAAAGGTAATGCGATTATGAAACTTGGACATTAAAAAAGAGTGAGACAAAGAAGACAGAGACATGGAACTATTGGTTTTGAGATGAATATTAAGTACTGTGGAGTGCAAGAAGCAGTGCTTTTTTTCTTAAAAAAAAAAAGGTGCTGGAACTCACACACGTCATACAACCCGCCTTGCCTACCCTACAAGGTTCCATCCAAAAAAGGTGCCAGAACTCTGTTCTGGACATTCTATGAGAAAAAAAGCCCTGGCCAGAAGAACCCATAAGTCCTGGACAAGCTAAAACTGACTGACTACTTCCTTGATACTTATCATCAGCAAACAGAAAATCATATCTTTCGGATATCTGATGCTAACAGACAATGGCCCATTCTGGGCAAGGTTGAAGAATGTAGAAGGCAGAAAAGTCAAGTGGATGGATGGGATAGAATGGATTACTAAAATCTTGGAGGTAGACAGATTGTTGCTGGATCTACCTTTGTTCCTCTCCAGGTCTCCAGGATTTGAGTCTGACTCAATGTGTGTGGATCACAATAAATTGTGGCAAGTTCTTAAAGAGATGGGAATACCAGACCATCTTATTTGTCTCTTGAGAAACCTATATGCGGGTCAAGAAGCAACAGTGAGAACTGGACACGGAACCACTGATTGGTTCAAAATTGGAAAAGGAGTTCGGCAAGGCTGTATACTGTCGCCCTGCCTATTTAACTTATATGCAGAGCACATCATGAGAAGGCAGGGCTAGATGAAACAAAAGTTGGAATTAAGATTGCCGGGAGAAATATCAGCAACCTAAGAATGCAGATGATACCACTCTAATGGCAGAAAGTGAAGAGGAACTAAAGAGCCTCTTGATGCGGGTGAAGAAGGAGAGTGCAAAAGTTGGCTTGAAACTCAACATTAAGAAAACCAAAATCATGGCATCCGGCCCTCTCAATTCCTGGCAAATAGATGGGGAAGAAATGGAGGTAGTGACAGATTTTATTTTTCTGGGCTCCAAGATCACCTCAGATGGGGTCTGCAGCCAAGAAATTAAAAGACGCTTGCTCCTGGGGAGGAAAGCTATGGCAAATCTAGACAGCATTCTAAAAAGCAGAGACATCACCCTGCCAACAAAAGTGCGTATAGTCCAGGCCATGGTTTTCCCAGTTGCAATGTATGGCTGTGAAAGTTGGACCATAAGAAAGGCTGAGCACCAAAGAATTGAGGCCTTTGAACTATGGTGCTGGAGAAGACTCCTGCGAGTCCCTTGGACTGCAAGGCGTTCAAACCGGTCAGTCCTAGAAGAGATCAACCCCGACTGCTCTTTAGAAGGCCAGATCCTGAAGTTGAAACTCAAATACTTTGGCCACCTAATGAGAAGGAAGGACTCACTGGAGAAGGGCCTAATGCTGAGAAAGATTGAGGGCAATAGAAGAAGGGGACGACAGAGAATGAGATGGCTGGATGGAGTCACTGAAGCAGTAGGTGTGAACTTAAATGGACTCCAGAAGATGGTAGAGGACAGGAAGACCTGGAGGAACGTTGTCCAGGGGTCGCAATGGGTCGGACACAACTTCGCAATTAACAACAACAACGGCACCTACAGGTAGTCCTTGACTTACAACCATTCCTTTAGTGACCACTCAAAGTTACAAGGGCACTGAAAAACGTGACATGATCGGTTTTCACCTTTATGACCATTGCAGCGTCCCCAGGGTCATGCGATGAAGATTTGGGCGTTTGGCAATTGGGATGTATTTATGACATGTGATCACCATTTGCAATCTTCCCAACTGGCTTCCCACAAACAAAGTCAATGGGGAAAGCCAGATTCACTTAAAACCACATGATTCACTTAACAATTTCAGTGATTTACTTAATTGTGACAAAAGGGGACAAAGCTCACTTAACAACTGCCTTGCTGAACAACAGAAATTTTGGGCTGAACTGTGGACATAGGTCAAGAACTACCTATAATTAACTAATCTCCTTCTCTTTCCCGACTTTCTTTACAGATGTGGTATATGCTTTGCTATTATATTTGAAAACTATTTTTAAAATGTTGAGTAATATAAAGCATACTTTTACAAGCTGATGTTTATCGTTAATAGTGTTGTAAAAAATATTGCAACGGTAGAGAAAGTCAGATAAAGTATAACTTTCAGCTACTAAGTTCTTTTACAAAACAACTTGAGGCAATTTTGGAACGCTGTAAATAGATACCTTGTCAAATATTTTTGCTTGGAAAAATATGAACGGTAATATTGAGGCTGTAATCGTTCGTCCATTTATTTCAAAGAGTTTTTTTTCTGGGGAAACATAATTGGGTTTATGTTATGAAATCATGCATAGGTCCTTTCGTTAATTAATGTGTACCTATGAATAGAATAGAACAGGATAGAACAGGATAGAATAGAATAGAATAGAATAGAATAGAATAGAATAGAATAGAATAGAATAGAATAGAATACTTTATTTGGCTATATCTGATTAGACACACAAGGAATTTATCTCTGGTGCATTTGTCTCTTTTTCTAGAACAAATATTTAGGATTTATAAGCAAGCAAAAGTGAACAAGTTTGAACAATATTTAGTGGACAGAACAATGGATAGAAATATTCCATTTATTTCAGTGGGCTCTACACATCATTAAAAATCCAAGGTCCACGTGTAGACTTCTTTTAATCCAAACCCTTGCATACATGAAAAATTACTCCTGGAGTTTAGGAGAAGTTTTGAAATGTATCGTATGCTGTATGAAAATCAGAAAGCCCCCTGTACATGTGAAATCACTTTTATATGAACAAATCAAATATCCTTGAAAAAGAATGTCCTTGAAATAAATAGCACATACCAGGCGGTTGCAGTGGCCTAGCAGTTAAGATCCTGTGCTTATCAACTATAAAGTTAACAGTTTGAGACCCAAGTGCTGCGGACAGGGTGAGCTCCCATTGCTTGTCCCAGCTCCTGCCAATATAGTAGTTTGAAAGCATACAAATGTGAGTAGATAAATAGCTACCAATTCAGTGGGAAGGTAACATCATTCTGTGCTTCTTGGCATATAGTCATGCTGGCCACATGACTATGGAAGCATCTTTGAAAAGTATAGGATCCCTTGGCCAAGAAATGGAGATGAGACAGTGCTCTAGAGTCAGATACAACTGGACAGGGGAAACCATTACCAGTTTTCTTTTAACCAAATAAATATGCTTCCAATCTGGATCAGGAAAGCTTAAACTTTTGCACTGGATAATGACCATTTCTAATTATACTCATTTTTATTTTTATAAAAACCTTCTCCAGATTTGTAGATTTCAATTATCGGACTTCTCACTTAGGGTGTGGCCACTACTGAAATTTCTGGGACTGTAGTCCACATATCTGGTGGGGATTCAGGTTTGGAATTCTACATTAAATTATGATTTAGATGCTCATAATGATGATTATTGCTGTATAACCTGAAGACTGGATTAATCTTACACTATGCTTTGAATGGAAGTAATGAGTAGTCCATGTCCTGTAGGGAAACCATGTCCTAATTGTAATGGGCCTTTGAAACTGATTCCATGTCAAGGCCATGGTGGATATCCTGTAACAAACTTCTGGAGACATGAAGGACGGTTCATATTTTTTCAGGTAAGTAAAAACAAAACAAATATTTGATTCATTTAGAGCGAGTTCACATGGACCTGTTTTATTTTGATGATGAGCAATGCATGATATTGAAAGGGTAGGGACAAAAACCTGGTAGGAACAATGATGGAAGAGGACTATACCCTTTGGGTTCTTCTTGGAAGCTTCCAATATTCATCTAGTTTGCCAAAGTGGAACCTGGGATGTAGACTAATCAGGTTTTTGTCCATCAGGATGTTCTTAACCCAGGGGATGTTTGGCCTTATATTTTGCTTTGGGGGATCCAGGAAGTCTTTCTAATTTGGGACCAATCTTATACAAGTTGGGTCATACCAGCAACTGCTAGAAGCTTGTTGAAAGAAATGACACAAAACTCACAAAACAGTACCATCAACCAAATCCAGAAAAGCTTCTAAATTTCTGTCTTTGTTCCCTGATCTAGAGAGACATGACCATGGTATGTCCCCATTAAATGATTAGAGCCCAACCATGTCCTTAATTATTAAAGATAAATCCCATTGGGTTATCTGGTAGCCAAAGCGAATGTCTTGGGTCAATATTTCCAACCAAACCGATGTTAAAATTCAACCACACAAAACACCACATGCCACTTTGCACTCTTCATTGAGCTTATATTGATTTGCAACCAGTTCATGAAATCCGATTTCTTCCATAACATTTTCCCCATACTTCGAGACTGCAAGCCCTGGAAAGCCCCATCTAGGAGGAACAAAATGATTGGGATTCTTAGGAATTGCAGTTCTAGAAGGTGTTAAATCATATTTTAAACCTGATTTGATGCTTAAGCATATTTAATAGGATACCTCTTTCCCACATAATCCCTGAATCTGAAATCATATATACATATATGTACATACAAATACATATATATTTTTAGATCTATTATTGAACTAAATAGTACCCAAATATGTTATCCTATCTAATTTCTAATTTTATTAATTAAATGCAAATAGTAGCCTGGTCTAGATAAAATCCCCCCCAAAAGTCTAATCATTTCTTTAAAAATAATTCACAGTCTCTGTGAAATTTTAAAAACTCCATGCATTTTAATACCGTAGTTTTTTTTAAAAAAAAACCATATAAACAAATAAGTTAGTAGAAGGATGAGATTTCTTTCCCCCCACATATGGTGAAGATGATCTACATCAGGAAAATGTACTTTCAATTAAGTAAATAAAATCAAGAATTGGAGCAGGTTGACAAATAACTTTAGGAATAGAATAGAATAGAATAGAATAGAATAGAATAGAATAGAATAGAATAGAATAGAGCTGGAAGGGACCTTGGAGATCTTCTAGTCCAGCCCCCTGCTCAAGCAGGAGAACCTATGCCATCTCAGACAAGTGACTGTCCAGTCTCTTCTTAAAATCCTCCAGTGATGGAGCACCCACAACTTCTGAAGGCAAGCTGTTCCACTGGTTAATTGTCCTCACTGTTAGGAAATTTCTCCTTAATTAAATTCCTTAACTTAATTTAGAGCCCTAAGGCCATTCTGGAATTTATACCTCTTTCACTGGTATGCATGATACTATAAATTGTTTCTTATCTTTATATTATTATGCCTCTTTTCATTTATTTGTTAAGTCAAAGGGAGCTCATGATCACCCAAGACCAGAAACCAAACTGGAAGCAGAAGGAAGAAGGTCAATACAAAAAGCATATATTTCAACTTCTCCAAGACTGAAGAGGAACAGAGAGATGGAGGTAAATTTTTGTGGAATCCAATACCCAAATGACCACATACTGTTGTCACAGATGGGCCTCCTGAAGCTGAGCATCCACCGAGGACTCAGCAAGAAGGGGGAATTGACTGAAGGTTTGGTATTAGTAAAGCCTGAGTACAATTTGCCCTCCCTGGAGTTATGTTCCTCAATAGGGATGGTTCCTTTGGTGGCAACCATTTCTTTATAATATAATAATCCAAAGAAAAATCAAGCTAAGACAGACATGTCAAACTCGCGATGTCACGTGATGTCGTGCAATGTATCGGAACAGTTTTGCCATTGCCGGTGATGGGGTGGGCAGGACTTCTGGATGACGTGTCCGGCCTGCGGGCTGGCAGTTTGACACCCCTGAGCTAAGAGGTAGCACTTAGGTAGCACTTAGTCAAATTTGGCTGATCTAAAAAAAAAAAAAAAATTCTACAAAGTCACACTAGTAAACACTTGTATTGGAGACCACCAAAAAACCCCATCAAAACCATCAACTGGGAAGTCAAAAAGTCAAATTCTGGGAGAAGGCAATGGCCAAACTCTTCCATATGATTATGCTTTATTGTTTTATATATTTGTTGTACGCTGCCCAGAATCACTTTTTTGTAAGATGGGCAGCTATATAAATTTGCTGTGTAAATAAATAAATAAATATTATTTCTAAGACACCCAAAAGAATATTGACATGGAATCACCAGTAGTCAGCCTCCATGGAAGGGACACTTTCCCTGTAAATTTATTATTTTTAAATGTGAATTTATCTCTCTAATGTTATTTTTTAATATTTTTAATTGTTTTATCATAAAAAGTAAAATAGAAAACAGAAAAACAAACAAACAAAACAAAACAAAAGCATACATCTAACACCAGCATCAATAAGAAAGAAAAATATATAGTGTACAAAAAAGAAGAAAAATTTATCAAATAAATTTAACATTTAACATGTAGGCTTCACTCTGGGTGCTGAAAGAAAAGAAAAAGCAGTAAATTCTCCTCTTTTACACACACACACACACACACACACACACACATATATATATATAGTAGATCACAACCTACTACTTGACAAGACAGAAAAATGTGGGGTAGATAGCATCACCACCAGATGGATCCGCAGCTGGCTGACCGGCCGTACTCGGCGTGTGGTTCTCAATGGAACCGCATCTACATGGAGGGAAGTGTGTAGTGGGGTGCCTCAGGGCTCTGTTCTGGGCCCAGTGCTCTTCAACATCTTCATCAATGATTTGGACGAGGGGATAGATGGGGAACTCATCAAATTTGCAGATGACACCAAGCTGGCAGGAATAGCTAACACTCCAGAAGACAGGCTTAAGATATAGAAGGATCTGGACAGACGTGAACACTGGGCACTATCTAACAAAATGAAATTCAATGGTGAAAAAAGCAAGGTTCTACATTTAGGCAAGAAAAACCAAATGCACAGGTACCTTGCTCAATAGTAGTAACAGTGAGATGGACCTCGGAGTCCTAGTAGACAATCACCTAAATATGAGCCAGCAGTGTGCTGCAGCGGCCAAAAAGGCCAACACAGTGCTAGGCTGCATTAACAGAGGGATAGAATCAAGATCACGTGAAGTATTAATACCACTTTACAATGCCTTGGTAAGGCCACACTTGGAATACTGCATCCAGTTTTGGTCACCACGATGTAAAAAAGATGTTGAGACTCTATAAAGAGTACAGAGAAGAGCAACAAAGATGATTAGGGGACTGGAGGCTAAAACATATACAGAACGGTTGCTGGAATTGGGTATGTCTAGTTTAATGAAGAGAAGGACAAGGGGGGACATGATAGCAGTGTTCCAATATCTCAGGGGCTGCCACAAAGAAGAGGGAGTCAAGCTATTTTCCAAGGCAGGACAAGAAGCAATGGATGGAAACTAAGCAAGGAGAGAAGCAACCTAGAACCAAGGAGAAACTTCCTGACAGTTAGAACAATTAACCAGTGGAACAACCTGCCTCCAGAAGAGGTGAATGCTCCAACACTGGAAGTTTTTAAGAAGAGACTGGACAGCCATTTGTCCAAGATGGTATAGGGTTTCCTGCCTGAGCAGGGGGTTGAACTAGATGACCTCCAAGGTCCCTTCCAACTTTTTTATTATTATTATCATCATCATCATCTATATCTATATACTATAGATATAGCTACAGGTATAGATATAGATATGTACAGATATAGATATATGAAGAAAAAGCAGTCAATAGGTTGAGCTAAACATTACACTCTTCTTCAAATGCCTGGTAACCATCTGTTATATTTAGCCCGTAGAAAGTCCACAAACAGTTTCCAGTCTCTTGTAAAACTGTCTTGTCCATTATCTCTAATTAAAGCAGTTGATTTCTCCACCTCTGCAAATTCAGTCAATTTCAAAATCCACTCTTCAACAGTCAGCATTCCTTTTTCTTTCCACTATTTGGCAAGTACAATCCTCACAGCCGTTACCATGTGCAGGAATAGCACCCCAAATTGTTTTTCAATTGGCTTGTCCATCAAACCTAACAGAAAAGCTTCAGGTTTCATTGATATTCGTGTCTTAAATATTTTCTGCATAGTCATTGTTATGTTTATCCAGTATGTTTTCACATATTTGCAAGACCACCACATAGCATAAAATGAATCTAGATTTTGACTACATTTCCAGCACTTATTAGAAATCCCTTTATACATTTTCACTAGTCTATCTGTGAAGTACCAACCATACGTCATTTTATAAAAGTTTTCTGTGAAGCTATAATTTAATGTGAATTTTAGTCCATTTGTCCATGCATTCTCTCATTTATCTAGCATTATATTATACTAAAAAAAACCTGCTCAAAATTTTGGGTGTAATGTCATTATTAAGTTACTTATCAGCTCCCTTAGAAAGGAATAGCTTTCATTTGCTGAAACCTTTCTTGGTCTTTCTGGCTCTATTTCTGGAGGAGGAAATTTTACATTTTCTTATTAGTCTTACCAGAAGTAACTTATTGCTTCGCAAAAAAAAAAAAAAAAAAATACATCAGATGTAACCATCCAGCACAGAAAAAAGACAGGATTCTGTTTTAAGGTCAAGTTAAATGTAGAGAGAAAATGGAGAAAGCAGAAAAAGTGAGTTAAAAATTCTTCCTAGTGGAGAATATGACTCCCTCTTTGGGGCAAGTTGACTGATCCTATCGGGCCTTTTTTTCCCACAACGATCAAATTTGCCTTTATTTGCGTTTTGACTGTCTGTGTGAGAACTGACTCTCACAGTAACTGAGAACATTCAAAAGGTTGAATCAAAGAGCAGGGTGACTTCACATGATAATTTGAGTAGGTACCCAACATTTGGAGTTCAACTATAATTTTGCTTTGAGAATGAATGGATCTTTATTAAAGCTGAATTGTATTATGATGGATTTTTCTTAAGTCCCTGACAGGAGAGATGCAAAGGGATGATACTTTACTGTTAATTGTTCCCAAACATGAAGACCGAATATCGCACAATAACTTCAGTGGATACTTCAGAGAGAACCCATCTCAAGAACTAAATAATTGCTTGACTTTCACCAAAGGCTTCAGTTCCACAAAGTTGCCCTATGTATTAGAGCACACTCCAGATATGGGCTACAGCAAATACTTGGACAAATACAAGCCAATTGGAAGCAGTGAATATGATAGTGGAGACCCAATGGAATTGTTAGCGTCTGACTGTTCTGAATATGGGGAGCCAGAAAGCTGGAATCAAAACCCTGACTTAGGAAGGCATCTTCCATCAATGAAATATGTCAGTGGCTCTACTACAGTTCTGCCAGGTCTACCCAGCGAGACTCCATCTTCCTTTAATACAGTAGATTTAAGTCCCCAACATGTTCCTAGTAGGTGGGAAACCTCAGTGAAGGTTGGTTACCACTCCTTCAGATCTCCTGGAAATATACTTGTGGAAGATATATCTGAAATCAAAGCACCCCTGTTCTGTAACAGCAGCCAATCCTTTTGCCAGCTGTCTCCAGAGGATCCTTACCTCATGGGAGATGCTGCCCATCACTATTACCAGAATTCCTTACCCCTCAAAAGGAATGAGTGGCCCAACGAGGAAGACCAAAAGTATACAAATCTTGACCACTGCAACAATGAGAAGTTTTTCAACTTCTTTCCTTTGCGGTGAAGCTCTTTTATCATCTCCCCCGAGTTGTGAGATAGATTCTCAACTATTATGAACATGGTGTTGCTACTTGATTCCGGGTGTCAGTTAAGTTATATCCTATATTGGTATTCTTTTGCATTTTGTTGTTGAATTTCTGATTTTTTTCAATTTGTGCAGCAATTTGTGTAAAATATTTCACAGCAGATAAGTTGACTATCTTATGCCTGCATTAGTGGATTAATCATGAAAGTACAGACTGAGAGTTCCACTGATTTGATGCACTCCTCTGCATACAGTGAGATCTATTTGTGTATCTATCAAATTTTAAAGCTATTTTTTTATTTTTCTCAGAGTGAGAAATATTTTTTAATAAAAATATAGAACTACTTTTATTCAAGAATGATCATTTTACAAGTAAACCCTTAGTATGTATCAATCTGGCACAAGACCTACATGTGTTGCATTCCAACTAGCTACTTTATTGGTCTCTGCCCATAGTACAGGAATCTTCCCAGATTGACAGCCTTCATTTGATAAAGACCAGATAAGGCTCAGAGGCTTTTGAAGGAGGGGATGGTTGCTTATTCTCTTGTATTTATGTAGGGAGTCCAGGCTGATTTCTTGCTTGAGCTCTCCTTCAATCCAGAATGGTTGCTCTCCAACAATACAACTAACTTACCATCTTTTCACCTTTTGCTTTGAGTAGCAAGATGTAATCAAATTTCACAATGATATTCTGGAATTCCAAATGCTGATATTCGTTGCTATTTTGATGTTTTGATTATGATTACAAGGATATTTTTACACCTTAATTTATAGATTGTCCACAAAAGCGTCATAGCTTCTGAACATCACACATTAAAAACTGTCCTGGTACAGACCAAAATGATTTTTAAAATGCTCTTTTGTAAGTGGTCCATTTTTTGTACACAATAAAAACCCGTTTCTTTGCTTGGAAAGCAGAAACTCGAAAGTTGGCAAAGGGAACATATGATCAGATCAGCCTGTATATTTGGCAGAAAGGTAGATTAGCAGATCTTCCAACTTTTTACACCTGAGAGAAGCAGTAGCAATACCACTTAGACTTCTATAGCACTTCACTTTGCTTTGCAGCCCTCTCTAAGCAGTTTGTGGAGTCAGCATTGCCCCCAACATTCTGGGTCTTCGTATTACTGACCTTGGGAGGATGGAAGGCTGAGTCAACCTTAAGCCAATCAGATCAAACTCCTGGCAGTCGGCAGAATGAGCCTGCAATACTGCATTCTAACCACTGCACCACCACGGCTCAGGGCTACAGTACTTGACTTGCTTATCCTATTGTCTTATGGAACAGCTTTCCTTCTTCCATTTTGAGGGACCAATTACTGAACAGAAAGCCACTCAAAAAGCCTTATAAGCCAATACAGTTCTTATCCAGCATGTACTTAATGGGATGGGTATACATTTTACTACTAAAATAAATAAGCATAATAAATTAGTAAATGATTACTACAAGGATGCCCAGAATTACAACATTAGTTCTTATGTCAGCTGTTGGAAGAAGCCAAATATTTTAAGAAACCAAAGATCTTGGTGGGAATGAACTGCATCCCATAATTCTGCCTGAAATTATTTTAGTTATCCGCATTCATCATGTTCCTACCTCCTGTAATGGCTGCCAGGAGGTGAGGGGCCATCTACAGCTTATTTCAGTTGTCATCTTGGTTCTTCATTTTCAAGTGCAGGTGGTTTGAATGAACCTTAATAACTCGCTTGGTGTCCTTGGAGTCCCAAATAGCAAATGGCTGTTGAGATTATCCTGGCACACATTGGATTGCAGGCGTACCTGCTGCTATAGCGCAGCATCCCCATTTATGCTGTAAAAAACATGTCACAACTAGGAGGAAACTGGGCAAGCATATACATGGCTACAAACATTCAATTTATCATGCTTGAATGATATATTCCCCTTTTCTACAGTAAAATGTTGCTCAGTGCCTAGTAAATTGGGTAACAGCACTTTTGGTAGGATTTCTAAGTTTAAAATTGAAAACTGTACATATTCAGAGGTTTAAAAAAGAGCAAGAAGATTTTTCCCGTTGAATGCGGCATTTGCTCAGGATTAACCCATGGAGGTTGTGAGCTAAATGCAGATGATCTTTCATCTGATCTTTCATCTGATCTTTCTCTTTTCAGTCCTTCAGTCATTTCACATTTCCATTCTCTCTCTCTCTCTCTCTCTCTCTCTCTCTCTCCCTCTCTCTCTCTCCCTCTCTCCCTCTCTCCCTCTCCCTCTCCCCCTCCCCCTCCTGCCCTCCCTTCCTTTCTCTTTCTCTTTCCCCCTGACATAACTTTTCCTTTCCTAGCAACAAGGTGTAAGAGACAGATATTTCTTCTAAGAAGCCTTAAATTACCTTGCAGAAAGTTTTTGAAATATAGGCCAAAAGCTTTATGTGTACCTAGAGCCAGAGTTGTTCCATTCTGCTTTAAACTGACTATTAGGCCTCTAAAAGAAGCTGAGATGAGACATGAATATTGGGCTCAAGACGTAACAGACCATTTAACAATACATCTCATTTCAGTTCTGGGACAATACAGCAAGAAGTTGGCTATAATTTCCCTCAGCTAGACTTTTATGGCTAAAGAGTACAGGTCTCCAAACTTGGCAATTTTAAGACTTGTGGACTTCAACTCCCAAATTCCTCAGCCAGCTGGGTGTAGAATTTTCACCTCTTAAGTACTGGTAGGGCTGGAGTCCTTCCTTCCTTCCTTCCTTCCTTCCTTCCTTCCTTCCTTCCTTCCTTCCTTCCTTCCTTCCTTCCTTCCTTCCTTCCTTCCTTCCTTCCTTCCTTCGTTTTCTTTAGATGCCACCTGATTCCAAAGTGGCTCTAATCACAAGAAAAATAGTGTTTCCTGAGATTCAGGAAAAGACTATTTAGAATTTTAAAGGGAAACCCCCCCCCCACTGAATCTGCCTTTGAAACAAACCACAAGTAAACAAAGCTGTTTCGAAATGAGCAAAATATGATTGTGCCAGTTTATGTTTATCAAAAGTTGAGAGGTCAAATTCTCATCCAGTAAAAATATTTGGCTTCTTGTTGGCTGGTTGTCAAGCACAGCCCCATGTAGACTCCATGACTGTAATTAGAAGTGGCCTGGATGTGAAAGGTGATAACTAGGGCTTACATCTTATATGATCATTTTGGTCAAGAGATGCATTGCAACCTTTTCAGAAGGTAAACATTTCCTCCGTTTCAACTCATCTTTTGGAGATCACCAAGACATGTCCAGATAAATCAATGGGCAAATGCTTTCTCTATGTCTGCTGGTATGTTTCGTCAACTTCCTGTCTGCCTGGGGCCCCAGAAGATGCGTGGCCTTCCCTTCAAGTCCTCATCAAGACCTGTTCTGCTTAGCTTTTCTGAGATCAGCCAAAGTGAGACAGATCAGAGCCCGTGGTGATATTCGGGTCATACAGGACCATGAGCTATAGATCATTATCTCTTCATGTCAATAGAGCAACAGCTATACAGAAAATCAGAGGTTTTAAGTGCCCTGTTCCATCAGGTTGGTCAAGGTGATGGAGAAATAGTGACAGGTTTGTTGGTTGGTTAGTTTTTAGTATAGCAGGTCTAGGAGACTGTCACAGTAAAGTGGCTAGAAATACAACCCAAGGACAAAAGGTCCTCATTCCAATGTCCTTAAACTATTGCCATGCCCCTGCAGACTGGCCTTAAGCAAGGACTTCAGTTGCTGTAGGCTTTCTTCAGTACTCTGGAGATAATCCTATTGACCCAATTTATAACCCTTAAAAAAAAATATTTTGAAAATCACCAGGTAGATTAGAGAGTCATCTCTTAAGGCACAAGGGCCTCATGCAAACCCCTCCCCCAGCCTTGGGTGACCCCTCCCCCAAAAGCTATCCAAAGGTTGTCACTAATTATGCACAGTATTCTTTTATTTTACATGACAGAAAGCATGAAATACACTGTAAGAGTGGCGCCAACTGAATTTGATAAAATTTTAAATTTTAGTTTATATATAAGTGAAATAATTGTACTTCTCCTGTCAAGGCCCACTTTTTTGAGATGCGGCCCAAGGCTCAGAATGATCTTTAACCCACAAAGATGTACCCAGCTAATAAGGATGTATTGTTGTTGTCGTTATGAGCAAACCGTATTTTTAAATGATAGTTGATAGGAATGCCTTTGCAGAGTTCTTTTGCAGAGAAGAAACTTCTTTCCTAATGAATACTTATTTGTTTTGATGAATTAAATTTACATGGCTAATATTTCATTCCAAAGTGCAAAGGAAAGGCTAATAATGAAGAATGTTTGAAGGAATGTGGAATTTTTGGAGAGCGGCAAATACATTTAATTAACATAGATAGATAGATGGTAGATAGATAGATAGATAGATAGATAGATAGATAGATAGATAGATAGATAGATAGACAGATAGATGAGAGAGAGAGAGAGAGAGAGAGAGAGAGAGAGAGAGAGACTAAATAGGGGTGACATGATGACCATGTTTAGGTGTCTAAGGGAAGTTTACAGGATGATGATCATGAACTATTTTCCGTAGCCATAGAAAAAAGAACCAGCTATAATGGGTGTAAGGGCAGCTACCTAGTTTTCTTTTAAACATAAGGAGAGCCAGTTAGGTCTAATGATTAAGGCACCAAACTAGAAACCAGGACACTGTGAGTTCTAGTCCCACTTTAGGCATGAAACCCAGCTGGGTGACTTTGGGCCAGTCACTCTCTCTCAGCCCAACCCACTTCACAGGGCTGTTGAGGGGAAAATAGGAGAAGGGAAGAGCATTAGAGGTATTTATAAAAATAATAAAGGCTGGATACAAATGAATAAATAAATAAATAAACTTCCTGATGGTAACATCTGTACAATAGTGGAACAGTTCACCTATGGAATCCGGAGGTTTGTAAGAATAGGATGGATAGTAACCTCTCAAAGATGGTTTCATGGTTTTTCAGTACATTGTAGAGAGATGGACTAGATATCTTAGTAGTCCCTTCTGTTCTACAATTCTATGATTCTAATAATTTAAATTTTGCCTGTGCAGAACACATCCAAGCTTATGAGTCTCTTTTCTATGGTGGCCTCAAAAGCTGCTTTGTCTAGAGCAGTGATTCTCAACCTTTTTAATGCCGCGACCCCCAACCGGTCGTAAGTCGAGGACTACTCAACCGGTCGTAAGTCGAGGACTACTCAACTGGTGCAGCACCGTTTGCAGAATGGGACTTTTGGCGGGCTCAGCTCTCTCTATTCAAGAGAGTCTATTCTATTGGCTTTCAAAAGCCAATAGAATAAAAGGGAGTAGCACAGCTAAGGAAAAGGGGGAAAAAATGGCGGACTGCGTTGTTTGGCAACCCCCGTGAAATGGTCATTCGACCCCAAATGGGGTCCCGACCCACAGGTTGAGAACCACTGGTCTAGAGTTTGTCTGATGTACCTGGACTGAGTTTTTTCCTCCTTAACCAGTTACTCTAACTTGTGTATTATTTGTAAGCTATTTGGAAAGTATCTTTCGCTGCATAATCTACTCAATCGATCTTTTCCTGAGGACAGCTGGCATAAATAGAAATTTTCAAGGACATAAAATCATTTATATTTACAGCCTGTAACTTGCTGTTCTTACTGGCTTAGCCAGATCCAAGTTGAGGGATCATCTATAACTGTCATATTTCTGCTTAAATACTAGTAAGACTCAAGTATTGGTTCCTTAATATTATGAAGCAGCACACAAACTGACAGAGAGAAATAAGGGGAATTAAAGTAGGCTGCTTCGTGGCTAAGTGGGAATTTGGAGTATCATCCCCTATTCTTGACCAGTCCAAAGTTTTGTATCAACCTAGTTCTGAAATATTAAGAAACTTTCGAGTTTAGCAGTCTTTTGAGGCTTAACGGGGAAGAGGGAAAAGAAAGCCTTGGATGCGATCCTGCCCAGAGAAAGCATCCTTAAGTACACTTAGCAAGCAAAGTTATTTAATACTGAACTCTTCTACATAGGAATCAGGAGAATGTTTTATTGGATGCCAGTTTTTAGCCTGAGGTGTTAAAATGACAATTTTTCATAACTTAGAGATCGTAATCTGTTAACATTAAAAAAAGTCTGCCTCTAGGAAGAAATTTTACTTTCAAAAATATGATAATCATACACACTTATATTTACTATCCCATATATATTATATCATAAAAAGGGCTTTTAATTAGAACTCCAAACAAAGAAGAAAAACCAGATTGAAATCATCTCTGTTTTGTCACATACCCAGGCAAACATTCATCTCTTCTCTTCATATTTTCTTGGCTTTTCAGGTTTAACTAGATTTTTCCAGCCATTGCCTTTAATAAGCAACCTTACAGAGAAGAAGAAAGTAGTTAAAGTATTGTATGTTGTTTGTATATATATATGTGTGTGTGCATGTGTACACATGCCCATCTATACAAGTGAGTCTATAGCATGCTTCTTTTTCTCCAACCCACTCCCCGTTTTCAAATGCAATCTCTGAAGTTTTGTTTTTTTTAAAAAAAAAATCAGTTGTTCAAGTATCTCCTGTGTGATTCCTGCTTCATCCTTTCGTGTTCACCTGCATCCCACAATTTACTCTGAAGTAAAATGAAAATCTGATTTGATCTTTTATTACAATCATCTCAAATTAACTTGATTATTTCTATGATTAGAGGTCACAAGAACAGAGACAGTATATAAACTTTAGATCAATGATGACAAACATTTTAGAGACCGAGTGCCCACACCGCAACCCAAAACCCACTTATTTATTGCAAAGTGCCAGGGCCACATCAGCATTGTGGTGCCCTCAGGGGGGGCAGGGAGGCATCTCTGAGTGCCGCCTCTGACACGCAAAAACCGGGGGTGCAAAAATGGGCCACTGTGCTGCAAGGTGCAAAAACAGCTGTCGCCACATCGCAGGGTGCAGATACAAGGCTCTGTATCATGTAAGAACGGGGCAGGGCTAGTGAGTGTCACGCAGGCATTAGCCCCACCCCATTTGCAGTGTGTCCATGCTCGTAGCCCCGTACGCGCATGCATGTAAAATGCTTCCCCCTCCCTTTTCTTCCAGTCCACCAATCGACAATGGTTGGTGACCTCTGCTCTACCACCTTTCCTCGATCTTGCTAGTCGGCCGCTTTGCCTCCTTTGTGCTGGGTGGGGCTCCTGCTCCAGGCGGTGGTGGCAGCCTGATGGACCTGCTGCTGGCGGTAGTGGCGCGCGTGCCAACAGAGAGGGCTCTGAGTGCCGCCTCTGGCACGCCTGCCATAGGTTCGCCATCACTGCTTTGGATTCTACCTGTTAATTGTATATAACAAGGGAATGGTAGAGCTAGCTTCCTTGGGATTTCAAAAGAGTACCAAAAGAACTGCTTTAGGGTTTAAATTCTCAGGAGACCATAGCCTGCACAATGAAGAATAATTAACGTCTTTGTGATGGCTTTCTTAGAGTCTGGCAAAGTGGATAGTGGTTTACCAAGTATTGCAAGCACAGAACTTTCTTTGGAGTCCTGAGTGCTCTCTGAGCTTGGTTGTTTGATTGCAGACGTTTCATTACCTGACTGAGTAACATCACCAGTGTTTGATGTTTGTTTATATATAGTAGTTTCCCTGCCAGTGTTGGTGGGGGTATGTTTTTCTCCTTAAGGATTAAGCAGGGACTAACACCAGACAAACGGAAAACAATATCCTAATGAAGGAACTACTGAGAAGGAAACCACACCTCCACGAACATTGGCAGGACAAGCTAAGGGCATTCTAATCAACTATGATTTAAAAATATGGTTTGCTCATAACGACAACAATGCATCCTTATTAGATGTGTGCATCTTTGTGGGTTAAAAACCATTCTGAGCCTTGGGTTGTATCTCAAAAAAGTGGGGCTTGACAGAAGGAGTGCAATTATTTAATTTATATATAAACTAAAATTTAAATTTTTATCAAATTCAGTTGGCATGATTATTACTGTGTATTTCATGATTTCTTTTTGTCATGTTAAAAAAAATAGTTCTAGAAGATTTTACTCTTAGGCAAGAAAAAACAAATACACAGGTATAGAATGAGAGGCACCTTGCTCAACAGCAGTAATTGTGAGTGGGATCTAGGAATCCTAATGACAACCACTTAAATATGAGCCAGCAGTGTGCTGCAGCTGCCAAAAATGCCAATGCAGTCCTACACTGCCTCATCAGCAGAGGAAATCAAGATCATGTGAAGTGTTAGCTTTATATTGCTTTGGTAAGAACATACTTGGAATACTGACTCCAGTTTTGGTCACCATGATACAAAAAAGAAGTTGAGACTCTAGAAATTGTGCAGAGAAGAGCGACAAATGTGGTTAGAGGACTGGAAGTTAAAACATATGAAGAACAGTTGCAGGAATTTGTATATCTAGACTAGTGAAAAGAAGGACTAAGGGTGACATGATAGCAGTGTTCCAATGTTTGAGAGGCTGCCACAGAGAAGAGGGGGACAACCTATTCTCCAAAGCACCAGAAGGCAGGACGAGAATGGAAACTACAGTAATCAAGGAGAGAAGCAACTTTAAAACCACTGATCGATTGTGACAGCACAATCGATCAGTGGAACAGCTTGCCTCCAAAAGCTGCAAATGCTTCAACACAGGAAGTTTTAAAGACGAGATTGGACAGCTATTTGTCTGGAATGGTATAGGATCTCCTGCCTGAGCAGAGGGTTGGACTAGAAGACCTCCAAGCTCCCTTCCAACCTTGTTATTCTGGGTTCTGTTCCAAGGCATCAAGCTGACCAAGGAATGCTGCTGAGCAGTTATATTAGGTGTCTCTAAATCATAGACTGCCATCTACTGGCAATGTATAATATTTATTACAAATCAGCTCTGTAATCTATTTTATTGTGACATCCAGCTATATATCCTTATTTGTAATGGGCTGGGGGCTGATAAGAAAGAAAGAAAGAAAGAAAGAAAGAAAGAAAGAAAGAAAGAAAGAAAGAAAGAAAGAAAGAAAGAAAGAAAGAAAGAAAGAAAGAAAGAAAGAAAGAAAGAAAGAAAGAAAGAAAGAAAGAAAGAAAGAGACATAGACCTCAAAGCCACTTAATCTCATGTCCTTCCTGTGATCTGGAAATCTTTTGCTCAAGGTTTAACACTCTTTCAGAAGGAGACTGCTAGACCCATGTTTATAAATAGGGCAGCTAACAAGTAACAGGAGCCAAGCAGCTGTGAGATAGCACAGCTACCTGCATAAGGCACTGATAACTGCATAAGGCACTAAACAACTGTTGCATGCCCCTCATCTACCTTACCCTTCCCTGCCCTGCCAGACACTAAAGAGAACAGTTAAGGGTGATGCTCAAAGCCTTTCCTTAAAATGTCCCACCTTTAAACAGTTAGGGTGGCACTCCTCCTTAGCCTCATTGCCCATATGCCCAATGTAGTAGCACAAGTAGGCCGATGATCTGTTCTGCCCACTGGTGGTCTAGAGGAAAGTATTTTGGACTGGCCATGCTTTCTTGCTATATCATAAACATTTCGACTTTGCAGCCTTAGTGAGTGAACTAATCTGTTTTTTTTTCCTTTGAAAAATTATACTTAATTTTCTTAGGGTTATTCAAAACTTTTATTCCACTGTTTTTTCAGTGTTTTCAGTTCTGTTACTAAAGGCTTTAAGACTTTAAGCCAACACATTTATAAAAGAGGTGTAGCAGATGAGCAGGTATCTGCAGCTGCAACCAGACCAGATGTAATGGATGGTGCTGACAAAGGGGGAAGTGATGGATTGTAGTAAAGTGGCAGTTTCCCAGCAAGGAGGGAACACATCCAAGGAGGGGGATGAGACAAAAGACAACACATCCCAGAGCTGGATAGGAGCCAGAGGAAGAAAGTCAGGATAGCTACTCCCTAGAATGTCCTAGGGCAGGGGTGGGCAACCTCGGCTCTTTTATGACTTATGGACTTCAACTCCCAGAATTCCTAAGTCAGCTATGCTGGCTCAGGAATTCTGGGAGTTGAAGTCCATGAGTCATAAAAGAGCCGAGGTTGCCTACCCCTGTCCTAGGGTATATCCGTTAGGATGAGAGTAGTAAGGATTTAGGCTGGCAAGATTCTATCTCTTTGTGTGAGCAAATAACCAAATTTTGCCAAGATTGTTCTACATCTTTTTTGGACTGGGCCTGACATTATTAAAGCTCTGTCCCCTTTTAGCATGTGTCATAAGTATTGTGCACACATAAAAAGGTGATTAGTCATACTTGAATCTAATTATCTTTGCTACAAAGGCCCCCTGCAAGCAACTATCATCTGCCAAATTTGGCCAGTGCTAAGTCATATTAGTATGTCCTAAGATCAAATGTGAAGCAGATGAAGGTAGATTAGGAAATACCTCTAAAGATCTAAAATTAGCAGGAGGCCCACTTGAGGGATCATGGAGCCTGAAACTCTTCATTACAGGGTTTGGCTAGTCTAAAGAAAAGAAGAAATAGGGGTGACATGATAGCAGTATTCCAGTATTTGAGAGGCTGCCACAAAGAAAAGGGGGTCAAATTATTCTCTAAAGCACCAGAGGGAAGGGCAAGAAACAATGGTTGGAAACTGATCAAAGAGAGAAGCAACCTGGAATTAAGGAGAAACTTCATTACAGTGAGGACAATTAACCAGTGGAACAGCTGGCCTTCAGAAATTGTGGGCGCTCCATCACTGGAGGTTTTTAAGAATAGACTAGAGCAGTGTTTCTCAACCTTGACAATTTTAAGGCATGTGGACTTCAACTCCCAGAATTCCACAGCCAGCAATGCTGGCTGTGGAATTCTGGGAGTTGAAGTCCACATGCCTTAAAATTGTCAAGGTTGAGAAACACTGGACTAGAGAGTCACTTGTCTGAGATGGTACAGGTTCTCCTGCTTGAGCAGGGGGTTGGACTAGAAGACCTCCAAAGTTCTATTCTATTCTATTCTATTCTATTCTATTCTATTCTATTCTATTCTATTCTATTCTATTCTAATTCTAATTCTAATTCTACTCTATTCTTATTCTACAGTTAAATAAAGTCCTATCTGTTGGGCCACAAACAAGACTGATTTTAATTACACTTATTTTAAAAAAACAAAGAACTGGAGCTGTAGCAGTAAAAATTGACCTGAAATTTTCAAGAACAAACCATTTGATATAACAGAAACTTAATCAGAGTGCTGCTAAGAGCCCTATGGTTCCATTTTCCAGAACACATTCCAATGAGGCATTATTTTTCCCCCAGATATTTTATTTCAAAACACATTATTTTGTCATCAGTGAGATAGCTATACAAACATGATTTTAAGAAATACTTCATATTAATAAATAGTTCTGGTAACATGTAGCAGTGAAGCATACAAAAACATTATTTTCACTTGTAAAAATGTCATTCTGATAGAGTGTCAGTTTTGTTGCTGAATAATTTTTCATGATTATTCTGTATTTTTTTTATTTTGCAATAAAAAAGGTCCAAAACTTACCAGCTTATTGTTTTTATTATCCTGTAGGGTCATCCGATAGCAGTGGCAAAAATCAGGGCTCCTTCATCCCAGACCTCTAAGAGTCAGGGTCACTCACTTCATTTAGGAGCAGGCATTTCCAGCCCTACCACTCTTTTCAGTCTTTGTCCTTTTCCCTCCCAATTTGATCATTTGGTCAACTGTCAATCTTGGAACAGTAGGAGATTCAGAAGATAGGGGAAAGCAAATACACTGACCTAAAATGATCAGTGGCACAAGCCCACGTGCCGATCATGAGAACTTTGTACTCTGAATACAAACTGATGCATTGATCGATGTATTGTATCTTAATCAAAAAAGTCACTGGAGATGGCTAAATCTTTTGTGAGATACATTTAGGTGTGACCTGCACTACGTGCGTGCAAGTTGGCAGTGCTTCGTCTCAAAATGGTCTTCATATTTACCAGGCTACACGTTTTGCCTTTAGATATTTTTTTATCAGTCTCTAAGACCTCATCCAACAGTTCCAGTTGCCAAAAAAGGCTTTAAAAGGTACAACACAACAAAAAAATAGTCAGGAACTATTTTCCATTGATACAGAAACTAGGTCAGAAATGATGGTGTAAGTTGCAACTGCCTAGATTGTTTTAAAAAAACAAACCTTGATGGCGATAGCTGTATAAGGTGAAACAGCCTAAATATGAAGCTTGTCAGTTCTCTTTGAAAGTGACAGTAGGAATGCACAAAATAAAGGAAAATATTCCAAGCTAATAGTAGCTATTTCAAGTATTCAAACAGGGAACTTTATTTCAGTTATTCAATGTGCCAATGTCCTATGACATACTTTTTATACAATAGGTAATTTTTTGTTATTGGGAATTTTAAAAACTGATTGGCTGTCGTTTCTTGTGCTTTCTTTTTCAAGCAATTACCAAATAGCTAATGTATATATTGGGTATATTAATTACAGATAGAATTGTTACCTATTGTGCATCCATAGGCCATATCGAGATCCATAGGCTAAAATGTTGCTTTGTTTTGTAAAAATGTCTGTAGATGTGCATTTTTAAGTAGAAGTATACAGAAAGTGTTATTTGTGCCGCACACAAAACAAACACACTGAGGGATGGTGATTCAGTTGAACCCTTTAGAGCAGGGGTATCAAACTGGCAGCCCGCGGGCCAAATGCATGTTAGGGCCACACCTATCTGATTCCGCAAAGGCAAAAAATATTGTGATACGTCACGATACGTCACATGATGCGACCGAGTTTGACAAATAATAATTCGGCTGAATCAAAATATGCCATCCGTTTGGTTGGTCTGGATTTCAGCCAAGACAAAACCTAGAGAAATCTTAGAAACTGAGGAGGCCATGGCTAGCGTGCCTTACCCTCTTCCTCTACATGGCACATGTACCTGCTAATTCTCTCACCGCCTTATTCCCCTTAGCCCTATATCTGTTCAACTCACCAGGCTTCTTCCCCAATCTTCCTAACAAGTTAGTTCCCTTAGGGCAGTGGTTCTCAACCTTTTTATACGGCAACCCCGGACATAAGCAGGCAGCGCGCATGCGCGGCGGCACCCCCTGCGCGGCACGCATGCGCGCGCCACCATGCACCACCCTGCGTGGAGCACATGCATGGCGCTGCCCCCTGCACCGTGCGCATGCGCAGTGGTGCCCCCCTGCGCCACGCGCATGCATGGCACCACCCCCTGCGCCGGCTGACAAAAAAATGGCGGATCATGTTGTTTGGCGACCCCCGTAAAATGGTCGTTCGACCCCAAATGGGGTCGCGACCCACAGGTTGAGAACCGCTGCCTTAGGGACTGATGGCATTCAGTGCAAACGGCTTATTGGTCCTGCAGTCTTTATTACTTTCATTATGGCCTTTGGCTGATTTTTCCGCAGGCTGGCTGGTAACTGGCACTCAGTATGGCAAACAAAAGAGATTTTGGTACTTCAAACAAAGTAACCTTTATTTCATCCATATGCCCCCCTCCCAATAAAATAAAAAAACACAACTTGGTAAAAGGAAAACATTTAGAACAGTGAGTTGTATGAGTAAATACATATTTATGATAGGTGAAATACAGCAGTCGCATCCAATTCCCAAATTACATACACAGGAGAAGCAGCACACAGTACCTGAACATCTGTAGGCATCCCAAAAGAAAAGGTTAAATGTTACAAAACACCCAAGAGGTGTACAGCATTTTTAGCAGTTAGCAGATGAGCTAAAAACAAAACAATACAAAATGCAGCCCTGTTTGTTTGCATAAGAGAATTCAGATGATACACTTTAGTGTTCACTTCCTGGATCTAGAAGACAAACGCAATCAATGCAGCAATGTGGCTGTCCTGTGATCATCAACTCAAAACCTAGTAACTTCTGAAGTGACTATTATGATTATTTAAAACCAAGTAATTCTTTAAAAAAAAAAGATGTTGATATCTGAAGCTGAACTTTCACCTTCTCCTTTCCCCCTTTTTTTTTCTCATAAAGCTGTAATTTATACTGAAATCAGCATCTCTTCCTGAAAGGTAATCCCAATACATGAATTTCTATTATACATTTATAGGCCACGCACAGATGCAGGACAAATTCTTCACATTTTGAGCCTTCCCCAAGCACACACACAATGTTTTATGTACAGCAGTATGTTTATAACAATTCCTGAACTTAAGGTGCATAGGCAGATGAAGCCTTACTTTGTAAAGAGAACAGCTTATAAATTTTGCTCATAAAATGAGATGGCAAAAAATGCCTTGTATCTTACAAAGTCTTTTCACAACATAAACAATTTTAAAATAAAATGTAAATTTGACATCAAAACCAGAAAGATAACCCTGCCACCCTAAATCAAATGTATTTCCAGTATATATTCTTCCAAAAAGATCTCCCAATTTTAAAATAAAATTCATATATATATATATATATAATGTCTGTGTTCACGTCTGTATACACACACACACACACAAACACACATCCATCCATACACACACGCACACACACAGACACACTCACATTTATAACTTAAGTGTTGTTTGCTGTAATTTCTTTCATGCAAGAAACATGAGCTTCTCAGAGAGGCCGTTCTGAAACTGCAGTAAAGCTCTTCACTCGTGCAAAGAACAAAGGGGTGTACATCTTGTCAATGTCAAAAGAAGAGACTGCTGTCTCACCAGTAGACCTAAAAAAAAGAAAAAAGTGATAAACCTGACTTATTCCTTGCCTAAAAGGAAAAGAACTGCCTTGAATAATATAACTTGTACCTATTCTCTTTGCATCCTATGTAAGAAGATTTTTTACTTGAAACCAGAGCACTTTTACATATATGGCTATGGAAATTGGAATTTGACCCCAATGTTTGCAGATCTTAAGGCTTTATTGAGAAAAAAAACAAAACAGCACGGTTCCAAAATAATACATGAAATATATAGCTATACTGCAAAAAAAAAAAAAAAAGGTTGTATAGGAATTTTCATGGTTAGAAGAGACTTTGAGACATGAATGCCACTTTCTGATGCCAATGATTAGTAGAATAATCTGCAAATTATTAAAATACTTCAAAATAATTCAACAAGAATATCATACTAATTTGTTTAATTTAGTATCTGTTTATCTGATCTGGCAGGGTAGGCATACTCCAGGTTCAATTAAACAATGTCAACTATCAAGATCTCAGAAGCCCACCTTCTCTGTAGCAGCTCCAGCTCTCTGGAATGATGTTTTCCCTGAAATCTGAATGGCTCCCATTTTAGTGTTTCAAAGGAACCCGAAGTGGTTTTCACCCAGGCCTTTGACAAGGGTAACTGAAGCCCCCTTTATCCACTGTTCTCATCACATTTTGTCATTTTTGTTATCTTTATTCATTTTTTGTTTTTTTTTTCTTGTTTTAAATGTTTTAACAATTTATAAACTAGAGTCACTGAGAGTTGGGCACAACATATATTTATTATTACGGTTGGTCATACAGTCAGCACGTTTATTCTGGATTTGATATTTTAATCTATCTATCAAGTCCTTCCCAAGGAACTGGGATAGGCAGAGGTTGTTGTTTGATAGTGATAAAGATATTGTTGCAGGACATAAGCTGTTCCAAATAAAGCTGCCTTTTGTAATGTTTGCAACTGCACCCAAGACATCTATTACTATTGACATTATTTTTTCTTTGGCCACAGCATCCAATATCCAGATTTTTTTGTCTTTGTTACCGACAATTGTTAAGTCTGGGATTTTATGCAGCATGTATCTGTCTGTTTGAATCTTAAAGTCCGAGAGCACTTTACCTTCTTCATATTTTATTACTTTGTCTATTGTACGGTCCCACCAGTTCTTGCTTGCAGGCAAATGATATTTTTGCAGATATTGCAATGCACTATTGTTGCTACTTTGACATGCTGTTTATAATTGGTGTGTACAACATTCTTGCAACAATTAGGTAGTCCACTTTTTCTTCAGCTTTTTTGCAGAGAGGGCATTAGCTTCTTTCTCAATTCTGGTTTTGCATGCATTTGTTTTTAAGGCTTGGTCTTGTGCAGCCAGAATTAACCCAGCATTTTAGTTCTGCTCTAGTGACTGGAATTGCCCACGTGCCTTGATGGTGTCTCCTTCACTGAGTTTAGATTTTCAGATCTTCTTCACTTCTTCTTGACTTCAGTGAAGCTTGAAGTTATCAACTTGAAGGATGCCCAGATATTTGTAATGATTGTCTTCATCCAGTGTTAAGTAGCAATTCAATTTTGGATGGTGTTTTTCTATAGAGTTTCAAATTGTTCATGTAAAGAAATGAGATAGTCTGGCAAATGTTTTTGATGTTTGATATCCCTCGTCTGATTTGTTCAATATTGTTGACTGAATTAGATTTATTTGCCTAAGAAATTAAAATCAGTATTCTGCTTCATCTATGAGACAAAGTATCTAGCAAACATTTCAAACTGGAAGTTATGGACACCATCTAATTACAAAAGGACTTTAAGTCATTCAATGGAATTTCCCCTTCTTCTTCCTACACATTTATGTACCATCAAATTCCTCCATCACTCTATTCTGCTGGCAATATTTGTTTGGCCAGTTGGATGAAAACAACTAGAAACAATGTGATATATGGGCAAATCTCACCTTTCAGATACTTGCATTTATTTTTATGTTACAAAATTAACTAATCTTACAGGCTCCTAGTTTAAACTGTAGTGATACAGACATTTCTTATTATATAAGTGGTATGATTATGGGCTGTAGACATCCATATGATTCCTTCTGTTGCCAAGTCTTGTAAATGGGCATAAAAAAACTTGTAAAAAAGAAAGTAAGTAAGTATCTTTTATTAGGTAGGACTGAAAGATTAGGTTTCAAGGACTTTTAAAGTTTTTTATAACATTTGAAAAAAAAAAACCTTACTTGTACGTTATGTGGCAAGAATGATGAATCCAAATGAGTTTATTAAATTTCTGACGGCCACTGGAATTCAGCTGTAACCCTAGATGAAAACTGTGATCAGTTTCTTGCACAGGGACACGACAGAAATATCTGAACTTGTGATAGTCAATTGGTTTCTACATAACAAACAAGAAAGGAATAGGCTGTCAAGAATATGCAGCAAAAGATAGCTACTGAATCTGTACCCTAGAGTTAAAAGATAAAACGTTACATTTCAAAGACATTTTCATTTCTTCAAAAATTCTGGTACAAATCAACCCCAATCAGCAATCTTCTATGTTAATGTATAAACTCAAAACACAATGACCCTATTGTGAGAAATTATAACACCAGAACATTTTTATTGTCTGAATGAAAATTAGCATTTATAGACTCCTAGAAGAAATTGATGAAGAAAAATATATCTTCTATGATACTATGAATGCTGATTTTCATTTAGACAAAAAACATATTGTGTGTTTATAATAAAGTGTATTTTTCTACAGTGAATAATATAAAATATAACCTGTTAAAGATAATATAAGTATCTTACTTCTAAAACTAGACTTTTAAATGTTGATAGTGAAAATATTAAGAATCTATAAAAATTATTGAGTGGTAGAAAACTGGGAAAGGCTTTTTATTAATTTCTACTATTCCTAACCTTCAATTTCCCCTTCAGCTTTCAACATTTTCTTTCAATCTTTTCTTGTTCACCTTCTAGCCCTTAATTCCAACCTTCTATGCCTCTAGATTTAGGAAAAAGAAAATCCATATATATTGTCAAATAATCAGTCTTCTCTTTAAACCTATAGCTTGCCTTTGTTGGTTCAGGGCAGCAGGAAACAGAGCAATTAAAATTATAAAACAATGTCTAAAGATGGATACAGAATTCTTATATTTCACTATCTTCTGGATGTACTTTCCTCAGGAATTTTGTTTTTGAACTCTTCCAAATTTAAAAAAAAAAATTACACCTAAAAGTAGTTTCCTTTAAATTCAGAGTTTAAGAAGAACATCTGGAGAGAGTATTTTGTAGAAAGAACTACTCCAAAGTTATATTTTTATTTAACAAATGATCCTAAAGTACAATATTTATTGCTTTCTTGTTCTATTAATCAATCAGTTGATTACTGTTGACCATCTAATATTTCATTATATAAATACCTCTTCTTTCTTCTTTGTCATTAAAGCAAATACTTTGGTTTGATTGTCTGTATCCTGGGAAAGGCGATAATGTCCAAGCAGGATTGCATCAGTTCTGAGATTTAGAAGGAAAACATTTCATGAAAATATATTCATTCAAGTGCTACTAAAAACATTGCTGATATTAAATTAGGTCCTAGAATAAATATGATTTAAATTAAAAATGATTAACTTAAATCTCTATTATTCAAAGAGCTTACTGAAATTATAATTAACTTTAGATTCAAACATGGTTTTCTTTCATTAAAGATAACTTAGTGTAATTTTCAAATCACTTGATCAATGCATTCTTTAATTTAGTCATCTAAGCAATGAAAAATGATAGTAGCTTTACTGTTTACCTAGTTATCAGGATCCAATGGACCATATAATTTTTTATTACAAATGTTGAAGATACCTTGTGTTTTTAGTCCGTAATCGAGGAACAATAGACTGAGGTTCTTCTGGAGTTGTTAGCATCATTACTTGGCCATCTGGGAAAAATCTCAAGTACCTAAAACAGTTGTTCAACATTTTTCCAATTTGAGTTTGTTCAGAAAAACGTATTAAAAGATAACAATAAAATGAAGAAACATCTTTCCCAACATTAGAAATCAGAAAAAAGCTCTGAAACCATGCAAAGAATCTTATCACAGCATGCACCAAAAGAACATGTCCTCAGAATTTGATTAACTATGATGATCCAGTTTTGTTACTGGAAGTATTCCAGTAGTGGGATATCAGAATGAAGAATAACTAGGGTATCCAATTATGATTCAAAACTAGCTCATTTCAGGATTTAATTTGCATATTTTAAGCTAGCTCTGTATATTCATAGCCTGAGAGTCATAGAAGATTCAGAGTTTGGAATCCCCACACAATTTTCTCCTAATAATTTTTAAATACCTTAGGAATGTCTAAAAGCAAAATTATAAACTTTAGTCACAAAATACATGGCTCCAGTTACCTAAACCATCATGACTTTTTACGTACAGGTAATCATTTGAATTCACTGTATATCTTGGTTTGCAGCTTTATACATAAACTGCATTGGAAGGAAGGCAAGAGAGGTAAGTAACTCAGTCATTTTAAAATGGCTATACCTGTAATAGTCCACTTGGTGCCATGCCCGATAGAATCCATCAAGAGATTGTTCTCCTTGACGAATGTATGTTGTCTTGCTGATATATACCCCTGTAAAATATGGAGTTACCTGCTTATTATCAATATATACTTTAAATATACAATTATACATATTTTAGGATTCTGAAACAGAGAGCCTATTACAATTTTCAATCTTCTTTGCACCATTTAGCAGTTATAATCTCATCTATTGCAATTACTGTATAACTGCATTTAAAAGCAGGATAGATTTTTTTCTTCAAATTATTATTTTTAAGTTGGAAAGACTTGGACTGTTGTACAAACAAAGGTGGTAGGAGAGACATAAAGCAACTATCTGCAAATAATACCATAAACTGAATTCAACAGAGACAGGAGAGGGGGAAAAAGGATCCTTGGCGGTTACACACTGATACAGTTCTTACTCTCAGTGAGGCAAGAGTTACATAAGTAGTTCTTCCTCCTCTCATTCTCCACAGCAGGCTCACCTCAAAATGTGAAGGGCAAGAATGGGATCATTGGGACCAGTAGAGTTTTACACTATTCTCCTTTAAATGGGAGGAAATGGTCACATACAGAATAGGCATAATGTCTAACTAGGACAGGTGCTAGGCATACTTGGCTGAGAATAAAGCATTTCAAATTTACTAGAACTCATGCATTCGTGCATAAAGGCTTCTGTTGAGTTATTTACAACCTTTCTCTTGTCTTTTCTTCCTTGTAGCCTCATCTCTGTATTGGTTTGTTTCCCTCCTCTCATTTCACTTTCTTCATTTCTTTTTGTAAATGTTTCTTTCCTTCCTGCCATTTCCTCTACAGTACTATTCCTTTTTGCTTCTGTTGGAAGAAACAGAGTCTTTCTTCCAACATAAGAAGTGTTTACATATGAATGGTTTGTATTTGCACACGCAGAAAAAGTCAAATGGGGGCACTTTATTTACAAGCAATTATTTTAATAAATAATTCAATTAATTTTAACTTTTTTTCCCCATGATCCAGTTATTTATTGCAATGCAGCTTCTGGATACATACACACACACACAATTGAAACATGCTTATTCAATTAAAAATTTACTTATTATTCAGAAAAGCTGTGTCCTTGCCACAGCAATTATTTTCGGGAGGGTTTCATTCGCAATTCCTGGAAAGTTCCTTCCCAGAGAATATCTCATCAAACACAAATATCACAATTATTCTATTCGGTGAGAGGTCATTAAAAAGGTGATTATGTGTTCTTTAAGTGGGACTGTGTTATAAGGTCAAAGTATATATTTAGAATGCCAATCATTGTTAGTAGTCCCAAGTGTACGCCAGTCACATTTCCAACCAATCTTTCTATTTACAATCAGGAACTACTGCTGCAATTATACCACCCCTGTCTTTCCTGATTATCATTACAACACTGCTGTTTCTTACCATCAAATCGAACTCTAGGTCTTTTCACAAACATTTCCCTCCACGAGGTGTAAGGAACCATTTTATTACATGTCCTGCCCCAAACCTTCAAACAAGCCTGACGCCAGATTTCAGGGTCCCTGGAAAAAAGAGTGCAATCTGATTATAAAAATATTAACACAAACAAGAGTATCAGAAATATTGTGCGTTACTGGTTATCAAATACTGCAAATGGTTGTATAGTGTCTTTAAATGAGACTTTATTATTCAATTTTGAACACATTGTGGAAAATTGCTCTTTGATAAGATTTAATTCACCCTGTTCTCTCCATGTACTCTGTGTGTGCATGGGCGTATGCTTTTAACTTGACTAGAATCAAATATCACAAGCAATGCTAGAATTATCTTTAAAACTTCCCTCTTTCTGTATATACAACTGCATAAGTGTTAAATGTCAAATCAGAATAACAGAGCTTCTCAGGTTACAAAATTTTATGGAATACATTAATAGGCTCAGCACATTTTTATTCAGAGGTTTAATTCAAAGTCACTTTGATCAAATCTTTGAACTGAATCAAACTGAATAGGAAAGTCAAACAACTTTTTTTTCCAAATTGATATGAATAGTCAAATTCAATTAGCTTAACAGATGGAATGAAATCAACTGTTTGAAATGGAACCAACCTGCAAACCTCCAATAAATTTGTCAGAGGAGAATCCAAAGGATGCTTAGGGAACTACATAAAAATTGCCTCAATACTGTTCCATTAATGGAGACATATCACTACTTTCCATCATTAATCTTCACATTTTCATAAATTTCTGATTTTTTTATACTTTTTATTTCATAATTTTTTACTTTCATGATTTTAAAACTATAATCTTAAGGTGACCTTAGTTTTTCAGAACAAAATTAAAAGAATTAAGTCACTGAATAACTTACATTTATAAAACCATTAATTAACTTCAGTAATAGTAATTCATTTAAACACTTTTAAGGAATACATTTATTATTTTACACTAACAGGTTTATTTGTTAATTGGCTGAGAGTGATGCCTGATAATTAAAATAAGTTTTTAGTTGCTTTAGTAAAGCTTTTTCTTTAAAAATACTTTGTATTATTAGTCAACTGATCACATCTTTTACCTAAAACTTCAAAAAACTCAGTAATTTTTAGTAAGTACCTTATTTTTATAACCACAAAAATTTGGTTGTCAGCATTTATTTAAAAAATCCTAAAATTACTCACTTTTATCCAAATAAATGAATTTTTTATTGCATGATAGTTTCAATTTTACCTGGCACAAATGTAAAAACCTCTGCAGACCAATGATAACTGTTCTAAAGATCTCAGGTCCAGATCACTGGAAACTACCCATCGAAAAATATACATTAACAGCTCCATAGGCAACACTATGGAAAAAAAATGTAAAAATTAGAATAATTCCAGTAGTCTGATTTGGATCCATGCTTTAAAAAAAAAAAAAAAAAACCAAAGTGGGGGAGATTCCTTGGCATCCAAATGACTGACTTGGGATGGACTCTAATGCTGCTATTAATTATCCTCCCTCTTATGGCCCTTGGCACGAAAAGTAAGCAAGCAACAAAAAGCAACTGGAGAATCACTGAACTCTCCAGAGTAAATTTGGGGGGAACCTGAGAGGCTTTAGGGAAAGGTCTCTTCTTTAGGGAAAGGTCCCTTCTGCTTCCAAGGATGAACAAAGGATTCCACCCTTAATGTGGAATATTATACTACTGGTAAATAAAAATTAATGCATCTTCAAATATAGGATTTTTTTTAAAAAAATTACATTAAGCATGATATTTTTATCCAAATGGCTATTTTGCAGGTTGCTGAATTTTTCATGAATCATTCATTTTACAAAAATAATTACTCTGCACGTCAACGTGTTTACATGTACAATTCAATTCTAATGTATTCTAATAACAATGGATGTGAATATCTAAACATGAAATTGTCTTCTTTCAGTTTCAGGTAACAAAATATGCGGTAACAGCACATATTCATTTTTTTTAATTGTTAGATTTAAAATTGAAGAACAAGCACTTACAGCAACTATTGTTACAATTAACAGATTGTTTTTATAAATCGGCATTCAATGAGGAATCCAGTGAAATTTAGTACAAAACATGCCTTATAGTTGATAACTTTAAACAAAAAAAACTATAGATCCCTATATTTAGAATAAATTTCTTGTGCTAAATGTATTTACTACCAGGAAAGCATTATGTTAAGCCTGCAATATATATTAATTATAACAATGAAGGAACTATTTTTATTGCTAAAATCTATACAGTTCCTGTTAAACATCTCAAACAGTTTTCACCTGTTCAGTATGGCTTCTGAACATCACTTTCATGGTCTTCTGTACTAAAATATGCCCACTAATTTTCTACAGAAAATGTTCTTTTACCTGAGATATGAGTCTGACTCAGATCAAGCTCAGGCTGGCACAGTTTGATGGATGATTCCTGAAGAGTGAGTTGTTGAAAGTAAGAGAGAAGGTCAGCCATTTTGCTATCATCCTCATTATCTTCAATGCTAGAAAACACAGGCGTAAAATGAGACCAGAAAATCATAATACAACAGATGAACAGACTAACCCTGTTAATGTTAAAGGCCATTAATGTCCATATTTACATTTACATACTGATTGGTATTTGGCGAAGGAAATGTTCCCAAACATGAAGACAAGAACACACTGATGCATATAATATTGCCTTAACAGCTTCCCAGAATTGCAAATGAGGCACAAAAACCAGTAAAAGAGAATGCTGCAATGATTTTCCCAACTGCCATTTTCCCAGTTTTTAATCTTTTAAAGGGTTTTATTACCACAAAGTCACTCATTTGGATCTTGAGAGTGAGAGAAAGAATAAGACAATTGAGCCCAAAATTTCTGTTGCTAAGCAAGACATTGGTTAAATGAGCTTTGCTCCATTTTACAACCTTTCTTGCCACGGTTGTTAAGTGAATTACTGCAGTTAAGTTAGTAGCACAGTTGTTAAGTGAATCTGCTTCCCCAGTGACTTTTGTCAGAAAGTTGCAAAAGGTGATCACATGATCCCGGGACACTGCAACTATCTAAATTCATGCCAGTTGCCAAGCATCTGAATTTTGATCATGTAATCATAGGGATGCTGCAATAGTTGTGTGAAAAATGGTCATATGTTACTTTTTTCAGTGCTGTTGTAATTTTGAATGGTCACTAAACAAATAGTTGTAAGTTGAGGACTATCTGTGTTTTCTTATTGTGATAGGAGAGTTGGCTCCTTCAGTTCATATTGGATTTCCCATATTGAAATAACTGTGTATATATCACATTGTTCTTGCCTTGTTTGGGAATACTCCCTTCTTGCTTCTTCTAGTTTCTTCACCAATAGTATAGGACAAAGTAAATTCTGTTAGAAAAGTGGTAATTTGAGACCTAGAACACCCTTAAAAATTCTGATGATTCAATAGATTTTTGGTCTAAATCAGTCAGATCAATATATATATGTAATAATAGCCTTTAGAAACTACCTTAATTGTGCAACAGGATAGTTTTATATATATATATAAAATCCAGTATATACTGAGTACACCTTTTTCAAATAATACATACATATATGTATACTTACTAGCTTTTCCCAATACTGTCGCCTTCTGGAGATCTGGTATAGGTAATTTTAAACTCAATATCTGGGACCAATTGCATAGCCAGACGGTAAAACTTAATAGCTAAAAATAAAAGCAATCTTATTTAAATTGATTGTACATACACTTTGGAATAAATATTAAGAATGAACTTTAAAAATCAGTGCATTAGCAGAGTTCTTATGCAACTTTTCTTTCTTTAGTTATTGCACTATTAATGCAAAATATATTCTGCAAAAAATGACGGTAGGAGATACAATCGCCATTATTAACTAAAGGCCGTTTTAATATATAAATATTTAATTATTTCCATACCAAGCTGGGGGGGGGGGGGGAGTGAAGCCATGGATTGAATCAGCAACAAGGATCATTGAGTAATTAATTGTCAGATCAAGGTAAGTTCTCTCAGATTAAAATGTAACAATAAAACTGACACAGTTTCTTGGGCCACCTAGCACATTTGAAATGTTGAGAACATATTATGGCCACTGTCTTGATTAGTATGACCAATCACAAAGCACCCATTCACTGTAAGGCAAACTGGTGAGATTGTGGCCTTATCATCCATCTAATATCCCAAGATGCTTGCTTGAATACATGAGGACCACAAACATTCTTGGAAATAAAAGCTATGAGCCTCATCTAGTGGCCCGGCCACTAGTTGAGGCTCAGCACATGCCAGGGAACAACAGTATATATACAGATTATCTGAGTGTGGAGGTTCATTCTCTGAGCTTGTGGGTTGGTTTCCAACATTTCATTACCAAGCTAGGTAACATCTTCAGCAGAATTTAGGGAATGTCAGTGTTGGTGTTCTTCTGCTTATGGCTTCGTGTGATCAGGTCTTGTGATGAGAGGTTATGTCAGGTGAATGATAGGTCTTGTGAGGGGTCAGGTGTGGGTCATGTCAGGTGAAAGTCTTGTGAGGAGTCAAGTATGGGAGATGAAATGCTGGTTGGGGGGGGTTACGTGGGCTGGTTGAAGATTGGTGCTGTTGCTGATTGGTTGTGCGATTGATTTGAATTTTCAGGGGTTCATAGGCTGGTTGTAGGACAATATGTCTGTTGATGGAATTGCTTGTGGAGTGTCAGACTTAAATAAACCCGGGTGCGTGGTGGGTGGTAGCTTGGCTGATGATTCTTGTATTGCTCCAATCAAATTGGTGCTGTTCGGTGTCAGTGTAGGTAGCGATTAGGGATTTGGGATCGAGGCGATTGACTGCCAGCTGATGTTCATGGATTCTGGTTTTCAATTGACATGATGTTTGTCCCATACAGAATTGTATACAGAAGTATACAGATATTTGCCACTATTGCAAACTTACATGGGAGTGCAACGCTCAGACTTGCCTGCTGCTTGAAGACTTTTGCTGCAAGATGATCATCAACCCGCAAACAGCTACACTTCCTCTATGAATGCCTCCACAAACAACCCCCAAAAGTACAAACACTCACAAGCATGGAAACTAGCCTTTCAAAATGGATGCAAAATGCTTTGATTCATGATCACTGATGTCCACAACCGCCTGGAAAAATACCAATGCATCACTGACAAAAAAAACCCTGCATGCCTCAACTCCAATGGACAGGACCTGACAGACCATTTGAAAGCACGATCCACAGGAATGCCAATAAAACACAAATCCAAAAATGCAACTCACTATAGGAGAAACTCAATACCATCACCCCAAAACCACAAGATGACAACTCAGAACTATGGATCAGAAATCTATCCAACAAACCTCTATCAGATGACGAAAAGACTGTCCTCACACATGGCCTCCATTTCTACTACAAAGATGCTGACCCCACTGAATTCCTAGCCAATCTTGAATCCATTCTAAAACTGAACCACCTGGGCCAAAAAATACAAGACAACATCAAACAAAAAATTATCCCCAACGTACAACGCAACAGACACAATTAAATACTCAGCCAAAAGGAGAAGAGAGGAAGAGAGCAGTAAAGAAACTGAAACAAAACAAAAGCATCATCATCCTACCGGCAGACAAAGACTGTGGTCATGGACTACATCAGCAAAGCTGAAAACCATTTAAATGATACCGACACCTAGCAAATAATCCACAATGATCCAACAAATCAGCTAGAGAAGAAAATAAAAGTCACCCTAAGGAAAATGAAAAAGTAAAACAGCTAATACCACTAGAGAGAAAGCACATGCAACCATAAGAATCCTCCATGCCCAGGTTCTACAGACTCCCCAAAATACACAAGAATGAGACCCCCTTGCGCCCAATTGTGTCTCTACCCAGAACACTGATGTTCAAATTAGCAAAAACCCTGCAGAGGAAACTCTCAGACACCTGGTCAACAACTCAAGTCACTCAATAAACTCCTCAGAACAATTTCTCCAACTCATCAACCAACCAAGATCAACAAGGAAAAAATCATGGTCTCCTTCAATGTTACCACACTCTTCACCTTGATTGACATCAACTTGGCTAAACAAACCATATACCACCTACTTACTAAATACCATACCCACAAAGATGATTCCACCACAGAACATTCCATGTCCACAGAAACCATCATGAAATTTCTGTATCTATGCCTCAACACATACTTCAAGTTCAATGGGAAAATCTACAAGCAAATACAAGGCACCCCGATGGGCTCACCCATATCAAGCCTAATAGCAGAAGCAGTCACGCAACAACTCGAATCCATAGCCCTACCCACCATCCAACCAAAATTTTGAACACACTACGTCAACAACACCTTCGACATCATCAAATGCTCCCAAATTAAAGAAATACACCAACTGCTCAATAACATATTCCCTGCATCAAATTCACACATGAAGAGGAACCAGACAAAAGACTCCCATTTCTTGACATTGACATAAAGAGAGTAGACAACAGAAAACTGGGAACCATGTCTACTGCAAACCTACTCACACATACCAGATCCTCAGCTTTGCAAGCAACCACCCCACCACATATAAAAGAAGCAGTGTCCAGACCCTCTTCAGAAGGGCCATGACATACTGCAGAACCACAGCACTAAGAAAAGTGGAAGAGAAAAGCTGCTTGACATCTTTCAGGTGTGCTTGTTTTTGGAATGAGGGATGATTAAAGGGCCAGATCAGTTTCCAGTAATAAAGAATTTAATAAAGGAGAATACTATATTTGTAGCTCAGAGTTGACATGGGGTTCCTTGGTGCTCTCTGGGCTTGCTTGTTTTCTTGCAGATGTTTCATTACCCAAACTATGTAACATCATCAATGCTAGTAACTGTGTACCAAAGCAATAACCCAACCTCCCACAAGAGAAGCTGTGTAAGGACTTTATTTAAATGAGCCCAAACACACTGCAGCAACATGGAACAATAGAAAAAGGAAACAGAGCATCTATACAACGTATTCCAACAAAATGGAAAGCCCTTCAAAACATCCTAAGCAGACCAAAAGACCCAACAATCCCAGAAGAAAAAACAGAGTCATCTACGATATAGTGTACAATGTAAGGACTGCAACAACCACTATGTAGGACAAATAGGCAGAAGATTGACAGAACACATCCAAGAACACTAACTAGCAGTCAGAAGACATGATGAAAATTCTTTAATTTCACAACCTATAGACAGATTTAACCATTGTTTCAATTGGGAAAACATGACCATCCTAGACCAAGCCAAGTTCAAAAATACTAAGGAATCTCTAGAAGCTTGGCACTTTGACAAATCAGCCATCAATAGACACATAGACATTAACAACTTCTATAGATTATACAAAAGAGACTATCACCCAGCCCAAAAAGGAACAAAAAGACCCAAACACCTCTCCACCAGCAATCAACACCCAGATCAGAATAGGTTAACATCAGACCGACAATCAAGTAAACAATACCCCAATCAAGAAACTATCAAAGAAGCCAACAGCAAACAGCCCAATCAAAGAATCTCTAAGACTACTCCCACTAAGACTGACAGGCAAGCCACTACAATATAAACTGACAGCAAACAGCACTCCTTATTAGCACTGATGATGTTATCTTGTTGTTGTTGTTGTTGTTGATTGTGAAGTCGTGTCCGACCCATCGCGACCCCATGGACAACGTTCCTCCAGGTCTTCCTGTCCTCTACCATCTTCTGGAGTCCATTTAAGTTCACACCTACTGCTTCAGTGACTCCATCCAGCCATCTCATTCTCTGTCGTCCCCTTCTTCTATTGACCTCAATCTTTCCCAGCATTAGGCCCTTCTCCAGTGAGTCCTTCCTTCTCATTAGGTGGCCAAAGTATTTGAGTTTCAACTTCAGGATCTGGCCTTCTAAAGAGCAGTCGGGGTTGATCTCTTCTAGGACTGACCGGTTTGAATGCCTTGCAGTCCAAGGGACTCGCAGGAGTCTTCTCCAGCACCATAGTTCAAAGGCCTCAATTCTTTTGCGCTCAGCCTTTCTTATGGTCCAACTTTCACAGCCATACATTGCAACTGGGAAAACCATGGCCTGGACTATACGCACTTTTGTTGGCAGGGTGATGTCTCTGCTTTTTAGTATGCTGTCTAGATTTGCCATAGCTTTCCTCCCCAGGAGCAAGCGTCTTTTAATTTCTTGGCTGCAGTCCCCATCTGAGGTGATCTTTGAGCCCAGAAAAATAAAATCTGTCACTACCTCCATTTCTTCCCCATCTATTTGCCAGGAATTGAGAGGGCCGGATGCCATGATTTTGGTTTTCTTAATGTTGAGTTTCAAGCCAACTTTTGCACTCTCCTTCTTCACCCGCATCAAGAGGCTCTTTAGTTCCTCTTCACTTTCTGCCATTAGAGTGGTATCATCTGCATATCTTAGGTTGTTGATATTTCTCCCGGCAATCTTAATTCCAACTTTTGATTCATCTAGCCCTGCCTTTCTCATGATGTGCTCTGCATATAAGTTAAATAGGCAGGGCGACAGTATACAGCCTTGCCGGACTCCTTTTCCAATTTTGAACCAATCAGTGATTCCGTGTTCGGTTTCACTGTTGCTTCTTGACCCGCATATAGGTTTCTCAAGAGACAAATGAGATGGTCTGGTACTCCCATCTCTTTAAGAACTTGCCACAATTTGTTGTGATCCACACAATCAAAGGCTTTAGCATAGTCAATGAAGCAGAAGTAGATGTTTTTCTGGAACTCCCTAGCTTTCTCCATGATCCAGCGTATGTTGGCAATTTGATCTCTAGTTCCTCTGCCTCTTCGAAATCCTGCCTGTACTTCTGGTAGTTCTCGATCCACATACTGCTGGAGTCTAGCTTGTAGGATTTTAAGCATAACTTTACTAGCATGTGAAATGAGTGCAATGGTGCGATAGTTTGAACATTCTTTGGCATTGCCTTTCTTTGGAATTGGAATGTAAACTGACCTTTTCCAATCCTGTGGCCACTGTTGAGTTTTCCAAATTTGCTGGCAAATTGAGTGTAGCACTTTTACTGCATCATCTTTTAAGATTTTGAATAGCTCAGCTGGAATACTGTCACCTCCACTAGCTTTGTTGTTGCTCAGATTTTCTAAGGCCCATTTCACTTCACATTCTAGGATGTCTGGTTCGAGGTCAATGACCATCTCATTGTGGTTATCTGGGATGTTAAGCTCATTCTTGTATAGTTCTTCTGTGTAGTTTTGCCATCTCTTCTTAATCTCTTCTGCCTCTGTTAGGTCTCTGCCATTTTGGTCCTTTATCATGCCCATCTTTGCATGAAACGTTCCCTTCATATCTCCAATTTTCTTGAAGAGATCTCTGGTCCTCCCTATTCTGTTGTTTTCTTCTATTTCTTTGCACTGTTCATTTAAGAAGGCATTCTTATCTCTTCTAGCTACTCTCTGGAATTCTGCATTCAATTGGGTGTATCTTTCTCTTTCTCCTTGCCTTTCGCTTCCCTTCTTTCCTCAGCTATTTGCAAAGCTTCCTCAGACAGCATTTTGCTTTCTTGCATTTCTTTTTCTTTGGGATGGTTTTAGTTGCTACCTCCTGTACAATGTTGCGAACTTCCATCCATAGTTCTTCAGGCACTCTGTCTATCAGATCCAGTTCCTTAAATCTATTTGTCACCTCTACTGTATATTCATCAGGAATATGATGTAGTTCATACCTGAGTGGCCTAGTGCTTTTCCTTACTTTTTTCAATTTAAGCCTAAATTTTGCAATGAGAAGCTCATGATCTGAGCCACAGTCAGCTCCTGGTCTTGTTTTTACTGACTGTATAGAGCTTCTCCATCTTTGGCTGCAGAGTACATAGTCAATCTGATTTATATGTTGACCGTCTGGTGATGTCCAGGTGTAGAGCCGTCTCTTGGGTTGTTGGAAAAGAGTGTTTGTTATGACCATCGTATTCTCTTGACAAAATTCTATTAGCCTGTGCCCTGCTTCATTTTGTACTCCAAGGCCAAACTTGCCTGTTATTACGGTTATCTTTTGGCTTCCTACCTTAGCATTCCAATCCCCCATGATGATAAGGACATCATTTTTTGGTGTTAATTCTATAAGATGCTGTAAGGCTTCATAGAACCGGTCAATTTCATCCTCTTCAGCACCAGTGGTTGGGGCATAGATTTGGACTACTGTGATATTGAATGGTTTGCCTTGGATTCGAATTGAGATCATTCTGTCATTTTGAGGATTGTATCCCAGTATTGCTTTTCCTATTCTTTTAGTGACTATGAAGGCTACTCCATTTCTTCTGAGGGATTCTTGCCCACAGTAGTATACCTGATGGTCATCTGAGTTAAATTCACCCATTCCTGTCCATTTTAGTTCCCTGATTCCTAAGATGTCGATGTTCAGTCTTGTCATCTCTTTTTTGACTACATCTAGCTTGCCTTGATTCATGGATCTTACATTCCAGGTTCCTATGGAGAAAAAAATCTTTACAGCATCGGACTTTCCTTTCACCACCAGATATATCCACAGCTGAGCGTCCTTTCGGCTTTGGCCCAGTCACTTCATTCTTTCTGGCGCTACTAGTACTAGCCCTCTGCTCTTCCCCAGTAGCATATTGGACACCTTCCGACCTGAGGGGCTCATCTTCCAGTGTCATATCTTTTTTCCTTTTAGTACTGTCCATGGGGTTTTCATGGCAAAGATACTAGAGTGGTTTGCCATTTCCTTCTCCAGTGGATCACATTTTGTCAGAACTCTCTGCTATAACCTGTCCGTCTTGGGTGGCCCTGCACAGCATAGCTTATAGCTTCATTGAATTACGCAAGCTCCTTCGCCACGACAAGGCAGTAATCCATAAAGGGGGATGTTATCTAGTTTGGGTAATGAACCGTCTGCAAGAAAAACAAGCTCAAAGAGCACCAAGAACCCCTCAATAAAGGATTTGTCCCCAGCTACTAGATGTGGCTCTACATATGCCAGAGAACAACAGTATATACATAAATTATATGCTGGGGGCATGACAACCACTTTGCCTCTTAATAATTAATCTTTATATTGTAGTTTTCACTATAACAATAAATGGTTTTAGCTGAGAAGGAGCATGGTCCAAGAAATTAATATATGACATTAATAGATTACCTTCATAAAGAGCCCCATTTTGCTCTTGTTCCACTGCCTTCAGGAACAGTTCTCTTGCCTGCACAAAAATTAGTCATTTGTTTTTGGAATACCTTACATATAGGCAAAGAAAATTGACTTAAGTAATGAAATATAACCTTCTATTAGTATTTTTTAAAAATACTAATTTAAAAAAAAAAGAGTTTTCCATGGCTAATTAAATTTTAATAAACAACCTAGTTATGGACCTAAACTGATTGATTACTTTAATGTTAATCATGTTAACTGCACTGCAATCCTGTATTTTTTACTTCAATGTCTGGTCTTATTTTTAATCATATTTGTGCCTTTACTTCCTTGAACATAAATTCTAACAAGTGTACAAGGAATTCAGGACAAATTTTTTTCTTTCATAATACTGACAGCATTATTCCAATAAGATACAGGTCAATTGTAAGAATAGAAATTAAAAAAAATAGGTCATACTTTATACATACTGAAACACTAAATGATGGATGTTAGCAGTTTAGGAATAGCAATAACGATAGCACTTAGACTTCACAGTAGTCTATAGCCCTCTCTAAGCGGTTTACAGTCAGCCTATTGCCCCCAACAATCTGGGGTCCCCATTTTACTGACCTCGGAAGGATGGAAGGCTGAGTCAACCTTGAGCCAGTGGGAATCAAACTGCTGGCAGTCAGCAGAATTAGCCTGCAATACTGCATTCTAACCATTGCATCACCCTGGCTCTTAAGAGGTTTAAATTGTTTACCTTTTCCTCTTTTGCAAGTTCGAGTTTCCCTTTGGTATCTATGGCCTTTAATAAAGACCCTCTTGTTCTGCAGGATCGAGTTTCCAGACCTGTAGAGCTCCCCCCTGGGGTAAGTTCAAACATCCACTGGGCTCTGAACATCTGAAGCTCTGCCTAAAAATCCATTTTTGAAGAATGATCAATAAACATTATAAAAAGCAGCAGCTGAAGTTCTACAGATAGAAATAAAAAGGAATACTGCATTTTTAGGGATATATGTTCCTATCAAGAATATAAAGTATTTCTGTCACATGGGCAGAAATATTTTTCTATGTTGATTTTTCATGCTCCCTAATAAACAATTATTTTAAAGAAAAATAATTATTTTCAGGATTGTTGCAACTGCATCCCCCAAAATAAAACTGTTTCCATTTAAAGCTAATATACAGAAAAGTTTTAAAGTGTTGAAACAAAAGTATAAAGGCACATGGAATAAAGAATAAAATTGTACATGACTTTATGAGTGAAGATAAAACAGCACACCTCAAGATTTGCTTCACCAGAACTGTCATTGTCATTCTCCTTTACTACGTCAGAGCAACAATCTTCTTCTCCTTCTGCCTAATGAAGAAAGATCGTGTTAATATTCCAAGTCATTATATATTAATATCCTAAAATCACAGATACTATAATCAAGAAATTTGTCAGAAATGGTCCATTTTAAGCAGTTGCTCAGACATTTGCAATGTTAATGAAAAGCCCTAAACAACTTATGCCTATCCCTAGGTTACCTAATTGTTTCAATATAGGCCTAATCAATCCTTATATTCATGATAGGATGTTTTAGTGATTCTATGACTTACTGAAATTCCTTTAATGTTATGGAGGCAGGTATTTCCTGTGGTATATCCACCCTGGGAATAAATTGATTCTGAAGATTACAAAATCTTCCATAATGCAAAGGTTTTGCCATGTCCTAACAATGTATCTATTCCCCTAGACCAGGGGTGTCAAACTGCCAGCCTATGGGCCAGATGCGTCATGGCGAAACCGCGCCCACCTCACTGCCGGCACTGGAAAAAAGTCACGATATGTCACGTGACTTTGCGAATTTGACACCCATGCCCTAGACTGCCTCTTGATTTTATTATGTTAGTGTAATTGTTTATTTTGTTAGTTTTAAGGATTTTTTTTTGTTGCTTCACTTAAAATTTCAGAACTGTTTCAGATGTTTGAGGTTTGTATTATCACAATGTAGGAAACTCAACAAATATTTCTGATGTTCCATGTGTATGCATTCAAAATTTGCCAGTATACAACTGGAAAACTGATTCCTTCTGAGATAGAATAAAAATTGTCAATGCGTGTTGAAGCCAATTCTATACTCCTGCTGACAGAGTAGTATCCACTAGTGGCATGGATGGGAGATTGCAGAACAAACATACTTTCTTAGAGCTATAGCTTTGATGCCCTACAAGAAGAGGTACCACATCAGTGAGCTTGTGGCAGCAGAGTAACTTTCCAAAAGGTCTCCTTGTTATCTTAATATATGAGTAGATTCACAATAGGAAAGGCAGTACCTCAAACAATCAAGCCCAATACAAATCTTTCACTGCAAGCATTGTCTGATCGTTATACCTTGTATCAGATAACAACCTATCTATTGCATTTTTGCACCAATTACTATTTCCAAGTACTCTTCAAGGACAGATAAATACATTGCAGATCTAAAGACACATTATAACTAAAGAATGGGTATGTTATATAAATGTGTCTTCTTATAGCCTTCACCTGCAGATTAGGACCGCTCTCAAATGGCAAATCTGCTCCTCTTGAGGGAGGGCAATCTCATCCAAAACAGGTTTTGCCACACTCTCTAAGTCCAGCTTTCTATTTTACAAAGGCATCTTTGTTTTGTCTGGATTTAATTTCAACTTGTTCTCCTCATCTCTGTTATCAAGTTTAATGTTGATGAAAGCTAACTGCTTCCTTGGAATTAGATGATAAGCAATAACAGAGATGTGCATTATCCCTGGTTTAAAAAACTGTTCAGTTAAAAGGCCCATCAATTCTGATGTTCCCACACTCCCATGCTTTTCACTCTCCATATAAAGAGAATATTGTATTTCAATTATTTTATTTCTTTAATCAATTTGTAAAACAACATCCTGTCCCACTTAAGATAATTCTCAGGGTTTTCTATGAACTATTAACTTCCATGAATTTAAATTGTAAAACCTCTCAGGAAACAGGGGAAGAGAGATAATCAAATTTATATGGCATACATAACTAAAGAGTTTTTAACACAGTTTAGATTTAATTTGGTGCAGTATGTAAATTGTAATTTGTAAACTATTGTTTGTGATATTTCTTCAAGGAGGATGCCTGGTGAAGCTACATGCAAATTAGATCCTTGCTCTCTAATGTGAACTTCTAACAAAAACTGGAGCACATGGATTCAGCTGATAATCAATGCACTGCTAAAGGAAGAAGGGATAATACCTTCAGCCATTAAACTTTCTTCTTAAAAAAATACTTCCCTGGATCCACTTATCTACCTACTACTGCTTGAAAAAGCTGCAGAAAAAAAAGCTAGGCAGACAGATTATCTGGATCCTTTCTAAACAAGACATGAAACAGCACTTGTTTTTGTAGCTGCAACTTGAAACAGCTGTGATGTACTCTCCTTTCCTGTAGACCTCTCTGTAAGATTCAGTATTACAGCATGGTATCTTTTTGAGCTGCTTGTAAGAGAGGGGGATTAGAAAGAGTTTTGAAGTAGTTCCACTTTTTTCTGAGAGGGCAGTATCAATCTGATGCAGTTGCAGAAGCAGATGTCAAGATCTTGGACACTTTTCTGCTTGGGCCTTTGTAACCTTTGGAACAATCTCCTTCTTGTAAAATCTGCACTACCTACATGATCTATTACAGAATGGATACTCCAGATCAGAAAAAAAATATTAGGGGACTGGAACCCAGAGGCTTGATTTTCTCAGCAACAGACCCTTCCCACTGGAACACCTTGCCCAAGTCTTCCATGATGTTTCAGAAGATGACAAAAAACAGATCTTTTAAAGAGTCAAAGACAAGTCTATATTTATTGGTTTTACTAAGTTTTATTAAAAAATTTATCTCGTATATTGTAAGCCACACAGAATTGGCAAATGGGTGGCAAAAAATCTCAGTAAATGCACATTCACTATAGCTTGTCCAACAAATCAGTTAAACTAGATGTGCCCACCTAATTAGTTTGGTTCTGTCTGATTGTCAAAAAACAATTTAACTTTGCCAAAGTTATTAAGGTGATAGTCTATTTTTTTCTTGAAAATAATCATGTGAAAGAGAGAGCAAGCATGCAGATGTCATTTTAGTCTCTTGCTAGCGCTTTCCAGGGATTTGCTAGAAACAAGCGCCTATTTCTATTCTGACATCCTGAACCGCATTCATCCAGTATCTTACTCCACCTGTTTCTGACATCACGGGGACACCGCTTATTTAACTAAAGACTTCAGCACCGTCTGGCGATGGATGGCTATTTTTGGTCTTTTCGATCGAATCTACTTAAAAGACTGCTGCATAACTCGGCCTTCTAAATCTTTATTGCGCTGTAAACCGGATGGCGTGCTCACTTGTACACCGTATCTTTCCCTTTTAAAAAAAATATATCCTAAAGCTACGTTGCGTACTTTGTTAACGAGAGGCTTCTTTATTCGCGAAGCACCTTCAAATTATAATATTCCACAAACATTCAATGAGGGGCTTGAACTGAGGCGATTGTGAGCCTCGCGTATCGACTGCCTCGTTTCGCTCTTGCCCGTCGCCCCCTCTTGAGGGCGGGGTTTCCCATCCGTTACGGCGACAGTCCGTTAGCGCGCGAGACCCCCCCCCACTCCGCCCTTCTCGTGCTCTCGTCACGCGCACTCGCTCCGCAGCCCCTCCCCTCACCATGCTGAGGCCGAGGCTGAGGTAGCCAGGCCGTCCGTCCAACTGTCACTCTCGTCCAACTGCAGCGCTCTGGCCGTTTCGAACTAGGGCGGCCTGTCCGGTTGGTTGAAGGTTTCCGCCCCCTCTCAAGGGCCGTCGGGTTTCTTTTTGGACTCTTATTTACCTCCCTCTCGAACGGGTACCAAGCAGGGAAGCAAATTTAGCAGAGTTCTCGGTCAGAAAAGCGAACTACGCAGCGGGAGTCACTGCGAGCGCGGCGTACGGCAGCCATTTTCTCAGACAACGAAGAACGATTAAAAGCGCGCGAGGGAACGTCAGCGACCGAACGAGATGGAGCAGACGAAGCAGCGGAGCGCGCATGCGCCTAGACCAATATAAACAGAAAAGGAGTGGAGAACTTCACGTGGACTGCACTTCCCAGAAGGCTGCGCGCAGTCCCTGTGACTCATTCCCTTCATATTTTGCGCTAAGCTTCGCAAGGGACTCTGGGAGCTGGGTAAATCCGTCGGCGCTGGGATTGGCTGGGTTAGGGCTTTCGAAGTTAGAAACTAGGGCAGGGGTAGGCAACTTTGGCTCTTTGATGACTTGTGGACTTCAACTCCCAGAATTCCTGAATCAGCATAGCTGGTTCTGGAATTCTGGCTGTTGAAGTCCACAAGTCATCAAAGAACCAAGGTTACCTACCCATGAATTAGGGAATGGTTTTTGCCCTGCAGTTGCGGATATGGAAAGGCAGCCCCCGTTACAAACGTCTGGTATTTTGTCTCCTTAATTCCCAGGTGAGAAAGAGGAAAATGGGGGAAACACTGTCTGTATTGCCCCAGGATTCCCTCAAACACCACTCTTCAGTTTTTAGGTTGCACTAACAGAACCTCCACATCAGGGGTGTCCAACCTTGGGGGGGGGGGTTAAGGCTTGTGGATTCCCAGAATTCTCAAGCCAGCAGGAGGAGTTCTGGGAATTGAAGTCCACATGTCTTCAAGTGGTCAAGGTTGGATACCTCTGCTCCGGGTAATCGTATGATCTGTCACGATTTTTGTAGACAAAAGCAGAATAGCTTAATGTATATGTAATGCATTTACTAGACACACTGGAATGTAATTCCAAATAAGGGTGTACATACCAAAAGTTTTATTTTTTCCATTCTTTACTAAAGCTAAGCTTTAATAGGTGGACTGCAATTGTATCCCATTGTTATTTTTGACGCTAATCTTCTTGTCTGGTGTCTTTCTTCTGTTAGAGGTAGTGATTTATCCCATATTCCTAAACCTATAAAAGTTCTGTAAATTGCCGGTGGAACCAATGTTCATAGCACAGAATACAGTTTATTCCTAGTCTGTGCAATGGTAAAAAGCATATGGGTAAAGAATAGGTACTGAGGGTTAAATTGGCATTTAAAAACTGGGTTGACCTAACATCTGCATTATTGTACTTGCAATAATCCATTGATAAATATACACTTCTTTGTATATTGCTGAGGCTTACTGAAGATTAAATCCCCTGTCTGAAAACAAGTGGAGAATTTTCACGGACGTTACTTTAGATCAAACTTAAATTGCGTTCACTGCTTCTCAAGGGGGAGGGGGGGAATTACACCGGCCTCCAGGCAGACTTAACGAAAGACCATATGGGGGAGCTGCTGAGTTGCTTTCACCAGGAAAAGCTCCTGGTTGTCCTCCAGTGTGGCTGTATTTTCCTTTTGTGCATGCATTTTTCTCTTGGGCGGAAATATCTTTACCCATCTGAATGCACTGAATCCTTTTCAGCTTTGTTTTCTCTCTGATGGAAGAATCCACAGCTTCTCTTAGCACGGTTTGTATAACCTTTGAGATTCTAGTTCCTGACGCTCACTTTTTCTTTCTTTCTTGAGGTTGTATTCCTTAATTGTAGTCGTTGTAACCTCCTGAAAGGTTACATGTGCTGTAGAGCTAATAGACTTCATCTGGAGCACTGATGTAAGCTTGTTTACATCATCCTCCAGATATGATAGATTTGGGGCTTCAGGAGCTCAAGTTAATCCTCCAACCTTTGTTTATGCTCAAAATTATCCAGATTGAGTTATGTCTCTGGGCCTGACTAATAAATTGGAAATGGAAACTTTGTGGGATATATATAAATAGTTAAAACTGGGGATTTATTTGCTAAATTGAAGATTTTCATGTACGAAATTTGGCTAATTTGGATTAGATTCCTATTATCAGAAAGATTCTAAAGCTAATGCTTTTAAACAACTTCAATATTTAAATATATTAATTTGCTACCAAACTATTAATACAAATGCTTCTTTTGTTATCAGATTAGATATATCTATCACTGGATGAACTATATATTATATATATTATATATATATTATATATATATATATATATATATATTAGTGATAAATGCAGTATTCCAAGAATATTGATATAATGGGTTATTAAGCAGGTTATTAAGTTTGACTTGCCACATTTTCTATTCTTTTAAAAAACTTACTTAAAAACAATTATACTTTGAATATTAAACTCTCCTTGTGTCACACTTCTACAACTCCCAGAGTTGTGGCCCAAATTTGTGACTTCATACTCCTAGGATAGCTTTGGAAAATCATCCATTTCTTCTTCCAGGGCTTGAGAAAGAACTCCAACACTACTAGCCACTGAGACTGGTTACTTCCAGTGTCAGGAAAGGCTGATGTCATCAGAAGGGTCAAAAAGGAAGATTGACTGAGAGGGTTTGCATTGGGCCAAATTTCTAAGAGACCCCAGATTCTTTGCTGATTCCCAACAGGAGAAGGTTTGGATATATGTAAATATATCCCTTTTCATTGGATTCCACCCCTATCGTAAGTGGAAATCAGAAAAGAATGTGGAAGAAATTAGATGCAATGCCTTTCCAGCCTCTGTGTGATTTGGTTTTCTTTTGATTTGGGCAGTTTAATGAAACATCACCCCAGAGTCTTGTTTGAACTAACACAATTTTCCAATTTATTAATTATGTATGAATCTTGTAGCTATAGTTGCCAAGATAATAATCCAAAATATTTTTGCAGTTTTGTATAATAAAAGCCTGCCACAATTGACATATGCCAGAATGCATGTAAATATGTACATTTCTCCTTGGAAAAACGGCCTTTTTGCCTTTATGTCTGTACAGTTTATTTGCCTATGCAGGTAGTTCTTGACTTTCCACCACAACTGAGCTCAAAATTCCCGTTCCTAAGGAAGACATTCCTTAAGTGCATTTTGCCTCCATTTTACGACCTTTCTTGCCACAGTTGTTAAGTGAATTGCTGCAGTTGTTAAGTTAATAATATGATTATTAAGTGAATCTGGCTTCCCCATTGACTTTGCTTGTCAGAAGGTTGCAAAAGGTGATCACGTGACCCCGGGACACTGCAACTGTCATAAATACATGCCAGTTGCCAAGCGTCCAAATTTTGATCACGTGACCATGAGGATGCTGCAACTGTCATAAGTGAAAAAGGGTCATAAGTCACTTTTTTCAGCGCAGTGCTGTTGTAACTTTGAATGGTCACTAAATGAATGGTTGTAAATCTATGGCTACCTGTATCACACTGCTGCAGTGCAAGCTGCCCTGGCTTCTAATTTCTTTCTGGATGCAAGTCAAGGCATTGGTTATCAGCTTTGAAGCCTTGAATGGCACAGGATCGAATTATTTGTGGATTCCTTCTCCCTGAGGTCTGTTCATCCCACCACATCGGATAGAGTGGGTGCACACCAAGCCCCGTCTCTTAACTGTTGTCACCTAGAGCAGTGGTGGCAAACCTATGGCACGGGTGCCAGAGGCAGCACTCGGAGCCCTCTCTGTGGGCACACACGCTGTTGCTCCAGCCGTGCCTCCCACGGTGACCCCCTCCTCTCCAGCAGCCCCCCAAAGGAGAGTCGCCCTCGAGTGTGGCCCATGCGGAGCAGCACAGCCAAGGACATGGCAGCCAGGCAGTGTAGATAAGACGCTGCCCTCACACCCCATCATGCAGTTGATGCTGCAGGCTGGGGGCAGAGGGTATGGCCGCCATAGCGCTGCTAGGCTGCCTGGACAATCTGTGGCGGGCCCTGGAGGCAGTGAGTGGTCTTGTGGGTAGGCGGGGTGGGGAATGGGGGGCAGAGCGGGGGCGGAGCCAGTTTATGGTCACTCGGTCTCTAAAAGGTTCGCCATCACTGACCTAGAGGGACCGAGGAGGTACATCTTCTCTATAGCTGCCCCTGCCCTGTGGAATTAGCCTCCTTCCTGACTAGGCCTCCGTTCTTTCAGTAGGCTGTGAAGTGCTGCCTCTTCCTCAAGGCAATGGCCTACGATGAGATTGGAGCACAACAAATGTATGAGAGTGTTGCATTTGGGATGCCATGAGGTATAGTTTTGATGTTACATTTATAGCTTTTTTTCTGTTGTATTGCTTTTTCTGTGAGCCGCACAGGTTTATTGTATATAAGACAGGCACCCATATAAATCTCTTAAATAAAGAAATGGTTGGTGGGACAGAAGAGTGGGAGAGGTAGAAAACTGCTAGTCTAAAGAAGAGCTAGAAAAACATATCTACTACTAGGAAGATCTGAATATCAGACTTGGCTGTGTGAGCCTTTTACCATACATTCTTATTAGAGGATCAGCTATAGCTTAATTCTTCTATTTAGCAGACTCAAAAGAATTCAGATGGTAACCATCAAGAAAAATACCGGATGAGCCTTCACGCTATAAGGCATACAAAGTGAAGACATATTTCTCTGTATTTTCACAGACCAAAAGACAATCCCTGAAAATATGAACTTGGCAATGTTCACCAAATCCTGGATACTGTGGGGTTGTGCTGCCATTAGAAAAACTGGCTTCACTCTGAGGGGAAATGCTTCGTCCACAACAAAGAGCATGCCAAGGACTGAAATGAGATTGCCTTCTGGAGGATCCCTATCATGAATCGATACACAACTATCAAACAGCTGGGAGATGGAACATACGGCTCTGTCCTCTTAGGAAGAAGTATTGAATCAGGAGAGCTGATTGCCATTAAGAGGTAAGGGACCTTTCTGAATTGCTGTCATTTTAACCCTACATATCACATTTGAGCATCAGATAATGAAAGTTCATATTTTTGAAGACTATGGTTCAAACATGTTCTAATGCAAGGATATCACTTCAACTTGTCGAGGCAAAATTGTTCCCTTAATTGAGAAATCAGTACCTCGTTTACTTTGAAACCACTAAATAAAAACTCAGATTTTGAATTGTACTAATCTTGAGAATGATTCTCAATCGGTTAGGAATGCAAAACTATTGATTGTTTCTTTTCTTAGATAATTAGATGTTCATACCACATGAAAATCTGTTGTGAAAATTATTTTTACTTTAGAAAATGAAAACTAACATTTGAGCAACAACCCCAAAAAATGGAGGTACAGAATCAGTTTGTAGTCTTTGGTTGTTGCGGCTTTGTATTTATTTCTCCAGGCTTATGTCACAATAGAACTGGAACACACATTGTGCCCAATAGTAGACTTCTTGTTCCTTTTACAGGATGAAGAGGAAATTTTATTCCTGGGAGGAATGCATGAATCTTCGTGAAGTCAAGGTATTTGTCTCTTCCTTCCAATTCTAAATTCGCCGAAGGAGTTTCAATCTTAAATCAGCTGTGTTGTAATGTTGTAACCTACACCTTGTTCTTCTAAGACCTTTTTTTCCCTGAAAGTAAGGCCTGTATTGTTTGTGTTTATAAATGATACAAGAAAGCTAAACAGACTTTCTTTGGACTACTTCAAATGTAAAAATGTAGTACTACATTTAAATTGTAGGTGGTGATTGTTATAAACAGACATTTGATTCGGCAATCAGTAGCAGATAGGAAAGGCAACAGGAAATTAGGGCCAAAAAAAGCACAACACATGCACACAGCTCTGGATTTCCCATCATGCACTGTGAATTAGTAGGAATTTGAAATTCTGTCCATAGGATTATTGCAAAACAGCTACGGTATATGGGTTTTCAGCTCCAGTGTGACCATATCCATGTTTATAAACATGTATTTATGTTGGGCTTCAGATAACGTTTGCTAGTGTTACTTTGAAGTCATTTTGGTCTTTAGATCAGAGCTGTTTTATGAACAAGCTGAGATAGGTTGGTAAGATGCTTGGTTGCGCTCTAGTTATGAAAAGGGAGATCTACTGACAGGCCTTCTAAGACTTGTGAAGCTGACTGACATATCCAGTGCCCAAGCATCTAAATGACAAAATGATTGTGAAAAATTAACAATAATTGGTGAATCTATTGTAAGCATAATAGGAAGATGTGGAAGAAAAAACCTGAGACTGCAATGTTCATACTGCCTTTTTCAGAGGTAGAAGGAGTTTTAATCAAATGCTTATGATTAGATGTTGCTTTTGGCTGCATAAAGATCTCTGCAGAGAATTTGGCTTCCTTGGTGAAAAGTAAGTTGTGCCAGTTGCCATCAGCACACAATTTGAAACATGGGCACTGTGCACATCCAGTTCTAGAGATCCAAGTTTGTTTGTTGAATGGGGCCATATTTAAATTTAGCAGCATTTTAAATTACATTTCTGGAACAAAGATTCATTGTTACTTATCTTGAAGCCTGTAATTGTTTTCTGTTTTTTTCCAGTCCTTGAAAAAACTCAACCATGCCAACGTAGTGAAACTAAAAGAAGTTATCAGAGAAAATGATAATCTGTATTTTGTATTTGAGTATATGAAAGAAAACCTTTATCAATTAATGAAAGAAAGGTATGTTGTTTTTCTCACAGACACAGTTCAAGGGCATAACTACGAAAGAGAGAGAGATGCTTATTTATTTATTAAATTTATTTGCTGCCCATATTGAAACAACTCTGCATGGTTTACAGCATTGAAACATTAAAATCCTAAAAGATAAATATTTGTGAAACAATAAAAACGGAAATCATAGCATATATATACTGTAAATATACAGTATATATAAAAGCTGGGATAAAATAATAAGAGTTGAAGTAGTGCATTGGATATCTGCAAAAATATTATTTGCCTGCAAATAAGAATTGGTTGGACTATAAAATAGACAAAATAATAGAAAATAAAGAGGCTAAAATGCTCTGAGACTTTAGAATTCAAACAGACAAGAATCTGTCACACAACATCCTAGACATAGCAATTTTTGACAAGAAAGACAAAAGAATTTGGATAGTAGACACTGCATTACCTGGAGACAGCAGAATAGAAGAGAAAGAACTGGAAAAAAAATCACAAAATTCAAAGACCTGCAAATAGAAGTAGAATGACTGTGGCAAAAGAAAACAAAGGTAGTACCAATAATAATAGGCACCTTGGGTGCAATCTCAAAATATCTGGAGCACCATTTGAATACCATTGACATGGATAAAATCACCATCAGCCAATTGCAAGAGGTAGCTTTACTTGCAAGAGCTGACATCTTATAATGATATCTTTAATAATTTAAACAATTTCTGCCTATCCCCGGTCCTTGAGAAGGACTCAATAGGTGGACAAAAATGCTAAATCCTATCTAAACATCTGGCTAATTGTGTGACCATCAATAATAGATCTGATACCTCACATAGCCTACGCACAATGATATTCTCGGGGTTTACTTTTAAGTTAGCATTTCTGAGAAATACGAACACCAGCTGAGTTGAACTGCCAGTTCAGTTTTCCATCATTCTTGGAGTCTAGGGGAGGGATATTTATTTATTGTGCATACAGCAACTGGATTCTGCTTTAACATCATCACGTCCCTAAGGATATCAAGAGCTAATGCCAATGCTCAGCAAGTAGGCTGGCACTCTGAATACCGTGGCATTTCCATCCTTGTTCTGAAGCGGAGAAAGTTACTGTGAGAATCTTTTTCTCAGTTGCTTATGTGACATCAATAACAGTAAAGCTAATGTGAGTATCCTAAATAAATAAACAGAAGAGGACTTGATCCAGAGCCAAACCATTTCAGAATGTCTAAGCTTTGCTTGTGTTCTGATCTACTGTATTTATAGCCTTCCACTATATCTTCACTTTGGAAACAACTGCAGATAAGAAACCTCATATGTGAATGTAAACTTTTGAGTTCTGTTTCTGCTTTACAGGAACAAACTGTTTCCAGAATCCACTGTCAGGAATATTATGTATCAGATTCTTCAAGGCCTTGCATTCATACATAAACACGGTAAGATTTAAATGACAACTTGGACGAGTCTCTGTTTGCATAAGAGAGAAGGAATATCTCAGAAATATGTGGGCAGATATTCCTTGTTTGGGTTCAGGGAACTAAACAATGCTTATCACTAAGGTTTTCTGAAAAGACCTGTTGTTGAATAAATAGTGATTTCTTGATGAAAGTTCTGAATCCCATAGAGATCAACAGAATTGACTTCAGATCAGCTTACATAGAGCAATACTGTACAAAATGTGTTATTTACATCTGTTATAGCAAGTTGTGTTGCTATTATTGCCTCTGGCTGTAATACAGTCGTAACATCATGTTAGTATCATTCTCAGTTTTAAATACTTTATCCATAAAATCCTGGAATCTTTCAGTCTACATATAGTCAGTGTAATTATTTTTGCTTTCTATTCAGAAATACTAATTTTCGTGCTTACTAAACAAATATAAGGCATTTGTTCTGATCTATACCTCCAAGCATAAAGCGTAACCAAATTTAAACCCTCCTCTGCCTAAAGTGAAAGGAAGAGCAGGGCTCAAGTATTATATAAGCAAAAATACAGTTTGATGTTTTCTGAACAATTATTTCTTGTAATTCTTAAAAGAGGTCTATAAGGTGAAAGCTAAGAAGAAGGGTGAGAGAAAAGCCTGACCAGTGTTTGTCTTTTCACACAGGTTTTTTTCATAGGGACTTAAAACCAGAGAATCTCCTTTGCATGGGACCAGAACTTGTGAAAATAGCTGATTTTGGGCTTGCGCGTGAAATTAGATCCAGACCTCCGTACACAGATTACGTTTCGACACGGTGGTAAATACTTAAGTTAGAGTCTTAGTAGTTGGATAAATGTGATAATTAGTGACACTTTTATTTGAATTTTCTTTCTTGTTTCTGATAGGTAAATAAGTAAACAAGTAGAATCCAGCTTTGAACATATACAACAGGGCTGATTTTAAAAAGGACAATTCTCTTCTGTCTGTAGCAATCTCTCTAGTGCAGGGCTTCCCAACCTTGGCAGGTTTAAGAGGTGTGGACTTCAACTCCCAGGTTTCCCCAGCCAGCATGGCTGGCTTGGGAATTCTGGGAGTTGAAGTCCATGGGTCTTAAAGTTGCCAAGATTAGGAAACCCTCAAAAACATGGAGGATCAGGTGTCCCAGCTGAATTGGTTTGCTAGGAAGAGAAAAGGTAGACCCAATAGAAACGCGCCCATGTCATGACTTCACTAATTCAAAATCAGCTCGGTACCTCTAATCCTATGATGTTAAGCTGCTCTTGAGAGCTCTGCCCATATATTCTTGGCTTAATAATAGTAAATTTGAAATAATTTTATCTGGGATAAAATCGGCACTGTCTGCGTAAAGGGCCTAATGGAATTTTATGGGCAGGAATCTTCGCAGCACATCTTGAAATGAACAAAGAGTAGTCCAATCACTCTAGCGGATATGAAGGATGAAGCTCCTCTGCTCATGGAATTGCTCGTTTGACCAGAACCTCCCGAGTTTTGCAGAGGTGCACATTATTTTGCAGTTGTAGATGGGAATAGCGTTTCTCCGTATGGAGAAAATTCTGAAGATTTTTTCACCAAAAAGATTTTCTTGGCTTGTTAGCACGGGGGCTTTAGCATTTTCAATAGGGAGGGAAGGCACTTATTAACTTGTAGTGAATCCAAGGCATTTTATACCAACTCCACATTTGCACAGATAGTCCTCAACCATCATGGTACCTATCCATCACAATTGTAAGTTGTGACTTGTTTTGCTGTGGTTAAGTAAATGCTATGGTTGTTAAGCAAACCAGTAAGCATGATTTTGCTAAAAACAAAGTAAATGCCAGTTTGGGGCAAAACTAGTAAAGTGTAGTCATGTGATCACTGAACACTACAAATAGTAGTAAATGCAGCCATGTGACCAGGGGAGGGTGACAATTAGAACTTCAAATCTGGGTCATAAGTAGCCCTCAGGTAAGTCTGTCATAATTTTGAACAGTCAGTAACCGACTGGTCGTAAGTTGAAGGCTACCTGTAGGCTCCACTGGTTTTATTTCAGTCAGATTACATGGAATTAATTAATTGACTGATTATGTGTCAGCAAGTTGTTTTTGACTCCTAGAGACCCCATAGATTTTCCCCACGGAATTAAGAGATGATTCAACAATCATCATTACAGAAGCATAATGGTTCATGAGTACTTTGTGTTATACAACCTCAGAGCCTGTGGTCATTCGTTGTCTTAAGCTATGTTCTGCTTAACTGGTTTATTGAATAAACCACTGTTGTTTAGTTTTACATCACAGACTGAATCATAAAACTCTAAGTCCAACTAGTTCATTGGGTACATTGTACAACCATCATCCAATCTGACCAGTTTGGACTTAGTATAATGCATGAATCATATATAGTCTTTCGAGAAATCCTGTTTAACAACTTGATAGATAAGAACTGTGGGTGAATCCAGTGAATGGCACACTATACATAAAAGGCCATCAAATGAGGTAAGAAAACCCATGAGCCCTGATAGAACACTAAGCTTACCCTGAGTAAGGAGTGAGTAGGGAGAATTGAACACTCACAATGTCTGTGTCCTGTATTAGCAGCTGCTTTAATTACTATAGTTAATTTAAAAAGAAAACACTCTTTTTCTTATTTTTGGCTTTCAGGTACAGAGCTCCCGAAGTGCTCTTGAGGTCCACTAACTACAGTTCTCCCATTGATATCTGGGCTGTTGGTTGCATCATGGCAGAAGTTTATACACTCAGGCCACTGTTTCCCGGGACCAGTGAAATAGATACTATTTTCAAAATTTGCCAAGTGTTGGGAACACCGAAAAAGGTAGCTAAATGAGAGCCGGGCCTTTGTTGCATATGGAATATTGCAGGCATGAATAGCTTCTATGGGCTTTGTTTTTCTCTTAGTACATTACATGTCCTATTATGCTGTGTCGATATCAGATAGACAATTAAAATGATTCCAGGTTTATGTTATCAGCAGGTAAACAATGACACTGTATGAAGAACACAAGACAGCATATATTATATCTCTTGATCTTGTGCATATTTACTTGAAACTAAGTGAGATCATTGGGACTTAACACTTGGGAAGAAGCTATGCCGAGATTGCTCATATTTATCTTTATTATTATTCTAATGTTGCTTTTAAGATTATTTAAGTATTCTTTCACCACTGTGTATATATTTCTTCATGTACGTGTATTTGAATCGCTGCAAAGGTAAGGTTTGCTTCATCTGACATAGTGCCCACTTTGAAAACTCAAGTGTGCAAGAATGGATTTCAAATGAGAGAGGGATGAGGTCATATATACACGCAGTATACATAGACTTGGACAATATTGTGTATGCTTAATTTGATATGATTCCCTCTTGTTCATTGGAATAGTCAATCAAATCAGCTCCGTTTTTCATCAGCATAAACATCCTCAACGATAATGTGTCCCAGAGTTAGGGAAGGTGAAAGCTGAAGGGCAAGAACATTTGAATGCTTGCAGGTTGCTCATCTGTCTTTCCCTTAGTAAGTGTTCAGTCAAGCCTAGATGAATTATCGTTTGGTTGTGGTATAGATCCAGTTGATCACACTGCAATAATTGGCCCATTCTTAGAATGAATTGTATTGTGCCTTTATTCTTCTCCTCCAACTACATTAGATCCCATTCTGTAGACTTGGCATCAGCATCAGATAGCCTGGCAGGGCTGCTAACTTTGAAAGCCCTGGCAGAATCCACTAGTTAACAGACCATAATTGTGGGTGGCCATTTTAATTTCTCACAGTTCTGCAGACACCGCTGAGAGTTATTTCCAAAATTAGTTCTGATATTTCTCAAGGTGGCATATGTAAATAACAGATTATATAAATAGAAATTGTCAAAATGATTGCGTTGACTTAAAAGCATAACTCAATATAATTTGCTGCAACTGTTGTGACAGTGAAAGAGCATATTAAAACTTTCAGCTCAAGCCAGGTTTTTATGAACTGTCCTCAGAGTTCCAACTATCCCAGCACTCCCGACTGTCTTATGATCATTATCTGGGCACTTGGTAGCTGTTTTGTACCCCATGATCACGCGATCGCCATTGGCAACCTTCACCGCCGGCGTCCCCAAAAAGACAATGGGGAAGCCAGCAGGGAAGGCCCCAAGTCTCCCCTACCTGCAAACGCATCTCCCAGCCCCTGTATGCCCATGCCATGCCAGCCAATTGTATGCCTTCACATACCCTCTTCAGCCTGCACCACACCCCTGCACATCTGACCCATGCTGCACCCCAGCTCACCCTCTCCAACCCGTGCCATTCCTCTCATGCATCCTCCCTAATCCACACTGTGCCTCTTGTCCACTGCCTCACACTTTCCTGACCCACACTGCACCCTCATGAGCCATGCTGCACCTCTCGTGCACTCAAACTCTTGGACACTCTCCCCACCTCTCCCTATACCTTCTGCACACCTACTCACTCCCTTCCAGTCTGGGACTTGACTTTGGTTGTGGAAAGCCAGCAGGAAGTAGCCTCGCTTAACAGCATGAGGTACGTTTAACAACATCCACCAGGATTGGAGGGATTGCCATCGCTTAAGTCAGTGGTTCTCAACCTTTTTAATGCCGCGACCCCCAACCGGTCGTAAGTCGAGGACTACTCCACCGGTCGTAAGTCGAGGACTACTCAGCTGGTGCAGCACCGTTTGCAGAATGGGACTTTTGGCGGGCTCAGCAGGGCAGAGACAGCTTGGACAATTCCTATTGGCTTTTGAAAGCCAATAGAATTAGACTCTATTCAAGAGAGTCTATTCTATTGGCTTTCAAAAGCCAATAGAATAAAAGGGAGTAGCCCAGCTAAGGAAAAGGGGGAAAAATGGCGGACTGTGTTGTTTGGCGACCCCCATGAAATGGTCGTTCGACCCCAAATGGGGTCCCGACCCACAGGTTGAGAACCACTGGCTTAAGTGATGCAGTCATGTTTTACAACTACATCACTTAGCAATGAAAATTCCAGTCCCAATAAGTCCAGCCGTCATACGTCGAGGATTACCTATAGCAGTGAGGGTGAACCTTTTAGAGACCAAGTGCCCCAAAACTGCCCTGCCCCTGGCCCACCCCCGCTCCACCTCCCACCCCGCCCACTCCACCCTTGCTCTGCCCCACCCCTGCCCACCCATAGGGCCACTCAAAACGCCATGGCAGCCACACCCTCCGTCCGTGCCCCGGAGCATCATCTGCACGACAGGGTGTGAGGGCAGAGTTTTGTCCCTGCTGCATGGCTGCCATGTCCTTGGGTGTGCTGCTGGGGACAACTTTCCTCCGGGGGGCTGCTGTTGAGGAGAGGTCTGTGGGGGGAGGCGGGGCTGGGGCAACGGCGCACGTGCCCACAGAGAGGACTCCCAGTGCCGCCTCTGGCATGTGTGCCATAGGTTCGCCATCACTGACCTATAGTGTTCGTGTAAGGCTGTAGTAATATTACAACAGCTTCCTTGACATCAGGCCTCTATAATCCTTTTCAGAACGACTGGCCTGAAGGCTACCAGCTCGCTGGCACCATGCATTTCCGGTGGCCCCAGTGTGTACCAAATAACCTAAAGACCCTCATCCCTAATGCCAGCAGTGAGGCCATACAGCTCATGAGAGACATGCTGCAATGGGACCCCAAAAAGCGGCCAACTGCCAGTCAGGTTTGATATTCTTTTATTAACAGCTCTTTATAAATACTATTTGCCACTAGCATGGCACATTGTCTCCCTTGACACTGAAGGAGCCATCATAGAGGAGAGCATAGAGAATATTTTTGCCTGTTATTGGTTCTGACCACTGTTGATTTCCTTTTCCTACAAGCCCCAAATCAGGGTCTTTATCATCTCAGTAACTGTGAGAGGGACCTCGGAGTCCTAGTAGACAATCACCTAAATATGAGCCAGCAGTGTGCTGTGGCTGCCAAAAAGGCCAACACAGTGCTAGGCTGCATTAACAGAGGAATAGAATCAAGATCACGTGAAGTATTAATACCACTCTTCAATGCCTTGGTAAGGCCACACTTGGAATACTGCATCCAGTTTTGGTCACCACGATGTAAAAAAGATGCTGAGACTCTAGAAAGAGTACAGAGAAGAGCAACAAAGATGATTAGGGGACTGGAGGCTAAAACATATAAGGAACGGTTGCTGGAATTGGGTATGTCTAGTTTAACGAAGAGAAGGACGAGGGGGGACATAATAGCAGTGTTCCAATATCTCAGGGGCTGCCACAAACAAGAGGGAGTGAAGCTATTTTCCAAGGTGCCTGAAGGCAGGACAAGAAGCAACGGATGAAAAGTAATCAAGGAGAGAAGCAACCTAGAATTAAGGAGAAACTTCCTGACAGTGAGAACAATTAATCAGTGGAACAACCTGCCTCCAGAAACAGTAAATGCTCCAACACTGGAAGTTTTTAAGAAGAGACTGGACAGCCATTTGTCCGAAATGGTGTAGGGTTTCCTGCCTGAGCAGGGGGTTGGACTAGATGACCTCCAAGGTCCCTTCCAACTTTACTACTACTACTACTACTACTACTACTACTATTATTATTATTATTATTATCATCATCATCATCATCATCATCTCAGGCAGGGTGGGCACAAATCTCTATAGCACAGGGGTTCTCAACCTTGGCAACTTTAAGACTTGTGGACTTCAACTCCCAGAATTCCTCAGCCAGCAAAGTTGCCAAGGTTGAGAACCCCTGCTATAGCATATGTGCTGCTGCTGCTGCTGTTGCTACATTTTCTTCAGTTCTTCATGCAGTTCTTACATTAACACAGCACCTCATTTTCTTGGAACGTATGATGAGGTTTGCTGCCTGACTCAGCATTCGGTTCCCTACAGAGGCTAACCCATCTGTCCACAGGCAGGAGAGGACGTGAAGAGCACCCTCCTCCCGCTAATTTTCCCCCAGCAAACTGGCATTCTCCAGAGATGTGTTGCCCTTTAGGTCCAAAGTTGGAAGTTTTTTTTTTTTCCAGAACAGTTGCGCAAAACTGTACCTGTTTGAAAAGAGCCTTTCTCTAGGCCAGCGGTAGGCAGCCTTGGCTCTTTTATGACTCGTGGACTTCAACTCCCAAAATTCCTGAGCCAGCCATGCTGGCTCAGGAATTCTGGGAGTTGAAGTGCAGAGTCATAAAAGAGCCAAGGTTGCCTCACCCCTGCCCTAGGTTTACAAAGTGGCTGCAGGATCACAGGGGAATGTCCATTCGAGTTAAAGCAGGGTCAATGGTTCGCTCATGCCTGTTCCCAAGCACCTTATCACACATTCTGGTCAACTCAATTCAAAAGGGTGTCAGAAGCTCAAAAGAAACTTAAGTGCTGTTTTTAAAATCACGTATAAATGAAAAGCTTCTGGAAACTGAATCCTGCACGTGTTAGGATATCCCGAGCTTTTCCTTCCCATTTTCACAATTACAGGAAACACAGCTCTGGCTTTTGAGGCTGAAAATATCCCCACGTTCCTACCCTTCTTTGATTGCTGGGTCTTCTTCACTGAATAATGACGTTTTTTTTCCTCCCATTGGATTTCAGGCACTTCGATATCCTTATTTCCAGGTTGGCCAAGCTCTGGGCCTTTCTCAGTGTATTGGGGAGCTGGGAAAGCAACAGCGAGACCTTCCCGACAAAGGCCAAAGCCACTTTAAGCCCGTTCCACCAGCAGCACCCCCACCTAAAGCCCAGAGTGGCCTCTCATTGAGACCATGTCTGCAAAGCCATTCCTCCCAGTCCCTGACCTACCCACACAAAGCAGACTCCTCAGCCAGGGCCCACCTAAAGGAAATCAAGCCAAGCCAGGTGGTCTTGCCAGAAATACACACCAAACTTTCTCTACAGGTAAGAAGCTTTGAACACTTGGCATTTTTGAAACATACCTGCTCCAATATTCACTACTGTTGCCCGTTTTAAATGACGGTCTATTCTTCACAATGCACATCCGTGGGATACTTTATCTTGTAATAGACCTGTCTATCTATCTATCAAAGCTTTTTTTCTGTTGGAGAAGCTTTCTGTGATTGGAATAAATTATGCACATTTGTTCTGGGTGCATATTTATTTATTTATTTATTTATGAGACTTATATACCGCTTTAAGTGCAAGCACTCTCTAAGCGTTGTACACCAGTAACCTCGGAAGGATTGAAGGCTGAGTCAACCTTGAACCGGTGAGATTTGAACCACTGACCTGCTGAACACAGTCAGCTAAAGTGGCCTGCAGTACTGCACTCTAACTGCTGCGCCACCTCGGCTCTTCTGTCTGAAGCATTGCTTTCCTATAATTGCAAAATCCTCATTTTTGAGAAGTTAGTAGACCAAGAGAGGGAACTGACCGTGGGATCAGATTCCAGCAGCTATAGGAGAATGAGAAGTCACACCTGGAAGCCAGTCACATACTCAGGGAGAGTGATCCCCAACTTCCTTTCATTTACAAAGCAGTTTAAACTCTGGCCTATTTTTATTTTGACAGAGAACTTCCATTGCAACAGAAGACGCCAACGGAGATCTCAAACCAAAGAACCAACATAAATGGGGCCACATTATTGGAACAATAAAAAGTTCCGAGGAGTTGGATACTTTGGAAGAGAGTGATAGGAAGTCTTCCCTCAGCAGAACTGATTTTAAAAACAAAGGGCAGAGTGATGATGTTCTTTGTAGGTAAGCTTTTGATTTCCCGTGTGTATTATAATGTTTCCCAACCTTTAAGATGTTTGGACTTCAACTCCCAGAATTCCCCAGCCACCCATTCCTATCCTAATGATATATTTTTCAAAACAAGGATGGGCAACATATGGCTTTTGCGATAATGGAAGACTATAAGCCATGTTGGCTGGAGCTGACAGGAAGTTTCAGTCATCCTTGGGAGGGCCACATATAACTCCTCCCTGATTTATAGGCTATATTCCATTCCTGCTTAACATAAGATCAATTAAAGTTGAACTTAGTAATACCCTTTTTCAAGGAAATATGAATACACAAATTGTATTGGCACCAGTGCTTTTTTTCTAAAAAAAAAAAAAAAAAAAAAAAAAGGTGCCAGAACACACACATGTCATACAACCTGCCTTGCCTACCTTACAAGGTTCCATCCAAAAAAGGTGCTGGAACTCTGTTCTGGGCGTTCTATGAGAAAAAAAAGCCCTGATTGTCACCATGTGTGCAACCAGTTTGTACTCCTGCAGAGCAACGAAGGGCACAAAATCACATTTTCAGTATCCTGTGTAAATATGCATTTGTGTGTCATGTGGTGATTTTGCTCACTTAACATACAAGAATCTCTCGATCTTAAGGTAAAGCTGCCTCCTCAATAGCGATTCAGCCTGTTCAATAGCTGTCTAGCTATTCATTCACATGTTTATTTGGAAGTGCCTCCAAATTAGCTTAATGGAGCTTACTCTCAGGGAAGGACAATTTAGTTACATGTATATTAAGACTTGAGTCCTGTTTCCTTCACTGGGAACACCTGTCTAAGTAACCTTGCATAATGAGTGTGTGTTACTGGTGGTGGAGCAGAGCAAAAGTTATCTGAGCATTATGTATCTTTTTCTGTGTAATCTGAATTAACCATTTTAGTATGTAATTACTTTTGGTATTTGACCATCAAAAAAAAATGTGTGTTGGAAATTGCACTGAACCTTTACGGTTTGGGGGATTGTTTTAGGTTTTTATCCCGCCTTTTATATGCAACTCAAGGTGGCAAACATATCAATATTCCTTCTTTCTTCTGTTTTCCTCACAACAGTAGTCCCGGAAGGATTCAGTTGCAGCTTCTTTTGGTCAGAAAAAAAAATCATGTGAATTGATGTAGAGGGGTGTACTGTGAGCGTCTGAACTGGGTTATTTGGTTTTGGTTACAGATTTGAAAGTATTTTGGATCTGAAACCTGCAGCCTGCATAGGGACGGGAAACAGCGCACCTTCCTATCTTCAACAGGACATGCCAACGTGCCAAGTTTCTGCAGCCAAACAACATTATTTGAAACATTCTAGGTATTTACCTGGTTAGTAAAACAAACAAACCCAAACCATAATCTTTACTGTAATATTTCTTAGGAAATGGCATTTAGATTGGGAGGGGGGAGAGTACCATATGAATTCACAGCCTCAAACTGCTTGTTGTATAAATACCGTATATTCCGGCATATAAGACGACTTTTGAGAGCGATGAAACAGCCTCCGAACTCGGGGGTCCTCTTATACGCCGAGTCGTCTTATACGCCGGAAATAAGGTAGTTTCTGGCGTATAAGACGACTTTCTAGGCATGTGACTCGGCGTCGATCATCTTATACGCCGGAAATAACGTTATTTCCGGTGTATAAGATGATCGACGCCGAGTCGCATGCCTAGAAAGTCGTCTTATACGCCGGAAATAACGTAGTTTCCGGCGTATAAGACAATCGATGCCAAGTCGCATGCCTAGAAAGTCGTCTTATATGCGACTCGGCATCGATCATCTTGCGACTTGGCGTGATCGTCTTGCGACCCGGCGTCGAACTCGGGGGTCGTCTTATACGCCGGGTCGCCCTATACGCCGGAATATACGGTACTTGTTTTTGTTTCCTTTATTCGTGTGTCCAAATAGCAGCAGATGTTCTAAACGGCTGACTTTTCAAAATGTTATAAATTTGTTCTAACGTCAAACAGTAGGCTTATTGTGCACTTTTGCAGAAAATATTTTCATAGATTAAATTCTATTCAGTTTATGATCTGTTTGAAACCTCTAACAATAATTACTTATGCCATCCTTCCTCCAAGGAGCAAAGTCTATTACTTTGGTAGTAGCTGGTTTTCTTTCATAGAAACCCTGTGAATTGTGCCAGACTTCAAAGGAGCAAATTGCTCAAACTGTTCGTTGAGTTTCATTGTTCAACATAAATTGGTCTTGTCTAAAACTTAAAATACATCAAATTATCAAAATATAGCCTGCAAAAGAGGCAGGCAATATTAGCCTTTCTGTCACTCCAGAAAATATACCACCAAATTTTGCTGGCAAAAAGCAAACAGAAACTGAATTTCCCATCAGTTTTTGGTAGGAAGCATTTTAAAGAGATGTCAACTTTTGTTGCTTTAACACACCCAAAACCAAGCAGAAAAACTCTCCCCTCTAATCAGACAATGAACTCTTCCTCCCTCGTGGATCTTAGCTGTCTCCTTCAAAAATATAAAATAAATAAAAATGCAGTAATTAGCTGGTGGAAGGTTGCTCACCCTACTGCACAGGGTCAGCAACTGCAATCAGACAGCCTTTCAATTAAAGCAATGGTGATACCCTGGCTAAATGATGTATCAATCAAAATTAGACAGAATGCAGTCTTGTGCTTTTGTGTTGGAGCAATTTTCCTCCAAGAAGCCAAGGAGAACATTGGGAAATCATCATCTGGTTGAAAACAAAGGATGGCAACAGGAAGATCTTTTGTATCAATTAGTAGTCAGCTTTCATAGTATATTTGCACCATCCAGTTGTTTACATTAAATTAAAATGACACAATGGTGTCTCTGAGCAGCCCACTTTTGCCATTTCTTCATTATTCCAGAACCTCTTGTATCTTTTCTCTAAAGCAGTGGTTCTCAACCTTTTTAATGCTGCGACCCCCAGCCGGTCATAAGTTGAGGACTACTCAACCGGTTGTAAGTCTAGGACTACTCAATTGGTGCAGCACCGTTTGCAGAATGGGACTGTTGGCGGGCTCAGCAGGGCAGAGACAGCCTGGATAATTCCTATTGGCTTTTGAAAGCCAATAGAATTAGACTCTATTCAAGAGAGTCTATTCTATTGGCTTCAAAAGCCAGTAGAATAAAAGGGAGTAGCACAGCTAAGGAAAAGGGGGAAAAGGGGGGGGGACTGCATTGTTTGGCGACCCCCGTGAAATGGTCGTTCGACCCCAGATGGGGTCCCGACCCACTGGTTGAGAACCACTGCTCTAAAGGCTCATAACTGATTAACTGTCCAAACGTCTGGATTCCTTCTAAGAAGGAAGAATCATCTAATAATCTTCTTACTTTAAGAAGAATCATGCCAATCGGCAATAACATTTGCAAATAAGTTAGTTGGGAACTATAGTAGCACAGAAATAGAAGAGAAAAAGATATATCAATATATAATATATCTGCAGCATTTTATCAAATGTCTTGTTTTGACCTTAGGAATAAGCCCAAGAAATAATTTGGTCTCTAGTTCAAGGAAAGATTCTGTCCTACCAAATCCATGGCCAAGCTCTAGTTTGCCTAGAAAGACGTCGGCAACAGCAGGTGGGATCACCAGGCTGAACACCAGTAAGAAGTGTTACCAAAACCTTCTGAAGGATTTACTAAAGTCATTCTGATCCCCACCACAACCAGTTTTCTGAATGGGATGCTGCTAAAAGATTCCTTAACCAAGATATTAAATGCATTTTTAGTTTGACTAAGTTCAGTGGGTACTTTCTTTCTAATAATTCTGGATAGGATTTACTATAAATCGGGCTTTTAAGATCATTATGACAAAAACCACTCCTTTTTTAAGTTAACAGTATGCCTTTCACTGTCAGCTCAGAAAATCTGCTGGCTACAGTACTGTCTTTGCCCATTGCTATTGTATGGTATTTCATTTAGGTTGCTGCTTTATGTGAACTTGTCAGAGAAAAGGAAGCTATTTCTGTGGCATCCTTTCATATGGGCTGGGGCTTATTACAAAGAGAATGGCTTCCAACAAGCATCCTTTTTAATAAAAGTCATGGGGATAGTATCTCTTTAGAGATTGGCGGCATGGTTTTTTTCCCATAGAGTATAAAGAAGATACCTTTAAAATATAGCTCAAAAATATATAAAATTGGGGCTTATTATGCCGATTGAAATAATGCTTGCATTTGAAGTTATACTAATTAAATGTCATGTCTAATATATTTCTACTAGGCATTAACGGGTGTTAATTACAAGTGGCGTGTGGTGCCTAAGGAATGGTTACTTGACCTTCTGCATTGACGCAACCCTCTTTTTTGTAAATTATTTTAGATTGCACAGGGTCAAGTGGCCTACTGGGTGCTTATGTCCCTTCCTTTCTGAAAAAAGAAGTTGGCTCAGCTGGTCAGAGAGTGCAGTTGGCACCAATTCTTGATCCGTCTCCTGCAGACTCCTCTTCTCGTAAGCTTGTTTCTCTCTGGAAATGATGTTATGCCCTATGATAGTAAAGCCACTGCTTTAGAAATTGTGGCGTTTCGTTTGGGAAATCCTCACAGTTCACAGCTCCTCGGGCTTCAACTGGATGTTAATTGGGCAACCAGCCAGGCAGACCTCATGTTAATAAGTAACTGCTTTGAAAGGATCTTTTCTTTTGGAAACTGTTGACTTTCTGCTTTGATAGTCAAAAAACAACAAGAAATATAGACGCTTCTATTGTATGCTCTGTTGTGCCTTGACCTATTGTATATAATGATATTCTCTTCCAACAAAAGGGAATATCTATAGCTCAGGATTGAATGGTGGAATGGTCAATGGTCTTTGAGCTTGTTTGTCTGTTTGCAGGTGTTTCTTTACTCAACCAGCTAATCATCAGTGTTAATGAATATGGGGCCTCCTCCCTGTTTATATACAGTAGCTTTCCCTGCTAGTGTTGGTGGGGGGTTGTTTTTTTCCTGGGTAGTTCCTTGATTAGGGTATTGTTTTTTGCTTGATTTTTTTGTCAGGTGTTAATCCCTGCTTATTTGGGTGTTGACTGCTGGAGAAGATACGTTCTGATCTTATTGTTTCCTTTTTAGGGTTTTTTTATTGTCTCTTTTGAGTGTTATGTATGAAAACTTAGTTAAGCTGGGATTAACATTCAACAAACAAGCAAGTAACAGAACAAGAAAACCAAGAATCAAGAAAACATTACTCTAAGCAGAAAATGTTCTCTTCTTCAGTACTCTTGAATATGACCTGTGCCTTTTCTATACTTGAAACTTGGGAATTCATCTTGGTTTTTCTTCTTCCTTTTTAGAATATTTCTAGTTCTTATAGTAGTGAAGACTGCTTAGGCCAGGGCTTTTCAACCTTTTCATCCATTGTGCCACTTTTAGGATATGGCAACATCTGAGTACCACCGGTCACCTAGCAAGGTGTCAAAAACTTGATGATCAAAAAAAAGGGGGAAAAATGATAAAGTACAGGTAGTCTTCGACTTACAACAGTTCAGTTAGTGACTGTTTGAAGTTACAATGGCACTGAAAAAAGCCTCCCCCCCCGCAAGCCACAGCCAAGCAAGATACCTGCCTGCCCGCCCGGCCGCGCTCTTCCTCCTGTCCGAGGTTTTCATTGTTGTGAACATTTCTGTTGAGGATTGTTAGCAGGGGTGGGGGGTGTTTGGTTTTTATTCCCCTTGTCTGCTGGGTGATTGCAGGTTTTGGTCACTTCACATGACCTTGGGACACTGTGTCCGCAATAAATATGAATCAGTTGCCAAGCATCTGAATGTAAATCACAAGACACTGGAGATGCTGCAACATTCCAGCTGATCAGCACTTCTTCTGGGCTCAGCAGAAGTGCCAGGATCAGTGCTGCTTTCCAGCTGATTGGTGCTTCTTCGGGGCTCAGCAGAAGCACCATGATCAGCACCGAGCTTCAGCTGGAGCCTGGTGCTGATCCTGGCACCTCCACTGAGCCCTGACAGCCCTGCAGCTCCAGCCATCTCTCGCTCAGGCTTGTGCGGTGCTGCCACTGGTTCAGCTCATTTCCCTCCCCCGCTACCACTTTTCTAGGATGGTCGCATACCACCTGCCAGGTGCCAATGTACCACAGGTGGTACCCGTACCACTGGTTGAAAAGCCCTGGCTTAGGCAATGCTCAAATAAGTCTTCAAAAGCTAACAAAAGAGGCTACTATATTTTTATAGATCTCCTTATGACTATGGATGCCAGTAATAGAATGAGTTATTGTATGAAAAGTCCTTGGTGCTCACTGCACTTTGTTTGCCTTTTATAGATGTTTCATTATCCAAACTAGTACTGATCAGGTTACCTAATTTGTATAATGAAATATCTGCAAGAAAACAACCAAGCTCAGAGAGCACCAAGGACCTCTCATTTCAACCCTGGGCTACAAATATTCTTCTTTATTGATAAGTTATTGTATGTTAACCAAAGACTGTCATTTTGGTGGGGTGGTGGGGCATTGTTGAAGCTGAGGTATGTGTTTTATTTTTTAGGGAATGTGTTTTATTTTATTTTTAAACGCATCTTTGAGAGCTGCACAGAATAAGTTAAAAGATTCCGTGGAGAGATTTTAATTTAGTTTGAAGAAAAATATATGGATTAACCTATGTGGAAATCTAATATAGCTATTGCATTGTTGAATTTATCTGAGCTTAGCTTTTGGGTGGTAAATGTTTCATTGCCCAACTGCTGCATTTTAGGGAAGCGAGGTTCATTCATTGGAAGGGGTGATGCCTGCTTTGTCCTGGATGTATGATTCTATGAGTAAATATTATTTTGCAAGTGATTGATGGTGATTATTTATTTAGCTGATAAGAGTCTGTCGTATGGGCATGTTGGCTGTTCCCTGTTGTGATGGTATGTGGGAATGACTTTAGGTGACAGGAGGAATCCTCACAGCCCAGTCTGATAACTAGCAGCTCAGACTGCAAGTGAGAAAAAAAACATAGGAAACTTTTCAGGAGGGACCCTTTCCAGAGACTAAAACGAGAGGAGATTCCAAGGTTCTGTTTAAAGTAACCTTACATTAGTGCTGATATTTCTGGATGTGCTTCTTTTATGGACTACTTCATAGGGCATGCACCTACAGAACTATCAACATCACCAATCACAGGATGCAACATACATGCAGATAAGATAGAGGAGCTAGAAGCTCCTCTCTTAGGAGAGGAACTCTTTCCTACTATTTCCTATTCGGATATGGAATATCACCCCTCCCAGTTATATTTTATTTGGGAAGAACACTGTCAAAATATGAGTAGATTTTGGATGAACCAAGACCCAACTGTGTCTTCTTCCATTTGCAGAATTCTGAATCCAGTGCTTTGATTTGAAATAGGATGCTCTAATCCAGGTTACACAGCTGATTGTCACCTTGACTTGCTCTCTCTTTTTCATATCCTTCTTCTTCATTTGTAGAATACAATTCCCTGAAGACCATCAGACCTCATATTGGGAGGCCATCATTTAACATGTCTATGAAAAGCACACCAGGGTTGCTGCCAGCCCCACCTCCTGTTCAACCAGTGCATGGAAGGATTGACTGGTCTTCAAAATATGTTGCTCACCGCTGAATTATGGGATTGGAGCATGCCTTCCGTGACACTGTCTCCTGTGACGTTCCTCCTGTCTGTATTTTCTACGACCGAGACATTTCAGGACCTTTTAAGAGAGTTTACTTTTTAGTTGTATGTATTTGAATGCAAACTTGTGTAACTTTTGTATTGTTCTTATTTTATGATTGAGGCATTTATTTTCATAGGACCAATGCACATTTGTATATCAGCCTAGAATTGTGGAATTGTTGTTGTTGTTGTTGTTCTGGGGGGCTTTTTTAAATGATAACTTTTGAAATTCAATTTTTCAGAAAGGAAAGGGTTTTTTCTTTCCTTTTTTTTGACCACATTTTATATAAATGAATTAATGTAGCAATAAGGCAGTATTTAATACAATTGAGATACAGTTTATACTGTAATGACATTTACTAAATATTCTATAAGTTAAGTTTCTGAATATGCTATGCTGGGCAAATAATCCACGGAGTATCTACATTCTTCTATAACTCCATAACTGAATAGCCACAACGATGGTACTAAGCTTCACTGTTCTGTAGTAAAATATGAGTTGGGCATTTTGTTTTAACATGACTGGGAATTCTTAGAGCCTGTGTATAAAATCAGCAGAGCAGAATCTTGACAACCATTGTATAATGTTAGAATATAGGTGGTAAAATTTGGCAGGGAAAGAGGCATTTTCTTTCATTACATTTTGAACAGTATTTGATCAGAGTATCATATCCCTATGGAATTCTAAAGTTACTGGCTGGCATAATTCACGATAAGTATTACAACATGGTTCTGCTCATTGATAATGGCAGTGAAATATTAGCGTAATCGTGTACTAGGATGGCCACATTCTGACCCCATGCCATTTCATATTTAACATTAGCCTCGTTTCACAGTGAAAACTAAATTTATTATAGGGGATCCTGCTTCAGTTGTAAACAATACGTTTTGTAGGGGAGTAAGTCTTGGAAACTATTTAAAGCAATATTAAATATGACAAAGCTGGGTTTATAGAGTAATATAATGAAGTGTAAAGTATTAAAATAAGCACCAGCAGCAGCATCAGAGTTGAAGATTTTTATATATTCATAGCCTGCATTTTATTTTTTAATTCCTTAGCTTTTCTTTGCCCAAATACAATTTTGTTGCTTCAGTATAAAGTTGTTAGAAAAATTCCCTGTCATGTAATTAAAGGGTTGCTTTCGGGAGTAGGTTAACCTTGCTTATTTTTAGAGTATTTAGAAGTAAATTTCATCCCTTCTAAAAATCAACGTAATTTTTTTTTTTTTTTTGGTAGACCAGAAATGGAAATCTTGGAGCTTTAGGATAGAAAACACTAATAGAAGTTATAGTGCATTATTTTAAAGAAAAAAAAGTCCAGGTGTTGAGGTTCAGTGGCTTGTCTCTTCTTATGCTGCAAAAAAACCAGAAGAATTAAATTCTATGCATGTCAATTCACAGAGAAGGCTGGAGGCTGCATTTTCTCAGGGAGAAATAATAACCCCAGGTAAGCATTCCAGTTAATTTTGGAAGTAGCGTCCATATCTCTTCCGTAGTTCTGTTTTCTAGACCCCTCAGTCTGTTGCATATTATTTGCTTCTCTTTTTCATAAAACAAACTCTGTGGATAGAAAACCTACAATTTGTATATGTTAAGCTCTCCCTATTAGGATGATAAGTTCAATAGCTGTTCAGATATCCATCTTTTGTGCTGGATCGGAAATCTCCGGATTAAATTTGGAAAAAGCACTCCTTTCTTCTGACACCCTGTTGCAAGCCTTCTCCCTCATTGGTTGCAGCAAAGTTTTCCTACCTGGCACTGCTCAGCTTATGAGAAGTGACAATTTAGCAGAATTATCAGGGTAAATATTAATTGTTCAACTGCAGTTCATTATTGAAGACAACAGTCAATGTCAAAGACAGCAGAAGTGCCTTGGGAAATAACTTTGTCAACAAGGCTGGTCCAATATTATCCTGTGAACCAAAGGTTTTTTTTTTCCAGAAACGGATATGCTGTAAATTGATCAGCATTTATGCTGAAGACAAAAATATGCAAACTCCTTTAGCCATCTTCACTGGTATTGGACTTTATGCATGTTCTTGGCTGTAAAAAATCTGCAGTGTCTAAAAATATCTTATTCTCTAAAATGAAATTATATACCAGTTACATTTGGCCATTAGTTCTTCTTTTGAGAAACAATGAATTGTACAATGGAATAAGCACAAAAGCAATCTGTTTCACTATACAGTAATCCTCAATAGTTCTTTCTATTTGGAAAAAAGTAACCTGGAAAGAAAAAATCTGAGCCATTTTGAAAAATTCTATCCAACGTGAGATGATTTAAGAAGTCTGTATGCCTAATTAGTGATAAAATTAAATATTTAACAGATAAAAACTGCAAACTCATTCATATACTCATGCAGCAGATCAGACCGTGAAAGATAAATACTCCCTCTATCCTATTTTAAAGTAACACAAATCTATTTTTCATTTATTTAAACCATCCTTAATATAGTTACTCATTGCAATACATTCCTGGGAAGTTACATATGAGTAAACAAAGTTTCTGTCATCCTATTGAGCAATTCATAGCATTTGTTATGAATAATTCTGTTATTACTTCTGCCAATACAAATTTATCAGTGTTGAATAAGGTTATATACTGTCACCACACCACAAATCTACGATGGTTTGCAGATCATTGCTGCCATAGAAAGCTTTAGGTTTTTTAAAAATAAAAGTATTGTGTCCTGTGGTTGAGAACAGTAGGTATAGAAAATATTAAAAAAAAAATTGAGTAAGCAGATATATCTGAGAAATGAACATTCTCCATTTTTCCCCCTCTTTTGCGTGGTTGTGCTTGTTTCCTTTTCTAGCTCAGAAAATCCTTCCCAAAATAAAATTATTTAAACATTGTTTGATTACTATTTCATAGTTTCTGCATTAACAAATATGGTTACTATTTCCTAAATATTCTTTGAAAAGAAATACCCTTTGAAGTCTTCTGCTTGCTGTATAATCGAAAACAACATGTATCGCATATTTTCCAAGATGTTTTATTTTCTCTTAGGAATTAAATGATGTAAATATTTATAGTCAAAACAAGTGAATTTTAACAAGTGAGATAGCTCTCAAAATTAGTTAAGAGCCAGGTGTGAGTTTTTATGATCGTGAGAGATGCTGGATTGGAAGAGATGGAAATTGGAATTAAAATTAAAACCTGCAAAAGGCTGGAAGCCAGTAGACTTAAGAAAGTTGTTATTGTAGGCAAAAATTATTTTTTTTAAAAAAAGAGCTGTTAAAATTATGGCAAAATGCCAATCCAATACAAATAGGTGGAGAAGTTGTAGTGATAGATTTTCATTTTCCTAAATTCAAAAATCCATAGATGTGGTAGGTGTAACCATGCAATAGAGACATCTGCTACTTAAGAGAAAGAGAATTATGGTCTTCACAAAGTATTAAAGTTCAGAAACAACACACTGACAACAAAGATACATAGAGTTAAGGCCACAGTTTTCCAAGCCGTAACCATGCCTATGGAAGCTTGATCATCCAAAAAGCTGGGCCATTGTCCTGTAATGCTGGAATAATTCCTAAAGATACCTGGACCCCAAGAACACCAAACAATTCAATCAATAGTTCAATGCAAAATGAAATAATACCTATATGCTCAGTACAAGAAATCATGAAATTAAAGCTTAAAAATTCTGAACACAAAAGGCAAAAAGCAAAGAATAACTGAAGAAGATTCTGAAACAAGACCTTGCATGGAAGACTCCCATTCACAATTTCACTATTCAGTGTCTCAAACTGCCAACTTAAAATTGCCACCACCGCTTCCTTCCTCAAAAGGCCCCCTGATCCCCATACAGCAGGGGTCTTCAAACTTGGCTCTTTTATGACTTGTGGACTTCAACTCCCAGAATTCCTCAGCCTGGCTGAGGAATTCTGGGAGTTGAAGTCCACAAGTCATAAAAGGGCTAAGTTTGAAGATCCCTGCCATACAGGATGATGATGTTCATGGCATGTTGCATCACAGAATGGGAAGCAAAAAAGAAAGATGTAAGTGTAGGAAGTAAATGTTAGGAATGTAGAGGGCAGAGGTACATAAGTAGCACTGTAGAGTTTTAAGTACCTGCAGAGATACTCAGAGCATGCAATAGTCGCCATTTTATTAGTAAACCAAATGATCTACTAGCCGAACAAGGGACAAAACTGACAATTTCTAATGTTCTCCAAAGGAGCAGAACCGTAGAGGAGGAGTATGTTTAAAGTGTAACAAGCTGCTAAGGAGAAATGACAAAAGAGTTTGGAGAAGGAATATGGCAAGAGAAACTATAGCTATTCTTCTAAATGAGGAAACTTTTTCAGTTACACTGCACGTAGTGTAGTGTACAAAATGTAGTGTACGGTATAGAATATGTTCAAATGAAAGAGGCAGCATGTAGCTTTTTTAAACATTAAAAACCCTTCTTTGAATGCATACCTTTGCATGCATCTGTGCCTGTGTGCATACAAATATTCTCCTCCAAAACCTTCTACTTCTATAGTCTGGCTTCTATAAAATACAAGACCAAGTCTTGATGTAAAAGATTAACATTCCCTCAGTTGCAGTGAAAATGACATAGCTGACAGAAGAAAGGGCTGCCTTTCTCAAAAAGATGGAGCATATAGGAAAATGCCCCCTAAGACATTTGAACCTTGAAACTTCCACTCAACAAGCAAAAGAAAACCCTACTTCAAGCAAAATTCCAGTGTTTTCTTTGTTAGGTCCATTGTGAGACTCGAAATTCCTGATACGCTGAGGTACTTCAGATAATAAAACAGAGTATTTACCTGGGCGTGGAGAAATCTGATTTTTGTACATCTGATTTTTATATTTCTATTTTTATTCCTCCCTCTCACAGTGCCTGCCTGGATGCATTAAGGGCTAGATGGGAAGCAACAGGCTGACACCCCTGGCAAGACAGAAGGAGTCGGGTCTGGAGTTTTTTGGTCCAGGGACAATTGCTGTCTTTGGTCTTAGATAGGGTCACACTGCTCCAGACAGACTCGGTGCGTAATCTGGGGAATTTCCTGGACTCATAACTCCTGTTTAAGGAGAGGTGGCAATCATAGCCAGGAGGACCTTTGCAGCACTGCAGGTCATGCATTAGTGGATTCCCTTTCCTGGATCAGCAATCCCTGCTCACAGCCACTCCTGTCTTGACAACTGCAATACACTCTACGTGGGACTGGTCTTGAAAAGCATCTGCTCCCCCCCCCCCAAAAAAAAAGCTTCAATAGGTTCAAACTGTGGCAGTATGCATGGTTCTGTGGAAGTCTAGATTTGTTCATGTGTGAGTTCTCCTGCAGAAGCTGCACTGGCTGCCAATTTGCTTCTGGGTCCAGTTGAAGCTGATGGCTGTCACCTTTAAAGACTTACATAGCTTGAGGCCAGGATATTTGAAGAGCTGTCTTCTCCCAGTTATGTCTACCTGACTCACCAGAGCAGGGAGGCGGGGTATGTTATGTGTCCCCTCTGTTAAAGAGGTCCATCTGGCAGTACCAAGGCCTTCTCCACGGTGGCTCTCTCTAATGTGGAACATCGTCCCTGCAAGAGTAAAATTGGCTCCTGCTTTGACACTTTTTCAAAAGGTCCTGAAGACATGATTTTGTCAACTGGTCTGGGTACTCCAGGGTATCATGGAGCCCATCAAGTGGTTGATTTGATTGTTGTCAACACAGGGGATGGACCTTTATTGGTTTTTGTACTGGGATTTTATTTTTCTAAGCCACCCTGAGTCACCATAAGATGGGTAGCCATAAATGTATCAATAAATAATAAATACCTAAATATATTTTGGGTGTCACATAACTGGCTGTTGATAATTGAGCTGAATTTTCAGTATTTTTAGATTTTTGTAACTTCCATCAATGATTAAGCACAAACAATTGAGTGATTTGATACTAGTGCAATGCAGCACTTTATCCATCAGTAATTTTGAAGATTTTTTTTTCTTTGTTTACAAAAACTTTGTAAAATGATCGTTTTAAAAAAGCTATCAGCAGAATTCACAGTATGTTTCCATCACAGCCTCTGCATTTGGAAAACAATGTTTTTCCAATATATATTTCAGGCTGTCACAATAAAATTCTTCACAGGTGTTGCACCATCTTAGGGGCACTATATGGTTCCTATTTGACTTTAACACAAATTATTATGTCCTCTGACATTTGCACTTTCATGAAAAGTATCTTCCAGGATATATAACATTAATTTAGGGTATTTACATATTTACATTTCTATAACTTTCTCAATATTTTGTTAATTAAAATAGTTTCACTAGTTTTCACAATGCATGAAGAATGTAAAAGCTTGATTAATTCTTACAATATATATATTGGTCGTTTTTTTTTTTTCATTTTGGGTTCAATGGCAAGCACAGCTTCAGTTCCAATGAGTTCTTATTATTTTATAGTTATTTCAGTTAAAATTAATGACAAAGTTTCAGCACACATTGTGCTCTGAAAAAATATTCACATTGAAAAGGCCATTTGCTCTTTGTGGACTAATGATTCAAAGCAGTTATAATACAAAGGTTCACTAACTTGTTCATCAAGCAAGGAATCTTCCCTTAAGCTTTCAACGAATAATCAGCACTTTGCATTGCCTGAAAGCATGGTGGCAATTGATGCTGTGACTTTACAACTGGTATTATTCCTGACTGGCTGGATATATCCACTAGTAGCCTAGCTAGTCTAGCTACTGCACCCTGCACCAGCCGGAATTTCTTGATTATCTCCTGAAGCAGACCCATGTGACAAGCATGGCAGTAATCCATGTGGGTTGCTGTCTGGACACGAGTCACCATCAACTAGTAACTGTTCAGTGCCTGTACCTTTTGGTTAAATTATTAATTGAATTAATAATTTGATTTTATTTGTTTGACTTAAATTTCTATGCCGTTTCACTCCCAACATTGTTCAGGTATTGTTTATCCAATGGAAATACAAGTGTGACTTGTACAAAGTCATGACAAACATAAGTCAAATGGGACCTTTGTTGGGAAATGTAAAAATCTAAAGAATCGATGCTGGATGGCTTTACATCCTTAGGCTGATCTGGTTGAGAATGGAGGCATTTTTGTATAAAATGCACTGGTTGGAAATGGAGGCATTTTGTATAAAATGCACCGTATACACATACACACACACACACAAATAAAACTACCTCCTAGTAGAAAGCAAAGAAGAAAAACTGGATGGAAGAAGAAAGGATAGCTATATTGGGAAGGGACAAAAAGGGAAAAGAAGGAATGAAAGTGGATGGTGCTGGGGCAAAAGCAAAAAGTAAGTAGAGAGCAAGAGCAAAAGAGAGGTCTAGACTGTAGGAGCTGACCAGGCTGAGCCCGAGGGAGAGGTCAAACATGTCATCAGTCTAGAGTCCTTTTGTGCTCACAAGAGATCTAAGTCCAGCCCACATTGATTTCCGTTGACTCTTATCTAGCATCAAGTTGCTTTGACTATTAGTAATTCAGATTCTTTGGTGAGCTTAAGCTTGCAATAAACTTTTATGTTCATTTGAACAGCCTGGATTTCCTGATTTCCTCTGCGCTTGATTATCATTATTACCAAATGTATATTCCTGCCTTGCCAGCAGCTGTTAATCCACGAATATTTGTGCTTTTTGTCAGTTCTTGGCAGTAACAATAGTGAGAGTTGAGTCTTGTGTGTGGTTGTTGGATGCTGCCACTTGTACCTCTGCAGTTTAGACGGAAGCTATTTTCCCCAGCCAGGGCCAGGGCCAAGGCCAAGGATTGCTCATCAACTTCTCAGCCTGATCTGTCTTGGAGAAAGTTGGAAAGGAGGAAGAATGCAGCTTTAGAATCTAGAGAAAAGCATACATTCTATAACCAAAGAAAACCTAAGCTTTACAAAATGTTCTGATAATTCTGTATCTAGTTCTAGCTTGTTTAGTTAGGATTAATTGCTCTAAATTTATTTTAATTATATATTTCATATATGTTTTATATATAGTAAAGCAATAATACAAACAGAAGAGGAATTGGAATTGTAGCAGTGAAAGCGGGGGAAAAAAAAAGAATGGCAAACTGCCACATGCAGCGCCTCACTTGGATGTGTCTGGAGGTCTTGGAAGCTTGACTACCCTACGTTCTCCTACAAATGGACCTTGAGCTTGTTTGGAGGTTCTAGCAGGGGAGCGCAGCTATCGTATACCCTTGACCGAAGATCGGTACACTCCTTCTATCTGGGAAGGTCGTCCTCTTCCACCGAGCGCGCAGCTTCGGGAGGGACGCACATGGAGCGGTGAGGGAGGAAGGGGACACCCGCCTAGCCAGCCAGATCAGCCGAATCAACCCTGGCGATCAATGGGGTGACAGATGTCGCAGCCAGATCGCCCTCACATCCGAAGTAAGGAGGATACCTCATACTTATATGAAGAGCAAAATATTGTTACCTTCGAAATTATGGTGGTACTTCTTAGCATTTTTTTTTAATATATATGTATGTGTATGTAGTTATTTGTGCGTTAGCAAAAAAATACCGTGAATAAAGTGCATGATTGTAACTGCAAAGTCCATTTTAGTCATCCTTAAGCGTGTTCCCAAGAGGCTTTGAGAAAAATGCAAAGCAACTGTTTTAAGTACCTCCTCCTGGCGGCTCATCCCTGCCCACGGCTCCAATTTGCTGCGGCGGCGGCGGCGGCGGAGGAGGAGGAGGAGGAGGAGGAAGGGGTACCGGCACAGAATAAATTGGGTCCGCGGCAACTCCCAAAAGCTGAGCGGGAGCGAGAACTAGACACGGATCGTCCCCTCTCCATCTGTGGCTCGTCGGGAGCAGAGGCTGGGAAGGCTTGGGAAGGGACGGCGAGGTGCTGTTCTGCTCGGAGAGGTACTTGACTCTGTAGAGAAAAGAAGCACTATGAATGAAGGGTGGGCTTGCTGCGATTGCAAGCTGCGAATGCTTGATTTGTTAATGGGAATTGTTTTGTTTGAGTGAAGGTAATTTAAGTGAAGGAAATTAGAACTGTTAATCAGTGAAACAACTCACGGGAAGTTTTTAAGAAGAGATTGGACAACCATTTGACTGAAATGGTATAGGCTTTCCTGTCTGAACAGGGGGGTTGGACTAGAAGACCCCGCAAGGTCCTTCCAACACGGTTATTCTATTCTATTCTTAATTTTTTTTGGGGGGGGGCGGTAAGATGGAACTGCAAATATAGAAATGACCGGATGCTTCATCCCTTTGGGTATCCCGACAAGGCGGAGGGTTTCTGAAGTAGGCTTTGCAACCCTAAGTGAACACGTGACAAGATTGGAGCTTGACTCTCTGTGCGTGAAGAGGGCGGAACGGGGTATAGAGTGCCATCGCGACCATCGGCAGGAGTTTTAAAAGCTTTTTCTTAGAGTCATCATTTATCTGATTTCTCCTCATCTCCCGTTTGTTTCTTAAGAATTCTCTGGGCACCGAATTGATTCAGATGAAGTTAGATGTCGTTCCTGAAAGAGAAGAGTTGTTGTTACTAGGCTGGGCTTTTAGTAACAACACAGTACTGTATATTGGTTTTATCAGCTCCCCAAAGCAAGCACGCCTATATTTCATAATATACTTTTTAATGAAGGGAGCGATGACCTTTGTTTGCAATGGTCCATTTAGCATTCCATTTAGAATGGAATTTACCCTTCTGCTCCCTCTGACTTCCCACTGAGATGCGTCAAGACTTTTTGTTCAAAAGCTTTGTTTGCATGTTCTCTCTCCTTGTAAAGAATACAGTAGTTAAGATCTTATCTGGAGCTTTATAGATATCATACCGGCTATTCTCAACCGTGCAGTCAAATTACCCTAGATGTCACACAAAAAGTCATCTGTAGTTATTCCCTGTAAAACCAGCTAATGGAGCTTCAAAGGCTAAAGCAGTTCAATACTTCTGCCTTTCCATTCTGGCCTAGAAAATATTTCTACACCAAGATAGCCAATTCTAAATTCCAAGATAGCTATTTCATGCATTAGTTCCCCATTGCCATCACTCTTGTCCATGAAGATGATGGGAGGAGTAGAGCAAATATTGGCAGGCCTGGTGACTTCAAACCTCCTTTTCAGATCTTCCTTTCTGCTTACGAAGTGCATCTGATCTTTATCTTTAAACAAACAAACAAACAAAATGCTTCAATAGCCATCCCTTCAACTCAGATGGGAATTGAAGTAGTTTGTTTTTCACAAAGCCCTGGCACTCCCATTTCCAATCTTAAAACAACCCCCTCCCCTTCAAGAGAAAATTGTACTTTCAAAAATGAGTCATTTTTTTCAGTGGCCGGATCTTAAGAGGATTTTCTGAGGCACCAGTGGACGACCTTAAGTAGTGGCAGACCACTGATTACTACCCTAAAGCCTCTGCTTCTTTGCCACCGCAGTGTCATAAATATGACAAGTGTCACACTTTGCCACTGTTCCTCAGGAATTATGTAACCGATTGATGGATTGCTTGATTCAATGTGTACATAGCCTCCCATCTTACATATTTGACTCTGGGTGCCTCATACAATTGAAAACCAAAAAGCAATAAAGAATTATAACTAAATAATTAGGAAAAAACAATTAAAGCAATTCAAAATGTAATTTGCCAGAGGGGACAATCCATACAATATTTAACAATACAACTAGCTAATGGGCTCCATAAAAATCACTGGATTCCCCCAGGCCTGAAGACAAAACAATGTCTTAAGAATCTTCCAAGAGGCCTGCAGCAGAAAAGGCTCTCCTCCTGGATCCTATCAGATGACATTCCTTGGCCTATGGGACCTTTGCTGCTGACCCTGATGGGAAGAGTAGATGTAATTGAGGAGAAGTGGTTTTTCAGATAACCTGGCCCTAAGCTATGGGATTAGCAGCTTCTTGAATTGAGCCTGGAAGCAAACTGACAACCAGTGGAACTTGTTGAACAAAGGTGTTATCAGGCAGTGATCAAGGAGTACACATAACTGCCCCTACTACTGCATTTTGCACCAGATTGTCAGGGAGAGATTGGGCGAGCCAGAGGCAAGAGTCAAGCAGGTAATGAGTCTGAGAAGATTAATGTTAGATGTGAACAAGATCCATACCTGAAGAGTTCAATTAGCTATTTTATTGCTCATGCCTTTTACATAGGAATCTTCCCAGACTGGCAATCTGCATCTGGGCCAGACTAGATAAGGTTCATTCAAGGGTGGTGGTGGTGTCAGACCTTGCCCTCTTGTACCTTATATAAGGATTCCAGACTAATTCCCTGCTTAACTTCTCCCCCTGGCTTGCCAATCTCTTCCTGACACAGTTGTAGCTTGCACAAGTCTTAAAGTTGCCAAGTTTGGAGAGCGCTGCTGTAGAAAGTAGATCCTTTTTTTTCTTATACTTGTTTCAAAGGGAGTTTCTGCTTTTCCTGCAAGATCTGCAAGCAAAAAGAGCTAGGGCAGAGGTGTCAAACTCAATTTCATTGAGGGCCGCATCAGCATTGCAGTTGCCCTCGGGGCCGGGTAGGGGTGGCCAGGGTGGGTGCAGCCAGAGTGGGTGTGGCATATTGGGTGGGTGTGGCCAGCTCTACACCGTTCACGTCAAGGGTGCCTGTGGTGCCTGGGCAGGAGTGGGACAGATCTGAGGGTCTCTGCCAGAAGGGGGTGGGACCGGGGCAAGTGCCAAGACATGGTCCACTGGAGGAGCCTCACTGTTCCTCTCAGGCCATGTGGGGGAGGGGCTTATGAAGCTAAGACTGAATACGTTTCAGCATAGATGGCCACCACAAAATTGTACATTGGCTCCCGGCCTGCCTGGGCCAGGGCCAAGGCAGAGGGGGCCGTTCCCTCACTGTTTCCAGGATAGTTTTGCGGGCCGCATGAAACCACTTCGCGGGCTGCATCCGGCCCCCGGACCTTGTGTTTGACATGTCTGAGCTAGAGGAAGCAACTAAGTGTTTACCTGGAAGAAACCACTAGAGCTCCAAGCTTTCCAAGTTAAGTTCACATATATTTATGAGTTTTCCCTTCCTTGTTATCTAGGCATGTTGCTGCCAGGCTTTGTAAAGCAGTGGGCTGTTTTCATACCTTTCTTATCAGAGAGCTCTACAGGAATAAATCTGCTTTCCAGTCATTCAGTCTAGACAGGGCTTTAGAAAATGGCTGACGAGTTGCCTTTTTTGTGACTTTTATGCTAGGCTGAATAGATTGACTGTAATAATTTAGTTATGTTTTGAGATCCTCTCTCCTGAATCATTAATGGTCATTCTGGATACAGAAAGACAGGGAATTTCAAGGACTTTCAAGAGTGCAGCTGTAGTTCATCTAGATATATGCCAGTTCTCAATATTATTGTAACCATAGGGCTTTTGGGTTGAGTCTCTGACTTGAATGCATGCAAAAAGCTTCGGTTTGCATTGCTTAAGTATCACAACACACTTGAAGATCGTAATTTTGCCCATAAAGTAACAGATTCAGATTCCTATGCTCAGTTTAGAAAAGGTTACTAAAAGGTAAGGTATTTGACCATGTGGAGAATCAAGTCTTGCAAAAGAGATTGCTTTGAGATGGGTCAGCCATATATCCAGACCAGGACAATTATAGTTGGATTAAATGAAGTTCACACAGAATTGACATACAGGTCTGGATCAAGTGAGAAGTTACCTGGACATCACTTCTGAATTAGCAGTTGATTTATAGAGGCCCAATTCTATGTTGCTCAAACTACTATTTTCTACCAAATTTCTCTGAATATGAAAATATGTAAACTGTTTTGTATGCTAGCATTGTGGTTAAGTAAGTAAGAGTGTATGTACAGATTTTCCTGTACTAGGAGTCATTGTCTCTTCCTGCATAAACAAAACAAAGATTATGTTAAGTGGTATGAGTATATGTGTTAATAAAATTGTATTTCAAATGTGGGTCTGATGAAATATCTTGATTTGATCAATTAGCTTTTACTCTGCATATTTCTCCTGTGCTCTTGCAACAGAATGATCACTTCATCACTTTTTGTACTTTGTTTTGTTCCCTCCTCAGGCCCCCATCTCAGGAGATTAAGAAACGATGGCTGAGAAACCTAAATTGTATTACTTTAATGGACGAGGCCGAATGGAACAGATACGGTGGTTGTTAGCAGCTGCTGGTGTAGAGGTCTGTGTTTCCTTTTTTTAATAAAGATTTTATTGTTTTTTTTTTCATCAACATATGTTAATTTTTCCAATCAACAAGTTGTCTGGAGTTTGCTATGCTAATACATATTCAATTCCTAATCCTTCATTCTTTCCTCTAGCCAAGAATAAAATAAGTTCCAAATTTGATAGTAGTCTGTATCTTCTTTATCTTTCAACCTCATAGTTAATCTGTCTTTATCTTTCAACCTCATAGTTAATCTGCACATTCCAATATTTTCCTGATTATTTCTTCCTCTGATGGCAGTCCTTCATTCTTCCAGTATTGTGCAAAAATTATTCTCGCTGCTGTAGTGATGTGTAAGATTAAATATAATTTCTGCTTATTAGTCTTTTCAGGCATAATACCTAGTAAAAAAAGTTCAGGTTTAAAATCCACTTGTTCACCCAATATTTTTTCTAACCACATATGTATCTTTCTCCAATAGGCCTTTGCCTTACCACATGTCCACCAAATGTGATAATACGTGCCTATGTTACGTTTACATTCCAACATCTATCTGACATATTTTTAAACATTTTTGCTAATCTTGCTGGCGGTAGGTGCCAGCTATAAAATTGTATGAAATTGACATTGTTAATTTATAGTTTCTCTCCCATAACATTTGCCATTTTTCTAATTCTATATTATAGCCAAATTTTTTTGCCCATCTTGTCATTGTTTCTTTCACTTGTTTACTTTCCATATCCAAAATTAACAAAAAGTTATACATTTTCTTAATTAATTTCTCATCTGAGGTTAACAAAATCTTATCAAACACAGTTTGATCCTTGTAAAATCCATACATTTTTACATCTTTTTCATATCTACTTTGTATCTGTAAATGTGCCCACTAGGACAAGTTAATTCCCTGATTTTCCAATTCTTGTTTAGATTTTAATTTCCCATCAATATCTAGAATATCTTTATATGTCCATATTTTTTCAAAGTCTACCAAGTTCGGCTGTATAAATACCTCCATCATTGATAACCACCCTGGAATTTTTAAATATATTTTAGTTTTATTTTTTTCCCGTACTGCTGACAAGGCATTTGTTATAAAATGATTTTGAAAGTACTTATGGACTGTTTTTCCCGTACCATAAGAAAGCATGCCACCCCAATTGTAAATCATGTCCCTCTAAATACAATAACCTTTTATTTCTAAGTGTTATCCACTCTTTCACCCATGTTATGTGTTTCCTTATTTATGGACCCAGAAGGCTGTTGGAATATTTTTGCCATATTTTTTTTCTCTGTGAAAAAAATCTTTCGGAATTTGAAAAAAAATCAAACCATTTTCAAGGAAAGATCTACAGGTAGTTCTCAACTTACTACCACAATTGGGACCATAATTTTGGTCGCTAAGTTCTGAAGTGAGTCATCATGTGATCAGACCTAATTTTATGACCATTTTTATCATTGGTCATCATTAAGCGAATCATGCTTAATGATGATGAGTGAATCTGGCTTCCCCAATGGACTTTGTTTGTCAGAAACTGTCTGGAAAGGTCACAAATTGCAATTACATAACTCCAAGACACTGCAATGTTTGTAAACGTGAGGTAGTTGCCAAGTGCCAAATGCTGAATTGTGATCATATGATGATGACAATGCAATAGTCGTAATTTTGAGGATAATCACTTTTTCTGAGGCCATGATAACTTTGAACTGTCATTAAATGAGCAATTATAGAGTCAAGGATTGTTGTTTTGTTGTGGCCCCGTATCATGTGCTTTTCTTCAGGAAGCTTAAACACAATAGAACTGACTCCTAGTAACCCTGCTGGTATTTTCGTCTATGTACTGCTTTTTTCCTTTGTCAATTTTTCCGTTTTTGCAGCAGGAATTATTTGGGTTTTGGAAAGGCTAATGCTTGTTAAGAATCCAAACAGCCATACTGCAAATTCCCTACATACCAGCTCTCATGCCCTTGCTTCCTCAGAATCCTCAATTCCAAGTTAGAGATGGGCGATCTACGGAATACCCTGTAGTGGGAGGACAGGTAACATTGAGGAACAAAGTGCAATGCTTAAAGCAGGGGTCCCCAACCTCCGAGCTGTGGCCCACTACCGGGCCATGAGCTGTTTGGAACTGGGCCACAGAAGTGGCGGATGAGCGTACGCACACATTCCCAATTGCGTGAGCAGCAGGCAAGCTCGTGCGTGCTCCATATATAGCTGCATGCACATGCACTTGCCCACGGCTCACATAGAATCAACCCCTCTCCCTCAACCTCACTGGGTCACAAAACCAGAAAAGTTGGGGAACTCTGGCTTAAAGGATCTATTTTGCTCTCTGAAACCTTCTCCACTTGACTCTCACCCCTAAAAGGACTGAACCTTCAGAATGTTGTGTTTTTTTAATATGCTCAGGTCTAGTCTGGAGAGGAGAAAAGCCAGCAAGGCTATAAGAAGTGGTCCAGGTACATTGGTCACCCTTTGCAACTTTCACTGCTGGTTTCTAACAAGCAAAAGTCAAGGAGGAAGCTGGCAGGAGGTCACAAGTGGCCATCACATGACTGTGAGATGCTGCCTAATGATGGGGTTCGCCTAATGATGGCAAATGGAACTGCCATTGTACGTTGTGCAGCCCTGTGTTGTCACACTTTATAGCCATGTCACTTAGCGACAGAGTTGCCAGTCCATCATTAAGTGAGGGCTACATGTAATTAATTTTTCTTGCCTTTTCTAAGAGTCTTTAGCTACTATTCAATCCACAAATCCTTGACTCGACAGAAAGCTACTGAATAAAACAGGAAACTTGCCAAAGTTAGTTCAGTCGCCTGCTTTGCCTCCAAGTTAACAGAGGTCAAAGCCTAATAGGCACATATTGGTAAAGAGAGAAAAAAGGCAACAGGGACATAGTGTCTATAGATGTATGTTTCCTTGGCCGCCATTTTGGCCATGAGCAAATGCTTTTCAGCAGTGTTATTGCAAGTGTACCCAACACATGTTCGCAGTTCTGAACCCAAAGCCCGGAGATGTAGCTACCCTCTCGCTCTCAACAACAAAGCTCTCTAGAGCAGTGGTTCTCAACCTTTCTAATGCCGCGACCCCATAATACAGTTCCCCATGTTGTGGTGACCCCCAACCACTTATACATCACCAGCTGCCAGGGGCGTGGCCAAAGAAAAGGGGGAAAAAATGGCGGACAGCCTTGTTTGGCGACCCCCGTGAAATGGTCGTTCGACCCCAAATGGGGTCCCAACCCACAGGTTGAGAACCACTGCTCTAGAGTGTGAGAAATCCTGGCTTAAATTTTGAGCAATTTTGAAGGCTTTGCCATCCATCCCCCACGATTAGAACTTTAAATCATAACTTTCGATCTTTCTCCATGGCACAAGCATGCCCTTGTAACACCATTTTTTCCCCTGCCACATCTCTATGATGTTGCCTTCATCCCAGTGCACTGATGAATGAGGCTTGTTATTCTTCATTAGCGTACTGTAGCTGCAAGGTCTTCCCAGCTGCAACCCTCACACCCTAACTACTATGTTAAGTAGTTGGCATAGTTAATGATTCTAACTAGATTTCTACCGAATCCCAATGCTTTACTTTCTTTTGCTCTCATAGTCCTGCGTGAGTGGCTTTTAAAGCTCAAGTGATGTTTTCTGTCCCCAGTTTGTTGAGGTTTCAAGTTTATACCTAAAGCACTAGAAATATTTTGTAAAGTCCCTGATATAAGTAGTTCTCGAGTTACAACACGATTGAGCCCAAAATTTATGTAGCTAAGCAAGACAGTTGTTAAGTGAGTTTTGCTCCACTTTATGACCTTCCTTGCCACAATTGTTAAGTGAATCATTGGAGTGGTTAAGTTAGTAACACGATTGTTAAGTGAAGCTCGCAAAAGGTGATCACATGACTCCGTACATTGCAACCATCATAAATAGGTGTTGCCAAGCGTCTGGATTTTGATCATGTGACCATGGGGATGCTCCAATGGTTGTAAGTGTGAAAAATGGTCATAAGTCACTTTTTTCAGTGCCATTGTAACTTCAAATGGTCACTAAATGAACTGTTGTAAGTCGATCTGTACATTAGGATTTCCCTGAAGGTTTATGAGATGTGCAGAAGACTTAGGTGGATTGAAATGATATCAGCAATCTTTCTTCCATTATTCAATAATGTGTTTAACAGGCAACTTTGAGGATCATGTAAGAGGCTGAAAAATAGGGTGTGCATTTTGAACCATGAACCAGTACATGATTTACAAAATTAACAACACAATTGCATCTTTTTGTCCTGTGATGCATGTCCTTCACTACTATAACTTTTTGTAGCTAATAGTGTGGGTTGCATAATGCTAATCCCAAAAAAGTGAATATTAAAACTCTTGGTTGTACTACAGAGGGAAGAGTCAAATTTCAAGGCACTTGAATGACCCTATATGAAGCTTTATCTTTTTAAAAATTCTATCAGCTAATCTTGCCTAATTTCAAGTATGATTCAGATAAAAAAAATTGGCCTGCTAAAATTTACTTTTTTCAAAAATGAGAAAATCTAACTCAGTATAAATATACAAGCCTCCCTAAACGATGATTCAGTTCTGGTCTGAGATACTTGATGTTCAGCTATGGTTATTTGTAGACAAAAGTTCAGTGATTCTTCTCAGTGAATTGTATTCAATTATGAACTGGGTTCTAGAATTCTGAAGACAATTCCCTCTGCATCTTTTTTTTCCTGTCTTTTAGTTTGAAGAGGAATTTTTGGAGACCCGAGAGCAATACGAGAAGCTGCTTCAAGGTTATGTGTGATGAAACTGCAAATATTTTGCTGTATCAATGGCACTGGATCTCTACTTGGGTGGAAACAAATAGAAGTTGTAATTCTTGAGTGATAGAGAAGAGCTATGGCCTTGTTCCCGAAGAACAATGCCTAATTAAAAAAACAGTTACATTTTTACTCAGCCATAATCCACCATGATCCTGGAGACGGTTGGGAAGCTGTGGCCTTCTAGGCCAGGGATTGTCCAACTTTTTTAGACCACAAAACCTGTTAGTTAAAAAAAAAAATCCCAGTGTCCCTGATTAAGAGGAAAAGCTCTGGTGATGGAAAATTTGCTCCATTTGAGTGAACTTTTTTTTGGTCCTTAGCCTCTCACAGAACTCCTTCAAGTTCTGGTGCAACACAAGGCATCCAGGGAACATAGCTTGATAAACCCCGTTCTAAACATTACTAATGTATGAGTCCCATCAGCAAGTAAAAGTTGTGGTAATTCTAAATCACACATGTCAAACACAAGGCCTGGGGGCTGGATGCCGCCCGCGAAGTGGTTTCATGTGGTCTGCGAAGCCATCCTGGAAACAGGGAACGGCGCCCGCTGCCTTGGCCCTGGCCCAGGCTGGCCAGGAGCCAATGTACATCTATGCTGAAATGCATTCAGCTCCACAAGGCTCTCTGGAAACAGCAAGGAACCAGCCCCCACCCCCTGGGTGCATGCTGGGGAGGTGTCACCCTTTGTGAGGAATGAAGAAATGGACCATCGCCTGGAAGTGGCCAGCAAATGGCCCTCGCCTACTTCATATATCCGGCTTGATGGGCTCTGCCCTGGTCCCATCCCTTTCTGCCAGAGACCCTTAGATCTGTCCCACTCCTGCCCAGGCTCCCCACAGACACCCTTGATGCAAATGATATAGAGCTGGCCACGCCCACCCAGTAGGCCACACCCATTCCATCCACACCCACCCAGTAGGCCGTACCCACCCTGGCCACACCCACCTGGCCCCCCAAGGGCAACCGCAATGCTGATGCGGCCCTCAATGAAATTGAGTTTGACACCCCTGTTCTAAATATAGAATCTTGCAAATTCTTAACATTAGAGCAGTGTTTCTCAACCTTGACAATTTTAAGGCATGTGGACTTCAACTCCCAGAATTCCACAGCCAGCAATGCTGGCTGTGGAATTCTGGGAGTTGAAGTCCACTTGCCTTAAAATTGTCAAGGTTGAAAAACACTGCATTAGAGGCTTCAGATGGTACCTTCATAAATATAATAAACATAGGTTTGATATACAGAAACTGATCCTTTCCTTCCCAAAAAATATAGGATAATTTACATTCTCACAGGCAGGGATTCTGTGTCCTTCCAGATGATGAGTTACAGTTCCCAACATTCTTCACCATTGGCCAGGTTGGGAGCTGTAACTCAACATCTGGAAGGGCAAAGGATCCCTGCCTTTGAGGGTGTAAATTATCTTACATTTGTTGGGGGGAAAGCATCAGGTTCTGTATAACAAATCTATGTTTCTTAAATTTTTTAAGTTACCATCTGAAGCCTCCATCAACACATGTTAAGAATTTGCAAGACTCTATATTTAGAATAACTGCAACTTTTATTGGCTGATGGATGTTCTTGCAGGGACTGAATGTGTTGTTGCCCTGTCTTTGGAATGCAATTCTGTCTCAATGATTTAACCTATTCATTTTACTAAAAAATACACTATTTATAATAGAGTTTTAAATCTTCATTTTAATTGTCTTTAGTGACTGTGTGTCTGTGTTTTGTTTCTTTGCCTTTTAAATATCCCTGGTTTTATGTTTTATTGTAATCGAGGGAGAGAATTGTAATACAGATGGAACATTACGCTGTATTCTTTGTAGCCTTGAATGCTACACTTACTGCCTTATTTGGACAGCTTTAACTGAATGATACTTCAAAACATTGTTTGCAATTCTGGTTGGATGATCAGTATGACACAGAACGTATCTGTTTGTATTATTAAACTAAGTTTATTCTAATAACAAATTGAATGAGACTGTAGGAGAACATAAGCATTTCCACATTTTTAAATTGCAATTGAGGGAGAAATCCTGTTTGAAAAATGAAGGAATAGATATCATATTTCAGAAAACACTTGGAAATATACAGGTACATTTTTGTCCTGTAACTTTTTAAATAAGCTCTTTATAAAAAAGGGCAGCTTGTTCTCTTGACACATTCCTTAAATCCGATGTGTTAAGATCCCAGATATAATATTGGTAGACAGCTGTAAGGTTCAGTGATACTCTCTTTTTGTCTAAACAGAAATCTGGGAGGGGGGGGGGTTCATGTAGTGCATTAAATAATGATATTGTTTGTTGTGTGAAATCCGTTGTGGTTTGTAAATCATGTTTTATGCCTTAGCATATTGGGTGAAACCACTCTTATTGCTTTATTGAGCATAACGAGATCTTGATATATTGTGCAGATCTAATAACCGAACAGCAAACCCCATATCGCTTGAATGAACAGTTTCTTTAGATCAGTATTCTAGTGATAGGCCGGAACAAAAATAAAATGACCTTGGCTTCTCCTGGCTTCTGTTTTGAAAGTAAATATGTGCTTTGTAGGCAGAATATTTTATATCTGCTGTGTTTTTCTTCTCTCCAAAGATGGCTTGTTCCTGTTTCAGCAAACACCCATGGTGGAAATGGATGGGATGAAGCTGGTACAGACAAGGGCCATCCTCCGTTACATTGCTACGAAGTACAACTTGTATGGGATGAACATGAGCGACAGAGCATTGTAATGTCCCCACTGTATTTAGCTATGCTTGAAATTTCAGCTGGAGCCCTGTCTATTGTCTCTGCCTTTGATTCAGTCACATAAGAGCATCCTTCTCACTGACATAAATTGTAGCCCACTCCTCTAAATACCACGTGGGCTAGTCTACTATGTTAAACCATAAGGCTTGTTTAGCAACACATGCTACTTTTGCTTGCAGGCCCATGCAGCTAACAAACCATCTGTGATTTTGTCAGCCAGGCTGTCATGTTTGTTTGTATGTTTCCCTCCCGATTCCTTCTGGGAAGATAAAGCTGAAGGGAGCACAGCACGTAGGACAGTTGTTGGTGGAGCTGTTGGGCAGAACTATGCATGTCTGTCACTAAACAAACTTAACACAATGTACAGGTACACCACCTCACGTTGGCATGCAAGCTGTGGGTAGGTCAACCATTGGGATAGGGTTATCAGAATACTTCTTTGCTTAATGCCAAAAGAAAATTTACCAAGGCTGGTCCTTGAAAAGCAACTTTCCTTGTGTGTGCCTTTAGTTATTTGAATTAGAGAAACTGAAGTGGTATGAACTTCTCCCAGGGCTATGCATAGCTACTGTAGCCATCCGCTGTGCATTTGCCACTGGTCACCTAGCATCCAAGGAAGGATAAACTTCTAGTAGCTGCAGACTAAGTTTAACTCCTTGATTAGATATTACTTATGACCAGTAAAGCTATCTGGTTAAATACATTTCCTGAAAAATTTGTCCATGTACAGCCATTTAGAAAGATAACATTTTGGGATATTCTATTTTTTTTTAACCAGAGAATACCTATTTTAGGATTTTATTGCAGTTGTCATGTGTTCTTTACTTCGGCATGATGGCAAATTGCTTGCTTAGAGGGCATTCTGAAAACAGGACTCAAGACTTTGACCCACACGTGATAGATCGTAAGATGAGCGCTCAAACTGATGCATGATACTCTGTCTTTTTAGGATTGACATGTATGTGGAAGGAACAACAGACCTTTCTCTCTTTATTTTGCCATTCCCTTTCTTGTCACCGGAGGATCAAGAGCGCCAACTTGTTACTATTAAAGAAAAAGCAACAAAAAGATATTTTCCAGTTTATGAAAAAGTAAGTGTTAATAAAGAAATGTTTTTAGATCAAGGATCACCCCCATAGCTTCCACATGTTTTGCAGGTGCACTGCAACTCCAACAATCTCTTGCCTGGGTGGAGGTGCTGGAAGGAATTAAAACATCTGGAAAGCATCAGTTCCTCATCTCTGCTTTACACTAGGGATATGTAGTGTTGTTGTTTTCGTCTGAAGCCTGGGCTTGTCTTGAGAGGTATGCCGAGTCCTGCACTCTCAAAAGATGTATATCCCTGTTTTACATAATAAATATGTATGCTTGCTTAAATCTTACCATGAATTAGACAAATACATATTTAGAAGTTATAGCTATAGATCTTTATTTGCTGCACTCTAGGAAATGTTACAGCTGCTAAATTAACAATGTTGTTGACTAGCCCATTTCATGGCAGGTAACTTCTTTCCCAATTACCAATTTTATTTAAACCTATGTACTTTGAAAGAAGCCAGTTTTGGAGCTTCAGTTTGAAGGCTGATGTTTCTCAGAAAGCTGTTCAATCTTGTTTAGCTTTGGGGTTGACTGTTGCCAGATTCCTTGCCACATGACTCTCAGTGCTTTCTTCTAATAACTTTCTAAAGTTTTTTGTTTTCTTTTCCTTGTAATTCGATCACATCCCAACAAAATCCGGATCAATAAGTAAGACAAAGTTTGCAATACATTTGCAAACTCAGGAGACAGAGGTTCAGGTTTTACATCCTGTCCTGCTAATTAGGAGTCACAAGTCTGCATCTCTTCTAAGCAGTGACTTTATGAACTCAACTGCCTCCTCTTTGCTCATTGAAAAGCTGTAGTCCAAGATTAAGAGTGTGCAAAAAGTAATTATATACAGATCTGGTCCACTTAGATCAGGCATGTCCAATCTGTGGTTCACAGGCCTGGACAACTAGTAATTGTGGCCCCACAAGATCATAAGCTTTTAACATTATTATGTGCATTTATATACATTAATTAAATTATATATATATTATATGCAGCCCAAGACAATTCCTCTTCACTCAATGCGGTCCAGGCAAGCCAAAAAGTTGGGCACACTTGACTTAGATTCTGCAAATTTCAAAACACGGCAAGAATTACTTGGTGAAGGCTGGAATATACCATTGTTGATACATTTACAAGTGACTAGAAGGATAAGCTCAGATCTTCACAAGGAAGGCAGGACATTAAGAAGGAGGGAAAAAGCAGAATTTGAAACTCTCATAACAAACCCAGCAGTAATTATGAGGGTGCATGTATAAACGTTTACTTAGGTATGACACGAGATGGAACAAACAACTGTATGATGAAAATTTCAGAGCAAACAGTTACAAGACAACAATAAGAAGAATTATGGACAAAATCTATAAAATGTACAAATGTACAATTATTGCAAATTAATTGATGCATAAGACGGGGGAAGTCAGAAATCCAATAGTTCTTTTTTATTGTCCTTATTTTCTATTTTAAATTTTATTAAATTTGCTCCATTTTTTCTTTTAACATGATTAAATGCACACACAAAGATGCACCCCCCCAAAGTAACAATACAATGGAGACTTTAAAATTAAGTAATCAACTTAAAATCAAAGTCTTTACAAAAAATGGAAAAATTGATGTGAATCTCAGTGGTTCTTTTTCAATGTTATACACAACTTTAGATAAAAAAAATCAAACAGTCTGATACTTGGAATATTGACATCCTAAATTATAATTAATATTGATAGAGTACTTTATTTTCAAATCCTATACCATCTAAATAATAGAATGTTAATAATATTTTATTATATTATATAAACAACACTATTGAAATAAGGAGATTTATAACTATATAAATTGTTATTATTATGGTGCAGTGGTTAGAATGCTGTATTGCAGTCTGACTCTGCCCACTGGCAGGAGTTCGATCCTTACCAACTCAAGGTTGACTCTGCATTCCATCATTCCAAAGTTGGTAAAATGAGGACACAGATTGTTGGGGGGCAATATGCTGATATTGTAAATCACTCAGAGAATGCTGTAAAGCACTATGGAGGGGTATATAAGTCTAAGTGCTATTGCTATAATGAAAAGGAGAGAAATTATGGCTGTGATGTTCCTTCTGAGTAATATAGTAAAACCACCATTTCAACACTTTTGTTTTGCATACTAAACAAGGCGCATTCATTTTTTACTATACTCTTAGAACAGTGGTTCTCAACCTTTCTAATGCCGCGACCCCATAATACAGTTCCCCATGTTGTGGTGACCCCCAACCACTTATACATCACCGGGTGCCAGGGGTGTGGCCAAAGAAAAGGGGTAAAAAAATGGCGGACAGCCTTGTTTGGCGACCCCCATGAAATGGTCGTTCGACCCCAAATGGGGTCCCGACCCACAGGTTGAGAACCACTGTCTTAGAAGATCTCTCCTCTGGAATCTTGGAGATCACTGAGTGGCTGCTATTAGATTTGGTTTATTCCTCTTGCTCTTACAGGTGCTGAAGGATCATGGACAAGATTTCCTTGTTGGCAATCGGTTTAGCTTGGCAGACATACACCTCTTTGAAACTATTTTAATGGCAGAGGAAAAAGTCCCCACTATCCTGAATGAATTTCCTCTATTGCAGGTATGGGAAAATAATTAAAGTGTTAATTGAGCTATTCCTTTAAATTTAAAGCCTTCTTATTCATCCATTTGAAAGAAGAAAATAAAAGTACTCCTCTATAAATTTTTGCATTGCAGATGAGATTTCTAACTTGCTAAAGTTAACCCGCCCAGAGTCGCTCTCAAAGCAAGCTAGGCAGCACATAAATTTAATAAATAATAAACTTCTGTGAAACTATTCTGTACGATACATGACCACAAAATAACATCAATAATAATTTATTCAACATAGACTACTGCTTGATACAACGGCATAAAATGCTTTTTAAAATTTGATAATTCTATAATCAATATTAAGTAAATTCATTTACTTAATATTCATATAAATTCATATAATCTGGTTATTTGAGAGATGGTTATGTGTTTTTAATCTTGGTTAAATTACTCTGAACATTGAAACAGAAGTGTTACATTTCCAGACAACATGGGACATCTTTCGCCCATTCCTTTTGATTGCTTTTGTATTTTTAATTCATATCCTAAGTATAAGATTTGAAGTTGTATTGGCGTAAGTCTTGATGTTCACACTCTTCATTTACTTTATCCAAACTAGTGTAAATAGGTCTATTTATTCTAACTAAAGTTGTTTGGGCAGGTTACAAACTTATTAAATGGTTAAAAATTATTATTTTTTTGTTAAAAAAATAACTAAGTAAAGTGCATTTAATAAGTAGCCCAGGAGAAATATAAACATATAACATCCATTTGTGTAAAACACCACATAAATGCCTTAGAAAATAGATTTCTCTGTTGATGATTGCTTCTGTAGAGCATCTATTCGATAAGCAGTGCCCCAGAGTCAAAATTACTCTTGAGGGCATTCACAGATGAACAAATAGCCCAGAAAGATACACAACAAAAAAGGCATTAGTTTAATTGCATTTATTAGTACATGCCAATTCAACATTCATTAATACAGGTATAACAAGAACCATGGTACTAATCTTTGCCATGAGCATTGAACAGGATTTTATCAAATGAATTAAAAGTAGTTGGTATTACCTGTGTATATTGTGACTTGTGTCATAATTGTAGCTTTTTGATTGTTTAATGCTAAGAAAGTGTTTTCATCCTCCCCGCTAGGCTTTTAAAACAAGGATGACTCACATTCCCACAATTAAGAAGTTTCTGGAACCAGGAAGCCAGCGGAAACCTATCCCTGATGCTAAATATGTGGAAACTGTGAGAAATGTTCTCCAGATGTATCACCAGCTAAAGCCAAGTCCTTAAGATTTCATCAAGTTGTTCTGATGATTTCGAAGAATTACAAAATTGTGTAATATGTCTAAGACAAAAGCCATGCTTTCACCTTAGAGACACACACAATTTGCAGGAGTATCGCACCACCTTTGTAAACTGGATTATAGACTGTGAATATAGCTTCTTATGTAGATGATAGTGACAGTTATAGCAAAGAAAGAGGATCATGATTGTAAAGGGATTTGATGTAAGCATATTGACTGATTAAGATCTACATTCACTAAGAGAATCATAATTTTAAAAAGTGGTGTTTAATTCTAGACTACCTGTAATCTCTAATTTTTTTTTTTTTTTTTTTTTGGCAACTCAATAGCCTCCCTGAAATTATAATATTGAGACTGAGTGACCAATTTCCAAAATAGGATCTCACAAGTTTTGGTAGAAAATAAAATGTGGGTCAATGAAAAAAGTTAATTCTTCTAATAGATAAACCAAGCATGCAATCTTTTGGAAGAAATTCTGTCTCACCATTCAGCATGTCACAGGATAGTTATCCAGGCCACTGCTGTCTTTAATCACCACCACCAGCACCACCATTTTCTTTTTGTAAAATGTGATTTGGCTATCAAAAGTTGCCTGCTGTTTTAAAGGGTATTGTGCATCATTATATTGTATGAAGTAATATTTTTACTAGTCCAATAAAGTAAAATTTAGCAAGAAACAGAAAAAAAACATTTTCTATCTAACATTGTATTTTATTACCAATGAAAAAGTTTTTTGTTTTTAAACCTTCTTTTTCCTTTCTTTTTCTGTTGTCCCAAACCATACATGGTGTGTTCCTTGATTTTGATTCTAAGTGGTTTGCAAATTCAGCCATTGTGGCATATACAACGAACCAGGATTTAGCAGTGTTACATATAACATGGCATAAAAAGTGCTCAAATTAAATATGTTTAGGATTGAAACATATATGTACAGGTGTCTATAGTATTGTATCAATCTCTTAAAATATATGTCAATATTTTAGTACATTTACATTTAATTTGTGGTATTCATTTGTATAGTGACAGACTACTTTTCTCATATTGATCTGTTGCTACTGTGCTTTGGAATTTTATTCTGTTCTTAATGAGCTGTTTTCTTGCACAGAAAAATATTTGTTTGCCTGATTGCCCAGAAAGAACGCTCATTTCTGATTTTATCAGGATCTTTTGATTGTAATCTTTTTATGACTGACAATTATAGATAAAACACATATTCTACTATGAAGTTTTTAAGGACCACTTATTCATTCATTAAACTCTCTGAATACAATTTACAATTTTATAATTAAAAAATACCCACTTCAGGTGAATGTTAGAATGTAAGCATATTGCATAGGATTTCCAAGAATATCATGATACATAGGTTAAAATGTAGGATTTCTTTCGCACAACTTACCAATGTAACAAATGAAATAGTTAAAAATACCTTCAATGCTGACTGGCTCCCATTTCTAACATCAGAGCCGATTGTCCGGAGAGAATTTGCAGTAGAAAAATGATCAGAGCCAAACCATTTGAACAAGATCATTATCCTGTACAGTCCACAGAAGTGTGCAGGGACATTATAAATTAATATTAACCCACTCCCTTAAAACACTGGAGAACTACAGTTCCAATATTTTTAGAAAATTAATTTCTCAGAATGTTTTGTTGCTTTTCTGGTACATCAAAATATCTTATTTCCTGCCTTAGCTCTTGTATTGGCTACCTGTGGTCAGGATGGAGGTCAACAAATTCAGTTCTTGCTCTCTCTCGGTGTCCATTTTTTCCCCTCTAGTGTATACAGAGGAAATATATAGACATCCTGTTCAAACATTTCTTAGGACTTAGCCAAAATACCTATACCGTGTTACAAACTTTGGATTTCATGTAACAAAATATTTACCCTATTTTAGGCCCTTAGAGCAAGAATTTGTGAAATTCCTTCCATTAAGAAGATTGCAACCAGCAATCCAAAGGAAGCCACCATTGAATGGAAGGTTTATAGCAAAAATGAAACATTTAAGTTTTCCCCCAAACATTGAATGTGTACCAAAAGCAAATTAAACCCAATGCTGGTTTGAGATTATGTGCTAAGAAATGTATCATTTCATAACAAACTAGTAATTATAAACACATACATATTGGTTTACTTGTTTATTTAAACAATACTATCTTATTCCACACTAAGACAGCAAACAACAATACAGTCATATTTCCATTTTTTCCCTTATATATGAACATGTACTGTTTTAAAAAAATAGAAAAACCACAATGCACCTAAAGTATAAAAAGTATCATGCAAGTAAATAGAAATAAGTATACAAATATCAGTTCAAGTGAAACAGCAGTTTCAAAACAAGATGTTAACAATGCTGATAGAAAAAAATATTTCATACCATTTAGATGTCACTCAAAAGCATAAAATATTGCATAGTTTTGTATAAAAGCCCATCCTAATTTATATGCAGAAACTGACCAGAACTTATTATATTACCATTTTTTATTTTAATGAAAAGTTACTACACATTCAGCATTTGCTTTTTAAAAAATTGGGATAGATATAGAACATGACCATATTATCACAAAATTGTAAACCAGGATTTTTGGTTTATTATAATAAACAATGGTTGTCAAGGCTCATAAATGTGAAGAACCTAGTGTAGTTTTATTAGTTATTGGGAACATTTTAAGGCGTATTTCCAAAATATTGTATCAATATTCTCACTCTGGTCTCTGCTTTGTTAACATGGTAGTAACATGACCAGTACGATTTATGGATAATGGTCTATTTGTGAATACATTTTGCCAATTTGGAACTTATTATGAGTTATAGTTTTATTGGGCATGGGATAACCCAAAATCCAACTTTTGATATTGGAAAGACAGTATGACCCCAGATTTGCAAACATATCACCACTATCTTTTTGCTTTGTTTCTTATTTGGCTATTGATATAACAGAAAGACTATCAATATTATTGATATGGTGGCTGAGAACTACCTGTAATTTATAAAGTTCACTCGATGCATGTCTGCACAATCATAGGCACAAAAGCCATAGCAGTGTGGAGATGGCTACCTATTCTGATCCTCCAATGCAGCACATCTCTCTGTGCTATGTGTCAACATTTAAACCAACAAATGTTTGATTGTACCCAATATGTCTGTCAATCACAGATTTTATTTTGGAGTGTGGCTAATCTGGATGCATGTAAAATAGAAGGTCCTAGCTATTGAGAGATTGCATTGTTGGGTAGCACTGATAATCCATTGCATGGGCAGTCAGTAGGAGCATTTTGTCAAGACTTCTAGACATAAGTTTGAATAAGAGAAGCCTTATTTATTCCACACACCCCAAAAGGTATTTATTGCTCAAGCATGTGTCCAGTTCTTGCATGGCATGCAGTTTGGTCCTTGTGACAATTACTTAAGTATAAAAAGTATCATGCAAGAAATTATGCAATCTAAATTATTAAGAAAAACCCTCCATGGGTTCAATTAAGATGGAGCTGAAGATCTGGCTAATTTTCATGTATTGGCTGAATTTTATTTTTCTCCTTAGGACTGAGCTCCCTATCACTAGCAGATAATTGTAATGCTAGATGAAAAGGATGCTTCCTAGATAAATGGAACTTTTATGGCTTTTTTCAAGAGACTCTTGCCCTTGGAATATGAACAAGCCAGGGGAATTCTGACACAACATACATTCTGGACATGAAAATGACAAGACCAGTCTGTCCTGCCCACAATGTTTTCCTGTGCAGGCAACCTTATATTCTCAGACCAACAAGACATTTAAATTATATCGCAGTATCCAAATTGTGGAAAACTTCAACACTGGCTCGATTAAATGTGCTAATCAGCTACTCTGGAAGGCAGATACATTTTACTATATTATATTAATGTTTTTATAAGAATATTAGAATCCTTAGGCATAAAGTATCCAACTCATTCTGATACCTTTTATATTTAGACTCTTCTTTCTGATCAAATGGATTCTACCTTCCTGGAGTTTGCCAGATTTGGTTATGCTGACAGGAGGATAAAATCAAAGTTTTCTAAATCTCACATTCCTTAATGTAGAACTGTGGTTAACCCTTGAATAACTCTGAATAAGTGCATATCTAGATAGAGAGATCTCACTTTTTGCCCACGTTCCTTAGAATCTTAGTTTTATGTCACAGTGTTAAGTACTAAAGACTAATGACAGCCTGCTTCGTAGCTTATAGACAGTTTATATTGGTAACAATGATGTACCGTAATATTCTATTCTTTTTGCTTATATTTTCATATCTGGTCTTCCTTTTCTACTTTTAAATCGTTTTGTTCTATACAGGTAGTTCTCAAGTTATGACAGCAATTGGGACTGGAATTTTCATCACTAAGTAATGCAATTATAAAGTGCTATGTCATGTGCCCACATTTCTTAGCAACAGCAATTCCAGCAGTCCCTGTTGCTAATATTAAGTGAGAACTCTAAGGTTGTTAAGTGAGAGGATGTGATGTGACCACGATATGGAAAAAGGCACAAGCAGGCTAGTAAATGAGAGCTATCAATTGGCAGGCAGATGTGCGGCTTAGTGCCATGAGTGGGCACTACATAATATGGGTAAATGGGTGCTACGGTTGGGCATTATGGAATGTAATCAGGTGTGTGGATGCCATAGGCGAGGGCTAGAGAGTGGTAACAGACGGACATTATGGCGTGTCAGTGGGCAGATGTTGGGATGGGTGTTACAGAATATGGACATAGAATAGCAGTTATTTATGAATATTCCAGTTTCACAAATCATATTTGTAATTATATATGTTCAGAAACAAAAAAGTGATCTTTTGAAAGATGGTTCCATGGAAATGTATGTTTTAATTTAATCCTGCCACAAACACCTCACTTTTTCCATAATGTGACATTTTCATAAGAGATTGCTCCCTTAAAACTGACAAGAGAACCTGGCAAATTTCTTAAGAGGATTCCAACCTAAAACAAAATAAAACAACCAATAGCGACTTTGGTACTCCTTTGCAACAAATGTTGCCATCTGAATTGCACCACACCACATAATTGTTTCCTAAATCTCTGGGATCATGCAGCCATTTTCTTCAACTGAAATAAAAACTAGCTACTGAAGTAGCAAGAGGAATATAAGAAACTGAAATAATAAAATTAAACAACCAGAACACAAGACTACTTTCGCTCCATATATAACTGACTTTTTAAATATGCCTTTGTTTTAATCAAAGGAACTGTAGAAACTGTGGGCAGATCATTGCAAGAGGCTCAAGTGAACTGGCTCCTGAGAATTTTTGACCTGAAATTTATAATTTTAAATTTGCAACTAACTGCCTTATTAAACCAAAACAGATGAAGACAGGAATATTGGTTTTAGGTTTCTGGATCTTTATGTTAAGAGCTAAACACAGTCAAGAGAAGTTTGTAGCCATCTGAAATATGCTTGTTTTGACATGGCACAAAACATCACTCTAAATATTCTAAACTTTCCTTCTATAAAATTTGTTACTAGATTTTTCCACTAACCTGAGAACAAAAAGTCAAACAGTGAAGCAGATGAAAATTATCATCTATAGAATAATAAATACATTATATAATTTTAGGACAAATATAAAGAACAATTAATTTTTCTTTACGTACAGGAGTAAAATATATTTAATATTATTAAAAAAACAAACCTGATCATTTTAGATCCTTTTGTATCAAACACTTTGAGCAAAAACTGGATATGAGAAGTTCAGAAAGATTTTAAAAAGCTTTTCATGTTTTTTATTTTAATATTGGAATCATGACAGTTGTCTTTTGTTGTATAAAACAACAAGTATAAAATAGCATCCCTTTTCCTATTAGATACAGAATAGACAGATGCTAAATTTTATGAAATTGTATACTGGTATGTCTCCAAACAGTGACAAAAATATGCTCATGCAGGTAAAATATTAACAGAATATTTTCTATATTTCAAATCAGAGCTCAAAAACCCAATCTCAATCTCCTGTTCATCAGAAGCACACATCTAGTGTAAAAACATTCAAATTATCCAAAAATAAGTCTAAATCATAATAATTAGACTGCAATTCAGAATCATGTCAAACAAAGGCACATATTTTGTATTTTGGCAAGAACATACAAATATTCCTCATTTCCATAAAATGTACTTTTGATTGCACAGCAGCATTGCTTACTTCAGTTCATTCTCATTTCACAAATAACATTTTCCATCTCTAATTGTTGTTTCACAGCTGGTATATTCACAAGCTGGATTATATATTTTTCTCCTTAACCTGAAGAGACCTTTATAGGCAAATCATTGTACATGAAGCAGCCTAGCTAAACAGGAACTTGGGATATCCATGAACTTTTCTGGTGTTTCTTAACTGGCAGTTTAGCTTAAGTGTTCTAGAAATTTGGCAAAGGTAATTTATAACTGAATGAGCCTCAGGTCATGCATTATCTATTTTGAATATATAATTATTCATGTACAAATACAAGGTGTTTAAATAAAAACTACACTTTGTGGATTAAAAAAAGATTATAAAACTGAAGTTAACTAGCCACATAACAGAATCAAAGCTTCCTTCACTTATTAAACTCATCTTTCCATAAAGAGTTTTTCACCTGCTTTTTTTTACAGGCTGTGCTTGAGCAACTTCTTTTCAAAACTGAAAAAATGTATCTAGATTCAAATAGAGAAGAAGGTACCAATAGAAATCAGCTTGGTTTTTAGTTTATGATGTAAGAGCTTTTGTAATAAACTAAAAAGCAGAAAACCTTGTCAGAAATAAATACTTTCATCTAAAATAATGCTAGAAAATCCGTTCACTGGTCCATTTGAACCAGTATAAACATACAGAGTGTATGTTATATGTAGGTAGATGTAGAAAAATGGAAGCAAAATATGCTAAGCCTTTGTTATCTCCTTTGTTCTTCTCCCAAAATCAGAAATATAATTTACCTTTTTGTCATAACCACGACAACAGAATTAGATTAACAGAGCGTGTTGATACAATATTCAATGGATAAGACTTTATTTAAAATTTTAATATAAATTTAGGAAAGAATTTAAGTGATGTGCAAAGCAAGAGAGAAAAGCCCACTGAATGAAAGTGCAGAGTTTTTACGCCTTAATACTGACCCAGAGACAGCCTAATAAGCTCCCATATATCCATGTTTTCATGTAAAGTTTCCTTCCAGACTCTGTCAGTAGCATGCTGGCGGTCAAGCCACTTAAAAACAATAAGGATGGCAATGTTTTCTGGAGACTTAGTTTGGAGTGAACACTTTTCCCTGGGAACCTATTTCTTCTTTGAGAATCTTTTGCATCATAAAATTCTATTAGCAATCTAGGAGCAAAAAAAAGTTTAAACATAGATTTATTTATCATATAATTTTGGTACAATTCTCTGGTTATCTCTGATAATTTATCACAAATATTTTCCTCCAAGAACCACGGCTTTTGGCCTGAAATTCTTTCTTTCATACATTAGGGACTGAACTTTTTAATCTTCATCTGCAAATAGCACAAATTCTACCATGTTTCCCCAAAAATAAGACCCACCCCAAAAATAAGCCCTAGCCTGATTTTTTTTTGGAGTGGGCCTAATATAAGCCCTACCCCAAAAATAAACCTGGGAGGTGGGGTGGCCAGCACAAGAGACACTGAGCGCACACTTGCCAACGTGTCCGGTAGCAGCCACAGCCTGCCAGCCCCTTGGCGCAGCACAGGTAAGTACAAGTGTGGAGGCGGGGGGGGGGCAAGCAATCCAGATATGCTGCATGTCTGCCTAGCTCATGGGAGGCTCTCACAGCAGCACCAGCAGCAGGCAGAGGCATGGGGGAAGGCAGACGATCCCAGCGCACTACATGACTGCTTGCCGCGGCATGCTGCAGGGACACCAAGAGACAATGTGGGTACTGCATCAGGATCACCTGCCTCCCCCTGCCTCTGCGCTCAGACTTACTTGCGCTGCACCAAGAGGCTGGCAGGCTGCAGCTGCTGCCGGACACCATCAGCCCCTGCGCACTCACTGCCTCTTGTGCGCATGCCGGAGAGTGGGCCTCCCAGCCGGGCTGATCACCCAGATACCGTATTTCCCCGGAAATAAGCCCTAATGCATATTTTGGTGCCAAAAAAATAATATAAGATGAGGTCTTATTTTGGGGAAAACACGATACTACGGTGTAATTTGGCCAGGCTTATTTATAGGGCTATACAAAGCATTAAAAGAGGTGTTATACATGCTATAGACAACATATAGAAACGTACACCCTTACATATAAATAATATTGCCAGCTGTCTTAGTATCTCTGCGTAGATTCTGCTAGTAATTCCAATGGAAACATTCATGTCTTTTTGAAGCAGCTGCATAAGTCTCACAAAGGATACGGCTGTTTTACTCTTCAAAGAGAGCCCCTTTTTCATACTGATGTGCTTTGTGAAGGACCAATTCTGAATGCACCGCACAGCTCTCTTTTCCTTAAGTAGCTAAATATAAATAATTAAAGCTGCTAAATGGACTCAAATGAAAATGAGTAGAGTGTTAACTCAGCTATATGGGTGTATTTATTGCAACAAATTGACCCAGGTTTATTTGGGATAAGTCACAACTAGCTTAATATACACAGCAATTCAAGACAAGATCAGTTAACTTATAGCTTGAAGTGAAGGTTAACCTGCAATTGAATCAATATGGATGTAAATATCCTTTACTCTCAGGCAAAACAAATAAAAACCCTAGAGAAATTAGAATTAATATATCCACATCTATAAAATAATATTGTTTTACAAACATGGAGAAACTGATTCAAACTGGACCAGGGAGTTTTTTGGCCTGTAAGTAAATGATATTTACATCAATATTGATTCATAGTTACAACCACTAGTATAGTACCACAACGTTGATTTGAGTGATATTTCTCACTCTCATAGCCACTGATCTTCTTATTACCTTACTCTATTTCCCACACATAAATCCTCCCATGTGCAAAATAGCATAAAATTCATACTCAATTTTGTAAAATGTTAAGCTAGCAACATTTACCACTTACTTGTCCTTGACTTCAAAACGTTCGTGAAGCCATCTTCTCATAAACATTTGTTCTTCTGGAATGTCTTTTAACTCAATTCGTTCAATATGGATATGAATTCTTGGGCACTCCTTACAAAGAAAGTCTAAAATCCAGAAGAACATTATAAATACTTTTGTTATAATATGATTAATTTCTTTTTTTTTGTAAAATGAAAGGCTCACTTTATTTAATAATCTTTAAAAACTGATCCAAGTTTCAAGTCTGGACATTTAAACTTAAAATACTGTCACAACTCCAATATTGCAATTGTTCACAGGCTTAATTGAATGGAAATGATAATAAAGACTTTTATTTTAATTTAGTTTAGGTGGAGACAAAGAACAAAAACAATATGAAACCTATTTTTTCTTGAAATATACAAAAGAACATAATAATTTTTACAGCGCCTCTATCTATTAAATGAACTGGCCAGATAGATAAATAGATGACTCAGATGAATGCATCATGTTTTATTTTTTACCTGGATACACTGGTATGAAATGAAAGCATCCATGTTTTGTTTCAAATAAATCCCTAGATTCCATATTCAGAAAATGTATCTATTTTTAGAGCATTATTCTTAAGATTAAAGAAACCCTATAGAAAAATGATGATTTTCTTTTCTTTAAAAAGTTAAATACAAAGTTATGCTTGTTTACTTAGAAGTAAGTCTGTGCCAAAGTGTTATTTTCAAAAAACTGTAGACATGAATAAATGTTTATTCATTTTTAAAAATCCCAATATTTTTAAAAAGAATAAAACAGGATACAATGCTATTCTGAAAGTATATTGAAAAGTAAAGAAATAGCATTTTTGAGGGAAAATTGCAAGTATACACACATAGACATAACCAACTATTTCATTGCATATCTCATAAGATCAGAAATCCATTGCCCCTTTCCCCCCAATGCACTCAGAACAGGGATGGCTATTATTTGATGTCCTGCTCTGGGCATTTATTCAGTCACAACACAAGACTTCATTGTCCACAAATCTGTGGTTAAAGGACATGCAACTTGGATGGGTCCGCAGCAAATATGCAACTCTCCAGCTTTCTATTTCTATTCTACCTTCCCCACCCTAGCACTGTGATGTTCCCCTTCCATAACTTGGTGGCAAATCCCCAGTTATTAAGGATAAATATGGGTGTTTATGTAAGAGATATGAACACAGAAAAGTTCAACACAGTGAAATAGGAAATGAATGACCAACGTTGACAACTTAAGTATCAGCAAATTCAAATAGATAGGAATTAAACATTCTCAGGAGATCCTACACTGTATTACTCAAGACATGAAAAACAAAGGAAGAGCAGCATTTTCACAGTCAGAAACAATAAAGTAAGAACGATATTTGGCTACAATTCAATCACTGACCAATTACATCAATTAGATTTTGCAGACCACTCTTGAACCTGATCAATACATTATTTTGATTATTTCAACTTGTGCTCCAACCACTGATCTGGAAGTAGAGAATGTTCATGAGTTTAATGGTCACATTAAATTTGAATAGGATAGGACATTAAATCTAAATTGAAATTGATATAGCAGCTTGTGATCGAAGACTAGAATGCCAATGTTAGAAATATCGATGAGGAAAATGCATTTGGACTCTCTGGGCAGAGGAAAGCAGAATGGTTTGGGGAAGAAACATCAATAATTGTGTTGTGCTGATGATATTATACTCTGAGTGCTGAGATAGCCAGTGATCTGCAATAACAAAATCAAGCAGCCTGATGACAAAAAAGGAGTAAGATTACATATAAAGACCAAACTAATGACAATAGGCTTAGAACTGCAAAAGAAGACAGTGAAGTGGTGGATGGCTTTTGGATCTACTATCACTAATAAAAGAAGTAGCAATAAAGAAATATGCCACAGACTAGACTTGGTTGAATAGAAATGAAAGCTTGGAAAATACATTCAGATGTCAAAGATCAGAGGTGTGCAGATAATGGTTTTCTCTGTGATACTCTATGGAAGTGAAAGTTGGATTTTGAAGAAGCAGGATAGAAACAGCATTGAATGCTTTTCATATCTGATGGTAGAGAAGGCTCCTGAGAATACTATGAATAGCCCAGAAAACAAACAAATGGGTCACAGAACAAATCTCACTCAAGGCAAAAATGACCAGGTTCAAATTATCCCATTTGGGACACATTCTGTGAAGAATTAACTCTCTGCAGGAGGCTCTAATGCTGCGAAAGGTGGAAGGAAAGGGAAAAAGAAGATAAGTAGCAATAAGGTGGGTGGACTCAATTACAGCAACGATGGATGCATGGCGGAAAAACCTGGAGAATATCCATCGATGTGGTTGCTAAGTGTTGACACTGACCTGGTGGCACATAGTCAATCAATGAGTGTGCCTGGTCTGTGTGGATGAAATGTTCTATTTTCACTTTTATTTCTGCCCTTCCCCTCCTTAAATCCATCTGAAACACATTTGGCCTCACATGTGGTGATGCTTGTTATGATATAAGAGGTAAGGCCTCACTCTTGCCCTGTTAGGAGAAACAGATCACGGAAGTCACAAATTATGTCTTCCTGTGCACACTAAAAAGTAAAGTGCTGTTCTTAATGTAACTATATGTTAACAAAATATAAATGATATAACTATATAATTAAAATATAAAAACGTGCATAAGAAAAAAAGAACAAAGAGCTCCCCTCCCCAGTTTAAAATCCAGTGCAGCAACAAATCATGTTAAATGCTAGTTTACGGAAGCAAATGTATTTGCCGGCCAGTAGAAAGACAACCTAAAATGGAAATGAGCCCTTAATTGAAAACTTAGAAGTCAAATAAAAATCTGAGCCCAACCGTATATCATTTGGGACACAAAAAAAGTTCATCTTGAATGTTGTAAACATTCCATGAAGGATGTGGATTCTCCCAGCTTGAATCAGGCAAGAGAAGTTTTTTAAAAGTAATTCAACAGCACCTACTCACCAGTCATGGATGGTGCCACTTTCCTTTGTCCTTTATGATCCACAGTACCTTCGTAGGCTACTGTAACATCATAAACTGCATCTAAGTAGTTCTTAATTGAATTAACAGCAACATGAATGGCCTTCACCCGTGGAGTAAGCACATGTTTCAATACTGTGAGACCTAACCAAGAGGAAAGGCAGAGTGAAAAAGATTCAAGTTGCCCAGGAAAATGGTAACATCTCTAGATCCTGCAGTTGACATGTCTAAAACAAGCCATTGATTCTGATTTTCTCTAGACCCAAGCCAGTCTTTTTATTTTTCTTTCTTATCCCTAAGCAAAATGATCACATATCTACCCAGTATCATGGATCAATTCAGTAAATCATAAGGATAATTCTAAAATGCATTTAAGTTCATGGCATTTACAGCAGTCCGTTAAGCCTCCATATCTCTCTAAAATACACATTTAATTTGGTGAGAAGATACCTAGATGTTCTCTACTTACTGAAAAAAAAGAGCTGTTGTGGTAAAAATATTCTTCAATAACTAATCATCACAATTGTTTTCCTCATCATGGAACACAAAATATGCATCCAAAGAGTCCAATCTGAACATGATAAATAAGTGACATGTGAATGCAATTTAGTTATAAATCTACCACCTTCCAAAACTGCAAAGGAATATAAAATATTGTCAGGTGTTGCATCCATGGCACATAAAATTAATTTTGAATCAACTTTATCAACTCCAAGACTGGAAAAAAAATATTTTTCCAGTTTTCCTCAAAATGTGCTCTTCGAACCCTAACAAGTTTCCTATATATCCTCTTTTATAAACTTCTAGACATTTTATATTTAGTTATTTATTTTATTTGAAAAATTTATATTGCAGCCTACTTGCTAACAGTGACTCAAGGCAGCTTACAGGAAATACAGTGTTGTATACAATCTTAACCAGTAAACTGTAACTCAACTCAGAAATTCTTTCTTTCAGTCTATGCTTCCAGAACCATCTGCTCGTTATCTTTTGTTTCTGCTCCAGAGGGCTATTTTTAATATTCTACCTTGCTTTGACCATTCAGTGATGACACCAGTGTGGTGATTGGGTATTAGAACTGTCTCTCAAAATGGCAATGCAAGGCACTTGAAATTTTGGAAGGCTTGAAAAGAGATTGGCTGGGAGGTATAAGCAGAATAGGTTGGAGAGGATCTCTCAGTCTTAGCCCAAAGAAATTTGCCAATTGTTAAGAGTGATAGGTTTAGGAATACAGGTAGGTCTTGATGAGTGCAGTTAATGAATCCTATGAAATGGTCGCCTTATTCAAATTCACACTATTCAAAGTGATATTGCTACAGAAAATATGGTAACTGGTTTCAGCTTGACAGAAATAGGCAATGCCATTGATCAATGCTATTAGAATCAGGGCAACTGCACTACCCCTATCATAAGGTGGGGCTTTAAAAACATTTGGGAAGAGCAGTAGATCTGACTACCCTCCCAAATCCTGGCTCTAACAGCTTGTTGTATGCCACATGACGGTGGATTTCAAGTAAAGCATTTGTAATCTATTGGTTTCACTTTATCTTCACAACTGCTTTATAGTAGAAAAGTGGGAGAAAACTAGTTTAAATAAATGGAACTCTGTCATGCTTGTCTTTTCATCTCAAATCTACTTTATTTCTCTTACCTTCCTTATCAGCATATGACTGACTATCTGCAATGACTTTGGGCAGCTCTGGATTGTAACGTGTTCCTTCTGGAAAAATCACAAGGTACATCTGTGGAATTAAATATATATAAATGTGTGTTTGTGTGTGTGTGTGTGTCGGTGTGTACAAACAGTTTTATTAAGTTAAACAGTTCAGCCTTAAGACTGAGAATTGAATTACAAGCAAGTTGTAAGACCGAGCTTCAATGAGGTTGCTTCGGTCAAAAGTCTCATTTTTCTTCCAGCCCTGCACCATAACACAATTACTTTGTGCTTCTATCAGGTCCCACAAATGTAATTTGTGAAAGAATACAGAATTCACCCAGACTTGCTGCACAAAAGCAAAACTCAATTCATTTAACACTACCATCTCATAATGAATTATTTGGACAATAAAACTAAATTGAAACTACTATTCTTTTTGTTTCTTTAATGTCACTCTTATTCTCTTTGCTGTTTAATAAATACAATCATTTATTAAATTGTTATTTTTATTAATATAAACTTACATTAATAGGTTGGCACTACAACGTTGACTTACAACTGTTTGTTTAGTTACAACTACCTCAGGAAAAGTTGACTTACAGACCATCGTTGAAGTTGCAATCAGCATACCATCCTCATTGTCACATGATCACAATTTGGGTACCTGGCAATTGGCTCACATTTAGGACAGTTGCAGCATCTTGTGATTTGTGACAGTTGGGGAAGCTGGATTTGCTTAATTACCACGTGATTGGCGTAACGGCCATGCAATTCTCTTAATAGGAATAAAATTGTCATAAAATTGGGTCTGATCACGTGATGACTTGCTTAAAGACTGCAACATTTAGCAGCCAAAATTTTTATCTCAACTGTGATTGTGAGTCGAGGACTACCTATCCTGCTGCTTAGAGTTGTTTAAAGGAAATATATATATGAACCCTCAACAGAATTATCAAGATATTGAAAAACTGAGTTTCTTTAGCATAATTTTTCTATATAAACAGTTTTGCATCCTAATACCAGAACTTTTCCTGGAAGGTACAGGTGTTTATCCTTCCAGCAACCAAACGAAGAGAACTGCTTAAAGCAGCCGCCTTACTTTTTGGAAGGAAAGTCTAAAGCAGCATTCGATTCTGAAAAAAATGAATTGACTCTTGAAATTTACTTTCGTGTCAGATAATATCATACGCAAATACACACAACTCATACACATGGGGGGAGAGAAAAAAAGAGAGAACTTATATACTGTACAAAGTGGAAATAAAGAAGCTTACTGGAGTTTTTGCTTTCATCTGGATATGCAACTTGTTCCTCATTTTCTTTTCATTAAATCTGGCACTTCGTTTCACATACACTCCACCATGCTAGTAAATAAACAAATTGAATATGTTTGTAACTCTGAATGATTCATAAAACAGTATTTTTATACTCCAGAATAAATAAATAAAAATTTATGTACCAGCATTTTACCTGCTATACAGTAAGCAGCTTTCTATGCTCTTAAATTTACTTTTGCAATGATAAGAACATGCAGACTTTTATGTTTTTATTTTACAATATTATTGTATTAAACAAAATAGGAAACAGAAAAAATGTAGTTTTTAACCCAAAGACAGTTGATTCTATATGGTTGCTAGACAAAAGAATGTTTCTCTAAGTATGGGAATATGTGGTAAAATTATCAGTATGCCGAAGCTCCAAAGTATTAAGACTATTAAGCAGTGAAAAGTTCATAGAGGTCCAGAATCAACCTATTTCTTTTGCCTGAAAAGTGAGGCTCCATCCAAATTTTAAATAATTACCTAGACAATACAATGGAGGGTGGGGTATTGACAAGGAATTACCTGTGTCAGACACTGACATTAATGAAATAAATGTTAACATTGATTTCTTACATGGGAATTCTAATTGTGGTTCAGTGGCTACTTAGGCTGTAAATGATGCCAACTTGCCTGGCTATAATGAATGCCATGTGGTTTACTTCTAAATCAAAGTAAATCTAGTTAGGATTGAAATATTTAGCATTTTTCAGGGCATTAGCAACACAATGAAAGTATTGTAGCAACTTTAACCATTTATTATGGCAAAAATATTCACATTAATTGAGATCCTTTACTGGGGATGATATTTTACTGAAACTAATGGGATTTCCAAATATTTGCAGAATCAATTGTATAAAAAATAAGCAGCAACTGCTAGCTACTTTACACTACTACAAACTTTTCTGTGAGATGGGTGACTCTATGATAAATAAAGAGCTGCAATGTTTGTAATGTTTTTTTCTCAACTAGCTTGCTATTAATAAATATAATTGTTTTTGTTGTACGCCATGTACAATCACTTTTCTATGAGATGGGCAGCTATATAAATATGATAAATAAACAAACAAATAAAAATACAGAAACAGAATTAAGATTTACCTGAGAAAAATACCACCCGTACAAAGGAAGCCATTTTAATCCGTCTTTCAAAACATATCGAATATGTCCAAGAGCATTTTGCCTGATGGCCAACATATTTGCTATAATCCAATCAACTGCAAACCCAGAACACAAATGTTTATAAATATAATACATATTGGCATTCACAATGCCAATTCTCTTTCACAAAAAACAAATGCTGCTAAAGATCATGAATTGAGCTTTTCAGTTACAAAGTAAAATAAGCTCTTTTCAAAATTCTATTCCTTCTCTTTTTAGGCTTTGACCTTTCCATTCTCCATTTATTTCTTAATTTTCAACAGAAAAGTTTTAAATGAATATGATGCTATTCAATTCAATTCACTAAGGAACTGGAGGAAATTAGATATCTCATCTTGCAGGAGCACCAAAGGAAAGATATGAGCCTGAATTTGCCAAGAAGAATTTTAAAAGCTTCATTGTATGTAGAAAACTTGCCCTTTTAAATCAGGCTTATACCATATTGTACAAAAAATCAAGCCTCTACCATATCTTACAAATAGAGTAAATTAGTAGGTAACCCAAATATTCAATTATCGACATTTTAATCTGAATGTTAGTTCTGCATACAGATAGTCCTTGCTCAATGACTGTTTGAAATTACGAACGCCTCAGAAAAGGTGATCATGTGATTACAATCTGATTGCTTGGCAACTTGTTCGCCCTTATGACTGGTTGTCAAGCACCTCACGATCATGTGATCACCACTTGCAATCTTTCCTCTCAGCCTCCACAGAAAGTCAATGAGGAAGCTGGCAAGAAGGTTGCAAAGTGCTACCTCTTGGCACCCTCTCATCTCTGAGAGTTGAATGTGCTGTTTTATGCCTTCTTGGATCTGCAGAGAGCTCTGCAGAGGCAAGAAAGGAGAATGCCTGTCTTCATCTCTGCTTCAGCCTCAGCAGCTGAAATGGGGCGTTGACTTACCTGAACGCCTTTTCTCAGCACGGAGATGGATAATCCACGCAGTGGGTTGAGACTGTATTCCTGGCCAATCAGATCAGTCAGCCAAAGTTGCCACGCCCCGTCTTGGACCATGATCCTTTAGTCTTGACTCGAGCGCAGCCATTGACTGACAGTAAGACGTTTTGGCTCCACTAAATATACCCTATTATTCTAGTCTATAAGGGTGGGTGTGGATTATCCATCTCCGTGCTGAGAAAAGGTGTTCAGGTAAGTCAACGCCCCTTCTCCAGCACTGGAGATGGATAATCCACGCAGTGGGACATACCAAAGCCTGTTGTCCCTTGGGCTGGGGAATAGACTGGTCCCGTGTGCAACTTTGGTCTAGCACCTGCTGGAGAACCCTCCTACCGAAGGAGGCCTCTGCAGAGGAGTACCTGTCGATTTTGTAATGACGAATGAATGGAGAGGGCGAGGCCCAAGTGGCTGCCCTGCATACCTCTTCAATAGAAGCCTGCATGGCCCATGCTGCTGAGGTGGCAGCACTCCTTGTGGAATGGGCTGTGATATGCTTGGGGACTTGCAAGGACTCCGCCTGGTATGCCCCCGTGATGCATGCCCTAATCCACCTACCGATGGTAGAGGACGAGACCTTCCGGCCCCTAGTAGCAGGGTGGAAGGATATGAAAAGCGCTTCCGAGCGTCGGAATTCCGCTGTGCGTGAAATGTAATGTCTTAGTGCCCTGCGTACGTCCAAGGTGTGCCATTGTTGTTCCAGGGGATGAGCTGGGTTTGGACAGAAGTCTGGTAGGACTATTTCCTGTGATCTGTGAAAAAGGGAGTTGACCTTTGGAATGAATGAAGGGTCTATTCTTAGGACTACCTTGTCCCTGTGAAAATGGCACAGGTCCTTCCTCATTGAGAGAGAAGCTAACTCGGATATCCGCCGAGCTGACGTGATGGCTACCAAGAATGCTACCTTATGGGTCAGATAGCGAATGTCACATGTTTTGAGTGGTTCGAAGGGCGCTCTGGTAAGAGCTTGTAGTACTCGTGGTAGTTCCCACGATGGATACCTGTGCACGGTTGGCGGTCTGATGTTTGCAGCCCCCTTGAGGAAGGATCGTATTAAGGGATGCTTGCCCAAGGATTCACCGGGGCTGGCAGAAAGTATAGTTGAGAGGGCGGCGATTTGCCTGCGCAGTGTGTTTGGCGAGAGGTCCCTCTCTAGGCCATCTAGTAAAAATTCTAGGATCTTGGGAATTGTGATCCCTTCGAGTAACACTTCCTGTTTAGAGCACCATGATTGGAAGCTTCTCCACGTGGCCTCGTAGATACGGTTCGTGGAGGGGCGCCTTGATGCCTGTATGACCCTAATTACACCCTGTGAGCAAGCCCCCTTGGCTAAAATTGACCGTTCAAGAGCCAGACGGCTAGTTGTAGCCATTGTGGCTCTGGGTGGGAGATCTCCCCCTGCTTGAGGGAGATCCTCTCCGGAGGAATCCGCCATGGATTCGTGCGGGAGAGACTCCTCAAGTCTGCGAACCAAGGTCTCCTTGGCCAATAAGGGGCCACAAGGATTACCTCGGCCCTTTCCCGCAGAATCTTGCGTACTACCGCCGGAAGGAGAGGTAAGGGTGGAAACGCGTACAGGAGCCCCCTTGGCCATGGGCTCCGTAACGCGTCCGTCTGCTCTGCTCCCTTGGATGGGAATCGGGAGAAGAAGCGAGTTAGGTGGGCATTGGAAGGAGAGGCAAAAAGGTCCACCTGGGGAAGCCCGAAGCGGTGACAGACCTCCCTGAAGATCCTTGGGTGTAGTTGCCACTCCGAGTGATCTATTGTTGATCTGCTCAACAGATCTGCTTGGATGTTTGCCTCCCCCGATATGTGGTCGGCCTTTATGGAGGCCAGATTTTGTTCCGCCCAGGCCCCCAGTAGGAGGGCCTCGGCCGAGAGCGAGCGAGAGTGTGTGCCCCCCTGACGGTTTATGTGGGCCTTGGCTGTCACGTTGTCCGTCAGGACCAGTACGTGCCTGCCTTTTATGCTGCTGTGAAAATGCCTTAACGCTAGGTGAATAGCCCGCAGCTCGAGCCAGTTTATGTTGTGTCGGAGATCCACCGCTGACCAGCGGCCCTGTGTCCACTTGGTCCCCAAGTGGCCTCCCCAGCCGAATAAGCTCGCATCTGTTGTGACTACTACTCTGTCTGGTTCCCTGAAGGGGGACCCCCTGAGGAGAGCTGGAGATAGCCACCACCTGAGGGAGTGTCGTACTCTCAGAGGTATGCCTACCCTCTTCCGGGATGCACTGATTTGTTGTCTCTGAAACGGGAGCATGAACCATTGCAGTTCTCTTGAGTGCAGCCTTGCCCAAGGAACTATTGCTATGGTCGATATCATCTTCCCTAGCAGCTGGGAGAGGCAGACCAGCGTCACTGACTGACCGCGGCTTACCTGTTTTACGGCTTTCTTTATGCTGCTGAGGCGTTCCTGTGATAGGTACACCTTGCATTCCTTTGTGTCTATGACCGCTCCCAGGTGGAGTATTCTCGTAGTTGGGGTTAGATGGCTCTTTGGAAAGTTCACCGAGAAGCCGTGGTCCTGCAGCATTTTTATCACTAACTTTAGGTCCGCCCGAGACTGCTGGGCGGACGATGACTGGATTAGAATATCGTCCAGGTAGCACTGGACTCTGACTGGTACGTTTCTTAGTTGTGCTGCCAGAACCGCCAGAATCTTGGTGAACACCCTGGGCGCTGATGACAGGCCGAATGGAAGTGCCCTGTATTGAAAATGGTGCCCCCTGTAGGCAAACCGTAGAAAGCGGCGGTGAGCCAGAGAGATAGGGATGTGCAAGTATGCCTCCGTGAGGTCGATCGATGCCAGAAAATCCCCTTTCCTTACGCTTCCAAGGATGGAGCGTAGTGTCTGCATTTTGAATTTGCGGTATTTTATGTAGAAATTTAGCCTTTTCAAATCCAAAACGGCTCTCCAACCCCCCGAGGGTTTTGGGACCACGAAGAGGATAGAATAAAACCCCTGGTCTCTCTGGTTCATAGGCACCGGCTCTACGGCCCGTATGTTTAGAAGGTGCTGAACGGCCTCGTTCATGAGCCTTCTCTTTGTTGGGTTTGTGGGACAGGGGCACGGGCGGAAGCGGTTCGGGGGCTTTGAGAGAAATTCTAGAGATAGACCATGACGTATGGTGTTCCTGACCCATACGTCCGTGGTGGTCTCTTCCCACTGGGGAGCAAACCCTGCTAGTCTGCCCCCTATGGGAAGGTCTGGGCGGGAGTCATCTGGTACGGCGGAAGGGGCGGTTGTTCCCCCGAAAGGGCCGTCTTCCCTGTGTTTGCCTATGTCTTGTGTTCTGTCTGTCCCCCTGTCTTTCCCTATCCTGTCTAGCTTGGAAGGGTTGGGAATTTTGAAAGTAGTTGACCCTGGCTTCCGTACGAAAGGATTGTTTCCTTCCCCAGGAGCCGGGTCTCTTGTCCTGCCTTTTAAGCATGTGTTTAAGGACCTTGCGCTTGTCCTTGTTCTCTGTCAGGTATGGCGTTAGTGCCTCACCAAACAGCTTTGCCCCTTGGTACGGAGCCGAAGCCAATTTCCACTTGGATTTGGTATCCGCCTGCCAGTTCTTTAGCCAGAGGATGCGCCTGCTCGTGTTGTTTGCCGCCATTGCCTTGGCTGAAAACTTGGTCGCTAAAAGTGTTGCATCCGACGCATATTCCGTGGCCGCTACCATTTTGCTGAGTTCCTGATGAGTGCGTATATCTTCCATGGGAACCCGGCCCTGTAGCTCACGGAGCCAACGAAGTGTGGCTCTGGTGAAAAAGGATGCGGAGGTAGATGCCCTGGTAGCCCAAGCTATTGCCTGGTGCGTTCTCCTGTAGTTGGACTCACTCTTTCGGTCCTCGGCTTTAAGAGCCTCAGCAAAATCTCCTGATATGGCCGTGTCCGATATCAGGGGACCTATGGGTTCGTCCACCACCGGCACCTCCAATGTTCCCTCTAGCTCCCTTGCTACGTTAAATAGCTTCCTCTCCGCATTGCTAGGAAGCGGTAGGGAGGTTGGCGCTGCCCACTGTTTCCTTATTGTGTTTAGGAACATGGTCGGGCATGGTATGCGGTGTTGAGTGGTTACCTTTTCGGCGAACGTCGGCTCAGCCTCCGTGTCAACTGTGACAGGCTCCGCTGGTGTCCCATGCCCCAGATGGGCTGTGGCCGCAGCCTTGCGCAGAATAGTAACAAAAAGAGAAGGGTTAAACAGGCCGCTGAAGGACGGCCCGTGAGGTGAGGTGTCCTCCTCCTCCTCAGACATTTGAATCCCTTGTGACGTACCTGGCTGGTCCAGGTAAGCTTCCTCAGAGACCGACGAGTCTGAGACGGAGGAGAGGTCCTGATGGTCCTCCGTTTCCTCCCGATGCCTCGTTCTAAGTCCTAGAGACTTGGCTTTTGAAGTTTGAGCCCTGGCCTCAAATGCACGGTCCACTGCCTGTGCTATTAGGGTAGCTAGCAGATCCCCCGTCAATGCAGGAGGAGTGACCATTGCCTGCGACCCTGCAGGTGCTGTGGTTAGCATGGTCCTCGGGGTTTCCTGTAACCTCCGTGGGGAGGGGGATCGGGAGAGCGATGAGAATTCGCCTATCCCACCCTCTGTTTGGGACTGTGATGAGCTCCCTAATGACCAAATGGCCCGTGGGGATGAAGGGAGACCCAGCGGTAGATCAGGACCTATTCCCCCATTCTGCCTATTTTCAATTCTGGCCCTTTTCTGGGCTCTGTCGAACTCTTTTTCTAGGGCTTGGTGTCTTCTGATTGCCTGTTTGTCAGCCTTCTTTGATGACTTCCTTGCAGCCTTTCTAGGGGCTGCAGAGGATTCCGAATCCTCTGAAGCAGGTGCTCCAGAGGATGAAGGCGGGGCTCCAGTGGAGGGAATGATTGCTTCCTCCATTCTCCACTAACGCTGGGCCGCGATAGGGGGGACCCAGGTAGTAGGAGAGCTCCAACTTTGAGTAAGGACAGGCGCACTACTGGGGGCGTCTGGAACTCAGGAGCAGACTCTGCCAAATTGTCAGAGTTAGTCACTGTGCACGGATAAGAACAGGCACGCTAATGGGAATGCCTGGAACCCGGCTTGACTATGGTGGGTAAGGACAGGCACGCGACTGGGGATGCCTGGGACCCACCACTAAATCCAGAGGCGTACGGGCCACTAATGGGGGACCCGAAGTCTGGAAGGAGCCAAAGGCAACTAAACACAGTTAGTAATGAAAGGTTCTTATTTACTTTAGGTAGAAGACAGCAAGTCCTGGAACCAGTAGCTATGTGTCTGATTTGAATGTCTCTGAATGAATAATAGATGCTTTAGTACCCCAGTACTGCTTGCCTATTAATTCACTCCAGCGGCTGAACCTAGCTTTCTTAAGGAACTTTAACTCCCCTGTTTGGACAAAAAATATGGCCGCCGCTGCCAGGAAACTACTGCGCATGTGTTAACAAGGCTGCCTATGCCACGTGCGGTTGTAACAAAGAGCTGCGCGTGCTTCCAGCTGTGCAGACAATGGCGCCTCGTTTAAAAAATCCTGAGCAGCCTGGAGTGAAAAGACTGCTCCTTCGCACGCCAGCTGTTTCCCTTAATCAATCTCCCTCCCAGCATGCGTCCCCTTTGTCCTCCGCTTCCCTCGCTAACTGCTTGCCTTTCTGTCTTTTTTTTTTGTTTGTTTGTTTGTTTTAAACGCAAGGGGTTGCCCGAGCCTCCCCGTTTGTTTAAGGCGGCTGCCGGCTGCTGGAAGGTGGCTGGGATTGGTTAGGGAGGGGAGTTAGGGATTTCCCCCTTTTAAGTGGGGGTGGTTTCCCCGTAGGAATCTGACTTCCTGAGTTTTACAATTTAGCAAGGAAATTTTTGAGTGGTCAATTAAATTGAATTAAATTATCTCTAATTAACTTTTAAACTAAGCAATTTCAGCTACTAGAAAAAATCCCCCCTAATGGAAAGGAACTATACCTGCCCAGGAGCCAAAAGTTGTAGATGTCTCTGCATGGCCAGATCAGTCAAGACTGAAGGATCATGGTCCAAGACGGGGCGTGGCAACTTTGGCTGACTGATCTGATTGGCCAGGAATACAGTCTCAACCCACTGCGTGGATTATCCATCTCCAGTGCTGGAGAACCATGAATATATGAAGCGAAAATCCTTCCACAAGCATGGCGAGGGACTGCATTCACTTAACAATCCGTAAAATTGTTTAATGATTGCAATAGAGAATGATGGAATTGCGGTTGTCAGTGAAGCAGTGAAGACACATGGGCATCTCATCTCAATGAGTAAAACTCAAGTCCCAATTATAGTTTTTAAGGCAGGACTACTGCAGTTCCATATCATTCATTCATAATTGTTAACATTACATAAAATTCCTTATAAAGAAACCAGCAATATACAAACCTGTGCTTTGATGATTTGATATATATACCACATTCTCTTTACTTTTGGGCAAATCACCATACAGAATTATCTAGGGAGGGAGAAAAAGTACTTAGTTAGCCTAATTATATAAAAATAAATTTAAAATCAAATGTCAAATTTTGTTTTTTTCTTTTAAAGAAGAATAATGTTAATTATTGTTAAGATTCCCTTTTCCATCTCAGTGCATCATTGATCCACTGCTTAAATTATGTGGCATTTTACTCCACGTTTAAACACAAGAGTCTGAAACTAAAAAAGCAAAGGCGCTGACAGGCTTATTCTATGCTTCGACATAGTTTTAAATGAAAACATTTTAAAAATCATGTCTTCTTTTGCAAAAGTTATGAGGTGTATGCTTTTATAGTTAAGCCACCTTGTACTGCTATTACATTTATTAACAATTCTTAAAGATAGGCTCTTACTGTTACCATATAACTTGGATATTCAAATTGTCGCCAATGTATAATAAGAACGATTGAAAATGCTAACTCATGCAAAATAAACTGGAATGCCTGATCAGTTCCTCTGTAAATGGATTAATTAGAGAAGCTTAATCTTGTTGCTCTTTAGCACTCTAACCATCCCAAACAAATTTCTAGTTTCTTTCTCATTACAAACATTTAAAGGGATAATAAAGGTAACCCAAGAGTAAATGTGATACAATTCTTATTATAGTCTCCCTCATGCTGAAACTAAAGGATAGATGTTTGCATGTTGATAAAGAAAACCAGTACTATCAAAGTAATCCAAATTATCTTTCCCCAAAAGTCAGTTGGTGTACAGTAGTGCTTGAGGCACCAAGCTAGAAACTGGAACTCTGTGCAGTTCAGTGTCCCAATTTCTAGCTTTCCCGCCTTAGGTGCAAAGCTAGCTGAGCGACTTTGGACCAGTCCCTCTTTCTCAGGCCTAGGAACGATGCAATGACAATGCAAAACCTTGCCAAGAAAAGTGCAGGGAAACTCCAGGAGTGAATACTGACTTCAAAGCACATTTTTCTCTCTCTCATACACACACATTTACTCATGCTGTTAGAAATTTTCATACTTTGGCTACAAATAGAAAGATAGTGTTGAATGCCAATGGGGGAAAGGGGAAATACTACAGGAAAGGGACAAGTCCAAAATGACACAGGATAACAGGATGCAGAAACACTTGATCTTTAGATCATTCAAGCTTACTCTGTGAAGGGACCACATAACATCTGCCTGAGGGTCTTACTAAAAGGCACACCTGCCTATTGGCAATAGTCCTGAAGTGAGCAGCTGATTCTAAATATTTCTGCCTAAACAAATTTATAGTGTTACAAATGTTGCTGGTTTTAGTAATGCCCTACAATCTACTTACAACTCAGCTTCAAAGTTATAGCTGCTGCATCCCTCCCCTCACATACAATTGCTCATTCTTATGACCAACTGCAGGGATGCTACAATGCTCCTCAACCTATTTACCCCCCTCCACCCCCAAAGGCTTTTGGCCTGCTCCCAACCCAACCACCTCAGTCACCCAAGGTAGCCTAAATCCAGGTAACAGAAGCTACCAACCTGCAAGGGGCTATTACAGCTTAAAGGTCTCAGCCTGCATCCCACTCCAACACCCAAAGGACTTGGAAGACTCTGCCTGCTCCTCAGTCAGCTTCAGGGCCCAGCAACATTCAAGTTAAATTTCTGTTTTTTTGCAGGGGGGCCCAGTCAATGCATTGCCAGGATCAGCTTTTCTACAGAGGTTGCTCATGGCAACCAGGTGCTAGGACGCTCCATTCTTTAAAAAGGCTCCCCAAACAAATGGAGCCTCTCCAAACAAGTGGAGCTCCCCATGCACCAGTAACTTTGGCTGCCAGACTTTAGGCTCCCTTCGGTATATGAGTGGGAAGCTGGCCAAGGCTTACATCCTGTAACAGTCCCCTGGGAGTAGGCCAAAGGCATGTGGGGACCCCGAGAGGGGAAAAGTATGTCCAAATGCCTGCAGGGATCCTTAGGGGGAAGGAGCAGAGCATGGGGTATCTCAGAGGGTGGGGGAGGCCCAGAGCATGCCAGGACTTCCTTATGCCTGAGGTACCCCACAATTTAATGGCTGCATCAGGGAGAACCAGAAATTAGGACTGTAAGTGAGCTGGTCTGGCTTAACAGCTGTGACCACTTGTGACTGTAATGGGCAGGCTCCATTATGGTTGTAAGTCGAGGGCTTCCTGTAAAATTTTAATATCCTAGTTCAGGGCTTTTCATCCGGTGGTACTTTAGCACCTGGCAGGTGGTACATGGCCTCTAGCCCAGTGTAGCAGGGGAAGGAATGAGCTAAAGTAGTACTGCGCAGGCCTGGAGGAGATCAGCTGGAGCTGCAGGGCTCAGCAGAAGCTCCAGGACCTGTCCGTGCAGCTACAAGCTGGTTGGAGCTTCTGGCGCACTCAGAGGGCAGAGAGAGGAGGAGCAGGTTTTGGCGGGAGAGGGAGAGAAAAAAATACATGGAGAAAGAGAAGAAAGCTACGGCTTTGTGTGAGCAATGTGTGAGTGAATGAAAACGAGAGAAGCTTTTGCAAGCAAAGTGTGAGTGAATGGAGCAACAAAGAAGCTTGTGTGAACAAAGGGTGAGGGGGGCTTGCGAGTGAAGGGTGAGAGAAAAAGGGAATAGTAAGGGGGAGAAGGGAAAAAGAAAAGGCACTGACTTCTGAGTTCCACTGTTACAGCAGGAAGGAAGCATTAACACTGAACCTCAACTTTTTATTTTTCCATAATATTATAAACTAGCCATTTCTATAACAACAAATGAATCTAACCAGTAAAGCCCCAAATCCCCTCTCCTTTTTTTAAGTCATCACATTTTTGACAACTTGCTAAGGACTGGTGGTACTCGAATATTGTCATGTCCTAAAAGTGGTACAATCTGTGAAAAGGTTGAAAAGCCCTCTCCTAGTTGGCAGGGAGAAAATATAGATACAAAGAAAAAATAAATAAAAAGAAACAACAGCTTCCATGAAACATCCTAATGAGGCTGTGGGACTTTAAAAAAAAAAATTACCCCATCATTTTTATTATGAAAATTCAAGGAGGCAAACATACACAATACTCCTTCTCACATTTTTCCACTTCCTCCTCCTTTCCCTACAACACCCCTGTAAGGTATATTGGGCTGAGAGAGCATGGCTGGCACCAAATCACCCAGCTGACCTTCATGCCCAAGGAGGGACTAGAGCTCACTATCTCCTGGCTTCAAGCTTGGTACCTTAATTACTAGACCAAAGGTAGGCAACCCTGGCTCTTTTATGACTCGTGGACTTCAACTCCCAGAATTCCTGAGCCAGCATGGCTGGCTCAGGAATTCTGGGAGTTGAAGTCCACGAGTCATAAAAGAGCCAAGATTGCCTACCCCTGTACTAGCTTAGAGCCAAGATTGCCTACCCCTGTACTATTGCCTACCCATGTACTGGCTTTCTCACTATCATATATTCCAAATCCTTCCTCCCCCCAAAAAAACCCCTTCAGAACAGGCTCATTCTTTTGTTTCCAATGACATTGTTCTTTGTAACAGTGGCATATATGATCATGTTCACATAATATGCTGTAGTTTGCATCTCAGTATATTATGCAAATTCAGGAAGAGTCTAACATATGTAGAAAGTGATGTACAATTTCATTACCATGGCATTTAGTTAAATTCATTTATATAAGTATCACTTGCACCAACAGAGCATGCAAGCTGTTTTTTTAGAGATAAGCAGTTCATACTACTTCATAATTTAGGTGGGGTTATATCATAATCAAAAAACACGAGTTCTAAATGTATGGGGGAAAATGTAAGAAATAGAACTCTTTCCTATACTACTTACTGACATGCTAGGTGTTTGTGTGTTATATTTTGTTTTTTTGATGAACAAGAGTAATTTCAGTCATGTAATTCCCCACTTGCAATTTGAAATCATTGCAATCCAAGCACATAACAAACTATGAGGAATCGACATCAATGTTTATGTAGCTTTGAACACTTTACACTGCATCTTTGCAATATAAATAATTGAAATTTGTTGACAACTAAGAATTTTAATTTGATGAAATTAAAATTATTCATTAAAACTACAACGGAGTCTGTGGGAATGGAATAATGCAATAATTGCTGGCTATGGAATTCTGGGAGTTGAAGTCCACATGCCTTAAAATTGTCAAGTTTGGGAAACACTGGAATAATGCAACGCAAGTTGTAATCAAAAGTTGTAGCTCCTCTCCAGCAGCTGCTTGCAACAGTTCTGTACACAAGCAGACAAAAAGTTAAAGGGTCAGTTAAAAGCAAGTTAAACCTGTTGCTGATGCTATGTAACAGGAAAGTATTTTAATAAATCATATACATATTAAAAATTTAATGGCGTTTAATTCAGATTATTCAGCACATGTATTTACTCTGAAAAAATGGGGAGAAACTTTTAAAATCATTTTTGAGGAAAAAAACCTTTCTACATTTAGCTTAATTAAAGAAAACCCCTGTGCCCAAAAACTGCTTTTGGAGACAATTCTATTAGTGATATCAAAATGAAAGCAAAAAGAATAGTAGTTCTACATGGAGGGAAGTGTGTAGTGGGGTTCTCCAGGGCTCTGTTCTGGGCTCAGTGCTCTTCAACATCTTCATCAACGATTTGGATGAGGGGATAGATGGGGAACTCATCAAATTTGCAGTCGACACCAAGCTGGCAGGAATAGCCAACACTCCAGAAGACAGGAGGATCTGGACAGACTTGAACACTGGGCGCTATCTAACAAAATGAAATTCAACGGCAAAAATGGTAAGGTTCTACATTTAGGCAAGAAAAACCAAATGCTCAAGTATAGTATAGGGAGTACATTGCTCAATAGTAGTAACTGTGAGAGGGATCTCAGAGTTCTAGTGGACAATCACTTAAATATGAGCCAACAGTGTACTGTAGCTGTCAAAAAAGCCAATATAGTTCTAGGCTGCATTAGTAGAGGGATAGAATCAAGATCACATGAAGTGTTAATACCACTTTACAATGCCTTGGTAAGGCCACACTTGGAATACTGCATCCAGTTTTGGTCACCACGATGTAAAAAAGATGTTAAGACTCTAGAAAGAGTACAGAGAAGAGCAACAAAGATGATTAGGGGGCTGGAGGCTAAAGCATATAAGGAACAGTTGCTGGAATTGGGTATGTCTAGTTTAATGAAGAGAAGGACGAGGAGGGACATGATAGCAGTGTTCCAATATCTCAGGGGCTGCCACAAAGAAGACGGTGTCAAGCTATTTTCCAAGGCGCTTGAAGGCAGGACAAGAAGCAACGGATGAAAAGTAATCAAGGAGAGAAGCAACCTAGAACTAAGGAGAAACTCTCTGACAGAACAATTAACCAGTGGAACAACCTGCCTCCTTAAGCGGTGAATGCTCCAACACTGGAGGTTTTTAAGATGAGACTGGACAGCCATTTGTCCGAAATGGTATAGGGTTTCCTGCCTGAGCAGGGGGTTGGACTAGATGACCTCCAAGATCCCTTCCAATTTATGTATTATTATTATTATTATTATTATTATTATTATTATTATTATTATTATTATTATTATATTATTATTATTATTATATTATTATTATTATTATTATTATTAGTTTGAGTGGAGTAGCATTCTTCAGAATGATACTTTGCTAATTCAGGCATCAGCTCAACCAGATTGTGCAGAAAATCTTTAGGAACAAGTGTTGAGTTTACTATATGAAATGTGAAATATAAATCTAACAAAAATATATTCTAAGGTTCAAACTCCAAACCTGCATGTACACCACATACCAGACTGCTCTAACTAGATTATTGTGGAGATATTCAGTGAGTCAAAGGAAAATAGGGTTCTCAATCTGGACAGAAGGAAGGAACTTAGATTTTTAGGCACATACCTCTGCATTTGCTCACTTCCCTATCTTTTTTGCCAGCCAGCCCAGTCCTGATCAGGGGCAACAATCACTCAACTAGAATCAAGATTATTTATTATTTGATTTCTATAGCAACCCACCTCAACAAGTGATTCTGAGTACTGTACAACATAACTTATGTACACCAACATTTTTGCAGTCCATTACTTCTGATCCATTGTCTCTTTTCTGGGCAGGAGAAAGTGACAAAGTTCAAAGACTGAAAAGCAAACCAGTCCTTCCTCTGTGGTGCATCAATGATATTTGGGCCTTAGTTTTATGCTACACAAAAAAATGGCAGGAAGACCTAGAAGCAGGCAGCTGCTGTATTTGCTATCTTGCACAGGCACCTCCCTCCTTTATGTTTTGGGAAGTGAGAGAGGGAGAGCTGTGTCCACTGCAGAAATTAGACCTCATCATCTAAAAATACTCCTCTATCCCCGGTGCCGAAGAGGACCCTGCAACGCGAGGCCAAGACTCGCTTTCTTCCACTTGTCAATATTTGCAATGCTGCTGAGTCGGAACTGAGCACACATGAGGGTTCTGCCTTTCCCCGACTCTGCCCTGGGAGGTCGCAGCTCAACCAGGCCCCCAAAGCCTCCCCTGCCGGCTCCTTTGTTCGGGCCGGGAAGCCTGCAGAGGGACCTATCTCCATTTGCTCCCCGGCCCTTTTTTGCCCCCTCTGCCCAAACCAGTTGCAGGGACGGGCGGACTTGGAGGGTCGAGCGGGAGAATGGAGTCCCCCAGCCCAGCCCGCGAGCCGCCCTCACCTGCACGCCGGTGTAGTTCTCGAAGAAGAAGAGCACCATGCTCTGGTAGATGGTGTAGAGCCGGTCGTCCACCTGGTGGTAGAAGCGGGCGGGCAGCAGGGTCGAGAGCAACCGCCAGGCCCCCCAGGCCAGGATGTAGGTCGGCGCGGTGCCCATCATCACGGCGGCGGGCAGCACGTAGCGCATGGAGTAAGTGTGCAGCACCAACGACAGCAGCATCTTCTCTCCTCCGCCGGAGCTCTCGGGACAGGGCGCGCAATTCGGCTCAGCTCCCCACGCCGGTCGCCGCTGCACTCAAGCGCTGCCGCTTCTTCTCATCACCGCGGGCTCCGACGGCCGCCCAGGGAGAGGAGGAGGAGGAGGAGGAAAAGGAAGAGGACGGCCTCAACTGTCGGCCGCATGGCGCTCCGCAGCCCAGGCGGAAGCAGCATGGGCGGGCACGGGGAGAGGCCGTCGGGCGGAGCTCACGCAAGCCCTTGCCCTCATGCAACCGCCGCCATACCCCCCCCCCCCCACCGGCTGTGGCGCTTACTTTTTTCTCCCGCCTCGGTCGTCGGGATCCGTCGAGGAGACTTCCGGGACTTGGCCGTCCTTTCTTGGCCTTTGGCTTTGCTCGCCTCCCGTGGGGAGGCTTGTCATTTTGGGAAGGCGCAAATAACTGGCGAGGCAGAGACGGGAGGGGGGGGGGGCCGGCAGTCTGAGCCGCAAAGTCCAGAGTTAGGCGACTCGAAGTGACCCGTCTTGGCTTTTGGAGTAACAGTAGCCACTAAAGTTAGATTAAAGGAGAGAATAAAATGAAGAGTGAAAGCAGGAGCTGAAGGACCGGGAATGGTGGTGGTGGTTAGGGGTCGCATAGGTCCAGTCCTGAGCTCTGCTCTCATATCGCCGCTTTTCCAAACTTAATTTGCTCATTGGCTGCTGATCGGTCTTGCTGGTGTTAAAGAATTGGAAATGAAACAGCAAATCTGTCCTGGCAAACTTTGAGGCTCGCAGAGAGAATTAAGAGAATCAGTTTAGCCCAGCCCTAGTGTTTAAGGCACCAGGATACAATCTGAAAGATTTTTAGTTCTAGGCCCTCCTTAGGCATGAGCCAGCTGGAAGATCTTAGGCCAGTCAATCTCTCTCAACCCTAGGAAGGCGGGAATGGCAGGCCACTTCCATAATCTTATAGGGAAGTTTTATATACAGGTTATATACATTTATGTATAGTATACGGTTTTCATGTTTAACTTTTATGCCACCTAGAATTGCCTGTCAGTGAATTGGGTGGCTTCTAAATTTGATGTTTTTGTGTGTCAGTGTGTGTGTGTGTGTGTAAAATATCTTGGCAGAAAGTACCATGACAGATGGTACATCTGAACTTGACCCTCCTAGGGATTAGTTCATCCCATTGCCTCTTAAAACAATCTTCGCTCAAAGCCCTCAAAATTGGCTATATGCTGTCAAGGTGGTGTTGACTTTAATGACAACATAGACAGATTTCTCCTTGACAATCTTGTCAGCAACTGGTCCTTCTGATCTTCCAATGGTGCACCCATAACCACTTATCTATATGCCTTGTTGTTATGTATCTTCTTTTTTCTTTCCTACTTTTCTCAACATTGTCGACTTCTCTAAAGAGCCAGGTCTTCACATATTGTGTCCAAAAGATTATAATTTAAGCCTGGTCATTTGGTTGTGCATCAAATGAGAACTATGGGTTGATTTGTTCAATGATCTATTTTTTGTTTTCTTGGCCAGCCATGGTATTTTCAGGAGTCTTTTACAAAACTGAAATTTAATACCTTTAATACTTTTCCTATCCTCTTTCTTCAAAGTTCAGTTTTTTCCTTCCATTGACTGTCACAAGAAAAAACATTGAGTTCATGATTCTGATTTTTGTAGCCTGAATTTGGCATCCAAGGGCCTGTAAGTCCTTCATCACTACTGTACCAAGTCCTAGTCTGTGGCCCTTTTCTTCCTTTAGTCTCAATAGTAGATAGTTAAAAGGCAAAATCTATCTTCTGTTTGAATATCTGTATTCTCAATTCTAAGACTGATTGCTGTACTTATTGCAATTAATTTAATCTTAATTATATTTAATTTTTTTCACCTTGCTCCTTGTCTTTTATCACCAGAGTTTGCAGATTATTTGCATTTTCAGCCCTCAGAGTAATGTCATCAGCACAGCACATGTTGATTCTTCTTCCAGTTCCAAAACCTGACTCATCTTTTTCCAGTCTGCTTCCCTCAATATATATTCAGCATATGGTCTGAATAAATAAGGAGAGAGTACACATGCAGCCTTTGCTAACCAGGAGTCAGGCTTTTTTCACTATGTTCAGTGGGACTTTGCAAAACCAATGCACATGCATGAGGACAATACAGTGTTTTGAAATTCCCATTCTGAGCACGTTCTGCAGCTTGATATAATTGAGAGTCTTAGAATTATTGAAGCACATATTCTGTTGGTATTCTTTGGCTTTCTCAATTATCCAGTTTATAGCAGAATAATGTCTTTTTTCCTTGACCTTTTCTAAACCCAGCATGATCATCTGGCATTTCCTATAGAGGTCTATAATCTGTGCTGTATGATCCTAAACATTATTTTCTTATGTTCCAAATTCCCACTGTAATACTCTCTTTGCAGCTTCAGATTGTCTTTCCTGCATGGCAATATCAGCAATTAGACATCCCAAAGGCTTTAATTTAGTCTTGCAATAAACACAATTAGTAACCTGGAAGATCTTCATAGTACCATCTGATTTGAGTAGCATCTGTCTGTCTGTCTGTCTGTCTGTCTGTCTATCTATCTATCTATCTATCTATCTATCTATCTATCTATCTATCTATCTGTCTATCTGTCTATCTATCAACATATTTCTATGTTGCCATGATCAGAATTGCTCTTGATGGCTCATATCTGGCATTATTAGAATAAAGTAGTAAAATGTATATTTGTTTGAAGACTGCCCAATGCTCATTGGGATTCATAGGTCTGCATCTGTTCTAAGCAGTGATTTTATGAACTCAACCACTATTACTAAGGCAGCCTCCTCATTGAAAAGCTGTAGTCCAAGATTAAGAATGTGCAAAATATTCTAAGCTCAACATTTTTCCACGCTCAAAACACTCGTGTTCTAAGAATTTTTGTTTAAAGCTCAAGGTAAAACATGTTGTTTCTGTTTCATTCTCCAAGCAAAACCTGGCCATTTAAACCCCATTGTTCCAAAAATCTTCTGGATATCAGAGTGTTAGGATGGGCCAGTGGTTTTGAGGCTCATGAGTGAGTTGCTTTTTTACAGCCTAACCAATATAGTGATATCCCTGCTGCTATTGACTTTGACTGGTCAGGATGACAGAGGAGATGCAGAAGAGGTCTCCACGTAGGTCAGAGCACAGAGAGCCATTGTTAGACTTGCTGGAGCAAGAAGACTGCTGCAACTGAGTCGTTGCCATTGGACTTTTATTGCTTTTAAGTATTAAAATTACTGAAATAGAGAAGAAGAGATAAAGTTTAAATAGTGATAATAGGGTAAAGAAATAAATAGTAAATATAGTGCTTAAATGAACTAAATTTAACCCCCGCAACCCAATTAATAAACAAGGATAGATCAATATAATATGTATGTCAATGCTGCTAACATCGGATGTTCTGGCTTGACAACATAGGGAGATGTAGCTTTGTTTCTTTAACTTGTGTGTTACTTTTAGAGTTAGAATTAGTTGATGCTGGGCAGGGGAGCAGGAAGACTGCCTCTCAAGACTGCTTTGAAATAAGATAAGAATTTGGCTGGTTGTTAAACAGGAGGGAAATCTTACAATTCAAACTAATTGGAGAATGTGATTTATGACGGTTAATTAGAGGGAGGAACTGTGCTTTGATACTGTATGCATAGGGTAGAGGAATCCAGATTTCAGCTTGACCGAGTACATGCAGAAGCTATGCTCTTTTGATTAAAGACTCCTTATGGTAAACAATGCCTCGAGGTTCTTTGAAGAATTGCATCTGTCAGAACCATGACAATGTATACATATCTATGTTTAATTAATTCAGTAGTTGAGTTTATAATCTGAACCGTAAAGAATACCTGGACTTACTGATTTTTCAAAATTAGATATTTAATTCTTCTTTCTACAGGTCAAATACTAACTTTAATTTTAATCCTTTATATAATTGAATTGTTGGTTTTTGTTAAAGTGCAACATCTTCTAAAGTTAAAATTACTGGTAGTTTTGAAGCTGCTCAAGTATCTAGGTCAGTGATGGTGAACCTTTTAGAGACCGAGTGCCCAAAAACTGGCCCTGCCCCCACTCCATCCCCTGCCCCACTCCCGCTCAGCCCCATCCCCCACCCCACCTGCCCACAGGGCCACTCACTGCCTCCAGGGCCCGATGCAGATTGCCCAGACAGCCCAGAGTGCTATGGCAGTCATGCCCTCTGCCCGCACCCTGCAGCATCAACTGTGCACGATGGGGTGTGAGGGCAGAGTCTTGTCTACACTGCCTGGATGCCATGTCCTTGGCTGCGCTGCTCCACGTGGGCCACACTCAGGGGTGTCTCTCCTTCAGGGGGGCTGCTGGAGAGGAGGGGGTCACGGGGAAGCAAGGCTGGGGCAACGGCATGTGTGCCCACAACGAGGGTTCTGAGTGCCGCCTCTGGCACCCGTGCCATAGGTTCACCACCACTGATCTAGGTCATAATAATTGTGTGCATTGCATACAGTGAAGGTAAATCAATCTTCAAGAACAATGTTGCAGGTAAGCAAAGAGTGATGCAAACTTTGCTTTTCTCGGCAGTTGATTAAAGCTTTGCATTTGAAGCTATGATTGCAGCTTATGTGTTCTAATAATTAATACTGTACAGCAGCTTGGCGGCTTGGCAGCCCACCTGGGAGGCGAGAGGGGAACCAGGGCGCGTAAGCAATGTGCACAGAGTTCCACTCATGCAAGAAAGAAGAGAAGCCTTTGGGGCACAGTTTCATGCTCCTTCAGGCTTGTTCACGCCAAAAGCTTTTGCAAAGAGATGGAATGCCCAAAGCAGCGCAAGATCGCTCGCTGATTTGGAAACATGACTTAGCAAAGAGTAAAGCTGAGGGATGCTGGAACAGTTGCATTTTTTTCTTAGTCCCATGTGAAATCCTGGTAATTATTTTGAAAAGCCAGAATGATTTGGCACTAATTTATTTGCAGGACTGCCTACATCAGTTTGTACTATTACTTGCCAGAGCCTTGCAGTTGGTCTTAAGACATCCTCAATAATCCTACATTTGGCATCAAGATTTATTAAACTGACATATACAAAACTAGGCCCTCCTTCAGTAGTTGATCCATACATATAGAAGGCCCTTTCTGGGAAGATAAATAAATTATTTTTATCAATCCATAAGAAATGTGTTTATTTCAAGATGCTCTTTAAAATGGGGAGTTCTGTTTACTGCTGTCTTAATGTAGTCATACAAAGTCTTGGTAATTAATCTTAAAGTTCTCAAGTTTGGGACTGGTTTATTTGCTGAATGGCCAGCCTCTGTGACAGCCCTGAATTCAACCTTGGAAGGTCTTGATTATGACCTCTGAACTGAGAGATAGAGTTCCTTTCTGAAGAGTCCTGCTATATATCTGATTCTGTTAGCTTTTAAATACATTCATTTTCATGTATTGCTCAATATCAGATTGCTGTTTTTTTAAAATGTTACAATGTTTTGATAATGCATTGGGATTTTATTGACACATTGATTGCATCTGAGGTGGTTAACAAAACTTTGAAGAGGGCACCAAATGGTTACCTTAAAAGAAATGTTTGATCTGTGACCACAGGAGGTTTTTGAACTATTTAACTCTTTACTAGTATCTGCTGGTGTAATTGCAGAGAATGAAACCCCATTGAATAAACCTAAATCTGACTTACAGGTGGAATTAAAAATTACAGCTTACAAGAAGAAGATAGAAATAATGGATTTACAAACAAAAGATGATAACTTAAAAATTGAAAAACATGTAACAAATAAATAATATGAGATTTGGATTATTTATTCTAGATTTAGTAGAGAGATTGGAAGTATAAAGGGTATACATTGGAAGTATAAAGGGGCTTGAGAAAGATGAAGAAAGTTTTGAGAGAAAAGACTATGAGAAGGCGGATGCTAGAACTTTGAGGATTTTAAAGAAGTACAGGAAGAAGAAAGAATACAGACTTGATTTATTCGATCAAGGTAAAAAAATGGGTTATTATTTGAGGCAAGGCTAACGGTTTCTTGATTAGGACTGAATAATGTTGATTAATATTGGTAATGTTTATTTGCTTTTTGAGTGAGACTGGATTTTGATCTACTACTACTAATACTACTACTACTACTACTAATAATAATAATAAAGTTGGAAGGGACCTTAGAGGTCATCTAGTCCAACCCCCTGCTCAGGCAGGAAACCCTATACCATTTCAGACAAATGGCTGTCCAGTCTCTTCTTAAAAACTTCCAGTGTTGGAGCATTCACAGCTTCTAGAGGAAGGTCGTTCCACTGATTAATTGTTCTAACTGTCAGGAAATTTCTCCTTAGTTCTAGGTTGCTTCTCTCTTTTATTAGTTTCCATCCGTTGCTTCTTGTCCTGCCTTCAGGGGCTTTGGAGAATAGATTGACTCCCTCTTCTTTGTGGCAGCCCCTAAGATATTGGAACACTGCTATCATGTCCCCCCCTTGTCCTTCTCTTCATTAAACTAGACATACCCAATTCCAGCAACCATTCCTTGTAAGGTTTAGCCTCCAGTCCCCTAATCTTTTTTGTTGCTCTTCTCTGTACTCTTTCTAGAGTCTCAACATCTTTTTTACATCATGGTGAACAACTGAGGAGACTGAAGTGAGGATATGGAGAGATTTGTTGAAAGGGAAAGGAAGGATTCAATGTAATATAATTTGTGATGTTTGTGTTATTTTTGGTAACACTTATGGATTTCTGTTTCTCTAATGGGGAGATGAGATTCTAGTCATGGTTAACAGAAATTGGGGTGATATATGGAATGAAGAGAGATTTGCTTATATTTTAATGGGTCCAGTAATAAGTTCTTAATGTAGGTTATACTTACTGGAAATGAAAGAGGTTTCTCTATCATTTTTTCTTCTTTTTATGCTCCTTTTTAATTTTAACTTTTTTTAAAAAAAATATCTATTTTTGTAATTGTATAAGTTTGACTTGCATAACTTTTAATAACAATTATTGGGGAAAAAAGGTAATGTTTTGTTTACAACAATACCTAAAGTAGCATAAGCCTTGGTGACAAGCTAGGAGGTTGTAATGTCATGAACAACAATAATGCACTTGGGAGGGGAGGGCTAGCTCTGTCATGGGTAAGTGAGCACATCACAACTGATGTGTTTAGAAAAGATTAAAGGCTTAGGCATTGTGGTTTTAGGTAGGCTGCCTCTGAAGCCACCGAGGCTAAGCAGAGATAAGAAGGGAAGGGAACTGCACACAAGTGTCCATGCTCATAAAGCAAAAACAGATGAAGAGAATATGGGATAACTCATTGCCTTATGTCTGCATTGTTAATAATTAGTGTTACCTTTTGAATTAGACATTTATAAGAGAGTGACAGGGGATAGCCAGAGTTGACCACCATCCATCTCTGCCTGCTTCCTGATTAGTGCTACTGTAATAAACAATTTCCTAATCCCTCTAGAAGGGTCTTCCTGCCTGACTTGGGAACAAACATATTAACTTCTAATAGTAATTTAATTTTATAGAGGTGAATGTGTTGGGTTGTTTTTGTGACTGTGTTATGTGTTTGTGCAGTATTGCAAAGTTTTAGAAACACTTAACAAGTCCTCCCTCATTCCATTTGTGAAAAGACCAACTGCCTTTGATTTTCCCTTTCTACAATCAATTTCTATAATGACAATTCCATGCAATGGTTAAGTCCTTGAATTAATGTGGAGATACAAAACCATGGCTCAGCTAAGTAGCAACACCTAGTCCAACTTACCTTATCTGAAAAATAATAGGATAGGATCTAGATCAGTGCTTTTCAAACTTGGCAATTGTAAGATGTGTGGACTTCAACTCCTAGAATTCCTCAGCCAACATCCACAGCAGACGTCCACAGATCTTAAAAGTTGTCAAGTTTGAAAAACACTGATCTAAGACCTTTCTTCTTCCTTTGTAGCTCTTTTTCTATTACACACCTTAGATTATAAACCATTACAATACACGGGGATGTACTTGGGAAAAAGAGAGCTATAAATGTAATAAGCAAATAATGACTAATCTTCCTTCCTTTTTCATTTGCTAAATTTGACTTAGGCTTTAAAACAGTGGAGAACATTTTCTTCTTAGTTCCAAGATGATCTGGGCAGAATCCACCCCACTGAGGCCATTTTAATGGCAGGAGGGAAGGAGCAACCATTTCTTTCACAATTTCCTTTCCTAGATGTAAAAGAGCAGATTGTTTTGCAACATGTCTGCAGTGCAGTTTAGTTGACTTCTAAGCTTTTGCTAAACATTGAAAACAAGGGAAGTTTGTTAAGTATAGGAATGTCTGCAGAATGGGAAGTCAAAAAAGGCAAGATGAGACACATTAAATGGTGTGTTTATGATTGTACAGTGGCTATTGTCATCCTGATTATTTTGACATGCCTCTGCAATCAAGAATGTAGTATCAAAATTTGACTTTTTTTATAGCATGGAAAGCTCTGGAAACTGGAATATCTGTAGCCAACTGTTTGAACCTTTCCTACCTGATTTTGAGACCAGCATCACAATGCTTTAATAATCATTGCATGGCAGATGGATGCACCAGATTTTTAAAATGATTTAATGTTGGCCATGATTTGGAGTACATTCAATGGATCTGGTCTAATGGCAAAGATGGGTCAGTATTGTTTCTTTATGACAGATGAGAAAAAGAGGGTTGCCTGCTACAGGGGTGAATCACTGCAGCATTAGGGTTTAGCACCTTCTCAAACCAGTATCACGGAGCTTAATGGACTAATAAAATCTTTTATTCATTTAATAATTTGGCAATTTAATATTCTATTTACAAAATAGTTTTATAATTAGATGGGATAGTTTTAAGTATTTTTGTTTAAAAAAATTAATATTCTAGTAGTTGTGTTTACAGTGTATTTAGTTTGCTCCATTTTATTTCTTCTAGTTTGTTTAGTGATTTTAAATATTGTTTTGCCCAAACAGTGTAATCCTGTAGCATCAATAACAGTAGACAATTCTAGGCAGTGATCACAATGAAGGAGTCAGTCTGTTTATTTTCTAATTGGGCCTAATCCAAAATATTTTGCTCACAGGTTCAATTAATGTTATGATAAATTTGAACAGACAATTCAGTGGGAATGCCTTCTTCTGACAGGGGAAGCAGACTATAAGTAGACAGAGCTTCATTTGTTCGTATGATTTCTTGGTGGAGGTACAAATAAGACCAGGCTTTGCAGGTTGGTTTTGACATTTTGATATGGAATTACCTTTACAACTTTTCAGATATTGTATATGAGCTGCTGTGGGGCAGAATGTTGGAAGGGAAGGGCTAATTGCCTAAAGGCAGTATAGAAATACTTTAGCTTATTTGCTTCCTATTTGCAGATCTTTAATGGGAGAAAGAGAAATTACAGAATAAACTGTTCAAGCAGTAGATTAGATATGATGAAGGATAATGGAGGAAGGAAAAGGAAGGAAAAATAAATAAAGAGAGGCTGAAGTGGCGTTAGTTGTAGGCAGAGCACCATTTGCTGCAGAAAGATTAGGCATGAAGGTTGGGGTTAAAACTGTCTTCTTTGTTTTGAACTGCAGCAGCAACAGGATTTTCTCCCAGCTGGAGTAGAAGTGAAAAGAAATACTGTGCAGTGCAGTATTTTTTTTTTTGAGAGAAAAAAAAAACTTCATTAAGGTGGGTTTCTATTATATAGAAAAAAATTGTCCGTGGAATAAGATACTTGAAAATATTTTAGGATGGAGTGAAAGCAGTCCATCTAGCAATGCCTTTTCAAATTCAGTGTTTGTTCCTTTTCTCTTTTAATACTTTAACTGAAATTTTTAATCTCCATAGTAAAAAACTAATACAAACTAAACTGGAAAGAAAAAGTTCAGAAGCTCTAGAAAAAAGAAAAATAACCAAAAAAACACTGAGCGTAAGCTAATATAACCTTTCACCCTCTTTTAAAGTTACAAATAAAAATGCTTTTATCCCCATAGTCTAACTTTAATTTAGGTCCAGAAATTGATCTATTTTCAATCCCGTTTTAGCAAAAACTCCATTAGGAATGGCTAGAAATATTAAATTTATTCCTGATCCAATTCTGTAACTTTATATTCCTTCTTTGCTTTTCTTAATCTTAGAAACATCGAAGAATATTGACCTTTAAATCATTCCAATGGCATCTCAGTATTTGATCTTTCATGAATGTTTGGCATTTAAGAGGGGTCTTTAAAATTTATCCATTGAAATCTCTGTGCTTTCTGAAATTTTAGTTAATTAACATTTCAGTTCAATTAAAAAAGAGCCCTCTTTAAAATAAGAAAAGGTTATAGCCAGCTTTTAATGCTATTCTGCCTTTGGTTGCCTCTAGTGTCCATTTTCAATATTTATCTAGCTTCTGTTCTAATATAGATTGTGACTCAAGACATCTCAAAAAGAACAACAAAAAAACAGACACTCCCAAACAATCAATATAATTAAAAAACAAAAGCCTTAAAATGTGATTAAAATAATTTAAACTCTAATAAAAACAAGAGAGCACGTTCTGAGCTTACAAACAGGACAGCCATTGAACCCTTCCATGGGATTCCCCAGGGCTGATGTCAAGACCATATTTTAGGGGCTTTCCTGTTAAGCCGTGAGGTAGTCTAGATCAAAGGTCCCCAATCTTTGCGGCTTGGGTGGCCTGGCTTGGGGGGGGGGAGAAGAAGGGAACTGGGCTGCACGAGTAGTGGGCCAGCGCACATGTGCGCACATGCACAGCTCCACTCATGCAACAGAAAAGAGAAGCCTTTGGTTTCACACTCCTTCAAGCTTCTCTGCACCAAAAGCTTTTGCAAAAGGATGTAAGCACTGAAGCAGTGCGAGATGGCTCCCCGAGGCCTTTTGTCTGTTTGCAAAAGCTTTTGGCAGGAAGATAACAATACCATATTTTATGTGGAAATGATTTTCGCAGACAGGAGGGAGGCTACAGATAAGACAACTGACAGGTAAAAGATGTCTCAGTCCACAAAAGGGGGGCTGAATGGGGAACATTTCAAAAAGGATCCTTCCTGTAAGAAGAAAGGAAAGCTTTCCTGCTAAGCCATGAGGTAGTCTAGACCATTGGTTCTTAACCTGGGCGATATTGCCCCCCCAGGGGGCAATTTCATTTTTCAGGGGGGCGATGGAACGAAAAGGGGCGACACGGGGGCAAAGGAACAAAAAGGGGGCGATATGGGGGTGATGGAGTGAGAAGTTTGGGGGACACTTTTGAGCCTTCCCTGCGGCTCCGAGCCTCCTCTGCCATTTGCAGAGAGAGACAGAGAGAGGCACTTGTGCTTCTCTCTCTCTCTCTCTCTCTCTCTCTCTCTCTCTCTCTCTCTCTCTCTCTCTCTCACACACACACACACACACACACTGAGTGGAGGAAGAGGACTGGCAGACCAAGGGCAAAAAGAGAGGGAGGGAGGGAGGGAGGGAGACAGAGAGAGAGAGACCCTTTTGACATCTAAAATGAAGATAACACTGAAGATATATATATATAATAAAGGTAAAAAAGGATAAAGTATATGCAGTGTTATCTTCATTTTAGATGTCAAAAGGGTTTTGCGGCTCCCAGTGTTTTGTTTTCAGTGGTCATTACATTTAAGTGTCTTGAATAAATAAGATAATAACGAAATACACGTATCACGAACTTTGGGAATAAAGTGATAGGTGGCACTAAACTTTTTCACACAGTTGAGATATGGGAAAAAGACTGGAAATGTTGTGATTGAGAGGTTATGATTGGGGGAGGGGGGCGATGGCAACTTCCTCATTGGTTCAAGGGGGCGATTTGTTCAAAAAGGTTAAGAACCACTGGTCTAGACAAGAAGAACAACCAGAAGCACTAGCTCTATCTTTATTGTAAGGTTACATTAACAGAATCTCACAAGACTGATAATATTTCTCTCCCTCCTTTCTTCTTACACACTGGAAAACTAGGAAGGATCCCTTCGAAATATTTCCCATTCTGTCCCCCCTTTTGCGGGCTGAGACATCTTTTACACTCCAGCTATTCTATCTGCAGTCTCCCTCCTATCTGCGAAGGTCATTCCCACATCTCCACCCCCCCCCCCGAAGGCCAATAGGATTGGGGCCAATCTCACCTCGGAGGGAATGATGCTCCATACAGCAGGCGCCATGGCAGAAATGGCTTCCCTCGATCCCACCAAAAGAAGCTCCTTGGCCCACAACACGTCCCTCCCGTTGTTATAAGTACAGAAAAGAAGTAATAAGTGGTAAACAAAGAACGTTAAAGGCATGAGATAAGAAAATGAAACATAGTTAAAAGTAGTTTATGCTCTAATTCCCTCAATGTATTTTTCATAATGGTGACTCACTTGTTTATTTAATTCACTCAGCACCATGTGTTTATTAGATATCCATTTGCACTGCATTCAGTTTTATTTGTCCTGAAACAACCACCCTCTCTTCCTTCTACACAGCTATTATCTCTTTTGGCAAAACTTTGCTTCTCACAACAGACCGCTTGCTACCTACTATCTTCCTGTCACCATTGGCACATCTTAAACTTTCTTCATCCATTTCCAGTCTCTAGTAAATATTCTACGAAATTACTTCAATTCATGTATTTGATTTATTTATTTATTTTGTTCATTTAGGTAAAACTTACTTTTCTTGTCTTCTTGACAAGAAAGTTTTCTTGTCAAAGCCCCAGTACAGCAGTCTTGGGTTTTGTTACATACATTTTCAGATCCATATTTCTTGTTGCATCATATCTAATCTAACATTCATGCAGATCATTTGGATTCTCAGCCTAAAACTGCATTACTCACATGCAAGAATATACACACGTATGTACCTTTAGCTAACACACTTCTAACATTGTTTCAAGCAATTCTTATGCATGTACCAATAAATACATCAAATAACCAAAGGATCAAAGCATATCCTGTCTTACTCCCAGTTTAATATTGCCTTTTGCTAAAATTTCCCTTTATTCTTATTCATGCCTTGCTTCCATTATGTATCAACCAATATTCAGTAACCAATATTCAGCTGCACATTTATGTAAAATATTGCATAATTCAAGACTATTCATTTAATCTATACTTTCCCTAAAACAATTGCACAATAAATTTTCTCAGATTTATACATTGAAGAAGAACAGAAATATGATATGTGCACCATGCCAGGCATAAAAACTTTCCCAAATTTTCCTCATTGTCATCCCTGAAACCATTTCAGCCAGAATTGTATCAAACTCTTTCTCAGGCACATTAAACAAACTATTTCCCTTGTAGTCTCTGCATTTACTTGTTAGATTTCCATTTCTATGGAGAACATAGCAGTATTCTTCCATTGTCAACAATAGACACCGTTCTCATGCACACCTGAAACAAGTTGCATTGTCAATCTATAAGCAAACCACACTCATATTTTAACATTTCTCTAGTCTAGGTAAACTATCTCTACTTGCAGCCAAATTCTCAAGAGATTTATGACTTGGTTTTTCTGCAAGGTTGTACACATTTTATTAGAAATAAATACAGTAATGGATTATATTAAATTTATCTATTTTCTAGCTTGCAATTTATCAGGAAATCCAAAACTTGCAAAATATGTCTGAGAAATCCAAACTGACCTATTTCAATGGTAGAGGACGAATGGAATCCGTACGCTGGCTCTTAGCAGCAGCTGGAGTTGAGGTTTGTTTCTTCTATTTTTGTCAGCCTTGTAAGATAGACCAGTCAAAGGAACCAAATCCACATAAATCAAGATTAGTGTCAGCGTTCAAAATTCAAGAAGGACACATTGTGATTCTTCCAAGAAGATTTCCTTTTTCTTCCTCACCCATAGAGAGAATCTTGCCAAACTAAAGCATGCTAACACTTCCCTAAAGCACTTGGAACTATTGGGCGGGAGACATGTTAACCCTCTTTTTTCCCATACAAACTACATATCTGAACTGAGTTGTTGCTTGTTCCTCTGGAACACCCCCCCCCCCAGGAATCCGAAGCACATCCCCATCACAAATAAGTATTGAATTTTGCAACTCTGAATATACTTCCTCTTCCCTCACTTCATCTTTGTGTGAAGTAGAGCAAGAACTCAGACATTAACTCAGATTGGTTTTTTGGAACAGGCTCAAACCCTGTTTATCTAACCGTTGCTCTGGTAGCAGCTCTTTCCCCATCCTTCAACGCCATTATCTCTTCCCTCCACAGTGAAGCAAGATGAAATTGGGGCCTTTTTTTGCCTTGAGATTTGATCTAAAGTTTTCTCAATTGACCACTCACATGGGATCATTCTGGAGATGGGTAAAGGACTCAAGTATCCTGCCAGCACACACGCGCGCGCGCACACACACGCACACACACATACACACACATTCTTTTTTTCCTTTTGTTCTTATAGCAAGTACCAAATCTAGATCACAAAGGTGTGGCTGAATCTAGGTGGGAGCAAAATGTTTCCTCCATCCTTTGGCTGCCATCCAGTGGTCATTGTTAGTTTTGCAGCTTACATCTGGTAGCCCTACTCAAGGGTAGGCAGAGGCCAAATCTTTCCCCTGATTTGGGTCAAAGGAGTCGAGGTTTGGAAGGAGTTAAGAGATGAGATGAAAGAGTTAACTTTCCCCCCATTGAACCAACTTTTCTCATTTGGGGGATTATGAAGCCCCCAAAGGTATTTTAAGCCGAGTTTTCAAAATTCTGTACCCTGTGATACAAAGTTAAAGCAGTTTTTTCCCCTTTTTCCAGTTTGAAGAAATATTTTTGGAAACAAGAGAACAGTATCTGAAATTAATCAAAGGTAAATACAGCAACTATTCTTTAGCTATGATCACGGAAAAAAGTTTGGTAAATGACTTGAGGACTTACGTTTGGGTGAGATCTGGGTGACTGCAGAGGGGGAGGGAATCAAAAAAGTTCAAGATGAAAGCAACACGATTTAAGCCCTACTTCGTTTTTACATGCATTGCAGAGTGGGGGAGCATTGATCATTCATTCATTCATTCATTCATTCATTCAAAACATTTAAATAGTTGTCCATCTTCCAACAAACTATGGGTGGCTCCCAATCAAAAGTTAAAACAACAGATAAAATCATATCGAAACTATAAAACTAAACAAATTAAAGAATAAAAACATTAAAAACAACAGTGAGCTGGTGTCAAATTGAACTTCTAATGTGCAATTATTCAATCTTCTCCCAGCCCTTAGCTTTATAGAAGATTAAGAAGGTGGAGGCCTGCCAAACCTCAGGAAAAAGAGGGTTTCAGAGGGCAGAGGCTACCATAGAAAACCATGAGGTCACAGCTGCCTTCTGGGCTTTTTGCTCCCCGCCCCCTGGCACTCATGGATCCTTTGAATGGGGTAGAAAAACATAGGAAAATAAGCTTAGTGAGCGGGAACTTTAAACCGTTGCCAAAGGGAAGAGGATGGAGAATATACAAAAATAAGACTTTTGGGAGTTGCATTCCTTGTAATTTAGTGTGAATTTGTTTTCTACCTTCTTCCAATAAATACACTACTGTCTATCATTAACTATATCTACAGTTTGACAGTGTTACTAGCATCTCTTCAATCCCTGCTAAACTCTTCTACCAAGAAATAAAATATTACTGCTGGTGATTAGTATTGTCAAAATGTGTACTTTTTACAGTACCAAAATGATTTCCAAGGACTCCTTCGAGAATTTTAATTTACACTTAAAGTTTGTTTTGACTCCTTCGAAAAGAAGGAGTCAAAACAAACTTTAAGTGTAAATTAAACTCCTAGTTTGGCTGCCTAAGCTGTCATTTCTATGTTACTGATGGCCCCAAGTCATAAACTCTTTCTCTGAAATACCTGAATGAGACTGAATTCAAGTGATTGGGATTTAGAATGAACCACTGAATTGTATCACCCCATTTTTGAACAATGGTTTTGCTTAGACTATTTAGTTGGCATAATTTTGAAAGGAAGATTCATAACATAATCTTAAGACCTGCTCACTTGAGAATTTCAAGTTTAGGTTCTTCCAGAGAAATATGTGAATCTGATGAGATGCTGAAGTTGTTAGCAATATTTAAAATCGGACTTCAACTCCCAGAATTCCTGAGCCAGCCACGAGTCATAAAAGAGCCAAGGTTGCCTACCCCTGGTCTAGACTGATAGTACATATAATGTGCTCAGCATAATTTTCTGGAGGAGTTCCTGTACTTGCTGCCTTCCCTATTGTGCCTTTCTATATGGGACTCTATGGTTTTACCAATACAGTTAGAGAATAGCAGAGAGAGGGATGCTATCCCGTGAAGGCAGAGCACGTTCTCAAATCTGCAGCTGTCACCATCAGGAACTGCCTCGGAGAATCATTGTTGCTCTCCTCTCTCTGTCCACCGTGAGAAAAGTCACCTCCAACAGGCAGAAGAGAGTGTAGTGCTTGTTCATCTGTGGTCTACATGAAAAGACAAGTCATTTGCATTCACATGTTGTATAATGAGTGGCCTGCTGCAACCTGCATTCTCCTCAGTTTGGCTTTGTGAGCCACATCAAGAAGCAGAATGGTGAAGTTGCCCCAGAGAAGCAGATCTTGGGAACTGGCAGCAAAGGATTGGCAGAAAAAGTGATGATTTTCCAAGGTAGTCGCTAGCCAGGACATGCAGTGGAGAAATCTTTGCCAAGAGTGCAATTTGCTGTGTATCTGGAGCAGGTGGATGTTTCATTTTAATCAGCTGCTAAAACCAAGGACGCTGGGCATGTCTCATCATGTCCAAACATCAGATAATGCAATGGAAGAGAATATTTGTAGCTCAGGGGTGAAATGTGGAATTTTTGGTGTCCTATGAGGACTCCCCGCCCTAGATAATGGTTTGTGGGTCCTGCATCATGCAGCTTTCTTAACCAATTGTAAAGCTTCCCTCCCTCCCATCCAGTTGTTCAGAAGGAAATGTGAATCAGAGATAAGGGGCAAGCACGCATCAGTTCACTGCTTCTTTACAATAAACAAGGATAAGGTGGGGAACGTGGGAGTGGCACTTTACTGGTAAATTAGGTTGAACATGTTTTACCTGTCGAAATTTGAATATGAGTGAAATTTGAGAAATAGGTGAGCAGATGATCTGTGCAAGATGTTTGTTGTGCACATGGCTGACTTCTTAACAACCAAAGCTCATGCTTTATGCAATTTTATAATAGTAATAGAAATCTGTGTGGGGTATGTGTGCATTGCTGTATAGAACAGGGGTCCCCAACCCCCGGTTGTGTGCATTGCTGTATAGAACAGGGGTTCCCAACCCCCGCTATGTGGATCGGTACCGGGCTGCTGCATGCCAACAACCAGTCTGCAGAAACAAGCAAAGCCCCAACCATGGGATGCCAGCAGCACACAAAACCATGCCCCCTCTGGTCCTTGGAAAAAACCTTCTCCACAGAAGCTGTCCCTGGTGCCCAAAAGGTTGGGGACCTTTGGTATAGATATGTATATTCTATTGCATTGTCTGGTGATTGGACAGGATGAGAAAAATTAATTCATTGGTTTTAGCCTGGCTTTAAGGTATCTGAGGAAATGTCTCACCCCAATGGGATTACAGAACGGACCTTGGGGGTCTTCTAGTCCAACCCCCTACTCAAGCAAGAAACCCTGTATCATTCAGACAAATGGCTGTCCAATTTCTCCTCAAAAAGCTCTGGTGTTGGAGTACCCACAACTTCTGGAGTCAAGTTATTCTACTGGTTAATTGTTCTCACTGTCATGAAATTTCTCCTTAGTTTTAGGCTGGATGTCCATCCAACCATTTCCATCCATTACTTCTGGTCCTGACCTCCATGCTTTGGAGTACAGGTCAACCCCCTCCTCTCTGTGACAGTCCCTCAAATATTGGAAGATTGCTTTCACGTCACCCCTAGTCCTTCATTAGACTACTAGACAAACCCAGTTCCTGCAACTGTTCATTGTATGATTGGCTCATCCCACTTGCTCCAGCAAAAAAGGCCTACTTTGGATCCGGTCTGCCAAAAGAATTTCAGCTGGCAGGATCCAAGAAAAGATCCTTTTGCTGTGGGCCCGCCTTTTTGCCTATTCTCCCGATAGAGGTGAGGTCAGGTGCCACACACCTGGCCTTCCCGAACAGCCTGAAAACATGGCCCCCCTATAAAGGCACTGTATACAGGGGATGGCTGACGGGGCAGAGATGAGATCCCCACTTGCATGTCACTTGTCCCTCTTGGTTTTCAGTCTTTATTTAGTCCTTCTGAATTTTCATCATTTTGTATTATCTTTTTAACCTTTTTATCATATTGTAAGCCCCCAGAGTTGCTGCAGCAGTGAAATGGATGGCATATGCATTGAATGGATTAATAAAATAGTTATAAATGTTATGGAACAGGCCAAGATGTGGAAAGGGCTAGAGCAGTGGTTCTCAACCTGTGGATCGGGACCCCATTTGGGGTCGAACGACCATTTCATGGGGTCGCCAAACAATGCAGTCTGCCATTTTTTCCCCCTTTTCCTTAGCTGTGCTACTCCCTTTTATTCTATTGGCTTTTGAAAGCCAATAGAATAGACTCTCTTGAATAGAGTCTAATTCTATTGGCTTTCAAAAGCCAATAGGAATTGTCCAGGCTGTCTCTGCCCTGCTGAGTCCGCCAAAAGTCCCATTCTGCAAACGGTGCTGCACCAGTTGAGTAGTCCTCGACTTACAACCAGTTGAGTAGTCCTTGACTTACGACCGGTTGGGGGTCGCGGCATTAAAAAGGTTGACAACCACTGGGCTAGAGTTATGATTCCTAATAACAGATAGTATTCTCTTTTTCTGAGCTTGTCAGGGTCTCCTTCAAATCTGCAACATTTGGGATGCAGTTTTTGTTTTATTCTGCATAAAGAACTATTATATTTGCTAGTTGATTAAATTCAGTCTAGAAGATAGGTCATATGCTAGCATCCATCTAGCATACTGCCTCTGTAAAATTACTCTACTGCAACCTAGACCTGGTCAGTGATGCTGTGTTTTCCTTTCTTTTCTCTTCTCCCCTTTCCTACAGGTGGATACTTGCTGTTTGATCAAGTCCCCCTGGTGGAGATGGATGGGCTAAAGTTGGTCCAGACCAAGGCTATTCTCAATTACATTGCGGGGAAATATAATCTCCTTGGGAAGGATCTGAAAGAACGAGCACAGTACAGTATTGTGATTCATCATCTTAGATTTGATCCAAAGTCTCTGCCCTAATATTACTGCATTCCCACAAATCTCACCAATGTGCATTGGCTATGAATGAGAAACAATTCTTGCAGGCCAAGAAGACAAGCCTTTTAGATCATTGGTTTCTGGTGTGATGTATATAAAATAGTCCTGGAGCCTCTTGTAAATGTTTGGCCAGTCCCATGTCACCCATTAACGTTCTACTGGCACATGCTCCTGATTTTTGCATCTAGTTGTGAGAAGTTAAATGGAGCAGCATTATTGGGCTTGTTGAGAGAGAGCATTGAAAGGTTATAACATCTTAGTAATAACTGTCCGATCCCTACTCTGTCCCGTCATCATACATCTTTGCACATTGGAAGCTATTAGGCTTTCTAAAAATGGCAGTTGTTTCCAGGAAAATAATTTGAGTAGTTGCCACACCTATCCCAAAATGGCCTTCTAGGATTAGGGCATCCTATTAGAATTTTTTATTTACTTAAAATTAATTATATGCCTTTTGTTATGTATGATTATATTTATTCCTGCAGCATAAATTTACTCTACTATTTATTGTGTATGAAGATTCTCAGTCATCCAGGTTATGGTTGTCTCAAATGTGCTTTTTAAAGAGGCAAATGGACTTGCTTATTTTTCTTCGAAGACATTTCGCTTCTCATCCAAGAACCTTGTTCAGCTGAAAAAGGAGCTTTGAAGCTTCTTGGATCAGAAGCAAAATGTCTTCAAAGAAAAACAAGGAAGTCCAGTTATCTCTTGAAAAAGCACATTTGTGTCTACTATTTATTATTTGTAATTTATTTTACTAGGAAAAATTAAAAAAAAAGACTCAATACATCATACAGTCAATTAAATGTCCATACTAAACACCATTTAAATCTCAATGGTAAACAATATACGAGGGCGAAATAAACCTCCATTTGGTGTATAATAAAAGTTCTGTATCTGCATCTGTCATTGATAACCAAATGGAGGTTTATTTCTGAATTGCCCTCGTAGTATCATAATAACTAAATAAATCATGCAGCCAAAGCGCAAGATAGCCAGAGCAACAGCTGAAAAAGAGCACTGTCTGGTACTAGCAGAGGTTTCTCCTGGGAAGAATGTGCCAGATGGGCCAATTCAGAGAAATCTGTATGAATCGTGGAGGGGATCAAGAGTCAAACCAGGATTTTGAATTTCATGTGGAAATCTAATGGCAGCAGTGGAGTTACCAAATCACGGGTGTAATCTGCTCTTGGTGAATAATGTTGGCCAGTAATCAGACTAAGGCATTTTGTACAAAGTACAGCTGATGTGTGATTTTTCAGAGCATCCCCCACATGCAATTAACTGTGGTAGTCTAGTTGGAAAATGATGAGCTGCCATTGCAATTTTTTTATGATCCAGGTAGGGCTATGACTGACGTACCAGCCAATGAATCCAAGACAAGTGTTAAATCCCGCCTCATGCTTCATGGACACCTCTCTATCCCTCCCTCCCCATAAAAAAAGTGCATTTTGAAAAAACTAGTTGGTTAAATGCCAAGTTATAACATTATGTGTATTTTGGCTTTCTACCTCAAGCCACTTGTACAGCATGCTTTTTTACAAGGATGTCACCTTTGACTTCTTGCATAATTTGGCCGTCTGATTCTATACATTGGAGCCATTAACTTTTTTAAAAAACCCTTTGCCATTACCTTTGACCTCTCATAGGGGAGCCCAGCTTTTTCAAAAGAGAATAAATCAATTAACTTCCATGGTGCAGGAGCAATTTACTATTCTGGACTGCTATCCAGTGGCCTGACTAACAAAAGAAAGATCAAATTCTATTTTAGAGAATCTTTAATTTTATCTGCAGTACAGCTCTTCTGTGTTTCCTTGCAGAATATAATGCACATTTTTCTCTTTCTTTGCTATAAGGAAAACTCCACAATTGCATTCAAGACTTGTTCTGAATGTCCTCATTTTGGTCTGATTGCCAATATCAATATTGGCTTTGCCTGTCTGATCCTGCCCTTATCTTGCTGACAATCTATGGCTATGGGGTTTTTGTGTGTGTGTGTGTGTGTGTGTGTGTGTTTGTAGAAATGAGACCAGAGGTAACAATACCAGCTCTGGGCACAATCATACAAGCAACAGAGTCAAGGTGGAACTGGAATGGTCTGGTTTGCAGCTTTTCTGCTAACAAATGAAATAATTGCGAAAGGGAACAGAATTCTATCTTCACAATTAATTCCTTTGTCCATAGAATTTAGGGAGCAACGGTTATGCTGGCATAGAAAATTTTGGAGCAGGAGATGTTACACTTTTGGGATTTTAGAAAATGTCCTGGTTGGGGAACACTGTGCTATAGTATAGAACATATGATATATATCCTGTAATTTTATTATTTTTTCAAATAATTTTACTGGAAGTTTGAATAAAACAATAAAAGACATTAGAAGCTAAGATAAAGAAAAAAAATGATAAAAATGTTTAAAGAGAATAGAAATCCCTCCTGCCCTTAGAAAATGACTCCTGAACCCCTTTGTGATGAGTTAAAAACAACTCCCTAATCTCTTCACCTCTTCTTGGGTAACAAATATAAAACTCTTCATCCCATAACCCTTTTGTTAACAATAGGCAAATCGAATAAGTAACATCTTCTTTGGCTCACTTATCAACCATACGGAGCTCTAAGATTTTACCATTAACTGACATATATAAAACTTAGCATTCCACATTTTACCTTTTAGCTGTAACAAAATCCCATTTAAAAGTCACTAAAAGGTCCCAACATCCTAATAAAAACAAAATGTTAAATTACAGGTTTAACATGACAAAAAGGGGCCATTTCCCCCTTTACAAAAGACAAACCAATGTACAACATCTTATTTTCAGATACACATTTCCTACCTCCATTCTCTAAGCACAACCACAGTCCACGATCCCAGCATCCCAATACAGACAAAAAAATAAATAGCAATAGCATTTAGGCTTATACACTGCTTTACAGGGCTTTACAGCCCTCTCTAAGCAGTTTACAGAGTCAGCATATTGTCCCAAACAATCTGGGTCCTTGTTTTACTGACCTCGGAAAGATGTAAGGCTGAGTCAACCTTGAGCTTGTCAGGCTCGAACTCTTGGCTGTGGGAATTGAGAGTTAGCCTGTAATACCGCATTCTAACCACTGTGCAATCATGGTTCCTTACAACATAGCAAAAAGAAATAATTTTCCTTTTAAAAAAATAATCTCAACTTAAGCTAAAGATAAACAGTAAAATTTAGAATTGTTTAAGTATTAAAAATTATAATTACGAAGCTTCCGGTACGAGGCGACGGCGATGGCGTCTACTTTGTAGCCGTCCAGCTGGGAAGGTGTCAGAACCACGGAGCGCAGCGTCTATCAGCTGGCCCGCGGCTCGGAATTCCCTTCCCGGGCAAAGGGAAGGGACAGAGAACGCAGGAGTAGAGGTAGAACCCCTGCACTCCCTCTGGATTTTTTCCTAGAGGGGGTGAATGGAGCGTTCCCTCGGAGCTCCTGCTGATCTCCGCCTCCCAGCTGTTTTTGCTTTCTAGGAAGCAAAAGAAACCGCCGCTTCTATCTCCGTGCCTATAGTGTATTGGTGAGCAGTTTTTTTATTATAACGGACAGAGTGGTTTAAAGGAATTTTTTTATATAGTTTAGGCTTTTAATTTCTTTTTATTTAGCTTTGATTATTTCTCCTTTGTTCTTTTTATTAGTTTGGACAAAGGAATTAAGATGGCGTTTTGAAAGTGTCGGAGTTTTTTTTTCCTTGCCTTTTGCTTCATTTTTCTTTTTTCTCTTTAAGGACTGGATTTTGCTTTTGCTTTTGGTATTGAATTCCTTTTTTTGATTTCTTTTTTGGTTTTTTCTCTCTGGATTTCTAAGGATTATAGTGTTTTTGCTGTCTGTTTTAAAAGAAGGAAAAACTTTTTTTTCTCTCTCCCCCTCCTTTCTTTTTTTGGGGGAAAGGGAAGTGATTTAAAATGGCCTCAAAGAGACAGCCGCCTTCTACAATATCCAAGGTGGTTTCTTCTCCTATAACCTCTACTGCACAACCACAACAACAATCTAAACATGCACCACCGGCTCAGCCACCACCCTCTCCTCCTTTGCCAGGATTTTCAGCACAAGAGGTTAGAGGCATAATGGGAGATGCTGTAGCAAAACTGAGAGAGGAAATGAAGCAATTTGCTATACAGATTAAATCAGACATTAAATCTGATTTTAAAGAAGAGATAAGTGGGATAAAGGATCAAATGGAAGATAATAACAACATTTTGCGACAAGATATACTTGCAGCAGTCTCAGGCTTGGCTACGGTGGTGGTGAAGCTGGATGCAAGACTGGAGGAAGTCGAAGATAAAGTTGATTCTTTTGATGACAAAATCCAAGAGGTGGAAAGGAAGGTGGAGACTTCACAAGAAGATATTTTGATGTTTCAATACAGACAGATGGAGTATGCCTTGAGGATCAGAGGCCTCAAGGAAGATAAGAATCAAGATTTGATGGAGGTGGTCCTTACTGATTTAGCTGTGGTTTTGAATATGGATAAAGGAGAATTGCGTGGAGAAGTGGAAAAAATTTATAGACTTAACTCTTGGATTGCTAAGCAGAAGAATTTGCCTAGAGATGTGGTGATTTATTTCACAAAGAAGTCTCTGCGTAATGAGATTATACAAGCCTTTTATAATAAAAGATTCCAGATTGCTGCCCAAGATGTCATTATCTTAAAGGAAATCCCATCAAGAATTCTAAGAAGCAGGAAAGATTTTGCTTTTCTAGCTAATGAGCTTAAAGCTAGATTGATGCCATTTAGATGGGAAATCCCGATGGGTATTGTTTTGAGCCATGTGGGGACACGTCACAGATTGAATACGGTTGATAAAGCTAGAGAGTTTTATAACACGGTCCTGGGTGCAGGCTCAATTTTACCTGTTCAGAAATCTTTGAGTGGTAAAGAGGTGGAGCAGCAATCCGAGGCATTAGGTTTGGTTTCCGCTGGGATGCTGCAAGCTGAATGGCAACGCCAAACGGAGGTTAAAGAGCAGAGAATGACTCGTGCAGCTTACAGACGTAAAGAGAAGGAGCAACGTAAGAAAGAGGCTAAAGAAACTTCTTCTGAAAGTGCATCATCGCCGGTGGGAGGAGCAAGACCCAAGAGTTATGCAACACATGCAGCAATGGCAGATCTTGAAGGTGTCTTCTCCAGGCTGCGGACCAAGAGTGATGACAAAGTTTCTGACCTGGAATGTTAATGGATTGAACTCTCCTCAGAAAAGGAAAAAAATCTTTTATTATTTGAAGCAACACAACAATGATGTTATCTGTTTACAGGAAACTCATATTTTACTTAAGGATCAGAAATATTTAGTTAATGCTCGTCTGGGATCTCACTTTGTATCTTCTGCTCCTGGGAAAAAGGGGGGAGTTGTTATTTATGTTAAACAAAATCTACCAGCTTGTCTGGTGGAATCAGATCCCCAGGGAAGATATGTGATGCTTGAACTTGGTTTATATGGTAAGAAAGTACTTATAGTGGGACTTTATGCACCAAATCAGCAACAGGAACAATTTTATAAGTTGTTACATCAAAAAATAACATTGCTGGACTATAGATCCGTGGTTTTAATGGGTGATTGGAATGGTGTCTTAGATATACAAAGGGATAAGAAAGGTTCTTCTCCTTTTTTTAAACAAGCAAAATTACCCAAAGCCTTTTTTGATATGAAGGAGGACTGGGAATTAAGGGACTATTGGCGGGAATGTAACCAAGAGGAGAGAGATTTCACTTTTTTTTCTGATAGACACCAATCCTTTTCAAGAATTGACTTTTTTTTATTACAACGGACTTGTACAATAGAGTAAAGAATGTAAAGATTTTTCCTAGATCATTGACGGATCATAGCCCAGTTTGGCTGGAGTTGACTCAAGAAAAGAGGAGAGAAGATCCTGGAGAGTGAATGAAAATTTGTTTAGACAAGAGAAGAATGTTCAAAAGTTAAAGGAGTGTTTAAAGGATTATTTTGTTTTGAATATGTATAAGGGGACTTCAATCTCAATGGTATGGGATGCAGGTAAAGCATTTATGCGTGGTGTTTTGATAAAAATGAATAATTGTTATAAGCGAAAGCAGACTCAGAAACGTAAAGAAATGGAAGATGAAATTAAATCAAAAGAGAAGTCCTTGATTTTAAATCCTTCTGATGAAAGTATTAAAGAATCTTTAAAGTTATTAAGGTCACAATTTAATATGTTGTTAGCAGATCAAGCTGCAACTAACTTGTTGTTTATGAAACAAAATACATTTTGTAATGCCAATAAGCCAGGGAGGTGGTTGGCTTATCAATTAAGAAAGAAACAGAGACAGAGAATAATAGAGAAAATAAACTACAAGGGTAAAATAGTTTCTCAGAAGGAATGGATTAAGAAATCCTTTTTGGACTATTACCAAAAGTTATATAAATCTACTAATGTGCAGATATTAGATATAAATAAATATTTAAGTGAGGTTAATTTCCCTAGACTGACAGAGGATCAGAAACATGAAATTAATGGGATAATTACTAAGGAGGAAATTGCGTCAGCAATTCAACAATTGAAATCAGGGAAAGCACCGGGTACGGATGGGTTAACAGCTGTTTATTATAAAGCTTTAATGGAGGAGATGATCCAACCATTAGGTGATCTTTTTAATGGTATTTTACAGGGTTCAGAGATCCCTCCTTCATGGCGTAGTGCTTTTATATCATTGATTCCAAAGGAGGATCAAGATCTTACTTTACCAATGAATTATAGGCCCATATCTCTTTTAAATGTGGATTATAAGACATTTGTTAAAATTTTGGTAAACAGGTTTATGAGGGTTGTGCCTTATCTTGTGCATAAAGATCAATCTGGATTTATAACTGGAAGGTATATGAAAAATAATGTTAGACAAATCATTAATATATTAGAATATTTAGATAAGAACAACCAAGTCTCTGCAGGGCTGATATTTTTAGATGCTGAAAAAGCATTTGATCAATTGAATTGGCATTTTATGTTAAGAGTAATGGAAGAGATGAATTTTGGTGAAAATATATTACAAGCTCTTACGGTAATATATCAAAAACAAACGGCGCAACTGATTGTTAATGGAGGTTTGTCAGAGGTTTTTACAATAGAGAAAGGTACTAGGCAGGGGTGTCCATTATCACCACTGTTGTTTGTTTTAACATTGGAAATATTGTTGATTAAAATTCGAGAGTCGCAGGAAATTAAAGGAATAGAAGTTAACAAAAAAGAATATAAGTTAAGAGCCTTTGCGGATGACTTGGTTGTTACTTTGTCGCAACCTGTTCATTCTGCAGTAAAACTATTACAGTTGATTCATTATTATGGTTTGGTCTCGGGTTTCAAGATTAATGTTAATAAGACTAAAATTCTACCTAAAAATATGACTAGTCAGGAGAAGCAGACCTTGGCTATCTCGACGGGTTTTGAAATTGTTAATAAGGTAAAATATTTGGGGGTGATGTTATCTGTTTCTAATGCAAAATTATTTAAAAATAATTACGAAAAGTTGTGGGTTAGGGTACAGAATGATTTGAAGAATTGGGAGAAGTTGCAATTATCCCTCATGGGAAGAATTGCAGTGATAAAAATGAATATTCTACCCAAGTTTCTCTTTTTGTTTCAGATGCTACCGATTTTGAAGAATGAGATTAATTTAAGTGAATGGCAGAAAGGCCTTAATAAATTTATTTGGGCAGGGAAAAAGCCAAGGGTTAAGTTTAAAATTATGCAAGACTTTCGTGAGAGGGGTGGACTCAAGGTACCGAATTTGAAATTATATTATGATGCGGTGGTTTTAACACTAATTAGTTATTGGGTAAATTTGACAAATCCTGAGATACTCCATCTAGCGGGATGGGATTTACTTTTTGGATGGCATGCCTATTTAATATTTAATAAAAAGATCGACTGGGTTTTTAAATCTCATATTTTAAGAATTTCTTTACTTAGGACTTGGAGAAAATATTATAAAAGTGATTTTAAAGTACCATTATGGGCTATACCTTGGCATGCAATAGAAGGAATAAAAAGAGGGGCTAAAATGGACATGGTGTCTTATAGACAGTTACTTAGGTGGGATGGACAAAACTGGCAGTTAAAATCACGGGAAGAGTTAACACAAGAAAATATTATTTATTCTTGGTTCCAATACAGGCAATTAGCAGATAGATGGAAGGTGGATTGTAAGGTGGGTTTTCTTAGAGAAGATGAAAATTTTATTAAGCAAGTGAAGGATCAAAGACAAACCCACATTAAGAGAATTTATGGGGTTTTAGTTGAATTGGATTCAGAAACGGAACTAATTAAAGATTGTATGATCAGATGGGCGCAGAATTTTGGTGAGCCAGTTCCATTGGACACCTGGGAAACTATTTGGGTTAGAAATGTCAAATTTACACAAGCACAGAATTTAAGGGAGAATTTTTATAAAATGTTTTATAGATGGCACCTTGATCCACAAAAAATGTCTTTTATGTACCCTGACCTACAACCTAAATGTTGGAGATGTGGGTGTATGGATGCTACTTATTACCATATTTGGTGGTCATGCAGAGAGATAAAAGCATTTTGGATTAAGATATGGTGGAATATCCAGAGAATTTTTAAAAGGAGGGTAAAATTTACTCCGCAATTATTTTTGTTGGGTATATTATTGATTGTGATACAAAGGAGGTTATATTGATGTTAAATTTGATTACAGCCGCGAGGCTGTTAGTTGGACAATATTGGAAGAAGGAATCTTTGCCTACACTGCAGGAATGGTTTTTTAAAGTGTCTAATTTGGCGGAAATGGCAAAGATTTCAGCTTTTTTAAAGCAACAAACGCAAGAGAAATTTCTTGCTGTTTGGGATAAATGGATAAAATTTATACAGTTTAAAATGGATATTAAAAAATATTATATAGCTTTTTCTTAATTTTTATTCATATATATATATATATATATATATATATATATATATATTAAAATATAATTTTTCTAATTGTTTTTTTAATTAAGCCTATATTCTGCTCTGGGAAGCTCGGGGGGGGGAAGGGTGGGTGCTTGGGGGAGGTTGGGGAAGGGAGGGTTTCTTGTGTAATGTTTAGTTTTTTCTTTGTATATGTTTTTTGTCTTTGTATTGTTTTGTTTTTTTCCTTTTTTGTAAAATTTATAAAACTTTTAATAAAAAAAATTATAATTACATAAAATAACTATTAGGAGGAAGCTTTTCCATTCTACCCATTCTAGGCAAATCCAATGAAATATCAATAATCTAGAATCACTCAGAGTAACATTGTAATTTATTTTATCCCTAATGGAATAAACCAAATGTCCTGGTTCCGATAGATGAAACTCTTCCAAAGAACTTTGAGGCATTGTTTACCTTAAAGAATCTTTTATTCAAGAAACAAGGCACTACATAGTTGAAATCAGAAACTAAATTCCCCACCCCTGGATGCAACGTAACAAAGTGCAATTCCCTCCTCCAAGAAACAGTTATAAATCACATTCCCCAATTAGCTTGAAGCGAGGGCTTTCTCCCCAGCTCTCCAGCCCATCAAAACACTAACAGCTCTGGGCCCAATATCCTTGGGTTCCCATGACTAAGTTATTATTGTTATGACTAGCTGGACTCTCATCCCTATTCCCCCTCCCAGCAGCAACTAATTCTAAAAGCAGTAAAAAAAATGATTGCATTTCCATCTGTTGTCAAAGCAAGAACAAAGCAAGTTAGCAGCGTTGATACCAAGTTTATAGTGTTTTTCTTTCTTTCATATAAGACATTTTGTTCTCTACAACCCATTCTGGTGATTGTTGATTCTTATTATCAGTTTTTTTAGTTCCTTAAACAATCTTTTGTAAATCCAACAAAGAGAAATTATTCCAATTATTCTCTGAGATTCTCATTTTTATTCCTTCTTGATTTTTAGAACAGCATCCAGTATATCTATTGATAGATTTTTATTCACAGTGTTCATATTTTCCTTAAGTAAATTTTGCTAGATATCTTGTTCTGTGAAATCTTCATTTGGTAACAGAGTATTCTCTAGAAAACACAACATAGGTCCAATTTCTTGGTTGAGATCTCTTTGCAGTTCTTCATAGCTGTCTTTTCAAAGATGATATGTATTCAAAGGTATATCAATATAAATATCAATATAAGAAATGTTGATAATCTAGAAAGAGTGCAGAGAAGAGCAACAAAGATGATTGGGGACTGGAAGCTAAAACATATGAGAACGATTGCTGGAATTGGGTATGGCTAGTTTAATGAAAAGAAGGACTAGGGATGACATAGCAGTCTTCCAATATCTCAGGGGTTGCCACAAAGAAGAGGAAATCAAGCTAGTCTCCAAAGCACCTGAAAATAAAAGAAGAATCAATGGATGGAAACTAATCAGGGAGAAAATCAACCTAGAACTAAGGATGAATTTCCTAACAGTTAGAACAATTAATCAGTGGAATGACTTGCATCCAGAAGTTGTGGGTGCAACCATTTGTCTGAAATGGTATAGATTTTCCTACATGAGCAGGGAGTTGGACTAGAAGACCCCAAGGTCCCTTCCAACTCTGTTATTCTATTATTTATTCTCCGAAAGCTATTATGAATTGCTTGATTTTTTTTCTACAAACATACATTTGATTTTTGAAAAATAATTTCAAAATCTTAATACCGGTATTTAAAATTCATATATTTAAAGTTTTTGAATCCTCAGAACTTTCTGTAGCCAAGACCTTGCCTTGCCTTTTGCTGTTTAGTTTAAGTTCTTAAAAATTATAAAAGTAAATCTTCATAGTCTTATATTGAGGATTAAGAGCATTCATTATCCTAGTGTTTTTAGTCATGTCATTTTGAAAGTATTTAACTTTTAAAATCCATTAATAGGCAATTTGCTAAGATAGTTAGCAAAGGAAGTGCATGAATCTAAGCGTACTTGAAAGCCTCCAATTTGCAACTAGAGCAAAATTATAAATTTCCCTATCTCCTGGTTCCTACCCCACACCCAAGCTTGCTGTAATGCGGTCTCCTTATGAGGAAAAGGAATTACCATAAGAGAAACAGCTTGGGCAATCTCAGATCATTCTCTGATCCAGCGATCAAAGATTGCTGTTCTGGCCCATAGAGCTCTATGACCCATATAGCTCTATGACCCAGCTCTATGTTGGAAGGTCTGGCAGTTATTGGGTTAAATGCTAGGTATGTGGATGGGTCAGTGGGAGGAGTTCCAAAGGTCTTTGGGAGACTTCCTGGACACAAGCCACATGGGAATCTCTTTGTCTGTAAGAAGCATGGACCATAGAAGGTCTCCCTATAAACATAAAGATGGTGTAAAGAGCAAAATCTTCTTACCTAAGGAAAAGATCTGAAAGATGAACAAACACGTATTTCCAGCAGCACCAATCTCAACATGAACGCAAGTAATCTTTCTCATTAAAATATATTTGTTTGTTATAAGATCGTTTCTTTTGAGTTAACTATCTGACTGGATTTGAAATATAACACTTTTGAATTTGGGTCAGTATAGTAAGATTTTTTCATAATTTGTGCCATCTTTTGAAAGCAAATAGTAAATTGGCAAAGATTAATTCTCCTCTCAAAGCTGCAACAGTTTGAAGAAAGAGAATCAAATTGGTCAGCCTTTTCTCTGCATAAACCTTCAAGCAAGTAAAGATTCTCTTGATGCTTGTAAGAGCCTGCAAAGCCAAGCCGTGTCTGTGTAAAAGACAGCTCTCAAGGAGTGATTCAGAAGTTTGTTATGCTAATTCACTTGCTAGCTAACTTTCAAAATGAAAAGTGCCTTGTATCTGATTCAAAATTACTTTGTTTCTTGCATGAAAAGTTTGAATTTTAACACCAAAAGGAGCTTGGGCTTTTCCCCTTCCCCTCTTTGCCAGTGAATCACGCAGCCTGAAACAAAGAACTGTTTAATGACTGCCTCTAAAGTTCAAACAAAAGCAAGGTTTATTGCCTTTCAATAAACTCATCTGTTGCCATAGTATGCTCGGAATTTCAGCCAATGTTATAAGGAGGAATCATCGCAGAAGCACCCCCTGGTGGTCATGCAATTTTTTTTTCTAGCTGAGTCACAACAGCCACAATTAATTCAGCACACAACAGAGCAAATCTGTTAGTTAAAGTGCAAGCTACTTAAAGTTATCCCAAGCTACCAACACCCCCCAGAGGGCACAGAGTGATCTTATCAGAAGCTTTCACTCACTTACCCAAGCTGAGCACTAAGCTGTTCCAGCTTGAGAAATCAAAGCCAAGTCTCTTCGCTCATTATCACAGCTGATGACCCGGAGTGCCAGCCTGCAACTGACCACGTGGGAGTTTGTACCTCTACATTCTCTCAGTGGCTCACTAGCAGTAACGTGGTAATAGGAAGAATTTGGCTAGCCTTTTCAACACCCCCTAGAGGGCACAGAGTGAACTTACCAAAAGTACTCACTCACTCACTCAAGCTGAAGGCTAAGCTGTCCCAGCTTGAGAGACAGGAAGCAAGAGCCAATTCTCTTCGCTCATTATCACAGCTGATGACCCGGAGTTCCAGCCTGCAAATGACCAGATGGGAGTTTGTACCTCTACATTCTCTCAGTGGCTCACTAGCAGTAACGTGGTAATAGGAAGAATTTGGCTAGCCTTTCTCCAGACGCCCCCTAGTGGTTAAAGGAAGCTCTACACGCAAGCCTTTAACCGCACCCAGAGAAGCCCCTCTAGTGGACAAAGGGTGAACCTCGAAGCCAGAGCACCCTGGTAGCTGACCCACAGCAAGTGACCCTTAGTGGTGAAGGGGTGAACTGCACTGAAGTACCCACAAACACAGGAGAACGCACCCAGTGGCATCTCCACCCACAGACAGCACCTCAGAAGCTGATCTACAAGTAGCGACCCCTAGTGGTCAAAGAGAGAAGTTCTTCAAATTCTCTTCAAAATAGCTGAGAAGGACACTGAACCTATCCTAGCCATAGCTGAGCATCCTACTGGTCTAGCAGAAGGGGTTCAACCTATCAGCCTAGTTGAGACACATCAACCAGCCCACAGACGCCATGCATTCACATCTGGTGGAGAAATGGCACACCATCCACAGGCGCCATGAAAGAAGCTGGGAGAGATTATACAAACTCTACCACGAACAGAAGGAGAAACTCTCCCCAGAACGGGCACACGCAGTGGAAGGAGATAAGGAAGACGCCTATGTGCAATGGATGGACTCTGAACAGCAACTCAAGGACATTCAAGAACAATTAAGAGACTCAAGAATCGATAGCAAGATGCACAACCTCAAGGCACTAAACAAGGAACGCAAGAAGTTTCTAGAGAGCTCACAGGGTTCTCCACAGCCCAAGCCTCGCCAGAAATGCAGACTGGTCGACAGAGCCGAGTCCAAAGTCTCCCGCTACTCATATGCACCATCCCAATGGTCGCACGCATATCCATCCCACGTGTCTGAAACAGCCTCATCTTTTCGCCACATATCCAAGACACATTCCAGCATGTCCCAACAACCGCACGTCACAGGACCCTCACGCCATTCAAAGGCATCTTCTCGCCAGAGCCATACATCTCAAGCCTCAGGAGCAGAGAGCATCGCCGCCCGTCTCAGGGAAGCACGGATCAATACCGCAAGGGCTAACGTTGCTTCACAAGTAGCAGTAGACGACAAGCTACATAGAGAAGACTTGGCCAAAGCTCAGGCCAACTTTGAGATTTTCCAGCGACAACAGAGAGCAAAAGAGGCAGCCGCAATAGAAGCGATCCTGCAGAGAGAGTTAGAAGATGCCATGTCAACGCCCAATTTGGAAAGTCTAGGAAGGGAAAGTTCTCACAGCCATGTACAGGCCTATGTGGACAACCAAAGCGCACTCCAGAATACACAGATGAGAGCACCTCAGCCAGCCACAAGCCCCCCAAGACCGAGTAGACAAACAGAGGAATCTCAACAACCTGATTCGCTGGTCAACCACAGAGTTGATGACACGACACCTAGGTCACGAGATCCTCCTGCCGTTGCTGCCACATCGAACCTGATGGCAACAACTGCACAGCGGGGAGTGCCACAAGATCTTTCCACCGTTATTACCCCATTGAACCCCATAAAACCACACCTACAACACTGCATGCTTGTGACAACCAAACCTGTTTTGGTAGCAACAGTGTTCCAACCGCGCCTAGAACAACACTGCACGCTTGTGACAACCAAACCTGTTTTGGTAGCAACAGTGTTTCAACCGCGCCTAGAACAACACTGCATGCTTGTGACAACCAAACCTGTTTTGGTAGCAACAGTGTTCCAACTGCACCTAGAGCATCGCACGCTTGTAACAACCAAACCTGTTTTGGAAGCAACCGTGTTCCAGACAAGCAAGACTTACTACAATTTAGCTTTGTCCATAAAGGACAAACAAGACAAACAACGCCCCCAAGACTGGGAGTCATGGAGCATACTCCCAAAATGTCTCCAAAGCATGCAAGTGCAGCGCATGTATGTCTCCAGCTCACCTGCCCCAGTGCAGAAGAAAGAGTTGTACGCTTCCTTAGATGTGCCTACGAAGGTGTCTGCAGCCTTAAGATATGTCTCACTCTACAGCGGGGAGAGCCACACTTACGTTATCTTGTTTGCAACCATAAGATGCACCAGAGTCTACAGCGGGGAGTGCTGCAGTCTTGGTGTCTTCTTTGGAAAAGCAAGACTAACAACACAAGAAGGCCACACCGTACCAAGGTTACAGCTATATGGCACCACTTTGGCTGTAAAGCTGACCAACTTGACAGCAAAGACGTTGTGCCTTGAACTACAGTCCACCACCTTCTACGCAGACAGCAAGGTGATGTCAAGCTACATCTGCAAACAAAGTGGACACTTCTACATCCATGTAAACAACAGAGAGAAAAGGATTGAAACATCCTTAAGCCCTGAACAATGGCAACATGTGCCAACAAATAAGAACTTTGTTAATCAAGTAAAGTGGCCCAACCTTGCCACACAGATAACAGAACTGATCTGGCTAGAAAGTCTTCAGCTCTTGGCCTGTCCAAATAGACAGATGCCACATAGACCAAAACGTTATGCACTTTCAGCTTCAGATCAAAGTGCCAACCTTCAACCTCAGACACCCGGTAAACGTCAACCAATCCGCTTCAAAACCCTGTCTAAGCGCAGACAACTGAAGTTAGGCATAGTTTTGATCATCTTGATCACTTGTCTCAGCACCCCAAGAATTAGCCTTGTAGAAACCTGCAAAGACTTACTGCCTTTCATGGACTCCATGTCACTAAATACACTGACACCCACACATGAAGTCCTCACCCTGACGACAACAGTAGCAGCCCTCTTCAGTACTCCACCGGTGGCTCCAGACCCTTCGGTTCTTGAGTATCCTGTGTCTTCTGCTCAAGCTGTTGTTCCTGATTCTTCACTTCCAGCTGCTGTTCCTGACCCTTCAGTTCCAGCTGTTGCTCCTGATTCTTCAGCTCCGGCTGTTCCTGAGTTTCCAGATGTTCCTAATCCTGAGTTTCCAGCTCCAGCTGTTCCTGAGTTTCCTGATGTTCCTGATCTTGATTCTTCAGCCCCAGCTGTTCCTGAGTTTCCAGATCCAGCTGTTTATGTCTTTCCAGGTTTTTCAGTTCCTGAGTATCCTGTGAATCCAGTTCCCCTCATTCCCGAGAAGCTTGGGTTCCAGTTTTTTCTGTTCCAGATTTGGTTCCAGTTTCCTGCACAGGAAGAAGGCCTTGTCTCATTGGGAGACAAGACTGCGCACCGGGCCCACCCACTTGATGAACTGGTTTACCCAGCTGAGATCCAGATCGTGAAGCCATGTGAGTCTGGTCGTGACTCAAAGACACTTGTACCAGGCTGATCACCGAACTGGTCCATCGCCGATGAAGACTGAACCAGAAGATTAAACCTCAAATTATGTATTGTCTTACGCATTGTTTGATGTAACACTTGCCTTTTTCATAATTGTGCATGTTTTATGTTTACCTTATAGTTATGCATGTTTGATACCAAGTTTTTACCTAGTTAGTCACGTTAACCACAATGAGTATTGCATGCCTTGATGCTACGTTTTTACTATTTTAATAGTGGAAATATAAATTTCCAAGCGGGGAGTGTTCTGGCCCATAGAGCTCTATGACCCATATAGCTCTATGACCCAGCTCTATGTTGGAAGGTCTGGCAGTTATTGGGTTAAATGCTAGGTATGTGGATGGGTCAGTGGGAGGAGTTCCAAAGGTCTTTGGGAGACTTCCTGGACACAAGCCACATGGGAATCTCTTTGTCTGTAAGAAGCATGGACCATAGAAGGTCTCCCTATAAACATAAAGATGGTGTAAAGAGCAAAATCTTCTTACCTAAGGAAAAGATCTGAAAGATGAACAAACACGTATTTCCAGCAGCACCAATCTCAACATGAACGCAAGTAATCTTTCTCATTAAAATATATTTGTTTGTTATAAGATCGTTTCTTTTGAGTTAACTATCTGACTGGATTTGAAATATAACACTTTTGAATTTGAGTCAGTATAATTGCCAATCTGCTTTGGATTCTTTGTACAAAAGTGCAGTTGCCATCTCTGCCTGTGAAGTTGTCTTCAGTTGGCCATCTCTCCCCATAAGACCCCATTCTGCAGTTTTAAAATGCTGGGAGCACACAACTTGTGCAAAATTTTTGTGCTAACCATCTCTTCCCTCTTTTATCTAACAGCCATACAGTAGTTCATGGTTTTTGTGTAATTCCATTGGACTAGACAAGAATCAGGGAAGCAAATATGTATACAGGCCAATGGAGCTAGCTATCTCCAGTTTCCAGGTAAATTGGTTATAGTTCTCATCATTCCAAGCCAGCATCACCAAGTTTAGTCCAACATCTTTTGAAGGAATTGGGCCTTTGCAGAGATTGGTTCTATTTGATATACCTTGTTCTTGGTACAATTGCTTTTCTTGGTCAATTGTCTTGAGAAATTTTTACAGTCCCTATTGCCAGTGGAGTTGTCCTTCATCTCTAAGCTCTTCAACAGTGAAATATGTAAGCGAGGGCAAAAGAAAAAGTCTGATTTAGTGCACATTTGAATCCATGCTCACAAAGATTAAGTTTTCACTCAGTGCACAGCCTGCCATCTTGCCCTCCCTGAATTAGCTTTGGTAAGAGGACAATGTTTCTGTTTTTCTAGTCTCAGAAGAGAAAAAGAGCTATGGAATATTTAAGAAAGCTATCAAATAGAGCATTTGGCAACTGTAGTGCCAAAAAATGGCCCCAGACATCGACCCATTTCAGGAGAATAGGCATTCCATATATGGCTATTGAAGCTGGGGATCAGCTGCTACAGCCAAGTTAAGTTTAGCAGCAAGCCAAGATGACATCAGATCAACAACATGCCTGATGATATTGTGACACAAATCTTCCCATTAGATATTTGAGAGTTCCAGGGTCTGACAAGTATGCAAACAATAGTAAGCTAAGTTAAATTTAATGCTTATTGAAGTGTGATGTAACATTTCTCCTGTCTTCACAGAATTGACATGTACGTGGAAGGGACCATAGACCTAATGGCACTTATTTTGATCTACCCTTTTTGTTCACCTGAGCAAAAAGAGAAACAACTTGCTACCATTAATGAAAAGGCAGTGACCAGGTACCTCCCAGTCTATGAAAAGGTAGGCCACCCATGACATTTCTAGCAGTTATCCCTTCATTTGGACAAATGGCATTGGCTTCAGAGCATTCATGCATACATGGAAGGCAGATTTTTAGACATTTTTCTTTAAAATACCAGACTGTTTTTGTCTTTCTGCCTTTGAAATATAAGCTATGTTCCCACAGTATCCCAGGCAGTTACGTATTTTGCTTAGGTTTAGCTTTACCTGTTATTTGAAGCAGCCAAATGGCTTGTTCAACCATGTATTGTGTGAACCCAGCCTAAAGTATGACAGGATGATGTTTTCTCCTGATGCCATAACTGGACAAAACACTCCAATCATTGCTCGCTATTATCCTGTCTTGTCACCATCCGAAACAGTTCCTGTGGCAACCTATGATATACTCCAAATATTTTGGTCTGCACAACAATGCACTTCAGGACTGGAAAATTAGCCAAGAATGGCCAAATAGACTGGGATTAGTTGCTTGTTTTTTCAAACACTGCTTGAAAACAGTACATTAACTGATGAAAACTGGTTGGGGCTTTTACCATTCAGCTACTGTATTAAGTAATTTGAGAAATGGATTTAGCCACCAAGTAATTATCTAATTTATGGGACAGACTTCTGACCTCAGAGTATTGCTTGAGTAAGGAAAATTTTCTACCATTTTACTTGTTAAATTAACTGACCTATAGTTTCTTGGATTTCTCCTTGAACCGGAAGAATGTAAGAAACAGGGTATATATAAAATAATGTTTGTTAATGCGTTCAAGCTTTGGGCTATTTTGCTTAGCTATATTATATTATCTGTCTTCTGAACTTGGAGAATAGATGCTTAATTTAAAAATCAATTTGTATCTTTGTCAGATTATCAGCTGTTGCAGATTTTAGCTTTTTAAAAATCTTCTTTCCAGAGAATTATTTATTTTTAATTTGGCAATCAAGCTTATACTTTAATCACAAGTTACCTCTGCTTGCCCAAGAACAATTTTTTTCTCCCTCCCACCCAAACAAAAATTCCAGCTGAGGTCCAAATATTCCCTATTACCTCAGAAGTTAAAATAGAAGCAAAGAATTCATCTGATTTCTCAGGAATTTCCATTTCCTCCTTCTATTGCTATTGTCCAGTGGCCTCTCAGCTTCCTGGTTTGAATAAATTGTGTTTTTAAATTACATGTATGAATATGAACCACTGGAAAGTGATCTTTGGGGGAGGTATGGTGAACTCTGTGAAAATGGAGCCAACCACATGACAAAGGTCAAGGAACCGGTGAGTAGACCAGTTCCTCAGAACCTCTTCAGATAAGGAGAGGATGGGAAATGGCCCACATATCCTCCAGACGGTGAGGCGACTGTAGGTCAGCAATTTTCCGTGGGTTTTAGCATTGGGAGATGATGAGATCAGCCACAGTGGAGCCTTTTAAAGCAGCGGTTCTCAACCTATGGGTCGCGACCCCATTTGGGGTCGATCGACCATTTCTCGGGGGTCGCCAAACAAGGCGATCCGCCATTTTTCCCCCTCGGGGGGGCGCCGCGCGCATGGGGGCGGCACCGCGCATCTGCGCCGCGCAGGGGGGCAGCGCTGCGCAGGGGGGCGCCACCGCGCATGGGGGCGCCGCCGCACATGCGCGGCACGTTTGTGTGACGGGGGTCGCCGTCACACAAACGTTGAGAAGCACTGTTTTAAAGGATACTAAGTTTGCAAGCCTCACTTTTAAATCACTCTTGGAAATTGCCTATTAACTATCTTAAAGTTATGAGAGATTTTTTGCTGACAACAGGATTGAAAAGTTGACGTTTTATGGATTTACTTATAGATAAGAGATGAGATATGTGATGAAGAAGTATCTGTTTTTAACCTTATAGGGGATGAAGAGTAACTAAATGTGTCTATACATGGGATGAAAGTTGTTCATCACTTCTTTATATATTTCTTTTCTTATTATTTATTATATATTTTTCTTTTTTTGCACTTTTTATTTTTTTTTCTCTTCTCTTTTTCTTGTTTACTTTGTATTAATTTTTACTATTGTAATCAAAATTCTTAATGAAAATTATATTTAAAAAGAACCATTGAAAAGCAGGGTGGAGCAAAACCACTGGTTAAACTTTGGGAAATACAAGACTGTTTCTGATTATCACCCTTATATGAACTGTTTATAATTGCTATATTTCCTCTTCATTTTTTATAATACCCATGCCTTAATTGCTTTTGTAACTGATTTTGATTTCTGCCCCAGAATTTAAATAAGTGTGGAAATATATTCAAGTAGTCTTCTTTCTTCTTCTTTATTTCCAATCATTCTTCCATTTTTAGCATTTGATATGTGTATATGCATGTTTTATTGTACAGAGAAACTATTTTCTTTGGTCCCTATTGAACAACCATAGGATGCTTCTAGTAGATTATAAGTCATATTTCTTCTGAAGAGAGTAAATTAATGATTAAAAACTTTTGACACAGTTCCATTAATGTACCTTTTGGTTCAGCTTTAAGGTTTTTATATTTTATAGGCTCTGGAACATCATAAGCAAGAGTTCCTAGTTGGTAATTGCCTCAGCTTTGCAGATATACAATTACTTGAAGCAATTTTAATGTTGGAAGAGATAAAGGCTGATATTCTTGCGCCATTCCCTCAACTACAGGTAATCTAGTAGTGATTATCATGCCAGCTTTTACTTGTATAATATAAATGAACATGTTAGTTCTGACTTATGCTGCCACTTAAGTCACAAGTGGGAGATCATAGGAACTGAAGTCCAGCAATGGGGTTTTTTCTTGCCTCCATTTTTCGCTTAGGAGGGAATTTTCTGGGTGGTTCAAGATCCTCTGCCAGAAGACTCTGGAAATATCTGTGTCTGACTGAAGGATTTATGATTTTTTTCTAAAATTGTTCATACCCACCAATGGATTCACAGGGTTGAATTCATAGATCAATACGGTGGCAAGGAACCATTGATGAACAACTGATCTATCAATTACTGATTTATCCAACCTGATCACTATTACTCATGATCTGACCATTGTAACATTTTAAGTGAGGAAGCCCTTGAAAGAACCCTGAAAATTACTCCAGAATGTGATGGCCACGCTTCTGTCAGATGCTTCCATATGAGATCATGTGACACTGCTTGGCCAAGTTGCCATGGTTATGTGTAGATGTTTGGATTACACATAAATTGGTTTCTTTAGTCTATAAATCTCTGAAACCTTGGAAACTGCTTATCTAGAGAAGTAGTTTCCTCCAAATGTCATCAACAGAAAACTCCAATTGTATTTAAATGGGTTGTTACAGATGCCGGAAGGAAGCTAGGTTGGAATCGCTTGGGGCAATTCTCTCTGGTGGCATCAGCTGTACAGGTAGTCCTCGACTTATAACCACAATTGAGCCTAAAATTTCTGTTGCTAAGCAAGGCAATTGTTAAGTACATTTTGCCCCATTTTACAACCTTTCTTCCCACAATTGTTAAATGAATCATTGCAGTTGTTAAGTTAGTAGTGCGGTTGTTAAATGAATCTGGCTTTTCCATTGACTTTGCTTGTCAGAAGGTTGCAAAAGTTGATCCCATGACCCCGGGACACTGGAACCGTCATAAATACATGCCAGATGCCAAGTGTCCAAAGTTTCAGCACATGACCTCGAGGATGCTGCAATGGTCGTAAGTGTGAAAAACAGTCATAAGTCACTTTTTTCAGTGCTGCTGTAAATTCGAATGGTCACTAAATGAACTATTATAAGTCAAGGACTACCTGTATGCTCCTTCCCTACTTTGTTCAAAGAAAAAGTTCAAGCTTTCTTCTCCCAGGAATCTGCATTTCATTGGTGTAAACCAGTGGTTCTCAACCTGTTGGTCGGGACTCCATTTGGGGTCGAACGACCATTTCATGGGGGTCGCCAAACAACGCAGTCCGCCATTTTTTCCCCCTTTTCCTTAGCTGTGCTACTCCCTTTTATTCTATTGGCTTTTGAAAGCCAATAGAATAGACTCTCTTGAATAGAGTCTAATTCTATTGGCTTTCAAAAGCCAATAGGAATTGTCCAGGCTGTCTCTGCCCTGCTGAGCCCGCCAAAAGTCCCATTCTGCAAACAGTGCTGCACTAGTTGAGTAGTCCTCGACTTAACGACCAGTTGAGTAGTCCTCGACTTACGACCGGTTGGGGTCGCGGCATTAAAAAGGTTGAGAACCGCTGGTGTAAACAGAGGTATATCTTTGATATATTTATATTTGTACATGTTTTTGGAAATTATTTTATTTACAGATTTCTATTGTGTACTGACGTTTTACTGTGTTTTATGGCGGCTGGATTTTATCAATGCTTTCGATTTGTATTGTCAACCTCTGTGAGCTGTCTTGGCTAGAGAATGTGTGGTTTATACCTTCAACAGGGTAAATATTGTTTGTTTATTGCTTTAGGCTTTCAAAGCAAGGATAAGCTCCATTCCCACCATTAAGAAATTCCTAGAACCTGGAAGCCAAAGAAAACCAGTCGCCGATGATGCTTATGTAGCTGTTGTGCTGGAGGTTCTTCAGCTGAAGTTGTCGTAACATCATGTCTGCTTGCCAGAACATCAGATAATCAAGAAAATTTCCATGAGGCAACAAGGAACCCACCCCAACATTTACAAGCTGTCCCAAAGGACTCCTTTTATTACTTAACCTCAGATGTTGATAGATCTTCCACCCTGGTTTATATGCAATGATGTTTTGCCACAGAGCACTCCCCACCGTTGTTTATCATGGCACAGTGCTGCCAGATGTGCTAAATGCAAGGAACTTGCCTACCCCTCATCTGGGGGATAATTGAGAATCCTCTTTTTGTTTCCTAAAAGCAAAAGATTATCTGCTGGGACCAAAAACAATAAATGGCTTACTCTTTGGTGCAAATTCTTAAAGTGCATTAAATTTTTGCATTCAAACAATTTGACATAAAGAAGTTTTTTCTTTCTCATTCAGTCCAGGAGTCCCCAACCTTTCTGGATCGGCAGTCCGATGGGAGAGGGAGGGGCAGGCACCTTTATGCGCGCATGCACACACACGAAAAATGTGGCAGCGCATGCATGTGTGCAAACGGGTCTGCGTGTATGTGCGTATTGCAAATGGGCCTGCTAGTGCCAGCGAGAGGCTCACAGTGATGCTAGCGCCAGTGGAAGGGGGTTGAGCACGTGCACAGGTGCTCACACTGTCCACCCATTCATAGGCCTGGTGGCCGAGACGCCACAGCCTGGTAGTGGGCCATGGCCCATAGGTTGGGGACCTCTGATTCATTCATTCATGTATCTTCTTTACAGGCATAGAATCATAGGACTGGAAGGAGCCCTTATGCTCAATACTAGAACTCAAATTGTTTGCTTAAAGTTATCCGCCACCCACTTCCAGTGGATTCTGGAGTTCAAGCTTTGTTGATAAATGGCTGTGTGATCTCTGCATGAACATACTTAGCAAAGGGGAAGTGATTTTGGTGTTGAACAGCTCTTATTTTTAGAAAGTTTTTCTGGACCTTCAACTAGAATCTGCTTTCTATAGATAAGTGTGGGTGTGAGTGTGTATAAAGTTATTTGATTCCAAAACTCATCAGCCCAGTTGACATAAATAGCAATTAGAATTGAATGGGAGCTGTGCTTCATCTGTGAAGGGCCATGGGTTATCCATCATTGCTTTGAAAAGGATTTATCCCAATTTGACTCTTAAAACAAAGATCAGGTCTGCTCAGAGAGCAAATTAGTCTTGATCTTAAATCTGATAAGTCTAAGAGGCATTGGTTAACATTCATTACTAGCTTAAAAATGAGTGTTTCCCAAACCAAATTCCATTGCAAAATTAATGTAATTGTGTTTAACATCTGTGATACAAATCTGTTTTTAACTAATTATTTCAAAACTTTGAGGGGCTATTGGATGCAAAGAGGGTTGCCTGCTCCAGGGTGAATCACTGCAGTTGTTAAGTTAGTAACAGGGTTGTTAAGAGAATCTGGCTTCTTTGTTGACTTTGCTTGTCGGAAGTTCGCAAAAGAGGATCACATGACCAGGGGACAATGCAACTGTTAGAAATACGAGTCGGTTGCCAATCATCCAAATTTTGATCATGTGACCATGGGGATGCTACAATGGTCCTAAGTGTGAAAAATGGTCATAAATCACTTTTTCCAGTGCCGCTGTAACTTCGAACATTCACTAAATGACCTGTTGAAAGCTGAGGACTGCCTGTATATCGGCAAGGGCTTGTATATTACATTTTGTGTGACCCAGCTCTGATAGAGGCAAAAAGCTGCAAAAGAATGTAATCCCCCATCGTGTTATTAGCTGCCTGGAGTTATTTGTTTAGCTGCCATCTTGACTTATTCGACACCCTCTCTGTGTTTATCCCAGTGGTGGGATTCAGCTAGTTTGCACCACTTCGGCAGAACTGGTAGCTAATATTTTGTTGCTCAGGCCCAGTACGGACTTCCGGAAGCAGCATCCACACAGAGAACCAGTTGTTCACATATTTGAATCCCACCACTGGTTTAGCCCTAACTATAGTTAAAGTCTTCCAGAAGTGTTTTATCATTGCCATAAACCCCAAGGGAATGCATTTAATAATTTGGCAATTTAATATTCTATTTACAAAATAGTTTTATAATTAGATGGGATAGTTTAAAAAAGATTTTTTTAAAATAATATTCTAGTAGTTGTGTTTACAGTGTATTTAGATTGCTCCATTTTATTTCTTCTAGTTTATTTAGAGATTTTAAATACTGTTTTACCCGAACAGTGTAATCCTGTAGCATCAATAACAGTAGACAATTCTAGGCAGTGATCACAGTGAAGGAGTCAGTCCGTTCATTTTGTAATTGGGCCTAATCCAAAGTATTTTGCTCCCAGGTTCAATCTATGTTATGATAAATTTAAACAGGCAATTCAGTGGGAACGCCTTTTTCTAACAGGGGAAGCAGATTATAAGTAGACAGAGCTTCTTTTCTTCGTATGATTTTTTGGTGGAGGTACAAATAAGACCAGGCTTTGCAGGTTGGTTTTGACATTTTGATATGGAATTACCTTTACAACTTTTCAGATATTCTGTGGGGCAGAATGTTGGAAGGGAAGGGTTAATTGTCTAAAGGCAGTATAGAAATACTTTAGCTTATTTGCTTCCTATTTGCAGATCTTTAATGGGAGAAAGAGAAATTACAGAATAAGCTGTTCAAGCGGTAGATTAGATATGATGAAAGACAATGGAGGAACGAAAAGGAAGGAAAAATAAATAAAGAGGGGCTGAAGTGGCGTTAGCTGTAGGCAGAGCACCTTTTGCTGCAGAAAGATTAGGCATGAAGGTGGGGGTTAAAACTGTCTTCTTTGTTTTGAACTGCAGCACAACAGGATTTTCTCCCAGCTGGAGTAGAAGTGAAAAGAAATACTGTGCAGTGCAGTATTTTTGTAGAGAGAGAGAAAAAAAACTTCATTAAGGCGAGTTTCTATTATACAGAAGAAAATTGTCCGTGGAATAAGATACTTGAAAATATTTTAGGATGGAGTGAAAGCAGTCCATCTAGCAATGCCTTTTCAAATTCAGTGTTTGTTCCTTTTCTCTTTTAATACTTTAACTGAAATTTTTTATCTCCATAGTAAAAAATTAATGCAAACTAAACTGGAAAGAAAAAGTTCAGAAGCTCTAGAAAAAAGAAAAACAATCAAAAAATAAAATAAAAATAGAGAAATAAAGAAACAACAAAGACAGTAAGAAATAAGTAACTTCCTACCTTCATCACACTGAACATAAGCTAATATAACCTTTCACCCTCTTTTAAAGTTAAAAATAAAAATGCTTTTATCCCCATAGTCTAACTTTTATTTAGGTCTAGAAATTGATCTATTTTCAATCCTGTTTCAGCAAAAACTCCATTAGGAATGGCTAGAAGTATTAAATTTATTCCTGATCCAATTCTGCAACTTTATATTCCTTCTTTGCTTTTCTTAATCTTAGAAACATCGAAGAATATTGACCTTTAAATCATTCCAATGGCATCTCAGTATTTGATCTTTTATGAATGGTTGGCATTTAAGAGGGGTCTTTAAAATGTATCCACTGAAATCTGTATGCTTTCTGAAATTTTAGTTAATTAACATTTCAGTTCAATTTAAAAAAAAACAACCTATTTAAAATAAGAAAAAGGTTATAGCCAGTTTTTAATTCTATTCTGCCTTTGGTTCCCTCTAGTGTCCATTTTCAATATTCATCCAGCCTCCGTTCCTAACATAGATTGTGACTCAAGACAGCTCAAAAAGAACAACAAAAAACAGACACTCCCAAACAATCAATATAATAATATATAATATAATATAATATAAGAGCCGAGGTGGCGCAGCAGTTAGAGTGCAGTACTGCAGGCCACTTTAGTTGACTGTGTTCAGCAGGTCAGCGGTTCAAGTCTCACCGGCTCAAGGTGGACTCAGCCTTCCATCCTTCCGGGGTAGGTAAAATGAGGACCCAGATTGTTGGGGGCAATGTAAATATATATTCATTGCTTACTGGTGTACACCGCTTAGAGAGTGCTTGCACTTAAAGCGGTATATAAGTCTCATAAATAAATAAATAAATAAACAAAAGCCTTAAAATGCTATTAAAATAATCAAAACTAATAAAAACAGCAGCAAATACAGGAGAGCACATTCTGAGCTTACACATAGTACAGCCATTTAACCCTTCCATTAGTATCAAGAAATTAGATGATGGGATGTATCAGATGGAATATCTAAAGACTAAACACTTGTTTGAATATGGTTAAAGAAATAGAAAAATTCTGGAGGGGAGGGGCCCCTCAAGTAACATAGTATGAGAAATATAAAAATGTGGGGATGGTTTATATGAGGGAAATGTCTTAGATATTTAAATATAATGGATTTTTAGCTACCAGTTGATAAGAATGTTTTGAATAGATTCAAAATATTAGATGATTGGATTTATTAGATAGAATATTTAAAGATTAAACATTGGTATGAATATGGCTAAAAAGAATAGAAAAATTCTGGATATAAATGTATTTTAGCTTAAGAGGAGTATGTTTTTTAAGTAGTATAGTATTTCTTTTTTTTCTTTTTTTTCTTTTTCTTTTTCTACTCTTTTCTTCTTTCTTTTTGTTCTTTTGATGGGATGGCTTGTATGAGGAAAAAGACTTAAATACTTAAGTGTAATTAACTTTGAGAAAATCTTAATGATAAGAATATATTGAACACTGAGGTGAAAACAAATCTAAATATGAACTTTGAAAACAGGGTTTATGGTGAGGTAATTAAGATGATTAATTAGAAAAGAAGCTTTATAATAATGTTGTGGTTACTTGTAGAAATATTAGAAAAATGTTTATATTTAATTTTTATCTATCAAAAGACTAAGTACTAATTTAAGGTTGGCAAAAGAGAACATCATTGGAAGAAGAGAAAATCAAGGAAAACTACTATGTGGATTATGGAATTACAGAAATTAATTGTTATTGATTGTTTTTAAATATAAACCCAGACAACACAATGTTTACCAAATATTAAGGTGACTATGTTAAAAAAATAATAAAATATATTAAAAAAAATACATCAAACGACCGAAGGATCAAAGCATAACCTTGTCTTACTCCCAGTTTAAAGTTGCATCATTTGCTAAGAATTCCCTTTATTCTCATGCATGCCTTGCTTCCATTCTATATCACTTTTACCCAGGGCTTTTTTCCCCATAGAACGCCCAGAACGGAGTTCCAGCACCTGTTTTGGATGGAACCTTGTAGGGGTAGGCAAGGCGGGTTGTATGACGTGTCTGAGTTCCGGCACCTTTTTTTTTTTTAAGAAAAAAAACCACTGCTTTTACCACATCCAGTAACCCATATTCAGCTCCATATTTATGTAAAGTATTGCGTAATTCAAGACTATTCACTTTATCTATATTTTTTCCAAAACAACAATTGCACAGTACATTTTCTGAGATTTATACACTGAAGAACAGAAATAAGATTTGTGCCCCACTGCCAGGCATAAAACCTTTCCTTTCCCAAATTTTCCTCATTGTCATTGTCATCTCTGAAACATGATAGCACTGTTCCAATATTTGAGGGGCTCCTACAAAGACGAGGGGGGGGTGTCAAACTATTTCCCAAAGCACCATAAGGCAAGACGAGAAACAATGGATGGAAACTAACCAAGGAGAGAAGCAACGTAGAACTAAGGAGAAATTTCCTAATGGTGAGAGCAATCAACCAATGGAATAGCTTGCCTTCAGAAGTCGTGGGTGCTCCATCGCTGGAAGCTTTCAAAAAGACTGGTCAGCCATTTGTCTGAAATAGTATAGGGTCTCCTGCTTGAGCAAGGGGTTGGATTAGAAGACCCCCAAGATCCCTTCCATCTCAGTGATTCTATGTTCTGTGAAACCCTTTCAATCAGAAATGTTATCAAACTCTTTCCCAGGCGCATTAAACAAACTAACTCCCTTGCAGTCTGCATTTACTTGTGAGATTTCCATCTCCATGGAGAATGTATTCTTCCCATTGTGAAGAATAGACACCTTTCTCACACATACCTTAAACAAGTTGCTTTGTCAATCTATAAACAGACCACACCCATATTTTAACATGCTATCTATCTCTGCAGCTGAACTCTCACGAGATTTATGACTTCATTTTATACATTATACATTGTATACATTTTATTAGAAATAAATTTAGTAACTGATTATATTAAATGCATTTATATTTTATCTTGCAATTTATCAGGAAATCCAAAACTTGCAAAATATGTCTGGGAAACCCAAACTGACCTATTTCAATGGCAGAGGACGAATGGAATCAGTACGCTGGCTCTTAGCAGCAGCTGGAGTTGAGGTTTGTTTCTTCTATTTTTGTCAGCCCTATAAGGTAGGCCAGACTAAGAAACCAAAGCCATATAGATCAGGACTACTTTCATTCTTAGAGTATCAGGATTCAAAATCCAAGAAAGACATGTTGTGATTTTTCTAAGCAGATTTTTTTATTCTTCCTTACCCATAGACAGATTCTTGCCAAACTAAAGCATGGCAACACTCCCCCCCCCATATACTCTGGAACTATTGTGGGAAAGCCCTCTTTCCCTCACACAAACCATCTGAACTGAATTGTTACTTGTTCCTCTGGAATGCACCTCCTCCCTCCTAGGAATCCAGAGTACATCCCATCACAAATAGCTATAGTAATTGAAACTTGCAATTCTGAATATGCTTCCTCTTCCTCACTTCATCTTTGTGTGAAGTGGGGCAAGAACTCAGACATTAACTCAGATTGGTTTTTTGGAACAGGCTCAAACCCTGCTTATCTAACCGTTGCCCTGGTAGCAGCTCTTTCCCCACCCTTCAACGCCATTATCTCTTCCCTCCAGAGTGAAGCAAGATGAAATTGGGGCCTTTTTTTGCCTTGAGATTTGATCTAAAGTTTTCTCAATTGACCACTCACATGGGATCATTCTGGGTAAAAGACTCAAGTATCCTGCCAGCACACACACACACACACACACACACACACACATATACACACACACACACACGTTCTTTTTTTCCTTTTGTTCTTATAGCACAGTGGTTCTCAACCTTTTTAATGCCACGACCCCCAACCGGTCGTAAGTCGAGGACTACTCAACCAGTCGTAAGTCGAGGACTACTCAACTGGTGCAGCACCATTTGCAGAATGGGACTTTTGGCGGACTCAGCAGGGCAGAGACAGCCTGGACAATTCCTATTGGCTTTTGAAAGCCAATAGAATTAGACTCTATTCAAGAGAGTCTATTCTATTGGCTTTCAAAAGCCAATAGAATAAAAGGGAGTAGCACAGCTAAGGAAAAGGGGGAAAAAATGGTGGACTGCATTGTTTGGCGACCCCCGTGAAATGGTCGTTCAACCCCAATGGGGTCCCGACCCACAGGTTGAGAACCACTGTTATAGCAAGTACCAAATCTAGATCACAAAGGTGTGGCTGAATCTAGGTGGGAGCAAAACGTTTCCTCTATCCTTTGGCTGCCATCCAGTGGTCATTGTTAGTTTTGCAGCTTACATCTGGCAGCCCTATTCAAGGGTAGGCAGAGGCCAAATCTTTCCCCTGATTTGGGTCAAAGGAGTCGAGGTTTGGAAGGAGTTAAGAGATGAAATGAAAGAGTTAACTTTCCCCCCATTGAACCAACTTTTCTCGTTTGGGGGATTATGAAGCCCCCAAAGGTATTTTAAGCCGAGTTTTCAAAATTGTGTCCCCTGTGATACAAAGTTAAAGCAGTTTTTTCCCTTTTTTTCCAGTTTGAAGAAGTATTTTTGGAAACAAGAGAACAGTATCTGAAATTACGTGACGGTAAATACAGCAACTATTCTTTAGCTATGATCACTGAAATAAATTTGTTATACTATTTGCTCAGAACTATAATAATTGGAAGTTTTTGCTTTGATTTAGTGATGTGCTAATAATAAACAAGGCTATACTTGAAAGAGATTGATTAATTAATTCAAATTTTCAGTTGTTTTTTTTTTAAATAATTGTTGCTGCTTCTGACTCATTTAAGGACATGGTTTATTTGTTTATTTGTTTTACTACTGATAACTGAAGAGGTGACTTGGGGACTTGCCCTTGAATGAGATCGGGATGACTGCGGAGACCCGGGAGGGGGGAGGGGGCCAAAAAGTTCAAGATGAAAGCTACACAATTTAAGCCCTACTTATTTTTTACATGTGTTGCAGAGAGGTGGAGCATTGATCATTCATTTGTTCATTCATTCATTCATTCACTCAAAACATTTATATAGCCACTCATCTTGCAACAAATTCTGGGTGCCCCCAATCAAAAGTTAAAACAACATATTAAATCATATTGAAATTATAAAACCAGGGCTTTTTTTGGTCATAGAACGCCCAGAACGGAGTTCTGGCACCTTTTTTGGATGGAACCTTGTAGGGTAGGAAAGGCGGGATGTATAACATGTGTGAGTTCTGGCACCTTTTTTTTTTTTTTTTTTTTTACAAAAAAAGCACTGTATAAAACTAAACATATTAAAGCATAAAAACCATTAAAAACAACAAAGACTTGGTGCCAGGTCGAACTTCTAATGTGCAATTATTCAAGCTTCTCCCAGCCCTTACAGCAGTGTTTCTCAACCTTGACAATTTTAAGGCATGTGGACTTCAACTCCCAGAATTCCACAGCCAGCATTGCTGGCTGTGGAATTCTGGGAGTTGAAGTCCACATGCCTTAAAATTGTCAAGGTTGAGAAACACTGCCTTACAGGCAAAACTTTATGGGAGGGTAAGAGAGTGGAGGCCTGCCAAACCTCAGGAAAAAGAAGGTTTCAGAGGGCAGAGGCTGCCATAGAAAACCATGAGGTCACAGCTGCCTTCTGGGCTTTTTGTTCCCCGCCCCCTGGCACTCATGGATCCTTTGAATGGGGTAGAAAAAGAAAGGAAGATAGGAGGCTTAGTGAGTGGGAACCAAAACCATTGCCAAGAAGGAAGAGGATGGAGAATATACAAAAATAAGACTTTTTTGAGCTGCATTCATCCTAAATTAATGTGAATTAGTTTTCTACCTTCCTCCAGTAAACACACTACTGTCTATCATTAACTATATCTACAGTTTGACAGTGTTACCGACATCTCTGCAATCCCAACTAAACCCTTCTACCAAGAAAGAAAATATTACTGCTGGGGGTTAGTATTATCAAAATGTGTATTTTTTACAGTGCCAAAATGATTTCCAAAGATTCCTTTGAGAAGGAGTCAAAACAAACATTGTAACTTTGAACAGTCGCTAAACAAACTGTTGTAAGTTGAGGACTACCTGGATACAGTATGGTTTTACCAATACAGTTAGAGAATAGCAGAGAGAGGGATGCTATCCCGTGAAGGCAGGGCACGTTCCAAAATCTGCAGCTGTCACCATCAGGGACTGCCTTGGGGAATCATTGTTGCTCTCCTCTCTCTGTCCACCGTGAGAAAAGTCATCTCCAACAGGCAGAAGAGAGTGTAGTGTTTGTTTATCTGTGGTCTACATGAAAAGACAAGTCATTTGCATTCACATGTTGTATAATGAGTGGCCTGCTGCAACCTGCATTCTCCTCGGTTTGGCTTTGTGAGCCACATCAAGAAGCAGAATGGTGAAGTTGCCCCAGAGAAGCAGATCTTGGGAACTGGCAGCAAAGGATTGGCAGAAAAAGTGGTGATTTTCCAAGGTAGTCGCTAGTCAGGACGTGCAGTGGAGAAATCTCTGCCAAGAGTGCAATTTGCTGTGTATCTGGAGCAGGTGGAGGTTTCATTTCAATCAGCTGCTAAAACCAAGGACGCTGGACATGTCTCATCATGTCCAAACATCAGATAATGCAATGGAAGAGAATATTTGTAGCTCAGGGGTGAAATGTGGAATTTTTGGTGTCCTCTGAGGACTCCCCACCCCAGATAATGGTTTGTGGGTCCTGCATCATGCAGCTTTCTTAACCAATTGTAAAGCTTCCCTTCCTCCCATCCAGTTGTTCAGAAGGAAATGTGAATCAGAGATAAAGGGCAAGCACGCATCAGTTCACTGCTTCTTTACAATAAACAAGGATAAAGTGGAGAATGTGGGAGCGGCACTTTACTGGTAAATTAGACTGAACATGTTTTACCTGTCGAAATTTGAATATGAGTGAAATTTGAGAAATAGGTGAGCAGATGATCTGTGCAAGGTGTTTGTTGGCACATGGCTGACTTCTTAGCAACCAAATCTCATGCTTTATGCAATTTTATAATAGAAATAGAAATCTGTGTGGGGGGTTATGTGTGCATTGTTGTATAAAACAGGGGTCCCCAACCCCCGTTATGTGGACCGGTAACAGGCTGCTGCATGCAGAAAGAGCTAGAGTAAATATTCCTAATAATAGGTACTATTCTCTTTTTTTGAGCTTGGCGGAATTTACTTTTAAATCTGCAGCAACATTTGGAATGCAGTTTTTGTTTCATTTTGCATAAAGAGCTATTATATTTGCCAGTTGATTAAATTTAGTCAGGAAGGTAGGTCATATGCTAGCATCCATCTAGCATACTGCCTCTACTCTACTGCAACCTAGACCTGCTCAGTGATGCTGTGTTTTTCTTTCTTTTCTCTTTTCCCCTTCCCTACAGGTGGATACTTGCTGTTTGATTAAGTCCCCCTGGTGGAGATGGATGGGCTAAAGTTGGTCCAGACCAAGGCTATTCTCAATTACATTGCGGGGAAATATAATCTCCTTGGGGAGGATCTGAAAGAACGAGCACAGTACAGTATTATGATTCATCATCTTAGACTTGATCCAAAGTCTCTGCCCTAATATTACTGCATTCCCACATGCTCACCCACAGTGCATTGGCTATGAATGAGAAACAATTCTCGCAGGCCAAGAAGTAAAAACTTTTAGATCATTGGTTTCTGTTGTGAAATAGTCCTGGAGCCTCTTGTAAATGTTTGGCCAGTCTCATGTCACCCATTAACGTTCTACTGGCACATGCTCCTGATTTTTGCATCTAGTTGTGAGAAGTTAAATGGAGCAGCATTATTGGACTTGTTGAAAGAGAGCATTGAAAGGTTATAACATCTTTGTAATAACTGTCCAATCCCCACTCTGTCCCCTCATCTTTGCACATTGGAAGCTATTAGGCTTTCTAAAAATGGCAGTTGTTTCCAGGAAAATAATTTGAGTAGTTCCCACACTTTCCAGAATTAGGGCATTCCATTAGAATCTTTTTATTTATGTAAAATTAATTATATACCTTTTGTTATGTATCATTTTATTTATTCCTACAATATAAATTTACTATTTATTATTTGTTATTTATTCTACTAGCAATTTTTTAAAAAAAAGACTCAATGTATCATATAGCCAATTAAATGTCCACAGTAAACACCATTTAAATCCGAATGACAAATAATATAGTATCATAATAATAATAACTAAATAAATCATGCAGCCAAAGCGCAAGACAAAGATAGCCAGAGCAGCAGCTGAAAAAGAGCACTGCCTGGTACTAGCAGAAGTTTCTCCTGGGAAGAATGTGCCAGATAGGCCAATTCAGAGAGATCCGTATGAATCATGGAGGGGATCAAGAGCCAAACCAGGATTTTGAATTTCATGTGGAAATCTAATGGCAGCAGTGGAGTTACCAAATCACGGGTGTAATCTGCTCTTGATGAATAATGTTGGCCAATAATCAGACTAAGGCATTTTGTACAAAGTACAAAGTATAGCTGATATGTGATTTTTCAGAGCATCCCCCACATGCAATGAATTGCGGTAGTCTAGTTGGAAAATGATGAGCTGCCATTGCAATTTTTTTTATGATCCAGGTAGGGCTATGACTGACGTACCAGCCAATGAATCCAAGACAACTGTTAAATCCCGCCTCACACTTCATGGACACCTCCCCATCCCTCCCTCCCCATAAAAAGGTGCATTTTGAAAAACTAGTAGGTTAAATGCCAAGTTATAACATTATGTGTATGTCACCTTTGACTTCTTGCATAATTTGGCCGTCTGATTCTATCCATTGGAGCCGCTAACTTTAAAAAAACCCTTTGCCATTGACCTCTCACAGAGGAGCCCAGCTTTTTCAAAAGAGAATAAATCAATTACTTTCGATGGTGAAAGAGCAATTTACTATTCTGGACTGCTATCCAGTGACCTGATTAACAAAAGAAAGATCAAAATCAATTTTAGAGAATCTTTAATTTTATCTGCAGTACAGCTCTTCTGTCTTTCCTTGCAGAATATAATACAGATTTTTCTCCTTCTTTGCTATAAGGAAAACTCCACAATCGCATTCAAGACTTGTTCTGAATGTCCTCATTTTGGTCTGATTGCCAATATCAATATTGGCTTTGCCTGTCTGATCCTGCCCTTGTCTTGCTGACAATCCATGACTCAGGTTTTTTTTTTTGTATGTGTTTGTGTGTGTGTGTGTGTCGAAATGAGACTAGAGGTAACAATACCAGCTTTGGACACCATCACACAAGCAGCCGAGTCAAAGTGGAATTGGAATGGTCTGATTTTGCAGCTTTTCTACTAACAAATGAAATAATTGCGAAAGGAGACAAAATTCAGTCTTCACAGTTTATTATTTTGTTCATAGAATTTCAGAAGCAACGGTTATGCTGGCTTGGAAAATCTAGGAGCAGATTATTCTTTTGGGATTCTGGAAAATCCTGGTTGGGGAACATTGTGCCATAGCATAGAATATGTGATATGTATCCTGTAATTTTATTATTTTTTCAAATAATTTTACTGGAGATTTGAATAAAACAATAAAAGATATTAGAGACTAAGAGAAAGGAAAAAATAATAAAAAATGTTTAAAGAGAATAGAAAGTCCTGCTGCCCTTAGAAAATGACTCCTGAACCCCTTTGTGATGAGTTAAAAACAACTCCGTAATCTCTTCACCTCTTCTTGGGTAACAAATATAAAACTCTTCATCCCATAACCCTTTTGTTAACAATAGGCAAATCGAATAAGTAACATCTTTTTTGGCTCACTTATCAACCATACGGAGCTCTAAGATTTTACCATTAATTGACATATATAAAACTCAGCATTCCACTTTCACCTTTCAGCTGTAACAAAATCCCATTTAAAGGTCACTAGAAGGTCCCAACAGCCTAATAAAAACAAAATGTTAAACCCCAGGTTTAACATGACAAAAAGGGGCCATTTCCCCCTTTACAAAAGACAAACCAATACACAATATCTTATTTTCAGATACACATTTCCTACCTCTATTCTCTAAGCACAACCACAGTTCACAATTCCAGCATCCCAATACAGACAAAAACGAAATAGCAATAGCACTTAGACATATATACCGCTTCATAGTGCTTTACAGCCCTCTCTAAGCAGTTTACAGAGTCAGCATATTGTCCCGAACAATCTGGGTCCTCATTTTACTGACCTCGGAAAGATGTAAGGCTGAGTCAACCTTGAGCTTGTCAGGATCGAACTCCTGGCTGTGGGAATGCAGAGTTAGCCTGCAATACTGCATTCTAACCACTGTGCAATCACAGTTCCTTACTACATAGCAAAAATAAATAATTTTCCTTTTAAAAAAATAATCTCAATTTAAGCTAAAGATAAACAGTAAAATTTAGAACTGTTTAAGTATTAAAAATTATAATTACATAAAATAACTATTAGGAGGAAGCTTTTCCATCCTACCCATTCTAGGCAAATCCAATGAAATATCAATAATCTAGAATCACTCAGAGTAACAATGTAATTTATTTTATCCCTAATGGAATAAGCCAAGTTTATAGTGGGTTTTTTTCTTTTTTCTTCTTCTTCATTTTTTCTTTCTGCAATCTATTCTGGTGGTTGTTGTTCCTTATTATAAATTTCTTTAGTTCCTTAAACGTTCTTTTGTAAATCCAATAAAGAGAAATTATTCCAATTATTCTCTGAGATTCTCACTTTTATTTCCTTCTTGATTTTAGAACCTCATCTGTTGATAGATTTTTATTCAGAGTGTTCATATTCTCTTTAAGTAAATTTTATTCAATTTCTTGTTGTGTGAAATCTTCATTTAGTAACAGAGTGTTCGCTAGAAAACACAATATAGGTTCAATTTCTTGGTTGAGATCTCTTTGCAGTTCTTCAAAGACATCTTTGTCTTCAAAGATATATCAATGTAAATATTGATATAAAAATGTTGAGATTCTATGAAGAGTACAGAGAAAAGTAACAAAGATGATTAAGGGACCGGAGGCTAAAACATATAAGGAACGGTTGCTGGAATTGGGTATGTCTAGTTTAACAAAGAGAAGGACGAGGGGGGACATGATAGCAGTGTTCCAATATCTCAGGGGCTGCCCCAAAGAAGAGGGAGTCAAGCTTTTCTCCAAAGCACCTGAAGGCAGGACAAGAAGCAATGGATGGAAAGTAACCAAAGAGAGAAGCAACCTAGAACTAAGGAGAAATTTCCTGACAGTTAGAACAATTAATCAGTGGAATGCTCCATCATTGGAGGTTTTTAAGATGAGATTTGTATGGAATGGTATAGGCTTTCTTGCCTGAGCAGAAGGTTGGACTAGAAGACCTCCAAGGTCTCCTCAAACTCTGTTATTCTGTTATTTATTCCCAAACATTGTTATAAATTGCCTATCTTTTAACTCCAAGCTCAAAAATAAATTTCCTTTTCTACAAACATGCACTTCATTTTTTGAAAATTAATTTCAAAATCTTTATATTTAAAGTTTTCGAATCCTCAGAACTTTCTGTAGCCAAGACCTTACCTTGCCTTTTGCTGTTTATTTTAAGTTCTTAAAAAATTAAGAGCACTCATTCTCCCAGTGTTTCCAATCATATCATTCTGAAGGTCTTAAATCTATTAATAGGCATTCTATTTGATATACCTTGTTCTTGGTACAATTGTTTTTCTTGGGCAATTGTCTTCAGAAATTTCCTCTACAGTCCCTGTTGCAGTGGAGTTGTCCTTCATCTCTAAGCTCTTCATCAGCGAAATATGTAAGCGAGGGCAAAAGAAGAAGTATGTTTTTAATATACATTTGAGTCCATGCTCACGAAGACTAAGTTTTCACTCAGTGCACAGCCTGCCATCTTGCCCTGAATTAGTTTTGGTTAGAGGACAGTGTCTCTGTTTTTCCAGTCTCAGAGGAGAAAAATTGCTATGGCATATTTAAGAAAGCCATCAAATAGAGCATGGCCCCAGACGATGACTCTTTTCAGGAGAATAGGCATTTCACATGTGACTATTGAAGCTGGGGATTAGCTGCTATAACCAAAACAAGTCTTCTGCAGCAAGCCAAGATGACATCAAAACGACAACATGCCCGGTGACGTGACACAAATCTTCCCATTAGGTATTTGAGTGTCCCAGTGTCTGGCACAAGTATGTAAATGACAGTAAGCTAAGTTAAATTTAATGCTTGTTGAAGTGTGATGTAACATTTCTCCTGTCTATCTTCAAAGAATTGACATGTACGCGGAAGGCACCATGGACTTGATGGGCCTTGTTTTGTGCTACCCGTTTTCCTCACCTGAGCAAAAAGAGAAGCAACTGGCTGCCTTTATCGAAAAGGCTGTGACCAGGTACCTCCCAGTCTATGAAAAGGTAGGCCCGCCCATGACATTTCTTCTAGCAGCTATCCCTTCATTTAGACAAGTGGTGGGGCCTTTTGAAGGACATTAACGTTGCAAGCCTCACTTTTTAATCACTTTTGGAAATTGCCTATTAACCACCTTAAAGTTATTAGAGACTTTTTGCTGATTGAAAAGTTGACATGTTGTGGATTTGCTTATAGATAACAGATGAGATTTGTGATGAAGAAGTACCTGTTTGTAACCTTATAGGGGATGAAGAAATAATAATAATAAATGGTTTTATTATTTTCCTAGCTGATTTTGATTTCTGCTCCAGAATTTAAATAAGTGTGACAATATATTCAAGGAGTCTTCTTTCTTCTTCTTTACTACCAATTATTCTTCCATTTTTAGCATTTGATATGTGTATATGCATGTTTTATTGTACAGAGAAACTATTTTCTTTGGTCCCTATTGAACAACCATAGGATGCTTCTAATAGATTATAAGTTATATTTCTTCTGAAGAGAGTAAATTAATGATTAAAAACTTTTGACACAGTTCTGTTAATGTACCTTTTGGTTCAGCTTTAAGGTTTTTATATTTTATAGGCTCTGGAACATCATAAGCAAGAGTTCCTAGTTGGTAATCGCCTCAGCTTCGCAGATATACAATTGCTTGAAGCAATTTTAATGTTGGAAGAGAGAAAAGCTGATATTCTTGCGCCATTCCCTCAACTACAGGTAATCTAGTAGTGATTATCATGCCAGCTTTTACTCGCCTAATATAAATGACCATGTTGGTTCTGACTTATGCTGCCACTTAAGTCACAAGTGGGAGAGCATAGGAACTGAAGTCCAGCGATGGGGCTTTTTCTTACCTCCATTTTTTGCATAGAAGGGAATTTTCTGGGTGGTTCAAGAACTTGTGCCAGAAGACTCTGGAAGGCCTACTTGAAATATCTGTGTCTGACTGAAGGATTTATGATTTTTTTTAAAAAAATTGTTCATTCCACCAGTGGATTCACAGGGTTGTTTAGAAACATAGCAGGAAAGGGCTTAATGTATCTCATCTCCCTTGGCTTTCTTCTGTGCACCTTGAAGATGGGAACAAGGTGCTTGAGTGGGCTTGGATCATCACTTGTCTTTTAGATACAGCTCCCTCGTGACTAATACTGGCTGGAATAGATTTTTTTTTTTGAAAATGGTAAATTATGCTTCTTTAATGCCTTTCTCAGCCAAAGGGTGGTGCCATCTTTGATGGAGGCAATTCTACTTCCATAGAATAAATTATTGCCAGATCCCTCCCTTTTTATTAACTCTAGGGCAATTTCAAATGTGCCATTTCTAGCCAAGGTGGTGAAATGGATAGTGACCAAGCAGCTCCAAATGCTTTCAGATTCAACTGATATTCAATTTCAGGCTGGAGCATGGTGTGAGACAATCTCTTGAGGGAGCACAGTGGTACCATTTCTCTACTTAGGTTCCTGGATTGGCACCTTTGAATGACATTTACCATGGATTCCTTTCAAATAACCATGGGAAGTTGGAACCATAATCACAGGTCCTGTCTTATCTCAGGAGCAGATTTCAGATAGTGTTCTTGGCAGCCCTTGACTTTTTATTCACCGCCCCTCTGAGCTTTTTTATATCAATGTGAACGGGTTGGGAATGATGACCAAAATGTGTCAGGCTTTCTAATGGGTGTCTGTTCGCCTGGATTACAGACTGTATGAGTCAAGTAGACTAAAGCTGAATCCAAAAGATGCAGTGTACATGATAGGTGGGGGAGACTTAGTTCAAAGAGATGGGACCTTACTTGCAGTTTCTTCCTGCATTTCATTGGTGTAAATAGAGGTATATCTTTGACCTATTTATATTTGTACATGTTTTTGGAAATTATTTTATTTACAGAGAATGTGTGGTTTATACGTTCAACAGGGTAAATATTGTTTGTTTATTTTTTTAGGCTTTCAAAGCAAGGATAAGCTCCATTCCCACCATTAAGAAATTCCTAGAACCTGGAAGCCAAAGAAAACCAATCGCCAATGATGCTTATGTAGCTGTTGTGCTGAAGGTTCTTCAGCTGAATTTCTCGTAACATCATGTCTGCTTGCCAGAACATCAGATAATCAGACCCAGTGCAAGCCAAGAAGATTTTCATCAGACAACAAGGAACCCACTCCAACCTTTACAAGCTGTCCTAAAGGACTCCTTTTATTACTTAACCTCAGATGTTGATACATCTCCCACCCTGGTTTATATGCAATGGTGTTTTCCCACAGAGGACTCCCCATTGTTGTTTATCATGGCACAGTGCTGCCAGATGTGCTAAATGCATGGAGCTTACCTACCCCTCATCTGGGGAATAATTGAGAATCCTCTTTTTGTTTCCTAAAAGCAAAAGATTGTCTGCTGGGACCAAAAACAATAAATGGCTTACTCTTTGGTGCAAATTCTTAAAGTGCATTAAATTTTTGCATTCAAACAATTTGACATAAAGAAGTTTTTTCTTTCTCCCAAAAAATGACATTCATTCATTCATTCATTCATTCATTCATTCATTCATTCATTCATTCATGTATCTTCCTTACAGACATAGAATCATAGGATTGGAAGGAGCTATTGTGCTCAATACTAGAACTCAAATTGTTTGCTTAAAGTTATCCACCACCCACTTCCAGTGGATTCTGGAGTTCAAGCTTTATTGATAAATGGCTGTGTGATCTCTGCATGAACATACCTAGCAAAGGGGAAGTGATTTTGGTGTTGAACAGCTCTTATTTTTAGAAAGTTTTTCTGGACCTTCAACTAGAATCTGCTTCCTTTAGATAAGTGTGGGTGTGAGCATGTATAAAGTTATTTGATTCCAAAACTCATCAGCCCAGTTGACAAAAATAGCAATTAGAATTGAATGGGAGCTGTGCTTCATCTGTGAAGGGCCATGTGTTAACCATCACTGCTTTGAAAAGGATTTATCCCAATTTGACTCTTAAAACAAAGATCAGGTCTGCTCAGAGCTCAGAGCAAATTAGTCTTGATCTTAAATCTGATAAGTCTAAGAGGCATTGGTTAACATTACTAACTTAAAAATGAGTGTTTCCCAAACCAAATTCCATTGAAAAATAATTTAATTGTGTTTAACATATATGATTCAAATCTGTTTCTAACTAATTATTTCAAAACTTCGGGGGGGGGACTCTTGGGTGCATATGGCAGATTGATATCATTAGTAGGCATTCCTGGGTACCTCCTAGCCAGGTATTTGAATGGAAAAATTTGTGCGGAGGCCTTCCAATATTCTATTCAGAGTTGGGTAGCTAGATAAATATCTATCTCCAAAACCCAAGAAAAAAATGTTGAGACTCTTCTAAGCAGTGTCTTTTATTGTTGCTCAACTATAGATAGCTATCTTAACAAACTAAACTGATTTACTTGCACCATAAAAGAAATACTCTGGGAACTATTACGAAGGAGCCATCTTCACTCTCTTTCTCCCACATAAACCATCTAAACTGTGCCCGTCTCTTGGACCTCTGGAATGCACTCCCTCCCTCCTGGGAATCCAGACAACATTTTATCACAATTTTCCATTGATAAGCATTTTGTATGATGCCTTTTTTGTTGATTCCCTCTAATACTTGACATTGTTCCTCCTGAGGAGCTTATTGATAAACTGAAAATCAAAGTAAAAAGGAAGGGGCCATCTTCAGGATTTTGACAGCCTGCCCATCCTTGCCAAAGAACAACCAGCATAGAACCCATCCCATGGTATTTTGGTCAAGTGAGGAGACTGCTCTGTGAAATGTGTTCTTGTGGCTAGAGAAACAAGCAGGCATTTGAGGTTGAGCAAAACCCCAACACACTGGGTTACTTTTTTTAAAAAAATTTTTACTTGGTTATTTTTCTTAATACTTTGGCCACATAATGAGAAGAGAGGACTCCTTGGAAATGATCCTGATGTTGGGAAAGATTGAAAGCAAAAGGAGAAGAGGATGGAGATGGTTAGATGGTGTCATTGATGCAATGTCATTGATGCAATGAACATGAACGTGGGCAAACTCTGGAGATAGTGGAGGACAGGGGGGCCTGGCATGCTAAGGTCCATGGGGTTACGAAGAACTGGACATGACCTAGCAGCTGAACGATGGCAACAAAGGTCCTACACTAGGCAAACATTTTAAGCAAACTCTTCACCAAACTGATCCTTCGCCAGGTAAAGGATCCTTTATATAGAGGGCTTTTCTCCATTTACCTGCCTATTGATTGAAGGAGGTTTAGAGGAGGTAGTACCAAAAAAACAAAACACTATGTGCCTTAAATACACCTGCCCAGACAGTTGCATAACCAAGCTGCATCATGCTCTGTGTGAGGGCCACTTTTTCCCAATATGGATCGACTTGAAAGTCAGCTGTTCCGCTGGGGAAAAGGCACTGAAATTCTTCTCTTGGCCACCAACGAAGTTCCTCCTCCATCTGGGCTGCTCCTTATCTCTCTTCCGTCAGAAGGTGGAGCTTGGGAGCTTTATATATTGAAGGTGCACGGAATACATTGCTTGCATTAAGAAGAGCCTGTGTTTACTGAGGCTTCTCAGCAGGTCAGTATTCAAAGGTAGAAACTCGAGGAGAAAGTGGTGGCAGGGGCAATTCTATAACCTTAGAGTTTGTCTTCTTTTTGCTTATTGATTTAGTGGTGACTAATAAGTCAGGATGGAAATGACTGCAAAATTCTTCTCTGAAAGTCCAGAGTTAGTGTTGGGGAAAAGAGCAGAATTATGTGGGTTAGAAGGAGGGATTTGTGAGAAATAAAAACTGTCATGAGTTCATGAGTCTTTGAAACTCACATGCCTTTCCATTTAGATGAACAAACTAATACTCCGTTAACCCTTTGAGTAGAATTGCACTAATAAAGACATGTTGCAATCCTATGCCTGCTTATCTACGAGGTGGGGACATTGAGCTCAATAGAATTTCCTTTGGAGTAAACATATAGTTGATAATGCTAATATTTACTTGTCACTAGTCCAAAAGAGAATCAGTTACTCCCAATGGAATAGATGGGGGAAAAAAGAATAAATCATAATTTGAATATTTTAGGAAGAGAATGCTTTTAAAGTTAGCTATGCTGGATTGGTCTTCAATTGTTGCGGGTGACAAAGTTTTACAACAGTGAAAATATCATCCCAATAAGAGTGTGGGGGGGGGGGAGATGGAAGGAATGACTGTATTTTTCCTCCTACAGAGGCAGATTGTATATACATCTGCTCAAGATAACATGATTTAAAAAAAAAAAAGATGTTGCTATAAAATTGGTGTTTTGCTAAAAGCAATGTATAAAGGAGCATTGTAAAATGTATTCTGGTCTACCTGAGGGTATTTGTATCTTCATAAGATTGTATATTTATATACTTAATGTAGCAGGTGCCAGGCCCCTAAAACCAATAAAGACAAATAGAGTTATTTCTAAACCGGTTCCTTTATTGTTCCTTGCCTATAGACAAATATTGTCAAATTAAAGCAACTACTTGCATCATTAAAGGTATACTCTGAGAATTGCTAGGAGGTGTCTTAACTCTCTTTCTCAAAGTCAAACTATCTAGACTTCATTGTCTCTTATTCCTTTGGAATGCATTCCCTCGCTCCTGGGAATCCAGACCACATTCCACCACACAGGATAACAGTTTAGTAGAATCATGGCTGGAAAACCAAAGCTTCACTACTTCAAAGGAAGAGGGCGAATGGAAACCATAAGGTGGATGTTGGCTGCAGCTGGGATTGAGGTGAGTCTTCCAAACTCCTCTTAATTAATAATGGTTAATTAATAATAATCTATTGCTGCCAAGGTGGCTACATTTTAATTCTCAAATACAAATCTGTAATGAACAAATAAGTCATAAACTTCATGATGATGACATTGTGGAAATCCATATTTTTTTCCTAAAATGTATTAAGTGATTAACTTTCACTACTTGATCATCATTGTGTTTGTAGCTCATTTGTTGGGTTCCTACCTCATGTTAACTATGTTTCCCTTAGTCATGGTCTGATTTAACCATAGTTGGCTGGGTTATCACAACTTAACTCAGTGAATCTAGCTATCCAATTTCCTCTTGGAATATGGAGTGTCTTTTCTTACAAATCTCTGCCAGGTATGGTGGACATGGAGATGAATCTGGCACTTGCAATAATTTTGGAAGCCATGGAAATCTTTTGTCTTTTCTGTTTACCAGTTTGAAGAACAATTCATTGACTCAAAAGAAGCACTACAAAAGTTAAAAAATGGTGAGCATATTACCTTGTTTTTGCGTGTGACATACAGCAAAACTGTCTCATAAAACTTTTGATCTAAACATTAAGCAAGTGACATCTTCTCAGAAGTATAGGTAAAATATTGAAATTCTAAGCATGGCCTACAATGGAGGTGGGGAACAGTGCCCCCTTTTATGACTTGTGGACTTCAACTCCCAGAATTCCTGAGGCAGCATGGCTGGCTCAGGAATTCTGGAGGTTGAAGTCCACAAGTCATAAAAAGGACATCGTTCCTCACTCCTGAACTGTAAAATGCATCTCTACATCATCTGCCATGCTAATAGTTGGAGAGAACCCTTCCATTAATCTGTCCTTTTTCATTTACCAGATGGATGTCTGCTTTTTCAGCAAGTGCCCATGGTGGAAATGGATGGGATGAAGCTGGTGCAAACACGAGCCATTCTCAATTACATTGCAGGAAAATACAACCTCTATGGGAAGGACCTGAAGGAGAGAGCACTGTAATGTAGCATTTTATAACTGTTTGCTATACATAAGATGAGGAGGAACGGGCAATTCATGGCAAACTATGAGAGCTGGAGTGTGTTCTGCTGACATACTATGAGTCAGCAATTTTTGCTTCTCAATCGCCTCCAAGTAGGACAGAAGCCTTCTGCAAAAAGCGATACACCCTCTCAGTTAGAATTAAGTTCATTTGAACAAGGTCATTAGTAGTCAGGGCATTTCTTGGCACTATTTAAACCCGGTAAACTAGGTCAGTGTTCCTTTCTTAGGTTTTATCTACTTATTTGCTTCTAAAATGGTTCCCCCCCCCTCTCTCCCTGGAGTTGTGCTTCACTGAAAAGATGGCTTTTGAAGATTTTGATGGCTAGTCTTTTTGATGGTCAAGGAGTATGGTTGGGTTGAGTACATACTAAAGAACATCAGAACTTATAGGAAAGGAAGTTTCATCTGGAAAATTCACGATAAACAGGAACATGTTGCAAGTAGACTTCAGAAACAAGTTGTCCTTGACTTACAACAGTTTGTTTAGTGACAGTTCAAAGTTACAACAGCACTAAAAAAGTGACTTATGACCATTTTTCACAGTTATGACTATTGCAGCATCCCTATGGTCACATAATCAAAATTCAGGCACCTGGTGCCAAGCCTGTCTTTATGATGGTTGCTGTGTCCCAGGGTCACGTGGTCACTTTTTCTGACCTTCTGACAAGCAAAGTCAATGCCAGAGGGAAGCCAGGTTCACTGAACAACTCTGTTATTAACTTAAAAACTCCAGTGAATTGCTTAACAACTGTGGCAAGAAAAGTCGTAAAATGGAGCAAAATTCATTTAACAACAGTCTTGCTTAACAACAGCAATTTTAGGCTGAATTATGGTAATAAATCGAGGACTACCTGTACACATGGCTGATTTTAAGCTATATCCATTCTATTAATGAATGAATGTGATACAGGCTTATTGTCAGTATAAAGCAAAAAATACAATTCGTGTGAAGAGTGATGATTACTGAAACTTAAATACAAAGTTCTAGTGATGCTTTTAATTGATGGTTGCGTAACTGAAAGGAGGAATTCTTTTGTATTGGAAGAATGAACCAAGTCATTCCAACAGCTCCACAGCTAGAATTCAGTGGAGGAAGCTCTGTGTTCAGACCTGTCTAGACTCACAGGGATCTTCTTTTCCTTTTCAGAATTGACATGTACTGTGAAGGGACTGTAGATCTCAATGAGGGAATTATGATGCTTCCCTTCAAGCCAGCTGACACCAAGGAGAAGGAGTTACAGACAATCCTGGAAAAAGCCTCCACCAGATATTTCCCAGTCTATGAAAAGGTAGGGAGCAAAAGGAAAGCTAAGGTGATGGACGAGCACAACAAACAGCAGCAAAACCCTAGTCTCTCTTTCCAACCTGGTGTAGACCAGTTGGGAATGCTGGGAACTCTCCTCAGTGAGAGTATAGTTCTGCCAACTTCCTCCATATCTTCAGTAAATACTGTCCTCTGAAGGCATGGCAGAAACGTTCATTCAGAATCGGAGTTTACAAACAGATATTTATCTGAGCTTACCATCAGGTGGAAAGGACACTGCTCCCAGCAAAGAGCTTTTGAATATTATGAAACACAGGATGGGGTCAATGTTGGGTTTTAATTTACAATTATATGTGTTTAACTACCTGGTAGACAGAGAGGTGCTTGTGAAACATTCTGTCAGAATGGTAATGAATACTAATCAACTTCATTGTAAGATATCTTTCTCCTGATCAGGAAGGTTTACAATAATAGTTGGAGCAGGAAGTACAGAATCATGCATTGTTCCAAAATATAAATTTCTTCACTTATTGAAATACTGCATGTCATATATTTTCACAGTACTTAGCCGATTGATCTGAGTATAATTTTGTATACTTTAATCTTAGCATGGCACCACTGAAACACACACAAGGATGCTCTGCTTGTGCATCTTTTTATTCTCCAATTACCAAAAAAGGGAGACCATAGAATGATGAACCTAATTGTCCAGTTGCATATATCATATCACTTCCATGTGCTGCATGAGAGATCCTGGAAAATACTTATAGAAAAGAAATTACTTAACATGACCTCTAAAACCAATAGGGAAAATGTTCAAACTCTTTTATGAAACTTTTATGGCTGCAGAATAAGAGAGTTACAATTTGCTTTTCTCCCATTTTGCTTTTTTTCACATAATGCATTTGAGTTCCTGGAGGCCATAAAGAAAAGTAGAATCCCTCTAAGCCACAGATCCCCAACCTTTTGGGCACCAGGGACTAGTTCCGGGAAGAGAGGTTTTTCCGCAGACCGGAGAGTGCATAGTTTTGTGTGCTGCCTACATCTTGCGGATGGGGCTTGGCTTGTTTGTGCGGACCGGTTGCTGGCATGCTCTAGCCCAGTACTGGTCCATGGACCGGGGGTTGGGTACCCCTGCTCTAAGAGGACAAAGACAAATGAAGAACTGCATCCCACTGGATATTTTTCAAAATTGAAAAGTGGGCTATGAGGTGGTTCTGCTCATTCTCTGTGCATAGGATGACATTTTAGTTTTTTAAAGAAACCCTTGATACGTGTCTCTTGAAATTAAAGCTCAGTTTGTAAGTTAACATTAAAAAAAAAAAATCCACTCGCTCCCTGTAAAAGGATGGGACCTTCTCCGGTTGGCTAACTTGCAAGGTTCTTTGATATTGAATATATACCGTATCTAAAATACAATAAGTCTTTAACATGTTTTATGCTCTGAAGGTGCTCAAAGATCATGGACAAGACTTCCTTGTGGGAAAACAGCTTAGCAGAGCAGATGTTCAACTGCTTGAAAGCATTTTGATGGTGGAAGAGTTGAAGGCAGATATTCTCTCAACATTTCCTCTATTAAAGGTAAGCAACTACTCTTGTAAGCAATAAAACAATAGAGGTAAGCAAGCAGTAAAAACATGCAACACAACGCCAAATAAAAATCCCATCAGTTCCTGAATCATGTTCTCCAAATGGTAATGACAGAAGTGCAAGGTAGTTTGCTGTACCAGGCATAATAAGGTGGTGATCATTTCAGCTGCTGGTAATAATTATATCTCATAGTTAGTTCCCCTGGTATGTTGGTACACATCAAGCCGATAGTGAAAGATAATGTGCAGTTATTCTTATACTAGACCCTAATTCAAATCTGGTCCTCTTTTTTTTTTTTCAGTTACAGCAGCTTCTGCCCACCCACTAGTTCGAAATATGCATATATGGAATGCTAATTCTTTATAGTATTTACTAGCATTTTAATGCATATCTTCAACCTTAATGGATACAGACAATATGCATAGGCTAAAATTTATGAAAAAAAAATCTATTATTAGATAAATGTTCCTAGGTTCTAGATAAATGTACCTAGACTCTCTAGGTGTTATGAACTATAATTTCCATCTTCCTTCAGTGATGACATGTTGACTACGGCTGTTGGAATGTAAAGCAAATCTGAGTGCCAGGCTGGTGTAGTGGTTAAAGCACCAGGCTAGAAACGAGGAGGCCATGAGTTCTATCCTGCTTTAGGTAGGAAGCCAGGTGGGTGACTTTGGGCCACGCAAAGCCCTAGAAAGCAGGCAAGGCAAACCACTTCTGAAAACTCTGACAAGAAAAACTGCAGATACTTGTCCAGGCAGTTGCTAGGAATCAATGCTTACTCAAAACCACACACACAAAGCAAATCTTTTAACCATTTTTTTTTATCATGGAAGTTTGTGTTGACAGATATGCCTCTTTTGATGAGTACAGTTTGCAACCAAGATCAAAAGCAGCTTTCAAATAAATGAGTCTTCAGAATATAATAACTGCAGGTTGTTCAAATGTTAGCCATGTCAATTTAGCCATGTAAAAATTCATTTTTTTTCCTTCTAAACTTTTTTCCTTTTTCCTTTTTTTTTAGGCTTTTAAAGGAAGACTAAGTAACATTCCCACAATTAAGAAATTTTTGCAGCCTGGCAGTGCACGAAAACCTCCAATGGATGAGAAAATGGCAGCTGAAGCAATAAAAACATTCCATTAAATTTTGGCTGGGAATCTGGGACCAGTCACTGCTGTAGATAGAAATGCTGACTTTAGATGAGGCAGTAACTGTACTTCAGGTGATTGTAAGGGAATATATAACTTTGCAGGTCTGTATTTCCGGATCAATCCACATAATTACAGTGGAAAGCTAAATGAGCAGTAGAAAGATCAAGCAGTAGAAAGATCAAGAGAAGTAAAGATGAAATGGGTACAGTACAGTACCATTAAACTAACCTGAAATAAAATATTCCAAACCAATATTTATTTGATTATTTAAAAGTAGACACATCTCTTCAGAATTAAGCTATCAGTAATGTGTCTCAATTGACACATTTGACACAGTGAACATGAATTTGGGCAAACTCTGGGAGGCAGTGGAGAACTTGGGGGGGCTGGTGTGCTGTGGTTCATGGGGTTGCAAAGAGTCAGACAAAACTTAGCAACTGAATAACATGTCTGATCTTAAATTAATTATTTAATTAATTAATTCTTAAAATTAACACTTTAAGAAGACATTAGCCGCCCAGAGCCTCTTGGTAGAGAGATGGGCGACATAAACATTTACTCAATCAATCGAACAATCAATCAAGCAAGAAATATTATTGCTTAGTGATGGTTTCCATCAAACAGAGAGGATCAGGTACAGAAATTATCTGATTCATTCACTTCTATACTATAATGCGGCAGGTTTGATTTAATTGAAGATATCAAAAGATTTTATCTTATCTGTGAAAATCTATATACTGCTAAAACTCTTGTCATGACCTTTCACTGGTTGAAACAGTATATCATAAGGCAACCATTTTTGAACAAAGGTACTTCAGATGGGCTAACTTATAGAAAATGTCCAAAATCCGGCACTCCTGATTTCTGAAGAAATGAGATTTTGAAAAGTTGTGGCTGCTTCAGACCAACTGGCTCCTGCTGTGCTTCTTGGTTGCTGCAGTCATCTGATCTTCATTGTCAACATTTTGTGACAGTTTCCCAGCCAGTCTCACAATCCCTCGCTCCCTCCCTTCCCCACCCAGCAGCAACCACTTTCGTTCGTGCTGGGAAGGAAAGGGAAGGAGATTTCGGATGCTCCCTGCCAGTTTCCCACAAGGAAACTCAAATGAGGGATTGGAATTTGGAAGTCATTCCTGCTTTTTTTGCCCTCCCTTGGTCATTTTGTTTCTCTGTATAACAATGACCCAGCAGGGCACAGGTTGTCTAGTAAACTATATGAAGAAAAGTCACCTTCCACTTGAGTTCAGCTTCTGGTGACTATATGGATACTTGATTGCATTTCATTAGAGCAGTTCCTTGCACACTAGCAGCAACCAATACATTTGCTTCATTTTTGCATACATTTATATACAACTTACATTCAAAAGTCATGAACACAAGTTCTTAAGAAAAGAGCAGCTTGGACAGCAACAATAACACATGAAAAGACTGCTTCTGAACAAAATGACCGAATTATCCTTCATTGTGTATCCTGAACCATGTTTAACCACTGCATGGACTTTTAATATAAAAATTAGTATGATGCACAGCAGAGGCTACAGTTGGAAATGCAGGTGGGGGTAATGCCAGGTGCAGAAAAACTAAGGAGGTCACAAAAAGGCGTTTCTCAGTTGGTAGATTAGTTGCTCACACAACTTGTATTGCAACCATTTATTGTGTACACAATGGTTATAAAACTTTACAAACCAACCCCTTGGCACGGACGTGCCATGGCAGAACACAGCATACTGTACATGCCTATTGTCCATCGCAAGGAGCATTGCATGTTTACTCCTGTAAGTATTTACTTTTAATTAAGCTTGGGATGATCACACTAGTTTTTAGGTCATCTTGGAAATCTCACGTGGATATTGCCTGGAGGGCATTTACCAGTGTCTTTGCTAAAGCTAGTAAATAGCCTTCTTTATTAAATAAATTTATACCACCAACCAGCTCACATACAATGACTCTGGGTGGCATACAGGTAATCCTCAATTTAGGACCATAATTGAGCCCAAAATTTCTATTGCTAAGCTAAGTTGTTAAGTGAGTTTTGCCCCATTTTCTTGCCACAGTTGTTAATTGAATCACACGACCCCAGGACAGTGCAATCATCATAAATACATGCCAGTTGCCAAACATCCAAGTTTTGTTCATGTGACCAAGGGGATGCTGCAACAGTTGTAAGTGTGAAAAACTATCATAAGTCACTTTTCCCAGTGCTGTTGTAACTTCAAAGAATCACTAAATAAATGGCTGTAAGCCAGGGTTTTCTGACTTGGGCTGATGGAAGTAGTGCTCTTGGTTTATATGTCGAACATTTCATTGCAGGCAAACATCTCCATCCCAGTTGGCTACTGTGTACCAATTGTGCATTGTTGCTCTTCACAGACACCATTTTATTCTGAGTTACTGGGTTGGTAAAAGATTGGGTTTGTTTTTTTTAACAAGTTCATTAATGGAAAGCTGCAATCTTGGAAGCTGATTCCTTCCTTTCTCCCATTGATTGTGGATATACCAAATGAGAAGGAGTGACATACAAGTAGTCCTCGACTCACAACCACATCCCAGCCCAAAATTTCCATTTCTAAGCAAGACAGTTGTTAAGTGAATCGCCGCCGTTGTTAAGTCAGCAATACGATCATGAAATCTGGCTTCCCCCTTGACTTTGCTTGTCTGAAGGTGCAAATGGTGATCACATGACCCTGGGAGGCTGCGACCCTCATAAATACATGCCACTTGCCAAGCATCTGAATTTTGATCACCTGATCACGGAGATGCTGCAAGGGTCTTAAGTGTGAAAAACTGTCATAAGTCACTTTTTCCAGTGCTGTAGTAATTTTGAATAATCACTAAACAAATAGACTACCTGTATAAGAGGGAATCATGGATGAGGGTATGTGGGGTAAGGATTGAAATATGAATGGGAGTTCTTGCATCAGCTTCTTTTCCAACTGGTTTATACTTAAGACTGAACTGTGGAAAAGCCCTTCCTCTTTATTAGCACCCTGACTGAGGAATTCTGGGAGTTGAAGTCCATAAGTCATAAAAGGGCCAAGTTTGTAGACCCCTGCTCTTTATGATGCCACACAATTCTTTACTCCTTTGGCTGCAAGGGACCCATATTGCTGCTCACGGCTGAAGAGAAGTGGACCTCAGGCGTGGCTCTTTGCCATGGACCTGGCTGTTACAAAGGTTGTGAATGCCTTATCTGGATCCGCCCACAGTTAGTCTTTGCCAAATGATTTGTGTTATTTGGATATTATCCCACCACACCCAGGAGCTGCTCACAGAAAAACGCCAGCATTTCTCATGCTATAACCATGATTGGCACAGAATAGATTCTTTTATATAACACATGTCCTGTATTAAAGGAGACATGCCTAAGTATGCATAGATAGATTGATTGATTCCATTTCTAAGGCTCACTTCAACATTTAAGCATGCATGTCTGTTTTCATGCATCACACCATTGTCAGGAAACACATTATGTAGTATCTGGGCATTTCTCTCAGATGCAATAGCCTTTTGGGGCATGGAGCTTCCTCAAATGAAATGTGAACCGAGATTCAATGCCGAGGGGCATTGAAGAAAGCTGATGCTTTGTGGAGACAATAAAATGGCACAGAGGCAGGCTCCCCTCTTCTATAGGTTTGCTTTGTCTAATCTTCTGCTACTTGGAAGAGGTACTAATAATAAAAACCCGCAAATCTGGGGAAAAAGAATGCTTGTAAGAATAGCAGCTGAACAGGACCAAGGCTAATAGCTTAGCATCCTCAAACTTGAGGCTTGAGTTTCTTTATCAAATCTATGGCTGATCCATCTTCAGGGTCACCCCTGAATTATTTATTGAAATATGGGGATTCCTGAACTGGCAAGGGAGTAGACATAAAGACCTCCGAAGTTCTTCCAATCCTATGATTCTATGATTCTTTGGTTGGGTATCTGGGGGCTGAACCCTTGTTTTTCCAACTGTTTTTTGTCATGGAGAAGATTGATCTATGTAGCTGCTAGGAGGCACAGAATCAATCAGTCAAATCAATTTCTTGGAATTCTAGAAATCCACCAGAATTTGATGGGCTTCTGTGAGAGTCTTAACAACAACAAAACTCACTTGAACACAACCAGGGGGTAACCAAAAACACTTTCTTGTTTTTTTCTTTGAAGACATTTTGTTTCTCATCCAAGAAGCTTCTTCAGCTCTGACTGGATGGTGGGGAATGGAAGGATTTATATTCCTTACAGACAGCTGGTCATTTGCATTCATTCAGAGAGTTGTTGAAGTGGTTTACCTGTGTCTTCAGGGTCACCTGAGTAGTGCAAATATGTATGGAGCCTTCTTGGCCGCAGGATATTTTTCTGCCCTGTGTCCCTTCACTGTTGAAGACAGGCCCAGGCTGTTGGGGATGAGTCTGTGTTGTCTGCATCTCAAACTGAAGTGCAAATGGCTTCTGTAGTCTGCAATGTTTTCTGGAAATCCATTCATATTCCTGCACCATTTGAAGGCTGTTCATCCCAAAGTGCATAGCTAAATGTTTATGGAGGTTCTCAGTCATCCAGGTTATGGTTGTCCCAAAGGCACTTTTTCAGGAAGCAACTGGACATTCTTGTTCCTTGTTGCATAAGGATTGCCCTCTTGAAATCTGAGAAGGCTCCAACTGAGTATTGACCTTTCTTCCTTGCCGGAGCAAGGCTGAGCAAAAAAAAAAAAAAAAGATTGGATTTCAAGTATTGGTGGGCCTCTCAGACAAAAGTGCCTAACTTGTTCAGGAGCAGGCATTGTGCAAACGCTCTGAATAAGGTGGCAGACACTCCGATAAAGGTTTCAACCAAGAGCCTTCAGCTGGATCCAAGATTTGGAGGTTAGTAAAGAAATCTGAGGTGAATTGATTCATACCCCTTGCTCTCTGCAAATGAAATACAATGAAAAGATGTTCATTCATATTCCTGAGTTAACCTAATACAAATTCAGTGTAAGCCAAATCTACTTGCAGCAGAGTTGGAACAAAGGAAAAATGGGGGCTTAGAAGCTAGTCTCATATTTATTTTATTTTGGAAAAGCGTTGCCTAATTTTAAAATCCAAACCAAGTGGGAAGTAAAGTAAATGGTACTGTATCAGCTTAAACCTTCATTTTTTATACGTTGTAATCTTGCCAATATTGGTTAAGGAAAGGGAGAAATGGACTAGGAAAGGAGAGAGGGGGGGAGAGAGATGAACTCCAATTAAAAAAGTAAGCAAAAGCAGACTTGGAAAGGGACAAAGGGCAGATCTGAAAGGCATTAAAGCTTTCTTTTTTTAGTATCTGAAAATTGGCTGGGAGGAAGAGGAGGAGGAGGAGGAGATGGCTGTGTGAAATACATTTGGCAAGCAATTTTTGGATTTTTAAAATAAAAGAGTCCTAGGAGACAAGCTGTCAGGGAACTGACACAAATGATTAATTAATTGAGAAGTGTAAAAAAAAAAGGCTATCTGATGAAGGAGCTTGCTGGCACAACACAAATTTACCTGACTGATATTTGTGGTAATTGCTATTAGCTGTCAAGACTCTGTAAGCAGCTGTATGGATTTTAGAAACAACTGAAGGGTGGTGAAACTGTACTTTGTGGCAGATATCAGTTCAACAGATGAAGCTCAGGCTGATCTAAGGGAAAGCTTTTGATGCAGTGGTGGGGTTCAAATATGTGAGCAACCGGTTCTCTGTGTGGATGCTGCTTCTGGAAGTCCGTTCTGGGCCTGGGCAACAAAAAATTTGCTACCGGTTCTGCCGAACTGGTGCAAACTGGCTAAATCCTACCACTGTTTTGATGCCTTCATTTTGACAAGCTGCTAATAACCTCTTCACTGAAAACTCTTTTCAAACAGAAGAGAAAGTCTTTAAACACTGTGGAGCAGGATTCTTCTAAGTCAATATGCAGAAGGCAGGGCTGTGAGGCTTTTTTCATATTGCTATATTAAAGACAAGAGTTACCCTTTGCTGTCTGATGTGCAGTGAACTGTTCAAAGTCCATATTCAGGCTGGTTAATTGGTTAACTGATTGCAAAAAGTCAACCAGGCGTAGCAGATGACACAGATTGTCCTTTGGAAGGGGGTGGACAGCTGGCAACCTCTAGGTTAAACCCAATTTTTGCTAATGCAATACTTTAAACATTGACTTAGAAGGAATTTCCATTTGTAGTGTAGTTTTGCCAGCAGAAGAATTTAACTCTTGGCTCATCCCTTTCCATTCATTCTTTAAAAAAGGAGTCTCCAAGAAACTGCAAGTCTTTTTAAACCTTTCCCTTTCTTTCCCCTTTGATTTCTTATCAATTCTATTCCTAGTAGCCACCGGGAGTGGCTTGTTAATGCTCCTGTACAGATAGTCCTTGACATACAACCACAACTGAGCCCAAGTTTTCTGTTGCTAAGGGAGATAATTGGTAAGACAGTTTTGCCCCATTTTACGACCTTTCTTGCAACAGCTGTTAAGTGAATCACTGCATTTGTTAAGTTAGTAATACGATTATTAAGTGAATCTGGCTTCTCCATTGACTTTGCTTGGCAGGAGCACACGAAAGGGGATCACATGACCTCGAGACACACTGCGACCAGCCTAAATATAAATCGGTTGCCAAACATCTGAATTTTGATCACAGGACTATGGGGATGTTGCCATAGTTTTACACCTTATGAAAAACGGGACTTGTTCTGTTTCAGGAAAAGAGGCATTGAGACGAAGCAACGAGTTCCAACAGTTCTCCTTTATTGCAAACACCAACAGAACAGATTTTAAAAATGGTGCGGCCCCCCTTTTATAGCCCCCCTGCACAATACCTTGCTGGCCAATTATTGCAAAGGATCTTTTCCCGCCATGCATGTGCACGCAAGGCTGGGAGCAGCCTTTCTTGTCCCGGGCATCCACGTGGTCTGCCCGGGCCAATCACTGCAGCCTGTGCCTGCCGGCCCAGGACATAACAGGCCTAAGTCACTTTTTTCAGTGCTGGTGTAACTTTGAGTGGTCCCTAAATGAATGGTAGTCAAGGACTACCTGTAAAAGACACACACACACACACACACACACTGGCCAGTTGCACTGTTATGCACTGTTATATATGAATCTACACTCTAAAAAAATAACCACATGTGGAATTTTTCTTGGCAATGCTGGAGGAGATTAAATTTCCTCTGTTCCTCTGAAACTACTTCAGGTCTCTTCAGGGGTCAGAGTCAATATTTTAGTCATCCTGTTGCTATTTATTCCAAAAAAGAGGGAAGGGAGGGTGTTTGTCTTTTTCTTCTCCTTAAATTCTTTGGAACTTTTTTTTCTGCTAAGGATTGAAGTCACCCAGTGCATGTTATCAGACTTGTCCATTGTAAGATTCTTAATAGCCGAAAAGCTACTAAGATCCATTTTCCCAAAGTGATTAAGAAATGAGTTTGGCACTGTACCTATAAGGGATACATTGCCATTCTGAGCTTGATGGAATTTGCTCAACTCTGAGGTATTCAACTCACAATTGAGCAGAACCCTCAATTCCTGCTGCTTATTCATAAGGAACAGCTGTCCAGAATGCAAGTGGGCAATCTCACACCCTCTCACACCCTCCTTTATCCGGATAATCTCCTTTATCTGGATTGGCCACTCAGAAAACACCATCTAGGCACTGATCAGGTGTCTCCATTCCTTTGAAGACATTTACTTCACCATGTATCCTACTGGAAGCAGGATGAATTCCTGAATTGTTAGTTTGGAATCTTTAAGCAGGTCATCAAACATTCACAAGGGATAATTTGGAACTTGGCTTTTCTTACAGACTGATGAATTGTCAGCCCTTCATAATTAGTAGTTTTGCTTCAGTCTCAATATGGCATTCAGATCCCAGATACATTTCCCAAATGGGCATGATGGCCCGTGTGGGCTCCTCCAGTGAACTTCTACCCAGTGGCTATACCCATTATCAAATGTCTCTCTGATTGGCAAAATCATTTTGCATTTGTTGGGTATATGGTGAAAAAGATGCCTCTCGAGTAACACGGTTGTTAAGTGAATCTGGCTTCCCCACTGACTTTGCTTGTCAGAAGGTTGCAGAAGGTGCTTGGAACACTGCAACCATTATAAATATGAGTCTGTTGCCAGACATCCACATTTTGATCACATTACCGTGGAGATGCTGCAATGGTCGTGTGAAAAACGGTCATAAATCACTTTCCTCAGTGCTGTTGTAACTTCAAACAGTCACTAAATGAACTGTTGTAAGAGGAGACCTACTTGTACTGTCTTCAATCTCTTTTTCCTTTGTGTACATGATGGGGGGGGTGTAACTTGGACTCCCCTAATTGATCAGAGGCACAATTGTGTGCCCTCCACACACATTTCTTGAACTGAGAGATTATTAGACATCCCTTAGTATTTGCTTGTGTGATATAAAGCAATTTGCTTCTCGGTTCTTTGAAGAGCAAGAATACAGCTCTGCTGCTTTTTCTGATTAATTAGCAACTCTATAATTAATTGGTTAGCCTCACCAGGCATTTAAGTCATCTTGGCTTATCTAGAGAGCTAAAGAGAGAAAAGATTGGTTTGTGTTTCAGTCAGAGACCACTTTGGAAGATCTGTGCTTTAGGGCTTGAAATTATATTCTGGAAGAAAGAAATAACAGGCTATTTTTGTATTATTATTTGTTTATTTACTAAATTTATTTGCTCCCTGTCAACCAACTCTGAGCAGCTTATAGTATCATAAATAACAATAAAGACAATTAAAAGTTATAAATATTAAAATGTTAAGCATTAAAACATTAACATCAATAAACAGCTAGGTGAAAGGATCCAAGTGCGTAAACAGGGTGGAGATAGGGTTTTATCTAATCTACTCGTTATTCCAGAAAGAGCCCCAGGTCAGTTAGCAGATCCACCTTTTAATCAAGACAACTGTGTGAATGTAATTTGTCAGGACTGGAGCTAAGCTGGGCCCAAAGGCTGCTGAATATTTTTTGTTCCCCTCTATCAGCTGCATGAAATGCAACTGATACATCTTTTCCTTGTGTGAAAGAAACTACAGTATTCCTGCTGAATGGTCTATCTGTGGCATAGCTGAGGAATGACCTTGATAGTGGCCTTCTTTCGCCAGCTCTAAATGCGGTTAATCATTTGCTCTGTCCGGTTTTTTTCTTTTTCAATTGTTGCAAAATTTAGTTCACAAATTAATTCTGATCCCTTTATCCTTGAAGACTGATACGGTATGACTAAGCATATTTTAAAAACTGGCTTAAATCCACCTGCTCCCCCCCTCCCAAAAAGAATTGTTGTACAAAAGCAGGCACAACTGCAGACTCCTTGCTGATTTGGGGGGGGGGCATTTCTCAGAGCAATTACCCAGCAGAGAAGCTACACCTGGTGAGTGCTTTTGATTGCTTCTTCTGGCAATTACAGTGCCTGCTACAATAAGCAGGACATTTGTGCTAGACTCATCTGGCAGTGACTGCAGGTAAATTCATGCCCTGCAACGTATACTATTATATTAGACACTTTTTGGATTGTAAGGGAATGAACAACAATTGCTTAAAGACTTGTCTGGAGTTCATGAATTTTGGGGGGATATATCTAAGCTGAAACAAATTGCTTTGAGATGGATGAGATATGCTGGTTTAAAATTGAGTCATAACGGAGCCATAATTGGAGTTGTAGGTTTCTTAACTCTCAAGCTAGATGCTGATACTTCAAAAAGTAGTTCTGGCTTTTCTAAAGTCATCTTCTCAAATGGGGTGTAGGGTTTTTTTGTTTGTTTGTTTTTGTTTTTTGTTTAGCAAGTCTTCTCCATTGTTGAATAGGGGCTGGCCAGTAGAAAGTTAAGAATACAAAGTTTTCCAGCTACTGGTGACACTGAGGAAAATTAGATCTATTGAATTCTGCTTAAGATGGGAACCCAACCATTAAGTGACAGCCTGGTCTTCTTGAAGAAGAAGACACAGTCCACAAGTTCAGCTCAGTATATGCTATGGAGTGTGTTTCATTGCTTTTGTGGCAAAAGCAGTTACTTCTGGTTTCATGATGGTTCCTCTTCCACTTCTGTTTTAGGACATCCACAAAGTCCATCTTCCTAATCTACTGTGCTTGAGAGTCTGAAGAATTTCCAAAAAGATGGCCGGGAAACCCAAACTGCACTACACTCGAGCAAGAGGAAAAATGGAATCTGTCCGCTGGTTACTTGCAGCAGCTGGAGTTGAGGTCTGTTTTATCATGCTTGTTGCAAGCCTAGGGCACAAAATTCAGCTAGGGCTCTGGCTGGCATCTCAAAATGATCTTGTAATAACAGCATCAGAGATTGACCAATGATTCACCCTTGCAACAGATTCTTCACAAAATAGGTGGGTTGATCAAAGCATTCAAAGAATATTTTTCCCCTTGGGTGACAGGGCTCCCTTTTTTTTCTCTTGTGAAACAGATTTTTCAAACTCTTAGAGAGGCTCTGGATTGGTGAATTTAATGCACTTGAAGTGCAAAAAAGAAAAAGAAAAAAAAGAGCTGATATGCAATACAAGTTTTGAGAAGGTTGATATACCTGTTTGGACAATGAAGTCAGAATCCAGGAGGGGGATTAGAGTGGTTTCCAATCGAAACCATGTTTTGCAATGGAATTAAAATTACAAAGTTGATTACCTTTTCAGGTAATATGCTTGTAAAGCCTTTTGCTGTGTTTAGCTGACCTTGCTTGATTGCAAAAAGCTAAGCAGACTTGATTTGATTAGAATTTGGCTCAAAGGGCACTAGGAATGTTCATGACCATATGCTAGATGAGAAAATTGAAGAAAATATTCCTAAACAAGGAAAGCAAATTGTGGTCATGAAAATTGCAAGGCTGAAATGATAGTCACTGAGGTCACCTTAAAGGATTTGTGACCTTCTGGAGCTGGAGCTATGGCAACCTCTTTGCAAATGCACAAGGTTCTTTCAACAGCCATTTTGCAAAGGCTTTTTCATAAAAAATTTGAATCAGCCTCTACCCCCAAATAGGAAGCCTCTGTTGCATTGGCTTTTTTTTTTCTTAACACTTGTTTCAAAAAACGTGCCAAGCGTGAGCTAATTTCTTTAAAATGACCTTATAAAAAGAGGAAAAAGAATTTCATTTTATTTCTGTATTGCAGTTTGAAGAACAATTTTTAGAAACAAAAGAAGATTTGGAGAAGTTGCGCAGTGGTGAGTTGGATGCAAATTTTCAATAAAATTTATTATCCATTTTTATGATGACATCAGGGCAAGAGTTTATAGGCACCCTGCTTTGAGGTGAATTGAATGGCATCATTTGAATTGCAAAAATTTATTGGGAGCTTGGGCAGTTGACAGCTTGAGTGTTTCTGGATCCAATCCTAAACAGGTTTTTTTTTTTTTTTTACTACTACTACTACTACTACTTAGCCCCAAGGAGGACTCCATATACCTTACCGGTAGACTTGGATCATCAGTGTGGATCATCAATGTGAATGATTTGGTAGCACTCAGAAAAAAGAGCCCTGAGCTTGATTAGATTTCCTCAGCCAGCAAAATTGTTCGTAAAATTGCTGGGAGTTGGAGCCTAGAAATTAATTCATATTAATTAAATTTTATCCTGGTTATACCTGGATGTTGCTCTGGTAAGGTGTGCTGCCTATCCTGCGACTATAAAACTTGCATTTTTAATGTGGGTTTTTTTTAATTGTAGAGCATATTAAATAGCCAGTCAAATAAATTTGAAATATTCAATTAACATTTTTAGTTTCATTTGAATTGAATTTCTATTTTCTGAATTGTTCTTCTTCTCATTTGTCTTTCACCAGATGGACGGCTGCTTTTTCAGCAAGTGCCCATGGTGGAAATTGATGGGATGCAGCTGGTGCAAACACGAGCCATTCTCAGCTATATTGCAGCAAAATACAATCTCTACGGAAAGGATTTGAAAGAGAGAGCAATGTATGGGGTTATGACTATGTTGATTAAAATCTTGAATTTATTATAAACTTGTAACAGAAATATAACATATAATACAGATGAAGTTTGAGATGCAGCATTCAAGAGACTAGCTTTGGATGCCAGATCTGGACTGCAGTATTGCAAACAACCACTAGATGGTTGCAAAAAGATGGATTTTTTTGTAGCTATTTGCTCCCATCTGCTGGTCACTCCAGTTTTTGCAATCCAGATCCAGTGATATTATTATTTTGCCTGCCTGGTAAAATCTTTCATTTGGATTTCAAATGATTGGAACAAATAGCTTTTTGACAATGTTAAAATGAGTAAGAAAACAATGATTTAAAAAGGAAGCTGTAAGTGCATGTAGCAAGAGTTTATGTTTTTGAAAGCTTTCCTCTGAAGCAGGAATGAGGAACGTATGGTCTTCCTGATGTTAATGAATTAAAACATTCAGCTTCTTTCAATGTTGGCAATGTTTGTTGGAGTGTTTCATTTGAAGGTCAGCAGTGTTGTGAGTTCTCCTCCTGCACGGTGATCTTAGAAAAATATGTTTTATAGAACAGCAGTTGTGGAAGATGTTTTAAACCCTTTTTTTTCAAAACAGTCAGTTCCCATCCATAGATTGCCATTTATTCATTCAGCTTTAATGCATTAATAAATGATAATCTATGAAAGGAAACTGATTTTTAACTGACTGAACTGACTAATCTTTAATGCAATTAATGCATGCAAAGTGGAATCAGGCATTAGGTTACACACATTAACTAAGAAAGACGTAGAAATAGCTTCTATCAAGTTTAAATTTCTCAAATAGCCTTCCCTTCCCCCCCCTAAAAGTAACTATTCATTTTAAATATTTTTATACAGATCAAGATAGTATATATGTGTCCCTCTAGTCATTTAGGGCCCAATTCAGTGGCATCTAATTTTAAAGATATTTTCTCTCTCCACCTTGACCATGTCTTTCAGGATTGACATGTATGTGGAAGGAACCACTGATCTGATGTTAATGGTGATGATGCTTCCTCTGCAGCCTGCTGAAAACAAAGAAAAGCAAAGCGCCTTGATTATTGAAAGAGCTACAACTAGATATTTTCCAGCATACGAGAAGGTAAATGATAATGAGGCGGCAGCTTTAGAACTCGTCTTCCCCATGAATTTCCTCCAGCTGGGTTGAACTACAGCATTCGTAACCCCCTGGTTGTACTGGCTAAGGATGATGGGGGTTGTAATCCAGTCTGTCTGGAACCTACCAGCTTGAGAAGATTGGCTCAGAATTTATATCCTCCAGTGAACGTTTCCAAGATGTAAATATGGACAAGGCAGAATTTATTTATTTATTGAATTTATATCTTGCAATCAGAATTCTCTCCAAGCAATGGTTACTGGACTCTAGTACTACCTTTGAAGAGTCTGGAACCATCCATTGTATACCACCAGTAGCCAAAGCAATTATTTTGCTCCTGTTGCAAATATTGCATTTGTTAGACATGTACTAAGGAAGCTTATCTTTGAAGGTCTCCACTTTGCCTTTTGCAATCTTAGTTCCCAAATATCTTCATCTTATCTTGGTTTCTTCACGTTGTAGATTTTGAAAGACCATGGGCAAAATTTTCTGGTTGGTAATAAGTTTAGCTGGGCAGATGTTCATCTCTTGGAAGCCATCTTAATGCTTGAAGAATTCAAGTCTGATGTTCTCACTAAATTTCCTCTGCTGCAGGTAAGGACACTAATAACACTGTGGGAATTGGCAAGCTATGTGACTTTAGTTAGTATAAGGCAGTCTGTATTTTCACAGAGTGTAAATGCAGACACTAGATTGTCAGCCACTGATTGGAACTATTTTAAAAGAACCACTGCAGTTACCAGCATGTCATGATGATGATGGTGATGGTGGCGGCGGCGGCTTTGATATCTGTAATCTCATGTAGTGAATGAGTATGAATTTCTATCCCTTTGCTTTATATGGATGATATAAATATGGATTACATTCAGCCATAAAATATGGATGATATTCAGCCTTTCTGAAATGTAGGCATTTCTAATCACTGCCCATGCTGATACATGGCACATGCTTGGAAAAAAAACACCATCTCTTCCAAGTGCAATCAGGATTTTGAATCTGTTTCATGAGGGCGCTTAAGGGCACTTTCTTGTTTTTCCTTAAATGTGCATATTACCTGATTCACCAGACACCACACTGATTGGTCTCCCCAATCTAGCTGCAGAAGAAGCTTGTGGCACCTTTCATCAATACTGTCTCTAATTGAAGTTTCTTGGAAGTTGCTAACAAATATACCTTATTGAGTACAGATCAAAGATCCAATAACACAAAATTCCCTTTAAAAACCTCACCCACTCACTGCATGTCATGAAGTATCACAGCTCTTTGATACTTTGCCATATTCTTTCTTTGCAGCTTAGCCTGGACTGCAGTTTGAACCTATTTGAACAAATTGCTCAATATTTAAATGCTATTTCCAATTGCTCAACCATCAGGTGATTTGATGGGCAAAAAGGAGTGTAGAGGGAAGACTAGAAGGGGAAGTGAGAGAGGGAAAAAAAGAAATAGATTGGTAATTTTTTCCAAATACTGGAAAGGATTTGGGAGTCTTCCACCAAGAACATCTGAGATAGATTACAAAGCAAGTATCGAGAACAATAAACCTACATATTATCTGTCATACATGATTCTTAGTCAATATAAACTCAATTAGTGAGGCAAGAACTTTATTTGAAGAATCTTGTTTCTGTAGAGGAATTATATGAACACTATACAATTTTGTTGTATAGATTGGAAGGAGGGAAAAGGAAAACCAAATCTCACAATAGTTCTGCAATGACAACCAGTTCTTCAAGCTTTTCCACTGTAATAGTGTGCATTTTTCTGCTAATTTCCATTTACTTTTCAGAAGAACATTTTTGAAATTAAGATTTCTGGCCTTACCCATTGTCATGTTTCTTTGCAGTACTTTGTACTTTATTAGCACTTAAACTTTTAGTACTTCAACAATAATGATGGCTAGCTTTACATTTTCATCTTGCATCTAGAAATATATAGCATTTTCAGGCCGTAAACTCGTATCTTATTTTTCATTGTTTCTTAGAGGATTTTCTCTGTCTTTCTCTCTGTCTTTCCTAGGCTTTCAAAACAAGAATAAGCAATATTCCTACAATAAAGAAATTCTTGCAGCCTGGAAGTCAAAGGAAACCTCCACTGGATGAAAACCTGCTTGCACAAATAAAACAAATATTCAATTTCTAAAGAGTTTTTCAAATACTGGCATATTTCTACTAGCATAAGTTTTTTCCCAATATATTGCTAATTTTAAAGGATCCTATTATTAGAAAGATAAACTAAATAAAATTGCAGTTCCTTTTAATTTTATAATCATCATCCTTTGGAAACGGGAAAAAATAAGTAATTTACATGAAAAATATTTTTAAGGCCTTGTATCTAAAATTATCGTGTATAATGCTGTTTTTTTACATGAGCAAATAAAGCCTATCTTACCCCAGAATATTATGTTATTGCAGTTTATACCATTAAAAACACCCAGTGATTCCTTACTCGTAATGTCATTAACTCCTGTCTCTGTAGTTCTTACTATGTAGTAATAACTTTAGAAAAAGAACTCAATACATTTCTCTTTTGTTACCATGTAATATGTAATTCTACACATGTCTATATAGAAGTTAATCCTGTCGATTTACAGCAATGCATTCTAATCTACAGACATTGCTAACAAACCTTCAAGTTGCAAACTTTTGCTGATGTGAACAAATCAGTTTGCACCTGGGAGCTGGGAAGTGGACAAGTTTGTTTTGGCAAAACACATGTGACATACTAGGAACCTGACTCCTCCCGACCCTTGGGACCCTCTAGGCTGGAACTGTGGACAGACACAGCACAGTTTTCACCCCACATAAGTTGTAGCATTACAACAGAATCTGACTGGTTCAGTGAACCTGCGGTGGGGAAGATAGGAAAGAGCCAGCTTCTAGCATGCCACATACATTAAAAGCCCTGGTGGCACAGTGGTTAGAATGCAGCATTGCAGGCAAACTCTGCCCACAGCCCAGAGTTCAATCCTGGCTCAAGGTGGACTCAGCCTTCCATCTTTCTGAGGTCTGTAAAATGAGGACCCAGATTGTTGGGGGTCAATATGCTGGCTCTATAAACCGTGCAGTGTGCGCTGTAAAGCACTATGAAGTGGTATATAAGTCTTAGTGCTATTGCTACTACTATACAAAAGAGGCATGCCAGAAACCGACTCCCTCCCCTTCTTCTGCCCTCCCTCCATGCCCCCTTTGGCCACCACCCAAAGCCCCAGACTGCTACCCATGCAAGGCAAGATCTGTAGTTCACATATTTTTATGCTTGCTGGACTTATTAAATAGACTTATAAACAGCCTCTTGGGACACAAATGGAGCAATGTCTATGTTTGTTGGTGTCATTCGACCATTTGTCATCTCTGTATATAGTTCACTAATTTATTCATACTAGTCACAGCAGGCGGCAGCATCGTGATGACTTTGGTTGATCTTGAAAAAAAAAGACTTAAAACCAGCAAATATGGTTAGTTTGGATGGGAATCCCCCAGGAAATATTACGGTTCTCAGAGAGTCTGGGAAGTTTAAAAACAAATCCCAGAATGCATTGATCATGATGGCGATGGTCAATCCCTTCATCATTTAAGTGTTGCAAGAAAAGTTCACTGATATGTTCATATATTCACCAAGAGTCTACCTCAACATGAAGGAGTCATTAGCCTTATTTAGGCCAATTATGTTTTGTAATTTATATTATTGTTGTTGTTGTTAGTTGTGAAGTCATGTCCGATCCATCGCGATCCCATAGATAATGTTCCTCCAGGCCTTTTTTATGACATGTCATATGTTTTATGACATATTTATGACATATGTTCAAACCAACGTAAGCATAATTAGTATTTCCCTCAAACACAGCCTTGACCCACAAGTTAAGTAGTCTTTGCTGAATGGTGAGCACTGATTTAAAATAAGTACATTAGTATCTACAAAAGCAAGTACAGGTATTACACATCAGTCATGCAAGAATAGAAAGGCATCCAAAAAGAGAAGCTACCTTCTGGTAGGTGATTCAATTATAAGGGATGTAAATTTAGGAAAGGACACAGAGGCTTTGAAAGAGGTCAGGTGTCTTCCAGGTGCTATTGCCAGTAAGGACAAGAAGCGTATTTCTAAAATAATCAAGAATGGCAGCAAGGACTGTGATGTGGAAGCTATCGTACATTCTTGGCACTAAAGATCTGTCCCCAAAAGATGTACTCTCTGTGCAGAATGATTTCCAGAGCTTGGGGAAGGAACTTAGCAAAATAGGCTGTAGGCTTACTTTCTCAGAGGTTTTCCCAGTGTATAAGGAGCAAAATGGAAAAGGCCAGCGCATAGCACAATTCAATATGTGGCTAAAGGAGTGGTGTAAAGGGGAAGGCTTTGGATATATTAGTCACAATGTCTGTAGCTGGTCCAATGAAAAGATGTACAAAAGAGATGGTTTGCATCCATCAAAGAAAGGGACTGAGTTACTTGGCTATAAATTCACAGATTTTCTGGAGGAAAATTTAAATTAAACAGCGGGGACAGTGAGTTAATTGATACAGAACAACCCTGTCCCCGGCAATCTAAAAATTATAGGGCTATCAGTGCATGTAACATAGATGTGTGTGTGGACAAGAATCCCAACCTTGCTGTCAAGCAAAATCAAGCCTCTAATAGCGAGTGCCACACAAAGTGCACTAACCAAATATGTGGTAAGACAATAGGGGAACTCAGGCACTACACAAGTTATGTAGAAAGTAAACACAGGGCCAGTCATAAAGGACTCAAATGTCTATAAACCAATGCACAGAGTATGAACAGCAAACAGGGTGAACTAGAAATTCAGGTTAATGAGGGCAGATATGATATTGTTGCCATTACGGAAACATGGTGGGATGAAACCCAGACATGCAACACACAGCTAGAGGGATTTAAATTATTTAAAAGAAACAGACCAAATAAAAAAGGAGGTGGAGTTGCTCTCTATATAAGAAATAACTACATCTCTACAGAAATAGAGCACAACAATGATAAAAATTGTCTTGAATGCATTTGGGTCAATATAAAAGGGAGGGAAAATGACATTGCCATAGGTGTATACTACAGGCCACCCAACCAAACAGAGGAAATAGATGAACTTTTTACTAGTCAGTTAACTAAGTTATGTAGGAAGCACATCACAATAGTAATGGGGGACTTTAACTACCCTGACATCAACTGGGAAATAAACTCTGCACCAAGTGGAAGATCAAACAGGTTCCTGGCAAACCTAGCAGACAACTTTGTCTCCCAAAAAGTAGAGAAGGGAACTAGGGGATTAGCCATTTTGGATCTAATTGTCACTAACAGAGATGAAATGATAGAAGGTGTTGAAACCATAGGAACCCTGGGAGGAAGTGATCATGCAATATTGTAATTCAACATTATGGAAGCACAGGCAAGAGAACACAGTCAAACTAGAGTCTTGGACTTCGAGAGAGCTAATTTCAATAAACTTAGAGAGGGCTTGGGAAGCATTCCATGGATGACAATCCTCAAGGGGAAAACAACTCAAGAAGCTTGGGAAATTTTGAAAAATGAGATAATAAAAGCCCAGCCTAGCACAATACCAACAAAGAGGAAAAATAACAGCTCTCAAAAGAAACCAGCATGGCTGCATAAAGAACTCTCTGACAAATTGAAAGATAAAAAGGACAAGTATAGAAAGTGGAAAGAGGGGCACATAACTAAGTCAGAATATCAGCAAATAGCCCGAGCCTCCAAAGATGAAGTGAGGAAAGCCAAGGCTCAAAATGAACTAAGGCTTGCGACCAAAGTCAAAAATAACAAAAAAAAAGCTTCTTTCAACATGTAAAAAACAAAAAAAAGTGAAGGAAATGATTGGTCCATTAATGGGTGAAAGTGGCAAGAAGGTGACAAGCAACAGGGAGAAAGCAGAACTATTTAATTCATTTTTTGCATCTGTCTTTACACAAAGGGAAAAAACAGACCAACCTATCAAAAATAATGCCATAAAAAACAAAACAGAAACACAAGTTAAGATAGGCAAGAAAATGGTTAGGGAGCACCTGTCCAGCCTAGATGAGTTCAAATCGCCAGGACCAGATGGATTACACCCCAGAGTTCTCAAGGAACTGGCAGATGTGATATCGGAGCCACTGAACTATATTTTTCAAAGATCCTGGAACACAGGGGAACTACCAGAGGCCTGGAAAAGAGCTGATGTAGTTCCCATCCTCAAAAAAGGAAAAAAAATGGATCCAGGAAATTACAGACCTATCAGCCTGACCTCAATACCTGGGAAGATCCTGGAAAAGATAATAAAACAACGAATCAACGAACACCTAGAGGCAAACAAAGTCATTACTAAAAGCCAACATGGGTTTGTCAAAAATAGATCATGCCAGACAAATCTTATTGCATTCTTTGACCAAGTGACAAAAATAGTGGATCAGAGGAATGCTGTGGACATAATTTACTTGGACTTCAGTAAGGCATTTGATAAAGTAGATCACAACCCACTACTTGACAAGATAGAAAAATGTGGGGTAGAAAGCACCACCACCACATGGATCTGTAGCTGGCTGACCGGCCCTACTCAGCGTGTGGTCCTCAATGGAACCGCATCTACATGGAGGGAAGTGTGCAGTAGGTGCCCCAGGGCTCTGTTCTGGGCCCAGTGCTCTTCAACATCTATATCAACGATTTGGACGATGGGATAGATGGGAAACTCATCAAATTTGCAGACAACACCAAGCTGGCAGGAATAGCCAACACTCCAGAAGACAGGCTTAAGATACAGAAGGATCTGGACAGACTTGAACACTGGGCACTATCTAACAAAATGAAATTCAATAGTGAAAAAAGCAAGGTTCTACATTTAGGCAAGAAAATCCAAATGCACAGGTATAGTATAGGGGGTACCTTGCTCAATAGTAGTAACTGTGAGAGGGACCTCGGAGTCCTAGTGGACAATTACCTAAATATGAGCCAGCGGTATGCTGCAGCTGCCAAAAAAGCCAACACAGTGCTAGGCTGCATTAACAGAGGGATAGAATCAAGATCACGTGAAGTGTTAATACCACTTTACAATGCCTTGGTAAGGCTACATTTGGAATATTGCATCCAGTTTTGGTCACCACAATGTAAAAAAGACGTTGAGACTCTAGAAAGAGTACAGAGAAGAGCAACAAAGATGATTAGGGGACTGGAGGCTAAAACATATAAGGAACGGTTGCTGGAATTGGGTATGTCTAGTTTAATGAAGAGAAGGACGAGAGGGGACATGATAGCAGTGTTCCAATATCTCAGGGGCTGCCACAAAGAAAAGGGAGTCAAGCTATTTTCCAAGGCACCTAAAGGCAGGACAAGAAGCAACGGGTGGAAACTAAGCAAGGAGAGAAGCAACCCAGAACTAAGGAGAAACTTCCTGACAGTTAGAACAATTAACCAGTGGAACAACCTGCCTCCAGAAGCGGTGAATGCTCCAACACTGGAAGTTTTTAAGAAGAGACTGGACAGCCATTTGTCCGAAATGGTATAATGTTTCCTGCCTGAGCAGGGGGTTGGATTAGATGACCTCCAAGGTCCCGTCCAACTTCACTACTACTACTACTACTACTACTACTACTACTACTACTACTACTACTACTACTACTATTAACATATATCTACACCAGCAATAACAGGAAGATTACCTGTAGTAGCTCCCTTGGCCATAGACATTATTTTCATAAAAACAGTTTAAAATAGATGAATTTAAATCTCTCAATTTTGGGGGATTCCTGATAAACAAACCTTTGGCTTGGTCAGATAATGAGAACAGAAGAATGAAAATAATTTAGCACTTTTTCCGGTCAATCACCTCATTCAAATCACTTTAAGAAATACTGAAAGTCAACATCTTACAAGAGAGTTTGTATCCAAAATATTAAAAGTGTTTTTATTTTTAATATGGTATTTGTTTGCATTTCAAGACAGAAGCAAGACCTGTTTTGGAGCTAATTTTTTAGCATTATAAGAAATTAATACAGAATTCATTAATATTTTAATGGAACTGAAATATAATATTTATTTATTTGGTTGGTTGGTTTATTTATTTTATTTATTTATGAAAATCTATATGGTCACCCAACTCACTCTCAGTGACTCTGGGTGGCTTACAAAGATAGAAGCCCAATATAATCCATATACATAAATTTGTATTATTCCAAATCTTGAACTATGAAATTATAATCATCCAGGACTAGGTATGACTTTATTAGATGCCACCACATATAACAAACCTGAGTTTTAAAAGTCCTGTGGCTTCTACTCATTCCAGGGAGAATAAAGCATACATCGAAAATTTATCCCACAAATTAAAATAATAATTAAAAGGCCAAGTTAGTCATCGGTCTCAAAAAGACATAAATCAAAACAAATGTTACTTAAAACATTAAAGAATGCAATCCCACACACATAAGGAATGAATGGATTTCTGAGTCCATGAGGAATAACCTTGCTTTTATGTCATCATAATCACAACCAAAATGGCTCATCTTTCAGAAGGGACATCCATAATTCAATGATTCCGTGGATATCTGAAAGTGCCTCTTTTCTCATATGAGCCGGAAAACAAGCCTCACAATCATCACCAGGCTGTATTAAAAAAAAGAAAATTAAGAAATGAGTGATCAATTAAGACATGAACAGTTTTATATTTTTATATTCAGAGTTGTATGGAGAGGGGGGGGGAGGGAGCTCTGAATGGAGAGCTTCAACGGGGCCAAGGACCTGTGTAAAATTTCATCCTCAAAAAAGGTTGGAAGTTGTACATCTCCACTGCAAATATGCCTTAAAACAGGCTTCTCCACTTGCTGCAGTTCATATACTGTATGATGGGCCTCAACCACTATAATCTAAGGTTGCACTGAATCTGCCTGGAAATGACCCGGCATTTGAAGTCTTTGATTTTGAATACCTGAAAGCAAATCCTCAACTCCCTTTTCTCTCTCTCGCTCTCTCCACACACACACACACACACAAAATCCCTATTTCAGTGTGACTGCAGAATCATAGAATACTCTAGAATGTACATTCAGAAATAGCATAATTAGGGCTGGATGACAAGTGTCCACTCATCTATACACTTATTCTATGTTAATCAGTCCTATCTACACCCAGGAACTCTTTTATGGCATTTAAAATCATACACTGTGCAATCATACACAACTGTAATCACAAGTATGACCCACTGTAGTCACTGGGGGTTGGATAAGTAAGCTTTGGATTGCATATTGAAGCGAAAACAGTTTACCTGAGACCTGCTATGATTCCAGCTGGCATTAGTTTCTTGGTCCTTTTAAACCTCACTCCCATTATAGTGGTAAGTGTAAAAGCCGTGACTGCAGGCAAAAATACAAGATGTTTATTTTAGCAAATGTTATACTGTGGTTCAACTATATTCTCATAATAATTTATGGCAACAAATTAAAATTATTCCAAATTAAGTAGACAGCTCTTGAAACAAAAAAAAATCACTCAAATGTCATAATATTAAAAAAAAGTTTTTTCTACATCATCAACATTTTATAATTAGAAATCATTATACCAAGGTCAAGACAAACTGTGTCTTTGTGCCCATTATGAACCACTATCTTTCCATCTCAGCAACAGTGATCTCTTTTTCCATAATTATTTTCCTAAATATACAACCTGTTTGGCAACTAACTGTATCTCATAAAATTTCACTAATGAAACAAGAAATAGCTCGTGTACCTTTCAAAGAATGCGTTTTGATTAAATTAAAACATCTTGTTGTGTGATCCAGACCTATTTTGGCCAGGTCACCTGCATATTCAGACTTCAATTAAATGGCAACCCAGTGTGTCTAAGGTGAATCCATAAAGTGCAAAACCCAGTTTCCAACCTGAGAGGCTTCAGAAATGTGGATTTATAAATTCCATCATTCCAGCTAATCTAGCCAATAACAAGGCTTGATGAGAATGATAAAGCATTTAATTCCAGGTTTTACAAAGCTTGCTCCATGCACGTGATGGAGAAATCCTCAAAGTTACAGGCTCGCGCAAGTAAGGATGGCTCACCAATTATTATTTCTTCATCCTTAAAGAACATGGGTCAACCCTCCCATCTCAATCTTACACTTCAAAACTAAATTTATTTATTTGTTTTAATTTCTACACTGCTCATCTCACCTGAGGGAATGAGTCTGGGCAGTTTACAACAATGAAATAAAAACTATTTAATTTATTTATTCAATTTCCATAACTTCCCATCTCAATCAAGTGACTTAGGTATAAACATATGACTAAAAGCACAGTTAAAAACAGAATTAAGGACCCGGTTAAAATGTACAAGTTAAAAATGGAAATCAAAGTTCAAAAACAAAATTAGGAAGACTAACAAGTTAGCAAGGCAGAGGGAGTGCCCTCAAGCCTCAAGGTTGCATCATGGCCTCCTACACTAAATGCAACATTGATGCAATTTATAGACAACAATAAGTTTTTACCTTGCATGTTCTGTTCTTACAAATAATGCATATGACAGCAACTAGTTTTCAGTTTCCGATTATTCTGATAACTCCAATATATAATGAAATCTAAAGAGAATTACCTTCTCTTTTCAAGAAGTAGGATACTCACATAATGATATCTTTACATCTTTGGGATCATGCGTTACCCAATATGCTCCATAACAAGCCAGCAAGCCAAAGAAAAGGCCAGAAACCAATGAGATTTTACTTCCTGTAATAAAGATGATATATATATATGTATATATATATATGTATATATGTACATATACAAATATTTATATATAAAAATAAAAAAGTCTTATTGTACTTTTTAAAGAATATACATTTCTGTTTTTGAAAGACATGTCTTTGATTTTTGGAATCCGAAAAATGTATTTAATTATTTGACATATTTCGACAGATAATAAGAGCAAAAAGGGACAATAAATGATGCCAAGTGATTAAATTTGACAAAGAGTTTCATTTCTTATACGTGAATGGCTAGAATCCAAGTATAACATTATATACACATATATACACATACATACATACATGGGGGGGAGCTCTCAAGATTGGCTACGCCAATTGTTGCCAGCGCAGCATTAGCAGCTATTTTGAACAATACTCCGATTTATTGAAAAAAAATTCCAAGGATGAAACTTAAAAGTGTGCAGTCAGAAGCTGAACAAGGGATAAATTCATTCGGAAGCTTCTAGCCCTTGTTATCCCAATCACTTTCTTTTCTGCATTCTTCTGTTACAATAGACTGACTTGATAGTCCTGTGTTCACACTGGTGGTTCAACAGGACTAATCTACACCAATACTGACAATGGCAGAAATGATGTATTCAGGTTTCATGGGATTTTCAGGATTTTTTCTGAACCCACTATTAACTTTGGGGTAGTTATGTTGCAATTATAGCAACCACTCTATGTACAGTAATTATCCTACTACAGGAGAGAAACAATCCCCAAAAATATTGTACAAATGCAGTTAGGGAATCATTATCTTAATGTTCTTCAGAACAGTATCTGATCAGGAGTCTGTGCCCCCATTCTGTTCCAAAATTCTACCATTCTTTGATATCTGCTCCACAGAGATTCAAGTAGGATATTTTCAGATTTACACAAGAATAGAATAGAATATTCTTGATTGGCAAGTGTAATTGGACCCACAATGAATTTGTCTCCGGTGCAGAAGCTCTCAGTATACATACAAATAACAAAGTAATATAATCATAAGATACCAACAGTAGAAAGTAAAATGAAAGATGAGAAGGATAATAGCAATACAGCCTTACTACATGGGTAAATACCTTTAGATCTAAGACTGTGCTGTGGGAATTAGGTATTCAGCAGAGGTAGAATAAATATGCACCTTTCAGCCAATCTAATATGCAAATGGCATTTCTGTAATCTAATACTGCATGCCACATGTTTCTCCCACCATGTTTTTCTGTTTCTTTCCAAATTTATTCCAATTCTGCTGATAAAGCCACTCTGTCAGTGAGAGGAAAGAATTAGGTACTATTAGTTTTCAGTAGAAAAATAACAGTTGCACCAAGAACGTATTAAGATATGATGAATGGAATGGTTTGGGATGGGGAAAGTTTTAGAAATTGGTGTCAAATACATTTTTCTGTTTTGCAGAGACAAAAAGAGAAAAAGGAATCTACTGTACTTCTCCTCACCTGGCCTTTAACATCCCAGAAACAGATGTCTGAAACAATATTTTATTCCCCAAAGGCCTCCTCCTTCCAGGGAAAAAGATGGCTTGGGGTATGGCCAGTATCCCCCAAGCCAGCCCTACCTTGCCAGCAGGCATCCAAGTTACTCCCTCTTTCTCCCCTTACTGGTTACCACTATTAAGAGATTTCAACTTTCAGTTGGTTCCAAAGCAGCCAATGGCTGCTCACCTGTTGGGCCTTGCTACCAATCAATTGGGAGCGGGGGCCAGATAGAGGCGGGAAAGAGAGTGAGGGTACCCATTCTCCCTTGTGTCATGCAGCCTACGTATTACTGGGAAATGTAGTTTGAAGGCATGGGGCCACTGAAGCAGCTACAACTCTGGCAAACTTCAATCCCATGGCACACACGGATTCCCACTTTTTAATGTATTCTATAAATTAGTCCATTTGAGATATATTGATTTAAAAGTTGTTGTTCTATGACAGGGGACTTCAAACTCGGCCCTTTTATGACTCATGGACTTCAACTCCCAGAATTCCTCACCCAGTGTGCCTGGCTGAGGAATTCTGGAAGTTGAAATCCATGAGTCAAAAAAGGGCCGAGTTTGAAGACCCCTGCTCTTATGATGCACCATTTCACTCAACTGAAGGTTACAAAGTATCAAACAGACACAAGAGGTTTAGTAGTATCCAGATTTAGCTTGATCTATCTTAATATCTTAATCTTTTTACACACATTCCTCTTATCTTATGAGCTGTAACATATTGCAAAACAACATGGAACTTAACAAAAATATTTGAGAAAATGCAGAAGAAACAGCAGAAAACAATTACATAATTTTCTCTATCGTACAAGTCCGCTATTACCTTTGCGAATATATCCTATGATACCACCAAGAGCCACGACCAACCCATAACCAAAGCCAATCCAATCCACACTCATGGTGAAAAGTCTGGAGAACAAAAGAGAACAGCAAAATGAATGTGGTAAAACTATATTTAAGAGGAGGGAGGAGAGGATGATTGTGTCACAGCAAGAAGCAACCTGTAATTAACTATGGCTATCTCAAAAAGGTCAGAACTAAATACATTCAGTATTTCCCAAGACTAGATTGGATTTTTTTTTTTAAAACAAAAAAGAAAAAGCAGGAAGAAGGTGATGGGAATTCACAGTTACCAACAAAACAATATGAATGCGGCAATGTAGTTACCAGGAATCAAACTCAACAGGCAGAAAACCAGAGAAAGCTTTTAAGAATGCCCTAACAATCACCCAGCAGTAAAAATGAAACCAGATCTTCTGAGAAAACCGACCAGAGTTGTGGGATGTATTAATTAACTCACTGGTTTGTGTAAGGATTAGAGGACTGTAAATAGATAGCCTTACTCTGTGACCAGTTTTGCAATGAAAGATGGGACATCCTTTTCTGGCTTAATGCCAGCTCTCGTGCTCTGGCTAAACATGCAAAGCTCTCATACCATCAGTCCTCCAAGCATTCCTTTATATCGGGCATGTCCAACATTTTGGCTTGCCTCGGCTGCATTGAGTGAAGAGGAATTGTCTTGGGCTACATATAAAATATAGTTAATGTTCATAAATAACAAACTTCCTTTATTGGGAGGGATGTGTGTCTTATGAGATTGCACACTGCCTGTGGATTGGGCACACCTGCTTTATACCCAAAGGGCACTGTATATTCCTGCAGTACTTGGGAGTGCATTCAGCCTAGGCCCAGGCAAAATTATTATTTGATGCTCAAAAAGGTCCATAGACTTCTTTTGCCCTTTTGGATTTAGTCCTCAGGACTTATTCCAAATCGCATGTGATTATGTCACAAAGCTGGTGTTAGTAAGACTGAATCCAGTATCTGGATAACTATTTGGGATCAAATTGCTCTTTTTCCCAGTAGGGAAAAAATAATTTCCTAGGTTCTTTCTGATGACTTAATTCTTCTCTTGGACCAAGGCAATACATATAAAATTGGATAGTTTGGGTTTCTACATATCATTGTGTAAGCCGCCCAGAGTCGCTTCAGTAGTGAGATGGGCAGCATATAAATTTTATAAATAAAGTTAAATTGTAATTGTAGTACATTATAATTAGGGAATAATGCAAGGGTATTGATATTTAAATAGACATGGCATCCCTTCCTCAAGATAAATAACCTTTTTCCCTTTGCCATTTCTTTTCACTTTGATTTTAGCATATCTGATTCCAAGCCTGGAATATAAGAGATGCTGGGAGTCTTATACCTGCAGGTTTCCACTGTTATATAATGAGAGTGGCCATAGTACATCCCTCTGTATTTTGCTACCTATGGCAAAATCAATGAATGCTCTTCAGAGATGGAGTTGGCAAACTCCTTTCAGAGGTTCAAGGAACACTGATTCTCAATGCTAACAACTAGAGGTGGCAAGATCTTCAATGTTAAGGTGTAGCGAACAGGAGACCCTGTAACAAACCAGGAGGTTAGAAGAGGTTTTGATTGACACCTGATGGCTGCCTTATTTATTTTCCACAGCATTTATTGCATGGCTAATCTCAATAGCTTCAGTGCTGCTGATTATTTGGGCACCCTTAATGTGCTGCGCAAACTCAGCCAATTATTGTTTAGTCAATAAGCCATGATTGATTCTTGATTTACTAATTGCAAGTTAAGCCCAAATACCCTATTTGTCACTTCTGTACTGGGCACAAACCAGACATCTCATATTTCAGGCAACTATATAAGACTGACATACACTTGTACTGATTGCTTCTTCTACTGTTTGGTTTGATCTTTGGGGAATATTCTTGATGTGAACTTGATAGGCACTTTCATGAAGGCTATCATTTCCTATTCTTAGAAACGCAGTTGGATTGTTTCTATGGAGCCCCAAAACCCTTGTACACAGGCAAGACTTATTGATGACATCCCCAAAGATCAGGAATGTGGCTTCCGGAGATCAGCAATGATCTACCAATCAACAGGAAGCAGAAAGATCAATTGTATACAATGCAATGCATGCCCAAGTGACAAGTTAACCAAACATAAAGTTAACTAAGGGTGTGTGCACGCACGTACACACATAAAACATATAATGTGTGCACATTCACCTACACATGCATATATAAAAAAATTATACAGCCACCCAACTCATGTTTTATACCTGTTTTTATGTATGTGTATATGAATACATATATATAGGTCTTTGGTTGTTCGGGTTTTCTCCCGCGTAAAATTGGAAGTGTCTTGGCAACGTTTCGACGAAGTCACATTCTTGCTAAAAGCAAGAAGCTAAAAACACCAGCCTGAAGATGACGAATGTGACTTCGTCGAAACGTTGCCAAGACACTTCCAATTTTACGCGGGAGAAAACCCGAACAACCAAAGACCTATATACAAATACCCGCGAAAACCTCAGAAAACGAATACATATATATATACACATAAAACAAATTTAAGAGAGCCACCCAACTCATTGCTTATACGTTTGTGTCTGTGCTTATAAATACACGTGTAGATACTTACGTATATATCACAGACACACAGACAAATACGCAGACAAATTTATACAGCCGCCCATCTACCACGCAGACTCCGGGCGTGCAACAGTCCGTCAATCTTGACTTGAACGCGTGCAATTGACTCCCATCCCCCTGGCTTCCAGGCACGCTCGAAGCTTCAGGTCAAGACTACAAAACCCATGCTTAATTTTTACAAGAGAAAAAAGTGGGCAAAAAAGCGGCTTAATTCCCAGCTCTCGGGATCGTCCCGTAAGCGCCAAGCAAGCGGGGACCCCCCCCCTTCCGTGTCACTCTAGGCCGGGCGCTAATGCGGCAAGGAAGCAGGCGATCAGCTCTTGGCGGTAGCTACCGCCGCCGCCTCCCTGGGCTGACTACCGAGGCTGCATTTCCCCCCAGAGAGGGGCTTCCGGCCAGAGCCCTCCCCCTCCTCCTCCTCCGTCCCTCGGCATACCTTCGGCTCCGAGACGGGCGTAGGGCGAAACCCCTCCCCTCGCTTTAAAACCCTCCTCCGAAGCTGTCCGGTCGGCCTCCCTCCCACGGGCCGAGTCTCGCGAGTGCCCCCTGCCGCCCAGCGGGGAGCGACGCTTTCCTTTCCCCAGACCAAGCGACTTCGCTTTTCTTGTCCTTTGGCCTAGTTTTGGACTCCGGGTCGGAGGCTGGCCCAATTCCTGTACACAATAGAGCGAGCCTGCCACCGCGTGGGAGAAGGAAGCTAAGACCATTCGGACAAGGCTATAAAAACAAATGTGGGCAATTAGGGCCCTTTACGATCTGTGGACTTCAACTCCCAGAATTCTTGAGCCAGGAATTCTGGGAGTTAAAGTCCGCAGGTCGTAAAGGGGCCATAGTTCCCTATTCACCCTCCTCCTCTGATGTTTCAATGCCGTTCGTTTCTTTTCTTCCTCTTAGCTGCCTCTTCCAATAGCCTTTTTTCATTATTTCCATCCTGAAACTTTTTCTGCCTTGGACTTGTGTTTGCAAGTGTGTTCTGTTGTTGTTGTTAATTGCGAAGTCGCGTCCGACCCATCGCGACCCCATGGACAATGTTCCTCCAGGTCTTCCTGTCCTCTACCATCTTCTGGAGTCCATTTAAGTTCACTGCACCTGAATTCAAGGTTGCCTGCACTGAATAATTGTGTATTGGTTTGAATGCAGGACAGCCAAAAGTGCTGGGAATGCTTTGTACACACAATATTTTGAACATCCCTAAGAGAAGAATAGCTAGCAAATGCAGTCTTTGAAACTACCACTGGTATTTTAAAATCTAGTAGGGTCTTTTTATGGCTATTCTCAGAAGAGCAGGGGGGAGGAAAGAGTGGATTGTGGAGGATAGAAAGGGACCATGGAGATTCCTGAAGCATTGGAAATGATGTTACAGGAATTAACCCTATATAATCTCAGAATCTGGGAGAATTTAATTCAGCAAGGTCAAAAAAAGTGGCCCTCTTCCGGAAGGAAGAAAAGAAAGTGAAAAATGTTGAGCTCTTTGATTCCACAAATGGCATTCTGAATATATATATATATTGTGGCATAGAAAGAAAGAAACGGGGATGGGGGGGGACCAGTATTGGGCTGCTGGAGATTAACAGTATTTATTTGGATTTTATGATAGCTGAGCATTCTGGAAGCATCCATTCATGATGCAAAGGCCTTTCATGATCAAATACAGGAATAGACCTTAGGCTTCCAAATTAAACTCTTATCAGTAGAAGCTAAGCATGTTTTTAGCAGAAAGAAGATAACCCACTGCTGCTTTTTAGAAACCTAGCTGAAGTCATTAGCACTGTTGAGTAAATATTTTCTGAGAATGTCCCCTATTTTTAGGTTTGGTGTGTGATAATTCCCTAGAAGTTGATTTTTTTTAAAAAAAATACAATTTTATTTATCTTGCTTTAAAACTATGATTGGTTGTGTATTCCTGGTTTGTAATTTATGATTAGGTTAGGTACATTACTGTATATAATCAGGTACAAAAATTATTTGGGGGATGCCCCTTGTCAAAATGTCATTGATGTGGACCAATTCTAGATTATTTGGATATTGTTGCTCTGGAATAGCTATTATGACAGAAAATGAGAAAAAAGACACCCATTTTAAAAAAAGCAACCAGGCCTTAAAACAAACAGAATATGGACCACTTGGGGTTTATGATTTAAGAAACAATTATAATATATTCATCCCTCATCAAACTCAACATTTAATATGATATTTACAATACCATATTTTCCTGCTCCAGACTCTACATATGTCTAGCTTGTTTAATCTATTTTCTAATTTATTTTTACTGAGAGCTGCCCAGAATTGTCGTAAAGAGGGGCGGCTATATAAATGTTTTAAATAAATAAAATAAAATTTTAATGGCTGCAAACCTTCAGAGTACAGCTGCTCAAATACTGAAATCCCCCAGCATTGGAAGCCATTGGAACCCTCCATTGGAAAATGCAAGCTCTGGGCTCAACTGCCTGTGAGACTCATTGAAAATTGCTTTTTTAAAAAAACAAGTCTAACTCTTTTTCATCAAGCCTCCAATCAGCATCTGTTTTGAGCTAAAAAGATATTCATTTCTGCTGTAATGCAAGTTAATCTGCTTCACCTTGTTCCTACACTTATTTTGAATGAATTTGACTGAGATAAGCTGCTTGTTAAATGGGAGTTCAGAAACATTCTTAGGAGAAGAATGGATGTATGGCATACTATCCTATTATTTTTTTAAATAAAGTTTAATCAACTGAATCTCTTCTTCATTAGCTGTAGTGGCACAGTGGTTAGAATGCAGTATTGCAGGCAAACTCTACCCACAGCCAGGAGTTCAATCCTGACTGGCTCAAGGTTGACTCAGCCTTCCATCCTTCTGAGGTCAGTAAAATGAGGACCCAGATTGTTGGGGCAATAGGCTGACACTGTAAACCGTTTGGAGAGGGCTGTAAAACACTGTGTAGTGGTATGTAACTCTAAGTGCTATTGCTATTAATGTTGTGTCCTGAGCCTTCAAATGCAGGCTCGGAACGTTGCAAGGGTCCCAGGCTTTGCAAAAGCTGCCCGGGACCAGACTAAGTGGCACCGGTTTTGCGCGCGTGTGCAAGGCGCGAAAAGTGCCTTATTATGTAACCATGCTGTCCGGGGATCTGGGCATATAAAAAGGAGGCCTGCATGCAGCTGCTCGTTGTTGGAGTTTTGACTGAATGCACAATAAAAGGTTGTTATACAGCAATGTGTCCTTTTCCTTCGCCTTCGCTTCAAGGACTTAACAATTAAGGTATTGGTTTCCAAATTCTTTCACAAAGTTTATTGTTAATGAATGCATTTGACACAACTTTTTTGTTTTAGTTCTGCAGCAGGCTTACCAGAGCTGGTTCTATGCCTATCCGTGCTCCAGGAATGGATAATATTTGCACTTGAATTGGTAGAGTGAGGTTCTTTAGATTTTCTCCGTGGAGGGTGATGATGGAACCTGTGCTTAGAGGAAGAAAAGCAAAAGCAAAGCCAGAGGCTCTACAGGGTATCAGTTTGTTTTACTGGGTAAAAAAAAGAAAAAGCAAACACTGCAATATGAGCCAATAAGCTTTACCACAGAACTACTTCTGTCCCATGGAACCTTATATGCTTCAGCTATATTCTCAGCTTCAGAATCTACATTTTTTTAAAAAAAATCAAAATTAGAATGGTATTTTCAGTGCCAAAGCTAATAGTCAGTGTTCCATTATAAACTCAAATTTGAAGTTATATTTATTTGAAATGGTTATTTCTGACAAGAACAACTACAGTATGAGTCCCAGTTCTGCATTCTTCACTCCAGTCTTTAATAAAATGGGCTTTCACCCTCTTTAGTAATTTCTTAGAATACACCCATGTGTTCCCATACACACTTACATGCATGCATAATGTTTATAGTATATATCCCAACATGACTGCACTTAATAAAAATATACAATATATACTTATTATATATGTCTGTGTTTGCACTTGTGAATAGTGCTTGTCTCAACTATTACACATCTTTCAATACTAATTTTTCTTTTAACTTGATGCATTGCATCTGTCTCAGGAGAAGAGGCTGCTATGCTTGCCAGCCTAAACTCAGTCAAGCATGATCTAACCCCGTTCCCCCCCCCCTTTGTTTAGCAACCCTACTTTTGGGATCCCTAAAATTGAGGCCGGCCTAGTAACCATTCACCTGTCTACTCTGAGCATCACATTTTTCAGACTAAGAATAATATTCCAGAAAAACTCTGCTGATTGTTTTCTTTCTTAGGACTATCATCTTGGATGAAAAAAATCTGGAAGACCACCAGGTGGCTGAAAAACTGCTGCTGTCCAGTGGAAGTCTAGTCATGAAAGGCCTATCTTTTTGAGAGGCTTTTTGATTTCCATTTCAAGAAAAGAGCCTAAAGAGGTTTCCCCACCATTCTCATCTAGAATCAACTCCATGGATCAAATTTGGAGGCTAGTTTGCTGTGGCAACTTATATCAGTGATTAAAAGGCACCTATGTATATGCAATAGGAAGGGATCTCAATTTCAAATTGTATTTTGGAACATATATGACAACAATATGGTCACAAAAATAATTAAATCTAGCTTACCCTTAATCAAATGATTTTGAGATTTTTTTTAAGAATCCAAAAACGCATTAGCACCAATATTTATTTCAGACTATTTTCAGTACATCTTAACATACCTTATAAATAGACTGTATTTTTTCATTAAGAGTCGGCTGGCATATGAGTTTAATAAATTAATATTATTTTCCTAATTTCAGAAGAAGAATATTGGATATTTGCTAAATGTTCCTCTAAATTAAGATTTGATCTTTTTAAAATAAATATGTTCAGTTAACAGGAAGGGGATTTAATTGCTTTTAATATTATATACACTGAGTTTTAAAGGACAAATGACATTTAAAATCCAGTACTCCTTTTCAGCCTTCTGTAAATTTTCTAATATTATTCAAAAATAAGAATACATATCCATGCCCATAACAACACTTACATGAATATTGCACATCTTTTGTTGGATGTGGAATTGCTATATCCATAAGCTTGTCAAATACACTGTAAAAACCAGGTATTTGTATGTATTTGGGAGAACGGAGGGCGGAGGACATTAGCTCCCAAAATGTAGAAGAGCTCAAACAAGAAAAGTACTACCCGGAATGTATTCCATGAAAGATATGTTGATATGAATGGAAACCTCAAAGGATATCTATACACAATGACAGCTAATGCTGACTGAACATGAATGATCTCTCAGAACTTTCTCAAGGATTATAGAATCCTTATTAACATGTGGCATGCTGTGTTGGGATTGGTTGTGAACTTTCTAGAAAAAGGAAGGTACTTAATAATGGCCAAGAGAACTTTCTTCTAGACTTGGTGATAGAATGACAATCATCACATGTGTCTGATCCTTATTCTCCTCCTCTAAATCAGGGGTCTTCCAACTTGGCCCTTTTATGACTTGTGGACTTCAGCTCCCAGAATTCCTCAGCCAGTGTGCCTAGCTGAGGAATTCTGGGAGTTGAAGTCCACAAGTCATAAAAGGGCCAAGTTTGAAGACCCCTGCTTTAAATGCAAGATTAAACTTTTTTAAAACAAGAAGCACAGTGTTAGTAATTTGAACACACACTATTTAAAAAAGAAAGTGTTATCAGAGTTCATTCAAACCCAAACAGTTAAGATTGTCTTAATTTCTTTCTTTTATTTTTTTAAAAATCTGATGGTTCCAAAATCATATAAAGAAGGATGGGCATTCCTTACACTGAGTGCAGTACTTCTTATTGCTGTGTTACAATTGTGTATTTACTGAGAAAAATCTTAGCAAGCAAGTCACAGCTTTCAACCCTTGAACTCTTCTAAACCAGCCAGATCCCACAGGGAGTTCAGGAGTTTTTATAGATAGATGCTTGTTTTCTCATGAGAATTTCTCATGTTAGAGTTCAGAGACTCAGAATTGAAATCAAGAGAGATTTATGGGGCCACAATGAAACTATCATATCTTTCTTTCCAATGGTTTTATGAATTTAGAGAATGAAGCATGTGTGATACTATGGAGTCCAGTGAGAAGACAGAGCTTGATTTGCAAAGATTCCAGCTGCAGACTCAGCCCTAGGCAACAAACTCCACTGAATTCAGTTCGAATGATTTCAGGGTAAACTGACCACTTTTTCATGATGGTGTATAGATATGACAAGAAGAACATACATTAAATAGTTGGGAAAAGTTGCTCAATCCATCAAAAATTCTGTTGTTTTCGGCAGCAAGAAAAAAAAGTGTACATACCTCAAACACGTCTATGGAGATTCTCAGTCATCCAGGTCATGGCTGTCCCAAAGGTGCTTTTTCAAAAGGCAACTGGACTTTGGTTTTCCTTGAGGACATTTTGCTTCTCATCCAAGAAGCTTCAAAGGTCCTTCTTCTTCAGCTGAAGAAGCTTCTTGGATGAGAAGCGAAATTCTTCCAAGGAAAAACAAAGGAAGTCCAGTTGCTTTTTGAAAAAGCACCTTTGGGACATACCTCAAACACATTAATTCTTTTGAATATTAATCCAACATTCCCATTTTGCAATTTAGTTTAAATACAGAAATCTGCTAGGGTTTTGAGAGATGTTTCGGTTTTTTCCAGTCAGGTACTTCAGTTGGAGTGGTACCAAAAATCATATCCCATACTCCAAATTAGCAAGTTACAATGGAAACAGTTGAAGGTGAAATCCTCATTCTGGAGACGGTCCAGCTTTCTAATACAATTATATTCCTGAGATTATAGAGAAAGGAAAATAAATCCCATGCATTAATTTCTTACATATAATCCTCATATGTAATTTAAATTTGCCATGTCTTCTTTCCTAAGTCTAAAACACTTATCTCTCTTAAAAGAAGGTCTGATTGAAGGAAAATCAGAGAGCTTCAATTAATGAAAACTTGTATCAAAGCATTAACTGAACCTCCATCTGGAAGTATGTCACTTTTAAAGTAGGGTACCCCTCATATTTTATTAATGCAAAATGTCTAGGATCTCTACCAGAAGAGAGATCTTCTATCTTTCAAAATATTAACCAGGTGAGTCATGGTGGGACTAAGAGGAGGAGAATCAGAACCACATTGTGCAGAGGGAGTTTTAACCTTTCAGCTCAATTGTTGGTCAGTAGTTCTCTAATTTTTCTTTTTACGCTCCTTGAAATTTCTCTGATCCTCTTTGCTGAAAACTGGTATCGGTGACCTGCTGTTATATGCCATTGGAAGCACATGAAAATGGTACTGCAACAACAGTGCCCCATTATTTAGAGGAAAATTATGGCTTTGTCCATTTACTTTTGCCCTCTTTGCAGCATATATATATATATATATATATATATATATATATATATATATATATTTCTTTGTCAGAAAAAGAAATTTATATATGGAGTCCTTGACTTTCAACCACAATTGAGTTGCTGAGCAAGACAGCTATTAAGTGAGTCATGCCTCATTTTATTTTATTTTATTTTATTTTATTACCTTTTTGCCATGATTGTTAAGCGAATCATGACAGTTGTTAAGTGACTCATGCTGTCATTAAGCAAATCTGGCTTCCCCCATTGACTTTGCTTCTCAGAAGCTGCCTAAGAAGGTTGCAAATGACAATTCCAGGACCTGGGATGCTGAAACCATTATAAATACATTTTTTCAGTGCTGTTGTGATTTTGGATGGTCATTAAACAAATGGTTGTAAGCCGAGGGCCACCTGTAATCTTTTGGTGCCCAATATTTTTCCATTCCGGCCTATGAAGACATTGATTTAATGTGCCAGTGATGTTCTAGAACAGGAGGTCCTAAACCTTTTGCCATTATACCACCCTTTAATGTATACTTAACATACACACCTTCCTTAAGAATCTAAGCACCAGAATAAAGACTAAGAAAGAATGAAAACAAGACATTGAAACGTTAGGAAATGTGGATTTATTCTAACTACGTAACTAAAAGGTTCTTCACAACTCCCCTGGACTCTGTGAGGTGTAACTCCCTAAGGGAGGTACACCTCACAAGCTAGGCTTCAAGAAGCTCAGTATAATAACTTGAAAAGTCCTGCGTAACCTATGAAACAATACTGGGCTGGGTTTAACTAAAAGGTGATGTCTTCTTTCAGTCAAAGGTTCAAATACGGTCTCAGCATATGCCAACTCTCCCAATTTCAATTCTCTTGTCATCCAATCTTTTAAATGCACCAGCGTTGACTTCCTTTGAATGTTGCTTTGATCCACTGTTGCCTTATCCATGCTTCGATGGATGGGCAGCCCTTAAATGGATTCATTGAAAGTGCTAAGCCACGGGTCATGATTTAAAAGCCAGGATGTCTAGCATCACCCAATGCACAAAGCCAGAACCAAGCAAACCATGCTGTGGCTCAACATGCCGTAGGAACCCACTCATCTGATGTGTGTCTATAACCTTTTCAGGTCTATTTTTACAGCTTTCAGGAATAGGCAGTTGAGTTGGGCTCATAGGAAAGCCCCTCCTGTCTGCCTCACTGGAGACAATTTCTAAAGATCAAAGGTGCTTGGAGGAGGGGATGGGAAACTTTTCTTCCATGAACCTCAAGTAAGTTGATCTCAAGATCCAAGTGTTAGTTTTTTAATAATAACAAAAGAAGCATATATTTGCTGGCTGCTAACTTTGTCAACTTCTACATAACAGAGACAGCCCAGTAACCAAGCATCAATCTTCATTTATATTTGCTTGGACCATGCCAGAAGAAACTGACCCTTGGATTTTATGCATAAAGCAAGGAACCTTTCTTCCTTCAGAAGGATTCTGTTGCAACATTTCCCCCTTTCTCCAACACTGATACATGCATTCTTCCAGCGACTGATCTGTGGCCATCTTTAGCGCATTGAAGAAAGGGGGAAACAATGGATTCTTAAACATTAATTCATTTCAAACTGAATTGGTGGAAGAAGTTAACCCTTACTACCCTTTGAAGGTTATCCTGTGTCAGTTTGCTCAGAGAGCCTTGTACTGGTCTAAAACTGTAATAAACTGACTGGTTGACTGGCTTAGAGATCCTCCCGTTATTATCATAAACTAATTAGAGATTTGAAGCTGAGCTTTCTCCATTCAGGGAGAAACACTCAAACTATCATTAACAGAATTGGAAGGGACCTTGGAGGTCTTCTAATCTAACCCCCTACTCAAGCAGGAGACCCTATGCCATTCTGGAAAAATGTCTGTCTACTGTCTTCTTAAAAATCTCCAGTGTTGGAGCACCCAGAACTTCTGGAGGCACATTGTTCCACTGATTCATTATTTTAATGAATTCATTATTATTATATTATTATTCATTATTATTATATGAATTCATTATTCATTATGTTCATTACAACTTCAGCTGTTTACTTTTACACAATAGTATATACTAGCCATCTTTATAACAACAAACCTATCTAATCAGCAAAAACCAAAATCAGAGTGTCATTTTTTTCCATTATAAGCATAAAATCCAGAAGCGATTTCCAAGTAGAAACAAAATTAAATATATTCTCTTCTCTGAGTAAAGAAATCAATTTAACCTTCTCTGCTTTTCCTTGCTGTGGGAAATAGTATATTTCTGTTTGCTCATTAATCTTTATAGGCTGTCATACTTTATATTGACAAAATTCACTATATTCTTTCAAATTTTTTAACCCTAAAGCAGGGGTCCCCAACCTCTGGGCCATGGCCCACTAGTCGGCATGAGCTGTTTGCAACCGGGCCGTAGAAATGGCAGGCGAGCGCACGGACATCCCCACTTGCGTGAGCAGTGGATGTCAGGTGCATGCACGTTCCATGTGCAGGCACTGCTTGTGCAAATTAAGCAGCACGCTTGCCAGCCACTTGCACGGAACCATCCCTCTACCTTCCCCCCCCCATCCGCAAAGCCAGAAAGGCTGGGAAACTCTGTCCTAAAGGGAAGAAGGGAAATAATACCATGGATGCTAAGCTGCTGCCAGCATCCATTTCCTATCTTCTGTTATTGACTTACTTCAGTTTCACACTACATCACAGATTTTACTGATTGGGACTGGAACCAGAGAGACTCTTGGTTCTCAACTATTTTATCAGTTAAATTCATTTATTTTACAATGTAATTCCAATGTTGTTTTGAGTTTAATTCAAAGCCATGTTTTTTCCCCCTCTGAAGGGTCATGGGACAGTATGGATTTATCTCTAGATGGAGACAAATACTTGAAAAACCTTCTATACCACTGATAAAGTCAGTCCATCATTTGTCCCCTAAGACTATGACCCCTTCACCTGGCTTTTGCTCAATGGCAAAGCTAGGGACTATATTTTTTGAACATGCTCAGCTTGATTAGTTTTAAGCTTGGTTAATTTTTTGTCCTTTAACATGTTGCACAAATGTATCCTGCTTCCTTCATATATTACAACCTCTTCTACAGTTCTTGCAAATAATCCACATTTACCATAGTAATATTCCTTTAATTTTTTTAAAAAAACGCATTTTTGATATTTTTAGACTATTAGAATCATTCACAGTACATTTCAATACTGGCAATGTTGCAGAATTCTTAGTTGACGTTAATACATCTGGATTTTACAATGCAATCAACACTCCTTGGGAGAATCCTCGGGAAGTTGAAGAAGGTCTAAATAAGCTATGGATTAGAGCAAACAAGCTGAAGGTTAATCAAAAAAAGAAAGATTGAAGTACAGATAATCCTCGACTTACAACAGTTCATTTAGTGACTGTTCAAAGTTACAATGGCACTGAAAAAAGTGACTTATGACCATTTTTCACATGACTGTTGTAGCATCCCCATGGTCAGGTGATCAAAATTCACTTGCTTGGCAACTGATTCATATTTATGATGGTTGTAGTGTCCCATTACCTTTTACAAACTTCTGACAAGCAAAATCAATGGGGAAACCGTTTTTACAACAACCATGTGACTAACAACAACTGCAGTGAATCACTTAACAACTATGGCAAAAAAGGGTCATAAAATGGGCAAAATTCACTTAACAAATGTCTCAGCAACAAAAATTTTAAGCTGAATTGTGATCATAAGTCAAGGACTGCTTGTACTAGAAGAATGGAGTTGGATAAGGAGAGTTAGTTGGCATGTCCCCTTGAAGCACCAGGTGTAGTTTGTAAATGAACTTGCTGTTCTCTTATTCCTTCCCTGCCTCCCTCCTTCTCATCTCCTTCCTTCCTTCCTCCCTCTTTCTCATTCCCATCTCCTTCCTTCCTCCCTCTGTGCCCAGGAAGGAACAAGGGGAGGAGGAGAGGCCACCAGTGTGGCTGGTGGCTATGTTGCTGATGGCCATGGCTTGAAAAGCCACTGTAAGTTCCTGGACAAGAGCCGCACAGCCTTAAGAGCAGAGTGGCAGGAAGATATTTGCGATGAGGGAGGGAGAAAAACAGGCAAGAAATGCAGCTGGGGAAGTGTCACCCTCCGTAAGGAATGAAGAAAGGCACTATCGCCTGGAGGTGACCAGCAATTGGCCCTCTCCCACTTGACACACCCAGCTCTGTGGGCTTCAGGGGAGGGGATGCTGTGAGCAGAGTGAGAGTGGGCATCTGCCGCCCAGCCCCCAACCTGCCCGGTTTCAGCAGGCAGCACCATATTCTCCTCATAGCATGAGAGGCCGGGCTGGGCGAGGCGAAGCTAGCAAGAAGCTGAACCTGTTTCTGTGTGCTCACTGGAGGTGGCGAGCTGTGCAGGGCCTGGAGTCCAGCCCGCAAGCCATAGTTTGAGAACCCCTGTCTTACCATGACATCAGGCATTAGCAAAATATGGAAGATAGAAAGATATGTTAAATAGAACTCCAAATAGAATAAAAAATCAGTTTAAATTTTAACGGGGATGAATAAATGAGAATGAGTAAACTCATTCAGAGTGTGAGATAAGAATCACAGAATGTCCTCAGATGTATGCTGTATGTTTGGAAAACCAAGTTAAAGTTATGAGAGAAAGGAGGATTAGAAAAATTTACCCCTCATTCCATCCCTTTATGAGGGAGAGACTCTTTCAATTCTCTCCATTTGAGAAACTGATCAAACCACTGCATTGTTCAAATCTGGATATATAATCTTGAATCTAGCATAGTATACAAAGCGATCATGAAGAATTTTCCCTCTGTGAAATGTATGATAACTGAAATGATAATATGTGTGGATTGCAGGAAATGGGAGAATCAACATAAGAAAAATCAACTTTTTTATTAAAGAAAAAAAATCACAGGTTTGAGAAAAATCATAGCTCTTCCTCTGATACTCTGCTGTCATCCAGCTTGACTGCACCGAATAGGAAAAATTTTAAGAATACAAGCCTATGGCCTCAATAAGATAACCACTATTTGTGTCACAAAGCACACATTAGTCTCTATATGGTACAGATGATGGAGGCTGTGACTTTGCAAAAAATAAATATAGTATACTTACTTATATCCAATGGTGGGATTCAGCCAGTTCGCACCACTTCGACAGAACTGGTAGTTAATGTTTTGTTGCCCAGACCCAGAATGGACTTCTGGAAGTGGCATCCACACAGAGAACCGGTTGTTCACATATTTGAATTCTACTACTGCTTACCTAAACCTTTACTTATTTTAATATTTTCTTTCATTTGGTTCATTATTTATATTCAAGATGGGTTGAAAACTTATTTGAAAACATCTCTATATCCCACATAATTTAACCTCAACGTTTGTAAGAATAGGAACAGACTTTATTATTATTATTTTCTGTTTCCCGCTCCTTTAACAACCGAATGTCAGGCTGCAATTTATCAGGTATGTTTTTATGGCACAGCTTTTATGCAAAAAGGGTTGAGCCCTCTACAGTAATCAATATTTGCTCAATCTAGTAGTGCAAATCAAACAGAGATCTAGAACTCCTCTTGCCTTTTGTTGCTTGGTCACATTCAGGTAAGAAAATCTCCAAGTCATGGGATAAATTGACCAGACTTCCCAAGTTATGTCTTATTTTCACCTAACTTCCACTGAATCCTCTTCTGAGAAAAAACAGCATTCTTAGCACTAAAATGTGAAACTCCACGAAAACAAACTGAATGAGACCTCTACAATAAAACATGATACAAATTCATGTAAGAAGCAAAGCGGGATTGCCTAGTCCGATGACAAGATATGCGGCAAAAATAATTTGACAAATAATAGTGTTTGACTTCTTTTTCAGGATCACTTTTAGAGACTCAGTTTCTATTTGGACTATGGAAAACTTGTTCTGGTATTTGTATCAGTTGGTAAAAAATATAACTTTATTTTATGCTATTCAATTATTTCTGCAATTTTGAGAGGATAAGATATAGCTTTAGTTAATTTATGTTGATATAAATCATAAAATAGTAAATTTATAATGAAATATATTTGTCTTTTGTGTAGAAAACACCTAATATATATGCTACAGTTTCTCTTATTGTGATTTTTTAAAAATGCCATTAGATAATAATTCTCATATTAGACAGTGGTCTTTGAGTTACTGTTATATGTGGAAAATTAAATTTATTGTAAATGTTTGCAATATGTTACTACATATAACATATAACATTCAGAAAACAGCAAATGGTTCCATTCACAATTAAAATCCAGATTAAAATCAAACTTGAAAATAAAGTAATAAACTAAAATAATTAGCTTTGGGGCTAGAATTCCATATCCAATTCACGTTCACACATGCAATTTCCATACACCATTCATCCTTATGCACAAATAATACCAGTAACGTTCTAACAAAATCCCCTTATGACACCAACTGAAGAGAGAAGGGGTGGGAATTTTGTCAAAATTGTAATGTCATGGAAATATTATCCCAAACAGTTGCAATCCACACCAGACTGTCTATTTTGATGTTGCCAAATATTGTCCATTTAGTCCCTTGATTGTCCTGGCCTCATTGCTATCCTAGCTGGCTAACCAAATGGGGTGCATGGCTAATATGTGTAGGTAATGAGTCTTGCTGTCATCTAAGCATCTCTTAGCTTATCCTTTTGCAGCCCTGATGCAACAGCCCAAACTTTATACATTGTGATGGAACACTGTTTTGATAAAATAATGACATCTCCACAAAGAGAAGTGAAATTCTATAAAACCTTTACTTCTATGATGCTTCAGAAGCTCAAGAGAAAAACGAGATTTTCTGGGATGCAAAGGGGAACTAATATAATTTAAACCATGGGCTAGAGATGAGATGGGGGTCAAGGTTGGAAGTAAAGCTAGGTTGCCAGAGGGTTGAGATTTGCTACAGATTACCAATGAGGAAAGTAGATATTTCAGGGCTCTTGAACTCATTCAGAGAATAAGTATTATCTTGAAATTAGCCAAATCAGTTGGATGCCCAGCTAAAGTTATTTCTGGGATTGTCTATGGAAATTCTCAATCACCCAGGTCATGGTTGTCCCAAAGTGCTTTTCCAAAAGCAACTGGACTCTCTTGGTTTTTATTCTTTGAAATCATTTCATTTCTCATCCAAGAAGTCCATTAAGAGCCGTGGTGGTACAGTGGTATTTCAGGCTAATTCTGCCGACTGCCAGGAGTTCAATTCTCACCAACTAACTCACGGTTAACTCAGCCTTCCATCCTTCTGAGGTCAGTAAAATGAGGACTCAGATTGTTGGGGGCAATATGCTGACTCTGTAAACTGCTTAGAGAGGCTGTAAAGCACAATGAAGCGCTATATGTCTAAGTGCTATGCTAAATGCTAAGAAGCTTCTTCATTTCTGGGATTATTTCACAATCATCCTTCGTAAAAAAAATGTACAAATCAAGGCATTCCTTTCCCCCTTTGCTTCTTCTTCCTTTATAAATATTATTTGGGCTGAGCTGTCAGGAAAAAGCAAATTATGCAGCCAAATAAGTAAACATGAAATATGAAGTGAAATGTTGGAGACAAGATAAGGCAATGAAGATTAAGCAGGGCTTGTTGTTCTATTAAAGGGCACAGTAAGTGCATTTATTCTTGAACAAGTCATCTATTTATAGAAGGACCATCTTGCTGAAGTTCCTCTCTTCAGTATAAGTCAACTGTGAACATAGCACAGCCTTTTCATAAACACAGTTTGCTAGATTCAGCACTCAGGGACCTGATTCATGACAGGAATGAACTCCAGTTCATGTTTTTAATATACATTTGATACCAATAGATCTATTCAAACGTAGTTGTAACTGTACAGTGCTGAGCACAAATGAAGCAGCTAGACCATGGCCCTCACTAGGAGCACTTAAATTCAACAATTTGGGAATCAGATATCACTTGATAACTAATGTCACCAAAGAAACTCACATTCAGAATAGACCTGGCGCCAGCAAAAATCCACTGCTTGAGCACTTTTAAATGAAGAATGCATCTCGGCTAGAGTTTGTAATGCTTCTGCATCAAAATCAATTATATGTAGATCAGTGTTCGTCAACCTTGGCAACTTTTCAGATGTGTGGATTCAACTCCCAGAATTCTTCAGTATCACACTGGCTGGGAAATTCTGGGAGTTGGATGTCCACACATCGTAAAGTTGGTGAGGCTGAGACATACTGGTCTAGATGTGTATAAATTATTAAATTGTTTGATTTTCAAAGGCAAACATTGAACATTGTTCGGAATATGAAAAAACTTTTGATTATAAAGAACATTGCCAAGGTTGAGAAATTTAACTTGATGTTGTGAACATATTGAAACTATGATGAAGGATATCTTTTGCCAATGAAACAAATGAATATATTACATATTTCCCACATTCCATCTCCCTGAAACAGTCCCAGAGAAGGGGAGTTTGAATGTAACCATCCCAGAAATGAGGAACTTTCTCTCTAAGCCTGAGGGCTTACTCAGACAGGCATCAGATTATTCCCAGATGTTGTAACTTATTGACTCTCTTAATTTAATTGGGCAAGTCAGTATTTAACTGCCCTGTCTTCTTTGAAGACTAAAGACATCAATGAAGATCAGCCAAAAATGTTAACACTTAGTGCAACCTCTGTAAGCTGGATATTTGACTATACACATAAAACTTTCTAGATTTTGAGGTCATCCTCAGAGAAATTTGATATTGCTTTATGCTTTTAGAACAATTCAGAGTGCATATTTTGCTACCAAAATCAAAAACAAGACAACCCACTCAAACATATTTATTTGTAACGTTTTTGATGTTCTAGCCAAAGAAATTTAGTGAAGAATGCTGTAATCAATCAGGGAACGTGCCACAATGTACTGATATTAGTTATAATCGATAGCTAAAAAAGGGGGGGTGGCCCCTTAAATGAAAATGTTTGTAAATATTTGAAATGTAAACAAATGCAGATTTTATTTATTTATACATACATCACAACATTCATTGAAAATATTAGAAGGCTTCATGGACTACAGGTAGGCCTCAACTTACAACCACAATTAAGACCCAACTTTCTGTTGATAAGCAAGACATTTGTTGAGTTTTGCCCCATTTTATGACCTTTCTTGCCAGTTGTTAAATGAGTCACTCAGGGCTTTTTTTCTCATAGAACGCCCAGAACAGAGTTCCGGCACCTTTTTTGGAACCCTGTAGGGTAGGCAAGGCGGGTTGTATGACGTGTGTGAGTTCCAGCACTTTTTTTTTTTTTTTTAAAGAAAAAAAAGCACTGGAATCACTGCAGTTGTTAAGTTAGTGTCATGGTTGTTAAGTGAATCTGGCTTCTTCACTGACTTTGCTTGTCAGAAGGTCCCAAAAGGTGACCCTGGGACACTGCAACCATCATAAATACAATTCGGTTGCCAAGCATCTGAATTTTGATCATGTGACTATAGGGATATGGCAATGGTCGTAAGTGTGAAAAACGGCCATAACTCATTTTTTTCGGTGCCACTGTAATTTCAAATGGTCACTAAATGAACTGAAGTTGAAGACTATCTGTACCGGAAAGTTAATTTATATCTAGTTAACAAGAATTTTTTGGCTTTTACTCAGAACTGCACATTTGCAGGTCATAAAACGGTGTTTAAATCAATGTCTGTGTGGAGTTATTCTTTTCTTCCAAGTGGGAATTAAACCGATTACTTGATTACACTGCAATTCAACCCAAGTCATAAAATTGGCTTCCAAAATGTTCAATAGCAGTGCCAGGTTTTTTTTTTTAATTTTTTTAAAAAAATCTCTAAGTACTATTTTCCATCAACTTTAGTGCAACATAACCCAGTCTTCCTCTGCACAATGCTTTCCAGATGTGGTCCAGCTTCTCCTTCCAGCCCGTCATGGTCTTCTTCTATGGTTTCATAATTTTGTATGAGTTCAGTGTTTATAATTTTGGGCTTTATCATCTTACTTTATTTTATCCAATTTGGGGACTGTCAACAGAAAGTAGACTACATATATGCATTTGCGCACGCACAGATGTGTAAGAAAGAGAAAATGTTTCAGTGTGCTATATTAGTTATAGTTGACTGAGAGACATTACATGTAATTGCTGTTCTTATTCCTTTCAGTTGCTTTTCTAAATCAGCCTAAAATTAGAGCAATTAAGAGTTGCTTCTGTAGCTTTTTATGTTTTATGAATACCTAAATACCTTAGTAAAAAAAGAAGGGAGGAGCTGGTGAGTAGAATAAGGAAAAAGTTGAATAGTTCTTGCATTTTCCCTCATTAGTGCATCTCAAGAAAATGCTTGGCTTGGACGAACAAGTTCCTATGTTCTTCAGCTATTTCTCACTGATATTTCCAGCATGATCAGATAATACCAGATAATTAACAATGATCTAACTCAGAGGTCCCCAGCCTTTTGGGCACCAGGAATCAATTCCGTGGAGAGGTTTTTCCGTGGACCAGAGGGTGCGTGGTTTTGTGAGCTGCCTGCATCCCGCAGATGGGGCTTTGCTTGTTTGTGCAAATCGGTTGCTGGCATACCATGGCCCAGTACCGGTCCACGGACTGGGGTTTGAGGACCCCTGGCTTAAAGTTCCTGTTTCTATTCTAACTCTCTTGATTAGCTGTCTTCTGATTCTCAATATCCCAGTTTTCTGGAATCTGTGTTCAAACCTTTTTCAGAATATATTGGTTTAGTTTCTTACCTGCAATTGACTCTACCTTTGGACAAGCTTGCCTGTGCTCCACCCTGACTTTAGTCTTAACCCTGCCAGAATTTTCACTTTCAGCTTTCCTGCTTAAAGGTCTATAAATGACAGGTATACAAAGAGGGGAAAATCTTAAAAAATAAAAAAGCAGCATCTTATAAAATCCTACAAAATTTTCTATTGATGATTGAAATTGCTTAATTTCACAGAGAGTTTCATTATCTTGCTTCACTTCATTTACATATTGTGCCAAGTCCTAAAACACAGAAAAGAAAAACAAATTTGGTATGTAACAATGATTGATTAAATATTTACAGTTGATTAAAGGCTGAAAGCCACTCATGTCCAATTTTTTAAAGAAAGGCATTTATTTTTATATGAATATTTCCCTATTATACAAATTTTTGCAAATAGCAGAGTTCTTCAACCTTTCCCAGCTCCCGGCCCAGAGGGGAGAGCGGCTTCCAAATTCCTGCATGCGTACATACATGCATGCAAATAAGGCCACACCCACACAGCTGCGTACCCCCATAGCAACTAGCGCCCATTGTGCATGCACAAATGGGCCACGCACACACACCACGCTAACAGCCTGTTTGTGCATGCACAAATGGGGCATGCATCGCCCTGCACATTAGTGTTCCTGTTTACGCCCATGTGCATGCGCAAACAGGGCCATGGTTGCTAGCGCCAGTGGGGGGGAGAATGCGCACCCACGTGTGCACACCCTGGCTAGCCATTTCTGTGGCCCACTGGCCAAAAGCCCGCAGCCCGATAGCGGGCTGCGGCCCATAGGTTGGGGACCCCTCATCTAACTAACTTAAAAAATTATAGTGCTCCAAACACCATTTCAGTTCCCTGAGACAAAAAGGCAGGGTTTGCATATCGCACTAAGCCACAAGATTTACTTCTTCTCATCTTAGTGCTTTTCTGTAAATCCAGTTACTGTGGTTGAAAAACAATGCAGAACATATTGAATGGCTGAAGTCACTGTTCCTAAGGTACCAATTTAATTTCCTGACAAAATATTTGACTTGCCTCCAGAAGTTGTGGGTGCTCCAACACTCGAGGTTTTTAAGAAGGGATTGGACAACCATTTGTCTGGGATGGCATAGTTCTGCTGCTTGAGTAGGGGGCTGGACTAGAAGATCTACAAGGTCCCTTCCAACTCTGTTATTCCGATATTCCCAAGGATAAAAAAGAGCTCTATTTCTTTGCAACATTATTCCAACATTCTCTGAATGATCATCCTCTGATAGTAATGAAAAGTACTCTGACGTACTACAATTCGTTCTTTCTCATCTCCTTTTATTCTTCTTCTGCACCATGAATGTATATGTAACATTCCTTGCCTGGGATAACCATCCATGAAGTGGACAGCACCCAAGAAAATTTATACTGAAAGAACAATATCTGGAAGAATGTGTTTGCTTATTCTTTAAACTAAAATCGGAAGGGAGGGTGGGCAATCTTTAGGACCTAATCCCAAGCATAAACCCCAAGACAACCAATCAGGTACAGAGTGGTGGGAAGGAAAAGGAACTCAAAACAGGAGATGTAGGAAACAAATACAAGGACAGGATTCAAATGTCTACACACTAATGCTCAAAGTATGAGGAACAAACTGGGTGAAGTAAGACCTAGCACCTGAGGACATGTATGATATAGTTACCTAAACTTGGTGGGATTAAACTCATGACTGAAATGTACTGTTGGAAGGATATAAACTATTCAAAAGAAACAGATCTAACAGATTAGTTGTCCAATTTTGCTCCGCCTCTCCTCCTGGGACCTCCCTGACCAGTCTCGACAAGGCGAAAGCTAGTTGGCTGTTTTCTTGTGTTGACTCCATCCTCTCCCCTCACAGGACCTGACTGGCCTCAAGGGAGGGAGTGGATTCTCCATCGTCACGCTGAGAAAAGTGACTCAAGACCATTTTTCACACTTATGACCTTTGCAGCACCCCCATAGTCATGTGATTTACATTCGGATGTTTGACAACTGGGTCATATTTATGACGGTCGCAGTGTCCCGGGGTCATGTGATCAGCTTTTGCAACCGTCTGTCAAGCAAAATCAATGGGGAAAGCCAGATTCATTTAACAACCATGTTACTAACTTAACTGCACTTAAGAAATATGTCAGGAAAAGTCGTGTCTCCAGGAACAGATGGATTGACGTCAATGTATTATAAAATGTTATCTGAAGAAATGATGGAGCCATTAAAGGAGCTGTTTAATAGTATTTTGTTGGGAGCTCAAGTCCTCCCTTCCTGGAAAAGAGTGTTTATATCATTGATCCCGAAGGAGGATCAAGACCTTACAGAGCCTAAGAATTACAGGCCAATATCTTTGTTAAATATAGATTATAAGATTTTCTCTAAAATTTTGGCAAACAGACTAATGCAGGTTATGAAGGATTTGATTCATAGTGATCAATCAGGATTTATAACAGGGCGATATATGAAATACAATGTAAGACAAATTATTAATTTAATTGAGTATTTGGATAAGAATAATCAGATTCCTGTGGCTTTTATATTTTTGGATGCTGAGAAAGCTTTTGATCAACTAGATTGGCAATTTTTATTCTCATTGGTAGAGAAAATGAATTTTGGGGATAAGTTTTTATATGCGCTTAAAGCTATATACCAGCAACAATCTGCTCAAATTGTTGTTAATGGGGGACTGACTGAGACTTTTAATATTGAAAAGGGAACAAGACAAGGATGTCCATTATCTTCATCGTTATTTGTTTTAACAATGGAGATTTTGTTGATTCAGATTTGAGAATCAACAGTACTCAAGGATATAAAGATAAAAAAGAATGTATAAATTGCAGGCTTTTGCGGATGATTTGGTTTTAATTTTGGAACAACCGACTCAAGCGGTTGATTGTCTATTAGAACTTATAATACAGTATGGGAAAGTTTCTGGTTTTAAAGTTAATAATCACAAGACTAAAATACTATCTAAGAATATGTCAATTAAGGATAAGGAAATTTTAGTTAAATCTACAGGTTTTCAGATGGTGAAAAAGGTTAAATATTTGGGAGTATATCTAACGGCTTCAAATGGAAAATTGTATAAGAATAATTATGAATTATTATGGGCAAAAGTACAAAAGGATTTAAATGACTGGAAAAAATTGCAATTGTCATTGTTGGGGAGAATTTCAGCTGTAAAAATGAATGTTCTACCAAAGTTTCTTTTCTTGTTTCAGATGATACCTATTTTTAAAAAAAGATGTAAATTTGGAGGAATGGCAGAAGGGTATCAATAAATTCATTTGGGCTGGGAAGAAACCAAGGGTTAAGTTTAAGATTTTGCAAGATGCCCGAGAAAGAGGAGGACTTAAAGCACCTAATTTGAAATTATATTATGATGCAGCCACCTTAACTTGGATAAGTGATTGGCTTAATTTAACGAATAAGGATATTCTCTCTCTTGAAGGGTGGGATTTAATGTATGGTTGGAATGCATATTTAATTTTTAACAAGAAAGTTGATCGGGCTTTTAAATCACATATTTTGAGGAATGCTTTACTTCGAGTTTGGAAAAAGTATTATTATAGGTTAAATTATAAAACACCTATTTGGGGGATTCCTGGACACGCAATTGAGGGAACTTCTAAGGAGATGAATTTTGATAAAATTTCGTATAAAGAATTATTAATTTGGTCAGGTTCAGATTGGCATTTAAAATCCTTAGATGTATTAAGGCAAGAAAATATTCTACAGTCATGGTTTCAATATTTACAAATAGTGGACAGGTGGACTGTAGATAAGAAAGAGGGAATAACATTAGAAGATGAAAACCTGGTAATTCAGATTAAAGATCAGAATCAGGCTCATATAAAAAGAATTTATAATGTTTTAATAGAATTAGATTCGGAAACAGAATTGGTTAAAGATTGTATGATTAAATGGGCTCAGAATATCCAGGAACCAATCCCATTGGATTTATGGGGGATAATTTGGATTAGAAATGTTAAATTTACACAAGCTCAAAATTTGAGGGAAAATTTTTATAAAATGTTTTATAGGTGGCATTTAGATCCTAAAAAATTATCTTGTATGTATTCTAATTTACAACCCAAATGTTGGAGATGTGGTAATACAGATGTAACTTATTTTCACGTTTGGTGGAATTGTAAAAAGGTAAAGGCTTTTTGGATTATGATTTGGTGTAACATTCAAAAGATTTTTAAAAGGAAGATAAAGTTTACTCCTCAATTATTTTTATTGGGTATTTTTGTGGATTTAGATGATAAAGAAACCACTTTAATGCTGAATTTATTAACTGCAGCAAGGTTACTAGTAGGTTCATATTGGAAGAAAGATTCGTTGCCTACTTTAGAAGAATGGATATTTAAAATTTCTAATTTAGCAGAAATGGCAAAAAATTCTGCTTATTTAAAGGATCATACACAAGAAAGATATATTATTGTATGGAGAAGATGGATATATTATATTCAGAAGACGTATGGGACTATAAAGTTTCATTTATTTTATGAGTAAATTTTATAAGAGATTTGTTTATGATCATGTAATTTAAGGGGAGTTAAGGGCTAAGTATGATTTTTTTCTTTTTTATTGTATATTGTTAATTTTGTTATTAATAACCCTGTACTCTGCTCTGGGAAGTGAGGGGGGGGGGTTGAGGGTGGGGGGGTGGGTGAGTGGGTGGATAAATAGGTAGAATAGGATAATATAGATATGGTAATTTATGAGACAGGTGCTGCTTGGGCGTTTCCCCTACGCTGTATTCCTGTATTTGAGAGGGATGAGAGGGGAGGAAGGTGAAGGGAGGAAGTAGGATGGTAAGAGGAGAAGGGGAAGGGAAGAGAGTAGTGAGGGGAGGAGAGAAAGAGGAGGGAAGGTATTAGGGAGGGTAGATGCAGCTTGGGGGGAACGAGCAAGCGGCACCTATGGTTATGGTTATGATTATGAATTTATTTTATTTTGTAAAGTGAATTTTGTTGTATAAGTATGTTGGATAAATGGAAAATAAAAAAAATTAATAAAAAAAAGAAAAGTCATAAAATGGGGCAGAACTCACTTAACAAATTTCTCACTTATCAATATAAATTTTGGGCTCAGTTGTGGTCATAAGTCGAGGACTACCTATATTTCCTATGCTTGAGTGGCCTGCAGCATATACCTATTGAGAGCTAATCATACCAAACCATATCTTGGCCGTAATATAATCCTTTCTTGCTAAATCCCCCTCTAGCCTAACTTTATTTAAAATTTTAATATACATTTAGGAAAGAATTTGATGCGATGTGCAAAGCAAGAAAGAAAATCCACTGAATGAAAGTGCAGAGTTTTTATGTTTTAATACTGACCCAGAGACAGCCTAATAAGCTGCCATATATCCGTGTTTTCATGCAGTTTCCTTCCAGATTCTATTAGCATGGTGGCAATCAAGCCTCTTAAAAACAATTAGGATGGCAATGTTTTCTGGAGACTTAGTTTGGAGCAAAGACTTTTCCCAAGAAACTTATTTCTTCTTTTAGAATCTTTTGCATCATAAAATCCTGTTTAGCAATCTAGGAGCAAGATAAAATGAGATTTATTTATCACATACTTTTGGTTAGAAGCTTCTCTGATTATCTCTGACAATTTATCACAAATACTTTCCTCCAAGAATCACAAGTTTTGGCCTGAAATTCTTTCTTTCCTACATTAGGGACTGAACTTTTTAATCTTCTACAAATAGCACAAATTTTACTACAGTATGTAATTTGGCCAGACTTATTTTTAGGGCTGTACAAAGCATTAAAAGAGATGTTATACAAAGCAATTTAACACCTAGGAAGTATCTCTATCTGAAATGCTCAAGCAGTCACAACACTGGGAAGAAATATTGTCGGCTCTCTCTATGCAGGCACAGACAATTTTGTTAGCAATTCTAATGGAAGTGTTCTTGTCTTTTGAAGCAGCTGCATGAATCTCACAAAGGATGTGGCTGCTTTAATCTTCAGTTTTGTTCATATTGATGTGCTTTCTGAAGGACTAATTCTGAATGCTTTGCATAGCTGTATTTTCTTTAAGTAAGCAAATATAAATTAATTAAAGCTGCTAAATGGACTCAAATGAAAATGATTGGAGCTTTAGCTAAGCTATAAATTCTCAGCACATTTATGTAATAAATCCAGGTTTATGGGATAAGTTCCCACTGGGTGAATATATACAACATTCAAAGCCAAAATCAATCAAGTTACTTTACTCTGTTGAACTAATCTGGAATTGAATATCCTTTATTATCAGGCAAAGATAACCAGTCTACTTTTAATTAGTAAAAGTATATTATAGTATAGTATATTACAAAATATTCTTTTATAGATGTGGCTATCCTGATTCAAATTGGACCAAGTACATTGGCCTGAGAATAAAAGAAATTCAGTTTCGTATTGATTCACAGTTACAGTCACAAATGTCACAAAATCAGTTTGAGTGGTATTTCCCATTCACAGCCACTAATTTTCTTAATGCAGGTAATAAAGGTTGTTGGTTTTTATTTCTAAAAAAAAATTCGTGAAGCCATCTTCTCATAAACATTTGTTCTTCTGGAATGTCTTTGAGCTCAATTAGTTCAATGTAGATATAAATTCTTGGGCACTCCTTATAAAGAAGGTCTAAAATCCAGAAGAACATTATAAATACTTTAGTTATAACATGATTAATTTCAGTTATTTGTAAAATTAAAGGCAAACTTATTTATTTAACAATATTTAAAAACTGATCCAAGTTTCAAGTCTGGATTTTTTAGACTCTGATTTTAAATGTTTTTAAATTTAAAAAAGATTTTAAATATTTTGCTCCAAAAAGCTGCATATGTTTCTTTCAAAATAAATTCTGAAAATTGAATAACAAGATCTATGATTTCTCAGATATGTGTTTAAAGATATTGTTAACATTTTATTCAGAGGTCGGCAATTCATTTTCTGATGGGGCCACATGAGAAATTGGGGTTCTTGTGGAGGGCTAACAAAATGTAACTATATAATTAAAATATAAAAACATATATAAGAAAGAAAGAACCAAGAGCCCCCCCTCCTCACTTTAAAATCAACAAATCATGTTAAATGCTAGCTTATCTAAAAAATGCCTTTGCTGGCCAAAAGACAACCTAAAATGGAAATAAGCAATTAATTGGAAACTTAGAAGTCAAACAAAAAGCTAAGCCCAACCGTATATCATTTGGGACACAGAAAAAGTTCATCTTGAATGTTGTAGACATTCCATGAAGGATGTGGATTCTCCCAGCTTGAATCAGGCAAGAGAAAGTTTTTTAAAAGTACCTGCTCACCAGCCATGGATGGTGCCACTTTCCTTTGTCCTTTATGATCTACAGTTCCTTCTTAGGCTATTGTAACCTCATAAACTGCATCAAAGTAGCTCTTCATGGAATCAACAGCAACATGAGTGGCCTTCACCCGTGGAGTAAGGACATGTTTCAGTATTGTGAGACCTAACCAAGAGGAAAGGCAGAGTAAAAAAGATTTAACAAGTTGCCCAGGAAAATGGTAACATCTCTAGATCCTGCAGCTGACTTCTATAAAAGCAGCCATTGATTCTGATTTTCTCTAGACCCAAGCTAGTTTTTATTTTTCTTTCTTATCTTTCAGGAGAATGATCACATGTCTACCCAGTATCACGGATCAATTCAGTGAATTTTGAATGTAAACAAAGTGCCCCCAACTGGATCTGTAGAATTTCAGCCTCAGGAGCACCAAATCAAGAATCACATGAGGTTGATCAAAAACAGGCAACATCTGCACAGCTGGAGTAGCCTAATGAGTAGAGAGAAGAGCAGAGCCCTTCTATGGAGCATCTTGCCAAGCGAGTAAATCTCTTGATTAGCAACAGCTGGCTGCAGCCTGATTTAAGAGGCAACCTTGACTTATAATCCTTTGTTGGAAACAACTATTTAATCTCTGGCTGTTGTATAACAATTCATATGAATTCTGTCTGTGCTGTTCTGAACTGGCTCTTGGAATCTTGGACTGATTTTGGACTATTCTGTGCACTCCTAATAAGGCATGTGTCTGTCAGAGACTCTTTTGGTTTGCATGCTTTGGCTGTTATCTCTTTGACCTTCATTAAACTGAATTAGAGGGGGCACGAAGGCTCAACTGTTAAAGACACAGAGCTTGTCAGCTCTTGGTAGTTTTCATTACCTTTCTTTTCAGTATGACTGGCTATCTGTAATTACTTTGGGCAGTTCTGGGTTGTAAAATGCTCCTTCTGGATAAATTACAAAATATATCTGTGGAAACAAAATATATAGTACAGTTTTTTAAGTTAAACAATTCAGTCTCAAGACTAAGCCTCAATGAGATTGCTTCAGTCAAAAAAGTCTATTTTCTTCCAGCCCTGCATCATAACACAATTACTTTGTGCTTCTATCAGTTCTCACAATTATAATTTGTGAAAGAATATGATGCTCAGCCAGAATTGCTGCACTAAAGCAAAACTCAATTTATTATATCGGGCCTATCATCCATTTCCTATAACATTTGCTAAACTAGATGTACACTACTTTAAACTCAGACTTTCTCTCTAAATAAATTTTGCTTAATTTAGGTCAAGAGATGTTAGCCTAATTTTTTTTATACGACACAGGTGTGCATCTGAATACTGGGACATTTCCTGGAAATGTTTATCTTCCCAGCAACCAAACGAAGGAAATTGCTTAGAGCAGCTGCCTGACTTTGTGGAAGAAAAGTATAAACCAGCATTTGATTCTGAAAAAGGAACTGACTCCTGAAGTTTGCTTTTGTGGGAGCTCATATCACAAATATATGTGCACACATACACATGCACGAGAGAGAGAGAGAGAGAGAGAGAGAGAGAGAGAGAGAACGAACATATACACGGGGATGCTGGAGTGGTTGTAAGTATGAAAAATGTTCATAAGTTACTTTTTTCAATGTTGTAACTTTGAATGGTCACTAAACCGTTGTAAGTCGAGGGCTACCTGTAACTATTACCTCACTTATGTGTGTTTCAGCAAATTATTAAAATTGAACTTTTACTGAGTGTACTATATTTAGCTACATATAATAATCTTTTAACAATGTTCCCTCACAATGGAATGCCAGTGAATGTACATTTCTTATTCCTGCAGGCCACCATATCTCAAATCATGTTCTATGTTGTCTCACGGCAAAATTTATGAGAATGTTATCAAAAACGTAAAGTCCTATTGTATAAATCCATTTAATACCACTCCAAACAAATAAAAGGCTGCTATTGATTATATACACTAAAACATGTTTGAATGCTCTTATAATGAAATATTTTGGAATGGTTTCTCCAAGAAGAATAAAGAGAGAAGCTGGGGAGTTTTAGGAACACCAACTGTGTTTTCATTTAAAATACTGTATAAAATAATGATTTAATGAATGCTGCTTTACATAAATGCTAATGCAAAGATTGGTATATTATGATACCAAGAGTTAACAGAAGTTAACTGGGGTAAAAAAAGACTTTATTTTTTATTTTGGATTGTTCTGTTTTTTTATGAATGTCCCTCAGATGCTTTGTCCAGTCTCATTCTATCATTATGTTGCTAACGAGCCAAACATCTCATACCAGCTTATTGGAGTTGTAGAAAGCTTTTAGGGTGAAGTTACAACCAACTTTTAACAGAAGCACTCCTTTGAAGCAGCTTTCTGAAGCAATGTCTCCACAATCTTCTCTGCTCATTCTGGCTTCCAAAAAACAAAGCAAACCACGAACATTGTTTTGTGTCAGCCAAACCTTTTTGAATGGCAGTTGGACTAATTCCCTTCATTTTGGAAAGCACCTCATTCAAATAACAAGAATAAGCGAAGGTGTATCTGCTGGTCATAAAAAAAACTTTAAAACTTCCGGTGGATTAGCGTCGGTGATGGCGGCTACTTTGTAGCCGTCCTCCTGGGAAAGCGTTAGAACCGCAGAGAACAGCAGACACCAGCTGTTCCGCAGCTCAAAACCTCCCTCCCGGGCAAAGGGGGGGAGGGGAGTATCACCTGAATAGAGGTAGAGCCTCTGAGACCCCCCAGGAAGTTTTCCTTGGGGGGTGAAAAGAGTGCTACCTCGGAGTTCGGGTTGCCTCCGCCTCCCAGCTGTCTTTGTCCCTTGGGGACAAAGCAAGACGCCGCTCCCACCTCCGCACTTAAAGAGACCGGGTGAGTTACTTTTATAAGCGGACAGAGCTGGATAAAGGATTTTTTTTATTGGATTTTATTTGGACTTTAGTTTGAAAGGTTGATTTTTATTTCCCTTCTTTTTTCTCTTTTTTTTGTGAGAGTGAAAGTAAAGTGGCGATTGGAAAGTTTTTTTTTTTTAAAAAAAAGCGAGTGGAACGGAATGTAATGGACTAGATTGTTCTTTTTTTTTAAATTTTTTCTTAAGGTGGATTTGTGTTTTAGGAAGATTCTTTTTTGTTAAACTCTCTTTTGCTATTTTTTTTTCTATTAAGGGATTTTTTTGTATTTTTTATTTCTTTTTTCAAAGAAGGAGGAAAGAAGAAACAAAACTTTTTTTTTTTTTTTAAATGGCTTCAAAGCGGCAGGCAACATCTACAGTACCTAAGGTGGCTTCTTCTCCTGCGATTTTACCAGCACAACAACCTAAAGCTACACCACCACCCTCTCCCCCCTTGCCAGCAGTAACGGTAAAAGACATGCAATATATAATGGGAAATGCTATATCTCAAATCAGAGGGGAAGTGAAAGAGCTTTTAGTGGAGAATAATATTATTTTGAGGCAAGATATAGTTATGGCTCTAACAGGACTTGCTTCTGTGGTTGAGAAGTTGGACTCTAGAGTGGAAGAAGTTGCAGATAAGGTGGAGGTTCTGGAAGATAGATTTGAAGGTATGGAAAAAAGGATGGAAACTTCACAAGATGATATTGTTATGTCTCAATATAGAGAAATGGAGTTCGCTTTAAGAATCAGGGGGCTGAGAGAAGACATGCAACAAGATTTGAGAAAGATTGTAGCAAATGACTTTGCTGTCATTTTGGACAGAGAGAAGGAGGAAATATTTAGAGAAATTGAAAAAATATTTAGAGTCAATTCTTGGATTGCAAAGCAAAGAAATCTGCCAAGAGATGTGGTAATCTATTTTGGGAAGAGATCTCTGCATAATGAAATTATACAAGCTTTTTATAACAAGAGATTTCAGATTGCTGCTCAAGATGTTATTATTTTAAAGGAGATTCCATCTAAAATTTTAAGAAGAAGAAAAGAGTTTGCTTTCTTAGCCGATGAACTTAAAAAAAGATTGATGCCACTCAGATGGGAGATTCCGATTGGCATTGTGGTGAGTCATGCGGGGATACGTTATAGACTTAATACTGTTTCTAAAGCAAAGGAGTTTTACAAGTCGGTCCTGGGAGCACGCTCACCACCATCTATGATGCAGAAAGTTTCGGATGGCAAGGAGGCGGAACAGCAGTCTGAAGAAGTAGTATTGATGGATAGTGGAAAATTACAGGCTGAGTGGTTGCAACAAGCAGAGATGAAAGAGCAAAGAATGACCCGGGCAGCCCATAGACGTAAGGAAAAGGAACAACAGAAGAAAGATGTTAAAGAGGTTCTACAAGAAATGGCTTCGGTGCCTGTGGGAGGAGCAAGACCTAAGAGCTCTGCAGTACATTCTTCAATGGCAGATCTTCAAGCAATCTTCTCCAGGCTTTTGGTCATGGGAGATGGTAAAGCTCCTGACATGGAATGCTAATGGCCTCAACTCCCCTCAAAAGAGAAAGAAAATATTTCATTACTTAAAGCAACATAACAATGATATTATTTGTTTGCAGGAAACACATATTATTTCTAAGGATCAAAAATATCTAGTTAACGCTCGATTGGGATCTCATTTTGTATCTTCTGCTCCTGGGAAAAAAGGGGGAGTAGTTATTTATGTTAAGCAAAATCTATCAGCCTGTTTAGTAGAATCTGATTCTCAAGGGAGATATGTTATGATTGAAGTGGGTTTGTATGGTAAGAAAGTACTTATAGTGGGATTGTATGCACCAAATCAACAACAGGAACAATTTTATAGATTTTTACATCAAAAACTAACTTTGTTGGATTATAGATCTGTTATATTAATGGGAGACTGGAATGGTGTTTTAGATACACAAAGAGACAAAAAAGGACCCTCTATTTCTTTTAAACAGGCTAAATTACCTAAAGCTTTTTTTGACTTGAAAGAGGATTGGGAGCTGCAAGATTATTGGCGTGAACATAACTTGGAGGAGAGAGACTTTACCTTCTTTTCGGACAGACATCAGTCTTTTTCAAGAATTGACTTTTTCTTGATTACAACCGATTTATATTTTAGGGTAAAGAATGTTAAGATTTTCCCTAGGACATTGACGGATCATAGTCCAGTTTGGATGGAACTGGTTGATGAAAAAGAGGAGAGGAGATCTTGGAGGATGAATGAAAATTTATTTAGACAAGAAAAGAATGTTCAAAAATTAAAGGAGCAATTAAAGGATTATTTTGCTTTAAATATGTATAAGGGAACTTCAATGTCAATGGTCTGGGATGCAGGCAAAGCTTATATGCGGGGGATTTTGATACAAATGAATAAGGTTCACAGACAGAAGCAGGTGTAGAAACGTAAAGAGTTGGAAGATGAGATTAAATTAAAAGAAAAGGCTCTGATTTTAAATCCCACAGATGAGAAGATTAAGGAATCTATAAAATTGCTTAAATCACAATTTCCCATGTTGATGGCTGATCAAACTGCAACTAATTTATTGTATATGAAACAAAATACATTTTGTAATGCCAATAAACCAGGGAGATGGTTGGCTTATCAATTGAGAAAGAAGCAGAGACAGAGAACTATAGATAAAATAAATTATAATGGTAAGTTGGTATATCAGAAGGAGTTGATTAAGAAATCTTTTTTAGATTATTATCAAAAATTATATATGAGTACTAAAGTACAGGTTTTAGATATAGATAATTATTTAAAAGATGCTAATTTTCCTAAACTAACAGAAGATCAGAAACAAGAAATTAACGGTCTGATTACTAGTGAGGAAATTGAGACAGTAATTAAAGAATTAAAATTAGGTAAAGCACCGGGTATGGATGGATTGACATCTATTTATTATAAAACTTTGGTACAAGAGATGATTCAACCTTTAAGGGAGCTTTTTAATAATATATTACAGGGTTCAGCGATCCCCCCGTCATGGGGTAGAGCTTTTATATCCTTGATTCCAAAAGAAGATCAAGATCTCACTTTACCAAAGAATTATAGACCTATATCTCTTTTAAATGTAGATTATAAGATTTTTTCAAAAATTTTAGCTAATAGACTTATGAGGGTCCTGCATCATGTAATACATATGGATCAAACGGGTTTTATAACTGGAAGGTATATGAAGAATAATGTTAGACAAATTATTAATTTATTAGAATATTTAGATAAAAACAATCAAATTTCTGCAGGATTGATATTTTTAGATGCTGAAAAAGCTTTTGACCAGCTGAACTGGCAATTTATGTTAAGATTAATTGAGAAAATGAACTCTGGAGAAAATGTTTTACAAGCTCTTTGTGTTATTTATCAAAAGCAAACGGCACAACTTATAGTTAATGGGGGTTTGTCAGAGGTGTTTTCAATAGAGAAGGGGACTAGTCAGGGTTGTCCATTGTCACCATTGCTGTTTGTTCTAACTTTGGAAATTTTGTTAATTAAAATTCGAGAATCACAGCAAATAAAAGGAATAGAAGTTAACAAAAAAGAATATAAATTAAGGGCTTTTGCAGATGACTTGGTTGTTACTTTATCTCAACCTACTTATTCTGTAATAGAGTTATTACAATTGATACATCAGTATGGACAGGTTTCGGGTTTTAAAATTAACAATAATAAGACTAAAATATTGCCTAAAAATATGACTAATTTGGATAAGGAGACTTTGGTTAGGTTGACAGATTTTGAGGTTGTTAACAAGGTAAAATATCTGGGGGTTACTTTATCTGTTTCTAACGCCAAATTGTATAAAAATAATTATGAAAGGTTGTGGGTCAAAATACAAAGAGATTTGGAAAATTAGGAGAAGCTGCAATTATCTCTTTTGGGGAGAATTGCGGTGATTAAAATGAATGTTTTGCCAAAGTTTCTTTTTTTATTTCAAATGATACCCATTTTAAAGAATGAGGTTAATTTAAATGAATGGCAGAAAGGTATCAATAAATTTATCTGGGCAGGGAAAAAACCAAGAGTAAAACTTAAAATTATACAAGATATTCGTGAGAGGGGTGGACTCAAGGTACCGAATTTGAAATTGTATTATGATGCTGTGGCTTTAACATTAATTAGTGATTGGGTTAATTTAACAAATGTAGAAGTACTCCTCTTAGAGGGTTGGGATTTGCTTTTCGGATGGCATGCCTATTTAATTTTCAATAAAAAGGTTGACAGGGTTTTTAAATCTCATATTTAAAAACTTCTTTACTTTGGGTTTGGAAGAAATATTATAGAAATGATTTTAAAATTCCATTATGGGCTATACCATGGCATGCGACAGAAGGGATAAGGAGAGGAGTCAAGATGGATAGTGTTTCTTATGCACAATTACTTAGATGGGATGGTAAAAATTGGCAATTAAAATCTCTGGAAGATTTAACACAAGAAAATATTATTTATTCATGGTTTCAGTATAGACCAGTGGTTCTCAACCTTTCTAATGCCGCGACCCCATAATATAGTTCCCCATGTTGTGGTGACCCCCAACCACTTATACATCACTGGGTGCCAGGGGCGTGGCCAAAGAAAAGGGGAAAAAAATGGCGGACAGCCTTGTTTGGTGACCCCCGTGAAATGGTCGGTCGACCCCAAATGGGGTCCCGACCCACAGGTTGAGAACCACTGGTATAGACAAATAGTAGAGAGGTGGAAGATAGATTGTAATTTGGGTTTGCTTAGAGAAGATGAGAATTTGTTAAAACAAATAAAAGATCAAAGACGAACTCACATTAAGAGAATTTACGGGGTGTTAGTAGAGTTGGATTCAGAAGCAGAATTAGTTAAAGAATGTATGGTTAAATGGGAACAAAATTTTGAGGAACCGGTTTTATTAAATACTTGGGAGATTATTTGGGTAAGGAATGTTAAATTTACACAAGCCCAAAATTTAAGGGAAAACTTTTATAAAATGTTTTACAGATGGCACCTTGATCCACAAAAAATGTCTCCTATGTATTCTGACTTGCAGCCTAAATGTTGGAGATGTGGATGTTTGGATGCTACTTATTATCCTATCTGGTGGTTATGTAAAAATATAAAAGCTTTTTGGATTAAAATATGGTGGAATATTCAAAGAATTTTCAGAAGAAGGATAAAATTTACCCCACAATTGTTTTTGTTAGGTATTGTTTCTGATTGTGACAGTAAAGAGATTATATTGATGTTAAATTTAATTACAGCGGCCAGGTTGTTAGTAGGGCAATGTTGGAAGAAGGAATCTTTGCCTACATTGCAAGAATGGTTTTTTAAAGTTTCTTATTTGGCGGAAATGGCAAAGATTTCGGCTTTCTTGAAAGATCAATCGCAGGAGAAGTATCTCCTGGTATGGAAAAGATGGATAGATTTCATACAATATAAGTTGGATATAAAAAAATATTACTTAGTTTTTGAATAATTTATAATTAAAGTTTAAGATATTTCTTAGATATTTTCTTTTATTTTTTTTTATTTTTTATTTTTCTGTTTTTTCTTTTCTTTCTTCTTGTATTTTTTTATATATTGTTGTTAATTATTTTATAATTTGTTTAATTAACGTATTTAGATTTGTTTATGGTTTATAAGTGTTTCAAGATTCTTTTTAAATTTTTTTAATTAAGCCTGTATTCAGCTCTGGGAAGACTGGGGGAGGGTAGGGGAGGGGTGGGAAGGGGTGGGGGAGGGGAATCTTTTTTTTTTTGTAAAACCTAAAACTTTTCAATAAAAAAAAAACTTTAAAACAATTGGAAAACATGAACATCATGTCTTTTCCCCACCTCTCCTGCAAAAAATAAGGCTGCCAATCATTATTTTTGTTGAATCTTGGAAACCTGACTTTTTCCAGCTATCAGTAAAACAACGTTCAAAAGGAATATTATTATTAGTCAGTTTTAATCTAATGTAAAGTTGTGTGCCTATTTCTGCATTTGTAAAATCAGAGAAATTTCAGTTATAGTCTTCACCTCAGAGAATTCCTATCCATCCCACCCTCAATTTTGCAGCCATGAAAGCATAAAAATAATATGAAAAACCCCAAATGACTCAAATTGTTGCCAGGTTATCCAATCTGACTTTTGTGACTAGAATTGGTAATCTGGAACACTGCACAACTCTTTTAAAAGAAAAAGAGGCATCAGAAAGGAAACATTTCTTTTAAAGGGATTACAGGTAGTCCTCAATTTATAATGTTGGAACGATTGAAAGTTACAGTGGGCTCTGAAAAAGTGACTTAGGACAACTGTCAAACCACCGCCTCATATCATGTGATTGCAATTGGTGTGTTTGGCACCTGCTAGCACTTATGACTGGCTGCAGCATTTTGTGGTCACAATTGAATTTTTTTTCCTTTGGAACAGCAATTTTCTAATCAAGTCTATTGTTTCCCATATGCTATGTTTTTTTTCTTTAGCGCATGTATTTTTTTTTTTAAAAAAACTATTCGATACAGATATACAATCACTTCATCCAGTGTACTCTGTATGCAAGAATCTTTTGGAAGCAATATGAAACTGGGTCAAAAAAATATTTTTTTAAGATCTATTACTAATTTTTAAACATTACTTATTCCTCTTCCAATGATTTACAGACCTGTTTTGTGGATCAAAACCAAAACTCAGATGTGTTTACTAGCATGCTTTCCTTGAACTAACATTCTGTTTTCTGAATATTCAGAACATACACACATTCTGCAACAGGATGTTTATTGGAGGTAGGAAATATACATTCCATCACAATTCTGTAATCAACTGTCACAGGAAAATTTTAGTTGAGTGCGAGTGACATCACTACCACAGCATCAACAGGAAGAAGAGGAAGTGTTTTCGTGTTTATGCAGATCTGGCACAGGGTTCGGGTATAAAAATGGGAGTAAAACATGCATACCACTTGGCACTGCAGATTTCTCATCAGTCAGTACATAATTGTTTCTTAAATACCAGCAAGCACTGTTTCCAGCACTGAATTATTAATGCAATTACTGAATTATTCCACTAGTTGTTCTTCAAACAGCATAAAAACACCTTTTTTCAAATCCGCACATGGCTTTAAAGAAAAAAAGTTTTGTTTCTTCATGTACTGTATTAATGGATTGTTTAGAAGATTAATATTCAGAAAAATTAAACTAGATAAGGAAAAAATACTGTACCATCCCAGTAAATTGAATTCTTTTGCAGCTAGAGATATGAAGGAAAAGAATAATCCAGATAAAATCATGTATGAAATGAACATTTCCATTAATTTTATAGTATACATGGCTTCTACCATTTTAAGGCATGTAGGATGTAAAGCTGGTGGCAATCAGCAGTAAGAGGACTATCACCTGCCAGTCAGTGTAGGAAAGAGGATGCTGGATTATATAGAGCTTTTGATGTGATCAAACAGCAATGTTTGCTGTTTTCCTTCTGGGAAAAAGATAAAAAAATCTCCCATACGTACATCACAACATTCATAGAAAATATTAGAAAGTTTCATGGACTACAGGTAGGCCTCAACTTACAACAATTGACCCCAAAATTTATGCTGCTAAGCGAACCATTTGTTAAGTGAGTATTGCCCCATTTTACGACCTTTCTTGCCACAGTTAAGTGAACCACTGCAGTTAAGTTAGTAACAGGGCTGTTAAGTGAATCTGGCTCCCCATTGATTTTGCTTGACAGAAAGTTGTAAAAGGTGATCACATGTTCCCAGGACACTGCAACCGTCATTAATATGAAACAGTTACCAAGTCTTTGAATTTTGATCACATGTCCATGGGGATGCTGCAATGGGCATAAAGTGTGAAAAATTGTCATAAATCACTTTAAGTAATGTTGTAACTTTGAATGGCCACTAAATGAACTGTTGTAAACCAAGGACTACCTGTAGTCCTCGAGTTATGACCATAATGGAGCTTGCCTATTAGGGTTGAAGGCTGGGAAAACATTAAAGGAACTGTCTCAAGTAATGAACAACTGTCCTTGCTCTCTCCAGTTCATTTGGTAAAGGAATGCATGGGTCAAGTGGAGAGCAGGGGTCGGGGAGACCCTGGGAAGCCTAGCGCAGGCACAAGCCCACCTCTCAAAGCTTCCCCTCATTTCAGCGCACCACAGATGATTGCCTTGCTAGGGAGAAACAATGTGGAAGCAAAACACTAGGCACACCTGCCTTTCCTAATTCTGCCCCTGCCCTTCCTCTTGCCTTTCTGGTGCAAAAAAAAAAAAAGAAAAGAACCAGAGCTTTCTCCTCTGATCAGCTGGAAAGTGGGAGGTTGCAAAGCTTTCCTGTCTGAGATGTGATGGCGTAGTGGTTAGAATGCGGTATTGCAGGCTAATTCTGCCGACTGCCAACAGTTCGATTCTCACCAGCTCAAGGTTGACTCAGCCTTCCATCCTTCCGAGGTCAGTAAAATGAGGACCCAGATTGTTGGGGCCAATATGCTGACATTTGTAAATCCTTTAGAGAGTGCTATAAAACACTATGAAGCGGTATCTAAGTCTAAGTGCTATTGCTATTGCCATCCCTTGCCCGGCTTTGGGAAGCCAGCCTTTGCAGCTTCAGGATGAGCTTCCTCTGCTTAACTCCCCTTCTTTCTCTCCCCCAGAAAGCCACATTTCTTTAATAATAAAAAAAAAAAGCTGGGAGGATCAGACTTGTTAATCTTGCCCCCATCTCACCCCAATTAGATGCTAAAGTTAAACACTCCCTCCACTCTATCCCTTTTAAAAACCTTACCTTGACTCCAGGCTGAAGAACAGAGAACAAAGCAAACAAGGAGAGAGCGGCTTTTTCGAAGCTTTTTCCCTAGAACTGAAGGAAGAAAAAAGACCATCTCCAACGTGCAAGAAAATGGAGGGTGCTGGGTCTTTGCAAGTTTTAGCTGTCTCCTTCACTGCCTGTAAAGGGCAGTTGACAGTCTAGCCCAGTGTTTCTCAACCCTGGCCACTTGAAAAATAAACGGACCATGCTGGCTGGGGAATTCTAGGAACTAAAGTCTACCTATCTGCAAATGGCCATGGTTGAGAAACATTGGGCTAGGCTTTCAGTCTAACTGGGCGCTACAGGGTAGATAAAGCTTACAAAGACTCAGCCTCTTTCATTTTCTTATACAAGTTTCTAGTTGGCTAATTGGAGATGAAGGTTTTTGTTTTCCACTTCTAGGGAAAATGCAGCTGTGGATGTTCTTTTGCCATGCCTAAAGGGTGTAGGGCTCTGGATGGGGAACAACAGGCTTCACCCTATACCCTGGTAAGATGGAGCGGCTGTGAGTGGGGGAGCTTCTCTGTATCCAAGAGTTTATCATCTCTGGTCTTTGATGGGTTTGCACTAACCCAGACAGATCCTGGTGTGTAATCTGGACATCCTCCTGAACTCATGGCTCCTGCTTGAGGAATCAGTTATGCTCTTCCTGGATTGAGATGCTTTTCTTTCATGGTCATTTCCGGTTTGGACTACTGTAATGCATTCTGCATGGGGCTACCCTTGAATAGCAATAGCAATAAGACTTATATACTGCTTCATAGTACTTTACAGCCTTCTCTGAGCAGTTTACAGAGTCAGCATCTTGCCCCCAACAATCTGGGTCCTCATTTTACCGACCTCGGAAGGATGAAAGGCTGAGTCAATCTTGAGCTGATCAGAATCAAACGTCTGGCTGTGGGCAGAATTAGACTGCAATACTGCACTCTAACCACTGCACCGCCAGGGCTCTTCCAGAATCTGGAAGATTCAGCCGGGACAAAATGCGGCCATGACACAATTTGCCACCCAAAGTTGCTGGATACAAGATTAACTGCAGCAAGGTTACTAGTAGGTTTATATTGGAAGAAAGATTCCTTGCCTACTTTAGAAGAATGGATATTTAAAGTATCTAGTTTTGCAGAATGGCAAAAATTTCTGCTTATTTAAAGGATCATACACAAGAAAGATATATTATTGTATGGGGAAGGTGGATAGATTATATTCAGAAAAAGTATGGAATTAAAAAGTTTCATTTATTTTATGAATGAATATTAAATATTATAGAGAATTGTTTTATAGGTTATGGAGTTAAAGGTTAATTATGATAAAAAAAATTCTCTTTTTTTCTTTTCTTTTTTCTTAATTATTATAAATTTTGTTATTATTAACCCTGTATTCTGCTCTGGGAAGTGAAGGGAGGGGGGTTGGGGGTGGGAGGGAGGGTAAGGGGTTTTTTTCCTACTTTAAAATTTTATTGTATTTTTATAAATGCTTGTATGTTAAAAAATAAAAAATTTTCAATGAAAAAAAAAAGATGGCTGTCAAATACATTTCATAAAAGTTTGGGTGCCCTAGAGATGGCGCATATAACACGTCTGTTGAGCAAGTTGCATTAGGTGCCAGTTTGCTTTCAGTTCCAATTCACATTGTTGGTTATGACCTTTAACGCCCTACATGATATAGGGCTGGGTTATCTGTGGAAGCAATTGAGCTTGACACTCATGAGTTAAAGCATTTCGACTTGTGGATCCAGAAAAAAAGTATTCTCTGCTGTTGTGTCCATCCTTTGGACTATCCCACCCCCCAGAAGTGAGACAGGCCCCCACACCCCTGGCCTTTTGAAAGAGTTGGAACTCTGCCAACTCACATGAGGTTTGCAAATGTGGGATTGGTTAGCATCTTGAAGACCCTCCCCCCCCTCCTTATTGTATGCTTGTTTCATCTGGCTCCTTTTATTGAGATATACCGGTAATATTTTTATATACTACACAGGCATGGAGACTCAATTCATTTAGTGACATGTGAGATCCTCTAATGATGCAGTGGGGGGTGCTGGGATAGCAGTTGTTCAGTGACAGTTGAGGGCATCTTGCTTATTGACTGCTTTGCTCAACAACCAAGACCAAGTCCCAACTGTGGTCATTAAGTTAAGATTACCTATAGTTCTACTTCACCCTTCATATGTTTATAATTATTTTAGCATTACATTTTCCCATGCTTTGTAGCATATAAGGCAGCATTATAATTATTAACATTACATAAAATGCTTCATAGAAAAACCAGCAATATACAAACCTGTACTTTGATTATTTGATATATATATCACACTCTCTTTTTGGCAAATCACTGAACAGAATTATCTAGGAAAGGAGAAAAAGCAGTTATCTTAATTATATAAAAATAAACTTAAAATCAAAGGTTAAATTTTGTTTCTTCTTTTAAAGAAGAATGTTAATTATTTTTAAGATTCCCTCTTCAATTTCAATTCAGCATTGGTCCACTGCTTAGATTATGTGGCATTCTACTGATTCCACCTATACATTCAAACACAAGAATCTGAAACTATATACATTCAAACACAAGAATCTGAAACTATATAATCAAAGGCACTGACAGATATACTGGCTTATTCTATAATTCAACAGTGGAGTCTTAAATGAAATCTAATTTTAAAAATCATGTCTTTTCTTGCAAAAGTCATCATGTTTGTGTTACTACATGTAACACTATTATTTCAGATCTCAATTTCAACACTTTTATTTCAATTCTTAAAGCTGGGTTATACTACTACTATATAATGGGTATTCAAATTGTGCCCCATGTATAGGGAGAATGACTGAGAATGCTAATTCATCTATAATCCCTCTGAGGATTATCAGAGTCCCTCTGGGATGCAAATTGGTGGTTTTTAAATTTAATAAATAAATACAATCTGCGAGATATAATACTTCAGAGAGGACCCTGCCAAGCGAGGCCAAGACTTTCTTCCTCTTGTCAATATTTGCAATGCTGCTGAGTCGGAACTGAGCACACAAGAGGGCTCTGCCTTTTCCCGACTCTGCCCTGGGAGGTCGCAGCTCAACCAGGCCCCCAAAGCTTCCCCTGCCGGCTCCTTTGTTCGGGCCGGGAAGCCTGCAGAGGGACCTATCTCCATTTGCTCCCCGGCCTCTTTCTGCCCCCTCTGCCCAAACCAGTTGCAGGGACGGGCGGGCTTGGAGCGTCGAGCGGGAGAATGGAGTCCCCCAGCCCAGCCCGCGAGCCGCCCTCACCTGCACGCCGGTGTAGTTCTCGAAGAAGAAGAGCACCATGCTCTGGTAGATGGTGTAGAGCCGGTCATCCACCTGGTGGTAGAAGCGGCGGGTACCAGGGTCGAGAGCAGCCGCCAGGCCCCCCAGGCCAGGATGTAGGTCGGCGCGGTGCCCATCATCACGGCGGCGGGCAGCACGTAGCGCATGGAGTAAGTGTGCAGCACCAACGACAGCAGCATCTTCTCTCCTCCGCCGGAGCTCTCGGGACAGGGCGCGCAACTCGCCTCCGCTCCCCACGCCGGTCGCCGCTGCACTCAAGCGCTGCCGCTTCTTCTCATCACCGCGGGCTCCGATGGCCGCCCAGGGAGAGGAGGAGGAGGAGGAGGAAGGAACGGCCCTCGGCAGCCGAGGTGGAAAGAGTATGGGCGGGCACGTGGGAAGGAAGCAGCCGGGCGGAGCTCACGCAAGCCCTCATCCTCAGGCAAACGTCGCCGCCGCCGCTGCCGTCGCCCCCTTGGCTGAGGCGCTCACCTTTTCTCCTGCCCGGCACTGGCTACAAACCAGCTCCGCTTAGGCCGTCGGGAGCTGCCGAGGAGACTTCAGGGGTTGGCCGGCCTAGAATCCTCTCTCTCCGCCTTTGTCCTTGCTCGTCTCCCGTAAAGACACGAATAGTTGGCCGGGCAGGGACGGAGAGGCTGCGGCGGCGGCAGCTAGCTCGGGGGCGGCCCTGCTCCTCGCTCTCCGGCAGGCGGGAGCTTAAGCGCCAACGCCTCGGAGGGCCCTGCCGTGACTCACTGAGTCGCCACTAAAGTTAGGTCAAAAAGAGAGTAGACTATTAGAGTAGAATAAAGTAGAAGCAGGGGCTGCATTGGTAAAAGAGGTCGAAGAACAATAGTAGAGGGGTTTCACCATGACATACAGGTGGTCTTCAACCTCTTCATTTAATGGCTGTTTGAAGTTACCAAGGTGCAGGGAAAAGCGACTTAACCAATGCTTTTTTTGTTAAAAAAAAAAGTGCCAGAACTCACAAGTTATACAACCTGCCTTGCTTACCCTACAAGGTTCCATCCAAAAAAGGTGCCGGAACTCCGTTCTGAGTGTTCTATGACAAAAAAAGCCCTGGACTTAACAATTGTTTCTCGCATTTATGACCATCATAGGTCCTCCCCCCCCCCCATGGTCATATGATTAAAATTCAGGCACTTGGCAGCTAGCATATAATTAGGACAGTTGTAGCATTTCAGGATCATGTGATTGCCATTTGCAACCTTCCATGTCAGCTTGAGACAAGCAGAATGGGGAAGCCAGATTCACTTAATGACTGCATGGTTCACTTAACAACTGCAGTGATTTGCTTAACGAGCATGGCAAAAAAAAAAATCACAAAATTGGGCATGACTCACTTAGCCACTTTCCTTAGCAATGGAAATTCCTAGCCCTAGCATTCTGAGTTAACAATGGTTCAAGTGCAGCAAAAGGAAAGAGTAGGAGAGCCATTGGCAGTGAGAGGAAAAAAGCATAAAACTGGGCTATATGAGCTGCTATTTGGGGGATTAGTATCTTTCATTCTAATCCATGTTACAAGGTTATGAGGCTAATGCTGAGAAAATGTCAACTACATCGCTTATGGTCCTTCGTGGAAAGGAAAGACAGGATATAAAAATGTGATGAATAATAAACTATCCATGGAAGAAAAATCTCAGGAAATGCCAGTTACATTTTTCCCTTGAACATTTTGGCTCCAATGCTGCTGAAAGCCAGTTGTGTAAATTGTTCAAGCTGTGATAGTCCCCACAGTGGTCCCATCTGCTATAAGAAAGAGTGGGGTATCTATACAAGCTGAAATTTCCAGAACCAAGTGGACCATGAGCAACACAACAGATGTATATTAGAAAGTATATTAATCCCATTTTACAACATAATGTGGGTGTAGCTTAATTGCCTTATTGCAACTGTCTTCTGTAAATTCTCATCTTCCAAAATATGCAGGATCTGCAACTGAAATTCCAATTAACCTGATAGGCCTAAACTGCCATACCTAAAGATGAAGCAAACACTTAAGCAGGGTGGACAAAAGCTGGAAAAGCTCCCTTAGAGAAAGTAATTAAAAAGGAACCAAGTTTTTAAGGAAACAAAGAAAAAAATGTCACCTGAATAGTTGGGTCTGATCACATAGGAAGCCCTTCCCCAAGTTCCACTGACCAGAACAAAGCAAGGACTTTGGGGGGGGGGTTAAAAGGGATCCTGAAGCCCACCAACTCTGAGTCATCTTTGGACAATAAGTGTGGATGAGTGTGTGTGTGTGTGTGTGTATGTGTGAAAAAGCTAATAGATACACATTGCAACCAGTAAAGTTTGTTATTTTAAATTCACTGGGTCTCCTTGTATTCCAAAGAACTATTTGTGCCTTAGTGTTCGGTTGAAAGTGATTTGAAAATGACACTCAAATCACTTTCAACTGAACACTGAGGCACAAACAGTTCTTTAGAATATAAGGAGACCATAAGTCGAACCTCGGAACACAGGTGTAACATTAGATTTGGAGAACCAGAATTACTTTGTAGCTGTAGGACAATTAAAGTTAAATCTCCTTATAATGATTCTCCACTAATATAGTGAATAAAATTGTGCTTTCCCTCTTGCCTCTCCGTAAAAATCTCAGTTACTTTGACCTTTGGTGGAACAACATGTGAAATGGAGAGTCTATTCAAAATACAGTATCTCTCTGCAGTTTAGATTATAATTGTGAAGCTCTACATCAGCTGAAACCATATTGATGTAGATTAGAGAACATTTTATACCTTTTTTGTGCCAACACAAGGAAAGCAAGAGAACCAAGGAACAGGGATATGATACAATTATTTGTCACCCGTTAAGCACCATCCCATTCATATAATTCAAGTTGTAGCTTTTTTTTTGTTTTGTTCCTACTGAGGAATCTGAAATTTTGCAGCACAGATGTGCTATATGTTTACTTTAAACTAGACTTGTGAAATGACCCTTCTCTGGAGAGATTTCTTCAGTCTGGATCCAATATCCAGCTACCATATTCAGCCACAGTGTCTCCCATCCTCTCTGCAGGATATCAATTTGCCATTCCTGACTGGAAGCAACTCCTCACAAAGTTTGATTTTTGTCTTAAGAAGGGTCACTAGATATCTGAACAGAGAACAGAGGTCACAGACATTTGGAAAGGAGGACAAAAGGAGAAATGAAGGATATACTAACTGTTTAACTTTATTGGCATCTAGGATAAAAATTACAACAAAAAATAGCAAAAAAAGTGTACTTAGACCTACATGTATATGAAATCACTTTTCCCTCATCAAATAAACCTTTGGAAGTCAAGGATAAAGCATTTTGGATTTTACTCTAGCTAAAGCAGTCTTGCTTAGGCTGTAGAGCAGGGGGTGTTAAATTTGCAATGTCATGCGATGCGTCGCGACATATTGGACTTTTTTTTCCATTGCCAGCAATGGGGTGGGTACAGTTTCGGCATGACACATCCGGCCCGCGGGTTGGCAGTTTGACACCCTGCTCTAAAGGTTTCCAATTAGGTCTGCAATTCCCAGAATTCTTCAGTTAATATGGCAAAACATGGTGGCCTTAGAATACTTGGAACTGGAGTCCCAAAATATCTGGAGCACATGAGACCAAGGGAAACTTTCTTAATAAATCTGGTGAAAAATAAAAAAATATATGAAGTTGGGGATATTCTATTGTTATTTGGGTGATGTAATTTTAATCAGTTTCCTGGAAAGGTTATAATTTGTATTTTACGAAGAGGTACTTTTTAATATTTTAGTTAGTTTTCTGCTTATAAAAGACCTCAAAAAAATTTCCCATTTTTTTCTATCTATGAAATTTGTAAATAGAGTAAGAAGATAGAAAGTGAAATTATATATGAGCCGAGGTGGCGCAGCAGTTAGGGTGCAGTACTGCAGGCCACTTTAGCTGACTGTGTTCAGCAGGTCAGCGGTTCAAATCTCACCGGCTCAAGGTTGACTCAGCCTTCCATCCTTCCGGGGTAGGTAAAATGAGGACCCAGATTGTTGGGGGCAATGTAAATATATATATACATTGCTTACTGGTGTACACCGCTTAGAGAGTGCTCGCACTTAAAGCGGTATATAAGTCTCATAAATAAATAAATAAATATTCCAAATAATCAAAGTGATTGGGTTAGAATGTAAATATGTGCAGTAACTTTGAATGTGTGACTGAGTGCCCTAAATCTCTTCCAATGGATTCTGCATGAATTTAGCCATACATTTTTGTTACTTGCCTAACATATATTTTAGTAATATTGCTCTCATATAACTCCCAGGAGTATTGTATGAAAGGAAGTGGAGAATGTTCTTTCTGAAAGCATGAAGTGGGAAACTTTCAACTACTATTTATAGCAGCATTTAGGCTGTGGAAATCCCAGACATTATCTGCCTATTTATAGTGATCTTTTTCAGTTGAAAACAAATTGCCACAGACATACTGCACTTTTATCAGTCATTTAAAATTGATAACCTTTATGTTTGAAAAATAGTAAACTCTATGGAAAGAATAACATTTTGTAATATATGTTGTTTCATACAAATAAGTGTCAATGTGACATATAAAAAAGACCCAAGATATTGGCAGAAAGATTGACTGGTGGACATTTACACAAATTCAGTTTAAATATACAGAGGACAAAAAATTATATGAAATCCAAAAAGAGCCGCAAGAATTGGATAAAATTATACATGGAACAGAAATAAAATTAATTAGCAATTTACATAAATACCTATTGAGATATAAAATGGAAGACGAGGTTGTCAAAGACAAAATGATTAGATGGGCAAAAAATTTCGGATATAATATAGAATTGGAGAAATGGGAAAAAATATGGGAAATAAATATAAAATTGACTATGTCAGCGGCATTCAAGGAAAACCAGCTGAAGATGTTTTACAGATGGCATCTCCACCAGCAAAGCTTGCCAAGATGTTCCAGAACAATTCGCCAACATGCTGGAAATGTAAAAAAGTACATGGAACATATTATCATTTATGGTGGACATGCCCAGTTGCAAAAAAATACTGGACTACAATAAGAAAATGGATCGAAGGAATAATAGGCCAGTGTTTCCCAAAGTGTGGTACGCATACCCCCAGGGCTACGGGAAGAGTTTGGTGGGGGTACGCGTTGCACCGGAGTTTAGTGGGGATCACGTGGGAATATCCACTGTACTGTGCTTAGCTGCGCCCACAGAACAAAGAAAGAAATAGGCGCGTATCGCAGTTTTTACACGGGAACTGGGGCCATCATACATCGTATCGCAACTCATTATGACGGGAACTTCTGCGCATCCTTCGCGCAGCTCTGGTTCGGCCATTTTTAAACTGCGGGAACATTAACAGTTAACGTTGAGCCTCGGAGCTGCTTAAAAGCTGGAGAATTGCAGTGTTATCAACGGTTAGACAGTCTTGTGAGGCGTGACACGGCGTGAATATACTGCACTTCGTTATAGAGACAACTTACTTCTTTAATAGTTAGTTCCGGGCACCTGTTATCGTGCTTTAGTAAGTTCCACTGATTTTGATTATTTTTATAAAATACAGTTTTTATCCCTAACAGAGATTATGGATCGCTGGTTGAAATCTGGAACTACTAAACCGAAAGAAAGTAATGATTGTAATAGCAATCAACGAACAGGAAATAATGAAATTAACGACGAATCAATTTCAATTCTGAAAGAACCTGTTAAGAAAAAAGCAAGGAAAACTCGCAAGTACGACAAAGAATATCTTAAATTTGGATTCTCGTGGACTGGAGATGAAAATGAGCCTATTCCACTTTGTGTCATTTGTTTTGAAAATCTAACAAATGAAAGCATGAAACCATCCAACTTAAAGCGCCATTTTGAGACAAACCATAATCAGTACAAAGATAAACCCATAGATTTTTTTGAAAATAAACTTAAGGGTTTAAATCAGTCTCGAAAAGTAATGCAGGGTTTGACGGGAGGTGACAATCAAAAAATACTAGAAGCTTCGTATCGCGTGTCACTTTTAATTGCCAAATGTAGTGCAGCGGAAACCATTGGCGAAATTTTAATCAAGCCTGCAGCCAAGATAATGGCAGAAGTAATGATAGGAGATAGAGCGAAACAAACTTTTGACCACGTTCATCATAATACAGTTCATCGACGAATCATTGATATGTCTAATAATGTAAAACAGATGTTATTATCTGATATTTCTCAAAGTCGTTATTATGCATTGCAAGTCGATGAGTCCACCGACATTGCGAATTTTGCAAATCTTATGGCGTTTGTTAGATACGAAAAAAATCAAGAAATTCATGACGACTTTTTATTTTGCCAGCCTTTATTAGGTCACACAACAGGAGAAGATATCTTTAATGTTATGAATACATTTATGCAAGAGAACAAAATTGATTGGAATAGATGTGTTGGAATAAGCACAGATGGAGCAAAAAATATGGTCGGAATTAATAAAGGACTCATTGCAAGAATTCAAAATGTTGCTCCAAATGTCATATCCACACATTGTTGCATACACAGAGAGGCTTTGGCAACACGTAAGATGCCCGCTGATCTACAGAAAGTTCTGGATGAAAGCGTGAAAATCATTAACTACATTAAAAGCCGCCCTTTGAATGCATGACTTTTTTTCGCAAATATGTGAAGAAATGGGAAGTAGTCATACCCAGCTGCTTTTTCATACCGATGTTCGTTGGCTATCTCGGGGAAAAATTCTAAACCGATTGTTCGAACTTAGACATGAACTTCAATGCTTTCTTAATGATAGATTTGAGTTGAGAAATTGTTTACATGACTGGAAATGGCTTTGTAAACTAACATACTTAGCAGATATATTCTCTGTTTTAAATTGCCTCAAGGCAAAGAAATTTCATTGTTTCACGTTCAAGATAAAGTGAACGCTACCATCGCAAAACTAAATTTATGGCAAAAGAGAGTTGGTAATGGAGAAGTAGACTCGTTTCCCTCTCTTCATGAGTTTATAACAAGTTTGGCTACTAAAATTGAGGCTGATACTTTGAAATGCATAATACAGCATTTGGAGAGTTTGCAAGTTGGCTTGAAAAACTATTTCCCTGATTTAAATGAAAATATTGAATGGATAAGATATCCGTTCAACATTAACACAACATCCACGCCAGAAGGTTTGTCGCATGCGGAAGAAGAGCAATTGTTGGAGTTAGCTTCGGACGGATTCTTGAGAAATAAACATAAGGAGTGTACTTTAACATCATTCTGGTTACAAATGCAACATGTGTATCCGGTTTTAACAGAAAAAGTCCTGAAATACATCTTGCCTTTTCCAACTTCATATTTATGCGAAGTTGCTTTTTCTGCATTTGTAGACATTAAATCGAAAAAAAGGAACAGACTATTGGATGTGGAACCACATCTCAGATTAAAATTAACAACCAGGGAACCAAATTATGATGATCTGTCATCTCAACATAAACAATTTCATCCTTCTCATTGAATCAAATAAATGTTCTTTATAATATAACTTTCATTTATTTTGTGTATGTACAAAAAAAAGAAAAAATAAATATATTTTGATTTTTGTTAAAGCATATGTTTTTTATGAGGGGTACTCAGCGTTACGAAAATTATAGAAGGGGTACACATATGTCAAAAGTTTGGGAAACACTGTAATAGGCCAACCCGTAGACTGGAAACCAGAGATCTTTTTGTTGGGTATTTTAAACAGGAAATATAGTAAAGAAATATGGTACTTAATTTTACATATAATAACGGCGGCAAGAATAGCATATGCACAGTGCTGGACAAATGAGAATATACCATCAGAGGAAGAAGTGATAAGAAAAATCCTGGACTGTGCTGAGATGGACAAATTAACAAAAGAGATAAAAGAAAAGGAAGACACAGAGTACTATATAACATGGAACAAGTGGTATGACTGGTTAGAGACTAGAAATAATAGAGGAGAATAAATATGGAAAGGTCAAAAGTGAAAATATGTGTATAATAATGTATAATAATAATAATAATATGAATTATTCTTAGTAAGAAGTAGAATATGAAAGAAGAAAAACGTAAATAAGAAACAACGGGGCAATAAGGACAAATATTCTAAAGAAAAATAAGGGGGGAAATGTAAAAAATAGAAGATTACCGTTACGTAATTGCTGTTAAAAAAAGGGAGAGGAGTATATGTGTGTGTATGTGTGTTATGTTTTGCTTTGTTTTGTTTTGTTGGTTAAAAATAAAATAAATAAACAGAAAAAAAGACCCAATTTCAGAAGTAAGGTCTGCTATTCCAGACTCAGGGAAGGGCGTTATGGATATACTAGCCATGTATCATCTGGTTTGTGGGATATTCATTTATATATCTGATTCCAGGGAATCCTGCTAGTGGAGGAATTATGGGAACAGCGTGAACTTTTATCAAGTGACCTTTAAACTACAGCCATCATGCAGGAGCTGCTCTTTTAGTGTTTCCAATCCCTCCCCAGCTACTGCAATTTCCCATTTCACAGCAATTCTCTTGAGCAACTCTTTTTTTTTTTAGGATTCAAGCTACAGACAGGTAAGAAGACATGGATAATTGCCTTCATTTTTTCAGTATTTCAGCAGAAGAGAATTGTAATTTCTGAATGGATTATAATCCCAGAAGAGAATAGAGTGAAATTTATCTGAAGTTTGTCTGGTGAAGTGATGTTAGGGGTGAAGGCGCTTGCCTAGAAACCAGGGGACTGAGAGTTCTAGTCCCTCCTTAGACATGCAAGCTGGCTGAGTGACTTTGGACCAGCCACTCTCTCTCTCAGCCCAACATCTCACAAGGTTGTTGTGGAGAAAAAGAAGGGAAGAGTATTGGATATATTGACCACCTTGTGTTATTTACAAAAATAATAAAGGGATAAAAATCTAATAAATAAAAAAAAGTAAAAAACTGACCTTGGCCAGACAATATTTACAGTGCAACATACTTCATGGTGTGGCTGTGAGCATAAAATGGAATAGAAAGAATACTATTTTGAGCTTCTTAGAAGAAAGGTAAATAAGCAAATAGTAAAGGTGCAAACCGATGGAGTTAGTCCTGTACTGCCCTGCCTTTCATTCCAAGCATTAACCGGCATCCATGGTTAGTCATTTGCTTTCGAATTGTGGTGCTGGAGAAGACTCTTGAGAGTCCCTTGGACTGTCAGGAAATCAAATCAATCAATCCTAAAGGAAATCAACTCTGACTGTTCTTTGGAAGGACAGGTACTGAAGCTGAAGCTCAAATACTTTGGCCACCAAATGAGAAGAGAGGACTCCTTGGATAAGGCCTTGATGTTGGGAAAGATGGAAGATAAAAGTAGATGGGGATAACAGAGGATGAAATGCTTAGATAGTATCATTAACACAATGAACATAGATTTGGACGAACTGGGAGACAGTGGATGGGGATGCTTTGCATGCTATGGCCTATGAGGTCACAAAGAGTCAGACACAACTTAGCGACTGAACAACAGTCATTATGATGCTTTGACAGGAAACTATTATTGGTCAGAGATGTACCATCTGGGCACGTTGTCCCCTAAATCCTGAGGGTACTTCCCAAGTTCCCTGCCTCTATGAAAGAAGAGAGAAATGATTAAATGGACTCACCATATAAAATGCATTTAATATTTTAATTACAAGTTTTCATCCTGGCTCCTCCAGCTTTCTTGGCAAATTCTACATTATTTTTTTGGAATGCATCCAAAGACCAATTAAAAATCCCTGGCATCAAAAATGTTTTATATCCATAATATAAATAATTGCATGAATAGTACAACAATGTGCTTACTTTAAAAATAATATTGCTTGAAAATAACATTGCCTATTTTGTATTGCTTTGTATTTACAGTATGTATTGAATGTTCTTGTAGAGTATTATTATATTGTTTTTTAAAATAATTTTCTTGCTAGGCTTTTTTTTAACCTTAGAAATGGACAAGAAAACAATTAAATAAATAAAATCTGTGGTATAAAATATATACGAGTAAAGCCAATAACATCCTAAATATATATGGGTGAAGACAACGCATAAAATTTTTCCTTTTTCTTTTTATTTTCAGTACAGCACTTCAAGCTTTTAAAATATTAGAATGATAATACTTTTCAGTTATATAAAGATTACTGTGTTGAAATCTGCACTGAAGTAATATAACGCATAATGATTTACATTAGAATAAAATGTTTAATATAAACTTTAAAAAAGCACAACATCTGGAGGCACAAGGTTGGAGGACATGATCAGTAACTTCTGACTAATGTCTGGAAAAAATTAGGTAGAACTGAGCCTTTAATTTGAAATTCTAAAAACTAAGTTAAGAGTTATCATGGTAAATATTGGAACTGCCATTACCAGCCATGCACAAAAATGGTACCATCTACAGTACATATTCAGGGTTACCTGCATATATAGTATCTGAGGAGTTGTCTTATCCTAATGTGACTAGTCCGCCCCATTCACTTCAGCAGAAGAGGTCTACTTTGTATCCTGTCTGCCAAATAATTTTGGCTAGCAGGATCGAGGAGAAGAGCTTTTTCTATTGTGGCTTTCCGGAATACTTTCCTGCAAGAGGTGAGGTCTCCCCCACCATTCTCTGGACCTCCCAGAAGTGCCTGAAAACCTGGCTCTGCTGGCTGGTCTGGGGTCTCTATAAGGGCATGCTACCTTGGGGTGGCTGACGTGAGAGAGAGAAGATCCCAACCCCCAGGTTCTCCTCAGGGCTGTGTTCTAGGTCCGCTGCTGTTCACCCTTGCCACCAACCATATTGTGAAGTTTGCAGATGATACAACAGTTGTAGGCCTGATTCAAGATAACAATGAGGGTGCTTACTGCAAAGAGGTTGAGGGTTTGGTGAACTGGTACAAGGAAAACAGCCTAGTTTTAAACATTGGAAAAACCAAAGAGATCATTGTCGATTATAGAAAAGGCAGGCACAACCACACTCCTCTGTGCATTAATGATTCACCTGTGGAGATGGTTACCAGCATCAAATTCCTGGGTGTGCAGTTAACAAGTAGGCTGGCTTGGTCACTCAACAGCGAGACATTGATGAAGCGGGCACAGCAACGCCTGCATTTTCTGCATTGCACGAGAAAAGCACATCTTCCCCTGTCCTTACCACTTTCTACAGAGAGATGATCGAGAGCATCCTGTCATACAGCATTACAGTCTGGTTTGGAAGCATCACTGCTTCAGACAGGAAGGCAGTACAGAGAGTGGTGAGGATGGCTGAAAAGATTGTTGGCATTTAAGAAGGCATTCTTATCTCTTCTAGCTACTCTCTGGAATTCTGCATTCAATTGGGTGTATCTTTCTCTTTCTCCCTTGCCTTTCGCTTCCCTTCTTTCCTCAGCTATTTGCAAAGCTTCCTCAGACAGCCATTTTGCTTTCTTGCATTTCTTTTTCTTTGGGATAGTTTTAGTTGCTACCTCTTGTACAATGTTGTGAACTTCCATCCATAGTTCTTCAGGCACTCTGTCTATCAGATCTAATTCCTTAAATCTATTTGTTACCTCTACTGTATATTCATCAGGAATATGATTTAGTTCACACCTGAGTGGCCTAGTGCTTTTCCCTACTTTTTTCAATTTAAGCCTAAATTTTGCAACGAGAAGCTCATGATCTGAGCCACAGTCAGCTCCTGGTCTTGTTTTACTGACTGTATAGAGCTTCTCCATCTTTGGCTGCAGAGCACATAGTCAATCTGATTTCTATGTTGACCGTCTGGTGATGTCCATGTGTAAAGCCGTCTCTTGGGTTGTTGGAAAAGAGTGTTTGTTATGACCATCGTATTCTCTTGACAAAATTCTATTAGCCTGTGCCCTGCTTCATTTTGTACTCCAAGGCCAAACTTGCCTGTTATTCCGGTTATCTTTTGGCTTCCTACCTTAGCATTCCAATCCCCCATGATGATAAGGACATCATTTTTTGGTGTTAATTCTATAAGGTGCTGTAGGGCTTCATAAAACTGGTCAATTTCATCCTCTTCAGCACCAGTGGTTGGGGCATAGATTTGGACTATTGTGATATTGAATGGTTTGCCTTGGATTCAAATTGAGATCATTCTGTCATTTTGGGATTGTATCCCAGTATTGCTTTTCCTATTCTTTTATTGACTATGAAGGCTACTCCATTTCTTCTGAGGGATTCTTGCCCACAGTAGTATACCTGATGGTCATCTGAGTTAAATTCACCCATTCCTGTCCATTTTAGTTCGCTGATTCCTAAGATGTCGATTTTCAGTCTTGTCATCTCTTTTTTGACTACGTCTAGCTTGCCTTGATTCATGGATCTTACATTTCAGGTTCCTATGGAGAAAAAATCTTTACAGCATCGGACTTTCCTTTCACCACCAGATATATCCACAGCTGAGCGTCCTTTCGGCTTTGGCCCAGTCGCTTCATTCTTTCTGGCGCTACTAGTACTAGCCCTCTGCTCTGCCCCAGTAGCATATTGGACACCTTCCGACCTGAGGGGCTCATCTTCCAGCGTCATATCTTTTTGCCTTTTAGTACTGTCCATGGGGTTTTCATGGCAAAGATACTGGAGTGGTTTGCCATTTCCTTCTCCAGTGGATCACAAATGATAATAAAGGTTGTCTATCTATGTTGCCCATCCTCTTGGTTTTTTTAGATTTCTATTTAATCCTTTTAATCACTTTGTACTTTGTACATTTTAATTGTGTTGTAAGCCACTGATATTGCATAGCAATGAGATGAGCAGCATAAACATTTAATAGATAAACAATTATTCTGGTGTTAATTCAATACAAATTCTTCAAAACCTTAACAAGCCTGTTTTGTAAATCCAACGCAGAAGTTTTCCAGATCAGTCTTTTGGTTTGTTTGTGTAGCCAATTTAATTACAAAGATATCAGCTGGTTTCATTTATATATCCAGTGTGGTATCTTTTTCCATATCATTCTTGTACCCTGTAATTTTAAAGTCCATTTTCAGATCAGTCTCAATCTTATCCAGTAAAATGTGTTCCTCTTCCATAACATATTTTAAACACAGTGTATCTATAGAAACAGGCACTCTTAAATTCTGGGTCCATTGTTCAAAAATATCCTTCAATACATCAAATGTTATTTTGCTCTATTCTGTATTAGTAAGTCAAATGTGTTGTTGTTCTGTAACTGTATTGTTGTTTCCTCTGGTTCCCACTAGTGACCAACCTTCAAAGTCCCATCCTAGCATGATTTTTTTTTTAAAGAGTTCAAAGCAAAAATATTTTTCAGGAACGTGGACAATTTTAATTCCAAACTCTTATTTCAAATCCATCTGAACCTTTAGTCTGTTTTTAATTTTCCAAAATCAAAATTCTAATCACCCTTTTGCTATTTATTCCATTTTTTTAAATAAAAAAACTCCCTAAATTTGTATTTAAATCGTCTCTTGCTAAGACTTGAAGCTAACTTACCTAGTGTTATTAAACTTGTTGATTCCAAGGTTCTTAATAGATGAACAGCAATTACAAGCCATTTCCCAAAGTAATTAGAGAAGTATGTGAACCATTGTCCTTTAAAAAGACGCCCCTGGTATAAGTGAAAATGACTCTTCTCTCATCTGCCAAAACTCTAAACCTGCCAAAGACCATTGTCTTAAAGTCTCCTGGTGAGGAGCATCGGTATGGAATAAGGAAGACTTGTTGGCAGTCTTAAATCCTCTCCTTGTCCGCAGATGAATCAGAAAGAGCTGATCTACTTGCTGGTTCTTCATTCTCCCAGCATTTTAAATTGCACCCAGAAAGAAACTGGAAGTCAGTGCAGCTTGCTCCACAGAGGAGTTACATGGGCAAGCCTAGGGGCCTCCATTACTGTGCATGCTGCTGCATTCTGGATCAGTTGAATTTTCCAGGTGGTCTTCAAGGGCAGGTCCATGGACAGGTCCATGGACAGTGCATTCCAGAAATCCAAATGGGAGGTGATCAAGATATGAGTGAACATGAGCAAGGCCTTCTAGTCTAGGAAAGGGTGCAATTAATGAACTAGATACTGTTTAAAGGCCCTCCTAGCCATGGCTGCCATCTACTCAAGCAGGAGCTGTGAATGTAAGAGAACCTCCAAATTGTATACCCGCTCAATCCAGAGTCAAAGATGAAATATCATCTCCTACCAAACTGACTGGAACAGGCCATGGAAGAAAGAGAACCACTGTAACACAACGCTTCCCATTCCCCAGCCACTAAAGCCAGTCCAGGATTTAATATCTGCATTCTCTAAATCACTAAATGCACCATAATCTTTCTCCCATTCATATATTTCTCAGTGACCTGCTAGAGAACAAATATCCAGGCTGCAGAAATGTGCAGAAATAAATAATGCAGAAAATAGAAACCAATGACCTCACTTGTTTGGGGGCAATTTAGGAAAGATCAGTGTTTACAGACTTTGCAAATATGATCTCATGTCTACCCTACAATACAGGACATAGGATATTTATGTCTAAATATCAGATGAACAAGTGTATTATATACGGAGGAAACAGCCTGGACAAAGGTGAGAGAACTTCCTTCTTAGAGATTCTCTGTCAAAGATTCTCCTAGTATCAGAATTTCAAAATGCACACAGTCACTGATTCTCAAATGGCCTCCCCCAGCCTGGTGCCTAGCCGATTTTGCCCATCCCCGCTACTGTCTGGGGATGATGGGAGTAATGTTCAAATATATCTGGAGAATATTAGCTTGATAAAGACACAGCTAAAAGGTTTGGATCATCGGTTTTTCACTTGAAAACTTTTAAAAAGTTTATCAACTTAACTCTCACTACATAGTTCAGGCATTACTCAGTTTGTGCTTGGTCTAGATTTCCACTTCTAACTAAGGCAGTGAAAACGGAAGATTTGCAACAGGGTGGCTGAAACAAGAAAGGTCAAGCACCGCATCTGTTTAAAATTTCCAGGCTTTATTCTGATAAGCATTTCCTGATTCATTGTCAATTTAAGCTAAATTGGCACTAAAAACTATCATAAAGACAAATAACTTCCATCCTGTGTGGTTCACGTGAATGTGGCTAAAACATCCTATTCCTCCTAGTCCTTTGACGTTTTCAGGCAGGTAGAGGGAACTTGAAGGCAATGGAGATTTACTGCAAAAAGATATAGTATTATTGAAAATAGGCTAGATGGGAAAGGTATACCAGATCCACCCACTGTAGGAATTTTATGAATGTGTGCCTCTCATTCAGAAAATATTGTCTATAAAATGCTTGCAGTGGAGAAAATAAACTGCCTAATACTAATATAACAACAGGCAGGTTATTCTGTAGATAGACCTCTGTATTGCAAGGATCATAATATACTCACCGATGCAAATAAATTGGGTTCTGAATTTTCCATAAAAAGTGATTCTATATTCCCAGAGAATTTGCTGTTAAATTCAGTGGTTTCCTACTACCAATCCTCTCCCAATAGTATTACAGGTAGTCCTGAAGTTATGACCATAATTGTTGCTAAGTGAGAAATTTGTTAAGTGAATTTTGCCCCATTTTACGACTTTTCTTGCCACATTTGTTAAATGAACCACTGTTGCTGTTAAATTAGTAACATGGTTGTTAAGTGAATCTGGTTTTGCCATTGACTTTGCTTGTCAGAAGTTTGCAAAAGGTGATCATATAACCCCGAGATACCACAACCGTCATAAAGTGAATCAGTTGTCAAGCATCCGAATGCAAATCATGTGACTATAGGAATGCTGCAACGGTCATAAATGTGAAAAATGGTCATAAGTTACTTTTTTCAGCATTGCTGTAACTTCAGATGGTTACTAAGTAAACTGTTGTAAGTCGAGGACTACCCATATTTGATCAGAGGGTTTAGGGAATCTAAAATGATGCTACACAGTGTTAAAAAAAAAATCAAATTTATATGGTCGCCCATTTCGCAAAAAGCAACTCTGGGCGATTTACAACAGTCCAATAAAACAGTAAAACTACAGAACAGTCATTACCTAAAACCATTAAATAATTAAAAAAACATTTTAAAAAACTACAAAAGCAAAACTAAACCAAAAAAAGAAAATAATAGGCAGAAGAATATTAATAATAAGTGAGCCAGGTCATTAGTTCACTCATCCCCTGGGTCCCCAGGCTTGCTGGTTCAGGTAATTTTGGTAGTTTCCACTGACATTCATTCAGATAAGAATTTCCACTTTTTTCCCCTAAAAAAAAAAAAAAAAAAAGAGGCTAAAATCCTCCTATGCTTTAGGAAACCTACTGCATACACTGCCTGGACTGGCACTAGCAGAGTTTACTAATTTGTTATCCAACTGGAGGTGTCTGTAATGGAAAAACTATGTACAATATATGGAATGTGAGTTCTACCTCTTATCACTAATTGTGCCAACAGCCATCATCTGGCTCCTGATTAGTTTTATTAGTAGCCACTGTGGTTAGTTAGTTGGTTTTAAAGAACCATTTTACAATGAAACAGACTTCAGGCATTCTACAAAATTCAAATGGATTACATGCATTTGTGCAAATATAGCTCCGTTTTGTGCATGGAGGCGTTGACATATTAATACAGTCTTCTAATAACAGTGCCAATTTAAAAAAATCCACAGTTGGAAACAGAAGGTTAATACAAATGCCTTCAACTTTTATTTATTTTTTTAACATTTTATTAAGTTTTAAAGTAAAATACAAAATACAAAGCAAATAGTAGGACACAATAGGGAGGAAAAGGGGAGAATAAAGTGAGGGAAAGGAAAAAAAAGAGAGATTGACTTCCAACTTCCCCTGTTGCAGTAAAATAAAGCATTAACATGGAGCCTTGACCTTTTACTAGTAAAAACTAGCAATTTCTGTAACAACAAATCAATCTAATCAGTGAAATCTAAAAACAAAGTTTCATTTTTTTCTATCTCAAGCACAAAGTCCAGAAGCGGTCTCCATGTAAAAACGAAGGTATTTGTATTCTTTTCTTTAATCAAAACAGTTAATTTAGCCATCTCTGCCAGCTCCATCAACTTTTGTAGCCATTCAAAATGCCTTCAGCTTTTATGATTCTTTGTGGCAAATTACTAAAAAGCGCTGAAATATTTACTTCAACTACAATGCTATACTTCATGTAAAACCAGAAGGTGGGGGACATTTCTATTTATTTAAGAAAAAATATCAATAGACTCCCAGTAGGAAGCTTTTTATTGGCTTGGAGTTATGCAGATCAGGAATCTAATGGGGATACTTGGCTTGGCAATAATATGTGTAAAAAAGATCTTGTCATAGTAGCTGAATACAAACTGAATGATAATCAGCAGTGTGATATAACAGAAAAAAAAAGGAAAAGGCAATTTAGGCTGAATCAATAAGGTATAATTTTCAAATCACAGAAAACAATAGTTCTGTCTATCCTGGCCACACTTCATTTTAAATGGTGTGCCCAGTTCTGGCCTCATACATTAAGGATTCAGATGAATTGAAACAGGTTGCACGAAAGGCAATTGTACTTGAGGAGGGTTGGAATCAATGGCCTGAATGACCCTTCCCCTACAATTTCATGGATCCAAAGACATTCTAAAAATCTTTTCTTCAAGGGCACTTTGTATGATTTAAGTGGGACCTAAGGCTCTACTAAAGAGATAAAATATAATTAGCTGAATTAGATTTATTTTACTACAGACCTGTAGGAATGACTTGGTACCTTCGCATTCTTTCTCACCTTTTCTAAAATTAACTTCTTTTTGACCATCGGGCTATAATACTTTAAAAGACACTTGCTTTTAATTAAACCTTCCCCACATGTAATTCATTATAATTAATTTTTAATTTAATTAAATATTTCCTCTATTTTAAAGCTCTGTCCAATTTTGCTTACCGGATAGCCAACCTACTTCTAAATACAATGATCCACTGGCTTAAAACTTTGTCAGCGTTTGAAAAACAAGAATGCTTCGTAGCTCAAGGTAGCTGGCAGACATTTCTGGGTTTGGAAGCGAATAGGATTAGGTCTACAGAGTCATTGCACTGGAGGCATTTAGAGAATACTTGTGGATGCATTCAGCATTCAGCAAAGTATCCTAAAAGAAGGCAGGATTGAACCCATTTTTGCATGGTGTCAGGAAAATTACAGCATGCCTGGAGTCCCTTAGGAAAACTACAGCCTGCCTGGAATCACCGGGATATGAGAGCTTCCTTTTTCTCGGCCAGTAGCTCTGCATCCCTTTCCAGAGACCTACTGACTGTGTTCAGATACCATTGCTTTCCAGTGAAGCCAAGCCTTTCAGCTGTAGATGAGCAATCGCGTGCTTCTCTATGGTACAGATGAAATGGCTTTTCGTACGGAGCAGTTTAATATCTACAACATTCAGATGGATTATGGGTAATCCTCGACTTACAACCATTTGTTCAGTCGATGTTCAACGTTACAATGGCACTGAAAAAAGTGATTTATGACTGGGTTTCACATCTACAACCATTGCAGCATCCCCATGGTCACGTGACCAAAATTCAGGCACTTGACAACTGGCATGTATTTATGATGGCTGCAGTGATCCAGCGTCACATGATTATTTTTTGCGATTTTCTGACAAGCAAAGTCAATGTGGAAGCCAGATTCATTCAACAGCTGTGTTACTAAATTAACAACTGCAGTGATTCACTTAGCAAATGCGGCAAGAAAGATTGTAAAATGGGGAAAAATTCACACAACTGTCTTGCTTAGCAATGGAAACGCTGGGTTCAATTGTATTCGTAAGTACACCCCTAGTACACCCTAGATACAAAAGAAATCCACTTCGTCAATACCTTCTGACCAACTCATGAACATTTGGACAAAAGGGTCTTATCAGAAGCTAAAATCAGAGGCATTTAGGTCATGGTGTCAAACTTGCCACGTCACGTGAGGTGTTGTGACAGTATCACAACTTTTTTTGCATTGCCAGGAGCTGGGGTGGGGGCGGCCTCCATATGATGCAACCGGCCAGTGGGCTGGCAGTTTGACACCCCTGATTTAGGTTTTTTGCATAAAACCTAAATTTGCAAAAGTTTCCTCAATTGAAAGCAACAATGAACAGACATTAGCCTTCAAAATACCTTGTTGTAAATAACTTTATTAGCATCTTATTGTAAAATGTGTTACATATGTGCTTTATAAAAATGAACAGTTTTCCCTAGAGATTCCTCTATATACAATTTAAAATTTCATTTCTAGAGAATTTATGAGAAAGCTATTTTGGAATGTTTGGTTACATAAATTAATGATGACAGGTTTTTGTGTGTAAAACATTTATGAGAGCTAAAAAACTATGATAGAAAAACTTTTAAACATAAGTTTTAAAAAACGCTATTTTGCTGTTTACTGGGAACCATGTGTTCACATGTCACTTTTTATTAAAATATTTCTATTTCAGACCATGATATATTGCTGCTTCGGCAGCAAGTTACTTAATAAAGGGGTACATATGTTTGTTGTCTATGAAGGATGGGTCCTTGTGTGTTAAGTAACCCTCAAGTGGCATTTTGGTGAAAAGTTCATAAAGAGCAGCAGACAAGATTTTCTGTTTATAAAGATTTTTTTAAAAAAATAATAGTCTGCTTCATCTACGTCTTCATAGTTTATTGGCTTTGACTTAATATATATCAGATGGATTTATTTACAGCTTAGTGTAACATCCAGTAAGATAAAATAGTTCCTTAGGTTAAGTATAATGGATGAAATCAAACATTATATGAGCAGATTTCTATCCACGTGACATAGTGTCTGCTCTGGAGGTTAAGGGATCATAGGAGGAATGGGAATTGTCTAAAGTCCTAGCTCAGCTGACAGATTTTAATTAAATGAGCTAATCAATGCCTGTTGACGTGGTATTTTTTGCCTAGACCATGCTTTGGGTAAGACTGTGTGTAGATTTTAGAACTGCTGTTCCTTTCCCCATTTCAACATTATCCTTTTTTATTTTTGTTTTTACAATACATACATTTGGCTTTCAACCTGTTCAGCACTCACAAACCTGAAACACAACAGTATTAATTGTTCCATTTCTTAGATGTAACCCAAATTTTATGACATTAATTGATCCTTGATGCAGACTAAACCTTGTTTTGAAACAAGTAGTTTTCAAGAGGGCAGATCCTGTACTGGGTGATTGAATCTGGAGAGAGAAAAGAAGAATGCAATTTAGAATGGGCACTGAATCAATAGATCCATAACTTTTACAGGATAGTAGATTGTACTGATATTTAAAGTATTACTGCTTAATAACGTCATATCTGAAGCACCGGTTTCTGCTTTATTCAATCCAGAAAAGGTGGATTGCCTTTTTAAGTCTTCCTGCTGTTAAACCTGCTGGTTGAGCTTTCAACAGAACAGAAAACAAACAGTTTAAGATTTTAAATGTCTGGACGTTTCAATTTTAGCAGTTGGTTGAGAAAAAAAAAAAACATGCTCCAAACTGTTAACACAGGAATGTCACCAGTCTAAAGCAGCTTTATCTGGAGATCTTTCCATTAAGAAGGTGCTGCAATTTATCCTGTTAAGGATAAGAGACAAGACATTTACCCCACTGAGGCATTTTTTGTCAACTCACAGCCTCTTCTTAACCTTCTTTAGCACTTGCAAAAGCCAGAAGTAGCACTCCTTCTCACCCCAAAGATCTGAACATTCTTAATAACTAATACTGCTTTGCAGATGGTTTTGTCTTTCATTTGCAGATAAGGCAACATTTGGCATGGACGCTGCCTTTTTACCCTGTTTAAAATGAAAACACAAGACTAATGGTTAACTGAAAGTAGGGTTCCGTTCATCTTTTGTACTAGTGAGTTTGGCTTGCTTGCCAAAGGAGACCCCACATTCAGATAACTGCAATTATCCCAGTTTGAACATTCCCTTTTATCCATTGAGAAGTGAAAGTGCAAAAATTCATCATCCACTCATGAACTCCATGTACACACACACACACACACACACACACACACACACACACACACACACGGAGCTGGGCAGAGTAAGTAGCCACAGGGAAAGACACTCCCAATTCAGACACAATAATTAGGTCATGTAGTCGGTTTCCTGTAAAAGCAACTCAAGGCTCTTCTTGGCCATGTGTATAAGCAAACTTCAGTGGGGCATTTCATTTTGATAAGTTTGATCAAAATGCCCTTCAGGAGCAACATTCTCTTTTCAAGTGTGGTTTCACAGTAGCCATACTACTAGAATGCTAAAAGGGACTTCTATGCTCATGCAGAACATCATACTTTTCTAGGACTGTAACTCCTTGGTGACTTGGATAAACGTGACTAGAAACCAAATCTTCAGTGAGGGAAGCCATTGCAATCACTTGACAGTCAGTGACAGTGGAAGAGATGGCGCAGAATTTATATCTATTTCTGCTTCAGATCCTTTATGCTCTCTTCCTTCCTTCCTTCCTTCCTTCCTTCCTTCCTTCCTTCCTTCCTTCCTTCCTTCCTTCCTTCTTTCTCTTTCCCTGCATAGAGAGGCTTTTGCCATCTGTTTCTCATGCTTCCTTGAACCATAAGTTGAAGGCAGTTACATGTTTACATTCTCTACATTCCTGCTCTGAGAATCTCCCTGGGAATCTCCTGCACTAACGCAACCTTGACACAGAAGTCCTTTCCTCTCTCAGCGAAGTGGCCACTCAAACCAGCTTTGCTTCACTTGGACACTTTGCTCCAGGGCACAGAGATAGACCAATTTTCAAGTCGAGGCAATGTGTCAGATTTGAAGCATGGGAACCTCTGGGACTGTAATGATCCTACTTGTTTAGACTTAAAATCTATGGATGACATGGGAAATTCTAGAGTAAGTTTAAGTCGTACAAGGAAACAGACTGTAATTTGTCTGATCAAAGGAACAGGGAATAATGCTATAATAAAAAATATTATCTATATCTACATACAACTTAACTGTAATACACCTAGTATAAATGGACATAGACATATACTCAATAGGGTCCACCCAACACTTCCCTTCGTTATCTGCTAATATAGGCTTGAAATCTGCTGTAGGGAGATATAGAAAAAGGTGCAAAGGAAAGGCAATGTGAAGTTCAAGAAAAAAAAGAAGGGAAGGGAAAGCTACACTGCGCAATGATAGATTTGCTTCTGCAACAGTGGAAGCCATGAAATTTCTTGTGCATAGGAGAAACAGAGAATAGCCACAGGTTCTATATGCTAATGTTAATGTTGGTTAATGTTGTAGAGACCCATACATTGATTTGTGCAAACACAACCCTGAGATTAAGATAATTCCCATCCCTAGACTAAATAAATAAATAAATAAATAAATAAATAAATAAATAAATCTCAAACATACCCCTCACTTAAATGTAAGGATATCAAAGTTATATTTTAGAACACATAAAATTTATATTTTAGAAAGTAAAAATGTGATCTCTTACCTATAATCCATTTTTCTGATAAACATTGCATATCCACATACTTTCCAACTTTGCACTGTCCAATACAAATTTTAGCTTGACGGAGGGTTTTACATATTTTTCCTCCACAAAGCTGTACCAACTCACAGAGCTTCTGATAGGGGGGCTGACTTATACGAGATATGAACATTAGAGGTTGATTGGCAAAGAGTTTTTGATACCCTTTTTCTTTAAGAATATTGTGCTGAAATCGGGAAATCTGTTTGAAAAAGGGAAAAGAAATAAGTAAATGAATAAATACAATGTCATTAGAGCAGACATGTCAAACACAAGGCCCGGGGGCCGGATGCGGCCCATGTAGTAGTTTCATGTGGCCCATGAAGCCATCCTGGAAACAGTGAGGGAACGGCCCCCTCTACCTTGGCCCTGGCCCAGGCCAGCTGGGAGCCAATGTACAATTTTGTGGTGGCCATCTATGCTGAAACGCATTCAGTCTTAGCCCCATAAGCCCCCCCGCATGGCCTGAGAGGAACAGCGAGACTCCTCCAGTGGACTATGCCTTGGCACTTGCTCTGGTTCCAGCCCCTTCTGCCAGAGACCCTCAGATCCCACTCCTGCCCAGCCCCCACAGGCACCCTTGACGCAAATGATGTAGAGCTGGCCATACCCACCCAGTAGGCCACACCCATTCCATCCACACCCACACAGTAGGCTGCACCCACCCTGGCCACACCCACTTGGCCCCCTGAGGGCAACTGCAATGCTGATGCGGCCCTCAATGAAATTGAGTTTGACACCCCTGCATTAGAGGATGAAGCATTTGGTTTGGGGAACATATTGCTATATTTCACAAATTGCTTGCATACAAATTTTCTATCAGAATGCCTACTGCTTAAAATTTAGTGTAAAGTTATAATAAACTCTCAAACTTGACACACACAAAAAATCAATAATATAGACTGTAATGTTAAAAATAATATCAGAATGTTCTTGATATTCAGAAATTATTTCTTCTATATTTGTTTTATTATTTATCATATTGATAATAAAGCCAGAAATGAATTCCACTACAATAAGAGTTTAAATTAAGTTTTTTTTTTTTTAGTTTTTATGCCTTTATTTTTTTGTATGAACACAAATATAAAGAAAGAAAACATCTAGTTCCATAATAAAACATTGCAGACTCAACAGCCTTAATCTGAATCATACTATTACTGCATCAAACCATTTTCTGGGGTTGGAAAATATATTGAATCATAAACTAGCCAAGCAGGATGGGTTCACACAGAGTATAAAGCCACAAATAACCAAGATTTAAAACAACCAAGTTTCACAGTCACTAAGTCTTGAAATAGGTAGTTAAGCATATTGTCTAAGTAGAGCCATTTCTTAGATTTCTTCTAGCTGTAAAATAATTTGTATTCAGTTACTGCCGGTTTCTTGCTTTTTTGGGAATTTTTAAGCTGAAAGCAGGATTATATATTTCTTAACACAAGATAATGAAATGCACAATAACAGTTGAATTCCAGAAGGGTAGCCATCTCAAAGGGCAAACCTTTGTTATATTTATTCAGAAGAAAGCCCCTTGTATTCAGTAAACTTATATTTAGGTAAATGAGCAATGTGGCAGATAGGTATGTAAGAAATGGAATAAAAATCTGATGATTGCTAAGATCAAGTAATTTATTTTGATAGGACTGTTTGCACTTGCAAGCTTAAGCCATCAGATGTATGGACTTAACAGGCCAGATGAAGGAAGCTTTTACTACAAAAAGCATATTCAATGCCCATGATAATTAAGCAGAAATGAGATTGTATAAGAATAGGATGGCGAGATGAATAATATCTCCCAGAAAGGATGTTATGCCACTATAAATGGTTAGTTATGCATGATTACTTTCCCTCTTGACTCTTATTCATCCCTCATTAATATCAAGAGAGTGGTCTTTATTAAATCCACTAATTGATATAATGGCTGGGCAAAGGCATGTGCAAATTTAAGAATTAAATCCATTGAAATCAAGGGAGCTGATCAATGGATGGATTTCAAGAGGGTTAACTTGAAGGGATGAGTAACTGGTTTCCACCCAATTACTGTATAAAAAACTTGTGATAAAAATTCCCTCCATACAGGCAACTATGTGTTAAATAAAACTGTTCGTCCTGGTATGTCTATTTTCCTAGTCTAAGAATTTTGGGTTTTTTTCAGAGAGAAATTGGAATTATGTGAGCCCTACTCCAATCCTAGCCCTCTAAAAGGATACAAGTTTGTAGCATGGCCCACAAATTTCTCTTTTCTTATTTCAGGGGAAAAAAGATAATGGTATTAACATTTAAGGGACCTGGTGACCAGGAGGAGTAGCCTTCCAGAAGCCAAGCAGGTCTGGCCTCTAGTTGGGTGACATATGGGAGCCCTATGTGACATGGCCTTATGCTCTTGGATGGAAGAAAGGCAGGATATGAACCAGCAAAATGCCATCAGATTTCACAAAACAGGAAGTGAGTCAACTTTTTCAGGAGTCACAAGACTTGTTTACATTCAGTTATTGTGCAGGAAAGTAAAATAAGTTGGAATTTGATATAAACGGTGAATAATATCATAAGATATGTTGTACTTCTTTTCCAAAAAAGGCAAGTCATAAATCTTTATAGCTTTATCTTGGCATTCTATCCATCTAGCATATCGGCTAATGGACTGTATCTGAGAGAGGAGACACCCGGGTTCACATCAACATTTGACTGTTGAACAGTGCATGACTTTGGCTTCATCGTCTCTTAACCCAACACAGGGTTGTAGTGTTGGTTGTTCAGATAAAATGAAGAACACCTTGCCAAGTGCACTAATCTGTGCTTTTGGAGAAGAAACAAGTTATAAATGCAACATTAAAAAAATAAATACATCTGAAAAGCATGAAGTGGAGCAGACTTACATATCTATGATGACTATTTAAATCATAGAGTTAACTTAAGAGTTCTGCTCTTACTGATATTGCTAATTAGGACAATGGCCATCAATGCCCATGTAAAGAAAAGACAGGGTCTGAAAACAGAGTGGAGATATTCATGCAAATACAAGAGGAAGGAAAAAAAACCATGCTGTTCACTTCAGATTATGCAGGTAGAAGTAGTCCTCAACTTACAATCATTTAGTTAAATCGGCACTGGAAAAAGCGACTTACGACCATTTTTCACACTTATGATCGTTGCAGCATCAGTTTTGGGCTCAGTTGTGGTCGTAAGTTAAGGACTACCTGTATAATGAACAGATTGCCAATTTAAATTTGCAGCTGTTGTTTGGACATCAGAGTTTCCTTCCCCTCCAAGACAGCTGTGGATGGAGAAGGGAAAACGAAAAGTCTCCGAGTCTGGAAAAAAATTAGGGCCTTGGGAAAGGGTGGCCGGACTCTGTAACAAAGTCTTGTGAATCAAAAGAGAAGCTTCTATGGCCAATTAGGCCCCCAAGCTGCTTCGTCCCCATGCTGAGCCAAATATTCTAGCTCACATGTACAGTTTTTTAATCTTAAAAGTACCTCAGGATAAATATGAGACAAACTTCTCATATAACCCAAAATAGCTTATTTATTTTATTTTATTTTTACTAATCTCTCATGCCACCCATTTAGATTAACAAATAAAGTCCAAATGAAGACTAACAATCTCCATGGGATTTAAATCTAGCTTTACCATATCTAAAATTAATAATCAAATCCAATTTTAAAAAACTTTATACTAAAATTGTCCTGTTGTGGTTGATAGCGTGGAGCTCTAAAGTTTCTAATCTAAGCTGATTAGAACTGACAAACTCTGTTTATGTTCAGATCCAGCAGAGTCTGCATTTGTTAGAAAGAGCCTATGTTAAGCTTTAACTTGAATGTAATCCTGCTGTTTTACACATTTTTGAGAGGTATGGTTTAAAGAATTTATTGTACTCCTGTTTGTTCAACATTGTTCTTTAAAGCTTATAATTGCTGAGGCCATAACGAAAAGCCATTCTATGGTCACTGTGGTTCCTATTATATTAGAAATGAGCCTAAATTGACAAGAAAACTATATGAAAAAAGGCTGTTATTTTATAGGTTTACAACAATCAAAATCAGCCAGAATTGAAAAGTTCAAACTGATAGGTGGGCAGGAGCTGGGACAAGAACGGGAGCTCCCTCCATCATGTAGCGCTTGGGTCTTAAACCTGAACTGTCAGCTTCCCAACTGACAACTCAATGTCTTTAACTGCTGAGCCATTATACACACCCCATTTTTTTTCCATAAAAGTTCATAAAATTTGGCATTACTTCAGACATACATACTGACTCGAGAGTATGCTTGAACAAGAAACTAGAGCTCTCAAAGCTGATAGCACTGCAACATCCCATCCAAAACAGAGGATCAATATTTTAATGTACTGTACTTATAGTTTGTTTTTTGGAACTAAACCGTACAATAACACAGTGAAAGGCAACAGGGTCCATCCACAAACAGAAGAGGGCATGTGTTTCTGCTGTTTTCTACAGGTTCCCTGTTTTATGTTACTCAGTAACATAAGTTGAACGTTGAATATCCCACCCATCCACCTACCTTTAAGGCAGCAAACCAAGTACCTGATAAGTCCTTGGATTCTCTTTCTTTCCAGCTTCATTTATGCTTGTTAGCTGCCTCCTTTTTTAGTTTTCCCTTCCCCTCTCTTTTATGAAAGAGACAACATGGAGGGACTTCCAGTGCTTGATGACTAGCATCTCAACCCATGTCATCTTGTGGCTTGCCTCATCCCTTTGTAGGTATTTTCCATGAGCCATATTTTAAAGAGGCTAAATGTTTAATCTCAAAGAGTATAGATTAAGTCTTAGTGGCCACATTGAGATTTACATCTTAATAGACATATATAAGATCCGATCAGTAATTACGTGTCATCGAGTCAAGCTTGATACTAGCCATCACATAGAAAAATTTTCTCCTTTACAATCTATCCATGGCCTGGTTTCTCTTATCTTAATGTATTTCTCTCTCTCTCAGCTGATTATTTATGTACTGTATTTATTGTTAGATTTTTATTCCATTTTTCATTCAGGAGTTCAAGTGGCATACAAAACATTCTCTTTCTTCCAATTTTCCTCATCACCACCCTGGGCTGTAAGCTGGACTAGAGCAGAGAAGTGGACCAAAGTCATAGTAAACTTTCAAGGCTGAGAATGAACTTGAACCTGCTCTCCCCATTCCTAATCTAATACTTTGACCAATATAGAATAGAATAGAATAGAATAGAATAGAATAGAATAGAATAGAATAGAATAGAATAGAGCTGGAAGGGACCTTGGAAGTCTTCTAGTCCAGCCCCCTACTTGAGCAGGAGAACTTATACCATCTCAGACAAGTGACTGTCTAGTCTCTTCTTAAAAATCTCCAGTGATGGAGCGCCCATGATTTCTGAGGGCAAGCTGTTCCACTGGTTAATTGTCCTCACTGTTAGGAAGTTTCTCCTTAATTCCAGGTTGCTTCTCTCTTTGGTCAGTTTCCAACCATTGTTTCTTGCCTTGCCCTCTGGTGCTTTGGAGAATAATTTGACCTCCTCTTCTTTGTGGCAGCCTCTCAAATACTGGAATATTGCTATCATGTCACCCCTATTTCTTCTTTTCTTTAGACTAGCCAAACCCAAGTCCTGCAGCCATTCTTCATATGTTTTAGTCTCCAGGCCTTTGATCATTTTAGTTGCTCTTCTCTGAACTTTTTCCAAGGTCTCAACCACTTTGGTGACCAAAATTGGTTGCAGTATTCCAGATGTGGTCTTACTAGGGTTTTATAAACTGGTATTAATACTTTGCGTGATCTTGATTCTATGCCTTTGTTTATACAATCTAGGATTGTATTAGCTTTTTTGGCTGCTGCTGCACACTGCTGGCTCATAGTCAAGTGATTGTCCAAACTCCTCTCACAGTTGCTGTTTTTGAGTCAGGTCTCGCCTAATCTGTACTTGTACCTTTAATTTTTCCTGCCTAAATGTAAAACTTTGCTTTTCTCCACATTAAAATTCATTTTTGTTGGATAGAGCCCATTGTTCAAGTTTGTCAAGATCTTTTTGGATCCTGAGCTTGTCTTCTGGGGTGTTGGCTATTCCTCCCAGTTTGGTGTCATCTGCAAATTTGATGAGTTCCCCTTTTATTCCCTCATTTAAGTCATTAATGAAGATATTGAAGAGTACTGGGCCTAAGATGGAGCCTTGTGATACTCCACTGCTTACTTCTCTCCATGTGGATGTAGTAACCCTGAGGATTACTTGCTCAGTGCGGTTTGTCAGCCAGTTACAGATCCATCTGATGGTGTTGTTGTCTATTCTACCTCTTTCTAGCTTACTAAGCAGCAGTTGTGGTCTACTTTGTCAAATGCCTTACTGAAGTCTAAGTATACTATGTCCTCAGCGTTTCGCTGGTCTACTAATTTAGTCACTTTATAAAAGAATGAGATAAGATTGGTTTGGCATGATCTATTTTTCACAAACCTGTGCTGGCTACTGATTATAACTTTGTTTGCAGATCTGTTTTTTGATTATCTTTTTCAAGATCTTCCCAGGTATTGATGTTAGACTGATTGGTCTGTAGTTTCCTGGGTCTGTTTTTTTTCTTTCTTTCTTGAAGATGAGAACCACATCAGCCCTTTTCCAATCATTACTATACAGGTAGTCCTCAACTTACAACGTTTATTGACTGTCTGAAGTTACAACAGCACTGAAGAAAGTGACTTATGATAGGTTTCCATACTTACAACCCCATGGTCACATGATTAAAATTTGGATGCTTGTCAATTGGCATGTATTTATGACAGTGGTAGTATCCTGGGGTCATGTCATCACTTTTTGCAATCTTCTGACAAACAAAGTCAATGGAGAAGCCAGATTCACTTTACAAAGTGTTACAAACTTAACATTTGCAGTGATTCACTTAACAGCTATAGCAAGAAAAGTTGTAAAATGGGACAAAATTCACTTAACAGTCTTGCTTAGCAATGGAAATTTTGGGCTCAGTTGTGGTTGTACGTCGAGGACTGCCTATATTATCCTGATTTTTATACCACTATTGCCTCTAATAAATGTTAATACCATATGAGTCACAGCTCAGCCAATTTGTCGTGGCTTACTACAACTATCGTTTTAAAAATCTTTTTTATGTTATACTAATGCATGTAAGTACCATGCCCTAAAACAGAGAGGGAAAAAAAAGTAAAATGCTGACAATGTGACGTAAATACAGCTTTACAGATAAATCCTACTTCTCTCACACACTGATAAGAAAAGTTAATTTCTGCAATTGTCTGAAAAGCAGTGTTCCGTGGGAATTTTGTGAAAAGGTTTGGCAGATGAATCTGTTTTCTGGCAGATGTTCAAATTTGTACTTGAGAACTACTTTTTTCTGCAGTGTCCACCAGGAATAACACCGTACACCTCTATTCAAAACATGATTAAGACAAAGAGCAGATGTGAGCTTTACATTAAAGGAATGTAAAAATGCATTAATTATCAATTAATAGTTAACTATTTTATCCAATATGAAAGTTGTTGATTTGGTTATAATGGTTGATTGCATAGTCTGCCAGATGTTTAGACTAGATTTGACATATTTGTCCACCTATTGAGGCCTTCCCAAGGTCCTGGGATAGGCAGAAGTTGTTTTGCAAGACATGAGCTGTCCCACGTACAGCTGCCTTTTGCAATTGACAAATGATGACTTTGTCAATGCCAATGATGTTCAGTAGGTGCTCCAGATGTTTTGGGATTGTAGCCAAGGCACTTATTTTTTATTATTTTTATTTATCCTGCTTTTATTATTTTTAGAAATAACTCAAAACAGGGAACATATCCTCCTACTTTCCCCACAACAACAACCTTGTGAGATGAGTAGGGCTGAGAGAGAGTGACTGGTTCAAAGTCATCCAGCTGGCTTTCATCCTAAGGTGGGACTTGAATTCACTATCTCTCACTTTCTAGCCTGATGCCTTAACCACTTAACCACTATTACTATTGGTACCATATTTGCTTACTTCTACCACAATAATTCTACTTCTATTTGCAGGTCATTATATTTTATGATTTTATAGAAGCCCAATTATTAACACTGATAATGTTTGGATAATCAAATGTCTATAAAAAAACAACCCAGCTCAGAGAGCAAGGACCCCTCAGCCCAATTATTCTTTTTCCATTTCTCTTGTTTAGGTACTCACTTCTAACTTACCAACTTTACTAATAAGGGGAATGATATAATAAAAAATCTGATTGTAAAGAGTTTGTAACAGATGATATTTTGATGGATTCCAAAAAGCTCCTTTTAAGAAGTTATTTAGCTCCTTTTTCTTTCAGTGATGATTATTGTAGACTATTATTGAAACTCTCCTTGGAGCACAGAAATACATCTTATTACAGATAACTTAGGCCTCTAGTGTATATTTTGATTGATAACAACTCTTAGAAATTGCCTGTGTACAAAATACATTCAAGTAAAAATCTTTCTCCTTTGTTTTATAAATAGTTAGGTTGGTTATAGCAAACAGAGCTCCTATTTTAGACCAGGAAAAAAAAGGGGGCAAATTGCCCTCAGATTCTTGACACTAGTTTCACAATTCTTTGGATCACAATAATATATATTCTGGGTCAGGGCCTAATGTAATTTTTGCCTTTGCTATATTGAACATTATTTGCATGTTTACTAGTCAGCTGTACTGAAATAACCTCTATTCCAGGAATATCAATACATTAACAGTATCATAAAGATTTCTGAACCAAAAGCCTGGCAAACAAGTTCTCCAAAGATTTATTTTCTAAACAAATGGAATATAATGGTAAGAACACTTTTTTGTTTTATTAACCAAAAATATGCATTAGATCTGTTCTATATAAAACAATCTACAATTATTAAAAGCACAGAGCACGTTCTTTATTTTTTAAATTTAGATGAGTTGCTGTTAGATATCCAACAGCACCTCAAAATGTGCTAACATCATTTGTGTTCCAGCTACTAGAATAATTGACAGGCTCTACAATAACTTTTTGGAAAGCACTGAACTTCTCTTTCATCCAGCTTTCTTCAACATATTTAAGATGAAATACACCAAGCTTATCTATCTTCACCTTACAGATTTAAGGCTAAAGACTGAAGCAGTTCAGGTTCTCCCCCAAATAAAGTTCTTCTTCTTAAAGGTTTATGACTGATGAGAAGAATCTTCATTATCAAGCATCCTGTTGCTTTAAAGATACTGAAGGCTATAAGAATACCTCCAAAGAAGAACTTTAAATTCTGTTTCTAAGCTAACGTTGCATACATTGCAGATGTTCAGATGATTCTAGAATTTGTAGAATGCTGGCGTATTTTAGAACGCAAAAGTCTGCCTAAATTCCACATAACAAGGCTGACAGTGCTGAATGACTGCGGCAGGTTACTTCCTGCTTAAAATGTAAAGAGGTACATAATTTCCTCCTCTTTTCTCCACCCCCCCACTAAACAAAGCTAAACCTTTTTTTTAAAAAAAAAATGGAGTGGATGACTCAACTAACACCTGATAATTTTTTTTTGTAACTGTTATTAATGGATTGCTGAACTTCCTGTTTCAGCAAAATACCAAACATGCTGGCTTTCCTTTACAAAGAAGCTATTACATCAAGCCCTGTTCCTACCATTTCAGTTTTGTCTGAAGTCCAAATTTTCTTTGGCAAATGTAAAAACGTTCTAATTAAAGTGCTTACAAAAACAAGCATCATTCATCGCAGACATAGCAAACATCTGAAGAACATTGCACTGCCTGATTGTTTTACTGGATACCAAGATAATGACAAGACTATTTTTATGCAACTGCTCTAGAGGGATAGGCTTGCTCCAAGAGCAAATTATTTGTAAGGTGATTAATTCTTTACTACTATCTTAATTTATAGAGCTGAATAAGAGGCCATTGACAGGCCTTTGTTTTAGAATAGGAAACAATAGAGAGGGAAGAAGGCAAAAAGGTTTGAGCCATGAGGCAAAGTTCTTTATTGTACTGTATTACAATCCCAAGAGATGATGGCACCTCCACTATTTTGTAGACAATATCTTTCCCTCAAAAGTTTTCAACAGGGTCTTCTGCATTTTTTGGGGTCCAAAACCATATTTTATATGTGGTTAGAGTAAAAACCTTCTATCTTGGTTATATTGTGTGTGTGTGTGTGTGTGTGTGTGTGTGTGTGTGTGTGTAAAAATAGCATTCTGAATATATAGATGGACTCAGAAATAGGCTGGGTGATGGCTAGTCAATAGAAGTTCAATTCAAAGTCAGAGGTTCTTCTAGAGGTTCTTCAAATATTTGGTTATTTATTTTATTTATTTATTTATGAGACTTATATACCGCTTTAAGTGCAAGCACTCTCTAAGCGGTGTACACCAGTAAGCAATGTATATATATATTTACATTGCCCCCAACAATCTGGGTCCTCATTTTACCTACCCCGGAAGGATGGAAGGCTGAGTCAACCTTGAGCCGTGCAAAATCCTTAAGGATCTTCATTCTCAGCAATTCACTACTTGAACATGCAGATTGATTCAGTTTTGTTATGAGACTTAAGTGATACCAATAGCAAACAGACTTCTACTAGTTTCCGGAGAGACTGGGACTGAATATTATTTCCTAAAGGGAAACATTTAAAAAAAGTGTAATGGGATCCATACAATTTATTTTCTAAGCAGGCTTTCCATTTTGTCTTGTGGTTGAAGATAATAAACAAAGGGGGATAGATGCAAAAGAGATCAACGCTAGCAAAAACTATACTGAATAATCTTAGGAATGGACACAAAAAAAGTGTTTTGTTTTGAACTTGGAACTAAATAGTCTTTGAAATAGTCAAGAAATTTCAAGGTGACTGAGTACTGTGAAAACGAAATTCAAAACCTCTCATGTGTTTGGTGTTCCATCAGAAAAAACTCAAACTTTCTAAGGCCTTTGAGTCAAGCTGAACATGGTTCAGTGAACAGAGATGGCAATGGTTGGAGTTGCTCATGATTTGCTGAGCGTTAAGGCTAACAGTTGTTCATCAGGATTGGCATTGTTGGACTTCTCTCTAGCTTTGGACACCCTCAATCACTAAATTCTACAATCCTTCTCAAACTTTTTAGCTGTTGCTGATTGGTTTTTTTTTTCCATTAGTTTCTTCCCTATCTATCCTGTTGCATTGTTTGGCTACATGGAATGATTCTTGTTCTCATACCTTTCAATTATTTATAAGTGTACTTTATTGCTTAGTTTTAGGTTCATCGCTATTTATTCAATAATTGCCTTCAGGTTATATGATTTCTTTTTTTTCACATTTATGACAATACTATCCAAGTATAATCTGCTCCTGTCATAATAAAAAGTAGTATAATAGCCACAAGAATATAATCAGTGATACAGATCTTACTTGTAATCATGCTTTAATTATAGATTGGTGTTGTCTTGCCTGGATTATTATAGCAGCTTACTAATAGAGTTTCCTGGGATTACGCTCTGTACTTTGATTCAGGATCAGAACTGCAGTTTGTGTGATTTGGGACCTCTTCCAATTGATCCCTATGCTTTCTCTTCTCTAATATTTAAACTGGTTGGATCTTTGGGAATATAATTTTAAACTATCAGTGTTGACTTTCTGGATACTGTGTATAGGAAAACCTAGTAATCTGAATAATTTGATCCTGCATCATATTCTGTCCAAGTGGTTTGACTGCATAATCAGGGTTGGTTACCGTATTTTTCCATGTATAAGACACTATTTTTTTCTACAAATACCCTTTTCAAAAATCAGGTGCGTCTTATACAAGTGCAACGTCTTATACACAAAAAAATAATGGTAACTTCCGCAACCCAGGACATGCCTGTGTGGGTTCTTTACATGCCGCTGCCATGCTGCCTGGTGCAGGAGGATATTGCTGGGCTGAGATGCTGCCTGGATTGGGAGAAAGCCGGCCCGAGATGCCGCCTGGTGCTGGAGGATTGTGCTGCCCCAAGGACGCCACCAGTCCCACTGAAGCCGCCTTCTATGACCCATTTTTCACTGGTGCAGCTAGGGCTGAAGCTGCAAGAGGCCCCGGGAAGCCACCTCAGTACAGTGATTGACGGCCAAGGGGATGGGAGGGACTAAGTCCGCAGAGCGCCATCTGATTGGAGGAAGTCGCCTCCCTTGTGTGATGGTACCGAGAAGTACCAGTACTGTAATTGGGGGGCATCTTATACAAGTGTGCGTCTTATAGACAGAAAAATGCGGTATTTTTTTTTTACATTAGAATGATCATTTTGCGTTTGGCTTTTTTCATCTATCACCTGTACTTTGGAATAGATTCTACTTAGAATTGTAACTGGAATTTGAACCCTTGAAATTTAAAAAATGCATGAAATACTTTTTTTCTCATTAGCTTTATGGGAGTAGAAAAAATAATATTGCTTAAAGTATGAATGAATGTGAATAGGTAATGGTTGCAGTAATTGATCATTGTATTTTTGTTTATATTGTTTTGTAGTATTGCATTGTCTTTATTGCACACGAAGTTAAAGTTAAGTTACTAATCTATTACCAAAGTAGTCCATACTAAAGGATGCCTACCAATCAAATTGCATACATTTGACTAAGGGCATTTTTTAAATTCCACACAGAAAAATATGGAGACACACAACTCTACTGTCACCAAATCAAATACTTGTTTGTGTTAGTATCTATTATCAAAAATCCCTCCACAATGGAAAGGACGAAAGTCTTTTCAATTTCTTTAAGTCACCAACTAAGAGATTACAGACAAGGAAAGCAAACTAAATTTTAAAATATTTCTTTCCATACATCTCTCCCCTTGACAAATTTCCTTATAGTTTTGCATTTTGAGCTTGGTATTTGTGGGAGTTTATCTTTCTTCCTGCAATCTCCTTGCCAGGTGCAAACTCAGCAAAAGCAACACTTTTTTCCCCCCTTTCAAAATGGAGAGACTGTTGATGTTTCTTGATTGCATGAATAATGTTAACTCTACAACAAAACATAAGAGCATTCACCTCAAAGTCCAGCCAACCATTCCAAGACTTCATTAGTAGTCATTTTTACCATAACTGGAGGTGATGCAAACTAGCATGCACACATTCTTTTGAATTAATAAAACAGCACCCACCTACCCATCCGTTTATATGTGAGGTTTTTCAGAAGACAACAGTTTACTGACTAGCTGACAAACAAACAGCTGCAAGCCATTTTCTCTGTAGGAATGTGTTTCCTTTCCCTTAATACTCCATTCCCACAACATCCCCTCATCTAATCTAAATCAGTAGCAGCAGGGACCTCATTAGACCCTACTACAATACTAAGGGGGCTGGGAAAAGTTTGGGGAAAAAAATCTCAATTGCAAATCATGGAACAAAGCCCCAAATCTGGTGCCATGCCCCAAAACAGAGATGATGCCACTCAAAAGCAAGATTTGTTTCACGTTTGGAATAAGGCAATCTATTGCATACAGGTAGTCCTTGATTTATGACTGTAATGCAGCCCAGAGTTATGGTGGTAAGTTGTGCTGGTCGTTAAGCAGGGTATCATATGAGCAACTTAATTTTAATGATATTTTTAATTGGTCTTTAAGTGAATCACCATGATTGTTAATACCATAGTAGTTAAGTGAACCCATTGTCCACAATTTTTACTTCAGAAACCAGAAGTAAATGCTAGTTTTTGGCAGAAAACATTCTAAATTGCAATTACCTGATCATGGGATGTGGCCAATAGCCATAAATGCAGGCTATTTAACTTTTTAAGGTCTATTTTTAACTTTGAACGGTTGCTAAGTGATTGGTCAGAAGTTGAGAGCTAACTGTACCCAAAAGGAAAAAATACACACTTTGCTTTATGGTCTATGTCAGGGGTGGGGAACTTTGGCTCTTTTATGACTTATGGACTTCAATTCCCAGAATTCCTGAGCTGGCATGTCTGGCTCGGGAATTCTGGGAGTTGGTCCACAAGTCATAAAAGAGCCAAGGTTCCCCACTCCTGGTCTATGTTGTACTTCAAATAGCCATTTTGAGGTCGAGGCATCTGAAGAGCAAAATGTTTTGCATGTTCCTAATAATTTTAACCAAATGTTATGCTAATGTTATTACATTTAATATGTTAATAGAAAGTATGTAGGAAAATATAAAGAAAAACATTTCAACATTCCTCCAGATCTGTAGGGATTTCTTTTTTGGATTAAAATGTAAATAAACAACAGACATTAATCTTTAATTGCAGTAATATAGCCTGTGCAGAATACAATTTTTCTTTTGGGCATTCTTTAGTTATAACAAGCTAGAGATTTTAGGGAACATATGCCTTTTGTCTTATTAAACACTTTATCACACTGTTTATAACAGTGTACAGAAGTAATAGCAAGTCCTCTTCCTATCTAATGTTTTGAACAGGTGCACCTGAAAACATAAAAGCAAGATTCATGGGCAAATATCTTTGTTTGGAAATGTATAAAACTATAACAATCTATTATACTGAGGAATCACACTGTTAGTTTAAGTAGGAGGGTTTTTCTGGAGCTAAATGATAAAGCTGAAAAACAAATAGCTACACAAATAATTACCGGTGTTCATCCTACATGTTTATTTGGAAGCAAATTCTATGGTATTGAACAAGTTGATTTTCAAAGACATGTGCAGAGGAGGTATTAATGCAAGATTCAACACCTGGTGAGTGCCAATCACAGTAGAATACATACATAACCTCGAAGAAGCTTTGCAGAAATATTTAAGGCAAAAAACAAAAAACAATCCCAAACCCCACAATTCAATTGTGGGATAGGTGGAAGCTTGAGCAAGAGATTTCAATATGGCTTCCCCTACCCCACCCCTAAGATGGAGCAGAGACTTTCCCCCCCTCTCTTATACCCTACACAAGAACATAGCATTTCCATATTCCTTGCACTATTTCCTGACCTGGCCTACTTCAAAGGACTGGCACTAATGTGTTTTACTTAATTTATTATCTGCAAGTTTCACTGCTTGCTCTACAACTAGAAATCTTTGGTTAGCTGGCAGAGACTTCCTCATTATTTTATTTTATTAATTTAACAAATATATATGCCTATGTATCTATCCAAGGAACTCTGGACAGCTGGGCTGAGAGAGTGATGCCTAAAGTCACCCAGCTGGCTTTCATAGATGGGAGGGGGGCTTGAACTCATGGTGTCCTGCTTTCTAGCCTGGTGCCTTAACCATTAGACCAAGCTGGCTTTAGTTTAGTGGTAGAAGTTTCAAAGGTGGATCTCAGACAGATCATCTCCTTGTCCTGCAGATTCAAAAGAAGCTCTTAGGATGACAGACATCAGTGTAACTGCTGGAATCTGGCCATATTTACACTATGTTACAAGTTGACCTTGGGTTTCATCCTACATCTCTTTTCTCATTCTTATGTGATTGCAGACTTTCTGCCACCCATTTCTCAGCCTTGGATATTGAAAGCACTTGCAAAGTATGAATACTGGTTTATTTGGCCTCCGACTCCTTTATTTCTGCCTTGGACAGCTTCAGCCTTCACTGGATTCAGCATAGCAAATAGAATCAATCAAGCCTTTAACATTTTGGCTTCTTAGGATTAAATCTGACAGCTAGTTTAAGATCTCAAAAATCCTTATTTTTTTTTCCAAAAGCTGAAATATTATCATTTTTATTGCTGAAAAGAGTATGCCAAGTGAGTGATAAGCAGGAGCCAATAAAGATTCCTAAAAAGCAGCCAGGGTCTAACATTGACAAAATATGATTTTTTTTTCTTCTATGATACAAGACAACTATAAATAGTACATTCTACAGATTAGCTTCTCTCAATGTTTCTGTCACAGCTACAGTAAATTGAGTGGAAAACACTATTAACAGAACTAAGAGACCAGCATTTCTCATAAAATTTAAAAGGCCCAATCTTCATACGTTTTGAGTTAGAGAATCTTTTAAACATAATCATGTTAACATCGGCAGCTAACTTAATTTCATTTATATTAACCTTAAAAAATAAAGAAATGTCATATCTGTAAACAATGTGCATAAACTAGACAAGAGTGGAACCGCTTTCATATAATGAATGCTCTATTACTTATGCTATTGCTTGTTTATCAAATTAATAAGGCTGTTGGATTCCACAGAGACTCAGGGTGACACACAATACTAAAACAGCAAAGATATCTGGTCAGTGCAATAAAACATACAATCTAACATGCATATCCCCATAAGAGGCCAGCCATCTATCTTAGCCCAAGGCCTGTGGAAAAAGCCATGTATTTAAGGACTGATTGAACAAGAGCTGAACAGAATCCATAAAGTCTCTGTGGAGATGCCATTGCAGAGACAGATATTGCAACCGAGAAGGTCCAATTCTTGACAACTCTATTTGATTGTATGGGATGGGCTGAAACTAGGGACAAATGGTTATTTAGGACCAAAGATGAAAATTTTCCAGGACCGCATGGCTCAAATATTCACAACCACTTGATCCTGCTGGGGTTGATTTTGAGTCAGGAACAAGACATTGTTCATATCATTTGGTTATGAATGATCAAACAGATAATCCTTAATTCTAAATTAATGGATGACCTCACCCAGTAGCCTGACACAGATGGATTTGTTATGTACCACCCTGGTGTTCAATAGCAGCAACTGCGGCCAACAAGTATTTAGGATCTGATGATCTAGGGTTGAATACTAAAAGTTAGAAGTGGGACTGCTTGCAACTATCTTGCCCCATCAGTCCAATGTACAGCCTGCTGTTAGATTCCAAGCATACCTTCCTCTGCCCCTCAGAACTTTGGTGATAAAAGTGTAATAATCCATATGATAAAACTACTTTTAATAATGCACATAAATAGGCAATATATATATTATATGTATGTTTTTATTTCCTCAATAAGCCAATATTTCTATTATGAAATGGTTATGCTTAATGGTTAATCTCATGTTTATTACTCTAATTAACTAGACAAATACTGTACCAATTCTCTGTATTCAACACCTTAGTAATCAGTTAATATTTATAGCCCTTGCCTGGATATCAAAGTTTCTAAACTCACATAAGAAAACTGTAATATGATACAGACTACCTTTTGCTCCAGTGTTTTTAAGCTCTCAGTTCGTGTGTGTGTGTGTGTGTGTGTGTGTGTAGTTTCCCAGGGTCATGTGATCACCTTTTGCGATCTTCTGACAAGCAAAGTCAATGGGGAAGCTAGATTCACTTAACAATTATGTTACTAACTTAACTGCAGTGATTCATTTAACAACTGTGGCAAGAAGGGTCGTAAAATGGGGCAAACCTCAAACCTTAACAAATGTTTCGCTTAGCAACAGAAATTTTGGGCTCAGTTGTAATCATAAGTCAAGGACTGTGTATGTGTGTGCACACATGCCAAGTCCCTTCATCACCGTTTTCAACTTCTAAAATGACATACTCAGACGTTCCTTATTAACTTCCCCCTATGTAAACAGATTCAGAAGTCAGACATAATTTTCCTTTTTCTACCCAGTTCTGCACTCTCCAACTGAAACAATGAAGACACCTTGAAACCTGCAAGATTGCACTGATTTCAAATCCCTTCAGTTGACCTAAAATGGCTTTTGCTCTATCGATGTTGGCTCTTGGCTCTTCTTTTCTTGACACTGGACCATATTCACTCTTTTGTTCTTAAACCATGATATTAAGGCAGTGTCTGCTGTTGGGTTCTCCAGGACTCTGGCATTTGTCCAGTTATAATCCATAGCATCACCAAAACTGAGTGCTGATCAGATATCTTTTTCTAATTCACATCCCTCAGGTACTCAGACTAACTTCCTCTCTCCAGAACTGCTTCTCTACAATCTAGTTTAAGGAATTTCAAGTGTCAGGGTTTTTTAAATTGCAAGTTCTTTATTCTCAGTAAGCTCAATGCTACTGGATTTGATTTTATCAGATTTCTTTTAAATTACTGTTGTACATTAGTAGCAACACGGATATTATTTTAGAGGTTATTTACAAATTAGTCAACTCTGCTAGTCATGCAATAAAGGTCAGATATAATTTTAAACAAAAAATAAATATCTAGAGCTGTAAAGGGACCAACTATTTAAATTAACATTGTTGTTAATGTTAATTCTAATGTTTTTATATTTCTGCTTTAATGCTAACTGTAAGCCACCCACTCAGGACAGTGAAATAGAAAGCATATAAATTTGATGAATAAATATATACCTTTAAAAAAGAAAAGACTTCCATGCAGTTGGGGTGGGCGCCCTTCCTCTTTGGAATCTTCCCTTTTACATGGTTCTAAATCCACACAACTGAGTGTGGGAAAAATCCTCACCGTCATTACTAATGAGATTCTAAGATATCCCTTTGCGATCACCATCCCATTCTGTGCTACTCAGTGCAACAGGTTTGTAATCATTCAACTATTCAGTTTGGCCAACCAGCTGGGATGATGGATCTAGGTTGTAGGAAATGCATTCATTGTGAACAATACACTAATAGATATCATAATCTACATCAACATTCCCTACAAATATTCGGCTTTCATTTAAAAAGAGGTTGACATATGACTGCCCTTTTTGTGTGTGAGGGAAACAGATGTCAGGAACTAATTACTTTACTGTTGCCATAAGCATCCTTTTGCTCTAGAACGGTTGTTTATTCCTTTCATGCAAGTTCTCACTTCCTTTTCATTTTTTTGTGACATCACTTTTTAATGAGCTGCATGACTCCAAAGTTGAGGTAACGTGTATTTATATCCACTGATGAATGAATATCAGCTTAAAGCAGGTGGAGAGCTCTTATGTATGAAGTATGTATGTGTGCGTGGGAGGGAGACTTCAAAGTTAAAAGTAAGAGTAAAGACTTAAGAGGTTTTTTTTTTTTTAAAAAAAACATACTATATATATGTCTGTGAAAAATAATGCATATTTTTTCCTCTAAAAAGTCAACATAAAAGTTAGTAGAGAAAACATGGTATATAATATTTGTAGATTAAATCATATTAACATGACTAAAATATCTCTGTAAGCTTCACATCAGACACAATTCTGGATAAAATTACTATAATAATAATATGAGTAGCAGTAATCATTATCTCAGCAATTTAAAATTATTATATGTGACAAGTCCTTTGAATATGTAACATGGATATATCAAAAATATCCCCAAGCTGTGATATGGCCTTAATTAGGCTATCAGATCTGGCCTGCAAAGATTTGTGCACTTACTAAAGTAAAGAAAATAATTTCATACTAATAATAACTTCCTGTATCTCAGTAGAAATTATAACTCTTTGCTGCCATCCAATGATCATCTGGATATTTGCCCTCAGGATCTAATAGCCCTAATTTGACCTCAATAGCAAAAAGTAAATGTATAATATACTGAAGTCAACAGTTATGCTAACTGAATATAACTAAAGATTTCCCATTATCAAAAATACAAGTTATTTAAAGATAGGAAAACTGAAATAACAAATACTATTTCAAAAAGTATAAAAACTATTTTAAGCAAATACAAGGAAGCAAGCACTTTCACTGTACTCTTTCTACTTTATTTGTGGTACAGCAATTGCAACCAAAGGAAATCCTAAAAAAATCCCATGGATTTCAACTGGACAAGGGTTGGTTTCCTGTGAAACTAATGGCATCCCCAAAAGAAGACAATCTTGGATGGGTAACTGTCAGATTTAATATTGGAATAAATATTATGAGCACGGAAATGTACACACACATTCCTTGGTCTTGTTTTAAATATCAAGTATGTCCTAAAAACTGAGCTTTTAGTGGTTTTTTTTCCTGTGCTATTTGTGGTCTTAAATTATCTTTTCTATAACTTAGCAATAAAATCCTAGTGCTGATCTAGCAGGACGTAAAGGTCGTAGGAGGTTCAAAAAAGTTGCTTTTAAATTTTCTGTTTTGGTTTCATATGTTTTGACTTAACTTAAATACTGAAATAGATATATCTCCTTACTAATCTATTTTCTAAATGTTATAATTTCTTTTTTAATGTCTGACTTCATTAAGATTGAGTGAAAATATAAATATGTCATTAGTAAAAAATAATTAACTTCCATAATCTGGAAGATGTAGAGGTAAAGAAAGAGAATGAAAAGAATAAGAAAAACCTTGACAACAAAGAAAGGGGATAAAATATTGTATTTGGAATGTTCAGCAAGCTATCCTGAGATCCCTGTATGAGATAAAGAGCTTAAATTTTAAATTCAATTCCAAATATCTCAAATCAATATATAGCAGGAAAACTGTTTGCTATAAAGCTTACAAAGATTGCTTAGCAAAAAAATAAATAAAAATAAAACAATTTTGAAGAAGATTTCTAAGGCAATCAGAGTGAAAGGTCTAATTTAGTTCATCTGAACAATTTGCAGAATAAATGAAGCTTGACAGGCAAACCTCAGGTTTATATTTTAACTGTCAAAATCCTGGTTCAAAGACCACCAATAAAGGGACATGAAAGGGAAATAAGCAATTGCTTTGCTCCGGCAAAGGAATGCGATGTTATTGAGAGAAGATGGGAAAAGGAAGCAACTAAAAATAAAGAGTGAGCAGAGATTACAACTGTTGCTTTTCTATTTCTCTTCTCTTTTGCATCTTTACTTGGAAATAAATCCCTCTGTGCATAGGAGAGCAGTCTATTTTTTTTAAGTGGGTTAAAAATCAGATTGTAATATTCCACAATCAGAAAATGCTGTTGTTATACAGGCAGTTATAAGCAAATGACCAATGAAGTAAATCATAAGCATAAATTCAGGTATTGTTAAAATTTTTCATTTAGGCTTATCACTGAGTGGATGGAAACAGAAAGCAACAACAAGCAAACAATAACTCTTGGCGAAGGAATTGCTCTGCGTACCAGCTGCAAAAACCTATGCTGTAGGATTCTCATGAATGTCAACCCAGATTGTGAAATATTTTGGACCTTAATTTCAGGAAACCCTGACAACTAGTCATGCCATATTGTACCATATTTTTTCACTAGGCTTATGCATCCTCCTCTGAAGCCAGAAATTTTTGCAAAAATGTTTTGTTACCTGCCCATCAATAGACTAAACAGCAGGAAATTATAAGTGCTAATAGATTGCACAGCTTTTATTTTTATTTTTTTAACATTATCTTAAGCATAGCACCTAATTATTTTTTCTCCCACTTTACTTTCATTGTATTGTTATTGCTGTACAAAATCTGAAGGAAGAACTTCAATATTTATATTTCATTCAGTATTTCACTGTGATGTTCTAATTAGGCCCAAGATCTTTTCATATTTTTTTCCCCTATGTTTTAACAGGTTCTCTGAATGGGTTGTGTAATTATAAAACTATCACAAAACTCTGTCTCACTTATTTTGGCCATGTCATGAAGGGGAATTCACCGCAGAAAGCAATTATGTTTGGAAGAGTTAGTGGTAAAAGGAAATCAGGCCACCAAAGAACACGATGGCTGGACAACATCCAAGTTGACGCCAGCCAGAGTATAGAAAAGCTTAAAGAAGTAGTGCAAGATCGGAAGATGTGGAGAAACCTAGCACATAAAATCACCAAGAGTCATGCACAACTAAATGGATAACATCTTCAATAGTCTGAGGAAAGAAAATTAATTGCTTGCAATACATCTGGAAAACTGTACATTTCATTTTATTTCCTTATTCAGTTGACATGGCTCCCCATTCACCATGGACATCCTGGCATTTGACTAAGGGCATCTACAGTGATGGTGACTGGCTTCAAAATGGCAGGCACGGACACTTAAAAAGGAATAGGAATTTGTTTACTTGATTACACTTGCCTGCAGATGCTAACATAGGCTTCAAATATGAGACAAATCAGTAATACATACTGTGCAAGAAGCAACTCATATCTTATACAGTAAAACTAGGTCACATACCAGGCTGGCCTAGTGCTGGGGGGAAGAGCCAGTTTTTCAAGGCTTTTCCGAATTTTATAAGACAGGCATGTTGAGTAACTACTTTCTTTTTCTGAAAAAGGAATAAATTCTAATCTGTACTTTAAGTACAAAATGGGCTATCTTAAATTGGTCCCTGGGGAGAAGATTCCATCTTTTAGTTCACAGAATAGACTGTGGGTCCTGGCTCTTTCCTGTGGCAGGGGTGTCTGGCTAAAATAACAGGGAAATGATGTTGACAGACTAGTCCTCTGATGTAAGATGTTACTCCTCCTGCTACAAAAGTTATGTGCTAGCTAATTTTAAAATTAGCAATGGAGTTCCAGACTTTAGAGGAAAAAATATATTTTGTTTCAACACCTTATAATCAGTGCCTTTCAGAAGATTCTCTATGCAGTGGGTTCTTCTAATAAGTTTCTATGGACATTAAATGTGCACTGTTCTTCCATAAGTTTTCATAGCTAAGTGTTGTTCTTGCATTTCTCCATCTGCATCCCTACTCATGGGATCTGAGAACAATCACAAGAAAAAACAGAATTCCATATCCATTGCAGATATTCTACAAATAGTACCGTATATGCCGGGGTATTAGGCGACCCGGCGTATAAGACGACCCCCGTCTTTATCGCCGAGCCGCATTATATGCGTCGTCTTATACGCCGGAAACTACCAGTATTTCCAGCGTATAAGACGACTCGGCGTATAAGACGACCCCTGTCTTTGGCGCCGAGTTTAGCGTTTCCGGAAGTCGTCTTATACGCCGGCATATACGGTACCCTCTATTTGAATGTCCAAAATATTAGTCATTCATACCTCTCAGGTATTAATAAGGAAGACATGAAAATGGTCATCTCTTTATTAGACTATGCCTGCTTCAAAAAATATTTGGATGAAGTACTACAATAATTCTCTTCTATTCCTTAAAAGTTGCATTGACTTTAATGAGTTGACCTCTTCAAATAGCAGTAACTTCAGCCCTATAATGTCATAATTTTAATAAAGAGAAGTGCTGTGCTGTGCTTGTGTGACGTCCAAGTCACTTGTTTTCAACATCTGCGCAAAGCCCTAGTATTTTTATAAAAATAAATTCTAAATGCTGGAAGATACCACCAGCATTCCTGAAAACGGCTACTCATTTACTATATGAACTTTCGGAGACAAGATATATTTTTAAAAGGAGCAAGTGATAGCTATATATGCATATAGTATAATATTCCTGTAGATGAGTAAGAACGCTTCCATATAAATAATGATTATTTTACTTAATTCATTAATGTATATAATGAACATTTCTTGGATGATGATTTCTGTTGATGAGATTTCTTCACAAAGAAATAAGAGCGGGGGCTGTTTATGTGGATTCCAATCCTGCCTCACAACTTGACATAATATTTTTTATTAAATAATAACATAACATAACATAACATAACATAACATATCCACCCATCTGACATTTCATAACCCTGGATGGCTTTTAATGCTAAAGCAATAAAAAGTATTAAAAAACAGCATAAAAACTCCTATCCTCCAAAGCAACATATCCAATAATTTTTCTAGGCTTCAGGCACATTTCAGTTGTGGGGGAAAATCAGGTTTTCATTGCTTTTCAAAAAGCTAAGAGAGCAGAAGACTGTCAGATCCAAGGAGAAAGGTGTTTCATAATGAAACTATGCATAATAATATTAAAAACAACCTACTTTATGGACAAGAAGCCCTTCCTCCATTTTGCCCATGATTAAAATAACAAAAATCAAAGTTAAAAACTACAATAAATGGCAAAAACCATTATTATTATTTTTTTTAGGAGCCGTCTCTTTATAGCAACTGTCACCGTGTGAAGTTGAATCCATGAACAACAAGGACTATTTGTACTTTTACTGAAATAATAAATAATCAAGCTTATTTTGGATGCCAAGCAAAACACCAGAGTCAATTATTTAGCGATTATGCAAACCTTGCAGAAATTAAACTTATTTCCATGATACAAGGATCATTATGTGGGTTTATCAGTGGCGTATTGACTCATAAGAGTTTGGGAGATGGAATCATGAGACTTCCTAGCAGTGTGGGTGAAGAAGTACATTTTAGATCATGGAGACTATGGCAAAAATTTATCTTCTGGCTTTACCACTTTCACCTCATCAGCTCCTGTGGTTAAACTGTATTCTAGGATTATGTGGGAGATTTCAACCATTCTCCTTCCTTCATTCATTCAACAATGACACCAGTGAGAAAGCAACTATTCTGGAGGCCAACATCCAATTGGTGTAACAAATTTAGAAAGTATAGTTATTAGCAGAAAAATCAATATACTTAGCCAAACAAAGCATGGTAAAATATGCTTAACGTAGTATGTTGTCTAAACTAGCATTATTCTTTTCTGGAAAAGAAAAGCATTCTTATAATAAACTTAGATATTTTTACAGATAATAATGTTTCTTACACTAGAAAATAGCTAAGAGTTGGCAACCTGTGATCTATGGTTCACATATAGACCTTTAAAAACATCTGTGATGCCTCTGGAGTCTCTCCCAATTGCAGCCAATTGGTAGAAGAATCAATCAATCAATGACTTTTGACATTATGGACCATTAGAATGTTTCTCTGACTCCTTGTGTGCTCCTTGTAATTTTTTGAATAGGGAAATGGTAGGGAAGAGATTACATTTTCTGCTTGCTGCCTTGATTTGTCCTTAGCAATTTGCTGCTTAATTTAAACAGTGGCAGCATGAGATCAAAACTCTGAAAAATGTAAAAAAAAATCTGGCATTTCAAGAAAGTCCACTAGTTTCCGCTAACTCTACTTTTTTTATTGTGTCGTCCTCCCATCATTTATGCACCCTTTAGGCAGTGATATTGCAATAAAGATGCGAGGGGGGGGGTAAGGCTCCAAGACTACATGCAATATAAATTATCTTGATACTGATTGTGGAAAATATCAATAGTGGGAAATAAAGCCCACTATTCAGTGTGGTTTTGGTCAACTCAAGAAATATAATGTACATACATATCCATGATTGCTCCTTTTTGAGATGAGCAGCAATATGCAAAGTACAGAAAAGATGTCCAGAATATTCAACTGAAGAAATAGGAAAAATAATCAAACCTAGCTCAGGTGAGCACCATTCAGTATACCTCACCATACTTTTCTATCTTGCAAACCACTCTTGCTTCCATCACATTCATACTCTACTTCATGTATTGCCTCTTTGTTCTTTAAACTTTTCACCTTTCTCCTAATAATGATCTCATTAATTCCTCCCACCATCTCTTTCTTGGTCTTTCTTATCCTCTCAAGCCATTTTTTTCTCATTATATAATTGTATAATTTGTGATTCAGCCCTCATTAATTCTCCCTATATGACACACCACCTCAACATATTTTTTTCCTACTAGTCATCCAATTTTGAATTCAACCCACATTCATTCAGCATTCGTTCATTACTGATCCTCTCTTGTTTTATCACACACTTCTGAAGTACCCCCTGCAAGCAACTTAATTCTATGCTTCTTGGCAATCTTATTTGTTGGCCAATTTGGGGGAAACTAGGTAGGTTCTCATAGGTATATCTGGAGTTGTTAAGGAGATGTTAAGGTCATCAGGTTGATTGAGGATGAAACATTGAGGTTCCTCTAGGTTCCGTTTTACTTGTTAGGGCTGCCCTTGGGCTGGATTGTCAGAGGGCAAACAAGGCTTCTAGTCTTTAATTTAGATGGGATTGCAGGGGTTTTATCTGGGGAGAGGTGAGGGAGCATCAATTTACTAGAGAAATATGACAAAATGCACAAGAATCAGTGCAGAAGAGCCTGGTACCTAGACAAATCAAAGATAATAGAAACAAGCAGCTAGAGACTATCACTAATGTCACAAGCTTGAGTTTGCAGGCTTCCAAAGCAGCAATTACTGACAGATTGCAAATGGTGTCTGTCATGTCATGAAATGTAGAAGCAATTGAATAACTAAACAACAATTAATACAGATAAATTGATGACTAGTCAAACCATGTTTTTAAAATACATCTCCTTGTAATCTTCCACCGCAGCCCAACTATTGGCTAAAAAAGAAAAAAGCTTCCAACCAACCTTTATCAAATTGTGCAATTTTCTTAGGTTGCTCAGAAAGATAGGAATTACTTATTTACAAGCTTGCCCAGGAATATGCTTAGCAATGGGCATCCCTGAAAAAGGATTTGGATAAACACATACAGAGAAGTCTGCATCTGTTCAGATTCAAAGGCATGGAAGTACTGCTTTTCTCCTTCCCTTCCCTCCCCCCCAGCATGCCTCTAGGGTTCTTCAATCTGAAGAAGTTGAAATGAATTCAACTGAACATACTTAGGATCTTCCCTATGATCAGAAATTCTGCAATACAGAAATGGAGGTATCATACACAATGATTCTGGGAACAGGCTTGGTGTGCTAATCCAATCACTTCCATATATCTCCTGCGTAAAATTAGAAGTGTCTTGGCGATGTTTCGATGAAGTCTCGTCCGTCATCTTCAGGCTGGTGCTTTCAGCTTCATGCTCCAGTTATTTATTTATTTGTAAAATTTATATGCCGCCCAATCCCTAGTTGAGGTGGTGTGTCATATAGGGAGAATTAATGAGGGCTGAATCACAAAGCAATTATATAATGAGAAAAAAATGGCTTGAGAGGATAAGAAAGACCAAGAAAGAGATGGTGGGAGGAATTAATGAGATCATTAATTAGCTGTTTGGATGGCATTTCGGACTCTTGTGAATGGTTTTTCCCTTGATGAAACTTCCCAGGCGGTCTGGGAAGGCAGTCGCAATGGCTGGGTGCAATGTTAATGCCGCGTCTCCCACAATTGAGTTGACTCCGCTTATCTGGAAACTTCTGTTTTAGAATGGTTCAACTTTCCTGTAGTACCAACGAAGGAAGAAGTTTTGAACTTAGTGACCAACTTGTTAAAGCGTCCTTCTGTTGTGGAACAATTGGTTGGGATTGGGGCAGTAGAGTTCTTCACTCAGCTTCGTCCCAAAGTGGATTCCAATCTACAAGCAGTGATTGATGGGACTCTTGATGGGCTGTTTGTGCTGCCTTCAGACATCACTTTGAATTATCAAGCAAAGCCTTCTCAAGGTGGACCAGAAGCTAATCCAGTAATTCCCCAAGAATATCATGCTGGATATTTTCATCAAGGGAAAAACAATTCACAAGAGTCTGAAACGCCACCCAAACAGCTAACTGGAGCACGAAGCTGAAAGCACCAGCCTGAAGATGACGAATGAGACTTTGTCGAAACATTGCCAAGACACTTCCAATTTGATGTGGGAGAAAACCTGAATAACCAAAGACACACACACACACATACACACACACACACACAAATACATACTACAATCCAATTTTATTAACACTACAAACACAAACTATGAACTTTTGAATATTTCTGAAAGTATGTCAAGGGGCTATATAAGGAATTCCCTCTCCCCATTCCAGATTTTTGTTAAGGATGAAAAAGAGTCTTACGAAAAAAAGTATATATATTTTTTACTATTACAGTTCAAACCTTATCATAACTATTATGATATATGAAGTGAAGAGACATTGATGTCTGAGGTGGAATACCAAAATACTCTGAGACAGCCTTGCCTGATCTTGGTAAACTACCAGCATTTTTAGCAATGATCATGCTGCCAGAGGAATTCTGGAGTTAAAGCCTATACATCTGAAGAGAGATTGAGATTTGGAAAGCCTGTCCTAAGAATCAAAGGTCATTGAACGTGATACATCTGGCTAGGCTAATGCTGAGTAACAATTCTGGAAACTATGGCCCCAGCCTATGGAGGATATCAAAATGGGTAAGATGGGAGAGCTTCCGGTGGGAGGCGACGGCGATGGCGGCTAGCTTTTAGCCGTCCAGCTGGGGAAGTGTCAGAGCCGCGGAGCGCAGCGCGCATCAGCTGGCCCGCGGCTCGGAAATCCCTTCCCGGGCAAAGGGAAGGGATAGAGAACGCAAGAGTAGAGGTAGAACCCCTAAACCCCCTCTGGATTTATTTCTAGAGGGGGTGAAAGGAGTGTTCCCTCGGAGCTCTTGCTGATCTCCGCCTCCCAGCTGTTTTTGCTTCCTTGGAAGCAAAAGAAACCGCCGCTTCTATCTCCGTGTTTACAGCATTTTGGTGAGTAATTTTTAAACGGACGGAGCAGTTTAAAGGATTTTTTGTTATATTTTAGGGTGTTTATTTTTTTTATCTTTTGATTTTTACTATTTTTCCTCCTTTTCTTTGTTATACTAGTGAAAGGACTTAAGATGGCGTTTTAAAGTGTCTTTTGTTTTACTTTCCCTTTTTAAGGATTGTTTTTTGCTTTTGCTTTTGCTTTTGGCTTAGAATTTTTTTTTTTTTTGAATTGTTTGCTCTTTTATTACTTATTCTTGGGATTTATTCTGGACTTTTAATGATTATAGTTTGTCTCTTTTTAAAAAATCTTTTTTTCTTTTTTTCCTCCTCCCTTTTTGGCTGGAGGGGAAAGGGAAGTGACAATTGTGCTTTTTAAAATGGCTTCAAAGAGGCAGCAGCCTTCCTCATACCCAAGGTTATTTCTTCTCCTATAACTTCCACTGCACAGCTACAACAACAATCTAAACATGCACCACCGGCTCAGCCACCACCCTCCCCTCCTTTACCTGGACTTTCAGTGCAAGAGGTTAGAGTTATAATGGGAGAGATTGTAGTTCAAATGAGAGAGGAAATGACTCAATTTGTTTCACAGATTAAATCAGAAATTAAATCTGATCTCAAAGAAGAGATAACGGGGATAAATTCTAAATTGCAAGAAAATAATAATGAATTACGACAAGATATACTGGCAGCTGTTTCAGGTTTGGCTACTGTGGTGGTTAAGCTCGATGCAAGGCTTGAGGAAGTGGAAGACAAAGTTGACTCTTTAGATGACAAAATTCAAGACGTGGAAAGGAAGGTGGATTCCTCACAAGAAGATATTTTGATGTTTCAGTACAGACAGATGGAGTATGCTCTGAGGATTAGAGGCCTCAAGGAAGATATGAATCAAGATTTGATGGAGGTGGTTCTTAGTGATCTGGCGTTGGCTTTGGATATGGATAAAGGAGAATTACAGAGAGAAGTAGAAAAAATTTATAGACTCAACTCCTGGATTGCTAAGCAGAAGAATTTGCCCAGAGATGTGGTGATTTACTTTACAAAGAAGTCCATGCGGAATGAGATTATACAAGCTTTTTACAACAAAAGATTTCAGATTGCCGCCCAAGATGTCATCATTCTAAAGGAAATCCCATCTAAAATCTTAAGAAGTAGGAAAGATTTTGCTTTTTTAACTAATGAGCTTAAAGCTAGATCGATGCCATTCAGATGGGAAATTCCGATGGGTATCGTTTTGAGCCATGCTGGGACACGTTACAGATTGAACACAGTTGACAAAGCTAGAGATTTCTATACTTCGGTCCTGAGGGCAGGCTCAACTTCATCTGGTCGGAAATCTTTGAGTGCTAAGGAACCTGAGCAGCAATCTGAGGCACTAGATTTGGTTTCCGCAGGGATGATAGAAGTGGCAAAGCAACGCCAAAACGGAGGCTAAAGAGCAGAGGATGACTCGTGCAGCTTATAAGCGTAAAGAGAAAGAGCAACGTAAAAAAGAGCCCAAAGAGAATTCTCCTGGAAGTCCATCACCGCCGGTGGGAGGAGCAAGACCCAAGAGTTATGCAACACATGCAGCTCTGTCAGAGTGTGATGGTGTCTTCTCCAGGCTGCGTGCCAAGGGAGATGGCAAAGTTTTTGACCTGGAATGTTAATGGATTGAATTCTCCTCAGAAACGGAAAAAAATCTTTTATTATTTGAAGCAACATACCAATGATGTTATTTGTTTACAGGAAACTCATATTCTACTTAAAGATCAGAAATATTTAGTTAATGCTCGTTTGTGATCTCATTTTATATCTCCTGCACCTGGGAAGAAAGGGGGAGTTGTTATATATGTCAAACAAAACCTGCCAGCTTGTCTGGTAGAATCAGATCCCCAGGGGAGATATGTGATGATTGAACTTGGTATTTATGGTAAGAAAGTACTTATAGTTGGACTTTATGCTCCAAATCAACAACAGGAACAATTTTATAAACAGTTACACAAAAAAATAACTTTGCTTGACTATAGATCAGTGGTACTAATGGGTGATTGGAATGGTGTCTTAGACACACAAAGGGATAAGAAAGGTTCCTCTCCTTTTCTTAAACAAGCAAGGCTACCTAAAGCCTTTTTTGATATGAAAGAATACTGGGAATTAAGGGACTATTGGCGGGAACGTAATCAAGAGGAGAGAGACTTTACTTTTTTTTCTGACAGACACCAATCTTTTTCAAGAATTGACTTTTTCTTGATTACCACGGATTTGTATACTAAAGTAAAGAATGTAAAGATTTTTCCTAGATCACTGACGGATCATAGTCCAGTTTGGATGGAGTTGATTCAAGAGAAAGAGGAAAGAAGATCCTGGAGAGTTAATGAAAATTTGTTTAGACAAGAGAAGAATGTTCAAAAACTAAAGGAGTGTTTAAAGGACGATTTTGCTTTGAATATGTACAAGGGGACTTCAATGTCAATGGTATGGGATGCAGGTAAAGCATTTATGCGCGGTGTTTTGATAAAAATGAATAATTTTTATAAGCGAAATCAGATTCAGAAACGTAGAGAACTTGAAGATGAAATTAAACTAAAAGAACAGGGCTTTGATTTTAAATCCTTCTGATGAAAGTACTAAAGAATCTGTAAAGTTATTAAGGTCACAATTTAATATGTTGATAGCAGATCAAGCTGCAACAAATTTATTATTTATGAAACAAAATACATTTTGTAATGCTAATAAGCCGGGGAGATGGTTGGCTTATCAATTAAGAAAGAAACAGAGACAGAGAATAATAGAGAAAATAAATTATAAGGGTAAACTAGTTTCTCAGAAGGAATTAATTAAAAAATTTTTTTGGATTATTATCAAAACCTATACAAATCTACTAATGTACAACTGTTAGATATAAATAAATATTTAGCTGAGGCAAGTTTTCCTAAACTGACTGAGGATCAGAAATATGAAATTAATGGTTTAATCACTAAGGAGGAAATCGCCTCAGCAATTCAACAATTGAAATTAGGGAAAGCACCGGGTACGGATGGGTTAACAGCTGTTTATTATAAAGCCTTAATGGAGGAGATGATTCAACCATTAAATGATCTTTTTAATGGTATCCTACAGGGTTTAGAGATTCCTCCTTCATGGCGTAGTGCTTTTATATCATTGATTCCAAAGGAGGAGCAAGATCTTACTTTACCAAAAAACTATAGGCCTATATCTCTTTTAAACGTGGATTATAAGATATTTGTAAAAATTTTGGTAAATAGGCTTATGAGGGTGGTGCATCATCTTGTGCATAAAGATCAATCAGGGTTTATAACAGGAAGGTATATGAAAAACAATGTTAGACAAATTATTAATTTACTAGAATACTTAGATAAGAACAACCAAGTTTCTGCAGGGCTCATATTTTTAGATGCTGAAAAAGCATTTGACCAACTGAATTGGCATTTTATGCTAAGAGTAATGGAAGAAATGAATTTTGGTGAAAACATATTACAAGCCCTTAAGGTAATATATCAAAAACAAACAGCACAACTTATTGTTAATGGAGGTTTGTCGGAGGTTTTCACAATAGAGAAAGGTACTAGACAGGGGTGTCCTTTATCGCCATTGTTGTTTGTTTTAACATTGGAAATATTATTGATTAAAATTCGAGAGTCTCAGGAAATTAAAGGAATATATGTTAATAAAAAAGAATATAAGTTGAGAGCTTTTGCGGATGACTTGGTTGTTACTTTGTCGCAACCTGACTATTCTGTAGTAAACTTATTACAGTTGATTCACCATTATGGTTTGGTCTCGGGTTTTAAGATTAATGTAAATAAGACTAAAATTTTACCTAAAAATATGTCGAGTCAGGAGAAGCAGATTTTGGTTAACTCGACGGGTTTTGAGATTGTTAATAAGGTAAAATATTTGGGGGTGATGCTGTCTGTTTCTAATGCAAAATTATTTAAAAACAATTATGAAAGGTTGTGGGTCGGGGTACAGAAAGACTTGAAGAACTGGGAAAAGCTGCAATTATCCCTCATGGGAAGAATTGCAGTGATAAAAATGAATATTTTACCCAAGTTTCTTTTTTTGTTTCAAATGTTACCAATTTTGAAAAATGAGATTAATTTAAATGAGTGGCAGAAGGGTCTCAATAAATTTATTTGGGCAGGGAAAAAACCAAGGGTTAAGTTCAAAATTATGCAAGACTTCCGTGAGAGGGGTGGACTCAAGGTACCAAATTTGAAATTATATTATGATGCGGTGGTTTTAACATTAATTAGTGACTGGGTAAATTTGACAAATTCTGAGATACTTTATTTAGAGGGATGGGATTTACTTTATGGGTGGCATGCCTATTTAATATTTAATAAAAAAATAGATTGGGCTTTTAAATCTCATATTTTAAGAATTTCTTTACTTAGGATTTGGAGAAAATATTATAAAAGTGATTTTAAAGTACCATTATGGGCTATACCTTGGCATGCGATAGAAGGAATAAAAAGAGGGGTTAAAATGGATATGGTGTCTTATAGACAGTTACTTAAATGGGACGGACAAAACTGGCAATTAAAATCACGGGAAGAATTAGCACAAGAAAATTTTATTTATTCTTGGTTCCAATATAGGCAACTACTAGATAGATGGAAGATGGATTGCAAGGTGGGTTTTCTTAGAGAAGATGAAAATCTTATTAAGCAACTGAAGGATCAAAGACAAACCCACATTAAGAGAATTTATGGGGTTTTAGTTGAATTGGACTCAGAAACGGAACTAATTAAAGATTGTATGATTAGATGGGCGCAGAACTTTGGTGAGCCAGTTTCATTGGACACCTGGGAAACTATTTGGGTGAGAAATGTCAAATTTACTCAAGCACAGAATTTAAGGGAGAATTTTTATAAAATGTTTTATAGATGGCACCTTGATCCACAAAAAATGTCTTATATGTACCCTGACGTGCAACCTAAATGCTGGAGATGTGGTTACAAGGAGGCTTCTTATTATCATATTTGGTGGTCATGCAGAGAGATAAAAGCATTTTGGATCAAAATATGGTGGAATATCCAGAGAATTTTTAGAAGGAGGGTAAAATTTACTCCGCAATTATTTTTGTTAGGTATTGTTACAGATTGTGATACAAAGGAGGTTGTATTGATGTTAAACTTGATCACAGCCGCGAGGCTGTTAGTTGGACAATATTGGAAGAAGGAATCTTTGCCTACATTGCAGGAATGGTTTTTTAAAGTAGCTTATCTGGCAGAAATGGCAAAGATTTCGGCTTTCTTAAAGCAACAAACGCAAGAGAAGTTTTTTGCTATCTGGGACAAATGGATAAAATTTATACAATTTAGATTGGGTATACAAAAATATTATATAGCCTTTTCATAAGTTTTATTTTTATATATATTATAGATATCTTTTTTATATATATAAATATAGAGTTTTTAATTTAATTTTTATTTTTTTTTTATTATTATTTCTTAAGCCTATATTCTGCTCTGGGAAGCTCAGGGGGGGGGAAGGGAGGGTTTTTGGGAGGGGTGTGGGGTGGGACTTTTTTTTTATATGTATTGTTTAATTTTTTTTTCTCTTTTGTATATGTTGTTTTTTGTTCTGTATTGTTTTTGTTTTTTTTGTAAAATTTATAAAACTTTTAATAAAAAAAAAAAAAAAAAAAAAAAAATGGGTAAGATGGTAAAGAAAAGGAAGTCTGCCTTTTTTTTATATTTCTTCTAAAGCATTTTTTTAATTAAAATTTGCAAGAATGGGTGCGGAAGAAGTCAATCGATTCTAACAGCTTCTATATATTATTAATTTTAGGGAATGGTTTAAAAGAAAAAAATCCCTGTGTTTGTGCATGCTGTTACAGAAACAGAAGCGCATGAAATGTTATAAATAATGTAATTTGTAAGCATATGGTAACCTTTCACTTATTATTTTTTATTTAAGGCAAAAAAAAGCAGAGAGAGAGGAAAGGGACACAGGATTTGGATGGGGTGAGGACAGAAATCCTAAAGTGTCTGTTAGGTATCTGGGGTACCTATATGGTTTGTGACCAGGGTACCTTGGGAATCACCTTTTTGCAAAGGTCTCTACCCATCCAACTTGATCTAACAGATTGGGCATGTTGCAGATCCCATCAGCTAAAGAGTATTGGCTGGTGAGGATGAGAGGACAGGCTTTTGGCAGTGGCCTCTGCTCTATGGTACACCCTCCCTAATAGGCCAATCCTATTAGCCGTTTATATTCGCCTGGGTTGCCGAATGTGCTAACGGCCCCATTTCCTGGTTGTACACCTAACTGGTCAAGTATCTCAGTTATTGTGTATATTTAATCTGGATGTTTTTAGTGTTTTTACTGTTTTAAAATGCTTCTGGTTTTTTAACTGTAATCTGTTTTTTGATTGTAAGCTGCCCAAAGGCATTGATTGAGATGGATGGCTAAAGAAATTGAATGAATGAATAAATAAATAAATATTTGAAGTGTTGGGTCCCTACATAAATAGGCCTTTATGAGTTGCCTTTATAAGTGTGTGTGTGTGTGTGTGTGTGTGTGTGTGTTTGTGTTTGTGGGGGGGGGGGAATTGAAGGAGACAAGAGAGATTTTAAAAGTGTATTTTCAGCATATGTTTTCTTTCTCCTAAAATTAACTCTCAGGGTTCTATATACTGACCTCTTAAAAGCAGTAAATGGTTTCTTAAGATGTTAGGTCAAATATTCATTGAATTCTCTTCCACAGTTAAAGGGAAGTCTGCTTTTGTCAGAAAGAAAGATTCCATTTACACAGAATGTTAAGGAAATCCCACAATGTCAACCGGATGAAACTCAAGGGGATTTTTCCCATCTTCCCAACAAGATAGAAAGGAATCTGTGTGACTGCTTCTAAAGTGTTAACAAGAATGGTTGCCTTCTTGTTGTAAAACTCACCCTACATAAGAGAAGGATGCATTACGTCTCAGAGTCTATGAAAGATGTCGCAGACCCTTCATTGAGGAAGTTTACACTGCTCTCACAGCTGATCCCTTGTCCCCCCTAGACAGATTTCCTGCCACTCAGGACAGGAATAAAACAGCGTGCTCTGAACCGTCATGCTGCCTTGCAAAGCAGTCCTCACCAGAAAGATAGGAGAGACCCGCAGAGAGAGGAGTGTTTTGAGCTGCACATGCCTCCTGAGCTGTCTTAGCAGCACTTCTGAAGACGAGAACAGTGGACTGCTGGTGTATCTATCTATCTATCTATCTATATCTCTGCATTAAAAAAATGAAAATACAATACCTGAAACAGATCAAGCAGCAGCTGAGAAAAAGCTGCCTGTGACAGTTTGCTCTCAGCCAGGCTCAGGACACAGAAAGAAACTCCTTCGTCTGTCTCTGCACATGTCACCGGGGTGCTGATTGACTGTTCAAAGAGATTCTCAGGATCCATCTGAATCTTTGACAAAGTTCAGCTGGCTGATTTTTTTTTTTTTTACCAAGGAGAAGATGAAACTGCCTTTTTGTTTTCTCTTGAGCTGCAATCTTGTTCTAATAGCAGGCTATAATTCCTTTCGGAGAAGCCTCGAGACTCTAGGCAAGAAGCAATACCAAGTCCAGCACGGATTGTGCAGCTATACTTTCCTTCTGCCTGAGATGGACAATTGCCGGTCTTCTTCCACTACCCCGTATGTCTCTAATGCTGTGCAAAGAGATGCCCCATTAGAGTATGATGATTCCATACAGAGGCTTCAGCTGCTGGAAAATATGCTGGAAAACAACACCCAGTGGCTAATGAAGGTAACCAAGAGTATCTTTTCTGCTCTGTATAGAAGCTCATGCTGAATAGCACTAATGAGCTCTTCTTTTTTATAGTTGAATAGGTTATATTTCAGGGCAAAGTATTTGGATATTCTTAGTAAACAACTTTGCCCAAAGTTAATAAAATTGCATGTTGTCACAGCAGAGTGACAGAAAGAAAGCAAAGGGAGGAAGCTTATTTCCTGCGCAGAATCATTCATCAAATAATATATTTTAAAATGTTATATGTTGCTTTTTGAAGACAGCTCTGATATGAGCCATCTATGAATGGGGTGGTTGTGTGTGTGTGCGTGTCTGCTCATATTTTCAGAAAACTGTGCTGCATGTGTGGGTATCTGCATACCTCCATGCTCCTGAGTTATATCTGGCATCACATTTTCAGATATTCATTCCATCAGAATTTAGTCCCAGTTTAAAATTAGATTTGGATTATATGCAGGTTACACAGATGGAAAACCTATTAAAAGCTGTCTCAGGCAAAAATCAGCAAGCAACTCACACTCTGCAAACTACCTGTCCACCAGGAATGAAAACCAACTGGGTATATATGGCTAAAAAGCAAGACATGTAACTTCCCTAGATGAGATTCAAAATATTTGGGTCATAATCCCAAAAACATGAATATCATTAACCATGTTGTGGAATAACAGATCTATGAACTAAAGAATCTGACAGTAAAGTTTTAATTATTGTCTATGATTTACAAGTAACTTAAGTCTAGAGCAAAAGAAGGTCCATTTTCAAGGGATAATACTTACTGAACATTGGATTATATTCTTCTTGGTAAAATAACATTGCATAGTGAGAAATTATGTTTTCTCAAGACTATATTTTTATGCCAGTAACTCATCTGGTTGAATGCAGGGAAATGTGAAGTATGCATAGTAAAATAAATGTCAGAACAAGGTTCCTGCACAAAAGAAACCTAATAATTACATGACCAATACAGAAAATCTCTTTGTTTTACAGTGAGCTTTACTTCCAGATAGGCACTGATGTCAACCTAAATAAAAATGTGTGGTCACATGGTATCCCATGTGCTCTAATTTTAAAAAATGTCAGATTTACTCAAAACTAGATCCCAGTTAGGTAAGCGACACTCATTCCACGGGAAGTTTAATAAGAATTCTAGCTTTTGCTATTTTACTACAGTATGTTTCTTTGTATGTTATGTAGGATTCTGTAGCTACATCACACAATACTGTAAAAGCATTGCACATCATTTAATTTATTGTCTAAAGGTGTCTGTTTGAACTGTTCTTGCACTGTGAATGGCAATTGATAGCTGCTATAGTCAGTATGCATAAGGAACAGGATTCTTCATGTCTTGTCAAATTAGCTGACTACTGTGTGATTTGAAAATATAACTGAAAGGTAACATTGATATTCAATGTTGCGTAATAATTAAGCATTGAAGTGCTGTGGACTGTTTATCTAATAAAGTCATTCTATATATATTTACTCAGAAGAAATCCCAGTGAAATGAATGAGATATATTCCTAAGCAACTATGTATTTTGATTGTACCATAACCTGTAGGCATTCAGTGGAAATGGCAGAGATCAGCACTGTTTGTTTAAGAAAGCAGACTAATTTACATTATTTTTTATGCTTCATTTTTAAATGCTAATGTTAATTTCAAAAAGAAAATGTGGACTAACAACATAAATCCTAAAAAAAAAAAAAAAAAAAAAAACCAAACCCAAGGAAATTCTGGATTACATTCAACATTCTCACAGTGCATTTGTTAGTTGAAAAAAAATATTGGATTAAAACTATTTGGATTTAGCTTCCATTATCTTTACTTTTTGCTTGTAAATCTCTCTATAATTATTTATGGTCAGTAAACTTAGCAAAGCCATAAGAACTACAGTCCTACATTTGGAGAGCCACCTTTCCATTTTTGACATTTGGTTCTCACATTTCTTTTAGCTTATAATTTGTTTAACTTAGCCTTTTGCAACCTTCTGATCTCTAGTACATATAATTAAAATCAACACTTCTATGCTGGGAAAATCTGATTAATGTAGATTTGTTCCTGCTTTTATAAATATTAGTTTTGTATTGGGAGAATAGACATTGTTTACTACTGTCGACATTTAATTGTTTCTAGCATCAATTATCTATAATATTTTTTCTCATAATGTTGCCTGCATCATCAAGCAGTATTGCATTTCCCATCTTGAATCAATCATCAAAAGGAAGTGTTGTGTTTCTGAATGGACAGTGAACTGTCTGAATGGAAGAGACTGAATTCACTGTGCTTGCATTACAATAGAAATCTGGACAATGTCAAAGTTACATCCTGGATACTAACAGAAAATTAACATTTCACAAGTTCCTGGAAAACTACAATTGGGCACTCTTGTTCTTACAGTTGAAATACTATTATTAGTATAAATGTGTAATGCATAACCTCTTTTAACCTCTTGCAAAAAATACAAATATTTCTGATATCTTATTAAAACTAAAAACCAACTCACAACAATGTATTTCAACAAATTATACAAATCACATTTTGGGAGAAAGATAAAAAAATAAAATATATGGGGCTTCTAATCCTCTGTACCATATTGTTTCTTTTTAAACTCAAATCCTGGAATTTCTGTATTAGCTTCACCAATTTTGCCAATTTTTAATTTTAATTAACTGTTTAGACTTAACTGTATCTAGGTTAAAATTTAATTTTAAAATTAAATGATAAACAGTATTATTTCTTTCCCAATCCTAACCCCAATTAAACCATCAGTTTTATTTAAAGAGGTGGGGTGGTCACCCAAAATTCATTTTTCATTTTAGGGGCCATGGTATTGCAAAGTTTGAGAACTTCTGGTGTAGACTAAATAATTACAACTGATTAATGAATTTCTAAAAGAATTAACCAGATAATATAATTCTATTTCTGAACTCAGTTGCAAGCTATATTAGGTACTAGAAATAGAAGAGTAGGAATATTTATATTTAATAAATATTCTATCAGACTACAAACAGGTACCAGATCCAATTTTGCAGTAATAGATAGCTCCAATGATTTTGCAGCAAAGAGTTAGTTCCATGATAGGATTTTGGGGTTGTCTTCAAAATTTGTTATATAAACCATGCTTATGCCCAGGCATGAGACTATTTTTCTCTCTTTCTTTTCTTTTCTTTTCTTTTCTTTCATCTATCTATCTATCTATCTATCTATCTATCTGTCTGTCTGTCTGTCTGTCTGTTGTATTGTTATAATACTTGCTGATGATGCAGAAGCAATGAACCTGCATAAGAACCATCTTATATTTTATTCTTCTACAGTTACAGGGAGGCAGAATAACATTTAAAGATCTCTCACATAGATTAAACCTACAGATTCTGCACTGTATCTATCCTGACTGAACTGGCTAGCATTTTATTTATTAAATAAATGGTTTAATTGATTAACTGCATATTAGTCAGATATTTAACCCATCCATTCGACTGAAATAAAGTATATGGACACTTTTCATACTGCTTATCTCCACTGCTGATTTCACACATACTAACTTGCCTTATCTCTGATGTCTATATAATCAGTGAACCAGCCACCTGATCATGGAGAGTTCTGAATCACCCACAGGTTTTCACACAGGTACTTCAAATACCTAGTTTTCTACACTGCAAATGTCTATACTGAATGTATGGATATTAGTAGATAGGACTAGCAGCAGGTATGATATCGGGGATTCAGTTTAGCTAGCATTTAAGCATAGATTCAGCTCAGAGCATTAATACTGCTAGTGAATTAACAGAACTCTGCTGATTTGTAGTAGATTCCAGAAGTTTTAAAGTTTATCTCCATAATAAACACAATTGACCTGGCAGTAATCCTAGCAACTTGTGAACTGCACCAGTTTTTATTTATGATTATTCTGCCAATTACACTGAAGTATTTTCAAGAATGTTCTAAAGATCTTTCTCACAGAAAAACAACACCTAAGGAAACGTAAGCGAGAGAGACTGTAAGATCCGCTTTAACTTTCACTCATAGCTTGCATGAGGAATAATAGGCGTATGATGTTTATTTGATTATCAAGATCAGCATTCTGGGAGATCAACACATACATCAGAAAACAGGCTGAACAACTGCTAGCTTGTTGCCTCAGTCATTTTGTTGGAAGGCAACTGTATGGTGCCGGACATGCAATATTCTTGCTAGGGTTAATTGGCGATATTGTCTAGACGTTTGTCAATAGTTTCATAGTGTATGTTTTCGTTTCTTGTGGGCTCCTGAATCCTAAAAACTTGTACTGATTTGGAAGTGTTTTCAGTTAAATGGCAGTTGGATTTACTGCAAAGTGGCCTTCAGGTCACTAGACAATGAACCTGCCAGGACAGAAGGTAGGGCCAAAGCAGAATTTCCTTCCTGTCCTTTAGGTAACCTCCCCTTCAGCTGCAAGATGTGTGTGTTATGTTCACTGTTACTGCATAGGCAATACATAATACAACTAAAACAACTTATCCAACCTATTGGGACATATCTAAATGAATACCACACTATCTCCTAAGAAAATGGAACATCTGGTGTTCTGTATTTGGTGCATTTCCTTCCAATATCCTTGGAAGTTCTATTCGGTCATCTGATACAACTTTGACATGGTTGGGTATTTAGAGATGAGAATTAAATTGAATTATGTTGGCTGCTATCTAGAAGGTAGATGGGGTTTGTTGACAAATGTGCAGGTGTCTGCCTTGCTGACTTCATTCCAAAACCAGGGGTCAATAGTAGGTGACAAAGATGAATTAAGCCCTCACCTACTGATTCCTTCATATCATTTTGACTGATGTCAGAACTGGAGGAAAGGTGATGATGGAGCTTCCATTGATATGTTTTCCTACATTTGCCTGTGCTGTGTGTCGACAAACAAGTTAATCACTGGTGTTCTTCACTTCTCTGCAATCTGCAGGCATATATTTGGATATAGTTTCCACTGTCCCCCAAACAAATTCTGTTGGCTTACTAGTTGACTATGACACTAGTGGATCCCTTTGTGTATTCTGCAACTATTGTTGGGAGATTTCTGCAGAGTTTCAAGCCAAGTTGCTTGCCACAATACAGTAACTTCTTGGCTCTCAAGCAGTCCAGATGCAGCATACTATTCTGAGCACCAACCAGTTGATGGGAAAAGGTGATTTGACCAACAGCTCTGAATAATCCCTTAGGCGAGCTGCTCAGTTCAACAGCCTGGAACTGATCATGACCTGATTGGTCTCTGACTGAAACAAATTAACTGGACTAAGCCACCAATGGGAAGACTGGAGATATGCTCTGGTGGCAATTTGAATCTAGGAATTGCCAGCTTTGGGAATAAATCTATGAAACTATCATAATATCCTACAAGTATGCTAGCTTTATAACACAAATAACCTGAAGGTCATTTTTATTACCTTCTGAATTTTTTGTGCATATTCTGCCAAAAAACCCCAGTTTTTTCTTTTGTTAGGCCATGTCTATGAAGTATTCAGTATAAAGCTGTGATTTTCCAGGCAACTTTGGTCTGGGCGCTGGATTTGGTAGATCATCGAGGCATCCATAGATGTGCATATCATGAGTCCTCTCATTATTTATGAATGTAGCCTTCACTTTGGTAAACACTCTAGAGCAGTGGTTCTCAACCTGTGGGTCGGGACCCCATTTGGGGTCGAATGACCATTTCACGGGGGTCGCCAAACAACGCAGTCCGCTGTTTTTTTCCCCTTTTCCTTAGCTGTGCTACTCCCTTTTATTCTATTGGCTTTTGAAAGCCAATAGAATAAACTCTCTTGAATAGAGTCTAATTCTATTGGCTTTCAAAAGCCAATAGGAATTGTCCAGGCTGTCTCTGCCCTGCTGAGCCCGCCAAAAGTCCCATTCTGCAAACGGTGCTGCACCAGTTGAGTAGTCCTCGACTTACGACCGGTGGAGTAGTCCTCGACTTATGACTGGTTGGGGGGTCGCAGCATTAAAAAGGTTAAGAACCACTGCTCTAGAGATTAAGACCAGAACAATGTGAAGAGGTCTGAACTGAAATTGATTGCTATTATTGAAGAAAAATATAGAAATATGGAGATATGTTTCTACCATGGTCTACCAGTGCCACAAAATTGATCTACTGTTGTTTTTAGTTTCGTTCTGAAAATTCTCTGATGAGATGCTGGATATTCAGAATTGCTTTCTAGTTCCAGCTTTGTGGGAATGATTAAAAAATGGGGAATACTCCTGAGAAAAGTTGTCCAGTAAATACACTGTCTATGATTAATGAATGATTGCTTAATTCTTTGATGTTTAATTCTTAGAGAATGGTGAGGGGAAAAAAAACTCTGTCCTCTGCTTTGTTTTGGAAATTCCAGACATATGCAAACCTCAATTACCTGTCTGTCTGAGGAACGTGCTTCCCAGTTATGACAAAATTTCTGCAAGTGGCCGTCTGCTTGAATGGTTGTTAATGCCATGCCAATCAGCATCTTTTCCCCCCTCTACTTAATTTCGGAGTGGTAGTCTTGAGAGCTGGTTTGAACCAGTGATATCTACAGCATCTGATCCCTAAACAAAAAGGGGAGGGTATTCTATTTCAGCTCCAAAGGGAGAACAAGGGCTACTTCATGGTCCTGAGCTCATCTTTCTTATATGCCATAAGCAAGACTTTCTTTTTGTTGTTCTCTATTAGCACTGGTCTCACTCAGTAGTTAGCCCCCCTCCCAGAAGGGTTTAGAGAGAAACTTAGCTTTGGACTTGTGGTCTACTTGTTGTTGTTTCTGGTACAATTCCTGACAGACTGCCATGCCAGATGCCATATATAATTGGACCGTATATAAAAATTGCTAGATTGATGGCAGACCTTACCTCTCCCTCCCTTCCATCTTGTGCTCTGCTCTCCACCCATCCAATCTTTTGGGTTATCGTATTGATGCATTATTCTTGCCGTATTCTTTTGTCATTGTGTATTTTATTGTTCTATTATTTTACTTTCATTTTTCTTCCTTTTTATTAGTGTAAGCTGCCTAGCGTAGCCCCATGGTGAGATAGGTGGCGAATAAATTTAACAAGCAAATAGATAAATGATATACATGAACAAGACAGCCATAAGCTGACTCACTAGCGTTGTGCCTGGCCTTTTTTGACTGGAAGGTCAAGGTACTGTATCTGTATCCTTGAAACTTTTTCTATAACTGAAACACTTGTTGCTGCCCTGATTACTAGAGATACGGATGAGTATCTTTGTTAGCTCTTGGCTATCGTCCCACTCTGGTCTGTGAAGAATGATTCTTTTCTTTTGGCATTATATTCATGGAGGATGGTGCTACAAAATCTTCTGTTCATTTGTCCTTCAAGTGGGGGAGTCATTTGGCATTGCCTCCGTTTCCTTATTGTATGCAGCTGGCATAAACATAGCCCTTTTTTTTAAAAAAGGAGCTTCTTATTACCTTTGGAATATGGAATTTACAGGATGCTGCTGCATTTCTTTACAAGGCAGAGGCAAGAGTGAAAGGGTTTTCTCCTGAGAGCAGCAAATGTTTGTCTTGGCCATTCCTTCCCATCAGTAGAAGAGTTAAACAAATACTATCTTATTGGCCCCATTGATTCAGTGCCATATTATTTTACTGGATAGATGGTAGAAATAAACTCTCTTCATACTTATCAGTGAGTACTCTTAAGTCAGGAGAGTTATGTGACTTTGGCATACAGAAGACTCTACTCCTAGAACTAGTGACAGAAGAAATCAAACCTTAGCATCCTTATTACATACAGTGTCAGAATTTTTTTTTTTTTGCCAAGGACAGGTAGTAGGCAAGTATTAAGTCACTAGTTGAGAAGAATTCAGCATAGAGGTAGAAGACATGCCTCATCCACACTTTGTTGCATTTTAAATCTCAGATTTCCTTCTAAAGGATCTAGGAGGTAAGAACTTGGAAAGCCACTGCAAGTCAAAGCAGGCATTACTGTGCCTAATGAATCATTGGTCTGCTTCACCCAGTACGTTCATCTGTGTTCAGAATGGCATACTTTTTTCTACAAAATTAGAATATTTAAATGTTGCTTTTCCCTTTCAAAATATGAATAAATAACCAGGAACTATGTGTTTCTCTTCCAATAAATCACACAATGATTTTATCAGAATTCCAGAGGGATAGCTGTGTTTGCCTGTTGCAGCAAAAAGGCCAATCATGTGGCACTCTAAAACCATATGTGCTATGCCAGCAGCTCCATGGATTCTACCTTCTTGCTTAGAAAAGCAGAACACCTTTTAGAGACTGAGGAAATTCTAGCTTTATCCAAAGGACTTTAGGTACTGGCTGTGAAACCACAGGTAACTATACATTTGCTATAAATGTATATAAAATAAAGCTATTTTAGCTTTGGTGATTTAACTAATATATGTTATAATTATTTTACTATCTGTAAAATTGCTCAGAACCCATTAGGACTGGAGTGGTGAATGAATGAATGAATCTCCCTCTCACTGATATTAGAGAACAATAGTAATCAGTAGAGTCAGAAGTAAATGAAACAGTACTATTAATAAACATTTTTGTTATGCCTTGCAGTAGGATTTGTTAAATTTAATTTAATGGAATAGATAGAAATGTTAAATAAAGGATGTGTACAGTATGTGTTTTTTAAAGAAAAGGTATAGACAGGATATTTATTTTTTATTTAAAACACTGACCCATTACCAAAAGTTATTTTGGAATATGCTTATTTTTTATTCTGTGGTTTGTAAATTGATGTAAATCAAGCAAAGGAAAAAGAATATTGGGCTTTTCAAATCCTTTAATATTTTAGTTAATATGTATCATACTTATGATAAAGTTATTACGGCTGTTATTGTAATGCTTAACAGAAACTGTAGACCTTTTTGTGTGGAGCTCTATGCTGAAACTGAAAGCAACCCAGTCTGATTTATTTTACTCAAACATATCATCACCTGATGAAATTACAAAGAGAAGAGATGCAGGAAGCAATGGGAATGAGATATTAGCCAAGAGTGGATTGGAATTGGTATCTGAATGAAGCAACCATGGAGTTTAAACAGAGGTGGGTGTAGGGAGGCTCCCATTTGATTCTTTTCTCACTACTATTCTATGGTAAAATTTTGTTCCCATGATATTAGTATGTCTTGCCTTGATAGCAATATGTTTTCCTCTTTGGCTAATAAAATATAACATCAAAAGAATCTTTTTAAGATGTTGATTAGCCAATACAAAGCCAATGACAAATATTTAGCACTCTTAAGAGTGGGATGATCAGATATATTTACCTACACAGCATTTCATATTAATGAAACATGATATGCGAACCCTGCTATTTGCTGTATTGTGTAAGCAGCTTATAACTAAAGGTTGCATGATAGACATGAATGAAGATATATTTAGTTTTCAATCTTAATTCTTTGGGCAGTAAATATAGTCCCAACTAACCAAACAGAAGGCCAGATATACTTAGTAGAAGCAAGTTGCTCCAAATTTCTCTAACATAAAAGCCTCTTTCATATTTGAAAAGAGATGTCTGTCCTTAGCAGAAACCACTGTAGCTAGAGATATTTCTCATTAGCTCATGTAGAACCTTGTCATGCCATTCCGAATAGTTTTGAGCAGTTCGAAACAGGAGCTTAGCAGCTTCTAAAGTGTTTTCATGGGCTGCAAGCTGGGATATTCTTTCAAAATACATGGTTTCTGAAATCAATTTCCTTCAAAGTACTATTTTATTTTTGTTGGCTATGGCAATTAGCAGATGGGTACTCTTTGGAAATTATAACACAAGCAATGAGCTTGCAAAATCAAAAATACTGGTTTTAATTGCTAAATTATAACACAAGCAATGAGCTTGCAAAATCAAAAATACTGGTTTTAATTGCTATGTAGAAATGAAGAAACAATTCAATTGCTTTCAACACTAGAATGTGAGGCTTGCCAGTTGACACCTGAAGGATATAAATGTTTTCGGAAGGCAAGGCATAACCCCAAATACGTAGATATATGAGGGCTTGTGTTTCCAATTAGACATTAGAGCTTGTATACAAAGCTTCTATGCATGAGCTTCTCTGGGGACACATGATTGTAAGAATTTTGGTCAGTTTCTACTGAGCTGCAACCACCTGTGTTCCCACAAAGCTACTCCAAAAGATCAATGTATCCCACAGATTATATATTGGAATATTATAATGTTGTAAATAATATAATATTCTTCAACAATCCAAGCGAACAAACTGCCAATTCAAAAATGCAATCCAAATCATTATGCCTAGCTATATTCAAAAGGAATCTAGAGGATTAATATTGAATTACCATAACATAATTTTCATGCTAGAATGATGTAAATTTATTGCAGATTTTTAAAATGCTTGAATTATGGGATTGAGATTCTTTTTTTTTTGCAGTTCTTATTTGAATTGAATTCTCTTTTCTTGGCTTTTTCTTTTTATATTCAACCAAAAACAAAATGCTGAGACAAAAGAGAGAAACTTCCATTAAATTAAAAGACAAAAAATTAAAGGAGATCTATACAAGTCATGATTCTCTGTGAAGACAGGGACCAGGTGTTACAAACACTGTCTGTCTCATAAGCTGCATCAGTCTACTTAGTAATATGCTAATGTCTTATGATTAAACAAACTAGAAACAGTCTTTGATTTGTTTCCTCTCAAACATAAGTAAATGAGGTCAGAAGATGTGGACTAACAGGCAGACTAAGCTCTGATTGAATATAAAATAAAAGCCAATGGGATAATAAATATAATAAATAACACATTATTCTTTATTCTGAAATCTTACGCCAGCAAGACCACTTGGTAGTGTTAATGAAGAGAAAGCAAAAAGTATAATGGAAAGTAGGTAAGCAAGAGAAAAAGACCAGAAAAGAGGCAAGAGAAAACTGAAATAAGTGAAAACACGGGAAAACAAGGGACAGTGCAGGGTAACCTGTAGGATAGAGAAGAAGAAAAGGATGTCATGGGAGTCAGCAAGAAAGGAGTAACAGAGAGGGTGGGGACAGTTGAGGAAGGAAAAAATGATCAACTGGACTCCCTCCATTGTGTACAGGGGCCATTTCCAGCACTTTATCTGTGGACCACTGGAAGAGACCACTGAAGCGAGAGAGTGCAGTTTTATGGACACTTAAATCTGTCTTGAATCTAAGTGACGCTTTGGGAACAGCCCAGGAATGGAAGGAATAGCATAGAGACAGTAAAGACATTTAAAAACATTAAATCGGAAACATCTATGCAGACTGTAAGATCTGATAACTGGGCAAGAAGAATCAATTGACATAACTTTCAAGCATATCAAAATATGGACTTAGTACTACTATTGACATATGGATTTTTATTCTTTTTTATTTGAGTTTTGATGGTCCCTCAAATTTCATTCAAGCCAGTCCTTTATTGTTATTGAATTAACTCATATATTTTACTTGAGAAAAATGACAACCCATTATCTATTTGATTAAATATTCAGTATGTTTAGTTGTATACATACAACTAAATACTAATACTACATACTAATGCAGTTCTACATACTAATGCAGTACAGACAGTACTTGCTTATTGACTGCCTGTTGAGCAACTGTTCAAAGTTAAAATGGAACTGAAAAGATACTCTTAATCCAATCCCCACACTTATGATTGTCGCAGTGTCCCTGCAGTCATGTGATCAACATTGTGTGCTTCACAGTCATCTTCTGACAAGTGGAGTTAATAGAAAAGCTGGCAGTAAAATCACAAGTCGTTGTCACTTAGATTACAATGAAAGATGCCACTATTGAGCATGTGTGTGTGTATAAAAGTTAATGAAATAACTAAGACATCAAAGATAAAGATTGTAGCCCCAATAACTCTTTATGGGAAGCAGGGAGGAAGGATCTTTGTATGATAGAAACCATCATAGAATTGGGTTTTCCAGTTAAAAAATGCATTCTGCCAAATAATATACAACATGCCTAGTACCAAATCCAGGAATCACTATTACATGCTGTATAGAGAAAGCAGTGCTGCTAATGATTTGTAATATTGGAGATAGTATAATTGTACAAACATTTGCTAATGAAATCCAACTTTCTTTTAAGGAAAGGTCATTTGGCTTTCAATACATGGCACTTAAAAAATATGCAGTGAAGATGACCTATTGTCTTTAGGAACTGCTTGAATCTCACAGTATTTTGTTGAAGGGAGAATTTAAATGAAATATTCTAATTGTGTGGAATGCTGTGAAAATAGTATATAAGAGCATGCTTTCCCCTGTGGGTCCTACGTTAGAAGGGATTTTCTTTCCAGTTCTTTTCGCCTGACACAAACTGAGTGGGTAAAAGCTGTCAGCAGAATTGGGATGGAGGGATTCCTTTTTCTTTCCTGGTGATTGTGGAAAATCTGCTCTAGAGTGCTGGTTAATCCTCCAGGCAGAAAATGGGTCGGGAAGCTACTGCCTGCTGCAGAAAAAAACAGGGAACGGTGTTATCACTTGTGCAGTATTGGATTCTGATCCATAAGTGAGCGTTTCTGTATAAAATTGCTTTCTATTTAAAATCTGTGGAGGCTACATTATTAAACTATTTCTTGTGGACTGTTGAAATTAATTTGGCTTGGTACTCAAGGTAATTTCTGCTTTAACTCTACTCGTCTTTTTATTTATTTCCTTTTATTTCAAATACCGATTCCTATTGAATTTATTGTCCTTTCTGCATGAACATTTTTTTGATTTCAGGGTTCACCCCTATGAAGATACAACATATCTATTTATTCCAAGGAAATGTATAGTTGGTGGAGAGTTCAGTAAAATACAAGCGGTTTATTAAATTTGTTGGATACTAGCTTGGTTCAGTTACTTTCTCAGTTTTGGGAAGTGCTCAGTTTTTTTTTTAACAGTTGCTGGAGATTATGATCCTGATAACCAAGAATATTAGAGAATGATCATACTTCTGAACTTAACCAGTGAAAGCAATGAAATTGTTCTCATTTCTTGAAAAAAATCCAGAAGTGCAATAATGGCAATATATATACACTTTCTCAGCATAGCAGAGATAAAGTATGAAAAATGGACACAAATTACATTTAGCATAATAGATTATAGTAAATATTGGTGAAGAAGATTCATACTGAATCAAAACAAAAATCCATTTAGTCCATCCCTATTCTTATTTAATTGTCTAGCATCTTTTAGGGAATATACTTATCTTTAAAGATCTTTAAGACCTTTAACAGTTTTATAACCTGACATTTATTGCATTTCGACTGTAAACTGCCCAGTGGCATTGTTGAAAGTGACATGTTGAAAGACAAGTATAAACAGAACAAACAGACATATATCCAACTATAAAAGCTTAAGAAACTCTGATGGTAGCTTTTGATCTACATTGAGGATATTAATTGATTTGAGTGCAACCATCGTTTTCTGATTTAGGCAAATATTGCCAATAGCATTACAAAGTCTAATGATTTTGCATTCATCCAGTATCCTTATCAATAAGCTCCAGGATGGAGTTGTACCAATTATCAAGAACCAGGAAAATCAAGCTAATATTTAAAAAGCCAATGAGAAATATGTTGCTATGTTTGACTTCAGAGGCAGTAACTTTCCTTTTCATTGTGCACACAAATGGTTTTCATTAAATGTGATTTCTTATCCTGCAATATTGGTTCCCACCTCTACTTTCAGGAGGGTTTATGTGTCAGGCTTCTTATTCTGACCATTTTCTAATCTCTCTCAACCTAGGTGGGCATCATTTAACCACTTTCACCTTAAAAAAAAAATAATTGTTGACAGGAAAAAGAGATAAGAGAAGCAAGCTTACTGGAGGTCTGAAATGACAGAGCTGCTCACAGCAGGCTGTATTTAAAACTAATACTGTAGGCTTCCCAAGCATTCCCATCTGCATTCTCAAGGGGATTGTTTTTTCTTGACAAACAACAGAAATCTACGGGGACTTCCTGCCTGAAATATAAAAGGCTGCAAACCACTTTTGACTCTTTTCCAGACTCTAATTATGTACTTGGTATAATGTCTTTTCATTTTCCTGCATATTCAAAATATTTAAATCCTTTTTACTGGAATCATGTTTTAAAAGAAGTTGTAGACGGGAACAAATTCTAACATTTAAAGAGCGTAAAACAAAAGTGGGAAAAATACTATTAGCCTTCCTAATCAAAGTGGTTTGAATGTATAATCCTTTGAAAGTTAGTTTTACATAGAAGAGAATTTTCATGAGTACTGTTGAATTGTGTAATGATTGTATGTTGCATTGAATGTTATGATTTTTTTTTATCCAGTGTTCAATTACTGGAAAAAATAATGTAAGGCACAATGAAGTTCACAAATTCTGCTCCCTGGCTTAAATTAATTTTATCTCAGTATGTGTCCTGCTCTGAAACAGCATAGCTAAAGGGACTATCACAAACTTCTCCTTATGACTGGAATCAAATGTGGAACTTTCAATAATTTAGAAATCCATATTGATCTTCAATGATTAGAAAATAATCAAGAGGATATGTTGAAGATGTCAAGAAAATATATTGAGGGTAATTATTATTGTGATATAATATGTGGCACCTGAACCTCTTTTTTTCATAGCAAATTTTTGTTTGTTGCAGCTGCAGCTAGAAAAGTTATTTCTAAAATGTGGAGTTTCCATTTCAAGCAGGTAACTCAGAAATACTGAAGCAAGAACTTTTGAAACCCTAAGAAAAGTTGAGATAAAGTAGTTGATATATTATATCTGTTATAATAGTGCAGACATGCTGGAATTAGTGCATCTGACACAGTTTTCCCCTGTCTTCTCTTTTTTTGTCAATCCCTCACAATAGAAGCTGATTCACTTTTCATATCTCATCTTGAAACTTCTCTAGCCAATACATTTCTTTAAGGCAGGTTGCATACTAAGCCTCTGGTTTTTAGAAAGACTTGTTGCCCATGTGAATTTATTCAGGGTGGCAACACCTTCCAGTCCTCTTTTTACATTTTCAAGGGCAGTGCTGCTAATTCCCACACTGTCTTTGATATTAGAAGCCTACAAAAGGAGTAGAGATAATAGATTTTCCTTTGGAAAGTTAATAGTAGTATAGAGGAACAAAATGTTACATGCAAACTAAGAATTTGCTACTGGTCCGTAAGAATCTTAGAAAGTAAATTAGGCTGAGAGATCAGGTCACTCAGAGACTTTGCAGGTAACTGGGGATTTGACTGTAGATTTTCCTATTCCTAATCCAACACATTAATTGCTCTACCTGATAGGACATTGGGAATGTTGCACTTAATCTTGTCAGTTGTAAGATGACTATTCCAGTTTTTAACTGGACAAGAGGGCATGTGGAAAACAGTCATGCTACTTCTGGAGTCAGACCAAGGAACAGGCTCACAAATCAAAAAGCATGGGAGAGGGTATGGGTAGGGACAGATCAGGGAAAATGGGAAAAGGAGTATGGTAAAAGCTCTCCATTCTGTAAACTTTCCTAATTTTGACTTCCGATTCTGCTGCACATGTTTACATGTATGTAGGTCTTTGGTTGTTCGGGTTTTCTCCCGCATAAAATTGGAAGTGTCTTGGCGACGTTTCGACGAAGTCCCATTCGTCATCTTCAGGCTGGTGTTTTCAGCTCCGTGCTGAAAATTGCTGCTCGAAGCATGAAGCTGAAAACACCAGCCTGAAGATGACGAATGGGACTTCGTCGAAACGTCGCCAAGACACTTCCAATTTTATGCGGGAGAAAACCCGAACAACCAAAGACCTACATACAAACACCCGCGAAAACCTCAGAACACACACACACACACACACACACACACACACACACACACACACATATATATGTAAAAAAGTAAAGTAAAAAAAAGTAAAGCAAACATTGAAAGAAGACCAATAAGTTTCAAAATCTAGCTAGAAGGGATTGCAAATATTAATGACAGCTTACTGACAACTTTACCATGATAATATAATCCTGTTCAGAGTTTGTATATCCTGACTTGAAGACGTGATCGACACCAGGCTAGAAATGTGGGAACTCTCAGGCTTTCTCATTTGTGGGATAGCTGAGTCCAATAAAAACATTTCTTGGGGAGTAGGAAGTCTCTATTTGTTAGGGGGAGTGCGGCAAATGCCAAGGGCCTCCATTTGTTATCGGCGATTTGTAAAAATCATAACTTGAATATGAAAGATCTTTTGTTCTCTTTTGTACCACAATCACATATGGTTTTTGTGAGAATATAGGGAGCAGCACCAATTCATAAAACTACTAAATTATACAAGTGTCCATATTTAAAGTGCATTAATTATAGGCTATCAGTACAAACAGCCAAACATCGCAATGTCAGAACAAGTTCCAAATAGTTCACTGGCTCTGCTAGGAACACCGTGACCAACAAATAATTTAGCAAATAAAAGCTAAAAAAAGAGGGGAAGGACAACCAAATTTAGATGCATGGGAGATTATGATATGTTCACAGAAGAGCTAAACTGCGAGCATCCATCGGGTTTGGGGCTAGACAGTTGTAGTTGAAGAGAATGATCTGGAAAAAATGGTACAATTCCTTTTAACATGATTATTTCTGAGAAATATATGCCATTTTAGCAGACTAACTATTCATAGCTATTCTTACTCTGAAATAAGTCTTGCCATGATACTATAGATGCACAATCTTGTTTAAAAATGTAATTCCCAGGCTGAGATTTTTAACTTTTTGTAGTTAACTTTTTTGTTATCTATTGGGCACTTAACACGCAGCTTTGCATGAAAAAAAAAAAGAAAGTAGCAGAAAATGCTCTGAGCTTATATTGGTATTATGTTTTCTTTTACAAAAATGAAAACAGATCAAAACCTTAAGGGATTGTAAATCAGTGACAGAACATTTTTTTTACATTCCTATTTTCTAAATCAAGATTTTACAAGCCAGGCAACTTATTTATATCCAGTAAATTCATGCTCAGCTTGCTGTACCAAATCTATTGCTGTAGCACACTCTCACAATTTACAACTCGTCACAATAATCCATAGAACACATTCATATTTTTACTACGACCTTTGTTCAAGTGCTCTAAAAGTATATCCAAGGAGAAACCAAAACATATGTTCTAATTCCTTTTTAAAAAGTTGTTTAACTTCTTAGATAAACCTGATTGGCAAGGTACTAGGGGCAATCCAAAGTTTTTGCCATGAAAACCGCTCTGATTGTTAAGTATTTCTGATAAAAAAAGCCTTCATCCAAAGAAATATCTCTCAAATTCTGATGTGACAACCACATTGGCATATAGAAGATATTTTAAGGTTCCTAAGACTTCTGAAGCAGGCTATGTATATATCTAAATAATTTATATCACTGTCCATATTATGGCAGAGAGGGCTCAAATTGACAAAACACAATATAATAATGAAAATAGTTTGTAATATATACCCAGGCCTAAAAATTAAATATTGATTCTCACAAATCCAGTAACAAATCCACTAATAGGCCCGATCATGTTGTCACTATCAGCAGTGGCCATTCAAAGTGAACATTTCATTGCATCTAGAGTTTGCATTTATAGGTAGTCCTTGCTTTAACAACCATTCATTTAGCAAATGTTTGAAGTTCTGGAAAAAAGTGACTTATGACCAATCCTCCCACTTATGACCATTGCAGTAGCTCTTTGGTCCCATGATCATGTTTGCTTAACTATCATGCATTTATGATGATGGTAGCATCCCATGGCCATGTGATTGTCATTTGCCACTTTCTCAGTTTGCTTCTGACAAGTAGTCAATGGAGAAGCTATGGGTCACAAGTTGCAGTCATGTGACATTTTGCTTAACACCCATGGTGATTTGCTTAATGATCACAACTGCTGGAACTGCTGTTGTAAGTCACATTGTCATGTGATGTTTCGCTTAAAGACCACTTCATTGAACGGTCCCAATTAATGTTATTAAGCAGGGACTATCTGTATTTATTTTTCACCTGGACAAGTTTACATTTGATGAAGTTACACAACTCTCTACTATTACTAATCTAAAATAAATTTTAGTCAAGCATATTGACAATTACCAAATACCGAGTTTAAACATGCTTAGGATAAACACATGTTTATCATCCAACAAAAATGTAATAATAATAATAACAATAATAAAACAAAAACAAACAAAAACTCAAAGGGCAGACTTGATGGATCACTAGGTCTTTTTCTGCCATCAATTTTCAACGTTTCTATGTTTCTTTTCCTTTTAGCATTATCTCCCCATTTCTACTCATATATTGAGGTTTATATTTTCTATATTCATTGTCTCCATATAATCTCTATGGAAAAGCACATACATGTTGTTTGAATACACGTACATACCTTTCCAAATTTGCTATCCAAGACAAACAGGAACCCTAATTCTTCAAAGTAGATTTCTTAGTCTTGGCCCTGGGCTGGAGATTGAACAACTGATTTCGTGTGAAGGAGTGAAATTTCAAACATGACTTTGAAAAACCATATGACAGCAGGAGATCTACTGTTCAAAGAAAATGCAAGCTGTCCAATTTCAAACTCTTTGGATTTTCTCTAGTTCATTGCCTTCAGGCCACAACCTATTTTCGGTGTTACTATTTATTAATGTTCTAGCTAGATATTTCTTCTTCAAAATGATCTGCATCATGTATTGTAACATTTACATATGTTCTTCATAAAGGGTAGCATTTAGCAGGCAAAAATTGAGACTTCCATATATCGTTATTACTGCCAAGAACAAAAATGCCTGGCAACATTAATAAAAGGAACACTAAGTCTTATTAAGGAGAAGGTTTAGTTGTTTTGCACTGAAGTGGAATTATAAATCACATAGATGAAGAATAAGTAAAAATATCTGGGAAAGTACAGCCAATTTGTTTGTCTAGCATTTGGTTTCCCCCCCCCCCTGTAAAATAGATGTACATAAGATTCAGGAACAATCTTATTTTAAAGAGGAACTTACAAATCCTTCCTTTTCAAATGTTGGATAATATTATTGAGACTAGTGCTCAAGGAATGGCATTGTATCTAAGTAAAAAGTTTATTTTATATCTTTACTAATTATATGCCCTCTTTTCCCACAACATTTAAAGTACGGGCAGAGAACACTTTCCTGAGTCAGAGCTACATTTTACAAACATATATGCATAAAACCTTTGAAAATGAGAAGGCAGGAGTATGCTATTGTAAGGGGGATAGGGGATAAGATGTTAAGCTTGGGAGAAGCAGGTTGGGGTTCGTGGTTAACATAAAAACAGAGCAGATGTTTTAAGCTTAGTGGACACCTTTTAAATTAGAAAAAATGTATTGCATACTATTGGCATCTGTCATTAAGTGTCATTGATATGATGGTTGTGGGCCTAATCTACGGGCCATAGACTATACACTGTTCACTCCTGCCTCAAATAAAGAATGAATGTCCCACTAACATTCTTCCAAAGAGAAGCAGTCAGTTCAGACAGTCTGAATCTATTTTGTCAGGCAAAGTCCAAAGGAAGATTTGATGAATCTTCAATAATGATGAAAGTAAGTCGTAGCAAGCAATGGAATTAATGCTGAATTTCTTCAAGCAGATTCTAGGTAACATTAATTAGTTAGGGTCTTGGTTTTAACAATGCAAGAAAATTCCCAGCCCCTTAAAGCCACTAGGTTTTGGGCTAGGATGAGGAAAATTCAGTCTTAGATACTGAAGCTCATAGTATAAATTTGGGCCTATCAATCATTCATTCATACACCAAACCAACCCGCAGAGTTCTTATGGGGGGGATGCAATATCTGGAATATATACAATTCTCAATTTTGAGAATATTTGAATCTGGAAGTTGAGTTGACTTAACTTCCAGATAACTCTATCTGGATGACTGAGAATCTTCATTGAGAATTATTGAGGTTAGAGACTTAACATATCTGGAGGGCATTAAATTAGGAAGGCTGATTTGAGGAAATAAAACTAGGGAATGTTCTATATTGAAAGAATTTAAAATAGTATGAATTGAATATTGTATGGGAAGAAAAAAGGAAGGGACATAATCCACAAATATTCGACAATTATTTCCTATTACAAATTAGATTTTAGTTGAAGCGAATTTAATGATGAAAGGTGACAAGACATCCAGCAATAAAAATACTGACTGAGGACAATAAAGTTTTAAGACCTGTATTAGAAATAAGAAAAATAGACTGTGAGAAAATTAGTTTTAAAAGAATTTATCATCTATGAGAAAATACCCCACCAAGAAATTTTTAATATAAACAGCACCTTTAAAAAAACATTAAATCTTGGAATATGATGTTGGCCACACATGCTGAAACACTTATGAGAACGTGACCCAAGATAATTTTGAAACAGTTGTTATTTTGGCATTCCTTGAAGAAAGATATTGTTTCACACTCTTTTTATGTTTTACTTGTCAGAAAGTTGAGTAACAATGTACAAATCACATACCAGACTTCATGTCTAATCTCAGCAACATGGGTTTGAGATATTCTTACATATTTGAACTTTTGATTCAGGAAGATGACTAAATTGTTGAGCATTTGTCTAAACTACTCTCATCTTAAACAAAGTGTGCAATGATCCAGTGCCATCAGAGGTGACAATAGTGGGAAGCATCCATGTAGCTAAGTTTGAATAACCATTCAACTTTCCAAGGTTCTTATGCGTAATAGCATATCCAGAGAGACCTAGAATCATATACTCTTCAACATTACATGGACAAAAAAGGGACACTCTTGTATCACAATGTTTAGTCACATCATACTTCATATCTAAATTCTATTCATCATCTACTTTAATTTCTTTAGGCAATCTGTCTGCATTTTTCTTAAGCAAGAAATGATGATAGTTTTCTGAAAAGAAGACCAAAATAATAATTGATGTTTAAAAGTCTATATTACATTGTAATCAACAGTATTTTATTTTATTTTAATTTTATCTCCTCTCTCTTTTTTATATTGGCTACTGAAAAACAAGATGTACTAGATTTAGCTCAGGAAGACTAAGGATGAAAGTCAGTCTGTGTGGCTTACAACAGATTTCCCCATTTGGTCTTACCTGTTAAACAAAATCTAAACAAAAACAAAATAAGACAAAACAATGTCTGGACTTTAAGGTAACAAATCTTCTCTTTCTTCTGTATGCAGATTGAGAATTATATCCAGGATAATATGAAAAAAGAAATGGTTGAGATTCAGCAGAATGCAGTTCAGAATCAGACGGCAGTGATGATTGAATTAGGCACAAACCTATTAAATCAAACAGCAGAACAGACCCGCAAATTAACAGATGTCGAAGCACATGTAAGTAAAAAGAGCACTATGTTTTGCTGGCCAGAGTAATATTTTTGCCCTGAAAAAGCATTTAATCTGCAGTTTCATGAGAAACATTTGGCTAATAAAAACGAACATGCTCAACCTTGAAAAATAAAACTAATGTATTTGAGAAGACTGTAATTAAATTATCATTCAAAATGCCTCTGTGAGGAAAATGACCACCTCTCTTCTTGTTCTGAACTGTATACATTCTAGCACTGAAAATATTAGACTGAGCATCTGCTGGATGCATGGATAACGATGTTTTTTCTTTCCATCTAATTCTATATACATATAGAACAGTGGTTCTCAACCTGTGGGGCGGGACCCCATTTGGGGTCGAACGACCATTTCACGGGGGTCGCCAAACAACGCAGTCCGCCATTTTTCCCCCTTTTCCTTAGCTGTGCTACTCCCTTTTAGTCTATTGGCTTTTGAAAGCCAATAGAAATTGTCCAGGCTGTCTCTGCCCTGCTGAGCCAGCCAAAAGTCCCATTCTGCAAACGGTGCTGCACCAGTTGAGTAGTCCTCGACTTACGACCGGTTGGGGGGTCGCGGCATTAAAAAGGTTGAGAACCACTGATATAGAATGTAATACTATACTAATACTGTATTCCTAAACTCAATACAAATGTTCTTCTTTCTAAAATCACTCATTCCCTTATGAGAGAACAGCTTCAACTGAGTTCATATGAATATACCCTGAAATATCTTGCCTTGATCTATTTGCAACTGAGTTGGACAGAGAAAAGAATCTTATATGAGAAAGACTTGTACAGTGTATGGGCCTTGGAAAATTAGGGGTTGTCTTTGAGCAAAGAAAACTGGGAGTGAGCAAGAAGGACCTGACTTAATGTCGAGCAATGTCTAATAAAGGCATTGTACATTATTGGAAGATGACTATATTCCATTCTTAACACCAGTACAGTTTTTGAGATTTTAGCCCTGGAAAATATGTCTTTCTGTTTATAGAGAACTTTTGAAAATGTTTCCTTAGGTTTGATTCTCCTTTTTCTTAACATAGAAAGGAACAGAAACAGAAACCAAAGAGAAATTGACTTAAACCCAGATCCAAATCCAGATTTTTTTTTAATCTGCTACAGCCCATCAAACAGAGCTAAAGCAGATCTTAGAGGGGCCCAAATTGTGTGCTCTTATGTAAGACATAATCTGTGAGGAAATTGAATCAGCATTAATAACTGAAGGATAAATGAAAAGATTAAACTGAGTGGGAGAAAGGTTAGGAAATAACAGGAAGTGCCAAGGAAAAATAAATGGTCACATTTTTTCAAGTTGATGTCCATGTCCCAAATCAATTGTGGTTCCTTTAAATTCCCATACTCAAATTCATTCTTTCTCTGCCTCTTTGTATCCCTTCATTAGACATCTCAAGTCAAATTTCATCCAAAACTGTGGTTATTATGGAATAACCACAAATGATTGCATTTACAGAATAAACAATATAGAATTCTTGAAATAATAAATTCATTTGAAACTTCTTACATACCTCACAATAAATGAAAAACGTTCACAAAGTATTTGCATTCAGCTACAACTGTTTCTGAAACATTTATGTTGAATAGTGAACTAAACTGTTTTGCTGACTGTTTTAAAAGAACAAAACTTTGGAATGCTTTTGTGTAATTTACAAAGCATAAAACACAAAACATTCTAAACATGATGCCAAAGGAAATGACAAAAAATATAATTTAAACTACAGATGAGTTTTTCAAATGTTTTTCAAAGGTACTTTTACTGACCAATTTCTCCATGAAAACAGAAGATTCACATTAACTAAATCAATTCTGAATAGGATTTAATAAACATAGTAAATTGGTTAACTAACCAGGAGTCTTCAAACCTATTCAGCTCCAAAACGTGTTTGTTAAAAAAATAAAATTCCCAGAATCTCAGTTCAAAAGGCAAAGCTCTAGTGATAGAAAATTGGCTGCATTGGAGTGATTTTATAAGTTACTTCACTATCTTTCTGACATGACTAATTTTAAAGATAGTTCAGAAACTTCAATAAATAAAGACCAATTTTTAAAGTGTTTCATTAGTTGTCTGTTTCTTTTTAAGCACAATGTAGGCTATTGATTCTTCCTAAAATGACCTGGGCCACAAATACTTGAAAAATTATTGCCTCCAATATCTAGGTTTGCTATATAACATCTTTAAAAAAATGAGTCTCCATATCAATCTGCTCATACTTTAAAATCTCTCAGTGGACATTTTGCAAAGAAGATGCTCTTCCTCTCATTGGAGAGAGTTTCATACTTTATGAAATGCCCTCACCAGAGATGACTGCCAGATAGTACACTACCTATCAATTCAGTACATCACATGATTTACTAACTTTATTGTAAGGCTTTACATTAAAGGTTTAGACTATTTTTTTTCCTTATATTTGCCTTATGCCATATAACATCCAAAATCTGACAGGCAGAATCTTTAAAATAAATAAATAAGTAAAGCTTTGCCAACAATTTGGAAATACCCTTAAGTGTGAAATCATGTCCTGAATGATTGTTCAACATGAAGGATGTGAGTAATAAATTCATCCTGCCAACTGAAGCCAGATCTTGATGAATTAAAACTTAAAAAAATACACAGTGAGAAACACAATAATGACTTACGAAACATGTAGCAGAATAGAACGGAAAACAAAGCTCTACATGACAGTTCTGTTTCCTCATTCTTAAAAACAGATGTCATTCTTGAGACTTAAAAAAGGTGTAAGAAGCAGTCATTAAAATAGCGTATTAAAACCGAAACCATGGTATCATTTTTGCAAAAAGGAACATGGATCCTCATTACATACACCCATAAAAATTCTGATTACATAGAAAAAAGACATTTCCGGTACTGTTTTTAAATAATAAAGAGGAATGACTTGAATGATGAAGTATTTGATGAAGTAGATGGGTTGAATTTCAACTGCTGATTCCCAACTTTCCCTTCTTTTTATCTCATTTAAAACACTTATTTATCTCCTTTAAAGCATTTAAAATAAGAATCATTCTGCAGAGGAGACCTTATCATCAGAATAGCACCGACCTTTTATTGACAGAAAGTTACAAACCAAGCTTAGTTCAGCTACAATTTGGGCAAGTGCTTTATCTCAATCCATAATTTGGAACTCATCTTAATCAATCACAGAAACAATTGAAAAGAAACTACAAAAGCATTCTGTTCTGTTCTACTCTACTCTCCTACTTCACAATCAACTCAGAAATGGTATTATTTCTGCAACACAATCATATGGTTATGGTTGTTGCTTTTATGTCCCACGTTTTCCTCACCTTTCAATGTAAGATACTATGTGGAAGGGTTTCCATTCATTTTATCTCCAGTGAGGCAGGCTGAATAGAAAGGTTAAAGATTAGCCCCAAATCACTCAGTGTGCTGTCTGATTGAATGGGGATTTGACCTCCTGTCTACCATGAAAAGGCAACTTGATGCCTTCTAGATGTTTGAGACTGCTACTGCCAAAATCACTGATCATGGATGATGCTGACTGGCACTTGTAGAATGCAGAAACAGTGAAAAATATCTAAAAAGCATCACATTGCTTGACCTTGAAGGTAATTTAAGGTCAAATTACCTTAGGTTACCAAAAAAATTAATTTGCATCAGAATTATCTTATTGTCACTTCTACAGATGCTTTTGTTTGTGTAAGAGACCCTTCCTAGAACAAAAATTATTACGGGTATAAAGTCCATGTAGCTTTATGACTGTATAGCAATACATGTTTCAAAAAATGTTTATTTTCTGCTAATTTAGATACATTGGCATGATAAGGTCAATATTTTTACAACATTGATGGTAATTTATTTCAAATTATCAGATATGCTTCATTTTTTCCCTCCTCCAAATGTAGGTGTTAAATCAGACAACACGACTGGAGCTTCAACTGCTGGCCCATTCTATCTCAACTAACAAACTAGAAATGCAGATTTCAGATCAGACCAATGAAATAGGTAAACTGCAAGAAAAAAACAGGTAACAGGTTTTTATTGACTCGTGAATAGAGAAATCAATTATCTTTTTTCCTATAGTATAATTATAGTATCCTCTAACAAACTTTCAAAAAGAAAATGAAATAAAATACAAAAATGTTTTTGGTCAATGCATAAACAGGCAAAAAGGGCAAAAGCTAAAATTGATGATTAAAAAAATATTATTTGTAGTCACTGAATTTGTATCAATGCCAAAACTTGGGGGACTTTTTCTTTATTATCAAGCAAACTATTCTAGGGAAAACAATTCACATATCCCTAGGGTTTTTCATACTTGCTTAAACAGTGTAACAATAAGGATAAATGAATTTCAATTTATTTTACAACATATTTTCATTGACAGCTAGTCCTTGACTTACAACCATTCATTTAGTGACCAGAGTAATAATGGCATTGAAAAAAGTGACTTACATTATTGCTTTTCACACTTTTGACTGTTGCAGCATCCCCACAGTAACATGATCAAAATTCGGGCAATTGGCATGTATTTATGACAGTTGCCTTGTACTGAGGTCATGTGATCACCATTTGTAACCTTCCCAGCAGGCTTTGATAAGCAAAGTCAATGGGGGAAGTCAGATTCACTTAATGATTGCACAATTCACTTAACAACTGCAGTGATTTGCTTAACTGTGACAAAAAAAAAATGTACAATGGGGCAAAATTCATTTAACAAGTACCTTGTTTAGCAACTAAAATTTTGGGCTCAACTGTGGTCGTAAGTTGAAGATTACCTGTACTACGGGAGATTTTTTCCCCCAGTTCTGTGAAATTAGCAGAGTGATTTCTTTTGTTAGCTTAGAAAAAAATAATAGTAAAACCTCCTTCAGTGAGGCATTATCTTGACAAGGTTGTCGGGCTTGTGTGTTCTGAGGAACAGAACTAGGCCTATTGGATAGAGCTCTTCAAAAGAGCTGAATGAAGAATGTCTCTCCCATAAAGATGGTAAAACATAATTTATACAAACCTATAACAAATTGGTCATTGCCTGGATTAACAAGAACCCCCACTAAAGTGCTGCAATTCTTAGATATCTGGTGAAAACTGGGCTATAGGACTGAAGACTGTTGGCTGAGCAACTAGGGCCAGCAGCAGCAGGGCTATGGAAGAAAAGGTGCTTACCTATCGCAAATATACAAAGATTGAAAACAAAACAAAATAGTGATCTATTATTACAAATCAACAAGAAGAGGATATCTGAAAAAAAAAGCACCAGTTCTGGAAAGAAAAACATCCAAAGTCAGAAATAACAGGACAGAGGCTAGCAGATTAACGTCAATTTATAAAACAAAATAAAGTATTCACAAAAGCAGAACTGGAAGAACTGCAAAGGTCTACCTAGGGCAAATAAAATGAAGCCTTGCCAAAAGTAGCTCGGACTGAACAGACAAACCAACAAAGAACAAAAAAAGGCAAAGAGTGCACCACCAAAATGGAAGGTCAGGCTGGAAAATAAGATCAGCATGCTATGATCAGATGCAAGCGAGCTAGAACATGAAAGAAAAGAAGCCGAAGAACAAGACCAAAAAATATCTGATCAAGCAACAACATCAAGCACAATGAAAATTAGATTTGTAGTGAATATGATCTTAAAGACCAAAATCAGTGATGGAAATACCATAAAGTCAATTAAAACCTGGCAATTCCAGTTATTAGATATATGGCTTGAATAGTGGAATGGAGCTGAAATCCTGAATAGAAAGACCAGAAAAATAATGACAAAGAATCATGCCCTTCATTCACACAGCTATGTTGACAGGGTATATTTACCAAGGAGCATAGGTCGATATGGAATGTTATAAATACACAATTAAAGAAGAAAAAAGGGCACTGGAAGAATATCGGAAGGACAATGAAGAAAATGCCCTGAAGTTAGTATACGAGTATGGCTTACTGAATACAGAAGAGATTAAACTGGAGTATAAGAAACAACAAATGAAGGATAGAAAAGAGGCATGGCAAGGTAAAGTACATGGCCAGTACATAAAATAATTAGCAGGCAAAGCAGATAACAAGACGTGGCAATGGCTAAGAGCAGGGAAATTGAAGAAAGAGACAGAGGAGCTAACCCAGGCTGCGTGAAACCAAGCCTTAAAGACAAATACATAAAGTTAGAATTGAGAAGACAGCTATAGACAGTAAATGCAGTATCTGCAAAGAAGTGAAGAAACAGAAATAATGGACCACCTACTTAGCTGCTGCAAGAAGATTGTACACACTGACTACAAACAAAGGCATAAGAAGTAGCAACAATGGTGCCTTGGAAGATCTGCAAGAAATACTATTTGCGTGCAAGCAAGAACTGGTGGGGATTTTACTTCTGTAAACTGCCTGAAGTCACCATGAGTTATTGGATGTCCATATACATTTTCTTGTTATATAAATAAAACAGACAAAGTAATAGAAAATAAAGAAGTTAAACTGCTCTCAGACTTTAGAATTCAAACAGACAAGTATCTGCCACACAATACCCCAGATTTAACAAGTGTCGATAAGGAACAGGAAAACTCTGGATAGTAGACATTGCAATACAGTACCTGGAGAGAGCAGAATAGAAAGAACTGGAGAAAAATCACAAAATAGAAATACTTGCAAATAGAAGTAGAACAACTATAGCAAAAGAAAGCACCAATAATGATAGATGCTTTGTGTATAATTGCAAACATCTGGAATGCCATTTAAACACCACCACCACTGACAAATAACCACCAGTCAATTGCAAAAGGCAGGTTTATTTGGAACAGCTTACAATCAGCAAAGATACCTTTAATATATCAACAAACACCAGCTGCTTTTATCCCTGGTCCTTGGAAAGGACTTGATAGGTAGACAAAAAGACCAAATCCAACCTAAACATATGGTTGACTGTATGTCCAATCATCACCATCACAACATTGCAACAACATCGCAATAACAATAATAATATTTTTTGAGATGCAAGGAGTTGCTTCCTGAGACCAAATAGCTCCATCTCTTTTTCATGAATTCCTTTAGAGTTGCCTTTCCTGTTTTTAGATCCCGATATTGAACAACAACACCAGATTTTCAACCACAAGACCAGAAGGCAGCAATAATGGGAGTTATAGTCTAAAAGTAACTCAGTAACTAAGAATTCAAGGTTGAATGTTTTCCACTGTAGCCTTTTAGAGAGTCATCTGGTATAGCGATGAAGGCATCAGGCTAGAAACCAGCTGGCATGAGGTCTAGTTCTGCTTTTGGCCCAAAGCCAGCTGGGTGACCTTGAGCCAGTCATTCTCTTTCAGCTCTAGGAAGCAGGCAACCTGGCAAAATCAAATAGAACCACTCATGGAGAGTCTCAACAGGAGTTTTATGTCCATAGTGGACATGGTCCAGCATCTTACAAGAATCTCACCAGATGGACCGCATTCCGTCGCAAATGGCAAGATAAGGCTTCAGGGATTCTGAGGGAGGTCAGGCTTATGCCACTTCCTGCAGTACAACGACTCCAAACATGGGCCTCTCTTAACACCTCCCTGCAGTCTAGCTGGAGATCCTACCATACTTGCCAAGAAAACTGCAGAGAGTATTCCAGGCAGTCACTGGAGGTTAGTACTGACTCTAATGCCCTAAAAACAAACAATCAATCAGCTACATTATGAACTCTTATCCAAATTCGATGGAGTTTAACCCATTAGGGATTTGAAATCCCTCCTCCCATTTATCATTCTTCCAGATATAGCAAGTCATCTATCTTAATATGTAACCTTCCAGATTCATAACAATTTTTAAACCATTGAGTTATAAAAATGAATCCAATCTTGGGGAATGCTTCTTTTTAAATCCAGCACAAATGAGACATATTTGATTTTTGCCTGGATCAATATTTGGTGTACAACATCAAACACATTTGAATCTGTTGTTATTTACTCAAGATATTTGAATGGCAGCTAGTCAACAGGACTATTAACATTTCTTGCTGAGCTGGGATCACATTAGACCAGCTGGAGAATTGTGACCTTCACTTATTTCGTGAACGTTTTGTGTGACCTGCTGTTGGCTGGTTATGCAGTTGGCTAGATCCATGTGTTGAGAAGCCAACCTTACTTTTTCTTAAATTGGATAGCAAGCACATTCATTCAGCTGAATAGTTCTTGCCTTTATAGTGAGTTGTTGACATCTTAATGGAAAGATAATGGAGATCAACAAGCTGCTTTCCAAAATTAAAAACAATGGAGGCTTATACTTAAGAATAGTATAAGGTAGGCTTGAACTTACAATGAGCTCAACTATTATTCAGTAGAAATTCCGATGCGTGAAGAACTTCTCACTTCTGGTAAACATTAACGCTGAGGGGAAAGGGCATGTTTTCACATTTGTCTTCACTCTCTTGCTATATTTGTGTATGCTCCTGCTAGGCTTGTTTTATGCAAACAAGATTTGCTCCTGGAGGAGCAAGATCAACATGGGTTCATTATTTATATGTCATCTAATGGGATAAGGGAAGGAACAGATATGGATTATAACAAATGTCATTTGCTATCTATTAACAAGTCACAAATATTTGTAAAACAAGAATATTTTGGAACAGACACTATAAAATCTGTTTCCATACTTTCTGGAGGCAAGAGCAAAATAATATCTTCATAGCTAACTCAGAATTTGAATCATTTCAAAGGTGGCACTAACTTGTACATTTTTCACTGGGACTAGAAGGCTTGAAGACCCTAACAGTTGGATTTTATTAGAGCAATTGTCTAGGTAGCGTTCTAGGTAGACTGAGATAACCATTTGGCATCTTGAGACAGGACCTTTTTGGGTAGGCATATTTTTGGCAACCAAGGCTTAGTAGGCAGTGAAGGCTTATATCATATAACTGGGCAGAGCTCAGATTTTTAGCATGATGCAACTGTTGGATGGTAGTGGAAGGTTTTAAATTCTGTTGGATGGTGTTCAATCTAGCACATTAAAAACAAACAAACAAAAATCAAACTGAATCATACTGATTCAAAGTGTTCTGTAAATTGCTAAAAAGGAGATCAGTGGCCACCCATGACTGTTTTAGAGGTACCCATAATGATAAAACAGAGGTCAGAGATCATTGAAAAGATTCTTAATAGGTATCAATATTGACACAAGCTCAACTGTAGTTATCTGAAAGTGGTATATACAGAGGTGGGACATATAACAACTCTAAAATTACAGAATTAAAAGAGATCATTTTGGCCACTGAATGCAGTGCTGTATTCAATGGACTTGTATAGTCAGTGCTCTAAAGCAGTGGTTCTTAACCTGGGCGATATTGCCCCCTAGGGGGCGATTTCATTTTTCAGGGGGGCGATGGAATGAAAAGGGGCGATGCGGGGGCGAAGGAACGAAAAGGGGGCGATATGGGAGCGATGGAGCGAGAAGTTTTGGGGACACTTTTGAGACTTTTTCGTGCAGTGAATCGCTGTATATGTGTCGTACAAAAACATCAGATCGCTCACTATTAGTGGATTGAATTGTGTTTTCAAATGTTCCTCCAGCTAGCTTCAGTACAGAACGCCGTACATATGTGAAGACGCATCGCTTATCTTCATTCGCGTTGCGCAGCAGCCTCTACCCATACAGTAACGCGCCATTGGCCAGAATATGGGAGATATGGGAAAAAGACTGGAAATAAATTATTTGCATTGATATGTCCTGATGACGATTTTAAAGAAAACAAAAAAAGTGTTTGCATAAATTGAAGAATTATTTCCTATGTTGTGATTGAGAGGTTATGTTGGGGGAGGAGGGCGATGACAACTTCCTCATTGGCTCAAGGGGGCGATTCGTTCAAAAAGGTTAAGAACCACTGCTCTAAAGCAGTGGCTCTCAACCTTTTCTTCCCCATGGACCCCGTTTAAATACCTTTTGTGGCCTCAGACCCCTGAGATTTAACTTAAGATTTAAATCATAACATTTCTTCAAGCCTTCCCGGCCCCCTGTGAAAACATCGTGGCCCCCCCCCCAGGGCTCTGCGGAATACAGGTTGAGAATCACTACTCTAAAGCATTCTCACTTAAACAAGGTTACATGTCTTGGAGGAATATAACATTTGCAATTGAATGCAGAATTCAGTGTCCTGAAAATTTTACTATTCCTTTTCTAAAGTAGCAAATGAAGCAGTCTTTAGGATCAGGGATTTAGCATCAATATATATTCCAACTCTTTTTTCATATCTATCAAGAACAGAATAAATTATGCAAAATAAGAACTGTTGTAGATTTACTGCATATTAAATAAAATAATATATATATTGTCTTTATTTTACATAGGTTATAAATTTGGACATAGCATTTTATTTTTCTCCAGAATAAAACATACCTAGTAGCACTTGGGATCACCCTGTTGTTGTAACACTTATTATCTGGTGGAAGGAGGAAAGAATCAAAAATCAAAGAGATGATGAATTCAAATAATCTTGCTAACTAGGATCTGAAGTTATTTAGTCCCTGCTAATATAGAGGAGATGTTATGTATGGGGTAGAGCAGGATGTCATTTTTGTAAGTTTTGATCAGACTATATATTAGACCACTATGGGCACTTCCACTAGCTAATTTATTTGATTTAATTTGCATAACAATATTGCAATAATCAAATCTCGATGATTTTTCTTTTTTGCTAGCCTTTTGGAAAAAAAGGTCCTTGAAATGGAAAGCAAACACATATCCCAACTACAGTCAATGAAAGAAGAGAAAGATAAGCTTCAGTCACTTGTTTCTAGACAGAACTCCATAATAGAAGAACTAGAGAAACAGCTAGTCAATGCTACAGCTAACAATTCATTCCTGCAAAAGCAGCAACATGACCTGAGGGAAACTGTGCAAAACTTGTTTGCCATGATTTCTACGCCACAACGTAAGTAAAATACAAGTCACTATTATCTTGCTGATGTAGAATACATGCACACCATTCTTGGAATGCTAGACAATTGCTTTTGAAGACATTTCATTACCCAAACTAGATAACATCATCAGTGCACTGATGATGTTAACCTAGGTTGGGTAATGAAACATCTGCAAGAAAACAACCAAGCTCAGAAAGCATCAAGAACCGCTCATTTCAATCCTGAACTACAAATATTTTCCTTAATTGCTTTTGGTTAGCATTTTCTGTTCCCTGCAATTTCCCTCAGCTTCAAAATCCTCCCTTCCCACAGTCACCCTCAGTTTCTTTGTTAATATAAAGCCTAATTATATCACGTTTGTATTGATTTGGGAAAGTTTTATTCCCTACCTATTCCCTAGCCACATATTGGGAATAAAGGAAGGATTAAGAGTGGCCAAACCACCCTGAGTTTGGCACCAATATTAAATCTTGGGAGTCCACTTCTATGTGTGGGTGTTAAACCTCATACCATACTAATATGGAAAATAGTAAACCAGTGGGTCATTCAGAGGGACAGAACAAGCTCTAATACTGTGAGAATGTAACCACGGTGGGCTGAATTCTGCCAAATACAATTCTCTGTGTTCTCTAGCATCAAAGTTAAAACCATTGTTTGAAGAGTCAAAGCTGATTTTTTTCTAGCTTTGTGTGAATGTTTTGCTGTTTCAGCACCCCTTCGAAATAAAATATTTCCTCACCAAAAAGATATGCTTTTTTTGGGGCAAAATTACAAGATAATTAAGTCTAATAGATATAGTTATTGAATATGGATCCAGAATTCAACAGGAGGGAATTATCAGCAGATGTATGGCATCTGTAAGGTCTGATCCATTACAGAAATCTTAACAAATGAAATCCAAAATAGTCAGCTGGGACTAAGCAACTTCATCAATGGCAGAGCACCCTCAGAATGTAGCAACAATATAATAAAAAAGGCAGAAAAGTGTGATCAATGTTTGTCTGATTTTCACATGTGATATACATGTGACATGCATAACAAGCAGGCAGAGCTTTGGTTGCATTGTCATGGCTACTATCTTGATAGTTTTTAACTGCATCTTGTGGATACTTCTGTTTGGTGGGCAAGGAATGATGGGCAAATTATTTGAGGCGGGGGAAATGGGATACAGGGGAGCAGAAAAGAACAAAATATTCTGAAGGAATATTAAATGACAATTTGAACAAGAACTTTCCACCGGTTACCACATTGTTGAGGATCTGACTTGTCTTTATAAGCATTCCACAATCAATTCATAAGATATTTGTTTTGTTTAAGGAAGTTGATTCTGTGCAATTTGTCTTACAGTTTAAAAATAGTTTCTTTGAGAACTTCTGAAACTGCTAATGTTTTTGCTGATGTTATCTCTTAAGTAGCGCACAAACAAGTAAACAAATCATACTGACTTAAGTGCAATGTGGAAAAAATATCCTGAACATATGCCAGTGTCAAGAGGACTAAGTTCTAACTATCAAAGAAGTGTGGAAAAACAATTAAAGACTGGAAGCAAACTTGTATTGTAAGGAAACTAGATTTACAGACCTTACTTAAACAGTAAACAGATTGAAGAGGCTGGAAAAATGGTAGACGGGGCAGGTGGAGAAAATAGTATATAGTATATAGATCAAATCTCCATTGCAACTGAATTTAAGAGATTTTTATAACAGCTTTCTTAATGTGTTTTTGCATTTTGCTTTTTAGCATCTAAGAGTGCCTTGATCACTGGAAAAGAACAGATCAGTTTCAAAGACTGCTCAGAAGCATTCAAGATGGGGTTTACAGCAAGTGGTATTTACACATTAATTTTATCTAACACAGGAGAAGAAAAAAAGGTATTACACTGTCTTGGTTATGTTAATCAGAATGGGAAACTCTTTCAGTATCAGAAATATTTTAAGTTATAAGTTGTATAAATTAAAAAGTTTAATCACTCAGTTTTCAAGGTTAGAAAAAAGAGAATCTTAACTTTCAGATTAACAGAATATATTGAAAGTATTATCTTAAGTCCAGTTCTGATCAGAGATACTATTTATAGCATATAGTAGAATACGTCAACCATATGCATTTCAAAGTATGACTGGGTTTTTATATTAGTTTTTTAATAGGAGCATAATGTTGTCTCAAAGTGAGGTCAATGTTAGGGCAACAATTAGGCAGGATGATTGATGGGACAATTTTTATTCCCAGACCTGCTACACGGAGTAGAATGATTACAGTGTTTAGACTGCCATCACCTTCTTTATTTGCAGCAGTTTAATGGATTATCCTAGCCTTAGGAGTGTAATCCATCAAACACTATTACTGCTTAACCTTCATTAATTTTGATGCAACTTGCTGGAATCCCACATACTACTCCAGGAAAATTGAAGTTCTGCAGAAACAGTCCTAGTGGATTTCATTCTGCCCATGGAAACACCAGAATTACTGTCATTACCTTTTTAGGGAAAATATTGATGGCCTTTTTGTAAGACCAGGATTTACGGTGCTATTGATGTTGCTTTACATTTTATTTTGGGCAAGAGAAACAAAATTGCCTTTTATTTGCCAGACTTCGGCTGTTTATGTTTTGATCTTTTCCTGTCAATGCACACTCTGGCCTCTCCAGAGACTTATAAACATTGCAGCACAATGTACGTTGCTAATCTTGTTTTCTTCCCCCTGCAAGCTTTCATTAGGAAGCGCAATGCAAAACTGACATGCTTGCTTTCTTGTTGAAGATATACTACTGTGATATTGTTAACATCATCTTGCTTTTCCTATTTCTTGCATTACAAAATAATGGCCAAATACCTTGTCTTTTTGTATGAACCTCAGGAAGACGAATAAACGGTATAACATGAGTTTGTTCTTGAAATGGTTGGCCTGCAAGCCTTTCATAAATACCTCAAGATACAGAAGCTGTTAGCTCTGTGGGGTGGAAGATTATTGTTGAGAGGTGCAATTCAAAATCTAATTGGACGTTTCCCCCCCAGTTCTGATGTAATGGACCACATTTGCAGTGCATTCCAAAAGTATTCAGACCCCCTTCACTTTTGTCAATTTTGTTATGCTGCAGCCTGATCCTACAATTGTTGAAACTCATTTTTTTCTCAATCTATGCTCAGTACCCCATAATGACAAAGTGAAAAGAGAATTTTAGAAATGTCTATAAATTTATTAAAAAGAAAAAACTGAAATACCACATTGGCATAAATATTCAGACCTTCCACTTGTTGAAGCACGTGTGGCGGCAATTACAGCCTCAAATCTTTTTGGGTATGACGTGACAAGCTTTGCACACCTGCAATGTTTGGTATAGTTGTGAATGTTGTGTAAAAACAGAAGACCCTATTGCACTTTTCAACTCTTAGTTAGGCCTTAATAATGAAACAATTCAGCCCTAAACGAAGAGTCTTATTAAATGTAATTCCTTAAATATCTAGAATTAGTCATGTATTTCTTTTGGGTTTTTTTGGTCACAAATTTTTCTTAGTTTATCAAAAACAAAATACAAAAATAAAATGAAAATAATAGGAAAACAAAGGAGGAAAAGGGGAAGAGTAAAAATTATAGAGGAAAAGGGAAAAGAAAAGCATTGACTTCTGACTCTTTTTGGCACAGCAGAATAAGTAATAACATGTAACTTCAAGGTTTTTTTTACTTTTACCTAATTGTATACTAGCTATTTCTCTAATACTAAATCTATTACATCAACAAAACCCAAAATCAAAGTTTCATTTTTTTCACCTCAAGCACAAAGTCCAGAAGCGAGAAATGGATTTCTAAAGAGAGCATATTTTCTATGCCATTATATTTCTTACGGAAACCTTAATTCTACAGATTTGCCTGGTTCCCCCAAAGGAACAACAACAACAAAAAAGTTTCAGAAACAAAAACAGAAGTTTTTGGAAAATCAAAACTGGCAGCAAAATATCTGTTTGATGGAGAGTTAGACAGCTTTCACAGTCACCTCAGGAACATGTTTTCATTATATGTGCTCATATAAACAGACATAATACTACAGGCCCTGACACAAAGTTTCCTAGTACTGTTCAAAATGAACACAGAGAGAAAGCTGATTGCTTGTTTGCATGCAAGTACTGCTGGAGTACATTGCTATAACATGATTATGGGAACTGTATTTTTATGTCACATGGGAAGTATATATATAAGCAAGCAAATTTTGCCTCCCATATATATATATGAGCAAGCAAATTTTGCCTCCCTTATATATATATGAGCAAGCAAATTTTGCCTCCCATAAATAGGCCTAGTTTTGTTAACTCTTTAACTTGGATAAAAATCAATTAAATGAGTAACAATTTCTATATCTGCATGACCTGACAGACATATTGTGATATGGAGACAGCGGGAGGAGGCTGGACAATTATTCAGCGACGCTTAGATGGCAATGTAGATTTTGATCGAACGTGGGCGGAATATAAAATGGTAAGAGAACAATGTGATAAGCTCAGTGAACTCTGAATACACCTTTGAGTATTTTTTATTAGACTCTGAATATATATCTCCTTGGTGCTCTAAACGACATAGTCTCACTCTGATTAAGTTGTAATTTTAAATTTTTCCAGCATTAACATCCAAGAACTTTTTTTTTTACTGAAGAAGCCAGAAAATTAAACCTATAGCCTTTTGCTTCTTAGGCCATGGACTGTACTGTTGAGATATAATATAAAAGATAAACAGCATTTCATGCAGATAAATACTGTATTCAAATATTCTGTGCTGGGCATCTCAAAATTCTAGTATTTACCCTGGAATGGGTTGTCTTGAATGCAGTCACAGGAAAGCTAACAGTACTGGCATTTATTTACAAATATGTGTATATGTTTTAGAAATATGCAAATAAAGGACTAAAGTACCAATACACAACAGATATTACTCCCCCTTCAGATTTGTAGAGGATCCATCCATGCTAAAAGATTCATACACTGATATTTTGGATGTTTCTTCTCTCTCTTCCACTGCTATCTCTATTAAACTACTTTTATTAAAAAAAAACTTGAATAAAGGCCTAATTTCTTCCCTTACTTCTGCCTACTTAGATAAACATGGCTGAATTGTATCTACCCATGCCCTGGGTTTTCTTTGTTACAGGACATCCCTTGAATACTATCACCTAATTGTTACCAGCTACTAATAATCTTTTCAACAGGTATTATCTCAAAAATGTCATCTGATGACATAGTTTAAAACTTTGCAGTAACAAAATCGGAAGAATCCCAAGAATTATCACAACCATTTCCTTCCTACTTACTACTTTATTTCACTAAAACCTGAATACTATTTCCTGTCAATGGAGAAAAATACATAAGGCAATTCTGCTGTAAAATGAAATATAGATTTCATTTGTTGTACATAGTCTGTTAACACAGTAATGTTGAATTTACAATTATGTTTTTAAAAATATGTATGATCTTTTTTATGGCAATTTTCTCAAGAGCTAACAAATAAATGGCTCCACTTGGTTTTCCCATTTCTAAAACTGTGTTTAAACAAGTTCACTTTCCAAAATGGAGAAATTCAGAAGGTTTGACAGAATTCAGATGACATTACTTTTTCAAAGATGTGAAGTGCTGACCTCAAAATGAAACAAAACAATACATTTAAATATCTAATTTGGATTACAGGGATTTGGAAACCCTTCTGGAGAATACTGGCTAGGAAATGAATTGGTTTCTCAGCTAACCAACCAGAAGCAATATGTTCTGAGAATACAACTGAAAGACTGGGAAGGAAATGAGGCATATTCTTTATATGAGCATTTTTCCTTAGCAGATGAAGAATTAAAATACAGGTAAATCAACACAGAAGAGTGCACAGTTGTTCTCCTATGACATTACTTAGTAATTGCATTAATACCATTTGCACGCTATTCTTGTGTTACATAGAAGTGGGACTGAGGATGATCTGTTTTGTGGGAAATGCGTAAACATACCTATCTCATATACCAGTTCTCTACTCAGAGCTTGGAATGATTATTTGTTTTAAGAAGACTTGAAGGAGACAATTTTCATTTTACTTGTTGTTGATCACTGGTGCATAATTTTCCAAACAATACCAATCAGCAATCACTATTTTGAAAAGTATTTTAAGAAACTTACTTTTGCATTTGTATCAATAAAGGATTTAGAATATTATAATAATGTTAGTATGCTACGAATCTCACTTATCCCAAAATAATTATATCCACAATTCTTGTATATTTTCATATTAAATTAACATACTCTCAGGAAGAGATGACTGGAAACAGGAATATAGCTACCAGATATCACTAGATGAGCTTTATGACTAAGAAGCAAAATTAAAAATCATTTTTACTGCAACCTAACTACTTCTTCCTCTGGAAATAGCTGTTGCATAACTGAGCTTACGTTCACGAAGACAAAAGAGCTTATTACCCCAATTCTTTACAATATTAACAATAATTTCTACATATGCAAGTGCAAATATACTTCCTTCTGAAATGTAACCAAATCTCCCTTCTCCTTATCCACCACCTTAATCTCTTCACTCCACTTGTGTTCATATGTACAACCCTCCCCTTTCCCCCATATCTAGTGAACCTTAGTGGTCCTAACTGGAAGTTGCCTTATGCCAAGGTGGACAGCAAATAAACATAATAAAAACAATCAAACAAACAAATAACCAAAGAAATATAGGTCAATGATTCGACCGACTCTTCCCTCCTCTCACTTCTGTATGAATTCCAAAATGATGAAGGATTGATACAATACGTATAAGAGGAACAAAGTAGAATCAAAGTCTTTATCAGTAATTTTTCCATATAGATTTCAAAGTATTTTCCTGTACAGTGCATGGCACTTCTTAGATACAGATTACCATAAACAACTGATTAAGATTTACTACCTCTAGTTATTATTGTTGCTATTTTAAAGCTAGTTCAACAATTCAGGAGAAAATATATTAATCTTTTTTTCATAACAACATATGCTGTTGACAAAAAGTCCCTGGCATACTCTCCAAAAGGCAAATCGTAGATTGTTAACCAGAGAAGGGAACAGGATACTTCTTGGAAAATATTTCCTCTCAACAGAAAAGCCAGTGCAACCACTTTAGCCTGCAATAATTTGTTTCCCATTTTGCTTGTCTACAGAATCAACTTTAAAGGGCTCACGGGTACAGCCGGCAAAATAAGCAGCATCAGTCAACCAGGAAATGGGTTTAGCACAAAGGATGTAGACAACGACAAATGCATCTGCAAATGTTCACAAATGTTAACAGGAGGTAAGAGCGGCATTTTCTCTTCTCTTCCTATTCTCACACTTTTCTATTTCTGTTGGCACTTTATCTATCCATAAAGTAAAAAGCAGATACGTTTGGTTGTGCCAGCTGTTATAATAAAGTGGAAAGATCAGAATGACTTGTGTAAGTAAACTAAGGCAAATCTACCAGTATACTATACTAGCAAGTTGCAGAATCAAGCCTAATTAGTACTTGGATGGAAGACTACCAACACTTTAGGCTAGATTGGGAAGCTGAAACTCTTTCCACAAGCAGTGCCAAAAACCTTCTGTACAGGTAGTCCTTGATTAAAGACCACAGTTGAGCCCAGAATTTATGCTGCTAAGTGAGAAATTTGTTAAACAAAATTTCCCCCTTTTTACGACTTTTCTTGCCACATTTGTTAAGCGAATCACTGCAATTGTTAAATTAGTAACATGGCTGTGAAGTGAATCTGGCTTCCCCGTTGACTCTGCTTGTCGAAAGGTCGCAAAAGTTGATCACATGACCCTGGGAACTCTCCAACCGTCATAAATATGAACCAGTTGCCAAGCGTCTGAATTTTGATCATGTGAATGTGGGGATTCTACAATAGTCATAAGTGTGAAAAATGGTCAAGTCACTTTTTTCAGCGACGTTGTAATTTTGAACGGTCACTAAACAAACTGAGGTAAGTTGAGGACTATCTGTACTATGCAAAGAAAACTACACAGACCTATATGTGAAGATACCAGGAGTCGAGCTCCACCAACTCAAAATATTATAACTGTAAAAGTCACTTTTCAATAGCTACTCTGGAACAGCAGAGAGAATATGAAAGAATAGAGGAGGCAAGCATAGTCCAATCAATGCTCTTTTCACTCTTTCGCACCAGTGCACGGCTATAATCACAGCACAGCACAGCTACAGAGAAATAGTTCAGGAAATTGGTGAGAATTTAATGAGATCCGGAAAAATCTCAGAATTAGCACACTTGGCCCTGGCTCCCTGAGTTAACCTCCACATGATTGTCTTTAATGAGATCTGTGAAACCCCACAAAGATATTATTACATTAGCATTAACATCAGCTACTGAATGACATACAATGAAAAATTAAACTGATTTGCTTGGAAAAAGGAAAAGAATGTAATCTGGGAAAAGTCTAGAAGTTGTATGGTGCCTTCTACCCATATTTACTCCACAGCATTTCTATTAAAAAGAGTGGGAGCCAAATGTATTTTACTAATGGGTATCTAATACTTTTAAGATTAGTACCAGCGTATCTGTGAAAAATTGTTGAGCAATACAGTTAATTCATTTTGGAACAGGTTCTGCTGGGATTGAAAGCCCCCTTATTATTAGTTTGCAAAGATAGTGATGCTATCTATTATTTAAGTTTTTAGTTTGGGTGTTTGGTTTTTTTTTTTTTTAAAAAAGTCACACGTTTTTTTTAATGTTTATACATTCATGCTGTGAACCTTACAGAATAATTTGGGAGTAGCATATAACTTGGTCAAAACTAAACTAAAGAAAAGAATACGGCAGCTGTGTTTTCCACAGAAGTTTGGATGATTGCAATGGGAAACGGATGCTGGGCTAAACAGGCATTTGATCTAATCAAGAAAACTGCATTTTATATTCTTGACAAGGATCTAAAGCAGTATTTCTCAACCTTGATAATTTTAAGGCATGTGGACTTCAACTCCCAGAATTCCACAGCCAGCAATGCTGGCTGTGGAATTCTGGGAGTTGAAGTCCACATGCCTTAAAATTCTCAAGGTTGAGAAACACTGATTCTAAGGCAAGGGTTCCCAATCTTGGCAACTTTAAGATGCATGGACTTCAACTCCTAGAATTTCCCCACTGCCTGGAGAATTCTGGGAGTTGAAGCCCACATGTCTTAAAGTTGCCAGGATTGGAAATCCCTGAACTAAGCTATATTTATAAAACTGGAGAGGGTGCTATTATGGATGCAAATAATAAAGAGACTGTAATTCTAATATGACAGAGCATTTTTTTTCTTTTGATACTTTTTAATGCAGATTTGTTATCATCCTCTCTCATAATTCCACAAAAGATCTCTTTCCCATATCTCATCTCTTATCTATAAACAACTTATAAAGCTTTGTTATTCAATCCAAATCAGCAAAAGCCCATTAAGAGTTACCAGGAAATATAACACATATATTTTAATCTTAATCAAATAAACTAGTTTTATGTTCCTTTATTTTATTTGTAACATAGTAACTTATCAATGCAGCAAAAGATCTCTTCTTTCCATATCTTACCTTTTACATATAAAGAAATCTTTAAAGCTTCAGCCATAATCAAGAAAATCCATTAACTATCAGAAACAACATATAGATTTTTAATCTGATCAAATAAAACAACTCTGTATTCATTCCATCTTCTTTTAAGAAACTTAATTTCTTTAGTGTCCCAAAAGTTGATTTTGTAACTCATAAGGAGTTTCTAACAAGTCTCTTTTGTAAAACCAAGACAAGAAAGTTATCCAAGCCATTCTGATTTATTATTTGTCTGCCCCCTTTAATTATTAAGATATAAGCCAGTTTCATTTGTAAATCGAATGCAACTTTTTTTCCTTATCATTCTTGCAGCCTGACATTTTTAAATCCACTTTCAGAACTACATCTGAATTAGCCCTAGTTTGTTTTATCCAGTAATAATCTATATTATTTCTGAATCTATTTTTATAATAGCAGACAATTTAAAGAGTAATTTATGAGTGCATAGTCCCCAAATATCCTTGAAGTCTTCCAAGTTCATATATTTTTAATCCATTCGATATTAATTAGTCATTTATAATTTCAGTTTTTTCTGGCTCCCTCTAGTGTCCAACTTTCAAAGTCCCTCTTGTCATTTTTTCTATTTGTTTATTTATTTATTATTTATTTTATTTTTATCCTATCTATTACTTTATAAGTAACTCAAGGCAGTGAATATACAGTACATAATACTCCTTCCTTCTTTCCTTATAACAACAATCCTATGAAGTAGGCTGGGCTGAGAGAGAGTGACTGACCCAAAGTTCCCCAGCTGACTTTCAAAATTAAGGTGAGATAAGAACTCCTAGTTTCTAGCCTGGTCCTTAACCAATAGACTAATCTGGCTGTAAACACTAATTTTCCATGGGAGCATTTCTTAAAAATTAGTTTCAAAATCTTTATACACACACACACACACAAAAACTATATATATATAAGAATTTTAAACAACCCAATTAATTGTAATTAATTTCAAAAATTTATTTCAAGTTCCTCTTACCCCTTAATTCATTTAGAACTTTCCAGAATCAATGTTCTAATCACCCTCTTGCTGTTTATTCAAATATAAGATTTTTTAAAAAGTCCTTAAGCTTGAATGAAACTTTTTTCATCAAAGGTAGAAGAAAACTCATCTGATGTAATGAAACTTGCCTTTCTGAGGGTTCTTAGTATAAAAAAGCCATTAATAAGCAATTTTCAGAAATGATTAGGAAAGAAAGTAGGCAAACCCAGTGTCCTTTTGAAGGCTCTGAACTGTGGCTTGGGTAGAGATGACTTTTCTTCAGCTCCCAAAACTTTAAAACTCACCAGAGACTGTTGTCTTACAGTTTCCTTGTGAAGAACCACTGTATGGAGTGCTTGTAGGCAATCCTGGTCCTCTCCTTGCTCAGGAGAGGAATTTCAAGGAGCGATCCATTCACGGGTTCTTCATTCTACTACAGTTGTTGACTTTACTCTTGCCGAGTGTTTTTAGTCTGCCATTGCTTCCCTGGAAGTCCCCAGGAAATATTATAGATGCCTTATGTTTTAAAGAATGTTCAATTTTGGGGGCCTGTAAGCATCCTCTTTGCCTAATCGGCTCAGTGCTTACAATCAATCACCATGCAATGTAGCTCATTTGCAGCATAAGTGATAAACAAGGATCAAGATGGTTTCAATAATACCAAATACTGGCTTTAAGAGTTGTCTCTTTCGTGAGGCTTTTTTCATGTTTAGCCCTGTAAAGCAGTTATTGTCAGAAGGGTGCTCTGAATTAGCACTTGGAATTTGAAACTTAGGGTGAAGCATGAGATAGAAATATGGAAAATATGTCAACTATGTGTAAATATTCTAATTAATGGTACGTCCAGTTTACAAAATATAAATAGAATGAATCTGTTCTTGTTTCCTGTTTCCTTTTATTTTTATACAGGATGGTGGTTTGATGCATGCGGGCCTTCCAATCTAAATGGTCTATACTATCCATTGCGACAGAACACAAACAAATTTAAAGGCATTAAATGGTACTACTGGAAAGGAGCAGGCTATTCTCTAAAGGCCACAACTATGATGATCCGCCCAACAGATTTCTAAAAAAATCTACACTTTTTGAAATATTATGTTGACATAATTTTAATATACTTTGACAATATGGATACACTATGACCAATTTTTCTGCCTGAACAACATGCATATGCATCCTATAGGAACCAGTGTTTCTAGTCCTGATTTCAGCATTGCTGAATTTCATCACAGTTCAGTCATGCAAGAAGAAATAACTAATGCAATAATGATTTTAAAAGGAGAATGTTAGAAGGATTCTGCAGAACCTTTAAGAACTTTGTTTTCATGAACATTCATGAAGTTTATGCATAACTGGAACTGTGAAATATATCTAGATTGTCTAAAATTTCCTCAGTCTTAAACATTACTTTATATCTTACAACTGAACTCTTAACTGTTATTTTAAAAAGAGCACTGCTTTGTAAACTATATTGTATCTTATTATTCATGCTGTTCCTTGTAATTATGTAAATATTTTGTAATTAATGCCTAGATACGGATTATTGCTTTTAGTAGTCACATATGCAAGGATATTTGGTAGCACATAGTATATTTAATAAGACTGTATAAAATATTTCTATATTTTACATGTCTTTTCTTTAAAATCCAATACTGAGTATATAACAGACCACTATTTTTATACCTTGCATATCAGATAGTTGTATCGGTATTCTAAAGCTCAAAATATCTTTGCAATTTATAGAACACTACATGTGAACTCAGTATAATGTATAAGAATATTGGACTGTCGTTCTTTCTTGTTCTTCTCTGTTAAAATAATACCTGTTAATGATAATTTATCAGTATTTTGGACAGATTAAAAGATCTGCTTCTATTACTTTAGCTTAAAGGAAAAGTGCTAATTAAAAGTTTGAACATCTCTTGAGGAACATTGATTTGGGATTAATTGATATACAGTTCCCTGTCAACATTTTCCATTGCTTATATTTTTATATATGACAATCAGATCATTATATTCTAATAAATTAAAAAGCAAAATATTACTTACAGGAGCTGCAGGGAAATCCACTGACAGTTCAAATGGCTCTTCAGAAATCCAATAGCCATGTTCCAGAGACCACAAAACCTAGACAGTAAACCAGTGAGAATTAATAGTTCTGGTTGAAATGTGTAAAGTAGTCAGTAGTAAGTAGATAATTAGTAATGGAATAGTTAGCATATTCAAGCTTTGCTTCATAAGATTCCAGATAGCTATGCTTTAGCTCATTGCATACAGCGTTTCTTTACTTTATTGAAATCTCATCAGACATTTATCCCATAATAATACAAACAGGCTTCTAAATTTGTGAACTATGCTCAGTCTTAAAATAGATGTTTTATATACATACATACATACATACATACATACATACATATATAGGATCAGGTCATGAACTTGGCCCCAGGGGCTGTGTAACACAAAAGCCAAGCTTATTTGAAACTTTGACTTAGATGAACTGAACATAGTTGAGGGAAGTGAAAATCCTAACTTGCTAGTTGCAATGAATCACTATTCCTGTGCCATCAGACAAATTGATTAAAACCAGGATCATGTATTCAGCACCAAGACTGTGAATACAAATGTTTCCCTTATATAGCCCAAAAGTATTCTTTCTGAGTGAATTAGAGGACTTTCCAAGTCTTCAGTCATAATGGATACATCTAGGGAGGAGATCTGATGGAAACCAGAAAATTTTCAGTTCATAGGTTGAAGTGCCGTCCACTTTTCTCACAATTTCTTCAGACAGTTGCCAACATTTATAACTGCTTGGCCTAAGATTAATTAGTCTTGGAAATTGCTAATTTGCTACAAAATAGTTCCTTCACAAAGCACAGTTGAAACAAACGATGTATGTCTCAAGAACAGTATTTCTTGTCTGAATCTTTGTTAATAAGTTCCAGATTCTCCACTCCCAAATCCATTCCTCAGTGCTCAGCATACATATGCAGAATAAGAGAAACTCCAACAATTAATACTGTTCATCATTTGATCAGTGGTCAACAGCTGGTATGTTCAAAACAGTAACATGCCAAACCCAGAAGGAACATTACAAAGACTCTATAACAAAAGATCAAAACAAATGCAGTTTAAAACCAGTCAATGACTTTTTCCACAGGAACAAAATGACATCCTCTGTGGTTATCTACTTAAATGTGCCATTTCCTCTACAAGCCCCTTTTAAAAAAAATATAGTTTAAAGGGCGAGTGTCCTCTTTCATATTTTTCACCTGTAAAAATATTTAATACTCTTATTATCTGAAGCAAAACATTGTCAAACACTTGCTGAATCTCCCTATATTTCCCATCAAATCATACTAGAATGAATGGCCCAGAAGCATTAAATATTGGATAAGAAACTGAAATATTCTGCATATAATCTTGGTATGGTGAACTGTTTATTTAGAGATATACACATATTCCTTAATTGTAGTACATCAGATGAAAAGGTATTTATAATAACTTTATAGGATTCTAAGAGATAACGTTAAAAAAAACCAGTCTTAAATTCTTTCCTCCATCATATTTTGGGGCCAGCTGCCAGGAAAAAATGCAATTTTCCTCTCATCTTGGCTCTAATAGGAAATATATCACATTGGAATATGTAATTTTTTTCCTGGGCTTCATCACAAACTCTCTGGGATGTCTCTCCATTCCACCTGAAATTAAGGTTCACCCTTACATCACTAATATCTTGTAGCATGACTTCTCCAAATATTACACATTTTTATTTCAAAAGTTGTCAGCTCTACATCTTGACATGGATCATGTGCCTCTAGGCCAGGGGTGTCAAACTCGCAACGTCACGTGACATGTCGCAACATATTGTGACATTTTTGCCATTGCCGGCAATGGGGTGGGCACGGTTTTAGCATGACGCATCCAGCCTGTGGGCCAGCAGTTTGACACCCCTGCTCTAGGCATTCAAATCAGAATGCATATTAGTAATAAGAAACCAGTTAGTGAGAAAAATACTCAATTTACAGGTATTACGAATCAAATAGGCAAGGAAGCATTAAATAGGTTAAACACCATACTATAAACTGTATATTCCGGCATATAAGGTGACCCGGCATATAAGACGACCCCTGTGTTCGGTGCCGAGTCGCATGCCTAGAAAGTCGTCTTATATGCCGGAAACTACCGTTATTTCCAGCGTATAAGACGACTTGGCGTATAAGACGACCCCTGACTTCGGTGCCGATTTTAACGCTTGCGAAAGTCGTCTTATACGCCGGAAAGTACGGTAGTCCAAAAAGAAAAAATCAGCTACAGAAAAGTTGCAATTTAAAAATTATGTAACATACAATAATGGGGAGTGTAATCAGTTCTATTTACAATCGTAGTTCAGAAGCATCTGAATCAAGATAATTTCTTTGAATATGATTACAGAAAATACGATCCATCTGTGACACAAATCCCTTGGCATTAAGGGCCTTCCTGTTTCTGCAGCTGCACTTGGTTTCTCTCCAGTCTGGGAAAGAGGGATATTACCGACTTCTGCTTCTATTACTTTGAAAATCAATATGTATACTTTGAATACAAGGTTATCATTCATTTGAGTGCCTAGGTTTCTGTCTTGTTTCAGCAGATATTTTGTAACAACAGCAGGAAGGCTAAAACTCATAAATACATTTTTTAAGTTAGAAGAGGGATTTTCAATGATCATACACCAAGTTGAAAATATAAACAAAGAAGGCACCCAGTTGTACATTTTAATAGCCAGTTTTGGAGCCTCCAATTTATCTGTACATTACTAATCCAAGAAACAGGTAAGGTCCAGGAAAATGTAAGCCAGCCTTTATTTTTGTTGAGAGGTTTTCTTATTTCCTCATATTTCTTGTACCTCCAGTATACTTTGGTCTGAGAGGGGGAGAACAGAAGAGCTTGAAGGATCTGTTTAGAAAAAAATTTGGATTTTAGCATTTTAACTGCAAAATTATTCTAGTGTAGAGTTCTCTCTAACTTTGTTTAGACTCAGACTTTATGAGTCTCAAGTTTAGAGCTGGCACCAGGAATTGTTTTGGATATTTGGGGCCTCTTTTCTCCATGACTGATGACAATTATAGCATGGTTTTCTACTCTTGTGCGTCAAGAATGTGAATTTGATGAATTTGGTCCCACCTACAAGTATTCATATGGCCAAATTCACTTTGCAAGCCTCTACTATCCACATAATGTGAAATGTGACCAAAACATTTCATACTCCTAATTTATAAGAAATATTCATCTTCAGTTTTTAAAAAAGGTGGTAATAATGTTGTGCACATTTATATGCTTATTTTGCTGTAAAATTAATACGTAATAAACCTAAGCAGCCTTGATTAACAGCAACACTTTAATATTTCACACTGTATCACATATTCATTTACCATTAACGTTACCAGACAATGAACATATTTTTAATGAAAAAGAAAGTATATTGATAGTCATCTGTATTACTTACCCAATCATAACAGACAATCCAGCAGCCCCGAGCAATTCCCATAAGTATATTTAAAGTCCGGCGGGGGCTCCCTGCAATTACATGACTTGTACTTTTGCATACTTCATCAGAAGTCAGAAAACCACCCAGCTTCTTCAGCACCTGCAGAGTTACTTTCTGCATTCTTTAAGAAGAAACAGAGAGTAGATAACTTAATACCTTACATTTCTACAGAAATGATCAATTTATAGTTACAATATAAGCATTATTATAAGAGGTTTGTACAAAACATTAAAATGGCCAAAAGGTATGTTTACTTTGAGCCCATTTCATTGAAAGTAGTCTGACCTCAGCAATGAGCTATTTCTAGCTGTATAATGGAGTTTGGGACAGCCCTATTTGATGTTGAGATATTTCCAATGAGATTGGAACAGATGTTTCAGGGGTCAGAATGTTCCTAGCGTTGAATGTCTTGCACATATTTATTTAAGTAAGGGTACAATAAAGCGGCATGGTAATTCATTGCCTCCAAGCTAAACTTACATACTTTTGAAAATGAATCAAATCTGAAATTGGTACAGAATGTAGAAGCCCAGCTATTATCAGATAAGAATTAGATCACCCCAATCTTCTGCATGCTATACTGTTTTCTGATAAGATTCTGGATCAAATTCAAAGTCCTGGTTTTAAACCACGTGGCTTGGCTCCCATGTATCTCCAAGCAGAAGCATCCTATTCATTATAAGAAGTACACAGCTCTTATCTATTCAACCCAGAAAAGAATGTTTAAGGCTCCTATTTTCATGAACTATATTGAGGGGTGGTAGTCTCTGTGATAAATGTTTCTCTCTGGAGGGAACAGCAACTTCCAGTGGTTCAAATTGGCCTCCGTTTTGCTCCCATGGGAAAGCCATAACAATAGTGTTGAGAGAATATGTGGGATCTGATGGTGACTACTGAAAGAGGACAGCAGGATGGTAGGTGCTGTTATTAATTTGATATTTGAATTGTTTTTTTTAAATCTCTGAATTTAATTTATATAAGTAAGTTGGTCTTATTCCATACTGCAGTTTGAAGCACAATTAATAGGGAACAGCACACAGTGAATGCAGTTCTGACTAAGCATGCATTCTTTCATCATACAGTAAACAGATTGTAACAAACATGTTGTTTCCTAACTGTATGCTAACAAAATCCGTATTTAAAAGTACCATACTTTTGCTACAGTCCCTTCTAAAGTAATTTATGCATAAATTACTTACATAAAAATGATTTAATTAAAATTATTAATATGATGTGTTTTAAGACATTTAGAAAATTTATATTATATATCCAAAGCTAATTTGAATCCTTGGGATTGAAGTCTATATCTGTCTACATTTTTCTGATCGTAGCATACAAATATAAACTATTAATGGGAGTGTTGTTTCCCAAATAGGCCTGCATTAGAGGCCACATTGGTCAGATTTTAGGAAAATGAAATCCAAACATTGGAGGATACTAGACCTAGAAGGCAGTTTTATGAACTACAGAGATATGAAAATATGTGTACATAGAAACATAATCACAATACCTGGTACTTACTCAGGGGACATGCTTGTCATGACTAAGGTTCTCAAAGGCTAAAGATTTAAAGAAAGAAGGAAAAATAAATCAACATTTGCTTGCCCTTAACAATGTCCAATTCTGATGAATATCTAAATCATACAAAGATTAAAGCTTTTTCATACATCTCAACATTTAGGAAGCAAAGTGTAGCTTCTTGTTATACACACACCTGCATGAAGGAGCCCTGTGTACACATGTAGGGTTTCTTCATGTATGGGATTCCTGAGTGATCCTCAGTTCTTGGCTGCAAAGTTAGAGAGGGTACCACTGTACATCTCTGTGCTGAACATGAAAAAGTAGCATACATACGATCCTTGAACATATTTTTTCAACATTCAGTAGGGAAGAAAGAATGCAGTGGAAACACTGTATTAAAAGGTGGTGTACAGGTCACCTGAGCAAAAGACTATTCCTAGAAAACAGCTTTGATGGTCTAGTACTTTTAATCTATAACTACCTAAGTTAATTCAACATGAGATTACCAGTATTGTATTTTAACTGCAAATATTTGTCTCCATGATTTACAGAAAAGATTCACCCATTCTAATTGAATATTCTAAACGCATCAAATAGAATCCGCTTTCTGAAATTTGTAAAGCTCTTTCCCCATATAGGAAGCACATTTATTTTATCATTGTAAAATGTTGGGCTGCGTCTTCAGTATCTAGACTGCTGAAAAGCTATACAGAACAATTCAGCACATACAAACTAGAGACATCTCTTCAGTGATAACAGCAATTCTTCCAACTAGTAATAAACAAATACAATGTTCTGCCTAAACACATTGCTTGGATTTTGACCATGTGGAAAGGTCTGTATCATAAATAAACAGACCGATTGATAGACATTGAGAAGAATAAATCCAAGTACTAGGTGAAATGTCTTGTGACAGACGCTTTTTAAAAACTTGTTGCTCATCAGAGAGTTTAATGAATTTTTCTTTCCATGAATTAGAAAGGGGAGTGTATGGATGGGTAAAAAAGCAATCTTAGTTTAGCTGAAAATCCTCTTGCTATTAAATCAGGTGGCTGATAATGGCTCTGAATACTACAATACTTGAGTTAAAGAAAAATAAAATGATTATAAAGTATAGGAACCATTTCATGGCTGTAGCATGGCCCACTGTATTCTGCCAAATCAAATGTTGATTTTACAAAATATATTCATCCAGAAAACTTCAATTTTAAGAATATGTAATAAAATGCTGCAGCTGATCATGTTTCCCCCCTGGGTAGATTAGCTATTCAGTGGTTTGCTATGATTCTGTGTCCACTAAACATTAGATTTTCTGGTTTCCCCTTAGGATTCTCACCTACTTCTGCAGATTGTAGGGTTCCCCAGATCTGACACAAAAAGACATTACTGAACCTGGGAAAAGGAAGAAATGAAAGACACCTCCTTCTACTGCTCTTATAGCCATGATATACCAACTCACCTTTTTAATTCTCCTACTAATCTTTAATTTCCTATCAGGCTCATTCACATGGCTCCCCAAAAGTTCACAAGCAGCATTTTTGGCATCACTCGTTGAAAATTTGGCATTATCTAAAAACCAGATTCATTCAGAGTTAATTCTAACCCATACTATGAAAAATGTAAATGCTGTTAATGTATTAGCACAATCGTAGCTTTGCATTTTTCCTGTATATTTTTCATAATGAGGTACAGATCCTTGCTTTTTGTGTTTTCTCTACATTTTATGGCTTCTCTAAAAAGGAGTAATTGCAGTTCTAAGTAAACATTTTAAAAATCATTTTAGTCTTTCAAAAACTCACCTTTCATATTGATTTTTCGCAATTCCTACTTTGAATTTTAAAAAAACTGAATAGAATACATTTTTTTTTTGCTTTTATTTATCTTTATGGAAGGCAAACCAGCTGAGTTTCCCACAGCTTGCACCAAGGTTAGTCTGACAGCCCATTACATCTTCATAACTTTTCATGGCAGAAATTTGTTAGATTTTCATTCTGCAACTTCATATTACTAGAAGCAAACGCCCTTTAAAATGAAAACGGCAGTGGCGGACAAAATATTTTAAAGTTGAAATGTTTATAGTTTACAGTTCAAAACAACTATTTAGATCAGTGGTTCTCAACCTTTTTAATGCCGCGACCCCCAACTGGTCGTAAGTTGAGGACTACCCAATCGGTCGTAAGTTGAGGACTTTCCCTGCCCGGTAGCGCCACACATGCGTGGTGCCGCCCCTTGCGCCGGCCGAGGTGTAGCTGGCAAACAGCAGAGACAGCGCAGGCCAACCATCGGCTGGGCCACCAGCTGGCCCAGCCCAAGGGAGGTAAGGCACCCGCCAGGCCCCACGCGCGCCAGCAACCCTCCCTGCGCCCGCCGGCCTACCACCTCCCACTCCTGGCCCTCTTTTACTTACATTGTTAGTAGTTGCTCAGCAGGGAGGGGTGGAAACTTCCAGACAGCTCGCCTTCGCTGCAGACAACTTGCAGCACCGTTTGCAGAATGGGACTTTTGGCGGGCTCAGTAGGGCAGAGACAGCCTGGACAATTCCTATTGGCTTTTGAAAGCCCATAGAATTAGACTCTATTCAAGAGAGTCTATTCTATTGGCTTTCAAAAGCCAATAGAATAAAAGGGAGTAGCACAGCTAAGGAAAAGGGGGGAAAAATGGCGGACTGCATTGTTTGGCGACTCTCGTGAAATGGTCATTCGACCCCCAAATGGGGTCCCGACCCACAGGTTGAACAACCACTGATTTAGATCTTTCTATAAATGTTTCTGTTCAGTTCAAACCAAATCTAATTCAAAGTAACCTCTTATAGTTCAGAACATTTCCAGAATTGTTGGAACAGCTTCACAACCCAAGATTGAAACAGCTACACACCTCAATAAAAACATTCCAATTTCATATACTTCACATGTGTTATTTGAATTCTAAGATGTCTGCTCTTAAATTCAGTCTTAGTAATAGCTGCATTCATATTTGATTGCTCTCTATCTTCAGGCCACATTCATTCTTATTTCCACCAATTAACAGATAAAACATAATTATTACAACATGTAACATGACAGTAGCCTGAGCTTTATGGAATATATAATAAAGTCTTTGCCTGAATGGGAAAAACTGCTGTGAACATCAAATTTCCTGATATAAGATCTCTTGGCTCACAAAAAAAGAGGTGTATGTCCTAATATACCACGAAGTAAGAAAATTCACTCTACTCTAGTTATACTGTATACAGCTATACTGTATACAATACTGTAGTATGGTAAATATACTATTGATACCTATGAATACCATTCTCTGAACAACTTTTCTACTCAAAATATATTAAGCATTTCTATAACTACCCTTTTAGGTTTGTAAGGAAATGGGAGAGAAAAAATTCAGGGGAAAAAAAAGCTTACATTGTACATGATATTCAAGATTAGTAAGTATACATGAAGGTATCACAGTTAGTGAAAACAATATTAGTAGTATGGCATTTTCTAGGCATGATTTGGTCACATTAACTTTTAAGAGTTTATTTTAGAATTGCGTTCCCAAACTCCAAGTGCATGTTGACTTTTGATACAAATATAAGCAAGCTTCAAACACTGAGTATACTTCACTTCTACAAGAAATCTCTTCTATAAAGAGGTCATATAAAAACATAGCTGTTCATAAAGTACTAAGTTGCATCTGGGAACTGGGGTTCTTCAAATTCTAGCCAGTATTTGACATATAACGCTGTGCTAAAAAGGAAATGCATTATTAATTCTTCTATAGGACTTGGGCATTTGTAATATGAAAATACATGGAAAAACATGTCTCCATTGCTGATCACTGTAAAATTTGCCAGGTAAGTCTCTTACAATCAACCCTGTTGATGAGAACATTTCATTCTCACATAATCTGGTGAACTGATACCAGTGCAATGATGAGAAATAAATTAAGTGATTTAGAGTCTTACTATTGCCATTCAAAAAGACGATTAGATTAGTAATGAAAAACGTAGATTCTAGCAGGCTCACAAATCATGTACAGATGTACATATTCATTCTAGTTTACTGAATTTGATCTTACATAGACTAAAAAGTACATGTTCAGCAAATAATACTGCATGTAGAGTAATTAAATGGCGTATCATAAAAACAGCAGTACTTCTCTCCCAATGTATGATGCATTTTTTAAAATATTGATAGCTGTCAAGGAAAACAAATCTATAACATAATTGGAACTAAAATTTTGGCTTCAGTGATTATATAACCCATTGGCCTGGATTTGCAGTAAAAAAGACAGCACGTACATACTCTATATCAGGGGTCCCCAACCCCCGGTCCGTGAACTAGTACTGATTCACAGCATGCCAGCTACCGGTCCGCACAAACAAGCAAAGCCCCATCCATGGGATACAGGCAGCACACAAAACCACGCACTCTCCGGTCCGCAGAAAAATCTTTCTCCATGGAACTGGTCCCTGGGTGCCCTAAAGGTTAGGGACCTTTGTTCTATAGTGCAATAATGCCTGTTCAGATAAATAAATTTCCCATCTATACTTTTATTAATTCATAGAAAATGAATTATATTTTATGTCCAAGTAGATATTTACAAAATATTGGTAAGAAATTTATCTATCAGTTAAAATATTGGTGCTCCTGGTAAGGAAAGAATCTGTATTTTGTGTAAGACTGAATATTAACACATGTACTAACCATTATGCAAAAAATAATTCAGAAGAATTGCTTTACAATTTGCACAAGACAGCAGCTCTCTGTTACTTATTACAGAGCTACAGTATGTCTCCTCCCTCCAAGGTTTCTATAAAGCCTAAAAGAAAGATATGGCTGCTTTAACAACTGGATACAGATACTATGCTTGTGAGACGTCTGAACTTCCTAATTTTGTTTGAAACATGAGGAGCAGTAATCTATGTTACATATGAAAGAGATTCAATATAGTCATGTGTATATTGGATCAAATATTTAATATATAGAATGGAACTCCTCTGCCACTCCTGGTTCAATGTAAAAAGTTGGGTGTCCACAATTTCTCTAGAATGATATGTGAGGAGAACCTGAGGTCAGTGTTTACTACATTAAACTAAGAAATTTCATTTAAAATAACTACTACAATCCTGAAGGATTATTGATTCCTGTACTGACCAAAATCAATGTATTGTTTTCATAACTGAAGATTTCAGTCAACGTACCTTATAGCAATAGATTGCCATTAACAGATGAAATAACCAAGTTTTAATTTCCAGATGTAAATCAGATTTGAATTCAGACTAATCCTTGATTTTAGATATAATAGAACTTAGCTAACTGAAGACTCATATAATCCAATCGGTACTTATTAACTGATCTGCGTCAAGATCCTAAGTTTAATTTAGTTTGAATAAACATGTACAGAATTGGACTATAACATTACAAACTGCTGTAGTCCTTGGCTTAGTTAGGTGGAAACATTACAGTACACTATATTTTACAGTCTGTGGAATGCTGAGCAATCAAGTGCATAAGCATAGGAAAGAGATTTCTTTTTTTAAAGGAATATCACCAAGTAGATATATATGACAGCAATTTCAGCAGAATTTTTACCAGACTCCAAAAATCCTCCTGAAAGCTGACGTCACAAATCAATTAAAAGCTTCATATCTCTTAGACCAGTGGTTCTCAACCTGTGGGTCGGGACCCCATTTGGGGTCGAACGACCATTTCACGGGGGTCGCCAAACAAGGCTGTCCGCCATTTTTTCCCCCTTTTCTTTGGCCACGCCCCTGGGACCCGGTGATACATAAGTGGTTGGGGGTCACCACAACATGGGGAACTGTATTTTGGGGTCGCGGCATTAGAAAGGTTGAGAACCACTGTCTTAGACAAAGGTTCTGTATAAAATTAATTCTCAAAAAGCTGAGAATGTTACAGAATACAGCTATCATTTTATAATAGCGAACCCACTTTACCAGTTAATTCCTGCAGAGAATCATGAACATTCAATATGTAATTATATGTAATTATATTTTTAAACTGAATCAAAAGAATACAGTAATTCTTTTCAGTAGATAGAACCTTCATATATTTTTATTGAAAACTATTTAAAATGTAGTTATTTCACTTTCTGAAGATCAAATAAGACTTCTCCATGGTTAGTGCTTTATACATCTATACATACACATCTTTTTTGAAATTAAGGCACTGTATTCACCTTACAAAGTACAGATCATTATTTCAGATGCATCAGCAAAAGAACATTCAGTTATACTTAGGAAGCCAAACGTGAGTTATTCTCATAATTCATTTAACATCTGTTAAAAATACTCAGACATTAAACCTGTAATTCTTGTACATAATAACCTATTTCTAGCACTTCGTAGATTTTATAGAATGAACCTTTTTAATACTTATTTTAAGATACAGAAATAATATGTTTTCTAGACAGCAGCATTACTATTGTACAAAATCACATCATCAGGTATGTTTTCCAGTAATAAAAACCTCATTGACTCCAGAGACATATTAAATCTATATTGCCTTTGTTTCAGTGGTTTTCAGGAATAAAATAGTGATGTTCACAAATTTCCAGTGTATTCATTTTTGAGATTCTTAGGATTTTAAGAATTTAAAATGAGAATTTCTAAGTTTCATTCATTCAGCAAAATGTTCACAAAACTTAAATATAGTCTTCTTTATATGAATTCCTTTCTTTAGAGCTGTAAATTTTCAAACTATAATTTTTTTGGAATTTCCAGTTAACTTCCTTGTTACAGTAAAACAATTTTGTTATACTGCATTTTAAACAGATACTTCAAAATTCTTATTAACACTGCTAAAAACTGACTACGCAGGGAACCAACCTGAAATTATATGGATGGAATGCTAAGTATTCAATAATATTCTATCATCAGATATATATAACAACTTTTCACGACTTTTTCCTTCTGTATATTTAAACTATATCTTGGTTTTTTAAAAAAATTTTTTTAAAAAACATTCTAAACATAGAATATTTCTTTACATATTTTTATGCATAGAATATTTCCTCTTTCTAAATGAGATTCTAAAAATGTGCTCAATTACATTTTAGAGTGAAGGTTTTCAAACATATAAAATAATTCTGGGTGTTATTTTGCTGGATGATTATCTTTCAATAACAACTTACCAGCTGCAGAACTGATTGTGATCTGTTCCCGAACGTTGGAATTTAAAAAACAGTCTGATGTTTCTATTATGTTTCCATTTTCACCATTTGATGTACAATTTACACCTGTTTTTCTCCTTTGAAGAGGGGTAGATAAGCTGGGCTCACTAACTGCATCCTCAGTAATATCAGTCACTCTTTTCCTCTTTCTGTTATAACGTGCATTTACTGGACTAGAATGTTGCAACATACTTTCTAATTTGCTTCTAGGAGAATTATACATCATTTCTTTATTATTCTGTAACTTTTGCTGACATGGAAGGAGGCTGGCTCTTATTTTATTTTTAGTAAAGTTAGAAGATGAAAAACAATCTTCAAAAGAAGTATCTTGATCTTTAGCAGACTTACTCGGAGTAAGCAACGCAAGCAAGAAATCATTCTGAGGTTCTTTATGTGATATAGAAGCCTTCAGTTTAAGGCTTGATTTCCTTCTATATTGTTGTTTACGAAGAGAAGAATTTTTAGTCATTACTGGAGTATCAATTAGATTAATTGAAGAAAAGTCATTCTCAGAACTACTGCTGCTGGTATTTTCAGTAAGTTCACAATGGACCAGATTTTTGGCAGAAACTGTTTGGTCCACATTTTTCACCTGAGGAAGGGGATGATCAGCAATGGCTAAAAACCAGTCAATACCATCTTTGCATTCTGGGGTTGAAGGCATTATTGACTTTTTGACAGGGAAATCACATCCTTTGTCATTCAGTAAGATTGAATTTTTATGTAAATCTTTACCACTCAATCGCTTTAGGCCTGTACGTTGAGAGTCCCTTGGAGAATCAGAAGAGGTATATAATTCAGCTCTGGAAACATCCATCACATTTTCAGTATTAGCTAAACAGTTCCTTGATTTTTTTCCAAGGTTCTCAGTTTCAGGACTTCCAACCAAATTGGCAAAACTTGAATTTAAAAGGTGATTACTCTCAAGTTCTGTAATCAGAAACAGTTCATTATTGAAAAGCACACTTTATTTTATTTTTTTAAAAAATGAATATGAATTAAAAAAAAAACTAGAGTAAGATAAAACATTGAAATGGACCACCAGCAAAAAGAAGGGAAATGGCTATGCATACATATACAGGTAACTGGGAACAGAACATCCCCTGAAATAACTCTACATGCTTCCAAAGACACACTTGCTTCACTGATTTGAAGAGGGGTTATTCAATCACTCCACCATTCTTTGTGAAATGCCCTTTGCAAATATTTTGTTCAGTCAGTAAAAACCAGATTGTCACTTTTGATGCTACTTGTCCAAAGACCAAATCTGCTCTTCCATAATACTCTGGCTATTCTCAAGTGGAACTTAAGGGACCCATAGTTAATACCCACCATTTTGATGGAGCATTAATGGGTGAATTCATTATTGTACATTCATTGTTTTTTCTACAAAAAATAAAATATTTCTATATAGCAGTGTATCTTTGTTTGAAATAAGCCTAATTAGGCCTAACTTATTTTTGTTTGAATATCAAATATATATAGTTATATTTAATTAAAGACAAGGGATGATATCAAGGAGTTCAGGCATAATGAATTGAATCATTTATGTAATTGTTTTAAAAAATGGGATAGCTGGGACTCCTCCCCAAGATGGCTGCTAAATGGTAGGAACTTTTCTTTTTCCTGCCAATGATCTGTTGATTTTGCTCTCAGAGTTGATTCTTTGGCAGTGCTGCTCCCTGGATCCAAATGGGAGCCCTTAGGAATGCCTCAAGATAGCTTTTGGATGGCCACGGACCCCCTGGGAAGGGAAGTCTTGAAGATTCCAGTTCCCTTGGGAGCGGTTGGAAAGTCACCAGTTATTCATCTTCCTCTCGGCAGTTCTGTTTTTTAAAAACATGCCTGGGTTTTAACTTTACTTTATGAAGCTTTTGTTTCAATTTGCTTTCAAAACTTGACCAGCTGGTTGAATGCTGAATTATTTTAATTCCCTGCTTGATTTTATTTGTTCTTTTTTTCCTTTTCCCTTTGATTTATGTTGTTGCATAAGTTTTGCTTTTCTGTAAGGAAAACATGGCGTGTTCCTGAGTAGTGGAAGTACTTTCATTTGATTTACATCTACATAAGATTCTCACTACAGAGTTTTTGCATTTTACCAATTGGCAAAATGTTTAGAGGTTAATTTTTTAATTTTTCTTTTAACTTTGGATTGAAATATCCAGAAAATATCTTGTTTCTTTTTCTATTTCTTCTCTCTGAAGAAATATTACTTCAATGCCTGTGTTCTCTTATCTATGGTTGCTAAGTTACACAGAGCAAAAATGTATCAGATTATAAACAAATGGGGATGACATCTGGAAAAAGATCATTTGGTAACATGCAATCCCTAGTTGACTTTTTTTAAAAAAGTTTGATGAAATGATAAATGCTGTAGAAAATACTTAGATAGATGTAGCTCTAGATATATTAGACTCACAAAAAGAATGTGATCTGAAAGCAGGAAATTTGGTGGAAAGCGAATATGGATTTTACAGACTTAGAACTAATTGAGTTGATTGCACATGCCTCCCTGAAGTTCAAGCCTCCATTCTTTTACAACAGCAGAAACTTGACGGAGTGGAGAAGTGATAAATTGGTTTTCCCTAAGGAGATTGGAGACACATTTCACTGGAAAACAATTTCATCTGGACGTTTTTAGGAAGATCGACTGATTTTGGAGATTGGATTTGTTATATTTAACCTAACAATTGATAAGAGATGGTATTAAGAACAAATGTGGATATTTGATCCAAGACGAATTTGGGATAGATAGGAAGCCATGGTAAAATTTCTACAAGTCGATTATAATAACAGTTCGTTAACAGAGGGTTTTGAAACATTGATCTTGCCTTTTTCTATTATTATTGTTCTTGTTAATTATTTTGTCATTAATATAGCATATAGATGACAGGTTAATAAACTGCAAATAGATTTAACAGGTGGGAAACTAATGTTGTTGTAATATATTAATCAATATTCAACTAGAGGATATAATATGTATATATGTGTTAGGTTTTTTATGTCTTGTTTTGTGTTTTTTCTTTGTTTCTTTTTAAAAAATTTTTTGGGAGTTTTGTATTTTAACTTTTTTTAATAAAATAAAAATAGAACAAGAAAAAAAATTATAAATAAAAAATGGGACAGTTCCACCAATTGTTTTCTTGTTTACACTGACCTGATACTAAATTTACTAATACTAAGATTCATTATCTGGATCAGAGTAGACTTCCATTTTCAAGTAGTCTTGGGTTCTGATTGCCTCTTATTACATGATATTAACAATATTTTAATGAGACAAAGAATTATTAAGCACGCTGAAACTAGCTTATGCATATACCATAACTAATTTATTTAGATTCATGCATACAGACAAATAGCGGTGACTTCAAAACAGAAACTTCAATTTTCCTTCCTTCAACTTTGAAGACAGGAGAGAAGGAACCTCAAGAGCCAAATAATTATTTGCCAAACACTAAACTATGCATATTGTATTAGAAAAGAATATCAGCTTAGTTATTACATTGCTGTAGATTGTTCTTTCATTATTTAGATGTTTTCCTTGGTATTTTAATATTTTAAAATCATTCTGTTTTAAAATATTTTTAAATGTTTGCAAATAGCATATTTAAGTGTTTTTATATATTTGCAGATTGCCCTAGGGAAGGAACATAGTTCCAAAACTCATTGGGCAGAAATAAGACACATATCAAATAAATCTCCTTGACAGTTCATGAGAACCACTCTCTTTTGTCTAATCCTGCCGTCAATGTCGTCCATCTTTTTTTGGTGTTTCTCCAAACTGGGCAATCAGTTTCCATGTTCGGATAAAACAGGAAGCTTTAGTTAACTGAAGAATGTGAGTGTAATCATTCTGCACCATGAAGAGAAATAGGGAGGGATTCTGTCCTATATATATATATAGATATCAAGATTTGAGCCAAGACGTGATTGCAAAGACATCATTTCTAAATCAGCAATAAAAAGCAGGTGAGCCCAACAGTTCAAACACAGAACTAAAAATACATATGGATGCTCCAATAATTACTATATTAGTAGAGCTCTTTTTAATAACAATACTAGCACTATCAAAACAATAAAACATACTAGGAGCATTGATACTTTTTACAGCAGCATTTTTCTTCAATAAAATATTCCATAGATTCCTTATCTGTTAAGAGAGCACTACAGGGTCATTCAAAATATTTATTTACAGTATTATCAATTACACATAACTGCTGGATATTTTTGAATGTGAACATTTAGATTTTATTTACATTTTTTTTCTTTTTTCTTTACCTGGAGTCAATGCTGAAGTTGATGTGGTAGACACAACAGCAGGATCAGTGTCAGACATCTGAGATAACTGTGAAGCTAAAATGTGAATTATTAGATTTTTGTTGAGTAAGTAATTCGCAAAGACATTTAGGGCCAATATTAATAGGTAGTTGCATATTCAATACATGTATGTTCTTACAACATTTCATTACAGTGCTTTTAATATTTTGAATGCTCTGGTATTAAAAATCTACAAATTCTGAGGATTGCTTTATGCCATCATACGAAGCCATGGTAAGAGCTCAGCACGCTACAGATAGGAAACTACCACATAAATGAAACAGTGAGACTTCAACTTAACATGTCATCTGAATGATACATCCCATCTAATCAATGTTGGCAGGGATTTTAAAATATTTATTTATGGTTACATTCATTTGTTAAGTTTGATAAATTCTGATTTCAGGCCAATAAATTCAAATATGTCCAATATCTTGAAAGAAGCTTTTCCATCTCAAAAATGTATTGTTCAAGTTATCACAGAAATAAATAAAAAAAATCTTTCTCAGAAATAAAGCATTTCTATTTTCAAACCTATTCCAAAAATCTTAAGATTAACAATATGAATATATTTTAATGTAAAACAATATACTGCATTTCCTTTGAAGACATTTTCACAGATGAAGTGTTGCCACCTTCCCCAATTTATAGTAAACATACATATCCATCACACAGGATGTCCCTGATATAAACGAGCAGTAACAACATTCGTCTAATTGTTAAATACTGTATTTAGCCTTTCTGCACTTTTTAAAAATATATATATATATACAATTACTCCCTGGGCAAACCACATCTATATTTTAATACTTCTCTATTTCCCTATTACTCTATTTTCTCCTATAGTGTTACCATTTTCTAATGTCTTTGCAGCACTTATGACTTTTTTCATGTCTGCTTGAAGACATTTATAGTATTCCTTTAAATTCCATTCTTCAATATATCAGTATTGTTCCCATTTAAAATGTGTAAAATTTATAGAATTCCAGCATTCCCCCACTACAGTTTTATACAAAAGCTTTTCAACAGTTTTATTTCTAATTTCAATTTCTTCTGTTGAAAATATCTAGTTTTTCATTTCATTAGGGCAGTGGCAGCCATAACTGAAGAAACTTTTATTTAATCAATCTATATCAGGGCTTTTCAATCTTTTCACTCATTGTACCACTTTTGGGATATGGCAATATCCGAGTACCACCAGTCGCCTAGCAAGGTGCCAAAAACTTGATGATAAAAAAAAAAAAAGGAAAAAGTGATGAAGTACAGGTAGTCATTGACTTACAACATTTCGCTTAGTGACTATTCGAAGTTACAATGGCACTGAAAAAGTGCCCCCCAAGCCACAGCCAAGCAAGACACTTGCCTGTCCACCCGACGGTGCTCTCGCTCCTAGCTGAGGTTTTCATTATTGTGAGCATTTCTGTTGAGGATTGGCAGCAGGGGTGGGGTGGGAGATGTTTGGTTTTTATTTCCCCCGTCTGCTGGGTGGTTGCAGCAGGTTTTGGTCACTTCCCATGACGCTGGGACACTGTGACCATCATAAATATGAATCAGTTGCCAAGCATCTGAATGTAAATCACAAGACTCTGGAAATGCTGCAACATTCCAGCTGATCGGTGCTTCCTCTGGGCTCACCAGAAGCACCAGGATCAGCGCCGAGCTCCAGCTGGAGCCTGGCACTGATCCTGATGCTTCCACTGAGCCCTGACAGTCCAGAAGAAGCACTGATCCTGGCGCTTCCGCTGAGCCCTGTCAGCCCTGCAGCTCCAGCTATCTCTCGCTCAGGCTTGTGCGGTGCTGCCACCAGTTCAGCTCATTCCCCTCCCCCACTACCACTTTTCTGGGATGGTCGCGTACCACCTGCCAGGTTGAAAAGCCCTGATCTATATATAGGCACCAAGTTCAAAAATGACTGGACAGGAAACAGTGATAAAACCACCCTACATCCACCCCAATGTCTAAAAAAAAAAAAAGTTTGATTATAAAAATCAATAACATTGATTTGTTAGGTCTAGAAAAAAAAATACATTTCAGCATATGATTATCCTATTATTTCAGAAGTTCTATTTATAATTGTTCAAATAATGAATGAAGCAAAAGAGACCAAAATAAATCTGAGGGGGAAAAAAGATGCATTTCTTTATTAAAAGAATATATAGATTCAATTTCATTTTAACAGCCAATTCTCTAACAAGGATGTGATGATAGGGGAGGGGGGAATATTGGCAAAATGGAACTAATACAGATAAAAATCCAGCAATAAAAGAAAATAATTCTGCATCCTACAAATGAAAAACAATGTTTATCATCATACCAGTAGGGGAAACATTTTCTCTTTTCTCTTTCATGTCCTTTATTCTTTTCTCCATTATACTGCATTGATACTTTATTTTACTTGCTGGGCTGTACACCAGTGAACCATCATCTTCAAATAATAAAACTGGTATGTCTGTTTCTAAAAAATGGTAAATCAGCAATAGAATTTTAGATTTAAGAAGAAAGAATATATACAATATTTTGAAAGGGTAACATTTGGAGCTTGGACATTATTGTAACATTCTGAAAGTTTAAAAATAATCTTAAAAAGAGAGATCTATATTAAAATGCTGCAACATATTAGGATCTTCCAATAATAAAACTTTTGGTCAATTCTAACCAATTAGACAGAATAATCTATTCTTTTACCTGTAATGGATACTTATAAATACCTAATTTATTATAGTTCAACAGTCTATTACAGAGACATGTGCAACAAGATGCTCTTATTTTTTCAAAAATGTTGTTCTAGTTTTATAAAAAAACTGGTTAGTACTTCTGCATAGTCTTATTTTTTATTTTTCATAGTAACTAAGTGTACTGTATTTATTACTGACAGTTGCCCAATATTTGGAGTCAGAGAGAATATTAATATAATACACAGAATCTGCAGAATGGAAACTTACTTTATACACAGATTGCTTCTAGATAAAGCGTAACACTTAAAAAAGAAACAAAAAAATATTTCAAATATGTTATTTGTTTTGCAATACCCTACAGCAATCCACGTTATGAAAAGGTTTTGAGCCTAAATTGTGGGCTCTGATGTTCCTTTTAAATTTGCATGACAAATTTGGAGAATGTATTAAACATTACTTTTTCTATTCAAAGCTAATGCTCTGGATAGTTTATATATGACCTTTCTTCTGTCTCCAAAAAGTATAAAAGATTACTGTTATTACCTTATTTGAGTATAGCTGAACAACTTCTTCCCCAAAGGAATATGAAAAAAGTCTGACCCTTGATCTCTCCTCTAGGTTCAAGGCAAGATACTGGCAGTCCTTGACTTATGACTGGTCAGTTAAAAACCATTTGAAATTACGACAGGCCCATAAAGCACTTCTGATTGTCATAAAATGTTGTGCCATCCCCCTCCAGTCATGTGATAGTATTTTAGGGTGCTTGATAACCAGCTCATCTTTACTACTGGTTGCAGTGTCCCATGGTTATGCGACCATAATTTGCGACAGTTTTTGCTTCTGGCAAACAATGCCTATTTAGAAGACACTTACAACTGCAGCATTAATGACTATGAATTTTTTTTAATGGTCACAGTGATTTATTTAATGACCGCTGCAAATAATGTTGTAAAGTCAGGCAGTCACTTAGCTGCCTCAACATACGATCGTAAATCCAGTCCCAACTGTGATTGTAAGTCAAGTACTATCTATAATAAGAAGAGAGATTTGGGAACTGGTGAGAAAAAATGGTGAAGTGTGTTTTCTTTATGTTAATCCTTCTCTCCCCTCCCATAAAATATTTCAGTAGATGGAGGTAAGAAAGAAGGCTCAAGAACACCCCTCCTTCCATGTTTTATATTTCTCTATATATTTCACAGTGATCTTCCACTTTTTAACATTAGCTCAAGGAGCTATTATGAAAATTATGCTCCAGTGTCACCATATTTTAGCATTATTTTTCAGTGCAAAGGGTAAAGAGATTTAACAGTGCAAATGGATCATATACTTGCCTGTTGCTGTTCTTTGCATTTCTAATTCTTTAACCATAGTTTCCATTCTTTTTTGTAATCTACGATCTTTCTCTGGAGTTTTTCCAAATAAATCTTTGGGCTGCATGCATTTGTGCTACAAAATAAAGAGTCATTACATTGATCTGTAAGCTTTGTAATACCGGTACTTTAACATGAAGCACTAGAATTCTCCTTACTGCACCAATTCTACAAAAATAAAAAGTACTTTTCACACATCACTGTAATATTTGTATTGAAGTATCTCCACATGATGCAATATGTTTTCAAATGAAAAACTGGGGCCAAAACAAAAGATGAATGGGATTATGGCAACCAGCAGCTTCTTGCAGATTTTATCAAATTAAATTTTTACTAGCAAATCATCTCAAGTTAACAGACCAAACTACTTTAGTCGTTTTTGATTTCTATGTCTTACATTAATACATTGGAATCTGAGAAAATACTTAATCCTTTAGTCAATGAAGGCTTTTAAGAGCAATGTGAAATAAAATTAAGAATTGCACTTAAAATAATAGGTCACTATATATATATATATATATTGTATATACAGACCTTTTTAATAAACTGAGGCAACCCTTCATTAGTATTTATTGCAGGATATAATGACTCATCAATATGTATTCCAACTTCTCTGCATCTGAGAAAGCATTAAGAATATACATTTGGTTTAGCGTTAGACAGATTTATTATTATTAATGGTTCTAAGTGAATGAAACCTTTCATATTTCTAACAAATCATGCTCAATTTCATACCATGTCTATTTTATCTTTACCTTATCTTTATCTTACTAAGATCCCAGAGAAGCAAAGCTTGCCCAGAAAATCCAGGTCAACAAATAAACCACTTGTTTGCTTATAAAAGTCACATTACAGATGCCATGTTATATTCATGTTGAGATGGATGAAGATAGAGCACACAACTGTAAAAGAGCTAGTGGGCTACACATTAGATAGGAAAAAAAACTGTAAAGGCAGAGGTCACATTCCTCAGTTTTGCTGGCAGTCGGAGCCTAAGACCAAGGCTTTATAGCAGGACTTAAAATGTCAGTCAGGTCAGTGATTCTGCTTTACATTCTGAGAAGTGAAGGCCTTCACTTCTCTGATCCCTCCCATGAGTGTATCAAAATTTCAGTTACAGACAACATAGAACAAACTATTCCTTGAGTTGACAATTTTCTGGCTCAGTACCTCAGTTCTGAAAACTTGAAAAATAAAATAACCCAGTTGCCTACAGCAGCCTCTTGCTGCCAGGCGTAACCGTAAATCCATATTTATAAGCACGCCAAGAAGTTACAATTCTCTGTCATGCTTGATCTAATCAAATCAGCCAGGACAAACTGGAAAACTGAACATTACAGTCATTATAGTAACAGAGAACAAGGCGAAATAACTGCCAAAGAGATGTTTCTTTGCTTTCCATAATCTTTCCCAAGGATTCATAGCCTGATTATAACATTTAACATAATTTATGGGTAACTTACAGGACATCTAGTCAGACGTCAGACTATGTATTATACAAGTGTAAAACTTCCAAACATAAAGTGACCCTTAAAAGTAATTCTATAGAACAAATCTGGATATAAATTGCTTAGCATCTGAATATTTGCTGAAATATTTATTACTGTGTTAGTGTAGAACAGTATTCTTCAAGAAAACTGTATGCCTCAATTCCAGAAATCTGAAACAAGTCTTCACTTACTGACTATTCATTCAGTGACTCCTTGAAGTTATGACAGTGCTGAAAAATAATTTTATGGACCATTTACAATCTTTACAGCATCCCTCAGTCACATGAGCACCATTACAGTAGTATGAAGAGTCCTGTGCCTGACCTATGTTTTTTTTCTCTCCTGCTGCACAGCAGAGATATTGGAAAGAAAGGGATTTTATTTACTTATTAAATTTGTTTGTTGACTTTGATTGCAAGAGAATAAACTGTTTGCTCTTCCACACATTGAAAACAATGTGATTGCACTGGCAGCCTGGGGCTGAGAGCTCCAGATAGCCTACTCAAGCAGCTTACAGTATTCTCTTGAAATCTATTCCTCTCCAATCTCTGTATTTGTGAGGAGGGGGAGGGGAGGAGTGAGAAAAAAAGCAAACAGTTTCTGTAGGCAAGGGGTCTTCAAACTTGGCCTTTTTATGACTTGTGGACTTCAACTCGTGCCTGGCTGAAGAATTCTGGGAGTTGAAGTCCACAAGTTATAAAAAGGCCAAGTTTGAAGACCCCTGCTGCAGGCAATCTGTCCTTTGCCTGACCCTTTTGCTTTTGGCATGATCACATGGCTTCCAACATGTAGCAGAGAAAACAGCTTATTCTCTTGAAATCTCTTCCTCTCCAATCTTTCTGCTCTGCTGGGCGGGGGGGGGGCAGTGCTACAGTACTTTATACTGTTTACAAATATAAACATTTTTGTTATTTTACAACATTTATTACACATAATTTGGGTTACTTACCAAAATACCACTGATTCAGTGGTATTTATAAAAATAAATTTCTTTTACAATGTTTCTCATTTTTATTTTAAATTAATAAATTGTTAGTTTTGTTTTTAATATTTGCTACAAGCTGCTCAACTCTAATGAATATTGCAACACTTCATTTTGTCTACTTAAGAGAAACGGGGGTAAAAAGTGAATACTGGAAACAGAGAGAACCATCAGAGTATTAGTAAAATAACGATATGTACAAAAAATGTACACTGTTATTCTCTGCCATATCAAGAAGAGATAAAAAGCACTAGTGAAAAAATTGAAAAAGGGCTCAGAATACAAATACAAAATCTTGTCTAATTTGTAATTGTCCCATCTGTTGATATGTTATTGACCTTGTGTACTTCTAAATACAGTTTTATTTCTTTCACAGAAAAATATAGGTAGTCCTATATTGAAGACTGGAATTTCCATTGTAACTCAATATAACTGGTCCTAATTTTATGACCAATGGTCATAAAGTGAGACACTGTTGTTAAGTGAATAACATGGTTGTTCAGCCAATCCACTTTCCCCAATGGCTATTTTTTGCTGGAATGGCGAAAAAAATTGGAAACCAGCAAAAAACTTGCAAATCACAATCATATGACCAGGACACAGCAACCAGTTGTAAATATGAGCTGGTTGCCAAGGGACTAAATTGCAATCATGTGATCATGGGAATGTACTGCGATGGTTGGAAGTCCTTTACAGGCCATAAAGCACCCTCTTCTAGACTGTCATAAGTTCAAGTTATTGTCAAATATATGTACCTGTATAGCAAATTTAGAGTCTGATTATCTTACTCCATTGAACAGTTATAAGTCGAGGACTACTTGTACATTAAATTTAAAACCACAACACTGGAAAATGTTTCAATATATATAGGATATTCTAGGAAACAAGAAAACACCATGATCCTCAGAAGCCAAAAAAGTTGTACGCAAAATGTAAGGTCCTTTTAGTTAGCTACAACTAAAAGGACCTTATATTTTGCGTACAGCTTTGCAGTGTCCCTTATAGTCTTGGGATCACAATTTGAATATTAAGTGATTGGCTCATAATGATATCACAGCATCCTGTGATTGCCATTTGCAATTTCCATTGCGATTTGACAAGCAAAATCAAATGGCAGGAGCCATCAGGAAATGGTGATCATGCAACCACAAAGATGCAGCGACCATGGTGGTGAGATTCAATTAATAATGGCAACTGGGACTGCTGTCTTGGGTCAACACAGTCATGTGACTGTATCTTACAACCATATGGCTTAGCAATGATGTTGCAGCCTCAATTACCATGTGCAAGCAAGGACTATCTGTAAAGCTATGAAAACATGAAATTTGCAACAAAACATTGAAAGACACTAGCAATGGGGTTTTAGTGACATCTAGTGATCTTACAGATGCAAACAATATATAGCATTCTACACAAGAAATTTGACATACTTTACTAGTAAAGATGAAAACTTATATGCCACAAAAATATGACTCTCAGGATTTTAGGTACAATACAGGTTTAAATCATAATTCTAAACAGCATATGTGGTCATTCTAATCTGAATTGGTTTTTCTTTCTTGCATTTTTTGTGGTAAGCTTCAGTTTAGGTATTATGTCTTTATTAATGGAGTATGTGATGCACAAAACAAAAAATCAATCATTACTATAAGAGCTCTCATCAATCAAACAGCAATGGAGAGCTAAGCTCAATGGAGAGCTAAGCTAACTTCTGAATCACAGTAATGCAGTTTAAGAACTTTAATAAAAATATTATGAAATTCATCTTTTTAATTATGCCTGTAACAGTCTAGTATTTTCTTGGAAGATTAGAAGTTTAAATGTTATATTTAAAACATATTTGTAATTAACTTCAATTTTATTACAACTTCTCAATTGGCAGCAGGATATATTTATCAAAGCTTCTACAGTGATGCAGACCATTGCTTTATCTTATCCATTATTATTACCATTGGCTATTAATTTATTCTCTGCCAGCAATTCAAGTAGCTTTTTACCCAGTGCTTCAAGCTGGTTGAAGCTATGCTGAGTTTAGAGCACACATACACAACTATTGAGCTAACATGCCTTCTACAATGCAATTCAGATTTGTAGCCAATAGTTACTCCTTGCATTCTATTCAGATATAACATTATATAATGGGGATATTTGAAATCCACATTGATTGTACTAGTATTATTCTTGTAATATTTTCCCCTCTGGTATATTTCTAAACACCACTACTTACTTTTCTACCCAAAGTACTGACACTAGTTTAATTCCAGCTTTTTGAGCTCTATTCCACGTAGACAGGAATCCATCTTTAAAGATCACATGAGTAACTTGTTTATTCAAAGTCTTAGAAATCTACAAAACATAAATGAATCAAGCATTTTAAAATATTTGAAAATACTTAAGATTCTTCATTTCTACTGAAAAGTGAGTTTTGTGCTTTTCGTAGGTAAGCAGAAAATTTGTAGATTTTAAAAGTGACAATAATTAATTCCTTCAATACTCTGTATCTATTAAAGAGTGAACAGGCCAAGAGGAAGAAGATGACTAAGAAAATAAATCGAGATGATGCAATCCTTAAAGACAGGGACATATTAAACTTAAAGAAAAGATACACAAATTGATATAGATATATAGTAAACAGGAAGTTAGTTTGCAAAAAAAGAATAGCATGGAAAGATATAGTGCAGTGGTCTCCAATCTTTCTGGCTTGGCAGTCTGGTGGTGGGGGAAGAGAGGATGGTTTTGTGTGAATGGAAGGCGAGCACAAGGACACACAACTCCAATGGCTGAAGTGGTGGGTGCATGGGCCTGCCGCTTGAACAAATGGAGCTTTGTGCACAAGTGCCCTCTATTCACACAAGGTAGTGGGCTGTGAGTAGAGATCCTGATATAGTGAATGGTGTGATTGTGAGCTAAATTTAATTAGCTTTCCTCTTCTATTAACTCTTACTTTCCTTTTTTACCATTTTTTATTCCTTTGAGATTCATATGCTGTAGCTTACTTGATAAATAGCCATGGTGGATGTATTGTATATACTTTATGCAAGGTATATAAAAGGTAGTTGGAATTAAAAAGAAACAGACAATATATAAAAAAGGAATATGAAATTACTTAGCCTTAGTTGCAGTCTGGTATTGGAGTAGGATGTAGCTCAAAGACTTCATGGAGACTTTATGAAATCAAATTAAAGATTAAGCTATCCCGTATCTTTGAATAATGTGCAATCTTTGAATGTCAAGAACACTTTAGCAAGCAAGATGTTATAAATCAGCAGCAACAAAAATAAGGAAACTATTTGCTTTCTTATATCTCCAGTATTTAGGTGTGGGAACACCACAAAAGCAAGCAAATAAAACAACTGATGGAGTTGCTTCACAAAGGAGTTTTGAAAGGCAGCTTTACTTGAAGTTGACTTAAGAAAAACATCACTTTTAAACTTTCTATAGCTGTTAAGGTTACCTGATTTGGGTTCCATTAAATATCTCCAGTTTTTTTGATGTAGAAATTGCCTATTTTCTCTACAACTACTGAAAGATTTTGCTTGTTGGTGAGCAACTATTTTGGTTCCTTCATCTCAATAGAGACTGGGGAAAGCACTGGTGAATTCTGAAATCATTTCAGTATCTGCCTATTTATATCTTTAATATCAATAGAACTGAAATGACCTATTCACTCACACATTCGGCTACAACATAATTTGCTCGGATTAAGTTTAGACTATTCAATCTCTGCAGTTTCTGAATCACGCTCTATATTTATGCATGTTGTGCCTTATTAAAAAAAAAGTTAAATAAAACTATGGACTAATACATTGTATACCAACCAGCTTAGTTACTTACTTTTGCTCCCATATCAAGGAGCTGTTGAGTAAAGGCTTTTGAGTAGTTTTCTGTTCTGCTGGATGACCATACTTCAACATATGCTACAACACCTACAAATTAATTATGAGAGAAATATTAATGTTGGGACTACCACTTTTTAGATGCAAATCTTTAATTATTTGAACGGCATACTTCACTTTCTCATAAGCAGCAAAGACCGAAGATAAGGCATGTTAAATTCAGTATAATTTTAACCCAAATACATAGATTACAGATTTATCTTCTATTATACACCATGCAGTTACTCCAAAACCATTTTTATAAAGACTAAGTTGGATTGAAGACAATGTACTGTTTTCAAAGTTATCATTGAATGCACTTTCACTTTTGTTTGTTGAAATCACATTTCAGAAACAACTTCTAAATTTTTGACATCCAAATAGTGAAGAATCTTCTTATTTGGATTTTAAATCAATTGCCTACAAATGAAGCTTTCCTGGTGGCATGGAGTGTCTTTTTGTAATGCAATTGGTGGACACCAGCATTGCTCCAACTCCAATTTGATCAAAAATTATTATTGCTTTAAGAGCAATAAGGACACAAGTACTATTTTTTTTCTCCAAATGCCTAGAATCTTCCACACCAGTTTGTAATTGTAATTGTAATGCATAGAATTTTTAAATGATTAATGGTTGAAGGATAAAGAACCATTTATTTTTTAAAAAAAATTACATTTACCTGCATATGCATTTTTTTTTCCTACATAAAACTTAAACAATTTTTTTCCCCAGAGAGGAAACCTCACTAATCTGTGGCCCTAGAGAAGCAAGGAGGCATCTGAGATTATATCTAAGCCAAGTCTACAATTGTACATTTCTTATGCAGAATGAAGCCCTTGTGTATTTAGGAAAGCAGTAAAAAAGAACCTGCTTGGTGCTACACTAGCTTATCTCCTACCCACTTTAGGTTTATGCATGTACATTATATGTAAAATTTTATGTACATTAAAAAATCCTAAATTATTCGTTTTAATGTTTTATTGGATTTATTAAATTGTACACCGCGCAGAGCACCTATATGAGGAAGATGGGCGGTTAAGAAGCTCGATATGTAAATAAATAATTATTAAGTTTTTCCTATAACTGCGACTTCCTAGTCAGTGTGGCGCACAGCCGGGTCGGAAGTGCTGGCAAAGGTGGACTCCACGCACGTGAAGAACCGATCGAGGAAAGATGAAGATGTGCACCACTTCTTCCCATTTAGTTACAAAACAATCAACTCTTCTTACTTCAGGCTCCCCTTTTACCTCTTCAACACCCCCAAAAAACGACGCACAGCTAACGTGTAAAGAAATAGTCTTTCCTTCCCACATCCCCTCCTTTTCGCTTTCTTTTTTCAAACCCGGCAAAGACCGTGCCCGCCTCATGTCTGTACCTGCCAAAACAGGCCGACCGTTGCGAAGGTCCATTCTAACGGTTTAAACGAACTCCGCGCTACCGTTTAAACGGCCTTCTGCTACGGGCGCATGCGCAATACAAAGCAAGATCTCTCTCTCTCTCTCTCTCTCTCTCCCCCACAATTCGTTTCTGCGATTGCCTGGTGAGACCATAGAAATAATAATAAAAAAGTGGACTTTTCCTATCTCTATGATGAGAGATACGTTGCTCCACCCACCCGGGACGCATGCGCTCCACTTAAGAATTGAGGTCGGGGGTGGGGCGAAACGCAGCCCGCTCAGCTGGATTGACCCCCCCCAAGCGATCCTGTGTGTGGAAAGAGGCGGTCGTCACAATTGATTTTAATTTATGTTAAAGCATAATTTACAAATCCTCATGATTAGATTCACACGCGCGCGCGCTGTAAACAGTTGGGCTGGAAGTTTCTTCGCTCCTGGCAGTTGTCCCGATTCGTGTAAGTTTTAGCAAGCCAGATACGCCTAGTTTCCTGGTACCTTTATTACAAATGGATTATGGCATCGTTCGCTTTCGGGGACTGCATATACAGCTGGTCCTCGATTTACAATATTTCATTTAATGACTGTTCGAAGTTATAATGGTACTGAACAATGTGACTTATGACCATTTTTCATACGATCGTTGCAGTATCCCCATGGTCATATGGTCAAAATTTCAGATGCTTGACAACTGGTTCATATTTATGATGGTTGTAGTGTCCTGGGGTCATATGATCTCCTTTTGCAACCTTCTGACAAGCAAAGTCAATGGGGAAGCCAAATTCACTTAACAGTCATGTTGCTAAACAAAATGATTCACATAACTGAACTGTGTAAAATAGGATAAAACTCACTTAACAAATGTTTCACTTAGCAACATAAATTTTGGGCTCAATTGTGATTGTAATTCAAGGACTACCTGTAATTTTCCCCTCACATGTGCAAATAAATGTAAAGCAATTGTTGTATCCTTCCCTCCTCTGTTGAGAGAAGGCTGTTCAATTTTGACATAGATGGCCTCTTTGACCCCTCTTTCAAACCAGTGGTCCTCTCTATCCAGAATGTGGACTTTGCTGTCTTTGAAAGAGTGGCCTTTGTCTTTTAAATGCAGATGGACTGCTGAATCTTGTCCTGATGGGTTTGTTCTCCTATGTTGTGCCATGCATGGTTGTTTTGTTTCCCCAGTGTACAGATCTGTACATATCTCACTGCATTGTACTGCATATACCACATTGCTTAGTTTGTGTCTGGGTGTTTTATCCTTGGGGTGGACAAGCTTCTGCCTTAGTGTATTCTTGGTTTAAAGTGTGCACATATGTTATGTTGGCTGAAGATCCTCCTGAGTTTCTCAGATATTCGAATAGATGATTCAGACATCCCCACCGTTCAATCAGAATTGAAGAAGCTTCTTGGAGGAGAAGCGAAACTTCTTCAAAGAAAAACAAGAAAATCTCTAGTTGAAAAAAACAACTTGAAAAAGCATTTTTGGGACAACCATGACATGGATGACTAAAAATCTCCATAGACAATATATTGCCATGTTTTTAAATTGTGGGGTTGGAGAAGACTCTTGAAAGTCCCTTGAACTGCAAGGAGATCAAATCAGTCAATCCTAAAGGAAATCACTTCTGACTATTCTTTGGAAGGACAGATACGTGACGCTCAAATCTCAAATGAGAAGAGAGGACTCCTTGGAAAACACCCTGATGTTGCAAAAGATGGAAGGCAGAAGAAGAGGACTGCAGAGGATGAGGTGTTTAGACAGTGCAATTGATGAATTTGAACAAACTCCAGGACAGGGAGAGGGGGCTGGTATGCTATGGTACATGGGGTCACAAAGTCAGACAACAATTCCCACGTTTTATAATGTCGCCCAACACTAGTTCCCATTCTGAGCTAGAGCCCAATTGAAACTCTTGCTGATGAACTTTACAGCTCTCTGATCACAGTCCCCCAATATCAGTTTTCCTTTATTTTGCCCTACAACTTGGGTTGCTCTTTATTTCTTATTTTTGTTTTCCTGATCCAGAAAAATGGAGTCTAAAGCTAGCTTTGTGGTTTCAGGGACTTGGCTTTGGGATTCTGAATTCAGCTGCCTCCTTCCCTTGACCTCCGTGAAAATCTCAGAGATCTAAGGATCTTTTCATTTCACGAATGAGTTCATGTGAGGCCTACCATCAAAATTGCTAATATCCAGGTTGTATTTATTTCACAGTATATTAATCATGGGTGTGTGTGTACACTTTTCAGGACCAGAGGATATTCTTTGAAAACTACACATATGATGTGTTAGATTTGTTTTGGCTACAAATATTAGTTTATCTCAGTTATTAAATTGTGAACTATTGCATTGAATTTTACAGCTATTATTTTTCTTTATACTGGACCTTGGCAAAAATGTGCCATCACCACCTGCTTCCTTCCCTTCCTGGAATGCTTTTCTTTATTGCAGGAATAATTTCTGGCCACTTTAAAATGTCCATCAGTTCAGTAGATGGCACTATGGCACAATCTATTTACCAGCATTTGTCTCTGAGCTAAAAAGGCTCTAAGATCCATTTCCAAAGGTAATTTTTTTCTTTCTAGTTTTCAGCTAAGTGTATATGTAACATATCCATAAATGTAGGATTTCCTTCTCTTTAAAGTCTTAACTTGTAAAGCAATAAAATTGAGATATAAGAGTGACATTTTCTTTTCCTTTCCTATATAGTTGGACAGAAAGATTTTAAAATAATACTTCATAATTTTAGTGAGTCCTCAAAAAGATATTACAAGAACTTTTGAAGTGCATGTGCACTTAACAGTGATCCCAAATGGACACAGCTCAGGTTAAAAAGTTGGAAACAGTTTCATTCCCAGAGAGCTTCCATGCTGCCCAGAGTTACCATGAGGTAAGATGGCCGGCCTGTACATTTTATAAATAAATTTTATAAATGAAAATACGTAAATCTGCTTGAACACTCTTGCTTCAATTGTGCCAGTTGCATTATTTCGCATCCTAATCATTCTAATATAATTTTACAGAGGGGTATGTAATGAACCCTAGAGGAATAAGGAAAGATTAAAAGCATCAACAGTACTTTAAATTAGGGCATTTCTAACTTGTAAAACTGCAGCTGGACTCTGCTTATACAATCAGAATTTATTCATTTTTTTTATGGCAGTAGCTGCAGAAAAAAGCAGGACACATGGTATTTATACTTCTCCTGATTCAGAGCCTCCAGTTCTGTTCTCTCTTGCTGTCCTAACTGTAATTTTAAAAATTGGCCCTTCTGGATTTGACTCAGCAGCAGGTTTATTTTTGAGTACTTGGAAGGCTGATAATAGGATAATGTCACAGCCTTTTCAGTATTAGGTCACACTGTAAAAATACACCCATTTGGCATCACATTCTGTAAAGAGTCAAAATGACTGGTTGTTGGGGAGTGGGAAGAAAACATTATTTGGAAAATGAGAACTCTAATATTTCTGAAATGGATGTCACAATAAATGTTAAGAGCAGGACTAGGTACCAGATTAAAGTATGAGACGTTTGTGTGCGTTGCTGAGCTGCAAATTAATCCAAATCGTTTCACACAGTGATCTTGTTAAAATACAGTTAAGTCTCTAGTGAAACAGTTTTGCCAAAACAATTTTTTGTTATTCCTGGTGTAATAAAAACTAATTACACAAGAGCCACTTTTCATTGTCAGTAAATGTATATAGGTAGTCCTCAATTTGTGGCCTCAGTTGGGACCAGAGCTTCCATTGCTAAGCGAAGCAATTGTTAAATGAGTCACATCCGATTTTATGTCATTTTTTGCTGTGGTTGTTAAATGAATCACATGGTCATTAAGATAAACTGGCTTCCCTCAGTGACTTTGCTTGTTGGAAGCCCCCTGGGAAGGTTACAAATGATGATCACATTACCTCAGGATGCTGTAATTGTTGTAAATACATGCTGGTTGCCAAACACCCAAATCTTGATCAAATGACTGTGGGGATATGCAATGGTTGTAACTGCAAGGATTGTTTGGAGATCACTCTTCATACTTCAAATGGTTGTTAAACAAATGATTGCAAGTTGAAGACTACCTGTATCTAACATGAAAAAGAGTACCATTGTTCCAGAGTGAATTAAGGGATTACCTTTATGTCATCTTGGGTCTCATCAAACTGTACAAGAATTGCTTGCTCACTGTCAAGCGCAGGTAAATCAGGAAATCCAGGCAGTTCAAATGAATATAAAAGTTTATTGCAAGCTTAAGCTCTCTATCAGAATCTGAACTACTAATGATCAAAGCAAATTGCCGGTAGGTAAGAGCCAATGGAATTCAAGGTGAGCTGGACTTAGACCTCTTGTGGGTGCGAAGGGACTCGAAACTGATGGCATGTTTGACCCTTCCCTAGGGCTTAGCCTAGTTACCTCCTACACTCACTCTCATTTAGTTCCTTCTGCTCTATGGAAGCAGTTGCCTTCTTTCACTGCTTTTCTGAGAAGAAGAACTAATGAAATAGACCAACAGCTGCCTCTTGTATATGTAATCAAATGCTGTCTTGGACTTTACATTATTATTTAATCATTCATAGTCCTCTTTTCCAGCAGTGAACAATATAATTCTAGACTATTTTCCAGGAATAGTTTGGGACTGCCTTCTGAATGCGTTGAACTCATGCTGACCCCATTCAATATGACCAATTGGAACTGACAGAAATAGTATCCCAACGTACTCCAAAGGCCCCAATTTGATTAAATTTCATTACTTAGCCAATTAACAGAATTTCCCCCCCTTTCAGTAAACAAATTTAAGGGTCAGATTGTTACCAAAGTCACTGTACAAATATTCACAGATTTTTTTTAATAGAGAGAATATCCATCAAATACTAAAACAAGATATTTTATATTTATTTCATAACTGGCTGCGAGTATGCATTTATTTTTTAAAACATATAAGTCCATTCACATCTCCGAGATGTCACTGAGATTTAATGGAGGTTATTTGTAAGTAAAGAGACCGAAGTTAGAACTATGATTGATGATGACATGCTGAATATTAAAGAGAACTACAGATTTTTAATGTTGCTGCTGTAACAAAACTTTTTGTAACCAGGAGGTCTTTCTATTTCTCAGTTGCTCATTCATAGTATTTCTGCTTCTAAAGTCCACATAAAACAGTTGAAAACCTACCTGCAATCATCTTTGAGTAGTCTTTGTAGGTATGTACCCTCTCAAATCTAGTATTTTCAGAGAAAAGCCAGTTAGTGTTCATTTTGTATCACTTTGACTGATCAGTAAGTTACTTCAACTTCCTGCCCCCAGCCTTACCCCTTCAAGTTTTTATGTTTGTATACATTTCTCTTCAATTTTGTGAAAGAATAATCTGAGAGTTAGCTATATGGGAACACTATGCAAGGTGGATTTTAAAAATGTAGATAAAGCCACTGAAATCTGCCAAAATAATCTTGCTTTCCTGGCATCAATTCATTATTGGATTAAAAAAGAAAAGATCGAAGAAAAATATGTCAGCAATTTTGCACTGGTTGGTTGTTGTTGTTTTTTTAGTATATATCCCTAAGGATGATTGCATATATGGATGAAGGAGAAATAGAATTTGGGAGCAGAAGAGTAAAGAAAGCTCCAGTCTAAATAATGCCTATTCCAACAAACAAGCAGAGGGAACAAGAAGCTGGACCATGGGTTGGGGATATGATAAAGCTTCATTGTAGACTGCTGAGATATGGCTGACTTGAGTTTCATAGGCTCAGAACTGATTCTGCTTTATTTTCCAGTAAACTGGAAATAAATCAGAGTCAGAAATAAATTGCTTGAGCTCCACAAAATTGTAAGAACAATTGGATCCATTACAAATACCAGTGGTGCAAATCTTTTGTCTGGAGATGCTTTACATTAGCTATAATTATCTTATAGTGACATAAGCAGAGTTTATTTTATAGATCGGTGTTTCTTAAACTTTTTTTCTCTCAAGACTCTTTCCTCTTTTAAAAATTATGGAGGCCCCTACAAGAGTTTTTGTTTGCCTGATGATATTTATAGATTATTTACCATATTAAAAATTAAAATTGATGTGTTTGCTGCAACTATAGCTTCTCATAATTGTTTGATGGCAGCTTTAATCTTGTATTATTTTTCAACACAGTCTGGATTTTTTTTATTATTATTATTTAGTGGATCTCTGACAGAGTCGTGGAAGACCCCTACAGGTCCTAGGACATACTTTAAGAAACACAGAGACATGTTTTGTTAAAAGTCCATGCAGTATCGTATAGCATGAATAGAGTATGTTTTTTTAATCTTTCATAATTCATGTTCATGTTTAAATGCCCCTAATCTGTTCTTATATTTTTCTAAGTTGCTTCTTAATGGATTCATGTCTTTTCTCAAAATTCAATAGTAAGCGTGCGTCATATGTCTTTTTACCATTGTGGGCATTTTCAGAGAGAGATACTTGCCCATTCTTGCCTCTCTATAGGTTCAGGATATCTATAGAGACAGAACGAAATAATTTAGGACAGTTTTTGAAAAACCATTAAAATACAACAATAATAATGATCCCTTTTGGTTGTGGTCCACATATTAGAATTTGAAAGACTTGCCTCTTAAATTAAGAACTTACCATAAACCTACATTCAAGAACTTAAATCCAAAGACGTGTGAGGAAAGAAGCGCAGCAGAGTTTTTCAGCCCCTTTCTTCAGGAGCCACTTGGTGCAACCTGTCCAAATGGTCATCTTGAGCAGATCTGGGCGTTTATGCCCCTGGGGCCACAGGCAACCCCTTTGGTTGTCCCTGTCTGGCTGACATGAGATCAATCAGAAATTAGAAATCAAATGTAAATGAGTGCATGCATTGCAGCTGCATTGCTTTTATTTTGAAGGCAACTGCTTTTTTTAAAAATTTACATATGTGCAAGGGTGCCTGTGTACCTTCACAGCCCTCCACAACAATCCTAGTTTCTAATGTTGCCCCTTGGGAAAATTAATTGCTGACCTCATCTATGGAGAATCTCAGTATCTTGATTGTCCCAAAAGTGCTTTTTCAAAAGGCAACTGGACTTTGTTTTTCCTTGAGGACATTTTGCTTCTTGGATGGGAAGTGAAATGTCTTCAAGGAAAAACAAAACCCACTTGCCTGTTGAAAAAGCACCTCTGCTTGTGATGTTCACTGTAGTTTGGAATCCATAGAACAGAATGAGAAGGCCAATGGGCATGAGTTGGGGATTTCTCTTGACAAGCTGATCTGCTCTTGGTTTTGCTGAAAGCTTCCTCTGGATCTCATCAAATGGGCTATATGTCAGAGTATTAGTACCAGGGCACAGCCTGAGGCATATAAATTCCCACTTGAATATATTGCTCTGATCAAACCAGAATCTAAACATAAAGGTAAAGGGAAGATAAGCTAAACCGCAAGGCATACCTTGTAGCCATATTTGAATAGGAAATTATCCCCTAATTTCCCACAGATAATGTATACATCAAAAACTTAGCACTGTTTTTAATTTTTGAAATCACGAAGAAATTTTCCTTTGCATATATTTTTCATCCCAACTTTTTTACATTGCTTTTGGGTCTAGACCAGGGGTAGGCAACCTTGGCTCTTTTATGACTCGTGGACTTCAACTCAGGAATTCTGGGAGTTGAAGTCCACGAGTCATAAAAGAGCCAAAGTTGCCTACCCCTGGTCTAGACTCTAGACTAAGAGTGTCCAAACCTTGGCAACTCTTAAGACCTGTGGACTTCAATTCATGCTGGCTAGGGAATTCTGGGATTGAAGTCCACAAGTCATAAAGTTGCCAAGGTTAGACATTCTGGCCTAGACTGAGTTTGAGAAGTCACTAGAAACTTAAAAAGAAAAACACAACTACGGTAGCAATCGCTCCAGTCATATTTTCTTACAATGCAGGCATATTGCTTTTGCCTAAAATGGGTTATCTGGCCAAAAGAGATAAAGATCTTGTTTAGTAAATACAAGGGTAACCAAAGTGAGAGACTCATAAAGATGAGACACTTTCCTTCTCGAATATAAAGAGATAAAACAACACGGGTGGAAGGATGAAGATATAAGATGGCAGAATTTTATGATCTTTTTAACTCTGCTTTCTCAGAACTGTCTCACCTCCTTTGTGTGTTGTTTTATTTTAGACATTTGCTTGCTAATGATTTTATATATTTCCCCTAATGTATCTCTATATTCACAATCTGCATTTTTAAAAATCAGCCACTGGAGATAGTAGTTTTAAGTTCTTTTTTCCATTCATCTTTTCTGTCTTGGGCATATAATTTTCAAGCCATTAGCATGGTCAATGAGATAACATTATATGAAGCCATGTTATTCTTTATGATGCTTATATAAATTTATATTTTTAGTACTTCAGGCTCTGGATCCTCTACAAAAGCTCTGCAGATAATAGCACATATACAAAGAAAGTAAAACATTATACCACTTAACTAATCAGTTAGGATTAATGGACAAGCAGTTAGAAAAATGCCATAGAAGATTATTTCAATATATATAATCACAGCAGCACGATCATTGTATACACAAAGATGGAAATATTCGGCACTACCTACTGCCACAAAGGAAGGGTTGGTGAAGTTGACAGGTTTTGCTGAAATGGCTAAATTAATTTCTTTCATTAGAGAAAATATATTATCTACATGAGCTGCTGGTTGCTTATAAATGTTTTGCATAAAAATTAAAAAAATGAACTTGTGACTTATGCTTGCTTATATGTGGCATAGCAAATACTTGTGACAAGCCCATGATCACCAAGGAGGCTCTGAAGGGGCCACACCACTTGTGGGCAAAGTTACCTATCCCTTTGATGAGGTTCGACCCATTGCTTCTTGTCCTACTCTCAGGTGTTATAGAACAGAGGTCCCCAACCCCTGGTCCTTGGACTGGCACCAGTCTGCGGTATGCCAGAAAGCAGGCTGCATAAACAAGCAAAGCTCCATCCTCGGGATGCAGGCAGTATTCAAAACCACACCCCTCTGGTCCACGGAAAAACCTTTCTCCATGGCACCGGTCCCTGGTGCCAAAAAGGTTGGGGACTCTGCTATAGAAAATCAACTCCTTCTTCCCTGTGATAGCCTTTCAAGTATTGGAAGATAACTATCATGAATCCCCTCAGTCTTTTCTTCCTTAAACTAAGCATACTTAGTTCCCTTAACCGTTCATCATACAATTTAGCCTCCAGACCTCTTATCATCCTTGTTGTTCTTCTTTGCACTCTTTCTAAGGACTCAGCATCTTTTTTGTATTGTGGCGACTGGATTTGAACTCAGTATTCCAACAGTTACCTATCAATATACCAACCAAATATTATTTTCAATAGTTGTTCCTTTTTACACTTTTGTTCCCAAGTTTCAATTTGGTTTCCTGAGAGGAAAAAAATCCTTCTGTTTAACTAGGGAAGTATGTCTCTTAAAGCCAGTTGTGGGCACACAGCAATGATAAAGCAATGGTAGGGCTGCGTGCAAATAGGCAATTTGGCTGGCTGTCGCTAATTCCTGACACAGTTTCTTTATTAATTGCTCCGTTGGTGTAAATGTCTTTCAGAGCTCTAACCACTGATGTTAATGCATAGGGGACTAATGACTGTCTCTTTCTTCTCACTGCACTAGAAAGCCAGTGCTGTGCAGCTTTATCCACAACCTATTTGCGCTTGAATGAATGCAAGTCTCTTCTTCAAGTCTCCTTCTGCAATAGGAAGAGGTTGGGGAACTGAAGAGATGGGTGAGGACCAACATGTAGAATACTATATCTTGTCTTCCTTCAGAACACCTAAAGAATTACAGAGAGCTAGTTTGGTCTAGTGGTTAAGGCACCAGACTACAAAGTGGGAAATTGTGAGTTCTAGTCCCACCTTAGTCATGAATGCCAGCTGGATGGCTTTGGGCCAGTCAGTCTCTCTCTCAGCCCAGCTCACTTCAGAGGGTTGTTGTTGTGGGTGAAATAGTAGGAGGAAGATGTATTAGATATGTTATCCATCTTGAGTTATTTAAAAACATAATAAAGGAGGGATATAAATAAATAAAATAAATATGCAGAAGAAAATATTTATAAGAGGCCAGCAGTATTTCTACAACTCATCAGTCCACTCTGTGAGGAAAGCACTACGTATTGGCCTCTTTGCCCAAACGTCACAGATATTAAATTCTAAACATATTTATTTTAAAGGCCTACCTAGCAATTACTGCTTTAAAAAGTTAACAGCATTTTGTCAACAAAAAAAGTAATTTTAGGGAAGTCATCTTTTTGGACAAATAATGTTGGCTAGAATGTTAGTTACTGAAGATCATTGCAACACACCCACCTGGGCAGTTTCCACTCTGCAAAGTGTTTTCCTGAAGAGGCAATTGGTGCTGCTAATTCCTACACTGTTCATTAGTTCTTTGAAAACAAGGAAAAACTAGATTCAGATACTTCCAACAGGTGAATAGCTCTGTAAGTGCTACTCTACTGGTGATAATATCTAGAAGACACTGAAGAGAACCTACACATACCATATAAAATCCCAAAGGTCCTGCTAAGATCCAGAGGTCCTGTTTCCTCAGCATTCTTAAGGTGTCACTTGGTGGGGCTAGCATTTTACATAAGTCCTTGATTTAGGACCATAGCTGAGCTCAAAATTTCTGTTGTTAAGTAAGACAGTTGTTAAGTGTGTTTTGTCCTGTTTCCTGACCTTTTCTCCCACACCTGTTAAGCGAATCACTGCAGTTGTTAAGTCAATAACAGTTGTAAAGTGAATCTGGCTTGTCCATTGATTTTTCTTGTCAGTAGGTCGCAAAAGATGACATGACCCCAGGATACTGCAACCATCATAAATATATGCCAGTTGCCAAGCATCTGAAATTTGATCATGTGACCATGAGGATGCTGCAATGGTTTTTAGTGTGAAAAATGGTCATAAGTCACTTTTTTCAGTGCTGTTGTAACTTCATATAGTCACTAAATGAATGATTGTAAGTCAAGGACTACCTGTATTTATATTACATTTCTAGACTATCCAAATTATTTTGAGTAGCTTCATAAAGGTAAATGAATAATTACACGAACACGTATACAAAAAATTGTCCAGAGCTAATTCTTCCATACTTTCTTCCAGCTTGAAGGGGCCAACCCAACTTTTCTAACCCAAGAGCTGGGGAAAAACCAGGTTTTTACAAAGTGTGTGAAAGTGGAGGCTATATGAATCTTTGGGAGGATTCTGTCCAAAAGGTCACATGCAGTGAGACAGAAAGCCCACTTCCTGGGATTTGTTATATTAACCTAGCAGTTAATTGTGGCAGACAAAGAAGGAATGACTAGCCTTGAAGACAACTGCTGAGGGTGGCGTGGCAGGAATGGTCTTAACAATTCAGTATACTGATTTCAGGAACAGCCCATTCTCAGGGTCCTACTATATCCCTCTCTACTCATCCCTACTCCGATGATTGTACCTGATACCTCCATAATCTTAACCTGGCTCATCAACTCTTATCCATCTTCTCAGGCTAAGTAATCCACCTGATCATTTCTACTCTTCCTTCCAAGCCAAAATACCCAATTGGAAGGTTCTTTGTTACAGAATCACTGCAAAGGCCTGACAGCACAGAAAACTTTCCAAATACGAATTGACTGCTGTCTCTCTGGCCAAAGGGAAGGACAAGTAACGTCATGAAGCCAGTACTTTCTCCTTTGAAAATAGCTAGTAATTTGGTATTTCCAACATAGTGATTTTTAACCTATGTTTATTTACAGTTAGCACTGCTGATGAGGACATTTAATTGGGCTAAGCATCTTGTAACCAAGAGTGACAGTTTGTCACATGTGACTTATTTTTGCTGGGTTTATAAAATGCAAGCTTCTCTGAATAGGTGTCCTGCATTCATGTTGGACAACAAATCACAGATTTCCTAATTAATTCTAGTTGGGATTTATTGGATTTGTAATGCAAACAATCAGGGAGTCTACTTTTGGGGAAATTAAAGATACTCTATTAAAGCAGACAAGATATTACACACATATACATATACATACACACACACACACACACACACATATATATATACACACACATACAGTACATATGCACATACATATACATATTTGCATTTCATGTGCATGTTCTTTTAAACTTCATATAGAAAAACCCAAGGACTGATACTGGTACATATTAAAATTCCTACACACCCATTCCAATCATGTAAGATACTATGGTGACTGCATAACAAAAAGTGGGGCTAGATTCTATAGCTCTACAACTCCCCTTGCATTCTTCTCTGTTGCATAAAAGGGGTTGGATGAAGCTTGCCTAACAAGCAAATTACAAGTACTGTAACAGCAGCTTTAGCCTCTAACTATAGGATTTGAATGTATATAATATATTGATAAAGGACAAAGAGAGGAAATTAAGTGGTAATATTATTCAACCAATGCTTTCACCTCAAGCTTGAAGACTTCAGTATTTGTGGGCCTTCTAGCTGTACGGTAGCTGTTTTGCTTTACAAACTCAAAATGTGATCCAATAGGGCTAGGTTGCTAATAAGTATTTGTCCAGCAGTGGTTATAGGTGGAGTGGGGTGCCTTGTCTTTGCTGACACAGACCATGAAACAAAGAGCAGCAAAGTTCCATGTTGCTTAATTTGCATTTAGAATGTAATGCCTAGCAATTAGTTAAACGGGGCAAGAGCTGTTTCACGTTTAATGTCAAAACCCAATTATCATGGCCTTAGATTTTCACCTGATTAGGCCATTGCCTAAAATGAAGTATTTAATTTCAGGGTTGCGTGGCTAAATGATCGATATTTTATTTATGACAAATTCTTCCAATATTGATTGATGCACAACACTAATGTCTATTGTTATACATTGAGGAGAGGGCTGGGGCTGGGTGAAATTCCACACTGTCTTTCAATCCACGTTTCTGCAGTTGAAAAAAGTAAATGCTAAATGGATCGAAAGGAGCAGAACGGGGAAAGCTCATTTGACCAAGCTAATCTGTAATCGGTTGATGACTTTTAAAAACTGGCCTTAACTAAGGGCAAGGGAGAAAATAATCAGAGCCTATTCTGAAAAGTTTAAACTACTTTACATAGTTATGAACATGATTATTACTGGGTAAGCCATAATTTGCTAGAGTCTGCTAAGTCATAAACCATGGTTTTAAAATCATGAACACAAGTCATGGTCTGAGCCTACAACAATACAATAAGATTTGGAATGCCCAAAGAAGGGGAGGAAATGGCCAAGGATGAGAGCCAAATCTGGCTTTAGAATAACAGAATAATAGAGTTGATAGGAACCTTGGAGGTCTTCTAGTGCAACTAGTGCAACCCCCTGCTTAAGCAGGCGATCCTATATCATTTCAGACAATCTCTTCTTAAAAACCTTCCAGTAATGGAGCACCCACAACTTCTGAAGGCGAACCATTCCACTGACTGATTGTTCTAATTATCAGGAAATTTCTCCTTAGTTCTAGATTGCTTCTCTCCTTGATTCATTTCCATCCATTGCTTCTTGTCCTGTCTTGAGGAGCTTTGGAGAAGCAGCCCCTCAAATATTGGAACACTGCTATCATGTCATCCCTTGTCCTTCTCTTTGTTGGACTAGACACCGTTTACTGTCCCTTTGTGAGAGTCTCTCTGCAGGGCAAGGAATGGGAAATTTTGCTGGGCAATCGAAGGAAGAAGGCAAGGAAAGAGCAGAATAGGAAAGCTAATGAGAAAAAGATTAGAAGAAACAACGATTTCTCTGCTCGGCTCACCCTTGGTTCCTAATGCTTGCGGTAGATATTTGTTTTTAAGGTACATCTTCTTTCTCCCACTGTCAAAACAGGCAACTGTGGTTACAGCTATTGGGAAAAGTGGCTGGTAGCATGTCAGCCATTCTGCAATCCATTCAGCGGCACAGCTTGCAAGAGGTTTGTCAATGTAGGAGGAACAGCAGGGTCTTTGTAGTCCGCTTACATTTAGAGCAATTGCCTAGATTTCTATTTCCCTTTTTCCTTTGGCAAAAGACCAAACAAATGCATACAAAATGAACTGAAAACCTAGAGAGGTGGATGGGGGGAGAGGAAACCAGCCCTTTATTTTATTTCCCATGTGTGTGGAATAAAAAGTCTAGAGATTTTACTTGCTCTTGGATGAAGAGGGGCTCAGTGGGTAGACCTTGACCAGATGCCATCTTTGTACTGATGAGGTGAAGAGAGACTACTTATTGACAGCATACTCCCAGCTCTATGAGAGGATTGGGAGCACAAATGGTATGGCATGGAAATGGACTTATTTTATATTGCCTTCCTTACAGGCTTTATTTCTGCAACCCTCTTAACTATGTCAACAAGTGCGGTTGAGATGCTATAAAAACCAGAATACACTTAGAGTTAGGATATTTGTTTACTAATATTAGACGGTTCAATTTAATCCAGGGTACACCTAGTCAGTCATAGGTTACCAGCATTTGCTGGCTGGGGAATTTGGGGAGTTGAAGTCCATACATTTTAGATTTCCTATAGTTGAGAAACACTGAGTTAAATTAACTCCACACAGTCAATTCTACTGTGACAACCTAACCCAATTGGTTGACTCATTTTATACATGCTTGTTCAAAAACTGTTGGGAAAAAAAAGAATGCCAAAGCAAGCCTCTCCATTATAGATCTCATGTACATCAAAAGTTGAATATAATATTTGAGGGCTAAATTGTTTCACCTAAGTTTTAAAAAAACATTTCAAGAATTCTAAATGCCCATCATAGAAATATGCTAGCATGAATAGAGTGAAATTTGTATTTATTTTTAAAGATTTGTATAGCAGCCAACATTATAACCACAACCCTGAGCGGCATGCAAAATCCTAAAAATCACAAACAATCAGAATAAAGATCCTCCAAACAATCAGAATAAAAATCAGCAACAACACAAATTCTGTAAAAATTCATGGCATTCTGGGCCACGCCATCTTACAGGGTTTCAGCCTTATTCTACTCCACACAATTATTAGATTTTTATCCTGCCTTTATTACTTTAAAAGTAACTCAAGGTCAAGAACATAAATAATGTTATTTCCTCCTCTTCCCCCCCCAACAACAGCCTTGTAAGGTGGGTTAGAATGAGAGAGAGCAACAGCAAAAATACAATGATGATTTTTCCCTTATAAATGTTTAGTTTAAATTGTGCAAAGAGATGTTCCCATTAGTTGAATAGCAAAATGTTTTAACTAGCAATCTGTTTGACTGACAACTTTTTAATTTTTGTTTTTCTTCATGAATGTATAAAAATAAAGGTCATAGATTAATTCATTGTAAAGGCCATGGATTAATCATCTTCTTAAAAGCATTTCAGTTACTAGGGCAACTTAGACAATGTCTATTATGTCTTTGAGACTCCTATTTGGGAGTCCTCTGCCTTTTTTCAAGCTAGTGATGGTGTTCTATCTGTAAGTTCATAAAAATATTGGTGCTAATATAAAGAGATAGAAAGCAATATATCATTCCCTTAGTAGTAATTTTTGGACTTTCTTTCTAACTAGCAACAGCAAAGAATTATACTGTTGGGATGTATGTGATTATCAACACATGTGTTCTTGATTGCTCTTTAATTTTTCCATTTGCCACTTCAATTTCTCTTTACTGCAGTTGCAATCTTGGGAGCAAACAGGAGCAGCTTTAGCACTACCTAATGAACACTGTCCCTTTATGGCACAATCCTATTTGATTCCAGCTGCTATGAGATGTTTTTAAGAGCAAAAACAGGATTGAAAGATGCCCCCTTAGTTTGATCTTTCTTTTTGGAAAACCATGGTCAGTCAGAACAGGAACAGGTAATCAGATGATTCTGGATCAACGGCACTATAAGTAATCCTCAGTTGGAAGGATAATGTCAATTGGGATTGGAATTTTCATTGCTAAGCTGCAACCAGAAAAAGTTGGTCACATTGCTTAGCAGAGGCAATCCCTGTATTATTGATTGCTGTCCTTAATTGAATTCCACAGTTGTTAGATGAAGCAACTTCCTGCTGACTTTCCATAACCAAAGTCAGTGTGGAAGCCGGCAAAAAATTGCAAGTCCCGGGCCCTCAGGCAAGCAAGTGGGTGCTACTGAATTGGGGGAGGAAATGAGAGGGTGCGGGAGCTGCAGGAGAGGATGCACTTGAGGCACAGCATGGTGTGGCATGGGGACGATGCACAAGGGTGCATGTTGGTGCAAAAGAGGGAAAGTGTGAGGGAGTGCATGAGAGCATAGATCAGGTTGGAGAAAGTGTGCAAGGAGGTGCATGAGAGGGACTGTGAACAGTGGAATTAAGGGCCAGTAAGTAGACCAGCTCTTTAATAAAGTCCTCTCTGGATAAGGAGAGGACTTCAGATTGACCACAAGTGCTCCAGACAGCTGGAAACCCTAAGACAGTGATTGGAGGGGGGATTTAGACTCTGGGAGATTGAAGGCAATCAAACCTTCTGAAATGGTCTAGGTTCTCCTACTTGAGCAGGGGGGCTGGGGGCTGGACTAGAAGACCTCCAAGGTCCCTTCCAGCTCTGTTCTATTCTAAACCATGCCCTTTGAAAGTTCACATGCTTACTAACCTCTCTCAGAAATTGCTTATTAACTGCTGATGCTTTATTTCAATTTAGTAATTTGAAGTAACTTTAATAACGGAGTAGCAGGACTAGGATAGAAGTTATTGTATTCATAATTGGTCAGATTGTGTAGCACTCCAGGAATAGTTGAGAAGAGGTGGTCCTGAAGAAGTTCATCCTGATACCATGTTTTTGGATACATGAGGGCTATTCAGCGACAGAGGAAACTAAGTTATAAACAATAGTGATGGAAGTTACCCAGCTGATACAAATCTTCAACATATTTTATCTCCCCCTAAGTATTGACTAATCACCTTGCCAGAGAAGCTCTTATTCTGCCAACCTTTAATTTCAGACACTCACTTCATCTTTGTTCCAACATCCTCAATTGGCTCCACCCTCTTGGACCCTGAGCAAGAATGGATTCCAGCAATTCATCATCTCCAACTGCTCCCTTTTTAGGGGAATTGGTAGCTTCCAGCAATACCTTGACAGGCAACTGAGATGCTAAACACAGTGTTTCTCAACCTTGACAATTTTAAGGCATGTGGACTTCAACTCCCAGAATTCCACAGCCAGCAACGCTGGCTGTGGAATTCTGGGAATTGAAGTCCACATGCCTTAAAATTGTCAAGGTTGAGAAACACTGTGCTAAAGTCTCCTGCTTAATCCTGATTCTGAAGACATACCTGAATCTCATCAGGACTCATTAGAGGAAACAGGTCAGAGGGATAAAAACAGAAACAAGCTCTTCCAATATCAGGTGGAATATATTTTTCCACCAGGGTCTGCAATTAAAATTCCTGCATTCTCCAGGGAATATCTACCTTGCATAGTGCAGTGTATAGTGATTTTGCAAATGTTGTCTCCATTCCTCAGTGGAAGGGAATACATCCTCTGAGCTAGGGAGCATTTGCTTTTGCCTCAGTCTACCCAAAAGTAGGTTTCTGATCTCCCTAAGGTGGTGAGGAGGCAATAAAAGAGCGTAGACGTTTTTTTTTTTTAAATGTTCCAATATATGTAAAGCCCTTGCAAGCCTTCTCAATTGTTCAGCTGGGAAACCCTAAAAGCTTTGACCCCTTTTGGAGCAAATCAGATGCTGATCATTCATCTCTAGCTATTTGCACAAATTGAAGTGAGTTCATAATATAAGCCGCACAGTGCCCTCCACGTTACCATGTTCTTTTTCTTCTGTCATCCTCCCAGGTTTGCTGTTTACATTTCTAAAATGTTGTACAAGGAGCCTGTTAATACAGGTTTCTATGGGAGGTGACTGGAACAGGTCAGCCCACTTTCCTGATCCAGCGGAAGGATGGCGGTAATTCACTATGAGCAATTCTACAGCAGCCTCAAAGGAATAAGTACTTGAGAGGGTAATTGAGCATGGCAAAGCACCAAGTAGTGGGCTGGGCCCAGGAGGGGACCTTTGGCCTGCTTTTAGGCTGATTTTATTTAGCTTTCTCAGAAGTGCTAGCAAAAAAAAAAAAAGCCGAACAAACAGTAAGCCTCAAATTATTGCGCTGCTTTGCATGCATTCATTTCTAGGTGATAGGGTAAATGCAGTCATCCTTCATTAATGGAAGCAGAATGCGTGTGGGTTGTAAGATTTGATGGATCACTCAAAGATGACTGACATATTTGTTGGTACATGTATCCACGATGTTTCTTTGATTGTGACCCAAATAATAAGATTCAATAATCCTACACTGGAGCTCACTGAAGCTTTGTAGAAGCATGTTTCTCTCTTACTGGCTACCTTATATATGGGCTGACCATGATGGCATGCAACAATTTCTGTCTCTTGATAAATTTTGCTTATTATTGCTTTGATTCTATTATGGATCTTTCCTGTTAGAAGGTACATTTTCTTGTGTATGTGTACACACATTTGTGTGTTGTGTGTGTATTCTTGAATTGTCATGCATTTTAGCTTCATTCTAAAGGTCAGATCTGATCATTCTTCTGTCGTGATTCAGCAACTGTCATAAAATGGTGGCAAAACTTAGGAACTGTAATATTACTAGCAGAAAATAAGTTTTTCGGTGAAGTTCTTATGACTATTCACTGTATTGGCTAGGTCACCTAGTGACGTCATTTAATGACCATCTGAAGCTGATGTTCTAATAATGGTGATTTAATTAATAGACCCCAAGTTCCAGGAAGGCTGGTTGACTGGCTGATCTGGAAGATGGTAGCAACCCAGTAATTTTGTAAATTTCTGGTGATAGAAATTATCTTTACTGTAAGAAAAGCCACACATACCAATTAATCAGCTTTGTAGGAATCATCCTCTCTTGACAGAAGGCAAGTCAGAGATTCCTGGGTTGAACCCTTTGCAGAGGTCCCCAACCTTTTGGGCACCAGGGACCAGTTCTGTGGAGAGAGTTTTTTCCGTGGACCGGAGGGTGTGTGGTTTTGTGTGCTGCCTGCATCTCACAGATGGGGCTTTGCTTGTTTGTGCAGACTGATTGCTGGCATGCTGCAGCCTGGTACTACTCCACGGACTGGAGGTTGGTGACCCCTGCTCTAAGGCACACTTCAGTTTTGCATATTTTCAGGCTAGTTGTTGCTTAGTGAGTTTCTAAGAAAGGTTTTGTTGCTTGGCAACAGGAAAACATTATTTGATGAATTATGGACACGTGGGATTTGCCAGGGCACCACAATGGCAAAAAGTTACTGTTGAACACCTGTCCTTCTTCTGGGCTTCCTTTGGGCATCATGAACACTGTTCACGATGCCAGAAATGTGGTGGAAAACTCGCTCCCAAAACACCAACAGTTGGAGAAAGTTCAAAGGACTGTGTATTAATTCCAAAGCTAGCAGCTTACAGTGAAACACTGGCCACTGACTTAGAGAAGCCAAGAGTAAGAGCCACATAAATAGCATCTTTATCTGGACAGAGCATCCCTACCCTAGCAGATCCTGAATACAGAAAGAATTGCTTTATAACTGATAAGGAAACAATCCATCCCCACAAAGGGAAACCAGGTATCTTTCGTACTATGAAATCATTTCAGATGAATTTCTGGAAAGGAAATATAGTGCTTTTGATATATGAGTTCAGCCAAGATTACGACTGTTATTGGAATCGATGGAGCCTGCATTTACAGCTGACAAAGAGAAAAAAATAAGAGGCAGGGCAGCAAATATGCTTGAAATCTTTCAGGGTATGACCTCTCTACAGGTAGTCCTTGACTTAGAATTGAGTCTCAAATTTTTGTTGATAAGCAAAATAGTTGTTGAGTTTTCCCCATTTTATGACTTTCTCGCCACAGTTAAATGAATCACTGCAGTTAAGTTAGTAACATGGTTGTTAAGTGAATCTGGCTTCCCTGGTGACTTTGCTTGTCAGAAGGTCACCAAAGATGGACACATGAAACTGTCATAAATATAGGCCAGATGCCAAGCATCTGAAGTTTGACCACATGATATGGGGATGCTGAAATGGTCGTAAGTGTGAAAAATGGTCATCAATCACTTTTTCAGTGGCATTGTAACTTCAAACAACAACTTTACTAAAGAAATGGTTGTAAGTCGAGGACTACCTGTAATGTATGAATAATCAGCAGGAACAGGTTGGCAGAAGAGTAACATTTCCATCCCTTAAGAGTTGCAGAAGAACCACAGCAATGAACTCATAAAGAAATACACTCACACACACACAAAGTAGGCATATGCAATTGGTGCATATACAACTCACTCCAACAATATACAAAGCTAGATAGATCTTTGGTTTGGCTCAGTGGGGTTCTTTGCTAAGCCTTTGTCATTGAAATACTGTCTCAACATGATGGGTGCATTAAAAATAGCACATGATGCGGAGGTGTTGGGAGAAAAATTAATGTGTCTGTAATTGTATCTTTGAAATGTCTAGTCCCCATGATTGATTCCTTCCTCAGAGCTCCCCTTTGCAGGATACACTTTCTTCCAGTGACTGATGGGGCTCCTCTTCAGCACCTCACAGTTGCAAGTGTTTGCATGTACTCCACAGCAATTGGTATTCAAAAGGGTTTCAGATATTTGTGTTGTTTCCATGCCAGCATATCAGGCTAATCCAAAGAAGGAATAGGAATGAATCAAGTTTGGTGGCAGACGAACGCTTGGGACTATCATGGTTAGCATTCTCAGAAATGTTTACTGTTTCAGGAATGGCTAAATGAGCTGAGGAGTCAAAGGTGTGGATGAGTTGGTTATGCCAATAAGTGAGGGAATTTTGAGAGAAGTGCATTTGTGTGAGGGAAATGGGCTCCACTTGAATGGAAATGAAGGCAGGCTGTTGAGGCTTAGGATAGGAGTGTCCAATCTTGACAACTTTAAGACCTATGGTCTTCAACTCCCAGAATTCCCCAGCCAGCCATGGATCACTGTTCCCTGGGTAGATTCAGTTAATTCAAAATAGAGGTACTTTGCTCATTGGGACTAGCTGGGATGCCAGGACCCCCACCCTCAAAGCTGATATCCATTTTTAGGCCCAATTCAAAGGGCTGTTTTTGACCTTGACCTGTAGATCTTCTAATGAGGCCCTTTACCAGTTTCCCACCAAAGGAGGCAAGGTGGGTCTCAACAAGGGAGAGAGCCTTTTTAGTGGTGTCACCCCATTTTTGGATTGCTCTCGCTGGAGAAGCTTGACTGGCACTGACATTAGCACCATTCTGGCACCAGGTAAAAACCTTTTTTGATTTCCCATGCAATTTCATTGTATTTTAACTACATTTTAATTCATATTATTTTATATGTTTTTATTTGATTTATTGATTTGCTTTAATTCAAATTGTATTATTCCTTCTTTTTTTCTTTTCTTTTTTTATGTTTATTATAAATCACCCAGAGAACTCTGGCTATTGGATGGCTTAAATTTTATTTATTTGATTTATTATTACAAATATTTGTATATAATTTAAATAAATCATCTATATTCATACAAAATGAATAAATTAAATAAAGTAACTTTACTGCCACTATGCATTCATAGATAGATAGATAGATAGAGAGAGAGAGAGAGACAGACAGACAGACAGACAAACAGACTAGGCTGAATATAAGCTCAGTGTAGAAAGATATATACAGTGTAAGGATAATCCATGTGTTTAGAGAAGATCATGTTCCAGATATTTTGACTACAATTCCCATAAATCCCAGCTAGAATGTCCAGTAACAAAAAATATATGAAGGGCTCTGGAACAATTTTCTAATATATTGCTGTTTTCTAACAGTTTCTTGAATTTATCGGCAGATGAAAAATGGGAAGTTTCCCCATTTCCCAAGACGTACATAATAAGTAGCTTCTGAAGTCAAAAATAAAACAGGGATATAAATCTATAAGTTCTCTGTTACAGCAAACTTGGTTTATAGCTTAAAAACAGTCCTGGCTGATTCTTTGTGTGCTTTTACAATATAAATTAGACAAATTATAAAAGTAGACAGATGTTGATCAAATAGATGACATTTAGAAAATGCAATGAAGGTAATTAAGGGCTGCTGGGAAAGATTTAGGAATTAGACATCCATAGATAAATAAGGGCAGTGTTGGGATTCAGCCAGTTCACACCACTTCGGCAGAACCGGTAGCTAATTTTTTGTTGCCCAGGCCCAGAATGGATTTTCCGAAGCGGCATCCAGACAGAGAACTGGTTATTCACATATTTGAATCCCATCACTGACTAAGGGGGTTATGTAATCCATTTCTATCAGCCATTGAAGCATACCAAACATCCCTAGTAGAGAGACCAAGAGGTTGTGGTAAAACCTATGTAGCATCATTAACAGTTATAAAGAGAACAAAACCTAAAGAAAGAAAAAGTAGGAGAGGAATCCAAAAAATGTTCCCCAGGAAAGAAACATGTGGGATGGTTCAGCAGCTTCGAGAAAATCCGAAAGCCCCATTAATCAGAAAATTAAAGCTATAGTAGATTAAGCACTAGAAAATGTACTAAAGACTATAATCCTGCTTTTGCAAACGGATGAGCAAAATCACCCAACACATGGTCACTCCCTGGAAAAATATTCCTGTTAAGAAGAAAGCATGGTGTTGAGCAAGGTCAGGGCTTATGATAATTAGTGTAAATTCCCTGTATTTATTGCAGTAAACTTTGGAAGACCCACAAGTTTTAAGCTGTTAAATGGTAAATATCAGAGTTTAGGAACTGTGTTTTGCAGACACAAAATGTATTTTCAACAAACAAAATTATGTGTCAGGGTGATAATCTAGGATGGCTGCTCACCACACAATAGTTAAAACATTGACCTATAAGAAGAATTTAGACCCTAGGGATTAGTCGGTCAAGTGAGGCATTAGGAAAATGGAGGAGTGGGGAATAGTAAGTCCTTGTTTCCTAGTACAAGCAGGCCTTGCTTAACTGCTTTAATTGGGACTAGCAACTCTATTGCTAAGTGAAGCAGTCATTAAGTGAAACATCATATGATTGCCACGCTTAGTGACAGAACATTGACTTTGCTTGTGGGAAACTGGCTTGGAAGGCCACAAATGGTGCTCTGGGGATGCTGTGAGTGTTATGAATGTGCAACAGTTGCTAAGTGCTCAGATCAAATCATATGACATTGGGACACTGCAATAGTTATAAGTGTAATGATTGATCATAAATCACTATTTTCAGTGCTGTTTTAAAAACAAACAGTTGTTATAAATAAATGGTCATTAACAAGGACTAGCTGTAACTGTTAAGCCAGTCATTCCTGCAGTCCTGCCAAGTGATGAGGACTTGATTTTACTCCTGAAGTTAATTAAGGATAGCTACTGGTGATCATTTATCAAGTGATATTTTCCACTCTAATCAAATAATGGTTTAGTTCACTGGTATCAAACTCGTCGTGACACGTCACGTGTCACGACATATCATGACTTTTTTTTGCATTGCCAGAGCTGGGGTGGGCGCAGCCTCTGCATGATGCAACCGGCCCGTGGGCCGGCAGTTTGACACCCCTGGTTTAGTTAATTGCCTAGAGCGTGGTGGTGAAGCTATGGCACGGGTGCCAGAGGCGGCACGCAGAGCCCTCTCTGGGCACGCGCACCATCGCCCCAGTCCTAGACCTTCAGCTGGGTTTTATAAAACCTTTTCGCTTTAGGCCTCCGCCACCATGTGCAAAAAAAAAAAGGTTCAATCAATCAATCAATTTCAACTCGCAGGAAAAAAAAAAGATTTCGCAAAGTTGGAATTGATTGATTGAATTTTTTAGTCCCACCCAATCTGCCGTTACCACCGCAGCCACAGCCATACAATGGACCACGCCCACCCAGTGGGCCATGCCTACCCAGCACCCGACGATACATAATTGGGTTTTGGGTTGCAGTTTGGGCATTCGGTCTCTAAAAGGTTCACCATCACTGGCCTAGAGCAATTGCCAATAGGTGAGGCCTGGCTTCCCAACATTCTTCAAACTTCCCTGGCATTACAGGTAGTCCTTGACTTATGACCAAAATTGAGCCCAAAACTTCTGTTATTAAGTGGGACATTTGTTAAGTGAATTTTGCCCCATTTTACAACCTTTCTTGCCTCAGTTGTTAAGTGAATCACTGCAGTTGATAAGTTAGGAACCCAGATGGTAAGTGAATCTGGCTTCCCCATTGACTTTGCTTGTCAAAAGGTCGCAAAACGGGATCACATGATCTTGGGATATAGCAACGGTCATAAACATGAGCCAGTTGCCAAGCATCTGAGTTTTGATCACATGATCATGGGGATGCTGGAAAGGATGCTGTGAAAAATGGTTATAAGTCATTTTTTTCAATGCCATTGTAACTTTGAACGATCCCTAAATGAATTGTAAGTCGAGGACAACCTGCATTTGTTTTCTAAAAGAAGTAGATTTAATTTAGCTATGTTGAACCTTTTATCGCGAGTGAGGAAAAAGCACATACCCCAAAGTGGGTTTGATTACAGGGAGGGTGGGGAATTTTTGAATGTAGACTTGTTCTATCCTACTTCAGATAGAATTGTAGATATGAACAACTTTTTAATTGCTTCATGAAAATATTTTTATAATGAAGAAGGTAGCAGTACAATAGTGATCCTTTTCTCATTAGCCAAAAATCAGGAGCAGGCTGGTAGCATCCTTGGAGATTAGAAAATATGTATTAAAAGCTGTATGTCGGTTTTGTGAGCTGTAATACACTGCATCAAATGCACGGAATGGCTACATCCTACATCAGGTTAGGTCATGAACCTTTATGCTTGTATAGCTCACAGAAGCACATACCTTTTAATATATACTTTTAGTTTCAAAGATTCAAAGATATCCTTGTGATTAGCGCACGAGTATATATCTTTGCAGAGCTAACTGTCAAAGAGACAGCAAAAATAAGTGGCAGGGCAAAAAAGGAACAAGAGCAAGGGACAAAAGTAACTGTTATAGAGAACAAATATACAAATAGCAGAACATTCTACCTATTCATCGCCAACTAATGATTTTTGAAGGTTTTGTAACCCTGATTGGATAGCCCAATTGTAAAAAGAAGCAAAAATGAAAGACATGACAACAGGAAAGCAATTACAAACTTCCCCCAAACTGCAGCGATTTCTTAATATGCCCTTTATATTACTGTCTTTTTTTCAAAAAATACAGCTTTGCAACTATTAAAACAATCAGACTTTCTTTTGTACCCAAATGGATCTGATTTGCTTAGTTAATTTCAGAATAAATCGAGCTCCACATTATTAGCAACCAAGGCAGGATGGCTTCTCTTTCCACTGCAATCTGTCAGTTCTTAATACCGGTTGTCTTCAACTTAACAACCACAACTGAGCCCAAAATTCATGTTGCTAAATGAGAAATTTGTTAAGTGAGTTTTGCCCCATTTTACGACCTTTCTCGCCACATTTGTTAAGGGAATCACTGCAGTTGTTAAATTAGTAACACGGTTGTTAAGTGAATCTGGCTCCCCCATGGACTTTGCTTGTCAGAAGGTCTCAAAAGGGGATCGCATGACCCTGGAACACTGCGACCGTCATAAATGTGAATCGGTTGTCAAGCATTCGAATGTAAATCACGTGACCATAAGGATGCTGCAAAAGTCATAACTGTGAAAAATGGCCATAAGTCACTTTTTTCAGTGCCTTTGTAATTTTGAACTGTCATTAAGCAAACTGTTGTAAGTCGAGGACCACCTGTGCTGGAGATAGTTTTATCAGTAGAAATTTAGACAAACATATCTGGATCATCTGGACAAATGTGGCATATTTTCTTGCTCTCCCACTAAGTAGCATGTATGTAAACATAGCAGTGAGCTAAACGAATCCATCTAAGAAGCTTCCCGATTTCCTAGAATCAGAGAGAGTTCAGAAAACCTAGCAGCAAACCTTCCTTTGAAAAGGCAGGAGTTCTCCTCTTAATTTTTTTTAAGGATGGAGATGGTGATAGAGATGAGGAGGATGGTGATGGTGATGATGATGATAAGAGATGATGATCATGGTGATGGAGATAATGGGGTCAGTGGTGATAACGATGAAGATAGTGGATTGAACTGCCGTTCATTGAGATGCTGGTAACTATTTTTCTTACTCCTCCTCCTCCTCCTCCTCCTCGATGTTGCTACCAGCTCAATTCCCTCTTGAAAGCCACCTCTCTTTCTGCCTTTGAATGGCTCTGAGAAAATATTGGAAGAATAACAAAACAATTGTCAGGAGACCAAAAGACTAAATATCAGAAGTTATTAGTGCTAAACTTTTATAAGGAAAAATCAGAATTGGAAGGAGAAAAGTGTGTTTGGTTTTAAAAATAACAAGCCTGTAAAAATGAGAACTTGGAAAAAAAGTCAGGGGAGTTGAACAGAACAAATGATTTCCTCCTCTACTCTAAACTAATCGACTATTGCGCCATTTCTTTTGCTCAAAAGCCTGTTAGCATTTAAAGAGGACACTCTTTAAAAATATCTGTTTAAAATCTCTCACGGGTTAATATCTTGTAAGCAAGCAGTGAGCCATGGGTTCAAAGGGAATAACAGAAAAGAGGGAACAAAGTAGCTCTGGGTGTCTCAGTGCCAAAATCACCGTCTCCATTGCCATCACCTCCATCGCCATCTTCATCATTATCATCACCAACCCCATCATCTCTATCACCGTGATCAGCATCTCTTACCCATCATCACTATCGTCCTCATCTCTATCACCATTGCCATCCTTAAAAAGAATTAAGAGAACTCCTGACTTTTCAAAGGAAGGGTTTGCCTTTCTAGAAACAAATAGTTGTGGCCATATATTTAGAATGAGTAAAGCATCCTATTATTCACATGCTTCCTAAGGCAAAGGTATCATCCCTAAGACTTTGCCACAAGTTTACATGTTTGAATAGATATTTTCTGGTTTATTAATCTCTGTTTACTAACCCAAGTCAATTTCTATAGAGATGTGGATGTATCCTTGGTATTTATTTTGCTTTTTTTCTATTCCTCTTTTTTAAAAATTAATGTAGCTTCTTTTTATACACAAGTTATTTTCTTGCCCTCTGTATCTCTCTCCTTGGAGCCTTTTCATAGACCTTTCAAAAGGTTCATAAATACCTATATATTTATGTGAAGTGAATATTACATTAATCCATGCTTTGCTGAATGTGATACTATGCTCTGCATAATACTTTTCATTAAGTAATATGGCACCAACAGTGAGAGCAGGTCGATGTGGATAAAGATAATTGAATTGATTGGTACCTAAGTGTTGAACGAACAGACAGATGGGATTTTTTTAGTGACCTGTAAAGGTATGTGAGAAAGTCCTGGGAGACAGGGTGAAGAAATGCTGCCTGGGAAACGGTCAGATAAGAGATAGCCTAGCCTGCAGCTTCATAGTGGGTGGAGCAAGAGGCTCAGAAAGGACCCTCCCCAGGTTCTTGGGCTATAATAGTGCCAGTGGGAAAATTGTACTTCCAGACCACTAAGATTCTGTTAATGTAGCTTTACAATAAGGTAGAATTAGTTTATTGATTGTGTTTCCCGCCTGGTACCTGGCTGACATGCCCCAAGGTGGCAAACTGACAAAGGAAGGCATGAATCTTCCTGAAAATCTTACAATGGGGTCTTTTATTGTTATGGAAATGGTTTTTCGATTAATGTCACAGATCTGTCTGAGTATTATCATGAAAGAAAGACCACTGTTCATTTAGCACATATTACAATCAAGTCTGACCCAGAAACCTCCCAGATCTTTTGATAAAGTCCGGAAGTTCCCGAGGTATTGCTTCCAATTCTGGAACATATGGACTAGGGATACACATTGGATTTACATCAGTTTCAAATCCTCTTCTACTAAAATTGCATTTCTGCTAATCAATCATTCTTCCAACTAATCTTTACTTCACCTATTATTTGAAAATGTTCCTTTTCCATTATAATCCACTTTTTATAACCTTCTTGTGCTGTTTGTTAGCTTGTTGGGAAATAATCCTTCATAGGTTTTACCACCTCATATAATACATTTTGCTTTTGTTTTTCAGCAGCTACACTCTGTTAACTCTTTCTAAGAATCTTTTTATAAGTGTTGTTGTCTAACTAATATTTCCAAAGGGAAGAACTTTGTATTGTTTCTGGGAAATTTCAGCTGATTTCTTTCAAGCTTTCAAGACATTTTTGCATATTAATTCTATTTCCTTGCCAATTTTATTTAGAACATCTGTAGATTCAATAAGCATTTCTTCCATTTTTTTTCACCCAAGTTATTAATGACAATGTTAAGAGCACAAAACTGAAGACTGCCTTAATTTGGGCCACCTTAATTGATACCACATTCTGGTTTGATAAGGAATTGTTGAAAGCATTCTTTGGGACTTACTTTCAATTCAGCTACTCACTTAATTGGTTTGCCTTCCAATCCCACTTAATTAGCATGCTCATTAGAATGTCACAAAGTTCATCATCAAATGCTTTGCTGGAAAAGATATTCTGCATACATTTACATATATACATGTACAGTATTCCCACGATCTATAAAAAAATTACCCATCAGAAAAGTGAGGTATTGTCATGACCTATTGCAGTGTTTCCCAAACTTGACAATTTTAAGGCATGAGGACTTCAACTCCCAGAATTCCACAGCCAGCAACGCTGGCTGTGGAATTCTGGGAGTTGAAGTCCACATGCCTTAAAATTGTCAAGTTTGGGAAACACTGACCTATTGATTCTGAAGGTGAAGAAGCTGCTCCAGTAGAACCTATATAATGTTAGCCTCTGAATACATAAAATAAAGAACCACTTAAAGCTGATCAAACACAGGCACTGCAGATGATAATGATGTAAAAATACTCAGAACCACCCCCCCCACCCACAAATATAATGCAATGCAGAACAGTTCTATGAGGCTCCTTGCCAAGCAGAGGAGTAAATCTCTTGATTAAAGACAGCTGGCTGCAACCTAATTTAAGAGATAATCCTGACCCATGATTATTCATTAGAATCAACTATCTTATCTCTGTCTTTTGTGTGATGTATATTTGGACTTGTGGAATTTTGGCTTCTATACTGGCTGACACCCCTGACTTGGCTCTCAGAACCTTGGACTGGATTTTGACTATTTTTCTGTGTGTTCCTGTTAAAAGCAATCATTCAGACAAGCTCTTTTCAGAGACTCTGTTTTGTTTTTCATTCCTTGTCTGCTGTTAACTTCTTGACTTTGAGTAAACTGCTGATTTCAGGAGCAACTGTGTGTGTGCATTTGAAACCAAAAGCTGGACAGGCATATTTAGTGTGGCTTGATTTGCTTTTCACATTTTTTCCTGACTTTCATAAATGGTAAGACTCTTTTCAGGCTGCCTATAGATTAATCACTTTATTCTGTAAAATATTCTCAAATATTGATGTTAGGCTGATTGGCTGTCATTCCATAGTAGTTTCTATAGTAGATACATTGTGATCAAGAGTTTCTTGTGGCAAGAATGCTGAAAACTCCTATGACTAAGCACAAAGCAGGGGTTTTACTAAATTGTAGAAAAGGGAGGAGGAGGAAGCACCATGTTTAAACCTAAGATGGGCCTTCATTCTGGCAGTGGATGATCAAGTGTTTATCAGTGTATTTCTTAGATTAATTATATAATTACAAAATTTTCTTATTAGCTGTCCCACGACAACCCAGCGGAGGGAGGGGAGAGCCAGTTTCCCCTTCCTCCTGTCTTTTTGAGGAGATGAGTACCATTTTGTTTCCAGTCATCTGGCACTTCATCTATTTCCCAGGATTTTTCAAAGGTTTAGCCAGACCATCAGCAAGCTCTCTGAAATGCAATTCATCTGGCCCTGAAAATTTAAACTCCTAAGTACAAACTATTCTCTGAACATTTTTTTCAGGAATACTGAGCAAAGTAAAAAGAATGCTGGATAGTTATGTTTTGTTAGCATTGCCATGTTCACTGAATAGCTAATTGACTAAATCTTTTCCTTTTAATTTTTGAAGCTTTTTTTGATGTTCTTAGCATTCTTTGACAACATGAACTCATGAATTCTCACAAAAGCTTCTGCACTTGTTTGTCTACCCTTTGTCAGGGTCCATTTCCTCAGAAAGCATTATATGCCGGCAAATACACAATTTATTTAAAATGTTTGCTTGTTTGTTTGTTTTTTTTTTTTTAAAAAATCAGGATTAGAGCTTAATATTGTGGCCAGTGCAAATGAGAATCTGAACTGAATAATGCAAACAATAGGCCCATCTCATGGATCAGCTTTTGCCAATTTTGAAATTGCTCAAAAGTTGCTTCAGGTTTTCTTCAGTCTCTAATGCAGTACTCCATAGAGAAATGGGTCTGAATAAACAGAAATTGGAATATAGATAAACACCTTTGATTACTGTCAAAAGCTAAGCTTCTTATCACAAAGGCGAGAACTTTGATGGCTAATCAATCTTCTTTGAAATAAGAAGCATCTTCTTTGCTTGTCAGTTTTTTAAATAATTTTATTAAAAGTTACAATAAAGAAGATAAAAACTAATACAAACTAAAAATACAATAAAAATAAAAAGTGCAGAAATAACAGAAAAGAAAGAAAAAATATAGCAAAGAAAAAGAAAAATATATTGATAAATGTCTTCCCTTTTCGTTCCAACAAATATAAACAATTTTATATTTATATCACCTTTTCTTAAAATAAAACAAATGATCCATTTCTTCCCCTGTACCTATAAACAAATCCTCACAGCTTTGTCATTTGAGTCTTTATGTCAGCAAAATTCCAGTAAGTGTTACTAAAGATAACATCTATTTTAACATGATCAAATAAACCAATTTTATATCCCTTCCTTTCACTTTTAACAATTTTGATCTTTAGCACCTTCAAACAATGTCCTAGCACTTGATTTTTCATCTTTTCTTTGTTCCTTTTCACAAAGTTCTTCAAAACTTTAAAAAGTTTTGTAAATCGTATATGGGAAAATTATTTGGGGCACAGTCTTTGATTTTTATTTGTATGTCCCTTTTAATTATTAAGACATCAGCTAATTTCTTTTGTATGTCCATTGTAACATTTTTTTTCCATATCATACTTGTAGCCTTCCATTTTAAATCCATTTTCAGATCAGTTTCAGTCTTGTCAGGCAAACCTGTTCCTTTTTCATAATATCTTTGAAATACAGTTTATCTTAAAATAGACTCTTAAAATTAACTTCTGGTCCAATGTTCAAAAATACCCTTCAATATGTTCAGTGTTAAAATATTTTGTTCCATTCTGTATGAGTAGATTACAATTTCCTCTAATTGTGATCTTTAGTTCTTTCTGGTTTCCTCTTGCTTCCAACTTTTAAAGTCCCATCCTGTCATTCTTTTAAAGAGAATTCTGTTGGACAGTTTCAATACTGGGTTTTTGGGGTTTTTTTGGCCCTGGATTACAACAGGGCCATGACAAAGTTTAAGCAAGCAATTCAAAACAATCCAAATCGTCTAGAAAATTTTCAAAGTCTGAGTTAGGAAACTAGAAGAACCATTTTAAACCGTTAAAGAGTGGTGGCGATGCAGTGTTTAGAATCCAGTATTGCAGCTAATTGTGCTTACTGCCAGCAGTTCGATCCTGACCAGTTCGAGTTGATCAAGGTTGACTCAACCGTTCATCTTTCCAAGGTCAGTATAATGAGGACCCAGATTGTTGGAGGCAATATTCAAATAAATGCTTACATTGTAAACCGACCAGACAGGGCTGTAAAGCTCTTTGAAGCAGTATATAAGTTTAAGTGCTATTGCTGTTGTTAATCACTAAATCATATCTCAGACGTCATATTTCTTTTCACACCACTTGAGTAAACATCTTACCATCAGCAGTTCTTGAGAGCAGATTCCAAAAGATTCCCTTTGCAAAAAGAAAAATCTCTACATCAGCGGTTCTCAACCTGTGGGTCGTGACCCCATTTGGGGGTCGAACGACCATTTCACGGGGGTCACCAAACAACGCAGACCGCCATTTTTCCCCCTTTTCCTTAGCTGTGCTACTCCCTTTTATTCTACTGGCTTTTGAAAGCCAATAGAATAGACTCTCTTGAATAGAGTCTAATTCTATTAGTTTTCAAAAGCCAGTAGGAATTGTCCAGGCTGTCTCTGCCCTGCTGAGCCTGCCAAAAGTCCCATTCTGCAAACGGTGCTGCAAGTTGTCTGCAGCGAAGGCGAGCTGTCTGGAAGTTTCCATCCCTCCCTGCTGAGCAACTACTAAAAATGTAAGTAAAACAGGGCCAGGGGTGGGAGGTGGTAGGCCGGCGGATGCAGGGAGGGTTGTTGGTGCGCGTGGGGCCTGGCGGGTGCCTTACCTCCCTTGGGCTAGGCCAGCTGGTGGCCCAGCCGGTGGTCGCCCTGCGCCGTCGCTGCCCCTTGCCAGCTACGCCTTGGCCGGCGCAGGGGGGCGGCACCACGCATGCGCAGCGCTCCTGGGCAGGGAAAGTCCTCGACTTACGACCGGTTGGGTAGTCCTCGACTTACGACCAGTTGAGTAGTCTTCGACTTACGACGGCATTAAAAAGGTTGAGAACCACTGCTCTACATGGAATGGGTTGGTTTTTGACTCCTGGATTGTGACTTCAGTATAGATTCCATAATAGTCTCCTTAACATTCAGGCTGCTTCCTGGAAAGTTAAATGTATATGTCTTATTTAACAGACAATAATCTCCAAACCAGATTTTACTGCTCTCACACTGGAAAATGGGTTGAGTTTTTGACTCCTGGATTGAAAGTTGACATAAGAAAGGCTGAGCGCAGTATAGATTCCATAGAAGAATCAACCCCGACTGTCAGATCCTTGAAACTCACTTTGGCCACCTAATGAGAAGGAAGGATTCACTGGAGAAGAGCTAATGCTGGGAAAGATTGAGGGCTAGAAGAAGGGGCGACAGAGAATGAGATGGCTGGATGGAGTCACTGAAGCAGTAGGTGTGAATTTAAATGGACTCCAGAAGATGGTAGAGGACAGGAAGACCTGGAGGAATGTTGTCCATGGGGTCGCGATGGGTCGGACACGACTTCGCAATTAACAACAACAACAATCTCCAAACAATACTTATTGTAGCCTATGTACTATCAATATATCTTGTAGGATTCAATCAGTCTGGATAGCATTGCAGACTATGGTAAAGCAATCTAGCAGGCAGACATAGTGGGTCAAGTAAATACGGTTGATAGTTAATCTTTCTTGTATCTATATACCACAATAATGTATTTGCTGTATTTTAACTTATTTTACGTAGTTTTTTTTTTTTAACATTGGCCAATAAAGGATACCTGAGTTGACTGGTTTGATGGTGATTTGACAATTTGACAATCTTTTTTTTTGTGGTGATCCTAGTATGGCACAGCAAAAATATTACATGAAAAACCATAAAGTTCTTCTAGGATGTTATTTATTGTCTACAATTATTCTGTATGCATTCACGGAATTCTTCTACTATTGCTCAATTCAAGGTCTGAATGTTTCTGTTTTCCCTGATTCCAGTTTGTGGCACGAAAACCTACTTGTTACATTCAAAGAGACAAAGAATTGAAGCCAGGTGGGTGTCAAATTAATCATTATATCATCATCATGTTCCATAAGCCAAGATGTGCTAAAGTCTTGTAGAACTGATCTATCATTCCTTACACTGACATTAGGCAGCAAATTGATTTAGCTCTTTTAAGCAAAATTTCTGGCTTTTGTTTACTAAGTTGAATCATCTCTTCTGAACATCCTTTCCACTTTTTTCTTGTACAAAATAATCATATGCACAGGAAATAACTATTTTCTGGATGAATTCCATGAATCTTTCCATCATTACAATCTTTAGCAATTACTGAGGGCCTTTGAGATAGCACAGCGCTAAAAACGTCTCAGTGGGTAATGAATAATGGTTCTGCATTAGTCTAGTGTGTTCAGTGAAGAGTAGTGCCAGGAAGAAGCAGCCAATTTGGCCCTAATTCAAACAAAGATTCTATAATAGTCATAAGCCTTGAGGGACAGGTCAGTACCTGCAGGATTAACTTGCCAGATGCACACATTTTCAAATTTACTTTTTGACACTTCAAGCGTTTTGGCTTGAGGCAACCGATGAATTCAACAGTGCTTTTCTCTCACGGGTTTCCTAGGGAACTGAAACTTTGATTCATATTGGAAGAAGTAAAAAAACAATTTTGCTCTATAGTAATTAGCTTGTAGTACTGATTTTTCAGTGATTCAATACAGCTTTCCAAGTTCATAGGGGTTTTAACTGTATTCATATTCTTAGGTACTACTATTATATTTGCTTATTTTTATGAGCCACCAAGGATCTTGTGATTATGGCAGATGATAGATAGATAGATAGATAGATAGATAGATAGATAGATAGATAGATAGACAGACAGACAGCATGATTTTAATGAGGCCAGGAATACTATCAATCTCCATAGATAATGTTGCATAACGTTATCCCATTTTAGCATAAGCATTTTATCCCATTTTCTTGACTATTATTAGGAAAAAGAACAATCTTAAAATCAAGGATGATCTAGAAATCCACATTTTTTGTGGAATACCTTTCATCAGAATGGGGAAGGATATTTTCACCCTTTGTTATTGCTCCATTTACAAAACGTGAACTCTGAAACTATATAAAAACAATATATAGCAATAACTAGCTAATAACTAGCTATAACAATTCATATTACTTGCTATACACCAATATACTCTATTAGAAGTTGCTGTTATGTTTGATTATATAATCTCTTAAGATAAGAGCAATGTTCCTACAATTTCCATAATGTATCCAATCTATTTTAGCCTAATCTTCAGGCAAATATGTTGTGTGAAATCAGGTTATTTATTATTTAGCTCTTCACAGGGCTTATTTTAATGTCCAGCGTAATGTTTTTCCCACAAGAGTAATTAATCAATATGGAAAGTATGCTTTCATGGCCCTTGCAGAGGACAGACAGAGAGACTTCACCCTAGGTGAACTTATCAAGCAGTCAGATATTACTGGAAAAATGTGGTTCCTCAGATATCCCATCTCTGAGCCATGAAGAACTTTAAACACGATAAGCAGCACCTTGAATTGGCTTTGGAAGCCAATTGGAAACCAGTGGTGTTCTCATAGCAGCCGTATTATATGAGAAAAATGAGAAGGACCTATAACTATATAGTTTCTGAATGCTGTCCAAGCCCCCTTTACAGAAACCATTGGAACAGTTCAAATGAGAAGTGCATGAGACATGGGTAATTGAATCATGTAAGTCTGATGATATTATACTGTATACCTGCCAGGCTTCCCATGTAAACCAGAAAGGAAATAGGACTGTGTGAGTTAATTCTACTTAATTGTAAGGCTACCTTAATAGAACCATGCAAATCTGAAAGTACAAATCTCCCCCCATCATTTTTAACAGTCTGATTAGTTAAGATGAATCCTTCCAAAGTTTCGTTCTCTGACAATTATGCCCCTGGCAGCTTCTTCATTTCTTCTCTGATTCTTCTTAGGCAGCTTCATTTCAATTAGAATTTTTTTTTCTGTGTGTATATCTATCATGTATCTACATTTACATCAATTTAAATAGAAAACTCTACAGTTTAAATTAATTAAATTAATTAAATATATATCAATCAGATTTAATTGCTGATTAAAATCAATATAGAGTTAGGGCAGTGGTGGGATTCAAATACCTGAACAACCAGTTCTCTGTGTGGATGCCAGTTCTGGAAGTCCATTCTGAGCCTGAAATGCATCCCCGGCTCAGAATGGACTTCTAGAAATGGTGTCCAGGCACTTCCAGTGGGCTGTTCTGGGCCTGGGAGGTCTACCTCAGACCTCTGAGACTCAGAATGGACTTCCGGAAGTGGCATCCACAAACTTCTGGTGGGTTGTTCGGAGCTTGGGAGGCATCCACACACTTCTGACGATCTGTTCTAGGCCTTGCGAAAAAGGGTTAGGACATCAGCCAGTTCACCGAACTCAACAAAAAATTAGCTAGTGCAAACTGGCTTAATCCCACCACTGAGTTAGGATATTTGGAATCATGCCCAAAAAGTAACTCTAGGGATGGATTCTTATTAGTTTTCTAAGGAAAGTAACAGGTAGAACTTTTTGTATGGACTTCATTCTCATGCATAGTAAATGGGAAACTCCTATTGCCCGTTCAAATGAATATAGGCTTAGGTTTAGACTTAGGCTTAGGGTTAGGTCTATTTGGAATCATACCCAAAAACTAATGCTAGAGGTGGATTCTTAGTGGTTTTCTAACAAAAATAGCAATTATAGCTTTTTGTACAGAATTCATTCTCACGCACAATAAAATACAAGGGGAAATCCAATTGCTGATTAAAATGAATATAGAGTTAGGGTTAAAGTTAATGTTAGGTCTGTTTGGAACCATGGCCCAAAATTTAATCTGGGGATGTTTTCTTAGTGGTTTTCTACAAAAAGTAGCAGTTACAGCTTTTCATTCGAACTAAATTCTAAGGCACAGTAAATTATATGGGAAAAAACCCGTTGATGGTTAAAATGAATCTAGGGTTTGGCTAAGACTAAATTCTGATGAACAGTAAATTAATTGAATAAATTCCATTGCCAATTAAAATGAATATAGGGTTAGGGTTAGGGTTAGGACTAGTTGGAATCATGGCCAAAAACTAATGGTAGGGATGGATTCTTAGTGGTTTTCTCAGGAAAGGAGCAGTTACAATTTTTCATTTGGACTTCTTTTGGTCACACAGTAAATTACATGAGAAAATCCCATTGCCAATTAAACTGATAATAAGTTTAGGGTTAGGGTTAGTGTTAAACCTATTTGGAGTCATGGCCCAAAATTCATCCTGGGGATGTTTTCTCAGTGGTTTTCTAAAGAAAGTAGCAGTTACAGCTATTCTAACTAAATTCTGAGACACAGTAAATTACAGGGGAAAATCCAATTGCCGATGAATCTAGAGTTTCAGTTAGTTAGGGTTAGGGTTAGGATTAGATCTATTTGGAATCATGGTCCAAAATTAATAGTAGGGATGGAATCCAGAATTACTTTTTGGCCATGAATCCAAATAGACCTAACCCTAATTCTAATCTAACCCTAGATTCATTTTAATCGGTAACTGGATTTTCCCATGTAATTTACTGTGCGTCAGAATTTAGTTCGAAGGACAAGCTATAATTGCTACTTTTCTTAGAAAACCAGTAACAAAACTTCCCCAGGATGAGTTTTGGGCCATGCCTCCGAATAGACCTAACACTAACCCTAACCTTAATCCTAACCATATATTCATTTTAATTGGCAATGGGATTTTCTCATGTAATTTATTGGGTGTGCGAAATAAGTCTGATTGAAAAGTTATAACTGCTCCTTCCTTAGAAAATCACTAAGAATCTATCCCTTGCATTAGGTTTTGGCCATGATTCTGAGTAGATCTAACCCTAATCCTAGATTTATTTTAATCGGCAATGGGATTTTCCCATGTAATTTAATGTGTGTTAGTAATAAGTCCGAATGGAAAGTTGTAACTGCTCCTTTCTTGAGCAAATCACTAAGAATTCACTCTAGCATTAATTTTTTACCATGATTCCAAATAGTCCTAACCCTAACCCTAACCTGAATTTTAGCCAAAACCTAGATTCATTTTTACCGTCAACAGGTTTTTCCCATATAATTTATTCTGCGTCAGTATTTAGTCCAAATGAGAAGCGGCAACTGCTACTTTCTTTAGCAAATCACTAAGAATCTATCCCTACCATTAGTTTTTGGCCATGATTCCAAATAGATCTAACCCTAACCCTAATCTAAGCAAAACCCTAGATTCATTTTAATGGGCAATTGGATTTTCCCATAAAATTTACTGTGTTTCAGAATTAGTCTGAATGATATGCTGTAACTGCTACTTTCCTTAGAAAACCAGTAAGAATATATCTCCAGGATTAGTTTTGGACCATGACTCCAAGTAGACCTAACCCTACCCTAACCCTAATCCTAACCGTATATTCATTTTAACTGGCAATGGGATTTTCCCATGTAATTTACTGTGCATCAGAATTTAGTCTGAATGAAAAGCTGTAACTGCTACATTTCTTAGAAAACTACCAAAAATTTATCCCTACCATTAGTTTTTAGGCGTGATTCCAAATAGACCTAACCCTAACTCTAACCTTTATCTAACCCTAGCCGATTCATTTTAATCGGCAATGAGATTTTCCCATGTAATTTACTGTGCCTCAGATTTTAGTCCAAATGAAAAGCTGTAACTTCTAGTTTCCTTAGAAAACCAACAATAAAACATCCTAAGAGTTAGTTTTTGGCTATTATTCCAAATGGACGTAAACCTATGCCTAACACTAATCCTAACTCTATATTCATTTAGTTAGCAATGGGATTTTTCCATGTAATTTACTGTCTGTCTGAAAAAAGTCCGAATCAAAAGTTGATCCTTTCCTTAAAAAATCACTAGGAATCCATCCTTAGCATTAGTTGTTGGCGTGATTCCAAACAGAGTTTACTCTAACCCTAACCCAAATTTCACCCCAAGCCTGGATTCATTTTACTCAGTAATGGGATTTTCTCATGTAATTTACGGTGCGTCAAAATGACCTCTGAATGAAATGCTGTAACAGCATATTTTCTTATAAAATCACTAAGAAACAATCCCTAGTGTTAGTTTTTGGTCATCATTTCAAATAGACCTGACCCTAACCCTAATCTAACCCTAACCCTAGATTAATTTAATCAGCAATGAAATGGATTAAAATAAATTTAGGCTTAAGGTTAGGGTTAGGTGTATTTGGAATCATGTCCAAAAACTAATGCTTGGGATGGATTCTTAGTGGTTTTCTAAGATAAGTAGCAGTTGCAGGTTTTCATTCGATCTTGAATCTGACACACATGGGAAAATCCCATTGCCAATTATAATGAATATAGGATTAAAGTTAGGGTTACAGTTAGTTCTATTTGGAATCATGCCCAAAAAATAATACTAGCAGTTGATTATAAGTGGTTTTCTGTGGAGAGTAACAGTTACAACTTTACATTTGGACTTGGTTCTGAAGTACAGTAAATTACATGGGAAAATCCCTTTTCCAGTTAAAATCAATATAGGGTTAGGGTTTTGGTTAGGGTTAGGTCTTTTTGGAATCATGCCCCAAAACTAATGCTACTGGTTGATTTTAAGTGGTTTTCTAAAGAAAGTAGCAGTTACACCTTTTCATTCAGAGTTCATTCTGACATACTGTAAATTGTATGGGAACATCCATTTGACAATTAAAATGAATCTAAGGTTTGGATTAGGTCTATTTGGAATCATGGCCTATGCTGGGGATGGATTCTTAGTTGGTTTCTAAGGAAGGAGACAGTTACAGCTTTTCGTTTAGACTTGATTCTGACGCACAATATATCACATCTTAAAATCCGATTTCTGATTAAAACGAGTATAGCATTTGGGTTAGAGTTCAGGTTCGGATTTGGTCTATTTGGAATTATGGCCAGAAACTAATGCTTGGGATTGAGTCTTAGCCGTTTTCTCCTGAAAGTAACAGTTACAGCTTTTCATTCGGACTTGATTCTTCAGCACAGTAAATTACGTTAAGAAAATCTCATTGCAATTTAAAATGAATCTAGGGTTATGGTTAGGTCTTTTTGAAATCATGTTCAAAAACTAATGCCAGGGTTTGATCTTAATTGAGCTGGAATGGACCTTATAGGTCTTCTATGCCAACCCCCTTTTGAAGCAGGAGACCCAATACCATTTCAGACTAGTGCCTTTTCTGTCTCTTCCTAAAAGCCTCCAATGACGAAGCACCTACAATTTCCGAAGGGAATCTTTTCCATTGGTTAATTGTTCTCAGTCTTAGGAAATTTCTCCTTAATTATATGTTTCTTCTTGATTAGTTTCCATCCATTGTCTCTTTTCTTGCCTTCTGGTGCTTTGTAAAATAAATAAAAATAACAATAAATAAAATCAAATAATATGTACTTATTTATTCTGTTACAAGAATTAATGGAATCAAAAGCACCCTATCCTGTCTTCCAAATAAATGGACTTCAGACTTTCACAGCAGTTCCCAGCCATTGCTGGGAATTCTGGCCCCTCCACATCAGAGGATAGCTAAATTGGGAAAGCTGCACCAGAGCACAATAGAGCCCCTTGTATGCCGGTCATGTTCTCCTCCCCCTCCCCTCCCCCCCTCTTTATTTCAGTATTCAGTACTGTTTCAGCATTCAAACAATGGCAGCTGCAGAATTACTTCTTCACCTAAATTAATAGAAACACTAAGGTGGAAGGAGGTGGTTGGTGCATACAGTGGAGTAGTTCTTTGAATAAGGCAGAAAATGGATAAAGGCTATTTTCTTCAAATTTCAGCTGGTCACACCACTCAGAGATGTAGGGGGGAGAATTTAACCTCCTAGATCTAAGTGATCTTTGAGGGGCTCAGCCATCTTCTTAAACTGTAATGAGAAGCCACTTTGTGTATCCCACTTGATCAATAATGAAGAGATACTGAGATGCTGTAAACAACTGTATTAAATTATGCATTAGTGGTATGAATTAGTGTAATGCAAATTCACACATGGGGAGAGATTTAACATTCCTTAGATTATATGCCTGCTCCCAAGATAAACCAAGAAAAAAGAATTGTAATCACACATCCAACTACATACCTCATATTTCTCTTAAAGAGAAATACAACCAGTTTAATTTGAAATCTCCATATTTAATATTTCTACCCATAGTTCAAAGGTATGCTGTAAGATAGGGATGTCCAAACTTGGCAACTTTAAGACTAGTGGACTTCAACTCCCAGAATTCCTCAGCCAACCATGTCTAAAAGTTGCCAAGTTTGGAGACCCCTGCTGTAGGGAGAGCATTGCTGCCATATATAAACAATTGTAACAATATTCCTTTCTGTTTCCTGTTTATAATAAATGCTAGCAGAAATCTATTTGTGGGTAAGGATTGTGGGTGGATTATGGACTTGTTGAATTTCAGGAACCAGTGCTTTTTTTGTCACAGAACTCACCGGAACAGAGTTCTGGCACCTTTTTTTGACGGATTTTCCAAGTTTTAAAAGTAACTTTTGAAAAGTTGATGTTTGGTCCACATGGACTTGAATCGCCCTGTCGAGCGTAAGGTCAGCGGCAAAATTATTAAAACGGTGCAGGCGGGCTGCTTGTGTGTCGAGTCCAGTGCATGCGTACTTTGGCTGCTCGACTTGTGTCACTGCTTGGCTTGTGATTGGTCGTGTGGTCAAGCGCTGAGTGCTTACTGTGGACGGTGACCATTATGTTATACAACCTGTGTGGGTGTGTCTACAGTAATTGACTACGTGGGAAAGGTAAATAAAAGATTAACAAGATGTGTGTTCTGGCACCTTTTTTTTTTTTTTTTTTTACAAAAAAAGCACTGTCAGGAACTATAGTAAAAACAAATGGGAAAAGGTTATGCCAGCATACATTCACTAGGGACTTCTCTACCCATTGAATAGGGAAGTTGCTTTTATGAACCTGGAAAGACTAAGTGGAAGGATTGTGGGAAGGAAGTCAAAATCTTCCCTGCCCTTCAATCTTCCATCATTCCTCACGTCCCAACCTCACAGCCGTTTCCAGGGCAAGAAAGAGAAATTACACTAAAACAAAAGATAACAAACTTGACTAAGAGGTTGACCATTCAGGTAAACAATTCCTTTCAGGATATCAGAGATTACACCTATTAATAAACAAAAGATCCCTTCTTCTGCATGACTGTCATTTCCAGATACAATATTAATTAAGCAGGGAGCCAGTTGACATGATAAATCATTGGAAAAAGCCATTAGCTCCGCGGAATGCTTAAGCCCTCGGAAAGCCCCCTTTTGGCCTTCCACCTAATTGCGGTTTCAATAAGGACAGGCTCTGATCCTGGGAGGAACAAAGAAAAGTTTTTTTCTATAAAAGTAACCATTTGAAAAGTGTAACTTCATGGCCATCTTGGATTGCTGTACTGCCTGTTATGCTGTGGAATAAAGTTAGCCTCTGCTTCAAGCAATTTACTCTGAGTGTTCTTTGGAAGACCTGTCCTAGATTTAAACCAAGCTTTTTCTTCTAACTTCTTCTTCTTCTTGCCATATCCGTTATCGAACGTTGGCGATCATGTTGGTGATCCTGTTTTTATCAGCAGCCGCACGAAAAAGTACTGCTGAGTTTTGTCCAAACCAGTCCCTTAGATTTTGAAGCCACGATGTTCTTCTTCTGCCTGGACCTCGTTTGCCTTCAATCTTTCCTTGGAGGATTAAATAAATAAATGTCCAAAATATTCTAATTTTCGTTTTTTAATTGTTTTGATGATTTCCCTTGGCTTTCCCAGGCGGCTTATCCTCTCCTCACTTCTGATCTTGTCAACCCAGCTGATACGTAACAGCCGCCTGTAAATCCACATTTCAAATGCTTCTAGTCTCTTCAGGTGGCCTTCTGTCAGAGACCAACTCTCTATTCCATAGAGCAGGACAGAAAAAATATAGCACCTGACAAGCCTGATTTTCAGTCTTAGACTTATGTCGTGACTGCAGAAGACCTTTTTCATTTTGAAGAATGCTGTTCGAGCTTTTTCTATGGAAATATTTTAGCCCAGTTTATTAGTATTGATAAGGAAACCAGAGAGGGGTTTTTTTTCCTAGTCCAAACCATCCTCTAAGGCTGTTTGAAGTTAATCTCTCTCCTGTCAATTGGTTTGTGCAATCTCCTTAGTTCACTGCTCCTGTTTCTGAGACTGTCCTGCAGCAGCTAAACAAAATACAACTTTTTAGGCATTCCATCTCTTTCACTGTTTTATCTTTTTTCTTTCTCCCAGGGGTATGAAAAATTGTGAGGAGATGGGGGAGAGATGTATTTAGATAAGCCTTCTGGCTCGATCCAGAGCAGTTCTGATCACAATCGTTCCAATGTGAATATTTAAATTTTCTTTTTTTAATCATATGACTCTTCAAGGTGTCAGGGGATTGCAAATAAGGGGCGAACACATAGTGAATAAGAGTCTAGATAATTTATTCTCCCCAGGACAGGGCAAACAAGGATTATGAAACATGTGAAAGTTATAAGACAATAAGACTTAAAAGTAAATCCTAAGAGGCTTTTTCCGAAATACTTACTTTCACTGTATTGCAGTTTATACAGAATATACTGGAACTGAGATGCATTTCATATGCAAACTGATTTCTTACCTAACTGATAAAGGAATTGGGGACAGGGACAGGGAGGAAGAAAAAGTTTGATTCTGCACTTTCAGGCAATTCTTGCAAATTGCAACTGGATGGGGGAAAATAGAAGTCTGCCAAGACCAAACGGCAAAAGAGACAAATGACAAATAGTCTGGGAAAGTACAGAGAGAAGACAATTGAAGACTTGACTGGTTGACTACTTTAGAAAAAAAAAGCTTGCTGATTTTGGAGCCCTTATGAAGACACAGTAAGGTAGACTGCATAACAGTGCTCTTCTGCAACTGTTTTACAGTATGCCTGTGGAGATTCTCAGTCATCCAGGTCATGGTTGTCCCAAAGGTGCTTTTTCAAAAGGCAACTAGACTTTCTTTGTTTTTCTTTGAAGACATTTTGCTTCTCATCCAAGAAGCTTCTTCAGCTCTGACTGGATGGTGGGGAATGGAAGAATTTATATTGCTTGCAGACAGTTGGTCATTTGCATTCTTTTAGAGAGTTGATGGAGCCATTTGGAGGTTTACGTGTGTCCTCAGGATCACCTGAGTAGTGCAAAGGCTCCACACAACATTTGCACTACTCAGGTGACTCTGAGGACACAAATAAACTTTCAAATGATCCCAATGATTCTCTACAACAGGGGTGTCAAACTGCTGGCCTGTGGGCTGGTTGTGCAGAGGCCGCGCCCACCCAGGTCCGGCAATGCAAAAAAAAAAATCATGATACGTCATGACATGTCACGTGATGTGGCGAGTTTGACACCTGTTCTCTACAAGAATGCAAATGATCAGCTGTCTGCGAGCAATATAAATCCTTCCACTCCCCACACCATCTAGTCAGAGCTGGAGAAGCTTCTTGGATGAGAAGTGAAACGTCTTCAAAGAAAAACAAGAAAGTCCAGTTGCTTCCTATTTTACAGTATGCTTATGGAGTCTCTGATCCTGGTATAGGTGATGCTGATAAAGATTCCTATGTTGAAATGTGTGAAGTGAAAGACTGGTGTCCTGAGTGTGCGAAGATGGTGGCAGAGTTTTATGAAGCAGCAGCAAAAAGTCTTTAAAAAGAAATAGCTCTGGCTGCTATGGAAACCACCAAAGTTTCTCTAAATAGTTGGCTAAAAATGCTTATGCTCACTGATAACAGAAAGTGATACGGATATTTTAGTAACTTCTCTGTTTTATCTACTTTTGCACAGACTGCTTGTGTTTCCTTGCTTATGTAACCAAATAAAAGTATAAATGCTTACTGAAACATTTTGCAGGGTATTTCCCTGCCTTATGGGAGGACCCACCTTTGTTCAAATCTGAATAAAAGTGTGATTCAGAGAGAATTATAATGTATCTCTTTGTCCATGTCAGGCCTGACTTAAAGAGTGTGCACAACAATTTGCACCATAAAGATAACAGTCAGAAGACACGATGAAAACTCTTTAATTTAACAACATATGGACAGACTTGCCCCTAGTTTCAGCTGGGAAACTGTGACCATCCTAGACAAAGTCAAGTCCAAAATGCTAGAGAATTCCTGGAAATCTGGCATTCTGACAAATCGGTCGCCAATAGACACATAGACATAAACAACATCTACATACTGTGCAAAAGAGACAATCAAGAAACTAAAAAAGGAACAAAAAGATCAAAATATCTCCCCACTAGCAATCATCACCCAGATGAGCATAAATTAACACCGAGATTAACATCAGATCAACAATCAAGAAGTAAACAGTACCCCAATCAAGGAACTGCCAAACAAGCTAACAGTAACAGCCCAACCAAAGAACCTCCAAGACCACTCTCATCAACACCAACAGAATATAAGCAGACAGCAAACTGCACTCCTTACTAGCACTGATGATGTTACCTAATTTGGGTAATGAGACATCTGCAAGAAAACAATCAAGCTCAGGGAGCACCAAGGATGCCTATAAAGATTTTCAATCCTTCTGTCCTCCAGCCTACATTTCCTATAGTTCAGTATACAGTAAGTTGAGCTATGCTAGTTAAAAAGCCAGGAAGATGGTGTTTGATGAGAGTTGACCCTACTCGCTTGATGGAGCATATAACATTTTCAGAGTAGTATTTTGGTCACTTGATAAGTAATTTTGCAAGTGATTGATGTGAAGTATGACAACGACAGGTAAACTTATGGGACAGGGTATAGCTGTTATTTGCTTTAATCCCAAAATCTGGGATTCTGGTGCAATCCCAGAATTTGGGGATTGAGTGGTTGAATCCTATTCTGCTCTGTGTGATGGATCTGATTATATTCATTTTTAGAGTAGTGTCTTGGGGTTGCAGATGTATTTTCAATCTTCCTAAAATCTCAAAATCCATAATACAATTGACAGGTAAACTTATGGGACAGGGTATAGCTGTTATTTGCTTTAATCCCAAAATCTGGGATTCTGGTGCAATCCCAGAATTTGGGGATTGAGTGGTATATTAATTTTTATAACCAAATAAATAAATCTGATTCTGCTCTGTGTTTCATCTGATTAATTCAATTTAGGTCTGTCTTGGGGTTGCAGATGTATTCAATCTTCCTAAAATCTCAAAATCCATAATATATTGAAAAATTTAAATGCCCTGATTCCTGGATTTGGTCTTTTTGGCTCGAGAGGAAGAATTAAATCTGTACTTGCAGGATGCATTAGATATTATAATGTAAGAGAGAGAGAGATTAAAGTCTGATGAAACTTCCAATACAAAGTTCCTGGAGAACAGTGGAAAATACCATACAAGCTGTGAGAGTCACAATGCAATCTTTTGCATAATTGTTAAGAATATATTCAAGAGGGCTTACTGCCAAGGAAGTCTATTTAGCATCAGAGTACTTCTAAGTTTGGAAATGTCATATTAAAGCTCAGAAATGTGCTGCTTTTGCTCATTATTACACAGGGGAACCTCTTAAACCACTTCACCATAGCAAAATGAATGAGAGGAAACCTGCTGCAAGAACTCTCAGTGATTTGCCATCCTCATTTTCAGCCACAGTAATCCCAGACATATTTATTATATGTCCCTTACACCTAATTCTTCTCCTCTGTCCTTGATGCATCAGGACCAACTGTTTTGTAACAGAAAACAAAGAGATGGCAGAGGAGACTTGGCACATCCCATTTCCCATCCTCATGAGCACTACAAAGCAGTAGGACAGGCTTAAATGCACCAAGACAGATTGGGCTCAGCTACCATAGGCTTTATTGTGAATGCAGCCATTGTGAACCATATCTTACCATGCTGTGCGAATCCAAGCAATTTCAGAACAGTCAACCATGGCTAAGGAGCCTGTGATTCAACTCAATATGTTAATCATAAACCTAGTTGCTGAGAAAGAAGAGGGAAAAAGCTCATATATATATATTTTTTTTTTGCTATAGTGATTGCAGAAGGCTTTCAGAGGGATCGTTTTTGTATTGTAGAGCTATTTTGGCTTATCCTAAATAGTAGAATTACATGAAAGTCTATAAGAAAATCCATGGAAGAGTGAGGAATATTTACAGATGGATAAATGATATCTGGCCCAAGGAAAAAATATCTAGGAATAAAGCAGAATAATTGTTTGATAGAAAGCCCCATTTGGAAGTATAGTTCCGCTGGAATGCTCATTTGCACAGCAAACCAATTTTGATTGGGGTCATAGATGCAATAAAGAAGAATAATGCTGAATTGAGCAATACATCACGTCTTTCTTTCCACCCTCTTGCTTGGCACATCATGAACTGCTGACTTCTCATATCTATGCATTTGACCTTATTTGAAGACCAAGGCTGGTACCTGCTGCCAGAATTTTGAGGGATGTGCACAGCACTTTTGAGCTATTCCCAGAAGTTAACATGGTCTAAGTAGAACAGTTATTAAAATGATTGTAGCAGAGAGCAAAGCCATAATGGGAGAATGTTGTGTATCAAGATAAAGAGTATCTTTTCAGTGTTGAATGGGGCAATTAAGTGAGGAAGACTAAAACCAAACCTGTTTTAATACTCTTAGTAGAGGGCTTTCATATGTGTTTCATACTATACTATCCATCACATCCTATCCCATTCCATCCCAGTTTAACTGGACTTTGCTTAGATTTAAGATTGGAAAATAACAGGATTGTAACAGATATTGGCTAGAAATACTTGCTTGTCTAGACTCTAGTTAAATCCAGGGCTAGGAAACTCAGGCATGAGCTTCTATACCAGACAAATAATTCTGGGTCAGCAGTTGGTTCTCCTCTCACACAAAACTCCATTCAAAACACAATTTGTAGATCAGAATTCTACCTTTCACATAAGTGATGGGGGAACAACAGCTTGTAGAATTGTCTTGAGATTCTTCTAGTGGTGATGGCCCATTTAAAAAAAAAAATGGGAGTCCAGAGAGAATGTGGGAATGCCACCCAGAGTGAGACTGGAATATTTGGCCCTTTGAGGGAAGAGAAAGAGTTTGCTTTGGGGAAGGGCCAGCAGGAAAAATAAAACTTCAGTCTGGCATTATAAGCATTATTTTTTTAAAACACATAAAGAAATATATAAAATTGGTATTGCTAGCCCTTGAGATTTTGATGCTATTGGAATGGGCCTTTGGCAACCCCATTGCACATATAAAGTCCTTCATGGCACGGGTCTTGGCTACTTGAAGGACTGCTTATCTTTGAATGTTTCTCCCACCCAATGAGGATGGGTGTGCTAAGGCTTCAATTGATTAGACAATGTCATGTTTTGGGACCCAGGAAAAGTATCCTCTTGGTAGTGGCTCCTGCCTTCTGGAATGATATCCCCGAAAGATTTGTACTTTACTATCGTAATGACCTTTCAAAAACTATTAAAAACCTACTTCTCCCATGCCTTGGGATAGGATGGCTGTGGAGCCTCTTGATTTTAGTGTGTGTGTGTGTGTGTGTGTGTGTGTGTGTGTGAGAGAGAGAGAGAGAGAGAGAGAGAGAGAGAGAGCCAATGAACAGTCATAGGTGTGACAATGGAGCAAAGTGCACCTGTGATTGTCACACATATCCTCCCCTAAGGTAAACGTATATATATAGAAATGCTACTAACCCTCCTAATGCTATTTGTTCTGCAGTTTCTACATTTCGTACGATTTTGTAAAGGCTATGAATATTTTCACTGAGCCTTCTGGGGTGAGAGAACCAATTATGACATGACTTGCTTAGCTTCAAAGGTTGTGTGCCACCAAGCTTTTCAGCTGATGATTAATATGAGCTGGGTGATAGAATAAACCATATTTTGCTTCCATCAGACTGTAAAATTTATTTGTATCCAGAATTAGATATGTAATTAATGCTAAGACATGGCACTGTCTTTCATATTGGTGTAAATTCTTGCTTGGGTCTTAAGCATTTTAAAATATTATTATTATTACCAGCAGATTATGCAGGATTCTCATATAGGTTAAACTATTGAGGAGACTATTAAATAAAGACCATAACAGCTGAATACAAATGACAAAAGAATTGGAAAGACACCTTCTCCTCTAAATACTGTAAAAGCTCTGCTATAAAAGAAAATTGCACTATAACTTCATGTTACAAGAGCTAACCTTAACCGTAGTCCATTGTCCAGACCAGTATAACTCCCTCCCTCCCTCCCTCCCTCCCTCATGACCACTCCTACTTTTGGAAAACATGAGGTAGCAGAATTGGGGTGACCCATTAAATTAACTTGCTGTCCTAAGATTTAACTGGCACTCCATCCATTATCCTGTGCAGGAAGAACATATTTTGACCTTTATCACATATCAAGCAAAATGTCTTGGTATGGCCTTGAATATGATACACGATATTCAGTGTACAGTCTGGTACATTTTCTTAAAGAAGTATTCTGGAAATCGATTAATTATGTGCCATCAAGTTATCAAATCAATATATGTGCCATCAACCACCTAGAAGAATTTTCTCCAAGAGAATCTGTTCCCAACCTTTAGGTCTTCTAATAGTGCACTGTAACTGAGTCCATCCACCTTGATGCTGGTCCTCTCTTCTCCTTTTTCCTTCCATCTTTCCCAGCATTATAGACTGCACAGGAGAGCTCTGTCTTAGCAGGGGGAAGAGCTGTTCCCCAATAGAAAAAAGGAGTGAGGTGGCATTTATGAGAGCCGGCAGTGGTGCTTGGGCTGAAATAGAGGCCTAAGGTAGTGGCAACTGCCTGAGATTGCTGAAGTCTCTGGCATGGTCAAGGTAGTGCCTCAATGGGAAATTACTATTATTACACATTGGATGTAAATGGAGACAACTGAGGCCAGATTTTCTTTTTAAAACAACAACTTCCAATCTGTGGATTTGCTTTTTCCCTTCTCATTCAATGCTTTTCCCAAAAGATATTTCTAGTGTTTCTTATTCAAAGCTAGCTTTGCCCAATCTGATTAGAGACAAAAATAATGTATCCAATCATCTCTCATCACACGTGGGCCACTTTAGTGTCTCTAGCAATTTTTCCATTTGATGTTAAACTAGTCTTCAGTTATATACGGTATTCCTCCTATTTGAGCTTCTAAACTTCCTAACCTATCTACGCAGATGCACACAGAAAGCTTCACTCATCTCTATCAGAAGTATCTGAATTTACTTATGTCATTAGGTATTTTTGTTAAATTTTACTAGACCTTGGTAGGACAATAAGAAGAGCTGAAGATTTCGAGATGAGTTTATAGAAAACTGGGTGAGGTGTGGAATGAAGATGTATCGAACTGCAATTTAAGACAGCAGTCCCCAACCTTTGCAGCTTGGTGGCCCAGCAGAGGTGGGAGAGGAATGGCACATAAACGCACGCACAGCTCAACTTGTGCAAACGGCAGGCCGTTGCGCGCACATATGCACAAAACTTGACTTTTGCAAACTGACTTGTGCACGCTTGTACATGTGCAACTGCCCACCACTCACACGTCACCATTGTTGCGAATAGGCCACAGCCTCGGAATGGGCCGTTGCCCAGGAGTTAGGGACTCCTGATTTAAGAGACAGTGATAAATCATTGAATACGCTTGCTAGATATGAAGCTGGAAAGTTTCTTACATCGTCTTTGGAGAGATTCTTTTTCTTTATTTTTCATTTTGTTTTGATACATATACGTATTCTGGTATTAGGTTTTTTGTTGTTTAATGTAATTTTCTGTTTAATGTAATTTTTAATAAAATTATGAAAATAGTAAGATATTAGTTTTACTCTTAGCCTAGCCCTTAACAACCACTAATTCCTGAAAGTCTCCCAATTTGTAGACCAATATAGGAGACTTAATGTGAGGGTAAAGTGTGAGACTGGCACCAAGGGATATTATCTACTACCTTCTCCTATTGGTATCTTATGAGTATATACTTTGTTGTTTGTATGTACACTGAGAGTTTATGCGCTGGAGACAAACTCATTGTGTGTTCAATCATACTTGGCCAATAAAGAATATTCTGTTCTGTTCTCTGGTTAGTGAAAGCTGCCTATACCTTCCTGAAGCAGGGAGTATCACATTTTCTAAGTGCTAGTCTGATTCATGCACAGTAGAAAGTGTTGAGTAATTATATTTTTTCATTTCCCCCCCTTGTTTATGCTAGGGGGGGAAAAGTAAAAATGAGCCACAAAAAGGAATAATAACACCTTTAGCTTTTCTACCCTATGATGCTAGCTTTCTATTTACTTGGAGGTTTGTTTGTTTTTTAAGGGAAGTAATAAAATGCTTTCTCTGGTATATGGACCCCTTATTCCAATCCAAATAATATATCTGGCAGCTCTTATTATAGAATGGCACTACTTCATTCATAGAATTTTATGTGGGGTCCAAATGCCATTCAAATTCATGGAAGAGGCATCCACAGGAAGGATTTTAAAAAATCAAGGTTGTGGACAAGCTCATGCAACTGTAACCCATTCATTTTATACATGTGAAAACCTCACCATCATGTCACAAAGGATGGGACTTTGACAGTATGCTAATGACTGTCACTTTGATTCCCTGCCTCTGCAGATATGACTTTTCACAGTCTCAAGAATTCTGCCTGAGCAGTTTCAGCCAGTAACTGCTGTTACTGGCCTAGATAGTCTTTATATTATATTTGTATTGGTTTCCTAATGCAGTCATTATATTTAAGTTAGTTTACTAATATAGTTATTATATTTATATCAGTTTACTATGTTGATCCCAGGCCCAGGAAAACCGAAAGCCATCCTGGGACTGGGATCCTGTAAGTGACAGAGGAGAACAGTATTATTTTGTATTTCAAGATTTTATTATTGTTTGTCGCATAGTCAGCCAGATGTTCAAACTGCATTTGGCATTTTTGTCTACCTATTGAGTCTTTCCCAAAGACTTGTGATAGGTAGATCTGTGTATTTGATGAGGTTACAGTTATTGCCGCAGGATGCAAGCTGTTCCGAGTAAGCTGCCTTTTGCAATTGACAGATGGTGAATTTGTCAATGCCAATTATGTTCAAGCGGTGCTCCAGTTGTTTGGGGATTGTACCCAAGGTGCCTATAGTGATTGGTATTACATTTGCTTTCTTTTGCCACTGGAAGTCTATTTTGACCAATTTCTGAAGGACATCACTAGGCCAGTGCAAGTACAATGCCTGAAAAACCTGGTTTCTTGATTTCCTGATCCCCTTTCACCTTGAGAAAATGGGGTATCACTGGCCTTTTCTAGGAGGATTCTCTTGGGTGGATTATCTTTTCTCTTCAACATGGATCCCAGAATAAGGCTTATGTATTATAAATTTTTAAATGGTCTACATAAGCAATTGGTTAAGACAGGAAGACCCATAACCACCAGCCATCAATTATATTTCAAGTAGCTAGGCTGCAAGACAGAGGTTTAGATAATTTTATTTAGTTCTGAGCCAAAGCAATAGTAAAGTTGTTCTACCTATCTTGAAGCAGGAACAAAGCTTTCTATTTTGACTAAATTTGGCTTAGTATATATACATTTATTTATCTGTTTCTACCAAAAGGATGTGGTGGTTACATGAAAAATGTAAAACAAAAGGCTGCTGAGGAAATTACTCTCAACAGTTTTAAATGTTTTAACAATTTTTAGTTGTCCATATTCATGTACAAGTGGGAAGCCATAAAAGTCGAAACTGTAAATAAACAAATAGAAAACCAACTTGTAAAATGTATACTTTCACTCCAATTTTTTTTGCACTAAAATATGCATGCAAAATTTGCTGTGTTCTCACATCTGCTCTTCTTTATATAGGATTCCAAATTTTTAACTTCTTGGATGCCATGATTAGAAAATATGAGAATAATATCCTACTTACAGATGATTTAAGTTCTAGCTTCTGTTCCAATTCTGTGAAAACTAGCAGTGTAAAAAACCCTAGAATCACAATTCTTTGTCTCCCTCTCTCTGTCTCTGTCTCTTTCTCTAATCTGTGCTTGAATGGAATTGCCCAGAAAAGAAAATAGTATGCAATCTGATACCTTCCTACTTAGAATAATTCATTTAATTAGTTTGAATTAATTATGTGTAATTTGAAACCAGTAAGTTTCACCCATCTGTAACTATAGGGAGACAACTATCTTAGAGTATCTGAAGCTTATCACTTCGCAGGCTAAACAGGTAGTCCTCGACTTACAGCCACAATTGAGCCCAAAATTTATGTTGTTAAGTAAAAATTTGTTACAGAGTTTTGCCCTATTTTACGACATTTCTTGCTACAGTTGTTAAGTGAATCACTACGGTTGATAATCTGGTTGTTAAGCGAATCTGGCTTCCCCAGTGACTTTGCTTATCAGAAGGTTGCAAAAAGTGATCACATGACCCCGGGACACTGCATCGGTTGTAAGTATGAACCAGTTGCCAAGCATCTGAATTTTCATCACGTGACCATGGGGATGCTGCAAAGGTTGTAACTGTGAAAAAGGGTCATAAGTCACTTTTTTTAGTGCCACTGTAACTTTGAACAGTCACTAAATGAACTGTTATAAGTCCAGGACTACCTGTATAGTGATATGCAAAGTTGTTACAGAAGTAAAAAAGAAAAAGAAGAAAAAAGAAAAGAGACAGTGGATTTAAATTGCAAAGGATCAGATTTCAGTCCCTAAAACAATGTTGGTTTTCCAGTACTTCTGATAAATGTTCTCATTTCCATTAGTAGCTGGTTCATTTCTTTCACCTAAAATGTGGCTGAAGTCAAGGTGGTTTTGCATTAAACACTACTTTATATCTTAAAGTGCCTGTCAACTTGAACCATTTTCAGATAACCCTGTGCTTAGCCTATAAACCACTCATTCTTCCATCACCACAGCCTCCAAAATAACCCCTTTCATGACTTATTTTCAAGGCCCTCAATTTTCTTATACACATCACTGAACAACATTTATTCCTCATCTACTGAGTAACTGTACATTTGTATTATTGTGGTAATTTTCAAGGCAAGTAATACATGGCTAAGCAGAATAAATGTATCCTTCAGTCTCTGTTATAAAAGTTTGCTCAGTCCATTTAGAAAGTACAAGAAATGTCACATTTCTGCCTTTTTATTTCTTAGAAATAGCCAATTTTCATATTTAAGTGATATCAAAATGAGTGGTCAAAGAAAGATGTAGTAAGGCATGAAACATATTCTGTTTGCTTCAATTGCTCTATAAATGTTTTTTTTTTTCATGGTTTTGAGCACCTGCTTGTCAACCTCGTGGGGTAAACCAGACAGGAATTGCAACCAGATGAGCCACTTTTACTGATTGTAAAGCTACATTGACAGAATCTTGCAAGTCTGAAAATACAATTGTCCCCCTCCCCCCAAATCTCCTTTATAGCCTGAGATACCAAAAAGGCTCTCTTTTCAGCCTCTTGCCTCTCTCATTACCCAGTTGTGGGCTATGCTCTTATCTGACTATAATTTGACTTATTTAACTATAATGTGATGAAGACAAATTCCTTGTACGTCCAATCATACTTGGCCAATAAAGAATATTCTATTCTATTCTATTCTATTCTATTCTATTCTATTCTATTCTATTCTATTCTATTCGCAGTGTCTCTTTGCCCAGTCTCCAGAGATCACACCTGCATACCATTCTCCCAACTAAATGTAACAGAGCAACAGAAACTATTATCTGTTGCAGCAATTGATTTAAATAGACTTGCTTTGTTCATCTTATGTTATTAGAATAATAAAGAATGTGGTATTACACTCATAGAAAGTAAGGATTGGAAGGGAGTTTGAAGGTCAACTATATTCTGGCATTTTGCTTTTGTAGCTGAAATTACGGGGCCATCCACATACATCATTAAAGCCAGGTTTGGTTTTTGATATTTTCAACCACAAAGTGATATTGGGAGATTTACAAAAAAGGAAAACAAAATCAAAATAGCAGAAAGAACCCATCGGCCACAGAATCTTATATCAGTAATACAGGTAGTCCTTGATTTACAACTATTCGTTTAGTGACCATTCCAAGTTACAATGGGACTGAGAAAATTGACTTAGGACTGTTTTTCACACTTACAATCATTGCAGCATCCCCAGGATCATGTGATCAAAATTCAGATGCTTGGCAACTGGTTCATATTTATGACGATTGCAGAGTCCTAGGGTCATGTGATCACCTTTTGTGACCTTCTAGTAAGCAAAGTCAATGGGGAAGTCAGAATCACTTAACAACCATGTTACTAACTTAACACCTGCAATGACCTTCTAGTAAGCAAAGTCAATGGGGAAGTCAGAATCACTTAACAACCATGTTACTAACTTAACACCTGCAATGATTCACTTAACAACTGTGGCAAGAAAGGTCATAAAATAGGGCATAACTCAATAATTGTCTTGCTTAGCAATGGACTCATTTGTAGTTGTAAGTTAAGGACTACCTGCATAGCTATTAAGACCATCTTTCTTAAGTTTGGCTCTAGACATTGAAAGAGGAGTTCCTTCTTTTATGTGTCTCATCTTCCCGTGATTACTTTTTTTCCCTTTTAGATCATACGACCTTTCATTACAATTATAGGTAATTCCGATTCTAGATGGCGAAACATATAATAAATGAGAAACAGTACAGCAAATTGTAGTAATAGAAAAGCTTACCTCCAAACATTAGATTTTACATAATATCACAGACACTTTTTAGGTAGAATGACAATTCATTCTTCAGGTGAGCTTGTAATAAGCTTATTGAAATTATTCTGGATGTTTATTGCATATGGACTAAATTTGTCAATTAGATTTTCAAAGCTTTTCTCACTGATGGCTCATCATCTTTTGCATTTTGCATCAACACTTAAGTTGATAAATGATAAATTAAAGAGGTGAAGCAGAATTGTAATCAGACAGTGAATTGACTTTTGCCTTAGAAATACTTTGTTTAAATTCCAGAGAGAGGACTGGATGGTGCTCCTTCATCTACAACGTCTGGTTTATCTACGGTATAACATCATTTGGCTCAAAGGTTGCACTGAACTTTGAATGCATGTTCATATTTTAAAAGTTGGAAGTGCTAGACTCCAAATGAGCCCAATTTATTAGTAGACATGGAGAGTCTTAAACGGGGAAATGACTACTTGAAGTTTCTGCAAGAGTTAAGATAAGCCTATTCCCCTTTCCCCCAAACAAAAAGCCTGATATTTTGGATCTAAACTATTTTGGGTGTCATAAAAGATGAAGTGGTGACCCTCTTGTAGCCTGTAGATCACACTTTTTAAATCTTTGATTAGAGAGATAGTATTGGTATCATATATTATATTATGTAATCACTCATTGGAGAAAACACTCTTCCTTCCTTCTGTCCATTTATCTTTTTTTCCTCCCTCCCTCCCTCCCTCCCTTCACCAGTGAGTGACATAATAATGTATTATTATACATTTAGACAAATGCGGATGATTATTACAAAATAGACTTTTGATTTCCCTACATTTCATTTATTGAAATTCTGTAAACACTCAGGGGGAAGAACTAAACTATACTGTCATATATGTTTGTGATGAACAAAATCAAAATGTGGTATAGATTGTAAAACAAAATCATCTTATTTTGTCCTAAGGAAAAATAATTTGTTGTTCTTTTTTCATTAATAACAGTTCAGGAAATCTTTGCTTCCATTTATTAGCAATGGCCCAGTCCTTTGCTATATACAATTGATTTATAGCAGGAGTAAGCATTTCCACTAGATGTTCTGATACCTTTTCCTCTATACGTTGAGGTGCAAGGTGTATCAGATCCACATGCAAATAGTTTTTATAGTTTCCACTATAGTTTTTTGCCTGAGTTGACAAAAGCATTACTTACACCTTAGCCCTATGTATTAGCTGGTTTATAAAACTTCAGACGGCTTGTGCAATCATCAAAATTGCCTTTGAACTATTATTTCCTTTTCTGGCTTCCATCTTTGGAGACTTTCTCTTTTTCTATAAGTGTACCTAAACACCAAATGAATCAGAAATGGAAAAGATACACATTTTTTTTTTCAAGGGAAGGTATTTGATTTTCTTACTCAACTGCTTTCTAATTAATTTGGTTTTTTTCTTTTTCTTTTTAAATATTTTTTTAGAAATCCTACCCATTTTTTAAAATAAATAACTCAAGGTAGCAAGCATATATAATATTCCTTCCTTCTAATTTCCCCACAACAACTACCCTACAATTCATAGTCCAACTAAGAGAGACTGATTAACCCAAAGTCACCCAGCCAGCTTTCATGCCTAAAACAGGACTAGAACTCACAGCCTCCTGATGATTGGCCCAAAGTCACCCAAACAGCTTTCATGTCTAAGGTAGGATTAGAACTCATAGTCTCCTGATTTCTACCCTGGTGCCTTAGCCACTAAACCAAACTATTATTATCTCATTAAAACTGGCTTAAGAAACACAAAGGGAGGGGAGGGGAGAGGAGAGGAGGGAATGGAATGGAATGGAATCATGGTCATGTGAGATCCTCACTTAACAACCTGTACTAACACTTCATGTGATCTTGATTCTATCTGTTTGTTAATGCAGCCTAGGACTGTGTTAGCTTTTTTGGTGGCTGTAATATACTTTTGGCCCAAATATTAAAGAAATTCTCTCAAGAAAAGAATTTTTTTTAAAGGCCTGAGTTTGTCCATAAGTAAAACAAAAACTAATTTTAAAACAAAATTATCATAGGTGGGAAGGAGGATTCTCTAATCACTTTGAAAAAAAATCCATTGGTTGGAGTAGAGCAGTGGTTCTCAACCTTTTTAATGCCGCAACCCCAACCGGGAATAAGTAGAGGACTACCCAACTGGTCGTAAATTGAGGACTATCCAACCGGTCATAAATCGAGGACTTTCCTTGCCCGGGAGCACCGCGCATGCGTGGTGCCACCCCCTGCACCGGCCAAGGCGTAGCTGGCAAGCAGCAGAGACGGAGCAGGCCGACCACCTGTTGGGCCACCAGCTGGCCCAGCCCAAGGGAGGTAAGGCACCCGCCGGGCCTCCCGCGCGCCAGCAACCCTCCCTGCACCCACCGGCCTCCCACCTCCCATCCCTAGCCCTCTTTTACTTACATTTTTAATAGTTGCTCAGCAGGGAGGGGTGGAAACTTCCAGACAGCTCGCCTTCGCTGCAGACAACTTGCAGCACCATTTGCAGAATGGGACTTTTGGTGGGCTCAGCGGGGCAGGGACAGCCTGGACAATTCCTATTGGCTTTTGAAAGCCAATAGAATTAGACTCTATTCAAGAGAGTCTATTCTATTGGCTTTCAAAAGCCAATAGAATAAAAGGGAGTAGCACAGCCAAGGAAAAGGGGAAAAAAATGGTAGACTGCGTTGTTTGGTGACCCCCGTGAAATGGTCGTTCGACCCTAAATGGGGTCGTGACCCACAGGTTGAGAACCGCTGGAGTAGAGCATACCCCGATTATTCTATTTAACTACAAAATATTATTTTCAGGTAGGGTGTCTAAGCCACAAAAATATTCTGCATTGACAGTCATGGAGTATTCTGCGTATGCAAAAATTGTCTGGCAATATCACAGGATTGTTCAATCTAATAATTTTCACTTTATACTCTATTTTAAATATTAACACTTTATATTTAGTTTTATGCAGTTATAAAAATATTATCTACTCTAAATTGTCAAAGTGAAAAATGGAATGTTTCCCCCAACTGACAACACATCTGTTTGTCCAGGTAACCTTCATACTACCAACATTGCCAACTGTCTCTATAATTTTAAGTAATGTGTTTTTGTTATTATTTTCAGATTTTCTGTTGATAGATGTTACTATATTCTCTATTACTTTTCATCATGCTGAGAACATCTGTTTTCATGAGAGTGGGATATGAATTCTAAAGATAAAATAAAGTGAGGCATTGAAGAGTACAATAGAAAAAGTTCTTTGGTATAGCAGATGGCAGTATAAACAACCTGGTGTTTCCCAGATGTTTTCCAATTTAATTCTCATAGTCCAAGCCAACAAGGCCAATGGCATGGATTTGTGGAAACTGTAGTTCAAAATATCTGGAGGCCTCACATTGCCTGTCCTTTATATTTAATATAAAGTAAAACTGATTTCAACTTTATAAAAGTATGGGTGTGGAAAAGAGTGGAAATTACATGGTTGGTTTTCTTACATTTTCTGTATAATATCCAAAAAGTAAACTTCTTGAGCAGCTCGCTAACTAAGATACAATTGAAATGCTGTACCTAAAATCATGCATTTTGCTACAGCATAAATGCCCTTTCCTATCTCAGCTATTGGATGGGATGTGGACGTAAATAGAGAAATCATAAGTAATCCATGCTTGGAGAGATTGAACTCACTGTAGATGTCTTGTTAAGCAGACTGAACTAACACCAGATTTTCTTGAACACTTGTTAGAATTTCAGAAACTAACAAAAATAAGTACATTCACTGCTGGACAAAGGAAGAATTATAACTTATTTTCCTACATATTTTATGCTTATATTTATATTTAATTAATTCCTTTCACTGGGTTTTTTTGAATCCAGTTATTAACCTGTCATTTATGTCTCCCTAATACTTTATTAAGTTGTTTAGCTATAGTTAGATGAAAGCTAGTCAGATATTTGAGCCAAAAGCCATGCAACTGATCATTTCCAGGAGATGTCCGGTTTCTAAACCTTTTCATTCATTTTTTAAACTTTCCTGATGTTATTATTAGTTCTTCCATTAATTTTTACTAAATTGGCCTTCAAATTCTTTATCCAGTCAGCATTTTTTTATAGTTTTTTTTGAGGTTCCCAAAGATCTTTCCAAAACTGTATTGTTTTCTTTTTGTTTGGTTTTCCATTTTCAGAATATCTGCTGTATTGCTATTTATACTTCAGTAGAATTGCCTCTGGCCTGATTGAAGTTGTTATTCTGCTTAAATCAGATGATTCGGACCTCATGGCGTTCAGTTTTCCAACTATTGCTATTTTATGTTGCTTTATGATTTCCAAAGCTTCTTCAATTTTTCTGGTGCTAAGCTAATCTTTTTTTTTTAATTAGGCTTGTCCTGATCCTTCCATTCTTCACTTTTTGCTTTTATGTTCTTGAAATTACTCACATCTGATCTTAAGTTCTTTATTTTGGCCTCCAGTCTGATCTTCCACTTGGGATTAAATATGTTTTTTTTATTTTTTGATACCTTGTTCTTCTGTATCTACCACTATTGTACTGCAGGCGAGGCATCGCTCAACTCCAGAACAGGTCTGAGAAGCTCAAAACAGTCAAATCAAACATAATATGAATTATAAAAAAGCCTCCAAGAAAAATAAAGAGTAAGTGTAAATGCACACATTCAGTGATATATAATGTTGTGGAAAAAGCAGTGAATATTAGGAATTTGTACCTAGTTAATATCTATCTTTCTTTCAAAGCTTCAATTTTACTACAGCTATGTTATATTACAGTAGATGCCATCACACTTTAAAACATAAATTGCCTTAGTATACACATCATAGTTGATAGATCTATTTAAATGCTGATGACAATAGCCAGCCCAGAAATATCGTTCTTTGAGAAATGAATCATATGTTTTATCAGATGAAAGCAAGAAAATGTTCTTCTCATCCTATATCTTCTTATAAAAGCATATCACGTGATTTTCTTGCCTTTGCAGAGTCTAGATTTGACAAACTCAAAACTGGGACAAATGTCCTCTAAATTCTTGCAATAAAAGGACACATGTGTCTACTTTAAAATACATCGACTTGCATTTGGGTTTGATTGACGTATCTCCCAGCTCTTCCTGTTCTTCCTATTTCAGGCACTTCTGAGTTGGGATTATCTACAAATGTACAGATGTATTAGCACTGTCATCTGTGAAATGCTGGAAAGTATACATTCCTCAACACCTGATTCTCTTCCTCAGATTTCGAAATAGGTTTGCCTTGAACAAGATAAAAGGAAAGATGGTGCGTGTGTGTGTGTGCATGCGTGTGTGTGTGTGTGTGTGTGTGTGTGCGTGTGTGTGTGCGTGAGCACGTATGCATGTTTGTGTGCATGTTGGGACTGAAATTTGGCCAAAGATCATGCCAACTAGCTCTGGAATGGCATGTTGACTAGGACTAGCTATGGATAATGGAGGAATGTGTTGGGTTAAGAATTCCAAAACCGAATCCCATTCTCTGCATTACAGCACAGACTTAAGGTTTCTTGGTAACTGATTTAGTGTTATTATTTATTTAAGCATTTATATATCACTTCATATGGAATATCTCAGAGCAGTTCAACAATATAATGTGTAAGCAATAATAGAACAATGAGTTAAAATAATAAATATTACTGAAAATGCACGGAAAAAAGGAAAAAAATATCTATGGAGAGAGAGATGTGGCACTCATACACAGAAACCTGGCTGAAAAGTGCACTTACATGACAGCAGAGATACAGATGCTTTCAGAGGTAAAACTTGAGTGGAAACAGCATACCCTGCAACTGGAAAATATCTTTTCAGTTGTAATAATTGGAATGTTGCTGAACTCTTTTTTATTTAAACATTTTATTTCCAACCTTGGGTTTAGCAATGTATATATAAAATTACCGCAATCATATCAGTTCAATGCATCCCCTCTAAAATTAACAGCACTGTTTGTCAGGATGTGCTCTTGTATCTTCCCTGCAGTCATTCCAAAAAATGCAACTTGTTTTGTTACGTGTTTGTCCTCATCAAACAACATAAAAATAGTTTTTTTTTCTGAACTAGATTGATTCAATTAGATTAACAAGGGTGTATAGAATTTAGTTGTGGGTTCCTAATAGTGTATGCAATGTTATTGTTTGTTTGTTAAACAAATTTATATAGCTATCCAACTCACACATAGGTGACTCGGGGCAGCTTACAAGATTTCATGTAATACGTAATGGGTCAGATCTTCCCTCTGTCAGTTATTACAAATGCATTAGTGGTGTGTAATTGGTAATCCTTTCTATCTTCCATCCAAATAGGTGACTGCATTGCTTGAAAGCAAAGTTCCGTGAAGGTTTGTCTCAGAGAATGGGCTGAAAATTAAATCCAGTGAGATGGACACTTGGAATTAATCTTTGAAGATCTAGAAATGAAGAAGTAATCTGAAAAACAGCGGATTGTTCAGTTTCAGACCTGCATAGCACAGGAAAATCAAGTTACTACTATATTTGCAGGGTCTGACAAACCTTCTGCAGAAAATAAACTACAAGCATCTGACACATGGAGGAAATTATCCCCATTCCATGCCAACTGTTTAATAAAACACAACAAGGGACAGTTGCTTTTTTGGCGATGTGAACAATTCTATTAATATATGTATGGTATAAATATTATACTGGGAGCAGATCACAAGCTACAAAGTAACCTCTACAGACAATTTTGCAGTGAGATGTTAACAAATCTCAACATTTAACAGAAAACGAATCCAAACGGAGAAAATGCTTCTAATAAATCGAAGCAAAGAGGAGGAGGAAAGGTAACGAATGGCTACAAAACTATTAATGGTAAAGAGGCTCACGTCATTCATTAAAGCCAAAGATTTTTTGGGGAAAATTATATAGCAATAAGGATTATGTTCCAATCAGCAGATACATTATATTGGTCTTAGGAAAGAAAAGTGGTCTGTTTAAAAAGTGAGGACTATGATAAATTTAATAAATAAATAAAATAAACATATTCATTCATTTATAAATAAATAAAGTCATAATGCAGTAATGTATTCTTTTAGACACAAACGGGATGTCATAGAGCAGATGTGTACCACCTTGGCAACTTTAAGACCTGTGGACTTCAACTCCCATGCAGGTTGGGGAATTCTGGGAGTTGAAGTCCACAGATCTTAAAGTTGCCAAGATTGGATACGCTTATGTTAGAAAGAGATCACTTTCCCAGATAGCAGGCAATATGGTCATCATTTTTTAAAAAAGAAATAAGGATTAAAATAGTTAAAATCTTTGGAGATCATCAAATACCATGCAAACACTTAGAAATCTCAGAAGGCTTGGCCATTTTGTCAGATTTAAGTCACTTAAATTTTGATTTATATCTGACTTTGGAGTTAATTGGAGTGCAAATTAAGGCTGCCAGCTCACTGATTTCCACTCTAAACTATTATAAAGAAATTAAGGCAAAGCTGAACAAAAGTTTGTTTGAAAAAGACTGGTGATCAAACAAGAGGCTGGTGATCAAACAAGAGACTGATGATCAAACACCACTAGTGGCTTTGTGAAGACCATTTGTAGCTGGAATTCACAGCAAATCAACAGGCTTGCAATAAGGTACATATGTTTATTTTATTTACTCATATTTATATTCATTTATTCATTGATTAAATATTCATTTATTCATATGTTCAAGCAATCTAGCTGAAAAAAGCAGCATCGCATAGCTTTCCAGGGTTTTTCCCCCTTATTCGTTCACTTAAAAGAGTAGGAAACAATTTCAGACAGCCTTTATCAGAACAGTTAAATGGCTTCATATCCTTTGTTCCAAATCTCCCTAATTGTTTTACATTCTTTTACAGATGCAGCCTGACTCAAAAGTACAGAACAGTTTTTTTTCCTGCTAACTTGGATCCTAAGGTCAGTTTTAAATAAATATATGTTAATATACAGGTAGTCCTTGACATACAGCCATTTGTTTAGTAACCATTTGAAGCTACAATTCTGTTTTTCACACTTATGGCTGTTGCAGCATCTCCATGGTCATGTGATCAAAATTCGGTTGCTTGGCAACTGGCATGTATTTATGATGGTTGCTAAGTCCCGGGATCATGTGATCACTTTCTACAACCTTCTGAGGAGCAAAGTCAATGGGGAAGCCAGATTCACTTAACAATCATGTGGCTAACTTAACAACTGCAGTAATTTATTTAACGATTGTGGCAGGAAAGGTTGTAAAAAATGGGGTAAAATTCATTTAACAACTGTCTTGCTTAGCAATGGAAATTTTGAGCTCATTGTGGTCGTTATGTCAGGGTGTACCTGTATTTGCATACTTAGTCTGTATACCTTCTATGTTTCGAAATATAAGAACTACTCCTATCTAAAAAGTTTAAGAAAGGGCTTCAAAATAGACTGCCCAGCATTCATTCATCAGTCAAACCCTTCATTCATCAGTCAAATCCTCTTCTAGGTTTTCTCTATTAAGTAATTCTTTCATTTTTTTTTCTTCCTTTAACTTCAGTTTCACCAAGAACTTTCTACAGTAAAAAAAAAATGTCATAGACAATTCTTTTGAACAATCTTCCATGAACTAATCCAACTTTTAGTTTATCAGTCTATGTGGAGATTTGAGCACTTCAACTTCAGCAGTGCTTTTTTTGTAAAAAAAAAAAAAAAAAAGTGCTGGAACTCACACATGTCATACAACCTGCCTTGCCATCCCAAAAAAGGTGCCGGAACTCCGTTCTGGGCATTCTATGACAAAAAAAGCCCTGAACGTCAGTATCCAGATATTGTCTAAATGTGGTGGAATGTGATCCAGAGTCACAGGGAGGGGCTCTTTCCCAGAGGGCATAGAGACAATGAAGTTTGGAGTCTTTGGTATGCAGGAAAACGATGGAGGCAACCCTCCCTAGCAATTCACAGGGAATATCTAACAGTCATGCAAATAGTTGCTTAATCTGGCAAGATTTCTGTCTTTAGGTGAACAACAGTAAACTACTCTGAAGTAATTCCTTGTGCCGTTCTTGATTCCTTGGACTTGACACTAAATCTATTTCAACCATTTTGGCTGACAGACAACAGCCCTACGGATAGTACTCAGCTTATAACCATTTGTTTAGCGTCTGTTTGATATTATGACAATGCTGAATAAAAGGAGTTATGACATCTACCCAAAGTTATGGCTGTTTCAATACCCCCATGGTTATGTGATCAAAATTGGGGTGCCTAGCAGCAATCTTGCTCTTACAATCATGAATGTGCTGTAATTCCCCCCATCTGCCTTTCTCCCCCATCTACGTTGCCCTGCACAGCAGTGTTCAACAGTGTTCTGTGCTCTGAGGAAGATGAGAGCTGCACCAGAGGTTAAACCATACTGGATAGATTCACCAGAGAAGATAGATTAAGAGAGTCTTTCCTATTAGAGGTATGGGGAGACCAATTATTTTTCAATTAAATGTTTTAGAGAAAGGATATAAGGGAGATAAAAAAACATGCAAAAATATAAAAGATTAAAATACAAAAAGGGAAACAAGGGATCTAGAATGTCGGGGGAATTTCAGTTTTCCAATATATCATTAAGTACTTATGAATTATAAAATATGTTATATCCCTTTTATAAAAATAAGCATCACTATTCAACTTTAAGCCATGAATATGTATTAAGAACCAGGTTCAGCATTGTAGAAATCATTGGCTGGTTTTGTAAGCTACAATAAATAGGATCACTATTGAAAATCTTCATGGGTTATCCCATGAAATTAAAATATAGATTCTATACTCAAATGTTAGGGGATTGGAGGCTAAAAGATAAAAAGAAAGGTTGCTGGAATTGGGTATGTCTGGTTTAATGAAAAGAAGGACTAGGGGTGACATGATAGCAGTGTTCCAATATCTCAGGGTTTGCCACAAATAAGAAGCAGTCAAACTATTCTCCAAAGCACCTGAAGGCAGCACAAGAAGCAACAGATGGAACCTAATCAAGCAGAGAAGCAACCTAGAACTAAGGAGAAATGACTTACCTCCAGAAGTTGTGAATGCTCCAACACTGGAAGTTTTTAAGAAGAGATTGGACAACCATTTGTCTGAAATGATATAGGGTTTCCTGCCTGAGCAGGGGGTTGGACTAGAACAGGGATGTCAAACTGCCGCTCCCGCAGGCCAGATGCATCATCGCAAAACCGCACCCACCCCATTGCCGGCAATGGTAAAAAAGTTCTGATACATAGCGTGATGTCGCGAGTTTGACATGTCTGGACTAGAAGACCTCCAAGGTACCTTCCAACTGTGTTATTCTGTTAAATTTTGGATGAGGCACAAATCCATATATTCAGTTACAGTATACTCCAAGGATCGTTTTTCAGTGAGAACTGAATTCTACATCAGATTTACTGGTAAGGTACAAAATTATTCTATACATCAAAACAAACTTCCCAGCTTAGTTAACCATTTTTCCAAGGTGGAAATCAAATAGACTTTCCAATGGGAATATATAATATCATTGCGTCAAAAACTGACATCAAATAGACTTGCAAGATTGATATTAGACTTGCAAAGTAGTCATGCAAAAAGGACAACCAGAAATGCCAGTTCTACCTTTAGAGGTTATATTAACAGAATCATGCAAGTCTAAAGTGTCCCCCACATCCCTCACTTTTACCCTCCCAAAAAGTAGGGAGGGCAAAATAGCAAATACAAATATAATAGACCATAATAATAAATATCCTAAAAAAAACTAGAAATCCGATAGTTGTAGGAAATAAAAATGTCACTCTCAACAATGGGGCTATCTAGATAGGTCTCTGACTCCAGGGAAACCCAGTATTAAACCCAACACCAGAAATGGCCTAATGAAATCCAACTGAGTTCAATCCTTTATTTGCTTAAACCTAATCGACAGAATCTTGCCAACTTCAAGTTATAACCTTCTAACGTACTAGATATACTCTGAGAGAGTCTTGTGTGTATTCAAGCTATACTGAACCTCTTTCCTGCTCCCTCATCCAGCTCAGGTCTGCGCAGTCTCTTGATCCAGGTCTCTTTCAGGGAAAACTCTGTGTTGCCCAAAGTCTCCCTCACTACTTCTTCAGGTGCTCTTTCCATCACACTTGGATCTGGTCTTCTTAAGGGCTTTTTGGAAAATCATCACAATATCAAAAAGATGCTGAGAGTCTAGAAAGAGTGTGGAGCAGAGCAACTAAAATGATAAGAGGTCTAGAGGCTAAATTGTATGACCATCGGTTAAGGAAACCAGCTATGTCTAGCCTATCAAAGAAAAAGATTAGGGGTGACATGATAGTACTTGAGGGGCAGTCATACAGATGAAGGGGTTGACTTGTTCTCAAAAACATCTAAGAAGCAATGCATAGAAGCTTTTTAAAGTGAGATCCCATCTGGAATTAAGAAATTTCCTGACAGTGAGAGCAATTAATCAATGGAATAACCTTGCCTGCTGGAGTGGTGGGTGCTCCATCACTGGAGGGTTTTAAAAAAAAATTGGATGTCCATTTGTTCAGGATGGTATAACAACTCCTGCTTTGGGCAGGAAGTTGGACTAGAAGACCTCTAAGGTCCCTTCCACCCCTATGATTCTAGGTGATGAGAAAGCAAGTACTGTTAATCACAGCCATATTATATATAAGGAAGAGAGGAAGGAATTGTATTCAGTTTTAATCAAACAGAGAAGCTACACTGTGGGGCTCTTGGTACTCTCTGAGCTTGGTTGTTTTCTTCCAGATATTTCATTAACCAACTAAGTAACATTAGCAGTACATGTTTATAGCCACTTACTCTTCTCTTACACTCCCTTCTCCCAGGCTGCAAATGAACAAAGGAGCTGGCAGTGATTGGAAAAGAAAAGAAAGAAAATCAGAAAAATACGAGGAATGTAGAAAACTAAAAGAGGAAATCCAGAGGTTCCAAAAAGAAATAGATAAAATGAAAATTGTTAGGATTTTACATGATAGTAAGAAATTAGAACAGTGCTAGTAAGTTATATTATGCATTAAAAGTTAAATTTTGATTGTGCTTCATCAATTTCTTTTTACAGGAAGTAGCAAAGGAGAGCCAAAAGCTGAAAGAACTGCATAGACTTGGACCTGGTCACCTAACCAGTTCTTAAGGACTTTTTGGAAAATCAAAAGGAATGGAGCCAACTTAATTTTGGAAAGATTACTCCATAAGGCAGTTGCCACAACAGAGAAAGCATGTGTCCTGGGATCCATCAATTGTAGATCCGTAGCTGAAGTTATCCACAGCACACCTTCTCTGTGAGATTGATGCGGCTGGGCTAGTATAAACGGGAAAAGGCGGTCCCTCAAGTAGCCCAGTTCCATGCCATGAATTTGTGCTTTCTGTTTAAATGCTCAATAAACACTAAATGTAATAGATTTTCTGCTGTGGACAGAAAAAAGGCAAGGAAATGTACACTATGTCCAAACAATAATGGTCATGCAACATATTGTAATAGTGTATGTATACCAACAGCTCCAAAGAGAAATTAAAGGGCTATTGCTGAATAGTTAAGTTTAAATACTGGGGGCTGTTGCTGAATAGTTAAGTTTAAATACTGGGTTTATCTTGAAGTTTGGTGGAGCAAGAGCCATATTGAAATTTACTCTGCCAAGCACAGAAAACTCTCCAGTTCTGCTCATTCACCACTGCAGCTTTTTTTCACTCTCACTTGTGCATATTTCTCCAGATGTCTCCCTGCTTTCTTCAGTGGCACTAATATTTCTGTGGCATTTTTCTTGTTAGCTCATCCCGATTGCACCAAACGCATAAGCAGGATTTTGTACTTACATTTCTACCAATATTGAAAAACAGATAAAACTCTGAGCAGCATTCATTCAGCCATTCAGTTTGCTTTGCTTCTCCTTTGTGAGGCCCTGCCTCATAATGGTGCTGACAGGGGCATGAGCTCACAAAGGAGAAGTAAATAAAACTTTTTGGTGGGCTGAGTGAAAACTATTCATTCAAGAGTTTTATCTTGTGTGGGTGCTTACTTAGTTAGCTTCATTTGATTTTATTTGGTTGTTTATATTTTCTTGTGTTTTTATCTGTATTTATGTAGCTTAGGTTTAGTTTATTTTACAGTATTTATTTATTCATTTATTTACTCAATATATCTATTTACACATACTATTTATTTGTTTATTTCTTTATCATGTTTCATATATTTGTTGAATTAGTTTAGTTAGGATTAGTTTAATTTAGCTTAGTTTCGCACATTTCATTCATAATGGAGACATTCCTATAATACGCAGAGAAACTCCTGTTTGAGGTAAGACATCTTTATTTATTCATTTATTTACTCAATATATCTATTTACACATACTATTTATTTGTTTATTTCCTTATCATATTTCATATATTTGTTGAATTAGTTTAGTTAGGATTAGTTTAGCTTAGCTTAGTTTCGCACATTCCATTCATAATGGAGACATTCCTGTACTATGCAGGGAAACTCCTGTTTGAGATAAGACATCTTTGGTTTTATTTATTTGCTTGTCAATTTGCATGTCTGACTAGGATTTAGGATTCAAAGAGGTAATATGACAGATAACATGATATAAGTAATGATAATGATGAAATAAAACAGGAATATTTTGGTTCAAAAGTTATTCTAATCTAAAAATTATTTTAAAATGTTTTTTGCTTGTTCCTAGATTCTTTTATCTAGGAACAAGCAAAAACATTTTAGAATAATTTTTAGAATAACTTTTGAACCAAAATATTTTAAAAATATTGCACATCTTCTTTCAGGCACTTTCTTCGTGAACTGTGTTAATATCTTCAGTTTAAACGCATTCTCAGGATAGCCTTCCAAAAAGGCAGGGAAACGTGGTTCTGTGGCTTTGCTTGGGGTGCAGAGAAAAGCACAGTCGTGGGGCTGGCTAGAACCCTCAAATCCCTAATTCCTAATTAAGTCAGGAGAATCAGAGTCACCTTCCTCTAAACTAGAGATAAGAACATCCTAGCCTCTGACCATGTTGTCATCAACACTATCTTGGAGGCAGTGTCAATTGTTCCTACAGCAAGGTTTAACATGGAAGAAGAGGGCCATTATAGCATCACTTTAACAGCAGAGCAGCTAAAGGGCAACTTCAGCTGTCCCTGCAGCTGGCTAGAGGCAAAATTCAGATGATGTCATGAGGTTTGTTGCTTAACAATGGTTAACAGTGGTCAGTGAGAGTCTTCATGCTATTTTTAATAAATATGGATACAATTTGGCAAATTTTGTAGCCTATGGAAATCTGCTGTTTTTTTTCTCACACCAACTTTAACACAAACACACACCCCAAATAAATAAAATCCGAAGCAAATATCCCAAGCTATCCAAAACAAATATAACCCCCCCAAACACATCCTAGATCTGACCAACCACTGCCTATCCAACACATACTTCATCTATAACGGACAAAAATACAAACAAATAGAAGGAGCACCCATGGGATCACCCCTCTCACCTGTCATTGCAAACCTCTACGTGGAACACTTTGAAACCCAAGCTCTAGAAAAATCTGATCACAAACCCAAAATCTGGCTCAGATGCGTAGATGACACCTTCATAATCTGGCCACATGGGAAAGTAAAACTGGACAACTTCCTCACACACCTCAACAGCCTACACCCCAAAATACAGTTCACCATGGAAACAGAAGCTAATCAACTTCCCTTCCTGGATGTCTTAGTCTACAAGAAATCCAATGGCTCCCTAGGACACACCATCTACCAGAAGAAAACACACACACAAACCGCTATCTGCACGCTCTCTCACATCACCACCCAGCACAGATCAACTCCGTAGCCAAGACACTCATCTCCAGAACAAAACGCTTAGCTGATGAACAACACCTAAAAACCGAACTACACACTCTCACTAATGTACTAACATCCAATGGATTCTAAAGAAATAAGATTACCAACCTAATCCAAAAAGAAACCCCCACTAAAATCCAAGACAGAGAACACGAAAACGGCAAAGTCCTCCTCCCATACATAAAAGGCACCACAGACAGAATCAGCAAGATCCTCCACAAACAAAACATCAAGACAGCATTCTGCACAAACAGAAAAATATCCACTATCCTAAGAAACCCCAAAGACAAAATTGAGTTAGAAAATCAAGGAGTATATGAAATCCCATGCACTGCTTGTCCCACCACATACATCGGACAAACCAACAGAAGAATGAGTGCATGCATTGAAGAACACAAGAACTCAGTCAAAAAATAGGAACCAACTTCTTCCCTGGTCCAACACCTTAAAGCCACAGGACATGAAATTGACTTTAAAAAGACCAGAACTATCGCCAAAACTGAACACTTTAATAACAGAATAATCAGAGAAGACATCGAGATAGAAAAACACCCACACAGCATGAATAAATGAGATGATACCTCCCGCCTACCAGCCATTTGGAAACCCTCCCTTATTGACAAATGAGTCCCTAACACAAAGAATGACACCAGACCCACACTCATGAAAACCACACAGGATGTCACCACCACACATCCACGCAAAAAGCAAATCCAATTCCACACCGATGATGAGGCATGACCACAAACTAGAAGCCAGATCACAGCTGCATCATTAGCCACTTTAAACCCCTCCAATCCATACATGAAGCAAACTGACACCCACCATGAAGATGAGGCATGACCACAAACGCGAAACCAAACAACAGCAATGCAGTTCACCATCTCAAATCCCCCTGCAACTCAACTAACCGGAGCACAACAAAGTCCCCACCCAAACAGAACACTCCCCCATCCAATTAGAGCACAGCCAAGCCCCTAACCAATCAGAACACACCTCCACCCAATCAGAACACAGCCAAGTTCCCACCCAATCAGTTCATATCCCCACTGGCAGTTAAAAGGAAGAAACAGCTACGATCACACATTGCTCCTAGAAGCACGAAGCCGAAAACACCAGCCTGAAGATGACGAATGGGACTTCGTCGAAACGTCACCAAGACACTTCCAATTTTACGCGGGAGAAAACCCGAATAACCAAAGACCTACATATAAACACCCGCGAAAACCTCAGAAAACAAATTTATACCACTGCTGTAGTAAACAGTCTGTGTTCAACATAAATTTCCAGTACAATATTGAAGTTAAGCCTGATCACCTATCTCAATAAGGAACTACGATACGTATTTTACACAGTAAAGAATAAGCATACATACAATACTTAGTAACCATTCAAATATAGATACAATTATGAAATAAATAATTACTTTTGAGTAGGTATAAGCCTATGTCCCTTCAGTGGAGACATAAAGATATTGAAATAAAGGTTGTGTGTTCCTTTCTGAAAATAATGTTAGCGTTATTGCTTCTATTCACAATAATAACATATTTTCAGAATTGTCAGGGATTTATGATCTCACTTATTATTAATAAAGCAATGGTGAAACCTCTTTTGCAAGTATCAATGTAATTCCAGAATTGTGAGTCAAATAACATTCATGACATAAGTTGAAAGAAATCTCATTCCTTTCCTGGCTTGTTAAAGGGGAAAATGATGACACCTCTGAAAGATCTCTAGAGGAAAGGAAAGACAGAAACCTAATAGCTTTTGCTTTTGCAGCTTTAAACATCAAATTCAAGACTTCAAGGGCCTCTACAAATGCTACATATTATTAAATAAAATGGGTAACCTTAATCAATCCAGTATATCTTTAGTGGAAGCAGAAAGGTGAAGGCTGAAAAAATATATCAGAGAACCTGAAGTGTATATAGGAAAAGGGCAATTTCAGAATCCTGGGGTCAAATGCTTAGATCCAAATATAATTGCCTTCAAGATATATTTTAGATGTAGAAAACTAGGCAGGATTAAATGAAACGAAAAAGAATTAACGCACTGCTTGAAACCTTGTGACATGTCAAGCTAGGGTCTCCGATGCAAAAAAAAAAAAAAAGGAGAAAAAAATGATATAAAAATATGTATTCTTATAATTAGAAATAGATGAGTCAAATTTTAGACTGAATAGATCATTTCCATATATAAATGATAGAGAATATTTATTCTGTTCTTATCACATTTCAAAGACTAAATCTTGAAAGGAGCAAAAGGAGCAGGAAATTAGGATGTTAATGGAAGACTGAAGTAAATTATTTTTTAAAATCTATTTTATATTCAAAATAGAATCAGGCTTTGAGACTAAAACACATTATATTTATTAAACTATCTTTCTCATGTTAAGTTACTCTTGAAAACACAATTCCTTTTTAAGCAGCAGAGTTGCCAGACCTATCCCTACTGCTAATGGGCAAAATCCAGGACTATTCCACTGTACTCAGTATAATTGACCTTCATGGCATGGACTTTAAACATTGTTAGATCTGGTAGCTTATGAAGAGTTGAATCCAATTCTCACATTCAGATTCAGCGTCCCTTTGCCTACTAAAAAGAACATCAAGTGTCTCCTTACATTAATTTTTCATGTACCTTGGGGAAAGATGTTTGCATTAAAAACAAGGCCGTTGCTGAAGAAAGCATATGTTTTGGCCACAAAATGCCTTTTGCCACACTTTATTTCTATCACTATAAGCATTTAACCACATAGGGATTTAGAAGTTATCCATCAAACCAAGGAAACAAAGATTGTTTCTGTGACCACACATGGAAATAGAAACATCATTTGATTGCGCTCTTGGCTCCTGTGATCACAGCAGGCTCAACAGCTAGCAAAAGGCAAGCAAATGAGACAATATAATGCCCCCATGATACTGACATCTATCAACTTTTGCTTTCACTTCTTATTAAAAACTAAGCAAGTGCCACAGAAAATGATCTTATTAAAAGCTAGAAAAAAATAAGGTTTCTTTTCTTTCGCAAGTCAAACAAGGGCTACAGTGAAGTTTTATATATGTGCCCATGAGTCTGTGTATAAGAATAAATTCAAAGCTAGCATATTTAAAATTAAGATGTATCTGTATTATAAGCACTGGAATGTTAAACATCAGGATTCTCTATATTTCCCATTTCATAAAATTAAAATAGGGACACTTGTGCTGGAGTGGATATAGGCTTTATAACTTACTCTGGAAATTACTTTAGTGAAGGCCAGCATTGGAATGTACTCATATTCTTACTTTGGGGAAATCTATCAGTCACATACTTACTTGACTGTTAGCTGTCTATAGTTTGCAGAATTGCTGGCTCTCTTGCAAGAGAATTCTTTTCCAATTTTGATTCACTTTGGCTTTCAGCCATCCATTGTGTCAAGCTGGTAACCTTCTCTCATGCCATAAGGCATCCCATATCTTCCAGCTCTCCATCACCCCTTTGAATTCCTGACTGCTTATCTGGGTCTTGAAAAGAAAGTCTTACCTTTTCATTTCAGTTCAATAACAGAGCACTGTGCAAATTATTCTACATACTACCATTTCTCCTTTTTTCATTAGTTTTTTTTTTTCATAAACTGGAAAACCAACTGACTGGTTCATCCAAAACTTATCTTCCCCCTTTCTCCTCTCCCTAACACAACATCTAAAGGGGTATGATTTTGCATGTCATTGGGATTAGAGATTTGTTGGCAAGTACAAAATGGATGGAGCTTGTTTGCCATCAGCTACAGAGGTTTTGCCCCAGAAGGTCCCATCTGGTTCCCTCTTGATTAAAGTCTCAGCATGATTTTGATATGTTTCTTCCCTCAAGGAATATAGCTCATTTTAATTTTGGTTTCATTTTTTTAAAAGAATTATACTGTAAATTACTTCAACCCAGTGAAAATTCTAAAAACATGACAGATATACTTACAAGCAGTACTGCAGCACTAGTTCTAGGTACATTGTTTTGGAAGTGATTACAGACAAAAGACTAAAGTGATATCTCTATAGATTTGGGAAACTTTCTCATTGCTTTTGCTACTATCATATATAACGGGTGTCAAACACACAACATCACGTGATGTGTCGTGATGTATCGGAACTTTTTTGCCATTGCCAGCAATGGGGTTTTGCTATAATGCATCTGGCCCGCAGGCCAGCAGTTTGTTACCCGTGACATCAGTAGTGGGATTCAGCCAGTTTGCACCACTTTGGCAGAACCGGTAGCTAATTTTTTTTGTTGCCCAGGCCCAGAATGGACTTCTGGAAACGGCATCCATACAGAGAACCAGTTGTTCAGATATTTGAATCCCATCACATTCAGATATTTGAATCCCATATAAGGATTTCAAGAGATATCCATCTGCAAATTTAGATGTAAAGATCCCCCTCCAACTCCAGAATGGATCAAGGAACTGTTTATCAATTGACCATACCAATTCTCTGAAGATAGATACTGTAGATAGATAGAGTAGACCAGACATGTCAAACTTGCAATGTCATGTGACATCGCGCAACGTATCAGGACAGTTTTGCCATTGCCGGCAGTGGGGTGGGCACGGCTTCTGCATGATGTGTCTGGCCCATGGACTGGCAGTTTGACACCCCTGGAGTAGACAGACAGACAGATAGACAGACATTCGTTTTAGTTATACCAGTTAAAAGGTAAGACTTCTTAGTCAAGACTGTGTAATTTTCTTAGAAAAAAAATCAGAAAAGGTTTCCCAGGATAATTTTTCAGATTTTTCACTCTGGTTTACATTCAGTCTCTCCCTGCATTAGCCAAGAACTAATCAAGTCTAATTCTCTTTAGGTTTGGGGGATCAGCCAAGATTGACTAGATTGACTTGCATGGGCAAAAGTCTCCTTCAAATCAAGTTTAAATCATGATGACTTCTTAAATAGATCCCTGTTTTCTTGGCATTGAGAAGGAGTTTATTGTGTCTTTTTCTGGGATTTTTAAAAAACTTTCCAGTGTAGCTTATAGCTCTGATAATCCTTGTGATTTCGAGCCAAAATGGTGGACAGGCAGCAAAGGTTGTAAGGAGCTCCTCCAAAAGCAAGGTGTTAACCAGGTTTGACCTTGTTCAACATTTGTGGATCAACCATAATTGACTAGCTACCACCACCAATTGTATGCTAAACACTGAGGATGAGGATAAAATTAGATTATGAAAGAGATACATATGGAAGTATGTGTACAGTGTACAGTGTACAGTGAAAATAGGGAGAAAAAAACAGAAGAAACAATAGTTATAATATTTCAGGATTAACATGACCTAATTTACCAGGAACTCTGAACTAAGAGCACAATCAGTTTACAAACTGAAGATCACAACAATTCTCGGCCTTGTACCTGACATCTATAACACTTTTTCCCCTAGCAGAGGAAAGGTGAAGAGAAGGAAAAGCAAATCAGAAAATATATCATTATGAAAATAATGAGACTGATCATTTGGACAAAGATCATTTAAATTGGTATCTACCGGAATGAAGCCAATGTCTGTTGGCCATCATTAATTTTCCTTGGTCACCTGAAGGATCACAAGGCGTAATGATCCTTGAAATATTATCAGAGAAGAGAAAGCTCAAAGGAAAAAGCCATATCATCCTCCCTCCTCACATTTCCTGGAAGACATTTTCTAAGAAGTCAGAGAGGACGAGTGCTTTCTCTAAGGCCCCAAATGACAAAAAGACAAAATGGAGGTTGTAGATGGCTATCAGTAACTATTCAATCAATAATCCACTTCAGTATAAGCCTGTTAAAGAAAGAGCTTCTGGCTGCTGAGGTGTACATATTATGCATCACTTCTGCTTGAGCTGGGAGTTCAATTTAACGTAACAGGATGCATTTTCTAAACAAAAAATATACAACCAAGCCCTGGAAGCAATCTATAAGTCATTGTCCTATCACAAAAAGAGAACTTTCAAAGTCATTTTTTTTCCAGAAAATAGATCTAATGTAGGGAGGCACACAAATAATGAATGCCTACCATCATAAAAACATTTTTGACAAAGACGTGATGTAATTGGCATCTTTGTTCAGATTAATCTTTTAAATGGATCAGTTTCCGTGTGCATCAGATAGCCAGCGACACAGCCAGCAGATGTTTCATTGAATATGAAAAAAATCCTCTTTCTTTTCAAATAGGAGTTTGGCTGTCTAAAAATGGGAGAGCTCAAACCATTGTTTCAAGGAAGGATTGACAAGCTGAAGATAACTTCATGGATGATTGATATTGCCAGCGAAGGGCCCATTATTTGGCACTTTGCATGACTTGTCATATGTGACAAGCAGCCCCTTTATAAAGATGGCTTTACAGCTGGCCCATTCCTGAAGACAATTTTTCTCACTGAGGAAATAAGGTCAAATAGTTGTGGGGAAATCTTAAGCACTTTTAAAATTCAACACCATCTTTTCTCTGTCTTTTAGAAATCATAGTGCATTTACGTAAGCACAAACAATCAAGGATTGACTGAGATCTTCCACCCTGGCTTCCTCATTGAATGTTATTAATGCAGCGTGTAAAGTTAAATAGAGACTACTCCATCTAGCAGTCAGGGAGGACTGCTGTTTGCCCATTTTCTGTAACAAAATCAAAACACCTTATATAGAACATTAAAAAAATGTGAGGTATGAGATAAAAGGCTATAGATTGTTTAGCTGTGGTTTACCAAAGAACCTGTCTTGATGTATTGCTACAAGGAGTGGCAACAAGGTTAGGGTTAGTACTTTAGTTCAACACTAGACATCTTTCAGCTGAAATAATTGTTTCTGGCTATCCTCAAGGACTAGAAATGGCAAAAACGCACCCAAAAACTCAAAATTCTGCTTCTTGTGGAGTCCTTATTACAACAAATTCCAAATTCTTGTGGTTAGAATTTGTTAAGCAACCCCTGTTAGATACAGATTGCAATATATCCCAAGCATTTCTGTCATAGCAAGCAGGCTGCAGAACACAGGCTTCAGGTTCATAGTCTCAGGCAGTAAGAAGAAAATGCTGGGAATTAGAATTAGATAATATTTGAAATGTTGACTGTGTTTCTTTTTCTTTCTTGCAGCTGGACAATATGAAATAGTTTGGTTGCCTAACTGTTGGAGTTGGGTTGAAATAGAAAAAAAAAAATTGCTGCCCAGGCAAGCTGCAAACCACAGGCCCAGGATTACATGTATCTACAGCAGAAATATTTGAGTGAAACGTTTACATGGATACATTTTTTTTACAAAGTAATTTTAACGGGGGTTAAGATTCTATTTCAAAGGTAACCAGGGACAGCCCAGATAGAAACCAAGATTGTCCCCATGACTGTAGTGGAAGAAGGAATTGAAACCCAGGAAGGGATTTCTTAAGCTGGTTTCATTTCCACCCTGTTTATACTCAGAAGACAGATCATGAAGGCTGATGAGTGAAAATGGCCATAGCTTAACAATGCAATTGTGTTCTTAAATTTTTAAACAAACTCAAAAGTCCCCTCAATGTCATATGAGTAAAAACACAATTATTAAATCAAAATTGGCAAAAAAAATGAAGAAAAAGAAAAGAAAAATTCAAATTATGCCTGTGAAAAGGTCCTTGAAACTGATTGTGACTTAGTTTAGGCCTATCTTAACCATGGCTTAACTCAGTGGTTCTTAACCTGGGCGATATTGCCCCCCAGGGGGCGATTTCATTTTTCAGAGGGGCGATGGAACAAAAAGGGGCAACATGAGGGCGAAGGAACGAAAAGGGGGCGATATGGGGGCGATGGAGCGAGAGGTTTTGGGGACACTTTTGAGACTTTTTTGTACAGTGAATCGCTGTATATCTGATGGAGGGGGGGAGCGCTTCTTTTGAAACATCGCATGCTGAGTGGCTCTGTAAAACATTTTGTATTGTATTTTTTTAGCGTGCACTCCAGTTCAATATTATATTTTCTTTGTGTCTTTTTCATCCTTTTTACAGTGTGCGTGACTATATATAGTTTCCCCAAATCTTAATTTAGTTTCAGAGTTTTCGTCTTGAAATTCTTAGTTCCTGCATTGTGGTTTGTTCTTATGCCCTTTTTATATTTCTTTTTGCGTCTTAAATTTCACTTGTAATTCAATCATTAAATGTTACTGGGTTTTTTTCCAGGCATTTCACTTTCTTGCAATTGAATTTTGTTTTCAGTGGTCATTACATTTAATAATGAAATACATGTATCACGAAGTTTGGGAATAAAGTGATGGGTGGCACCAAAATTTTTCACACAGTTGAGATCTGGGAAAAAGACTGGAAATAAATTATTTGCATCGATCTGTCCTGATGACAATTTTAAAGAAAACAAAAAAAAGTGTTTGCATAAATTGAAGAATTATTTCCTATGTTGTGATTGAGAGGTTATGTTGGGGGAGGGGGGCGATCACAACTTCCTCATTGGCTCAAGGGGGCAATTTGTTCAAAAAGGTTAAGAACCACTGGCTTAACTGATGTCATCTTCTTCAGGGTCTCCAAGTTGTAGCATTCCATTAAAATGGAAATCCAAATTTCTTCTTTTAGATTTTACAGTATTACGATATTTAAAAGATGTTTAATGTATGTTTAACTCATTCATCAACAGAGAAAGTGGTTAATTAAAATAAAGAGGGCACCTTTCTGAAGCTGTTTCTACCAAAACAGAGGTAAGGCAATTGTATGTTCTAGTCTTCTTATTTCTTAATTTGCCCATCAGTTCATCCTTTCCTAATCATCACTCTATACTGTTATTAGATGGTACAATTCCTGCCTTGCTATTTGCAGGTAATGTAGTAGTATTGTCTTTCTCCCAGGTGGAAATGAAAAAGGCATTGTGGACATTGTCTTTTGGCTTAAATTAATTAAATTAAATTGTCCTTTAGCTTAAATTAAAAGAACAACTTACAGTAAATTATAAAAAACTAAAGAGCTTGCATAACACAATAGTAATGTATATAAATGGCCAATGAATAGGACCCCAATAGAGCAGGTATGTACTTACAAATATCTTGGGGTGCAGTTATAAGTTCCTTATCTTAGGGAACGCATTTCTATTATCAGGCAGGCTTGACCCAAGATAGCTCCATAGTTATCTTAAGACTGTTCTGTTCAATGGCAGCACATTTTATTCCTGCAGATTGCAAGGTTGTTCTTGTTAAGGTCACCTCTCAGCTTCTTTATGGTGTTCCGATTTGCATTTTTGCAAAACTTAATATCTTGGAAATGATCCAATTGAAATTTATAAGAGAAATGCTTGCTGTTCCAAGATGCATCATGAATGCTGCTTTAGGGGCAGGTTGAATCTCTTTAATTTCTGACTGAAATTGATTTTTTTTTCTCCTGTGGGCCTGGCTCCATTGCTTCTTGGAGACTGTTTTAAATTTACCTAACAAAAGCTAATAGCAAATTCCAGTCCTTAGGACTTGCTTTGGAAAGTCTTTGTCTGTTAGGGCTTGAAAATGTCAGGAGGCATCTTAAACAATGTATCTGGAACATTGTTTTTCAAACTAGTTTAAGCCTAATATCCAACCTTACAGTTTATGGTGACTTCTCAATTGGACATATACCATCACCTTATCTATCCTAACTGAAATTTTGAGCTTTCACCTTAGCCATCAAGTTGGAAGTTCTACCTTTTGCAGTCTTGTGGGAGCGGTATAAAAGCATCCCTTTAACAGCAGTGTTTATGTCCATGTAGACATGGCTCTATGGATTCCTTAAGCCAGTGATGGTAAACCTTTTATAGAGTGACTGCCCAAAACCCACCCCCGCCCTGCCCCTCACCTGGCCTTGCTCCGCCCCATCCCCAGCCTACCCCCGCCCTGCCCTGCCCTGCCCTGCGGAGGGAAGTGGGGCTTGGGCGATGGCACACGTGCCTACAGAGAGAGCTCTGTGCCACCTTTGGCATGCATGCCATAGGTTCGCTATCACTGCCCTAAGTCATATGCTCCTTTGTTGCTCTCTTTATAGGGAATCAATAATTATTTATCTCATTTTACAGAACTATCCAGGACAATGTCTCTCTGTCTTTTTCTAATTCATCAGAATCTTGACATATCTTTCTAGATTGCCCAATTTTATACTATCATTTATTGTATTTGTCCTACATACGGTTAAAATTTAGCATAAGTTTTGCTGATTGCCTCTGCTATTTGTACTATAGTTACAATCAGGTATTTGGGGCAATTTTATTGCATTTTTAAAATTAGTTTTATAATAATTAAGGTCTATGTATTTTACTGTTGTGATTTCTGGCCTGTAGGCTGTAATAAAGTTTTGATTTGATCTGCATATTAAAAAGGGATTATTTGAAAAAAGATGTAAATAATTTAAAAGAGCAGCAAAACATGAAAGGAAGAGGAATACAGTATCAACACAGCAGATAAGAAATCCTGCATTAAGTATTTACAAAATATAAAAAAATTACCTAAGAATTTACAAAATGTTTAAAAAAGGGAAATCCTCCTATAATTATTATTTTTACAAGTAACATTAACTTGGCACAGATAAGAACCTTAAGAAGTGTTATGAATTAATATTAAAATCAAATTGGAAATAGCCTAAAACAGCCAACATTTTAAGAATTATCAGCCTGATGTTTATAATAATTAACAATAATTTTAGCTAATTTGAAGCAGTCTGTCTTTTATGACCAAACAGACAGAATTCAAATAAAAACCATAGCAGCTACTGACCAATTAGTTTTATTCTATGCAAAAGTAAGATGGACAGTAGATCCTAAAGTTATCAACCTAGGATCGCTAAGATCTAAATCTCCAAATAACTGAAGGCAAGACCTGTAATAATAGCTACCAGGTATTTGCATGTGATCGTTTTATATACTGCATATCGAAGAGAGTTGAAGCTTTAATGGACATGGAAGCTTTATTATACAGAAAATGTTGCCACAAAAATGCAGATTTGGAAGCCTATCTATACATGATTTTTCATGGCTGATTAAATAAGATTGTTGTGATTTCTCCACCAGTGATTTAGTGTCTTCTAGTATCTTCTAGCCAACATAAAGCTTGCCTTCATTTCTGTCATATCAACACAGTGATGAAATTAGTTGTAAAATTGTTTGGGCCAGAATGGGTTGGTTGGAGAGCTGAATCTAATGGCAGATTACAAACAGAATGCCCATCCCTCTTTTTCTGATGCTTCATAGCCTGGCAGGATTCCCACCATTTATTAATTTATTCACTCATCTTTGTATGCCACATCTATAGACCTTAGGCAACTTACAGTACAGTACAGCTTCAGCATAGTCCATGCAACATTCCCTCACTCCCTGAGATGTAATCCAGATCACTTAAAGTTGCCAAGGTTGAGAAACCCTGCTCTAGATGAAACACACACAAGGCCATCCTCTTAACTTCCATTATTATTGGTTTCCTGAATGCACATAAAGCAAATGCAATTCTGAAAGTGTGTGGTTGCTTAGAGTCTTCCTGCTCTAGGCTAGACTTCTGAATCTCTTGGTATCTTTTCTTTAGGCAGTTTCTTGATATGGAAAAATCCCATTATAACTTCAGATAAGTTTGGTAAGGTCTTTGTAGTTTGGTAAGGTCTTTGTAGCCCTATTCCCAAAACTGTCCCCTTTCCAAGCTATGTCTTATAGTGGAGGCTGGAGCATGCTGGACTCTTCCATAATATCAAGCCCATTCTATCTATTTTTTTCTGTTTCACTTTCCTTCACTCTCCCTTTCTCCTACAGCATAATGTTCTGCTGATAATGCCAAGGACATCCCCCTTCCTCTCCCTTCCCTCTGGATCATCTGCACCCTATCTTTTGTCCCTGTGTTTGAACAGCTCCAATTTTAAGTGAATGGGAACATGATGATTTTGTTATATAGGTAGTCCTTGAGTTACAACCATAATGGAACCTGCACATCATGGTCATAATTTGTGATGGACATAAAACCGTTAAAAAAGATGTTTCTGACCTATTTTGCGATAGTCATTGAGCAAATCCATGGTCATTGAGTGAATGCCGTGGTCGTAAAATGAACTAATGGTTTGCAAAGGGCACATTTAACATGTTGTAAAATGCAGCCATATGTGACCAAGTGATGCCACAAACAGCTATAAAATAGCCTAAACTTGCACTTAAAAAAAAATCTCTGAAGAAAGCCATAGGAAACAACTTCCACTTAGTTGCTAGAAAACTACATGATTGTCTCCATGCAGTTGCCACTGAGTTCCCAGGGATTGGATTCAGCTTATGTGACCTTATCTGTGTTTAGAAAAATCACCTGGATTTTTATCTTTGGGTAAAGCAGCTTCCTTCAGCCAAGTAAGACAGCAGCTTTTATAGATATTCTCAAAGCAACTCTGATAACTGATAACCTATTAATAGGGGCAAGTTTCTAACAAGAAGACCGCAGGGAGCTTACTGAGTGTTTTAAAGCAAGTTGTTGACTCTGCTACATTTGTCTAAAGAAGGATGCCAAATGAGCTGTAAGATTCCAGACTAGTTTCAATTGAGGTATGTAAAATAACACTGAAGGATACAGCTCTTCTTTATACCACCCTGAAATGCAAATGCAAGTAGTCCTTGACTAAGGACCCCAATTGAGCCCCAAATTTCCATTGCTTAGCAAGACAATTGTTCAGTGAGTTTTGGCCCAGTTTACGACCTTTCTTGCCACAGCTGTTAAGTGAATCACTGCAATTGTCAAGTTAGTGACATGGTTGTTAAGTGAATCTGGCTTCCCCATTGTCTTTGCTTGTCAGGAGGTTGCAAAAGGTGGTCACATGACCTTTGGGACACTGCAACTGTCATAAATACATGCCAGTTGCCAAGCATCCAAATTTTGATTACGTGACCAGGGAGATGCTGCAATGGTTGTGTGAAAAACAGTCATGTCACGTTTTTCAGTGCCATTGTAACTTTGAATGGTCACTAAATAAACGGTTGTCAGTTGAGGACTACCTGTAATGTTTTAAAATAGGGAGTCCATTTTAGATGAAAAAAGACTCAGTTTATCACTTCTTATCAAATTTATCTTATGTTTCCTACTGGGGGAGATTTAAATGTTTCTCATCCATGAAGCCACAGTTTCTTCAAAGTATATGGTACAGCTGATGTGCTTATTGGGGAATTCTAAAAACAAATAAGGAGTCAGTTGCAGAACCATTTTGGCACATGATTTGGCATTAATAGAGCAATGTTGCAATAGTTTCTTATGCCCAATTGGTTGCAAAGAAGTAATTTATTTGGAATTAATGTATTATATGACTTGCATAAACTCAACATTAAGAAAACCAAAATCAAGGCACCCGGCCTTCTCAATTCCTGGCAAATAGATGGGGAAGAAATGGAGGTAGTGACAGATTTTATTTTTCTGGGCTCCAAGATCACCTCAGATGGGGACTGCAACCAAGAAATTAAAAGACGCTTGCTCCTGGGGAGGAAAGCTATGGCAAATCTAGACAGCATACTAAAAAGCAGAGACATCACCCTGCCAACAAAAGTGCGTATAGTCCAGGCCATGGTTTTCCCAGTTGCAATGTATGGCTGTGAAAGTTGGACCATAAGAAAGGCTGAGCGCTAAAGAATTGAGGCCTTTGAACTATGGTGCTGGAGAAGACTCCTGCGAGTCCCTTGGACTGCAAGGCGTTCAAACCGGTCAGTCCTAGAAGAGATCAACCCCGACTGCTCTTTAGAAGGCCAGATCCTGAAGTTGAAACTCAAGTACTTTGGCCACCTAATGAGAAGGAAGGACTCACTGGAGAAGAGCCTAATGCTGGGAAAGATTGAGGGCAATAGAAGAAGGGGACAACAGAGAATGAGATGGCTGGATGGAGTCACTGAAGCAGTAGGTGTGAACTTAAATGGACTCCAGAAGATGGTAGAGGACAGGAAGACCTGAAGGAACGTTGTCCATGGGGTCGTGATAGGTCGGACACGACTTCGCAATTAACAACAACAAAATGACTTGCATCCAAAAAAGAAAATCCATTGTGAAAGTTACCCTTCTCATATAAGAAAAGGGCTAAAAACCTCCTGCCAAAACAAGAACTGGAGAAAAACCAAAATCAGATAACTTGCCAAGAATGATTAAAGGTCTGAAAAGAGTAAATTAGAATAGAAAAATGTAACTGTTTACATGGTATGTCCTTTCTATAATGACAAGGTATGCAGGTTGCTCCTACATATGACCATCATGGTGGTCCTGTTCAGGAAAAGCACCATCACTTTGAGTACAAAAAAAAGGGGAGGGGTAGGAATTAAGAGGAAAAAGAGTGAAAATCTCTAAATGGCAGGCTATCTGAGGAATTGTCTCACTCCAATGGGATCTGGCAGACAGAATATGGTATGGACCCCATCAGGTGGTGGGGTCCAGAGGAAGGGCCTTTTCTGCTGTGGCTCCTGCCCTCTGGAACTTCATGCCTCCTGAGGTTAGATCTGTCCTACCCTCTTGGTCTTCTGAAAGGACCAGAAAACCTGGGTCTATCAACTAGCTTTGGGCCCCATTGGGCTTCCCACTCTAGAGGTGAGTTATACATTAAGAGAAGGTTCCACCTGCACCCTGTTTACATATTGACCCCTTTTTTTACCCAGTTCTTGGTTAATTTTAATGTTTTGATATTTAATGCAGAATGTTTTAAACATTTTTGCCATTTTATATTGTGTTATATTGTAAGCTACCAAAGTTACTCGACAGTGAGATGGGCAGCATATAAATGTAGTAATATGGAGAAGATAACAAAATACAAAGACCCACAAATAAAAATAGAATGACTATGGCAAAAGAAAGCAATGGTAGTAAGAACCAATAGTAATAGATGCCTTGGGTGCAATCACAAAACCAGTGGGGCACCTCTTGAATATCATAGGCATTGATAAATTAACCACCAGTCAATTGCAAAAGGCAGCTTTACTGGCATCTTGTGACAATACTTTTAAAACCATCTAACATCTACATCTGCCTATCCCAGATCCTTGCCAAATGCCAAATCCAGTCTGAACATCTGGCTCACTGTGTGACAAACCATAATAATAAATGTAGTTTACAGCCCAACCATTCTCTTCACATCTAAAAATATCTATCACTGGAAACCATCCCCATGTCCACCTTGTTCCTTTAATATAAATAAAATAGCAAGCCTATTCTTTAGCTATACCTGCACGGCCTCCCTGTTAAGATCTGGCTTTTCCCCAAGTTTAGGCCAGGAGGGAAAACAAGCCTGGCATTTCTAGTTTTCTGATGGTCTAAGAGAGTTCTGAATATCCTGCATTGTTGTTTATCTTTTATTAGACACCCAGAGTTATTTTATATAATATGGGCAGCCATCTCAACCTAATTAATTAATTAATTGATACTATTCAGGCACACATTATCTTCTCTGCAGGGATAAGGAAGAGGATTGGGATCAAAATGTACATAAAAAAATAGCCACAGGTTTAAACAAGCCTGCAATTCTCTGCAGGAATTTGGCTCTTCTTTGTATCTTTCCCACTATTTGCATAGAAAATAGCAGCCAGGTAGAATGTAATTTTCAGCAAAAAATCCTTTGTGGATTGGCAATCTTGAAGAGGTCTCCAGAGAAAATTGAAACCTAGGCCAGCAGCCTTTTTCAATTTAGCTAAAGTTGGTCAGACCCTTCAGGGAACATGCTATTCAAACTGTATCAGAAATACCTGGACAAAATAAGGCTGCCTGGTGATGCCCTTATTCTACTCTGATTTATGGTCTTAATGAAATTTTAATGAATGAAGACTTAATTGGAATAGTTTTATTAAGAGCACATACAGAAACTGCAAGAAATTGGAAAATGATTGAAAGACTCTTTATTATGAATTGGACTGTTGCTTTAATGAATAAATTAATGGATAAATGTTAAAAAGGACTGAGCAAACCAGAGTCATTTATGAACAAATGGTAGCTTTTTATTAATAATATGCAGAAAATTAGAAACAAAAGCGCCCACACTCAGAATGTACTGCTGGAAGTTTGAAATTGGCTATATTCTGACAAATTAAAAACCAAAATGTTCTGAGAGTCCTAGCTATAGGAAATTAATGACCACTCAAATCAAGCTTCTTACTGCTTTTTCTTTTCTTATTTTACATCAGACCACCGACAGAAATGGCACAGTAACCTATGTTGATTTCCTATTTGCCAGTCACCCACCGGCTCAAGGTTGACTCAGCCTTCCATCCTTCCGGGGTAGGTAAAATGAGAACCCAGATTGTTGGGGGCAATGTAAATATATATATATATATATATATATATATATATATATATATATATATATATATATATACATTGCTTACTGGTGTACACTGCTTAGAGAGTGCTTGCACTTAAAGCGGTATATAAGTCTCATAAATAAATAAATAAATAAATATTTTGAATGCATTAAACAAATCCTTACAGAAAACAGTGGAAGCAATACCTAAGTGCAAAACGCAGTGGTGCATGAATACACACATATAACTGGATATAGCTCTATTGACTTACTTTGTTACAAAGGCCTGTAAAATAAAGCACAGCATATGGTACATGTGCAACCTATACACATGGTCTCTAATTTCCTTGTAGCTTATAATTTGGTGGAAGACAACTGTGGTTTAGCTGTAAAGCAGAAAGGTGTATGTTTGTCTGGACTGGGGTCACCAATGCAGAATCTTCTCCATCCAGGTGATACCTCAATGAGATATGTGGTTTTAGAGTCAGTATAATCAGTCTGACCTAGCCAAATCTGTGACTTTGTCGAGGGGCTATGAATTCAGGTGATGCAATGACTCGAATTTCCAGTGTTTATCACTGAAGTGATGCTAGTAGTTAATGGGTGGGACAAATGGCTGTACTCTCTGTTTGAGGAGAGGATAGATGATCTTTACTGATCCTTTTTTCTTATTTGAAAGGTATATCTATTTGAGCAGCAATTATTATGGTGACATTTATGGCTTTTGCTAGAGCCACAGTATAGGAGATGAGACTCATGTAGGGCCTGGAGTGGTAGTTCCTAACAAACATGGGTGCTGAAGTATATTTAGAAATGTCCTCACAAACCGAAACAATGTATAAAGGGGAAGAAGTTAAACCAAAGTGGTTTAATATTGTCCTATTAATCCTGCCCTCTGGTATTAGTAAACACCTCCACACTTATTCATAGAAAAGGATGGTGTAGATTAACAACGTTGTGGCAACTGCAAATATTTAACCAGAAATACAAAGTTCATATCTGAAAGGTAAATCTCAAAGCTAGTTTAAATATCCAAAATAACTCCCTTTTTGCTAATGTGATTTTATCAGAAAATTACTACTTTATTTTTTATTACATCTTCATTTTTAAGGCATACATTGGTTTCGTCCATTCTTTTCCCCTGCTTACTAACAATTCATTTCACTATTTCACAAGCATATTTTTGTTTTCAGTGCTTACTAGTTATAAACTCTGAGCTCTTTTGACTTTATTCTTAACTTTTATGACATGTCACAGAGGGCGAGATTAATACTGAATAATGATTGTTTTTGTAATTGATAATACTTTTTTATCCTGAATATAATTGTTTCTATCATTTGTCAGATTCGTAGCAGTACAGCATAGCTTTCAAGATTTTTATTACACATTTTTCAAAGTCAGCAGAAATTATTTGTTCTCCATCTCCCTAGGATCGTTTGTGTGAGAGAAAGTTTATTAAATGAGAATTTCATTTGCACAGCTGTTTTCCTGATAATATTTTAAAATGGAATTCAAATAAATATTGAGTGGATCAAACTGGAATTATGTGTTTGCAGCTAGCGGAAATTGTTTGGATGATGACAGTTTTCCTAGCAATCTAATAAGTGCAGTTATTCACCCACAGCACCAACAAAATAAACACTGCATATGATGAAATAAAATGATACTCTATAAAGAGAGGGAAGGATCTTGTCCAGTTTTATCTACTCTGCTCACAGGTGGTTTTCTTTTTCAAAATGTTAGTCAAGAATTCTTCTCAATTCAATTAGAGATTATTTAAAAACTAAAGATACCAAGTTTGATGTTGGTATCTTTTTATATTCATCAACACATGAGATCTGCCGAGAATTGTCCAAATGTTCAAATTCACTATTCAAAATTCAGCTGAATTCTGTCAATTGCAAATCATAAGGTCAATTTGCTTCCATGATTCAGATTGTGAATCTCTAGTACTGTGGGTTTTCATGACAAGGGTGGGTTATCAGTTATATGAGTGCAGTCATGGTTTAAAGTCTTTACAATGGAACGGGGGCACCACCAATATATTCATTCTATAAGATATCTCATTCTTTAAGATATTTCATTCTTTAAGATACCTATGAAGAGAAATCTATGAAGAGCAAAGAACAAGCTTCAAACTGCTAAGATCTCATTTATAGCAAAGGAAAAGAGAAAATCAGTGTGTCATGGTTCCGACAGATGAAACACTTCAAAAGAACTTCGAGGCATTGGTTACCTTAAAGAATCTTTTATTTGAGAAACAAAATATCAGCACTACATAGTCGAAATCAAAAACTAAATTCCCCTCCCCGGATACAAAGTATCAAAGCACAATTCCCTCCTCCAATAAACAGTCCTAAATCATATTCTCCAAGTAGCTTGAAGCGAGGGCTTTCTCCCCAGCTCTCCAGCCCACTAAAACTCTTATCAACTCTGGGCCCATTGATCTTGGATTCCCACGGCTGAGTTATTATTGTTATGACTAGCTGGACTCTAATCCACATTTTAAAAGAACTGCTGGTTCTCTTTCTGCAATTCCAGTCACACCAACATTGGCAATGCTTCTGGAGGTTTCTATTGACAAATCAGCTAACAGAAAACTTGCATCTTCCTCATCCAATTTGCCAAATGCTTGGCTGGCTGAGGCATTAGTAAGTTGAGGTGCCAGGCTTGATAAAATGGGCTCTACAGTAAAACACGGGACACTGACTTGATCAGCCCTTTGAAGAAGGACAATGAGAATTTTGTGAAAAAATGTGATTATATCCTGCTTTTAAAACCATAGAAGGGAAAATATTGTGTCAAGTAAAGGAGAAAGCTCTTCCATGCAGGTCCCCCTAATGTTTGTGAGGTAATTGGCAAGAATGAGAGGTCTTTTGAACAAGCCACCTACTTAATGACAGGGAGAAACTGTATGATCTTTCTGGAGGTCAAGATCAAGGATCTATTATTTTAATTGAAACAGGCTCTCTTTCTTATCAACTGTCTTGTTAATCTTATTCAACTCTCACTTATTCGCTTAATAATTCTTGTCTTCTCAGGACTTCCTCCCCATAAATTTATTTATTGGCAGCTCCTTTTAGGAAAAAGAGGGGGTTGTTTTATCATCTGAATGCAAGTATATCATCTTTGAAAATATGAATTATGATATTTGGAGTGTATGCAGTACCAGCTGCTTCTGTCTGGTAAAAGCATCTAGTTTTTAAATTTTTACATAAGTGGAAAAGATACCTGACCAAGACAGCTATACTAAACTAGTACCTGTTTTTAAATTATTGTGGGATGAATATGTGAAGTAAAGGAGCTGATTCTTCTCTGTATTCTTTGCAGCTCTAGATTACATATGTTATTTATTTATTAAATTTATATGTATTTATATACTTTTATGTGATTTTCTAAATTAACTGTCTGTGACAATTCCTTCCTCTGTCCATGAATGAGGCAGCTTTCATTGTACCAATATTAATATTAATCACTTATTACAAATAGATGCAAGAAAAGCCATAAGGTATGATGAATCTGTTAGGTTTTTGCCATATATTACCTTGGAATGAAGTCAAGTGTCTTAATACTAAGTTACCACATGTTGATGGAAAAAAGATCTAGATGGCCACTAGACAGCAATGAAAATTTTTGCCATGGTGGATAGAAACTCTAAAGGATTTCAAAGATGAATTTTTCGAACCCTATTTTTTCTAAATGTAGAGATTTTGGAGACCAAAATTAAAATTTTTCTCATCAAAGTCCTTGGCTCTGTATACTGATCAGAGTTAGACCAACTCCACGGGGATGCTTTATATCTTTTCCTTCATTTCTCAAATTATGGAAGAAAGTAAAGGTGTTTTATATGGGTGTCTTAATATTTAAGAGAACATAATGAAAGTACAAGGCAAGTCAATTTGTAATTAAAGTAATAGGTTAGAATACCTGAGTGGAGAAAAATAGTGTAAAGCTGGAGACCAGCTATGGTGATGATCTACACAAGGAATCATGGGTAACTCCAGAAATATGGAAGACACGTGCCTCTCATTGGAGCCTTTTAAAATAGCATTTATCAGCCCCTTTGGTAAAAATTGCTTCCTCTCTGCAATCCAAACACCTCTCCACTTCTATTTCTCTACCCCACATGTTCTGGGCAAGCAAGATTCCTGCTGAAGATCTTCTGTAGGCAGCAACATTTCATTATACAGAGCCAGATACAGGTAGTTTTGCTTTTTGAAGCAAAAATCATCAGATACATTTCAATGAAAGAGAAGTGCCTGGAGAACCTCATTCCAAGCCCAGCTTTGCAGATTTTTATATTTAGAAGTGCCTCATCCAAATTATTCAGAATGTATGTATGGTACGGGGCATGGTGCTTATTATTCAAATGGGTATTGTCACAATCTCTTCTTATCACCTCAGGCAGAAGTATCATCAACACATGTAGTCTTTACAGATGTTCAGTAAGAGATAAAAAATAATACGCTTAGGATGGGGAACATGACTGTATGTATCAGCTGGCTTCTAAGTGATCCTACAAGAGTTTGTTCTTGCCTAAAGAGAGATCCATACTGATATACAAGGAGGGAGTGTTTATATATAATATGAAGGAATAAATTATTGAGAACCTGCTGCTCCTGATCTATTGCTCCCCCCTCATTCTTGCATTTGTTGTAATTTAGCAAACATCTCTTAGAAATGTGGAAATCAGGTCTTTGAATCTTAATGGTAAACTAAATGACAGAAGGATCTGGGTTTTTTTTTAGGGAACAGTTGGTAGATGGACTTGTAAGTGCTTGAATTTTTGTGTCTCAGTTTATGCCACAATAGTATTTTTTTTTCTTTCTCAGTCAGACAATCGAGGGAAGCATGGGCTTGGCAACCCAACCCTTCTGCAATATGTTGCTGCATTCATTTAATTGCTTTAGTATAGTAAGCTGGCCAAGTACAGGTATTTTCCCTTCCCCATCCACAAATCCAATCCTACAGTTGTGAAGCTGGGGAAGGAAATGCAATTCACAAGGTTAATTTTTATTTTCTAAAAAGGACAGGGTAACATTTTTGTAATTAAAGCTGCCATATCATGTTATTATATTAACATTCAGAGTTCAGGCTAAGGGCCTCCTAGGGCATGGTAGTGATGTGATAACATAACCATGATGGATGAGGGTGGAATTTTCATCCTTGTTTCTCCATGTTTGGGAGTGTTATTAGTATTAATAGATGATTAATTTTCTGCTAAAAATTAGAGGGAAATCACGCTGCTCTTATTTAGTGATTGCTGCTACATTGCGTTGGCACAATATAGTGGTTTTCTATGGAGAAGAATTGCTCAGGAGCTGCATTTAACTACTGATTGAATATTTCTACTTTAAAACAGTCACAATGCATATGCCCATGAAACAAAACATACGATCATGGTTTGAAAGTGAAGTGTCTTTCAGAATCTGGAAGCATATCTAGTTTACTATGTATTTTAAGTCAGCTTCTTACTTTCAGGTAAATTTCCAGTTTAAAAAAAATGGATATTTTTTTCCCTCTCCCAGAGAATGAACACTTGGCTCCTCTCATGATACTGTTGGGCAATAAATTAAGACAGAGAAAAAAATATTTCACAGAATGAACGTTAGACTTAACACAACTTATAGCTGAATGATATAATGATGGCCATGTCATCTAAAAAGAGGACTGAGAAAAACATGGATTTATTGGTTATATTTTTGTGTACTGAATTCACTTTAACAGCAGAGGATCTAATTTATATTGTCGGATGACTTTGTTCTGATTAACAGCTCTTGATGAGTTATGAACATACATTGGGGCAGTTTTGGGAACCTTTCTTAGTTCAGGGTCAAAATGCTTCTCTGTGTTCAGAAGAGCCAGTAAATTATTAAAGGGATGGAAAAAAATATGGGATATTATGTTCCCTCTTGGCTGGCTCATTCTCTTTCTTTTCTCCTGACTTTATTCAGACTGAAAGTGAACTATCTCTCTCTGAAGGTTTCATCTTTGGGGAATAAGAGGAACTTGAGAGAGAGGCATGATCTCAACTTGGCCCTTAGCAGGCAGGTGAAATGCAAAAGCTTCCCAGATTGAATCTGATCAACAAGCTGGAAACTCTCACCCTTGAATTTGGAGAATGATTTTCCAAATCTACTGCATTTATACACTTTTGCTTCTTCTAGAAGCAGATGGGGCAAGTATCACGTGAAGACAAAATAAATCTCAGAAGTCTGCCTTAAGACAACTAGGCTTTGCTTTACTTAGGCAGAGAATATATCCCAAATTGTATTTTTACTTACATCCTGGGTATAAAGGATAAGTTTTGATTAAAAATGCTAAAAGCAAAGGAAGTTTACATCATTGTTGCTGTTAATATGCTATTTATAAGCAAGATACCAGCAAGATACCCGCATAATAATACATTCAGATTCAATACTCTCACTTAGTGCAAAACTATTCACATTTTTTTTTTTAAAAAAAACACAAGTTCTTTGGGAAATACAAGATTCTGAGGAACTATCTGTTATCTTGCCATCCTGAATCAGAAACCTGAATTTCCCAAGGGGTTTGGATTTGGGATCGGTTTTTGCTTCTCTGATTGGTTGGCTGGTTAGTCTTTGTAGTCTTGGATCTCTCTGAACTTCGTAGAATGGCTAGATTATGTTGCTGATGATGACCACTTTGGGACATTTGAACTGCTCACTGCCAAATGGAGTAGTATTAATGTGTTCTGCATGGTTTCTTTGCTTTGTTCCTGTTAAATTTTATTGAGTAGAGTTTTTTAGCCATTTAAAAGTGACTCACCTCATTTCTTAAAAAACTGTTTTCTTAAATATAGTTGAAACCTCTCTTCCAATTGCCTGAAAGGATTTCTCCTCTGTAAAAAAGTCTTGATTTAAAAAATAATCCCAGGGAGCTTTAATTTTTTTCTTGCGTGAGATTTGAGCTTACTCATTTGTTGTGAGATAACTGACAGTATTGTTGTTTTATATTTCTCTCTCCGTCTCTATGTAGCCTCCTTGGTTGCCCAACACCTAGACTGAACAAACATGAGGCAAGTTCCTTCAGGATATCTTTCCTTCAGGTTTAACAACTACATGGATAAAGGAAGATAAAGCACTGAATCATAGTTTTTTGGATTTCCCTTGTTACTGAAATAAATGCAAGAAATTTACTTATTTCATCTTCTTCTTTGCCAAAACAGGAGAAAAAAAGTGCTTTTCCATCAAAGTTACAATGAATAGCTGAAAAAACGCAAAAGAACATTTAAGCAGAAAACTGTTTTTAATATAATTGGTAATTTCTTGTTTGAAAGACTTTGGTCTGCTCTGTGGACTGCATGGTAGATAGACAACCTAAAATAATGTTCTGCTACATGGTGGTGATTGGTATGACTTTTTAAGGTGTTTAATGAACAACTGGTTCATTCTCATGACACCAGTTGATTGTGGGTGTGTTACTCGATATTTTTCTGGAATCATTTTTTTTCTGCATTATTTGGCAACCATTTTCAGTTAATTTTGCTCTTGCTCCTGAGGACAAACAAGTCCTTTCTCTGTATCCATTGCAACCCATCCCCTGATTAGAATTATTGTGAAAAGTGCTTGGTTGCAAAAATCTCAATGTTGTCCTTCCATCATCACTGTGAGTAGAAACTTTTGAAGAGACATAGAAGAACTATGGCTTTCACAGGACTTATTCTCATAATTATTCTTTTTGGTTTTCTGCAAACAACATCACAAATAAATATCATATCTCATAAAAATGGAAATAGGAATGGATTGGAAGGAAGAAAGGTTTGCTTGAAACTGATTTCCTTTTTCTTCTATAAAGATACTTTTTAAAGTTTTTCCTCAGAGAGGTAAGATAGTGTTTTAACTGTCAGTTGAAAGAAAGCTGATTGGCTCGTGATATTCTCTGTTCTCGATCCTTTGAGGCTGACAGCATTGATATTGATAGCAGATTGGCATAAAACTGATTTGTGAGGAACAGAAATGAAGTGAAGACATCTATATGGAAGTGCCCATCCCAAAGAAGTGTTTGCAAGTGCTTTTCACTTGGGAAAAGGATAATAATAAAGCAGAAGTCTCTTTGGGAGTAGCTACAGAAAGTGAAAGTCTTATTTCAATGCAATCTTGGTGTTATGCAGACAGATGCATTGTTTTGAGATGCTTCTTTGGAGATGGATGTTTTCTTGAGCTGGGCACATCTAGAGACAGAACTTTGCAGTGTTATCTTTATCAGGCAGCTCACCAGTCTTTGATGGGGCTTTCTCCCCCCCTGCAATTTGTATTTACTTCCAGTGGATGGTTATATTTCATATTGGAAAGAAAATAGAAATAAGAATAGCCCATATAAATGAAAATGTAAGTTTGAGGTAAAAGAATTCAGCTAGCAAAACTCTTCTTTCTGTGAATCAGTAGTCTATATCTTACCTCCTGCATGCCCACAAAATTAATTTTATTTCTGAATCACTTCTCCCTCAAAACATTGCCTGCCTAAGATTCATATCCTGTTCCATCTAATACTGTATTATACCTTCTTCAAAGTTTTCTTCCACTACAAAATAGGGTCCAATTTTTCCTCTCGGCTACAGCAGTAGCCTCAACTATATGTAGGAACTGAAGTCAGGGAAGGTTACAATTCTAGTACAGCAAGAGTAGACATTTTTACCTGATTGTCTGGACATGTCTTAGCACACCAATGAATCAATGCCTGACAAAAAATGAAAAAATATGGATAAGAGAAATGTGTAGGAGGATTTTTGACATTTGTGCAGTTCTTGAAATTGTCTTTTTTTTTCTAAAATAAAAATAGTGCCTTACACAAATTTGGCACAGCATGATTTCTAACAGCTTACTCATTGCATCATTGACTTGAGCTACCAAACCTATTTGCCTTTTCTGTATCTCCTATACCTTAACACTGAACTCAAATCTATTTTTATAAGAGAAAATTTCAACATTTCTTGCTTAAAGGTTGACTTGGTAAATGTAAATATGTTTTATGTTTCATTCTGCAATGCTTTTCATAGAAAAAAAATGGTTGCCAACTCCTATTTATTCCCCCCCCAACCTCTTGATGTAAAAGGAACCAGCAACTGCTGTAACCATTTTGAACATGCAATTTAGATAAACAGTTTGGAAAGTGGAGGGTGTACAATGTGCAATTAAATTTCATGACCATTTATCTACCTGTCTTTTAAAGGCAGGAATATATGGTCCTGGTATCAATAGGTGTATTTTGTATAATTAAAAAAAAAAGCTTTAGAAGAGAAGAAAGAAAAAGTAATGCATCTCATTTTACAAATCCCATCTTTCTATGGCTTTAAATCAAATTGCCATGCCTTATCTTCGAAATGGGAATCATCATCTTCATAATCAACTTCTCAAGATTCTTCTGTGGGTGACCATTAAACTTATAACACAGCACACAGTGTATTATATATGTAGTATTGTTACGTATGCCACCCAGAGTCACTTTGTAAGAGAGATGGTGGCATAAAAAGTTAATAAATAAAAATAAAATAAATGTATGCCATTCAAATAGTATGGATTCTCCCTTTGAGAGAAACAGTGCATTTTGCTGCTTGGGTGCAGAAATGTATCAGCCTTGTGAGGTAGTCCAGATTAAAAAAGATCTTGCGAAGTTGGAAGGTCTGATTGAAGTTTTTTTTTTTTTAGTTCCACAAACTTCTTTTGTTTCCCTGCATGCAGCAGCAGAGAAAGGCAATGGAGAAACGCGACAGAGAAATGCGATGGAGATACGTGATGCAGCTGAAAAGCAAGTTAGCAAAGAAATGCTTGGAGGAAGTGAGGGCATCTGGGTGGTGGTGGGGCAAGCTGGGACAGTGGATAAACACAATGGAGCTAGAAAGCAGGTGGCAAGGCAAACCTCCCAAGGGCACCAGGCGCTGAAATAGGCCTGTCTCTCTCTCCAGCAGTTGCCCAGGCTGGCTGGAGGGAAGGTCAGCATTTACTGAAATGTAGTGGCATTCCAGCACTGATGGGGAAGGGGCAGCTGGCATGGGCATTGCAGACAGGACGCCACTCGCTTAAGCACCCTCCCTGACCTTCGGTGGCTGTGTGGGCAGAGCTACGAAGTGGGTTAGGGAAGAGGCAGGTGAGTGGGCAGTGCCTTAAGTAGGGCTTATTTTGGGGGTAGGGCTTATATTAGGCCCATCCCCCAAAATCAAGCTGGGGCTTATTTTTGGGGTAGGTCTTATTTTTGAGGAAACAGAGTACATTTATCAATATAGGGTTAACTCATTTTTTTTCTCAGAGGCATAAGTAAATCTATATGATTGTTTTATACTGCTTGAATATTCTTTTTCTTTGTAACATTTTACAATGGAACTTCTATTTTTATGAAAGTATCCTATTGTTGTTGGTTTTTATTAATTAATTTATTTATTTTTGGGATAATAAGAGTCAACAAGACAGCCTCATCACCACAGCAATAGGAAAAAAAATGGCACGATGATCTGTGTTGCAGTCCTGCATATAGTTCCACATAGATAACTGATTCTTTCTCTTTGGTAATAGTATTAATTGGGGTTTGTTTGGTTTTTCAGTGAGGACTTTCACTGAACGCGTGTTGCTATTTGCATATTTTATATCATTGCTTCCCCATATGCTTCAAAAGTAAAAAAAAATGGTACAGCTGGTTTTTTTTTTTTTAAGAAAAGGATAATTGCATGGAGATGAGGCCCAAATATTTACGCCTTTCAAAAATGTGTGGGGCCAAGTGTTTTGAATTTAACCTTTTTTTTATTTTAGCAGTGAGAATTCAGTCTTGTAAATCCAGAACTAAGCCTAAGGAGTGGTTCACCTGGGGATATCTATTCACACATGCATAATAAAATTAAAGATACAAAATAAGAAAAAAGAAAAAAAAACTACTTTATACCAATGACATGCATTATACTTTGTTGTTGTTCTCTTCTTGCAAATCATCCTTCCTTCCATTGCTTCTTCCACTGCTTTTTTCCTTTATGCTCTACTTCTCATCTCTCCTTTTAAGGATCTCATTAACTCCATTCAGTCATATCTTTCTCAATTCTTCCCTTTCCTCTTGACCCATTCCATTTTCCTTCATGGATTTGTTTTGTAATTTGGCTTCCATTCATCCTCCCTTTATGACCCAAACACCTCCATGTATTTCTTTCATACTAGTGACTTGCTTTTGTGTTCAGTCTGCATTCATTTAGTACTTACTCATTCTTGATCCTATTCTCTTATTTGACCACTAACATTTCTTAAGTACTATATTTCCACTTCAAATAGCTCTTTAAAGGATGCCTGGATTTGTAGTACTTGAGGACAGGGAAAATGGGGAGGCAAACCAATAAATACACAAAAAGAGAGTTGTAGTTTAGTCATAACTGAAGAACAATAGGCTGATATACAGTCTTTACTTTGAGCTTATTAATAGTTATGCCATTATGATGCAAATAGTATTTTCAAATGAAAGAAATAAAGAGGTGTGGCATTGACATCAATAAACAGAAATATCCACATGTGACCTGGAATCTAAACTTCCTTTACATACCCTGAAAGCAAAGAGATAGAATCAAGATCACTGGTGTGTTAGTGCCATTATATAATGCCTTGGTAAGACCATACTTGGAATATTGCATCCAGTTTTGGTTGCCACAACATAAAAAAAGATAGAGACCCTGGAAAGAGTGCATAGAGGAGCAACAAAGATGGTTAGGAGACTGGAGGCTAAAACATATGAAGAATGGTTGCAGGAATTGGGTATGTCTAGTCTGATGAAAAAAGGACTGAGGTGACATGATAGCAGTGTGCCAGTATTTGAGGGGTCATCACAAAAAAAGGGTCAACCTATTTTTTAAAGCACTTGAGGGCGAGACAAGAAGTAACAGATGGAAACTTATCAAGGAGAGATCCAACCTAGAATTAAGGAGAAATTTGCTGACAGTGAGAACAATGAATCAGTGGAACGGTTGCCTTCAGAAGTTGTGGGTGCTCCATCTTGGAGATTTTTAAGAAGAGAATGGACAACCATTTGTCTGAAATGATATAGGGTCTTCTGCTTGAGCGGGGTGTTGAACAAGAAGACTACCGAAGTCCCTTCCAACCCTGTTACTCTATTATTTTCATATGCTTGCCATTTGAGTCAATGTCTGTTATTGCCCATTCCAGTTGCTTCTAAAACTCAAAAGTTCATGGGTGAGTTTTCAAGAAGCTTGACCATTTTGTTAGGGTATAGAAACAGAGAAGCCTCTGCCTTACATATAACTATTTCTATAGGTACTAAAAATTCTGTTTGAGCATTCCAGATTAAGCCATTGTTGAAGGTGGAAGGTTTTAAAAGAAAGAGTAAAGATAGTCACTCTGGTGTTCTCCATATATTCTAGACCATATTTCTCTTTCTTGGTCATGATATCTAGGATTTATGGGCCTGGTGATCTAAGATAAGTTGGTACTACTGTGCAAGAGTATTTCATAAGGATAGCAAGCTATTGGATCGATAGCAAGCATTACAGATTGCAGATAATGCATTGTTTTAAGTTGAAGTCCTATATCAAGTATATATTGACACCCATCAATGTAGTATAAACAAATGTGGCTGGCTATTTTGTATTCCCAAATAGCCTAAACATTCATAAAACTTACTAAAATCTCAGACTTTGAATTTGTCAGTGAATTAAATCTGTCAAGAAAAAATAAAAGGCCACAATGGGGTAGCTAGAAAACTATAATTTTGCTGTTTGTTTAGTTAAGAAGGCCCTTGTTGTAGGCAAAGGAGGGGATTTTTATGTTTGTGCTCATTTATCATTTTGTGCCAGCTAACTTTATGGCCTTAAATATTTATTACTTAATCCCAAAAAGTAATAATACTAATGTGCTAACTTTTCTCTGGCTTTGCTCCTTCTGCAGAGTAATTATTTGCAATGAGTACTAGCAGGGAGAGTATTCCCAAGTTGAATTTCTTCGTTTCTTAAAAAAAAAAAAAAAATTAAGATAGTTCTTACCTTTCTGCGCTCTACTATTCCCAGAGCTTTGAGCAAATATTATATTGTAAGCAGAGAATAATGGAATTTTCCAAGTCTCAAAGCCTTTAATAATTACAAGATAAGTTGGGGAAGAAATGGCTGGTCAGTGGCTTTCTGTTGCTTATGCTTTCTGTTTCTTATTTACTTTGCTAACTAAATGCAGGGAAATAAAATCCAGTAAAGCCAATAATTTTAATTCTCTCTTATTTTACCTCCCCACCCCTTTTTTTCTTATAAATACCATAGATTGGAGAAGGATTTTGCCACTTAAGAATTTCAACAGTAGTTATCTGCAGAAATACAAAGCACATTGTAAAACCAGAAATATGGAAAGTTGCCAGTTGGAATGTTTCAGATTTCAGATCACAGGGTTTCCCCCCCTTTAATCCTGGTAAATTAATAAAATAATTTAGACAAATGTTCACCATCTCAGCCTTCTCATGTCCAAGGCTATCCATATAGACACAGAATTTACCCTAGCTGGGAATTTTGTAAGTTATCCAATACATTTGGGAGGCAAAAAAGTCATATTGGAATGGAAAGAAAAGTAGAGAAAAACCTTTTCCCCCGAACATCTGATATTAGTCTGATGTAATTACCAGTGGGGATTTGACATGCAAAATCAAAATAACAACAAATTTCCTTCCTTTTTCATTCTGTTGGGTGAATTGAGATAGGCGATAACCCTGAATAGATCCACATTCATCTTTGGTCCTGTTGACTTCTGACAAGTATGTGATGGCAGCAAAACAATTCTAGGGGTTGTTTTTTTTAGAACCTCATATATTTGATTAGTAGTTAGAAGAATTCTTTCCAAAATATACCATTGTAAGTGCTTTGAATCCCAATAAATACCAATCTCGAGAATTAACACATCTAATAAATTCTAGGTAGGTAATTTTTGTTTTGTTTAATCTATGAATTTGTTGTTATAGAAAGAAAAAAGTTGAAAAGGAAGACTAAATAGAATGATCTGAATTGCTGTTTGCAATTAGCAACAGAAAGAAGATACTGAAGAGAGAATGAAAGGCTCAGAACACAAAGGTAATATGTAATTTTACATGAAAGCAAAGCATGCAGTAAATTGTAATGTTTGTTGAAATTCTATACTCTCAAATTAATTTGATTTTAAGTTTATATATAAAATTTAAAAATAAATAACTGGTTTTTATCTTAAATATTGTAGTCGTATGATGGCATAATCTTTAAGGGACCACAATCTCTTCACATAAAATGTATTAATGTTCTCAGATGTGAACAAATATAATCCCAATTCAAAGGAAGGGGAATTGTACATAATGAAATTCAGGAAAGATAGAATAATTGCTTTATTATTTGTGGCTATTCACAAAACTATTAATGGATGTTAGCACAAACATGCCCGCATTGGAGAGCTAGTTAGAAAAAATATAGTTTTAAGAATCACATATTGAAACCACAGGATCTGTTATACAATACCAGTTGATGTATAACTAGAATTATAGAAATCTGGTTGTGAGTTTCTTTTGTTCAAGGTCAGTGGCAAAATGAAAGATGTTCCCCATGCTCACCCCCTCTGGTTTCTGAATATTCTAATTTTTGATGCAAATTTCATATCCACTTATACTTGCTGTGTATCATTTGCCAGCATTAGCTTACAGCATTCTACAAAGGACAAAACAGCTAGTTTTCATGGGGAAAAAAAGGCTCACTAACACTTTTGTCTAGCTGCTTTTAAATTGAATAGCTTTGCTACTGCTTGATTTATTTCACTCTAAATTATTGCAAGCCTCCATTAAAATTTCTGATGAAGAGTGTTATTAAAAACATTATAAATAAATATTGTGAGGATAAGATGGAGATAAAAAAAACTGTGCACAGCTTTCCCAACCCCTTTGAAGGAAAATAGTATCAATGTAAAAAATAATTTTCTTATTGCAATTGCAATTATCATTAGTGGTCTACTGGGTGAGATGTTCTGAAATATGTTGGTTCTGTTTTAACTTAAATAAATATTGATTATAAAGGTTGGAATGCTCATTATTGAACCAATTATCATTTGAATAGGGTATCAATGAATTGTATGGGTTCTTTTCTAATTAGCCACATTCAAGAATGCTCATCTCTCCCCAATGTACCTACATTTCAGTGAAACTGTTTGGAATTAGGGCAACTGTTGATCTAAATTTCACACTATGTAGATGCTTTCAATATTCCTTCTTCCTCTGTGTGAACAATATATCACTATAAATTCTTACATAGCAAAAGATTTTAAGGGTTTTTCAAGGAAGATTTTGGATGTAGTATAATAAGCTCTGTTATTTAGAGCAACTCCCTCTGAGTTTCTCAACTGAAGTCACTAATGTCTCAGATTTCAATTTTATGCCTATGAAATCATCATAATCTGCAAGTTTATGTGTTTGTCACTTTTCCAATTCATGTCCAAAATTACATAAAAAGTAGTAAACAAACATGTCCAATGAAAATACAGAGAAACACCTACATATCATACATTCTAGTTTATATCCATATTAGCAAGCTAACAAAGACACCAAAATTAAAGTGTCATTTAAATATACAAAAATATATTTATACACTGTAAATCACATTTGTTACAATGTTTCAATCTCAAATCCTTCATTGCCTCTCATTGAGACAACAGGAGCAAAAAGCAACAATAACTAAGGTTTAAAAGGTTACAATTGTATCAGCCAGATTCAAAGCAGCCAAAGAAATAAAAGATGCAGCAATCTTAATAACAAAAACAAACAAATAAACTAGCCAAATCATGTCTTCCCTTTACCATATTTTTTATATATGTACACCATCACAATTCTTATATTTTAAAAAGTGTGTTCTTCAATTTAAGGTCAGATTTTGATGGCTTCATGGACACATCTATGTAAATTTTTTATGACAATAAAAGAAAGGTTTGTGATTGTCTTCAGAATATTTTCAATTTTGTTGGTTAAAATATAAATTATCACAGCCTTTTTCTTATTTTCTTCTTGTGGTAACACAGGAGCATAAACATCTGAGAGTGGTTTGTTAAAAGAACCGTGGTTTAATATAAAATATGAAACAACAACATTCAGGGAGCAAGCAGAATATAAGATAGTCAGTTATATTCAAATGGTTCAAGTGAGTGAAAAGTTCCAACTGCCATTCCCCTCAGATAGTCTCTTAAAGGGATACTATCCCCAAAATACTCTACTGACTCATTCTCTATATATCACTTCTGCTGGTCAGCTACTAAATTATAATTACCTTGACAATTTTTCCAGTGTATACTATAGTCTTAGGATTTTTTGGTAGTTCCCCACCAAATACTACTGAGTTTTTAGAGATCAGCCATGTTCAATAGCATAATTCAAAATACTCGTGCCTCACATTAAATATTGTCTAGGTATCTCCATCAGCAGGTGAAACAGCATTTATAACAGTAATTTCTTGGAGCATTACCCTTGTTAAAAAAAAATGAGCCAGATTGAGAACAGCTGTTTTGTAGAAGTCATAGCTGGAATATACCTAATACAATATTTGGCCTATTGCTTTCAAATTAATATGATTCTGTATTCATAAAATTCTGTAAAGTTCACTAGTGTTCCATACTAAGTTACTTATGTCAGTACTTATGGCAGATACCTCATAAAACATTTTTTAAAAACAATTATTTAAAATAAATAAATAAATAAGCAAATAAATAAATAAATCCCTTGTATTCCTAAACACAGTCTATCTCTATGCTTCCTGAAAAATGCAAACACCAAGAAGTTTGCATTTTGGTGTCAGAATTAGTGAACCCAGGCCAATCAACGATGGACCTTTCATAAATGCTAGGATTTGCTAAAAACTCTCCCATTGAGTTGACTGTTTATTCCTTGGGTAGTAATGAAACTCAATCTGGGCTCCCACCTTCTCAGGTATTCAGTTTCTAATTGCTCTGTTGATTTTGCTTTTAGTCACTCAGCTCGTAAATGTCACACAGATTTAGAAAGTTAAACTCTGATAATTTACAGATCCAGCTGTCTCTCTCAGATTTTTTTTATTCCCATAATTAATGGAGCTATTCCCAAAGTTCATTAATGTCTGAAACTAACTGCTGATGTCTTAACATTGATGAATTTACGTTTTCAGATTCCCTCTACTCTCTAAGAAGTTTCTATTTTGTGGGAAAAAATACATATACACTAATGTTTGGTTCAAGAAGTATGCAATTCAGGTTAAATCATCTACTTTCACCCAGAGGACTATATTACTGAAAATATATTATTTCCCTCATTTTAGATTTATAGTTCAACAAACTGTTGCATCTACCTTTATCTTCTCTGTTTTACATGAGAAGCTAAAGGGTTCTCCAAATCTATTATTGACAAGTTGTGACTGATTATTTTACTTGGGAAGAAATTTCAGGTGCTTTCTGAAATAAAAAGATGTGACCACATGTTGTGATGGTGTTTCAAACAAAGTATATTTTAATCTCCAGCTAGGCTTGGCAAAGATCATTAGCTGTCTCTGAAACAAATCTTGCCATTCAGGGAAAACTACTCATCTGGTATTAAAAGGCAAGCTTTATAGTCCAGACTCCATAAAAATACATTTTAATGCTAGGACAAATAAAAAGGGATTCTATAAAAAAAGATTAATTAACAATGGCTCTCTGACATATGGAACATGTTCCCTTATCAAGAGAGATGCATGAAAATGTAGGAATCTGTCTTGTACTAGATCAATGAATTGTCCATTTACTTCAGTGTTCTTTATGGTGTAAGGCATTTTTTTCCATCTGCCTTTTAAGTAGAGATGGGACTTTCTGCATGTGTTCTGCTATAATTAATCCATAATTTTTTGTGAAACTATATTTTAGTCTATGAGTTGCAGAAGAATTCTTGTGCAGCTAGATGATTTCGAACTGAGAGTTACCTTGAGGGCCAAACCCTCAAGGTAAAACATCCCAATTTCTATGTCAGTGAATCCAGTTCTTTCTGATTGTGGAAGGAGAAATCTACAGACTTAAATATATAGATTGGTAGTGTGAATTCACTACCACTTATGCTTTAGGGGTTAGGAGGGGTTAGGGTTAGTTATCTACTCTGTGTCCCCTCTTTGTCTTTCACATTGCCTGCTCTTTTTCTGTGAGGTCATTAACTTCAGGTGGTATAGGTGGTACCTGGCTCAATAGCAGTAACTGTGAGAGGGATCTCGAAGTCCTAGTGGACAATCACTTAAATATGAGCCAGCAATGTGCTGCAGCTGCCAAAAAAGCCAACACAGTGCTAGGCAGCATTAACAGAGGGATAGAATCAAGATCACGTAAGTGTTAACACCACTTTACAATGCCTTGGTAAGGCCACACTTGGAATACTCAATCCAGTTTTGGTCACCATGATGTAAAAAAGATGTTGAGACTCTAGAACAGGGGTAGGCAACCTTGGCTCTTTTATGACTCATAGACTTTAACTCCCAGAATTCTTGAGCCAGCCAAGCTGAGGGGAAAGGGAGAGGTTTCCAAGCTGAGCCATGCTGGCTCAGGAATTCTGGGAGTTGAAGTCCACAAGTCATAAAAGAGCCAAGGTTGCCTACCCCTGCTTTAGAAAGAATGCCTATGGAGAAGCTGACAGTTTCTGCTCTTTCAGTAGGAAAATGCTTCTGAACTCCCAAAGGATCACATTTATGTGATAAATATAACATTTCATTCTAGAATAAGCTTAGAAAACAAAAGCAATGCTTCATTTGTAATGTCTCAGGTCAAAGGAGAAAAGAGAAGCTTGCTGGTCTCCTTTCCAAAGAATATGTGTCTTTGCAGGACAGTAATAGGCAGAAAATAGAGTGCAAGGAAATAAAAAAAGGAGAAAGATCAGGCAAACTTATGAAAGACCTTCTCTTCCACAAGATGGCATGCATGTATATATGTGTCTGTGCGTGTGTGTGTATATGATAAAAAGTGTCCACGAAAGAGACCTAAAACAAGATGGCTTGACAACATCAGCAAGTATTGGGGCCCAATTGGCAAAAAAAGCTCAAGATTGATTGGAAACATGCAGAAGAAGCCTTCATCCTGCAGTGGATAGACAGTAGCTAAGAGAGAGAGAGAGAGAGAGAGAGAGAGAGAGAGAGAGAGAGAGAGAGAGAGAGAGAGAGAGAGAGAGAGAGAGAGAGAGAGAGAGAGAGAGAAACACACACATACAAATTCTTCACACAGAATAAGAGATGTGTTGAATTTAGATGGACACAAACATCTGTCAGCAGGGAGAGGTCTTGTAAAATTTCTTCATCCATTAGGTAAATAAAATATGCTCCTTGAGTGGGGATTGAATGTCCCACCTTTATTTTCAATGAACGTGAAGAATGGAAAGTAGACATAAGCAATCAAAGAGAGAAAAATGAAGCAGTGAACTCCTTATCTCACAAACAACAATTTAGCCAGACAACAAGAAATCTAGAAATAAGCAATTTAAATAATTCAAAGAGACTCTGTCTCTTTAAAACAAATTAATTCCTTGCAAATGTAGGTGGAAAATTCCTCTTACAATTTCCAAGATTTGCATTTATTCCTACAATTAAAGATACCCTTCTGAGATCTGTAGTTTTACTTTTGTTTTGCACACCTGCATAGGCTTGGCAGTAAAGTATATCATACAAGAAAATGTAAAGGTAAATATTGTTATGTGCCTGAAAATTGATAATTGCTTATAAATGTTACCCTTCAAGAAAATTAACTATTGGAAATGAACTGTGTAGATGGTAGAGCCAGAGTATTGAATAATTGCACATATAACAATTCTTCAAATTTATGGCACAGAAGAATGTGGCATAGAGATTCAGACACTTCTTGTAAGTTGGAGGATTTGAGCAAAGGACTAAAATTATAGCTGTGAGTAAATCAGTCTAAGCACCTGGGATGTTTAAAGGCAAAATGTATTAGAACTAAATGTTAGCAAAGAAAAGAAGATGAAGAACTGACTGAGTTAATACACAGCAGCACCTGTGGGCCAAGGCAAGCCATTGTAACAAACAGGCAAAAACTATCTATAGCAGGGATCTTCAAATTTGGCCCTTTTATAACTTGTGGACTTCAACTCCCGGAATTCCTCAGCCAGTGTGCCTAGCTGAGAAATTTTGGGAGTTGAAGTCCACAAGTCATAAAAGGACCAGGTTTGAAGATCCCTGACTTATAGAGTTTGGTAGATGGCAGAATCTGCAATTGAAGTGAGGGGAGGAATTAAGATACTGACTAGCCTAGAATAGCTGAAGATGAGGAAGCGACAGAAATTAAACCCCCTCCTAAACTTTGGAGTGCTTATCAAGCTGTTATTAAGTGAGTGAAGTTACTCTGGTGAGATTCTTGCAAATAGGCAAGTGGCAATAAAGATACTGCTCTGATCCACTCTCAGTGACATTCTGGTTCTTTGTGCTTGACATTTCTCCAGATTTATCTTTTGCTCTTCACTCAGTGAAAAGAATCAAGTACTGAAGAAATTCAAAGAATATATGGCTTTAATGGACAATACATTTGTGAGAAAGCCTTAAGAACCCACAAGCTGGGGGTAAATATATGGAAAGCAACATAAACAGATACTTGAAATAAGGAATTGTGAACAAGACTACATCTATCTATAGCCAATGCACCCTAAAAGAAATGAGGATCTGGTGTGCAGGCTTCAAAAGAGCTCCATGGCTTGAAGCAGGGTGTTAGAACCTGGAATGAAAAAATGGATGAATGTTAGTTAGTTAATCAAGGCTTCATGCAGGATAAAGCTGATCTTCACTTTTCTTTTTCAGATTCAGAAACCACAGATAGACATATATCCTAATCTCTGAGGAAGACCTCCCTGTGTACCTTGAAAAGAAGAAAGACAGCCAAGAGATTGTTAAGAAACAAGAAGAGAAGAAGTTGTGAAACATCTTCTACAACTTGGACTCAAGATAGAAAGAGAGAAGGATGAAAGTTATCTAAAGCCACCAGGCCATATCCCAATGGAAACTATTCCTAACCCCAACTAAGCAATGAATCCCTGCTTGGGACTAATCCCATTGGAAAACTCCTAGGTGTAGCCCCATGGATATCTATTCTATGATAAAGCTAAGGTGAGTGTAGATTTTAGAAATCATGTTAGAGCAGGGGTCCCTAACCCCCAGTCTGTGGACCGGCACCTGTCCGCAGCATGCCAGGAACCAGTCCGTGGAAACAAGCAAAGCCCTATCCGCAGCATGCAGGCAGCAGGCAAAACCACGCCCCCTCTGGTCTGTGAAAAAACCTCTCTCCATGGAACTGGTCCCTGGTGCCCAAAAGGTTGGGGATCTCTGTGTTAGAGGGGATATACTTAGAGTATGGAGTAAATATACATTTAGATTTTGCCCAGAAACTCCTTTGTGACTTTCAGCCAAGGTATTTTATAGGCAAAAAATGACAAGTAAATATAAATGGTTAACTCATTGTAATGTACTAGAATTTTCTGAAGGGGATTGTAAAATGAAACCAAGGGAAGAACTGATAACAGAAAGATATGCATGGCAATGGTTTTCTTATGTACAATTGTTAGAAAGGTTTAAAGTGGATAAAAAGTGAATTTAAACAGAATTGTGTACTAATGATGACCATGCTATTTCAACTATTGTTGAAATATGAGACAGAAGAAGAAGTAAATGAACATACTGGTAGACACAATAGCAATGTTCCAGTATCTGAGGGGCTATCACAAAGCAGAGGGGGCTAGGTTGTTCACCAGAGCACCAGAGGGCAGGGCGAGAAACAAGGGTTGGAAACTGATCAAAGAGAAGCAACCTAGAATTAAGGAGAAACTTTCTGACAGTGAGGACAATCAACCAGTGGAACAGCTTGCTCCCATAAATTGTGGGCACTCCATCACTGGAGATTTTTAAGAAGAGACTAGACATTCACCTATCTGAGATGGTATAGGTTCTCCTGCTTGAGCAGGGGGCTGGACTAGAAGACCTCCAAGGTCCCTTCCAGCTCTATTCTATTCCAATTCTACCACAATTAGGACCACTGTTAAGTGATGTGGTCATCAAATGAGCCATGCCTGATTGTACAAACTTTTTTGCCGGGGTTGTTAACAAATCCAGCTTTCCTCATTGGCTCTGCTTGTTGAAAGCCAGCTGGGAAAGTTGCAAATGGTGATCATGTGACATCCCCCCCCCGACTCTGCAACCATCGTAAATATATATCAGTTGCCAAGTGCCTGAATTTTAATCGTGTTCTGTGGGGACGCTGTTATGGCCATAGCTAAAAAATTGGATACACGTGCCATACATACATTAATGCAGACTATTTTAAAGATTAAAGTCCAATTGAAACCAGAGGCTGACTTTTGAGACTAATGGACAAGCAACTAGAAAAAAATAATGGAGGTTTGTTTTTATATATAATAATTGCAGCAAGACTCATGCATATGCTCCAAAGTGGAAAGGCTCAGCATTACTTACAATGGAGGAATAGTTGGTGACGATCATAGAACTTGCAGAAATGGTTAAAGTAACTTCTTTGATTAGAGAAAAAACAATATTATATTCATGGTTGAGTGGAAACTCCTTGTAGACTTTTTGCTTGAAACATAAAAAAAATGTGCTCATGATTTGTGGTTTTGGATAGCAGAACAAAGTGAATTATTTTTTTTTTGTAATCATAAAGTAAGAGTTAATACAATAAACGTATTTATATTTGCTTCAGAAGAAATCAAAAGCTTTCTTTTTGTTCTCTCTGTTTGCCTTTTTAATCTTTTCTTTCTTCTTTATTTTCTTTGCTTCTTTTGCTGTTTATTAATTTGTGTTAATTTTTATGTTTTTTGTAAAACTTTTAGTAAAAGTTATATTTATATGAAAACCCCTGTATGTTATGAGAGTGATAAAGCCAAACATTGCCACAGCATTTACAATCCTATATAGGAAGATGAGCGTAAAAGAGATTGTACTGGGAGTCAAGAGGTCATCCAGGCGCCTGAATGGCTCATGATAAACTCCATTGAAGTATTTCCTTAAATATACTTACTATTCATTAAAGTTATAAATCTGTTTCACTAATCCTTGCTTAGGCTAGACTCCTCCTATTTGGAATAGGTATTCCCCCCCCAATGATATATTAAAGTTTTCAAGATGTTTTTGAATAGCAAAATTTTCTCATTTTTAATCCGCTGTCTGAATAAGAATAGTCAAATGCTTGCATTTAATGCTTTTTCTTTTTAAGTATATTTCTGTTTAAAAAGCAAACCACTCTTGATTTATTGAAAAGAAGCTGGTATTGTGAACTTAGCAGTGGCCTGTCTGATGAGGATGCCAGCAGGTGGATCAGGATAGGGGCCGATACAGACACACATACAGCCGACACTTTAAAAAATGGGTAATTCTATTCTGAACCCTAAGATATTTATGCTAAATAGTCTGAGCTAATATATATCAGTGACAATATAATTTACAAAATCTAGTATGCATGGAGCAGTATACAGGTAAACATATAAGAAATATTCTTAATTTTTCTTCCTCTCGACTCCTTCCCTCACTTTCCACTTCTCCTTTATTTTTGCTTCTTCTTTCCTTCCTCATCTCAGTAACTTGTCCTAGCTGTCCTAGTTTTTTCCTAGCTGCCTTGTTACTAAACAATGTTTTTAATTCCGGAAGCCCCACTGCCCAGAATCTGACTCTCAATAGACACAACACAACCTGTTCTCATAGTCTTTCCACATTTTCAAACATCTCTCCCAAATTTTCTTCCTAGTCTTCTCCACATCTCAGGACCAGAATCTCTGGACTTGATAGGTTCCATTCCATTCTGCGTTTATCAGATGATGTCTTCTCTAGCAATGTGTCCTGCAATAAATCCATTCCCAGAACTTTCTCTGCCCTTCCTGGCTCTTTTTATAGTCTATATACATGCCACTGTGGAGAGGGCTTCTAGCATTTCCCCACTTTTTGTCTGTGTTCTTGTGATCTTGTACTGAATCATCTGCCTTCTCTTTTATAAATCCACGACCTGGGTGTAGACCCAGCTTCTTTCCTTCAAGTGGCCAGAGGACAAGCCACCTTTATTTTCCCCCAGATAGTGACAGAAAATTTCTTTTCCAGTCTATGATATTATCTGAGGTATTTCTCACTGACTTTAAACATTCCAGGTCAGCTAATGAGAGTGTTTAATAATACAAAACTACCTACTAAGGTAAGGGTGTCAAACTGGTGGCCCATGGGCTGGATGTGTCATATGCAAGCCATGCCCACCCTGGCTCTGCAAAGGCAAAAAAGGTCACACTATACCATGTGACGCGATAGAGCTTGACACCCATGTACTAAGGCATGCTTATTTCTTTTTTCACTCCTCTTTAAATATTTAAAAAGCTCAATGGGGGTTTCTTAAAATTAACATAATTAAGGGAGGAATAGGGCAAATAGGAATACTAAAAAGACACTTTGCTAGTCATGTGACTGAAATCTTAATGAATGGGCAGTTTCAAATACCAGTCAGCGAAAAGGAAACACAAGTGGTATGATGGACATCTTTCAGCGGCTTTATCTAAGCTTTTCATAATGCTCCACCCTGTCATGATAGCAGAATTAGGAAAAATTGGCATTATGCTCAGTGTCATTTTCCAGAGCGCTTGTAATGCTCTGGAACATGATGCCAAAATGTCAACATTGCATCAAATTTCTTCCCATTATTAACGTTTACAATTGGCAGAGCACTGCGAGAAAAAGGAGAATGAGAGGTGCTTTGTGAACATCAGTTAGCTTAATACTGGCTAGCCCCATTACCAATCACTGTCATGAAAAGAATGCGGCTATTTGTGCATTTTGATTACCAGTTTGCAAATTACCATGCATTGTTTTTGTCACTCTGGAGCAATTGAGTTATTAGATGAGATATAACATGGGAGCTCACCGCTCATGAATCTTAATCACAATAATTGTTATAATTCAAAGGCACAGTGGAGCCTCAGCAATCACAGATGTCATGGAACTAGTGATCCATGAACCACAGGCAATTAAAGGACCAGTGATAGTGTGCCTTAGGTTAAAAAAAATTGCAAAAAAAGAAGAAATGAAGTTTCCAGTATGATAAGCCTCAATCTATTGTTTATGGAAATGACATTTCTTGGACTAAAAAGTCTGAATCAGCCTTTATAAAGTACTTGATATGGGCTTGCCAAATGTCAGATCTCAAAATTGTAATTGCCAAGTACAATAAGTTTAAATGGGCTGGCAGCTGATATATATTTCTTTTTTACAGCAATTCCTGGACAGGTATAGATTATTTCTTCAAGTTTGGGTGACAACTTATTCAGGTTTCCTGAGTAAAGGTGAACAGCAATTCAAATTTTTGCCAGAAATAACAATAGCTGGCAAAGCCATGTTACAGTATATGTATGTACACTTTTATTCTGAAGCTTGTTTTATTATTCTTGGAGAAATTCTATTTTCCAAAGGAAATCTGATGTCTTCTATGAACAGCGTCTATGCCATTTATTAACAGAATGTGACCTTATGGAGTCATACTATTTAGTATAACATAGCTTGGAATATTTGGGTGAATAATTGCACACTTAATCTTTGGCCCTTTTATAAAATATCACATACATAATTTGATTTGCTCCAAAGGAATCAGAAAAGAGTTTGAGAAGGAATTTGAGACTGAGGAAAAGGTGAATAAATTAAAAGCAAAGACAAGTGAAGTCCATTTTATTTAATCCAACAGTATTAATTCATCATCATCTTTGAGATATCTCATTCCACATTTTCACATAGTATTAATGCTTTTGAATTTTGCTATGGGAAAAGACTTTTGAGAATTTCATGGATAGCTAAGAAAACAAATAAATGGATCATAGAATAAATCAAGCCAAAGTTTCACTCCAGACAAAAACATCCATTCACAAATTTTCTTGTTTTGGACCTATAATGTGAAAACCTAACTCTCTTAAAAAGTCTATAGTTTTGGGAAAAGTGGACGGAAAGAGAAGAGGAAGACTAGCAACAAAATCTTGGATTTTGTAGTAATAAGTTCATATATACAGTTGCACTATCCTTTTTGATCTACATACTTTGTTATTAATATGCTGGCTGAGAGTATGCTTAAGAAAGCTAGAGCAGGGCTTTTTAACCTTTTCACCAACTGTATCACTTTTAGGATATGGCAATATTCAAGTACCACCTAGCAAGGTGTCAAAAACATGATGACCAAAAAAACCCAAAAAACCTGTTCAAAGTTGCAGTTGCACTGAAATGACTTATGACCATTTTTCACACTTATGACCATTATGCTCAGGGTTATGTGATTTATATTTGGATGCTTGGCAACTGATTCATATTTATGATGGTCACAGTGTTCCAGGGTCATGTGATCCCCTTTTGCAACCTTTTGACAAGCAAAGTCAATGGCAGGGCTGCTGGTGGCCAAGTGCTAAGGCAGGACTTCCCTCCCTCCCTCTCTATCTCTTTCTCATGCCCACCTCCTTCTGAAGGAAGATTTTGACCCCCCCCATATTTTCCCTCTTCCATATATTCATCAAACAAGGAAAAACCTCCAGAGACAGAAAAGACAAGCTGCTGAGTGAACTAACTTAAAAGAGCACATTCCCCTTTAAGAATTAGCTACTGGCTAGAAAGGAAAGTTAAGGAGCGGAGCTGGCACTTAAGGAAGAAAAAAATATATAGTAAGTATTGGCTGCCGGCTAAGGCAGCCTCCCCAAATGGCTCCATTCATAAGTAAAGGAATGTTACAGGCAAAATCCATTCAGGAAAAAAATACTTCAAAATCCCTTATAGCAAAACTTACAGCTAACAATAGCAGAGCAATAAAAGCTAACAGGAGACATCAGCCATCAGCCAAATAGAAATTGCCAAACACTTCTTAAGAACACAAAGCCCTCATTGGACTAATCCCAGAACTTCAAAGTCACAAAGCACATAAGAATCCTTCCACTCTCCATCTCCCTCCCTTCCTGTCTCACCTCCAGCTGATGCTATCTTTCTTCATTCCTCGTGAAGGGCAACCCCTCCCCTGCTGCATTTCTTGCCTGTTTGTTGCTGCCAGCACAGGTGGCTGCCGCAGCAGTTGTAGATCGGCTCATGGCCAGCCTGCTTGGCCTGCTTCATCTTCTCTCCTCTCCCTCCCACCCTCCTCCTTTGGTGCAGCTAGAGCTGACTCCACCTCCTCCCAAGGCTGCTTCTCTTTTTCTCTCTCTGCCCAAACTGCCTCCTTTTATAGCCTCTCCTGTCTCCACCCCTCCTCCTCCTTTGTCATGGGGGAGGGTGAGCCAGAAATGAGCCTGGGGCCTTTGCCTCGCCCCAGCCACTCTGCAGCTCCAGAGGACTCTCTCACAGTAAGTCCTTGCCTGCGCTGGCTCTTTGGCTCTTTCCCTCCCCCACTACACTTGGCTAGGCAGGGCTGTGTACCATCTGCAACTTGTTAATGTACCACAAGTGATACGCATACTACCGGTTGAAAAGCCCTGAGCTAGAGGTTAGAGAAAGCTAGATGATTAAGAAATGATTAGAGTGTTATCTTAGCTTTTTAGCCAGTTGCAGAGTCATTCCATACTAAGAGATGGAGTGGGAATCTGAAGAACAGGACATATACAACGAGTTTCTATATACAAAATATATTTATTTTGGGATTAGTTCAAACAGCGCACAAGCAGGGCTAAAGTTAGTTATGAAATACCAAGAAATAAAAATACTTTTTAATAAGGCCAATTTGAATTTTACTTATATGATTTGAAAAGCGCTTTACTCTTGCGGAATGACCAAATATCACTTCAAAATTTAAATGGAAGTATTCTTGTTTTTGAAACGCTGGTTTCTTGGAATTTACCTAGAACTTTAAATGTTTGTTGTGTGTTAAAGCTAAAGATAATGAAGTCAATTGCTAGTAGACACAGGATTGTTTAAATATGCAGATACATTCTGCATGGCACCTAGATATGTCTGCCCATGTGTGTTAAAGGAACTTTAAAATTATTTTAGCTTTAATCGTAGCATACATTTACTGGTATTTATATTAAGTCTAATTATTTCTTAATTCATGCAAAATACATCTCGGTTGTTTTCCAAGAATTGGTAAACATCATAAAATCTGCACCCCTGGAAACATCAATGTTGACTTCTTGTCTAAATGCTTTTTGGTCTGTATTTAAAAAGACTCAGCCAGTGCAGCCACAGAGGCATCAAACACAGAGCATATTAACTGCTCTTATTTTCAGCCATAATTTATGCTTTTTTTTAAACAATTCACATGGAAGATAATTACTAGAAAACATTAGCCTTGGAAACATATTTCATTTAAGATGTTTTCCAGTTATGTCACAAGTTCTTTAATGACCAGCATAACGAGAAATATTTATAATAAATAGATCTATTGTCTGTCTATCTGTCTGTCTATCTGTCTGTCTTTCTGTCTGTCTGTCTGTCTGTCTCTATCTATCTATCTATCTATCTATCTATCTATCTATCTATCTATCTATCTATCTATCTATCTATCGTATCTTCGTTGATAGGGGCCCTGATCTTATAGAATTTATGTTTGAAAATGCTGCTGTGAAATGTTCTACCTTGGAGAACTGGCTATAGCAATAAACAGTGACTGTTTTGAGCACAGCCTGGAGCAAAAAGAAAAAAAAAGCATGTAGGAATTAGTTTTCCAACAAATATGTGAGAAAAACTTTGTCGTAGCCAATTGGTACTGAACAATAGTATTACATCTAATAGGTTCATCACTTACATGCATATGTAGACTTGATGAATACTCTGAACCCATAAATAAATTCACTTAATTGGTATAGAAAACCAAAAGTTCTCTGGCTTGCTTTCACTTAGTCCTTACCTCATTTCCTTGTCTGCCTCAGTTACTTGAGAGTTCTATAGGAAGGAAATCAAAACTTCCATCATTTAACCTTCTCCCATCTCTCTTTCTCCAACCTTTCAGCCAAATTCCGGCCAAAAAGTTAGAGATTAAACAAATTTAGCATCATGGTTGACATTAGAGGAAGACATTGATCTACATTTCTGGACTATTTCTCCTAATGAAAAGAGCAGCTAATGGAGAGCAGGAATGTCCATTTATTATACAAGTATAGGTATTATTAGAATGTTATTCTGATTGAGGCCATCACTTGGTCAAGTGAATTTGCTATTGTTCTTTTACAGCTCTCTTATTATTTAAATAAAGTTATACAAACTTCAGAAATATATACATACACACACATACATATACACATTTAAATGATAAGCAGAATGCTAACTGGATAGTCACATAGTTATTTGTGCTCATTTTCCAGACTATGAAGTATCTGACAAACAATCATTTCTCCAATTCTGCTTCATGGTACAATGAAATAGCCATTAGTGAACTGCAGGAGAATCAGTAGCAAACTATAATTGGGGGCCTGGAGAATTGTGGGGCCTGGAGAGTGTTTTGAAAACAGAGAATATAGGTATACCCATTGCCAGATGCAAAGATTCAGGACCATTTGTGTAGGTTGCAGCCTAAATGATTTATTGAAGTCTATACACAAGAATCAACTAATGGTCAGCATTAAATTGGTGCCAGATAATGGAATGGAATACATGGAGGACTGGACTTGGATCTTTTGTAGCAACATAAGGATTCTAAACTAATGACACATTTTATTCCACCTTCCAGTTCTGCCTGCTGTTCCCCTATAGCCATCCCTTTAAAACCAATACCATCTGTGATGAATAATCTCTTGATCTTGCTGTATCTAATATTTTGCAGAAAGACAGCTAAACACCCAATCAGTAGGTTTTGGAAAGGTCTGCTTTTGTGTGTGTTTGAGTTAGAATTTTCATCAGATATCACTTTAAAACCTAACAACTTGTACATGATTTGTTTTCTTTGTGTTGTGATTGTTCTGTGTCTTAAAATGTATCATTTGTTATTTTCTTGTCAGGAAATGGAAACTGAAGAAAAATACTAGATGGCTACATTAACAGAGAAGCCTGTCTTGTATAGAATCTAATGAGGAAAATACAGAATAACAATAAATAATACCACTCTTCTCCCCATTTTCAGCAAGTACATCTGCAGTAAAATTTGATGTCTTCAATCTCATTCATCAAGTCAATTCCATCCTAAAAAAATTGGAGTTAGATATTTTACAAATTTAGATGCCATTTGTTAGTACAGGTAGGACTGGGAACTGAACTACTTCTACATGACTTGCCTTCGTAGAATTCTGAGGATTCGGTGGCAGGATAAGATACCAGACACAGATGTCCTCTCCAGAGCAGGCCTATCATCAGTTTACACTCTGTTGATGAAAGCCCAGATGCGCTGGGCAAGTCATGTTGTAAGGATGCCAGATCATCGCATCCCTAAACAGCTCTTCTATGGTGAGCTGTCTCAAGGAAAACGATTGCACGAGGGACAAAAGAAGCAATACAAAGACACACTGAAAATCTCTCTTAAGTCCCTGGATATTAACACCATCTCTTGGGAACTTCTGGCACATGATCGACCAACATGGCGCACCTTGGTGTACCAGGGTTGCCAGACATATGAACACAGAAGGACAATCTTGGCACAAGAGAAGCGAGCACTCCGCAAAGCCAGAGCTGTAAATGCTGAAGTAACAGTGTCTACATTTCTTTGTTCAGTATGTGGCAGAACATTCTGTGCTAACATCGGTCTTAGCAGCCACCTACGGACATATCGTTGATGGCCCATAACCCACAAGATGTCAAGGTCCTCATCGAAAATCAATGGACGAACAACAGGACTGGGAAGAAATGTTACATGGCATATTTAAGTAATTATGGGTTAAGACACTGATGTGAATAGACTTTTGATTACTAAAAAAAGAGCAGGCTGTAAAAGTTATTCATTATGTAATGTGATTTTTCTTTTCTTCTCTTTAGCATTTTGTCCTAAAGAGAATGCTGAATTCTGATTTTCCTCATTCTTGATGAAAATGTCATAGATATCAATTTGAGTACATTGCTAAAGAGTGGGGATCTAACTTCAGAAAGGAGTAATGAAGCCACTGTTTGTAATTTTAACTGAAATTAAAGAATAAGATTTATTACAGGAAAGAACCATTTGGTTCAGTGGTTAAGGCTCCAGGCTAGAAATCAGGAAACTGTGAGTTTTAGTCCTGTCTTAACCATGAAAGCTGGGCCAATCACTGTTTCTCAGCTACACACATCTCACCGGGTTGTTATTGTGGGATAAATAGAAGGAAAGAGTATGAGGTATTTTCACCATCTTGAATTATTTGTAAAAATAATAAATGCAGAATGCAAATAAATAATAACAATAAATAAATTGAGTGGAGGTAGGTAAAGCCTAAATCTATCTGTCAGAGAGTCAGAGAGCAAGTATATTGAGAAGACAAAGCTTGAAAGGAATTACCTTGAGATTAACAACTTTCAACCAAAGAATAGGAAGAGTGAGAATTAAAGAGAGAAAATAGAGGAAATTCCTAACTCTACAGCAAATTGCCCCTTGTGGCTTGAGATACTAAAGAGTCAGTGCAATTGAAGCCACTCTTCCAATACCCATTTTCACTGGCTCATGTACCAATTCCACCATTTTGCAAAGAGATCAATTTCATTATTGTGGAAAATATTAGAGGAAACAATTTGAATGTGTTCCTGAGTGGGTGCATCTTCTACCTCTCTTCTGGTGACATCTTACATACTGTGATTCTTAACTTTTGTGGGCTTTCTCCTGGATGAGGTCTTTTCCATCTGGGAATACTGATTATAAAAACAGGTTTGGCTCATGTATCCCAAAGTCCAGGAACAGTTTATGTACATAACCTCTTGGCAAGTTTATGCTTAGGTAAGCCTATTCTATGCTCCAGGGAAGTGATGAAGACTTCATTTCAGGTTCTATGGACTTATCCTTTATTGGGCCATGGGAAAAAACTTAGTATCTGCTTCTCCTCTTAAGGATGGCCAATTCTCTGTGTTTATTAATAGTTTTGTGGAAAGAACTACGATTCTGTATTTCTTGCAAGACTGTCACTTCAGGCAACAGTCTCTCCTCAAGTTTGCAAAATATTCTCTGTAAATTTTAGAACCAAACATTCTTAAGGTGCCCTAGTCTGGTCTTCTTTCCATGGTCTAGCTTGTACAGCATTGCATTTGTGACAATGGCTTGGATCTCATTCTGCAAATAGGTGAAATTATTTGATTGGGCCTTTATCACTTTGTGCACTATCATTTCTGTAGGAGAGTGGTTTTTTTCCTATCTCCTGCATCATTCTGTTCTGTTTGATCTACAGTTCCTTGCTATTTCTGGCAATTTTTCATGTTAGTTGCCATATATGCCTCCACATTTTCTGTGCATTGAATTTGTTCACTTTCTCACTGAAACTATGCCTGTTCAGTACTTATCTTCAGTACTTATCTCTTTTCATTGAGCAAGTAGCAAAAGTATATCTAGAATAATTACCTATAAAAGTATGTTTCCACCTGGTGTAATTACCCACAGTGATCCACAGATGATGCTATAGATCAACTCCAAGAGTTCATCTCTCTCTTTTTTTCTTTTTAATTTCTGAAAATGAATGTTTAGTTTCCTTTGTCTTTACACAGTATAGATATTTTTGCTTGGGCTCCACTTTTCTACATCCTGGGTCCTTATGCAAAATTCCATAATAAGAACATCCTTCCTAGGTCCTTACCTGTCTGTATTATAGGTTTAAACAATTCCCATAACTGCACACTTCTGCACTTCTATTTTATTCTTTGCACAATTTCAAACAATTACTTATATATTACTTTCTGTATAATTATGGTTTCTTTACACATTACTTCATATTATTTCTGGATCAAACACTATACTTAAGAACACTGATTAATTGATTGATTGCATTTGAATTAATCAATTGTTTGCATAACTAATAAAGTCAGGGTGTTGTTGACTCTTAGTGACCACAGACTGTAGATAGATTGTTTTCATGATGATCTCTTCCTAACCTGATCCTTCAGATCTTCTAATGATGCACCCATCACTGAGTCCATCCACCTTGCTGCTGGTTGTCATCTTTCTTCTCTTTCCTTTCCCCTTTAAGCAGCATTAGAGCTTTCTCCAGAGAGCTAGGTCTTTGCATAATGTGTCTGAAGTGAGATAATTTGAGTCATTTGTTCACTGAATTGAATTGATTTGTTTCCTATTTGTTCATTCCTTTTCTTGGCTGTCAATGCTACATTCAGGAGTCGATTCCAACACCAAAGTTGAAAAGCATTAATAACTTTACTGGATGTCTATTTTTTTTATCAAAGTTCTGCTTGACAAATTTATTCATAGAATGCATTTTCTGATCCAAATTTTAAATATTGTCGCAATCACAGCATAACTGGTTTGCTGGCTACTGGAGAATCCTAATGTATGCTGATATTAAAAGTTTCTTATTCTTTGAGTATTAGTAGGCCAGTCCTAGCAACTCTAGCTCAAACTATTAGGTTCTTCTGCATTAAACAGCAGTAATATTTTACTATTCTCTTCCATAATTTAAAGTCCAGTCCCAAGATGGCATATAGAAATATTATGCCTATGAGTTTGAACTTTTGCTAATGAATCAACTTCACCACCAGAGAACAAGAAAATGGTACACAGAATGATTTATATAAAGATGTTTAATAAGGAGGAAATGGATGCAGGGAAGACAATCAGTAGGATAATCAAGATACTTGAGAAGAAATAATTCTTCATGCAGTTAATTGGTAGAATCCATTGCCAATGGATATTGTAAAATAAGACTAGATATGTTCAACTGGTGAATAATTCAAAGAAAGAACTCCCAATAGATTCATTCATTTATTAAATTTATATGTCACCCATTTCACTGTCAGATAACTCTGGATAGCTTACAAACATTATAAAAAACAAAGATAGAAACATTGAATATATTAAAATGAATAGAGATCAAATAATATTGCGGACTGGATGTGGGATCTTCTTTTTAGTTCACTAACCACCTCCAACATAGCACATCCCCATTGGGACTTCCGATCAATCAGCAGAGCCAGGTTTTGAGGCTCTTAGGGAAGGCCAAGGGGAGGGGCAGACCTCACCTTGAGTGTCATGTTGTTCTAGATCAGGGGTGTCAAACTTGCCATATCATGTGAAGTGTCACGACATATTGCAACTTTTCCCCCATTGCCAGATCTGGGGTGGGCGTGGTTTCAGCATAATGCATCCAGCCCGTGGGCTGGCAATTTGACACCCCTGTTCTAGATAATCATTGTGAAGTCAGTGCCATATTTGCAGACTGTTAGGGTAGTATGATATTAATTACAAAAGGCTGGAAGCAGAGGACAGAGTACTGTGCAGCTCTCATGTCTTTCTTATGAGTGTACTGAGGCACCTTGCTAAAATTATAAAACTTCATAAGATGATTAAGGCCACGAGGAGTGATGCTGTGGATCCAAATCACAGGCTCTGGTTGTATTATAGGCTTACTGCAGTCATTGAGATGAAATCATCATCACAGTTAAAACTGACCAAATGATTATATGCTATCACATCCCCACAAATACATTTTAACTGAGATAATTTGTGCGTTCAGTTTTAGGCATCATTTGTGCAGCGTGTACACTTTCTGCTTCCAAATCTAATTCACAATGCTAGATGCTTACCTTTAATGGCCTCAGAATACATTTATTCTGTTCTGTTCCACCCAATATGATAAGATTTCTGGTGGGGATTGCAATGGGAATAATAAAAACACAGTACAAAACAATCAGCCCAGGAAAGGCATAATTACATATAAAAGCTCTTATCCCAAGATACCATGCACATGGAAAATTTGCATTCACTACACATACTAAAGAATAAGACTCTGAAGCATATTTTTCCCTTTGAATCAAAAGTTCTGCACAGCCCTATTCCATAAACAGTGAGTAATATCTGACAAGTCCCCTTCTTTGGTGGCTACCTGCATTACATATTTGAAAGGGGTGGATAGAAACACATAGGAAAAGCCATTTAGATACTTGGCCTCAAGTCAATTAGACTTTAAAGGTCAGAGTTGAACTGGGCCTAGATATGTCTTCAAGCAACTCCTCTATTTTCTTACCTTAGTTGGGCTTTAGAAGCCTCAAGAGAAACTCTTTTCCCAAATATTTATTAGTATATTATATGACAACAAGAGAGAATTTGTTCTGTTACTTCAGATAATGGAACATGGCCATTGTTATTTGGCCTGAATATTTTAGTTATTTTTTTAGTGGCATTTAAAATCCAGGCATTAAGTTAGTTAGGGAAGCAATTTATCTTATGTACTTGCTTTTTATTAATATGGTTGACCTTGCTGTTTTATTGTTTTATATTATATCACAATCTTATATACCTTTATACTTCAAAATAAAGGGAAATGTAAAACAGAATAAATACAAGTTTGAACTTGTATAGTTCTGGATAATAAATGAACCTTTTTCCTTAATTTTAAAACAAGTTAAGAGGAGGATTTGTAGAGTTTTAAACTAGCCTATGTAATTCAGTTTCATATCCTCAACATGGCCAGTAAGTTATGTCTTCCCATTATATTAATTTTTTAAAGGAAAGTTGTTGACAACTTCCAATGAGGATTCATTGGAACGAAACATCCCTGAAGGAGCAGCAATGGCATTACAATGAAGATCAGCAGCCAGATGGTGTTTTTTAGCTTCTGAAATCTCTCTGGAAAAAGGAGAGATTATGAGATCTCCCATATGTACTCCAGATAGCTTCTTCTCATGAGTAGACTGCAGGAACAGAGGTTTTGGTGTTTGACTTGTGAATCGAGCAACTGGGAGTCAAGGGATTTCAAGTCAGCTCACAGTTGTAATGTAGCCTGTAAAGCCATAAGGTTTGCTGAGCCCAATTTCCTAATCACTTTCAGAAATTGCTTCTTAAAGTGCATTTTAGCTATTAGAAATCTTCACAACAAGATTTAGGGTACTGGGTGAGTTTCCTTAAACTCTTAGTGAAAAGAGTTTTAAATATAAGTTTAAGGACTTATTTTTTTTCTTTTTTTTCTTTTTAATAAAGAACAAAAGGGTGATTAAAATGTTGATTTTGGAAAATTACAAATGAACTAAGGGTTTTGAAATAAGATTTTGAAATTAATTATATGACTTCACATGGGAAAAAGCTTTGTTTTGAATGCTTTTTACAAAATGATAGGATGGAATTTGGAAAATAAAGGAGAAGAACATTTAATTTTGGCTTATTGATTAGCATGGAGCAAAACATTTTAAAAATGCATGTTTTGAAGGATATTTGTGAACAATCAATCCAGAAATTAAATGTAAAAGTGTTTGCCATTGTAGATACATCATACCTAAAAGATGGTATGAAAGCAGAGCAAATTCTATTGGACAAAGCTAAGACTGATTTGAAAGTGGACTTAAAAATTAAAGAATACAAGAATCATATGGAAAAAGCTGCTACAGTGGACATACAAATGAAACTAGCTGATGTCTTAATAATTAAAAAGAATATACAAATAACAAACCAAAAAAACGTGACCTGGATAACTTTTCTATAGTGGATTTACAAAAGAGACTTGTTAAAGGTTTGAAGCATTTTGTAAAAAGGTGCAAAGAAAAAATGAAAAGAAATCAAGTTCTGGGATAGTATTGAAAGCTCAAGATTGTTAAAAGTAAAAGGAAGGAATAAAAATTGGTTTATTTGATCAAGGTTAAAGTAGATATGCTGATATCTCTGGAAACCCCTAATAAACCTTTACTAACATCAGAACAAGACTTTAATTTTTTTTTATAAATCAGAGATGAGATATGGGAAGAACAGATCATTTGTTGTATTTTAAGAAAAGATGTTAAATTACTGAAATTGTTTATACTAGTTGTACTAAGGGGAAGTTATTTATACAGTATATTTCTTTTCTTTTTCTTCATTATATTATTTTTCTTTTTTCTTTTTCTTTCTATTTTTCTCTTTTTCCTTTCTGTACCTGTTTTTTTGCATTACTTTATTATTTTTTTATTTTGCATTCTTTTAATTGTAATGTTTAATAAGTAGTTAAAAGAATAAAGCAAATTATTTGCTAGTAGTGTCTAAGTAGCCCTTTTGTTTTCCAGATTCTGATTTCCACTGAACTGGAAGGAGTCTGGTTGGAAGGGGTAATTGAAATTATCTTCGCTGCATCCAATTTTAAACATCTCGAATAAATGGCTGTTCAACCTTTGCTTGAGTGCATATAGGGAAGGAGCCCTACACATATCTCCTAATATTAAAAAGCTTTCCTCAATGTTCTTCTGGAATATACCTTCCTCTAATTGAACTGCTCAGGCTTCTGTACTGAAAGATCAGGTCTTGACTAGGCTTTCAGAAGTCTTTTTATATTTTGTGCCATCTTTTGTGTGTATTCTTTTCTTTGCACTTTTAATAATTACATTGCCCAGAATTATTGTAATGCAGAACATAGTGGAAGTATTTTTTTAAAGTATATTTATATTTATAAAATATATATCAATTGAATACAATTATATATATTAATTATATAGAATATATATTATGTTTTTTTAAATATATGGTTTTATAAATACAAATATATATTTATACAGCATAACTTAAACTGTAAATTGCCAGAGCCATTGTACTAGTGAGAAGGGTGGCATGGAAATCCAACAAATAAATATCTTTATTGATAGGCTTAAAATTGCAAATGTAATTTTAGCAGCCAGATCACAATGTTGATTCATATTTGCCAAGTGATGAATTACAGTACCAAGACTATTTCTTTTCATAGATATAATTGCTAAGTCAGGGATTTCCCATCTTAAATCTGTAGATTTGATTTTTTTTTCATAAGCTGACTACATTGCATTTGTCATTATTAAATTTCATTCTGTTTCTTTCTACTCACTTACTAACCAATGACATCCATAGGAGATGTCAAAGCAAACTTGTACCATGATGCCACATCTACCAAATTGCCCATTTTGACTCTGTGAAGGATGTTACCTCATTTATCAAGATAATTTTGAATTTTATTTTTGTCTTCCAGAACATTATCTACCCAACAGTTTTTGAATCATCCACAAATTTGATAATCATTTCTTTGATACCTTCATCCAAGTAATTAATGGAAATGGTTATGGCCCAGGATTGAGCTTTGTGGCATACTTCTTACTATCTCCATCCAATTGGATGCGAAACAGTTAATAGGCACACTTTTCAGTACAGTTTCTGTAATCAGTTACTAGGATATCTCCACTCCCAATTAAGAATCATATTTATCATTCTGCAGAAGAGTATAATGTGATCAATAATATCCAAGGGCACTCGAGAAAATGCAAACTTCAGGAATATTAGTCTCCCAGGTACCATTTAAGATGATCAAATCTAAATTATTAATAATTTGAGCCATGCTCCATCCTACAAAATTAACTCTACTTTCTCTGGCATCTTGTATTAACGAAGGAGTTGCTTGTGAGTTCAGAATAAGGTTGGAATGATAATCTTCATGAAGTACTTGGTCATTTATGATCAGTCCTGGCAGTAATATCTCAGCCTGCTATTACCAAAGTCAGTTGCCACAGGTCATTCTGTTTTTGAGCTTTTATGACACTATAAATTCATGGCTCTTAAATAGTTTTTTCCCCTTGTTACCTCTCCTTTAGTCCACCACTTATAAATATCCAGCGGTGTCTATTGAATATGGCCAAGTCAGCATTATAGCCACAATGGAACAACTAAAGTTTTGCCTATTTTTTAAGGGTATAGTCAAAACATCAGCAGAATTTTGATTGCACTCTTGTGGCTGCCATCTTGAATTTTTGGATCATATCTTGTAGACATCCCTGTATGTAGCCATATGGATTTTCATGTTTTCCTAAGGTTTTGTGCTTTTGGTGTTTCCTTGCTTAGAAATAATATTAAAATTTTGTTTGGTGCCTTCATTCAGCTTATTTCTATAGTGAGGACCAAAATATGGTCATATTTATTAAAAGTTTTACTAAGAAATATCTAACTTTTTCAAGAGTTCCCATTAAATCTTGTTTTTATTTGTTTGCGTCTTTCCCCCACCTGCATAATGCCTGTAATTTAGTTGGTATATGGAAATAAATGATTGATTGACAACTGCTTTAAAATTGTCATGGAATCTTATTATTTTGCCTCTATCATATCTTCACTAGAAACATTTAATATGCTGAGATTAAAAACAGGTAAAAAGCAAAGCCTAGAAATCATAAAGAATTTTTAAAGTAAAATAAGATGCTATTTCTGTAGTTGCAAACCTTGCATTATTGTTGATAAAATGATGCATATATTTCCATTTTAATTGAAATTTATGATCAGGGCAGACTTTTTGGATTGTTACTTTTCCAATTTTCAGTATCACAGTGTTGCAGAAAGCTGGATTATACATCTAGCCATGTGCATTTAATGCTCTATCACTATCATATTTTTAAAGATTTTGTTTTCTTGGCATAAATAAATGTTCACCGGTCACTATCCTGCAATATTTCAATTTAGCTTCCAAAAAACATTTGGGATAAAAGTTGGTCTAATATTAGCTTGTGATAAAAAATTCATTGTGCTTCCAAGAGCATACAAATGACAATAGCTAATTTAAGGTAATGTAATTTGTGCATTAAAAAACCCTAAGCAAAAATATAGCGGCTTTAAACTTACAATAGATTTAACATAACCATTTTACCTAACACCAAACTAAAAAAAAAAAGATTTAAAAAAGAATCAAAAACTGCCTCACCAGTTCAATATTATCATTAAGCTCCAGCAAAACAATAATAAAAATAAAAAATGCAGACCTTCATAAAAAAAAAACATTCTCTCTTTTTTTTCCTGAACGATAGTAATGTTTTTGAGAAATTTTCAAGAGTTAAAAACTTAAGATATTAGTTATGTTTTCCTTAAAACATTATTTTCTGGCCTAAAATGCTTTAGGTTTGATAAAACTGTGATTTTCACTAAATCGAGGTCAAGAATGTTATGCTCCTGTAAAATATACAAGAGACTGCTGCATGTTTACAAATGCAACTTTGATGAACCACAGCCAGGGAAATGGCCAATAAGAAACAACTTCGTCCCGCAGCAGGAATGTGAATGTGGCAAACATCTCAAAAGGGACTCTTGGGCTGTCAAAGGTGACACAGAGAGAGATATGTATCTTCAGACTTGCAAGATTCTAGCAATGTAACCTTACAATACAGGTAATCCTCAATTTACGATCACAACTGACCCCGAAAGTTCCATTGGTAAGTGAAACTGTGGTTAAGTGAATTTTGCCTTATTTTACGACTTTTCTTGCTACAATTATTAAGTGAATCACTACTGTTGTTGAGTTAGTAACACGGTTGTTAAGCGAATCTGGCTTTCCCATTTGTTTTCCTTCTCAGAAGGTCGCAAAAGGGGATCACGTGACCCCAGGGCAGTGCAACCGTCATAAATACATGCCAGTTGCCTTCACATTTTGATTAGGTGAGCATGGGGCTGCTGGAATGGTCGCAAGTATGAAAAATTGTCATAAGTCACTTATTTCAGTGCCATTGTAACTTTGAACCGTCGCTAAATAAATGGTGGTAAGTCGAGGACTACCTCTAATGTAGAACTAGTTCTTTGGGATGAGCTTCTTGCCTAGACTGCCTTACAAGTTTGAAAGTATATTTCTTCCCCATCACCTTTATACCAACATACTTGGTTCTATTCAAACTTCTAACCGGCTTTCTTATTTATTAGAAATAAAAACTTAAGGCAATTTACAAACTGGACATTAAAAATTAAATAAACTCATTTACAGACCCATATGCTGAAGGGTGTTAGAAGATGAAGTACAGCATGGTAGTGCATTTATCAAGTTGAAGGATCCCCAAAAGACAGGAAGATTAGTATCTCGCCATTAACAACATAGAAAAATGGGATAGTGAATGGAGAGTGAAACTCGAAATAATGGGGCAGCGATGTGAATTTCATTCATCTGTTTGCTCTAAGGATATGAAGTCTATTCTCTAATGAACTGAATAATGGAATTAGAAGAGACTATCTCATCAGACTCCAAACCCTGACCCAGAGATTGGAGAAATCCAAAAATCTCCCAGACAGATGGCGGAAATCATCCATTTGTACATATGCAATGAAGGGAAGCCCATAAACTCTCTAGGGTAATTGATTTTACTGCCAACTAGAACCACGCGGGAAGCCTATTGTACTTTCCATTTACTTTTCTGGGTCTCTATAAAATGAATTTGGAGCAACTTCTACTCTGTCCCTACTCTGTCCCTTGAGAGCCTCATGCTATGCTAACAGATGGAAACTAATCAAGGAGAGAAGCAACATAGAACTAAGGAGAAATTTTCTGACAGAACAGAAAATCAGTGGAACAACCTGCCTCCAGAAGTTGTGAATGTTCCAACACTGGAAATTTTTAAGAAGAGACTGGACAACCATTTGTCTGAAATGGTATAGGGTTTTCTGCCTGAGCAGGGGTTGGATGACATCCAAGGTCCCTTCCAACTTTATTATTGTTGTTGTTGTTGTTGTTGTTGTAGTCCAAGGTGATCCAATGATGGGTGGTGTCAGAAAAAACATCGGTGGGTGGGGTTAGCAATCCTTTTTTTTTAATCTCCTTTTCAACACCCTCTTTCCCTTTGGATGTACATTCAGTAGACCAAAATGGAAGGATAGATTATTCTAAACTAGAGACCTGAATCAATTATTTTTTGATTAATTAAATGGATTGGGTCTGCATCAATTTAAGGCAATAATCAAATCTATGTTCCAGATCACTTCCGGTATCATCAGCCTTGGGTTAAGTAATAAAAAGAACATAAATGTGTACAGACCCAGATAAATTAAATGCACTCGTCATTTATTTTAAAATGTCCTTTGTTTCCTAAAAACAGCATAAAATTTAAATATTTCTTACAACTCCCCTCCTCTTGCAAATGAAATAAACATTTATTCTGAGACTTGCCCCCTTCTCTCTCAGAAATGGCCACCTGATAGGTTTATTTTAAGAAGCGAAGCTGCCTCCTGCGAGTGCAGAAGGCAGTGAATGTCCTGTAATAATTACCTGCCAAAACTTTCAGGGAAACTTCTGACAGTTTATAGAATTCAATTTTGTGCTCTTTGCATTGGGCGGAAACACAGCCGCCTTAGGGGTTTTTTGAGTATAAGATAAATCTGTATTTTTTCTTTCTTTTGATATTCTGTATAGAGTTTCACTTCAGGCCCTATTAATTCAAGGAAACAGCAGAGCATTAATAAATATGGTCCAATAAAATCACATAAAAGTTATAGAACCAGACATGAACCTAACCTTCATGCACACAAATATCACCACATACATCAGACATCACTGGATCACACAAGAGTGCTGTCTGGAGGATTTGGGTATTATCCAGTCAATGAACTTGATCAGTGATCAGTCACATTGCCCAGTTGTATATACTGGTGGCCCATGACTAGCAGTTCCAGATGAAGATGTCCACTACAATCTTTACTGAAGTGTGAGTCCACTGAGTTAAGGATTTATTATCCTTTTTATGGGGAGTTATACATCTCTCTATTGATCTATAATCTCCCTGGCTGCTCGTGCTTCTCTATCTGAAAACAAAGAAGAATTAACTGGGATTCTGTTGCAATGAGGACAGTCAGGGATGATGCACAGTATTGGAGAGATGCATGACTATATTTATGGGCCACCTTACTTGGCAAATGCAAATATGCTCATAAAATGTTAATATATTCTCCCTTGTTTTTCCATGCAGACACACAGACATGTCTGTCTGTCTGTCTCTAATGCACACACAGACATACACAGAGACAAATATATACACACACGCACACACACACACAAACAATTTATTCTCAGGTACTTTATTCTCCTTCCTTAAATTTTGGAAGGTTTCTGCAACAGTAGGTAATACTGAGTGAAATGAAACCATGATTTAACTATATTTGTATTCTTATGTTTGTCCATTCAAGCATAAAATTGAAGGAGATATTTCTCTTCTTTAGGGGATCCACACTCATCTGCATTTAATTAAAGGAAGTGTGATTTGGAAGGAGTTCTACCAAGAATTCTCTCCTTGCTTTTCTCCCAATTTCATCAGAATGTGCAAATCTTATTATGGCTAACAAGTGTTATCCCAAGTACCCACTTATGTTCAAGGCCATCAAAAACCTTCCGGTTGGTTAAAAGTTGAGCATGTACTGAGCTCTTTTCAACTAATGGAGGGTCTTCTTTTTGAGCCAAGACAATTGGCCGAGCACAGTTTGTCAGTGATCTCTCTCATTATGACAGTCATCTTAACTGAGTTACTGCAAGTGGCTGTTGGTGTGGAGAACAAATGGGGTCTCAGATAGTGCAATTGCATGCCTTTAACTTGATAAAATTTGTCTGTTTTCAGAAAGGGAGAAGAAGCAATTTCTTCAGAGCCGGTGCTGCCTCTTTGAATAATGCAATATCTCCACTTTCTATTGAGCAGGCTAAATGCAATAATTCTTACATACAGCACTAAACTTAGCTGGAGGGATATTTCTTTTCCTTGTTGTCACTTCTACTGTACCATCAGCACAAGTCTGAGTAACAAAAGTATACTTCTGCTGAGAAGGATTTCCTTTAACAGCATTCTTGTGAAGATGAAAAACGTATACTGGGCTGGTTGGACGCATGAGAAATTTCATGACCTAATGGATGAAATAAAACACTCTTTCCCTAAGCTCGAATTATGAAATACTGGAGATCTCTAATGTTATTTGAATGCCACCAAACCCCATTTTGTCTGCTCTTTTGTTGCCAGTTTCGTAGCTCTCACACTACTATTGCATTAAAAAAAAACTAGGGTAATGCTCATTAAACTAAGTGGACTTATTTGAAAATAATTATCTATTTCACTCATCTTGCCCCTTCTTTGAGAGGTGAGGAAAATTCCAGAGGGAGCATTAGATTAATTTTAGATGAGAAGTTCTCAAGGAATGGGAACTTTTTGCAAGCCAAACTAATACTGAGTGAAATGAAACCATCATTTAACTATATTTGTATTGACTGTATTAACTGAAGTAGTGATTGTGCAGCAGTAGAAAGGTAATTATGTTTTATTTTTTTATTTTGCATGCCTTTGAATCATTGATGGCAATTGCCTGAGCTAGTCCTTGCAGTTTTCTTGGGAAGATTTTAAATATAATTTGTCATTGCCTGCTTCCTAGGGCTGAGAGACAGGACCATCCAGCCTGCTTTGTGCCTAAAATGAGATTAGAACTCACTGTGTTCTGATTTCTAACCTGGTGCTTTAACTATGCCAAGCTAGTTCTCAGTTTATCCATATTTTCCACACAACATGTTTTCCCCCCATATAATTTGCTAGATCAGTTGGGCAAAACATTTCACATTTTCTTGTTTAAAGAATGCTGGAATGCTAATGTTGAAACACGAATGCTGTTATTATATCTTGGCATAATTCTGGAAAAAATAGTTTTATTTTCAGTTTTATCACATTTGCAAGAGAAAGTTCTATACCAGGTTTTTAAAAGGTTAGTCAGCTTTGCAAGATTATTATAATGCTCAAAATCCCAAAATAAATGTGCATTGGAATGAAAAACACATACATCAAATCACCTGCATGGATCTCCTTCTCACAAGCAATGAAGCTCCCCCCCCCAAAATGATCATGATTCCTCTGCAATGGTAGCAGCTCAGGATGGAGATGTGTATTATAAAAGCAAGCTGCCTATTATGGGATGACAGAGTGGATAGAATCCCCAAGTCAGCTTAGTCAATGGACTTCATAGATATTTATGGTGCAGAGACACAAAAATGGATAAAAATGTAAAAGGTCACATTATTAGACAAAGTTTGATAAAAGCATGGAATTCCACAAAGGGAATAATAAACCCAACAATTTCACCTATTTACATTTCATCTATTCATGTTTTTCACATTGGAGGTAGCTACAATCAAAAGAAATTTGGTTCACTCAGATTTTGCAGATTCAAAAACATAGCAACAATTACTTAGTGAAGTCTGGAATATACCACGGCTGAAAGTTGTAGTTGTAGTTCTTCATGTAGAGAACCAATTGGGTGTGGTTGTTAAGGCGCTGGCCTAAAAATCACAAGGCTTTGCGTTCTAGTCTTTCTTTTCTTGTGCTGCAGCTGCCAAAAAGGCCAACACAGTGCTAGGCTGCATTAACAGAGGAATAGAATCAAGATCACGTGAAGTATTAATACCACTCTTTAATGCCTTGGTAAGGCCACACTTGGAATACTGCATCCAGTTTTGGTCACCACGATGTAAAAAAGATGTTGAGACTCTAGAAAGAGTACAGAGAAGAGCAACAAAGATGATTAGGGGACTGGAGGCTAAAACATATAAGGAACGGTTGCTAGAATTGGGTATGTCTAGTTTAACGAAGAGAAGGACAAGGGGGGACATGATAGCAGTATTCCAATATCTCAGGGGCTGCCATAAAGAAGAGGGAATTAAGCTATTTTCCAAAGCACCTGAAGGCAGGACAAGAAGCAACGGGTGGAAACTAATCAAGGAGAGAAGCAACCTAGAACTAAGGAGAAACTTCCTGACAGTTAGAACAATTAATCAGTGGAACAGCTTGCCTCTAGAAGCAGTAAATGCTCCAACACTGGAAGTTTTTAAGAAGAGACTGGACAGCCACTTGTCCGAAATGGTGTAGGGTTTCCTGCCCGAGCAGGGGGTTGGACTAGATGACCTCCAAGGTCCCTTCCAACTTTACTATTATTATTATTATTATTATTATTATTTAGGTATAAAAAACTGGCTGGGCCAGTCACTCTTTCTCAGTCCAACCAACCTCATAAGGTTGTTGTTGTAGGGAAAATAGGAGGGGTAAGGTATGTTGGATATGTTTGCCATTTTAAGTTATTCATAAAGTAATAAAGATGCAATAAAAAAATCAAGCACATACCTTCTACTTGTTATTCTTTACCAATATAATATTTAAATGCTAGAAAAAATAGGAAAGAGGGGAAAAAGGGAATTTGAATAAGAGAAAAATAAGGTCCGTATAATACTAATGTCTCATATGATTAATTTAATCCTTAAACTTGTTGAATCAAGATCAAATGGAAACATACAGCTCCACCATTTCATTTCTGTATTATAAATAGGATAAGAAATGCCCAAACAGTTGCTAGGGGAAAGCCATTCCTATCAGCATGAATGCTAAAACATTAAAGTGTTGTACCAAAATTATTTACACTAAAAGTAGTGTCATTCAAAACCTATATCTTTCAAAAATGTCATAAAAAGAGGCAACAGCAGTCCTTGAGAACTATGTTTTGAAGGATGAGGGTAATCTAAAATGGAATTGTTGTGGATTATTTACAGGACTGACATACTGATGGACATATGGAACCAGATTGATGTAACGGTGGAGGCGCTGGGCTAAAAACCAGGAGATCATGAGTTCTGGTCTTAGGTATAAAAATTGCTGGGTAACTTTGACCAGTCTCTCTGCCCAGCTCAATCCACCTTCAAGGATTGTTTATCAGGTTATAGAGAAAAAAGGACTCAGGAGCATTATGGTGCCTTGAGTTGATCAAAAATAAAGGTGGGATTAAAAACAAACAACGGTTGCACTGAACATGGCAGAAGGATCATTATTCCAGCAACTGCCAGGAATTTTCCTTTGATATTTTTAAAAAAGTTTTGTAAATGTTATTATAATAATAACATTGTCTATAAAAGATAGTTTACATGATGCCAGAAATTGTAGAAGATAGCAGTGAAGACACTCCAAATTCAGGGTGTTACAACGAATAGAAATCAACTCAAGGGAATCTTTATCACGAATGTTATATAATCTTTATTTATATTTTGCATCAGCAGTCTTCCGATTCTTTTGGTTTATCATCCTCTGTGAGAAGTTGAAGGGTTTTTTCCTCCCTAATTTGAATCTCTGTGCCACTGTGACACATGGGTCATTTCCATTTCTGTTCTTTAAGTGACATTCTGCTGTGACAATTAATTAGCTTTCTGGGTTATTATTTCCATATCCCTAAAATGATCTGTTACAATGTTTTTAACACATGTGCCACAGCAATTTATTCTTTCTGTAGATTTTATTACAGTGGCTTATTCCTGCAAGACTAATAAATGTCAGATAATTAGCTGACCAAACATAAGATTTCTTTTTACTTGATTTAACGTGGATGGCTCCAGGAGAAAGTTTGTAGTTTTTGTTGCACTGACCCCATAGTTCATTCCAGACCAATTGGTTTTGTGTTTCTGTTTCTTTGTATCACCATCACCACAGAGAGCTGTGCAGATTGCAAATAGCCACATAATTTCCAGTCAGTGCTTTTTGGTTAAGGTCTTTTGTAAGTATATACACTTTCTAGGGATATGCAAATCATTCAAAAGAGGTGCTTTGCAACATATGGACACACGTGTGAATTGCAGATCTTGGAGCAATTAAAGCAGCCATATTCCCTTCCTGCCCCCAAAGTCATGTATATAATATCTACGCTGCTTCTGGTTATTTCCACATGCATGTGCCTACACAGTTACTTTGCTTTGGCCAATGTCACCCCAGAGGAGATAAAGAAAATCTCTCCAGGATATGAATAAAATATCTCCAGAACACACACTCACACACACACACACACACACACAGGGAAAGGCTTCTTTGGGAATTTCCACATGCCCTGATTCAGCCTGACTGATAGTCCTTGATTTACAATAGCCTAACCATCTGAATTTTGATCATGTGACCAAGCTGCAATGGTCATAAGTGTGAAAAACAGTTATGTCCCTTTTTTTTCCAGAGCCATTGTACTTTTGAACAGTCACTAAATGAATTTGTGTAAGTCAAGGACTACCTGTACATGATCCCTGGCAATGCACAATACATGATTTTACTAGTCAGAAGATCTCTACCTATACAAGGCAAAATAGCTTAATGTTGGCTACCTACCTTATAGTAAGAGAGGACCTGTGAGAAGTATGTCTCCTTGGAGTCTGTCCAATTAGATTAAATCTCAGAAAGGTGGAGTTGCAATTATACTTTGAGAGTTGTACAACTCTGCAAGAAGGTGGATGTATGGCCCAAAATGTGCAGTGGGGTGGCATAGATAAGGTAGGATTGCTATTGGTATAAACTTCTCAGATGCCTCAAAACATATTGCCAGGCTAGTTGTTGACTCCCTAGCTTTTGGTGATAGGGAATTCCAGTCTCCATGTCTTGGAGATGGGTGTAAAATGTCATGGTTTCCATGAGAATGTTCCTATTCATAACAGCTCAGACCTATACAACATGTGACATAGCCTTTATTACAAAAAGCTTAGACCAGGACTTTTCAACCAGTGGTAGGGTTGGCACCTGACAGGTGATACACAACCATTCTAGAAAAGTGGTACCATGGGAGGGGAATGAGCTGAACACGTGACAGCACCGCACAAGCCTGAGCGAGAGATGGCTGGAGCTGCAGGGTTGTCAGGGCTCAGCAGAAGTGCCAGGATCAGTGCCAGGCTCCAGCTGGAGCTCGGCACTGATCCTGGTGCTTCTGGTGAGCCCTGAAGAAGCACCAATCAGCTGGAAAGCAGCATTGATCCTGGTGCTTCTGGTAAGCCCAGAAGAAGCGCCGATCAGTTGGAATGTTGCAGCATCTCCAGGGTCTTGTGATTTACATTCAGATGCTTGGCAACTGATTCATATTTATGACGGTCACAGTGTCCTAGGGTCATGTGAAGTGACCAAAACCTGCTGCAACCACCCAGCAGATGGGGGGAATAAAACCCAAATACCCCCACCCCACACCCACTGCCAATCCTCAACAGAAATGCCTCACAACAATGAAAACCTTGGACAGGAGGAAGAGCACCACCAGTTGGGCAGGCAGGTGTCTTGCTAGGCTGTGGCTTGTGGGGCACTTTTTTCAGTGTCATTGTAACTTCGAACAGTCACTAAGCGAACTGTTGTAAGTCGAGGACTACCTGTACTTTATCACTTTTTTTCTTTTTGAGGGGGGTCATCAAGTTTTTGGCACCTTTCTAGGCAACTGGTGGTACTCGGATGTTGCCATATCCTAAAAGTTGTACAATGGGTGAAAAGGTTGAAAAGCCCTGGCTTAGACTATGATCCGAGGATGAGGGACATTTCTGTCAAGTCTTTTATCAAGGACAGATCACTTTCTGCTCACCATGAAGTTATTTGACACTCCTAAATCCCAAAGAGAAAAAAACCTAGTTAAAGTGGTCTGCCTCAGGCTCCTTAGATAGAGTTCCAGCAGGCATTTTCAGTTTGGTGGAGATGCTAAAAGCTCTTGATAGCATTGCCCTGAGTGATTCAGGGAAGCCCCTTGATTTATTTAAGAATTCTACATAATTTTTTTTTTACAAATTTTATTTATAATACGGTTAAAAAGAAACAAACATTGGATTTAACGTGACATCCTGGTATATACATTCTTATCAGATTATTCCACTTTTTACAATCAATTCTTCATCTCTACATATACATCTAAGTTTTATATACAATACTTATTCTAAAATAACATATATTTCTATCTTAACATTCATCTTTAATCCCAACCGTCCTCTTCAAAAAGAATTCTACATAATGAGTGCGAGATACCTGAAGCAATCCTGGCAAAAATGAGCGAGCAAATATAATTGAACACTGGCAAGAGTTCAGCTTCCACCCTACACCATTACAAGTAAAGATAGTAAAGCTTTGGAGCTACTCCACACTTACTGCATCAGCAGGGTGCTTTCCTGCAGACTTCTTTCAGGCTACCTGCTCCTTTCCTGGGAGTGATGAGTTGGAAAAGTTTCTGTGGGGCTTCTAGTTTGCTTGCTAGGCATTTTGTAGACAAAATGAAATCTATTCACTTGGTTGCCTATTTGGTAGAACTTGACGGGTTGAAGAGATGATAGGTTGAAATTAGTTGGGAATCCACTGAGCCTGTGAACTTTAAGAACTAGACAATATTTTCTGTGAGATGAACCCCGACATAAGCAGTTTATCTCCTTGTTCTTCCAGTTCATTAAACTCCTAGGTGAGAGTTGAGAGAGTGGGTCTAAAGCAGTGGTTCTCAACCCTTTTAATGCTGTGACCCCCAACCGGTCGTAAGTCGAGGACTACTCAACCGGTCGTAAGCCAAGGACTACTCAACTGGTGCAGCACCATTTGCAGAATGGGACTTTTGGCGGGCTCAGCAGGGCAGAGACAGCCTGGACAATTCCTATTGGCTTTTGAAAGCCAATAGAATTAGACTCTATTCAAGAGAGTCTATTCTATTGGCTTTCAAAAGCCAATAGAATAAAAGGGAGTAGCACAGCTAAGGAAAATGGGGAAAAAATGGCGGACTGCGTTGTTTGGCGACCCCCGTGAAATGGTCGTTCGACCCCAAATGGGGTCCCGACCCACAGGTTGAGAACCACTGGTCTAAAGAATGGGAAATGCCTCTTTCTAAGAAGAAGTGAAATGATTAGCTCTTAATAGTGCAGTAATGCAGCCTTCGAGAAGGGTTGTTGAGAACACAAAAGGGCAGCAATTACAAAGGCAATGAAACAGATTATCTGGATTCTTTCCAGTTTGTGTTCAGGCCTAAGCATTGATAGCTCTTATGGATAAAACATGGTAGGACTGAGTTAGGGGAATGCATCTTCCTGTCATGTTCAGCATGATTGGGATATGATCAGTGGTGGCATTCAGATATGTGAACAAATGGTTCTCTGTGTGGATACCACTTCCAGAAGTCCATTCTGGGCCTGGGAAACAAAAAATTAGCTACCGGTTCTGCTGAAGTGGTGTGAATTGGCTGAATCCCACCACTGGATATGATATTCTCCTTTTGTTCTATTTGTCTCCTGCAAATATTTTGGATTACGGGGATTATGTTCCTTTCCAGAGTACTGGTAAGGGAAGAGAGGTTGAGCTTTTAGGCATTTTAGGTATTTTGGGGAAATCTGGGAGGTGAAGTCCATAAGTTTTAAAATTGCCAAGATTGGACACCTGTGATCTGTACGATAAAAACCTTGAATTTGAGGGAGAAGGCAATCAATCTGTTCATTTTCCAAAGGAAGGCACCTAAAACCTATCCCAAACCAGTGATTCATCTAACATCTATATTTAGACAAGTTGATGACTTCTTTTGTCCTGGTAAGTTCCTATGCTTTGTTTCATACCTTCCTTGGCAAAGAGCCACAAATAAGAGCTATAGCTGAATATATATATATATATATATATATATATATATATATATATATATATATATATATATATATATATATATTTGGACTGCTAGGTCAAATATAAAGTCATTAGTAAGCCCACCAGTGGATGAATATATCAATTTGTTATTTGTCAAGACAGACCAGAACCTTTATTAATGAGTCCTTCTGTCGGTGGGTGGGTCAAGCTGGAGGCTTACTCTTCATTACATGCTTGTTAGCAGGCCCAAAAGCCAAAAGATACAAGAAGAAAGAGTACTTAGCATAAATGGATTGATGAATAAAGTCTGAGCAAACTTCACAATGAAGGGAGACCTTCACTCATACAAAGTACTCAACCATCAGGTGTTATAGACTTATAGATATAGCAGGGCAGAATGCCTGCAGTGTTTCCTTGCTCCCAAGTCTCAGGTCTTCTTGTCTAACTTTTCCACTTGAGCTGCATCACCTCTGCCCTACAGTGAGTGAAGATGAGCAGGAGCAATAATGCTTCCAAGCAATTTTCTGACTGTCTGCTTGAAAAGCTGCATGCAAAGAAGAACAGAGCTGCATCTAAAGTCCAGCCTTCTGCAGGAAGCCTGTTGGGAGAGGGAAAATATGGGAGACTCTACTATAGTTGGAAATCATTTTCTATCAACTTTGCTCCACCCAAGTATAAGCAAAGTCAACTGGCTGTAGGCATTGCTTTAATTCCAGATCCTAATAAGGGATTATTTTTGTTCCTCTCTAGCTCTACAAAGCAGGGACAAAATTTGGCCCATCTGTTAAGAGGCAGATAGAATGAGAGGGGAAATTTTGTATGCACACGTGTCATGTTGGCTTACAAATTGCCGATCTCTCTCCTAGTATTTCAATGGCAGCCTTCAAGCAGGAGCACTATTGATCAGTCAAGCCAGCAAAATGTCACTGCTTTATTATTGCTCACAGAGATGCATTTGTTCCACTGCTCCTGAAACCAGGTATTCAAATCATCATATTAGTTTGGAAAATTCCTAACCCCATCCTATTTAAAAAAAATAATAATTCATGCTTGGCATAATATTTGAATAATCCTGATTTATAATAATAAAAACAAATGCTTCAATGGAATCCCTAGGCTAGAATGAAAAATGCCAGTGTATATTGATTAAAATATTGGATTGACCCAACTTGACCATCACTTTCAGCCATGGAAGTACACAGCATGATATTGGGACAGTCACTCTCTCTGATCAACTTACCTACATATGTATAGCTATATTTCGGGTAGGTAGGTAGACAGAAAGAGCCTTATATACGCCTTCAGGCTCTGAAGAAAACCAACCAACTACAAACAGCTAAGACAAATTGTTGATCATTATGAGCATAATGATGTCAATGGGATAAATTCCATTCTCCATGTTTTCTAGTTACATTTTTTTTACTCTACCTTTATTATTTTTATAAATAACTCAAAGTGATGAACATACAGTGTCTAATACTTCTCTTCCTATTTTCCCGGCAACAGCCCTGTGAGATGAGTTGGACTGAGAGAGTGACTGGCTCATAATCAACCAACCACCATTCATGGCTAAGGTGAGACCAGAACTCAGTCTCCTGGTTTCTAGCCTAGTGTTTTTAATCACTGGGCCAAACTGGCGATTAGGATGGATGCAAGTTTTTCTGGTAACATTTTTGTAGAAGAATTAAGTATTGTAGAAAAGTTGGTATATTAATTTTTTTGCTATTTTACTAAGTTCTCCACAGAGAAATCTGGAAGGGGAATCAAATTTAGAATATCAGACCTATAAATGTTTCTTCCCAACCCACCCTGGGAAGAAGTAGTATAGATTTTTTAAGAAGCCTAGCAATTCCCAAACTTGCTGTTGTGTCTTCACCTGAAGAGCACAAATAGATGGATAAATGAATTAAGATCTTTTAAACAATGGTAAGATTCAGACCAGCAAATTACTAAGTAGGGGTGAACTGCTCAAGTTATGTCACACAGCATAACACAGCAGTGTTTTACCTCTGTAGTTAATATGAATAAGCATTGTCTATGTATCTGCCTGACTAAAAAAAATAATGCTTGCAGCTTTCTGATTGGTGGGTATGATTTCATACAGCACACTGTAATTTCTGATCTTAGTGAGTAAATAATTAAATTAAGGATATATATATATAAAACAGAATTTTCTTTGGTATATTTAGATGTGCACGGTGCTTTTACCATTTAGTTTTTCCTGGTTGGGGTGGTGCTCTTTAATGTTTGCATTCTGGTCTTTTCCCTGCACATAATGACTAGTTATCTGACCTTAGACAACTAAATAGTTTCTCCTTGAAAACATACATGGGGAATACCATTAGATTAATAGCGCTTTCTGATTTTCCAGAATAAACCTACAAGTTTAACTTTCATTCCAAGTCCAATTAATTGTTATGCCACTACTCATTATTAGAATGCTGTTAACACTGTAAATCTCCTACTGCCATGTAATAACCATTTATACAAAAATAAACAAATGCCAAAAAGCTATTTAAGTTTGAAATCAATTTACTTTGCTGTAATTATAAAAGCAGTGCAAACACAATGGTTTTAATAGGTTCATACTGTCTCATTATCCTTTTCTCGGTCCCAATTCATTTTGTGGGCAAATGTGTTGTACTTGATTTGTTATATTCTCTTAATTTTCACATGGGCTGGGAGCTCAAGGACAAACAGATAGTGTCCTCCTATCTCTAGAGTTTTAAATATTAATACCAACACCAAATGGTTTCTCTTGTTCTACTTAATTTCGCCTCTTTTTTTATATATATATTTACACCAGCTTTGGAGAATGATAAATCAACAATGTGGCTTCTCTGGCAATTGAGGGCCATGCTGTAGCATTCATTTTATTATTTTTGCTTCCATAAATTTGTGTTGTATGGAACCCAGAGTTCCTACAAGGGGGGTGGGGAAGGCCTTTAATCAGATAATAATATAGCCAAGGACCAGAATGGGCTCTGATATAAAGATACAAATTGTAGCAAACAATAGCTTGCACATTAGGACAGGCTGTCCAGTGGTCAGATCAGTTTAACAGTATTTCCAGTAACAGTATTATCAAACACAGAGGAAGACAATAGTCTCCCATCATGAATGTGTTCAAGGAAAAGATAGACATTTGTCTGACATGCTTTAATCTGGATTCCTGTTTGTATGGTCACTTCTAGTTCTATGATGTTAAATCAGGATTCAGAACAGTCTCGTCTCAGAGGGTGTGGAATATGAATTATTGGGCCTTCCATCCTCCTTTCCTCAGGAATATGAGGAAGTAAGCGTGTGGGGTAAGCAGGTCTGTGATTGAAGCCCAGACCTTTGCCCATGCTTTTTGTGGTGGCACGGTGGGGAGAGTGGCCTTGAGAAATAGAGGGAAGAGCCCCAGCCAGAGGAATGGTTGGATAAGAGGTAGCTTAAGCCACAGAAGGAACTGGGGAGCAGCAAAAATCTCAGAAGGGACCCTCCCTAGTTTCCCGGCCTATAAAGAGATTGGGGCAGAAATGTACTTTCAGACTTACAAGATTCTGCTAATCTATCTTGCAAAAAAGTAGAACTAGTACTTCTGGATGAACTTCTTATCTGAACTATCTTACAAGGATGACAGTGTGCAATGTTTTGGTACATGGGGAAAAAAGGGGCAGAGCTTTAATTGTGAGGATGCAAGTTTTGCAGACACCACTGTCTTGGCCCACTGCTGGACTTGGCTATAATGAATTTATTTCCCCTGCTTCTCTCTCCCCCCCACCTTATCCCCTTCCCTGCACCAACCTTCTCAGTTAACCTGTCTCCTTGCCCTTCCCAATTTCCCTGTCTCCACCTATTTTCCTCTACCCAACCCCCACCTACTCCTTTCACAGTTCACTATTCTCTCCATCTTTCTCTACCTGAACCTAGGAAAAGGATCCAGCTGTATGGAAATACATGAAAAAGGAGAAACCAGAAAATGTTGGCAAAGAAGAATAGAAGAAAAAAAGAAAAGAAAAGAGTTAAAATATATATATAGGCAAGTTCCTTTGATCAGAGAGTAAATATCACTGCACTCTCCTAAGCTATGCACTCCTGGGTAGGCTATAGCTTCATAGATCTCTGGGAAAATGCTCCAGTGCCTTTTAATAAGTGGCTGACTTGCATAAAATTATACAACTAATGTGCAAACCTTCTGCAGAAATGCTTAACCAAGCAGAGAGAAGAATAAAGAAAGGTGAAAGAAATGTAGGCATTTTATGGTAGAACCAAAGGTAAAACGGAGAGTCAAGAAATGGGTAAAACCATAATGTGAGATTTTGCTTGCCTTCTGTTTCCCATTATGAAGCACTTTCCAGCCAAAGTATACGGCTTCTTTTTTCCACATTTGACCCCTTCTTAGGTGTTTAAAGTGGGTGTGATAGCAGCTGGCTCCAGCATCAAAATCCATTAGGGCAGCCTGATGTACTTACTTAATGAAGCAGATTGTCAGCCCTTGTGACTGAGCTCAGCCAGCTTTTTCGGAGCCACCAGAAACGCTGTGCTCACAGATGTAACATCAAACTCAACAGTGAGGATACTGAATGCTGATTCACCTCCTGCCTAGAGTCTGCTCAGTCATGGGGTGCTGTTTACCTGCTATTCAGATCAGGGGCAAGAGAAGTCTCCCATGGAGGGAAGATCTTGATCTGATTTTGGCAGTGTCTTGCTGACTCCTCAGTAAAAGAAACTAACATCAGCATGTCATCAGAGTGTCTGTGCTGGCCAGTCACTTGTCCACATTTGGTAGTGTTTGAACATAATCCAGATTTCAAACCTCTGGAGGAGGTAGATATGTTGTTAGTTTGAGCAGAAAGGGGAAAGGCTAAGGAACCCAGGAGGAAAGATAGTGGATGCACCACAAAGTAGTTTAGTTAATTTTCTGACCATTATACTCTAACCCTAAAACAAGAAACAATATTTTGCTATTTTAGGAACTATTTTCACATAATGTATGTTGTATATCTCTATGTAGTTAACTAGTATTGTAGAAACTGAGCCTAGGAAAAAATGGCTCCGCTGTGCTGCATGGTTGAACCATTTTCTAACAAAACTAATTTGCTACTGATAAAAAAATGTAAAGATGAAAGAAACAAGATGCATTTATATCCCACTTTTTAATGTTTGCAAAGAACTCAAGGGGGTGAACATATCAAACACACCTTCCTCCTCTTCTTTTCCCCCAACAGAATGACTGGCCCAAGGACACCCAACTTAGCTTTCATGGCTAAGGCAGGATTTGAACTCATTGTCTCCTGCTTTCTGGCCTGGTGCTTTAATTACTTAATTAAAGTAATTTAATTAGATCAAGCTAACTCCTCTTTAAAGATATTTTATTCTTAAAAAAAACATTTGAAAAGGATAATTTTATCTGGACACCAAACCACAAAAACTATAATTTCTTTTGCTGAGAGGTAATTAGATCCATATTTTATTACAAATATACTGGATTGTGCTACTATTTTGCTCCAGGGCAGATAACATGAATTGATACTGTTGAAGAAAAAATCTTCATCAGGGTCCAGTCCAAGCCGGGAATAAACAACATGGCGACTGCTTTAGAAAGAAAGTTGCAGTTTATTGAAGAGGAGAGCCAGACAGAAAAATGGCTCTGGAAGAAAAGCACATATAGTAGGGAGTGGTTTTTTATACCTTCTTGGGCTTTTGTTTAGAGTTCTTCCTGTGTCATGAATTTTGATCTGAGTCTGAGTGTGCCCTTCTGGTATTCTGGTGGTGGTGGCTTTATCCTATTATGTCCCAAAGGTAATATCCTGCTTCCCTGGAGCTGTGGCTATGATTGTTGGATTTTTGGTGTGAGGGATTGTTCATTCTAGGGCTTTCTTCCTAATCCCAGTTTCCTGACTCCAATCTTTCTGACAAGATTATCACATCTGCATTTCTGCAGACCTGGTTTTTGTTTGGGGGAGAGAGACAGCAGGGGGGTGGGGGGTGGTTTCTGCCTTTAAAATCCTTTGGGGAAATATATTCTGCCTTTTTAATATTCCCAAAAATATTTCTTTGTCTGGATTGCTCCCACAACACTATTTGACTTTTCAACTTCCAAGGCCAATATTTTTTCACTTTTTTTTTTTTAAAAATCATACAATTAATATACAAGATTTAACAATTCCAGTGAGGGCAATAAATTAACCATAGAGACAGATATATTATCAGGTACAAAAGACTGGAGACAGAGACAGCTTTTTCACAGTGTTAACATGATAAAGACAGTGCTGTCTATTAAGGTACAAGGTATATTTATCCTCTTTGCAGGCTTGGGTGGTGATGAGTTTGATCAGAAATCACTGACAGATGGGGAAAAAGCAATATGTACTATACATCAGGGAAGTAATGCTTTTTTTAATATCTGCAATCTTTTTTAAGAGAAGGGGTAGAATTGATGTGGAGTGCAGTTTCTTTTCCATGAACAGAAAAAGTATTTAGGAACTAAGCTATTACTACTATGTCTATTAGCGTGATGAAGTTCTTAATAATTATAAGATCATTGTCTCCAGTTGCATGGAGACAGTACATCTTTGTACATGTGTATCTTTTTATTTATTTTAGGCAAATTTGACAATGCTTCAGTATAATAAAAGGAATCTCAAGCTAGAAATTGTCTTAATTCTATGGTTAGCAATTGCCTCCAGACTTTCATTGGGATCATGCAATATGGAGAAGAGAAAATTAACTCCAAGTCTTAAGTTGCAAATAGATTATTTTTACAGGGCAGTTTATTTTAGAAGGGGGGAAAAGCCTTGATTGCTGTTAATGCAGTATTTTCTCTGCTACCAATTGCCAAATGGGAGGGGGGGGTGATTTTCTTTTATATGATTGAAATTTACAATGGAAAATTTAACCTCATTGTGTGTACTGCAGTCCCAATAAAACCTCAGGCCCCTGTATATAGCATTCACTTTATTTTATATTATAATAAAATGTGACTACAATGAAAGTAATGTTTAATTTGGCCCAAAGGCTGAGTTAGTTCAAAATATAACTTAAATGTTGATATTTCATAAACTGACTCTCATTTACCATAATTATACATCATCCCATAGTAATGTATGTTAAACAACTGACAATCTCTTCGGAGATACTATCACATTTGTAAATTATTTCTTGAACCATGGTGACTTCATAAGTGGCTTAACTAACCTGATGTGATTTTGGTGAGTGTTGCTTTCCACTCTGCTCCAGGGATGCCTGGGCAGCTGGCTACCACATTGCTCTAAACCAGTGTTTCCCAAACTTGACAATTTTAAGGCATGAGGACTTCAACTCCCAGAATTCCACAGCCAGCAATGCTGGCTGTGGAATTCTGGGAGTTGAAGTCCACATGCCTTAAAATTGTCAAGTTTGGGAAACACTGCTCTAAACCATAATAAAAGTTGTTTGATTTTGGCTTAGTATGTTGTATGAACCTAACCAATATTTTGTTTTTTAAAAAAATAATGGCAAAAAATCTGAGACTTGACACAACGTGTGAATCCAGTGGAGCCAGACTAAACTAATTATTCTTTGGGATATAAATTTCAAAATTACTTACACCAAATAATGGAAAAAGAACATTCCACCAAATGAAGTTATGGAATTTGGAAGTTGGAAATAACTTATTTATGATACCTTCCAAAAGCTGTTTTTAAATTAAGATTAATGTTTCTACATTATCTTGCTTTAAAAGAATATCATACAAGGATTAATAGTTATGTTCAATTCCTTATCCAATATGTGCAATCTGTTTTTTTATTCATGGCCTGTTCTCCATATTTGGTCTTACAATATGTTGGTCTTTTTATTCATTCTATATGACATTATGGTATATGGATATGGCGGAATATGTGATGTGCATTGCTTATAAACCAGCATTTGGGCAGCTACATCCTTTCTGTTATCTAGCACGGACATGTTTGTAGACATTTGATGATTCTTAAGGATTCTACATCACACTTTTGTGAAAATCTGTGAACAGTTCTTCCATGTTTTATGCCAATGAATTTCACATTATAAAGGGACTGGATAGTACTCAGAGAGCAGAACTTAATTCTTTCCCACTCTGTGTTTCTTTTTATGATTAAAATCTTCCAATTAAACTGCATTAAGCTGATCTGACAAATATGTGAGAATCATCCATTAGATATCTGGAAGTTCTTTCAGACTGAAGAAGCTACTTAGATAACCAGTGAAATGTTTTAAACAAAAAAAGAAAAAGAAAGAAAAGATGTCCAGTTGCCACGACTCAACTTTCAGACAACTTCACTTTGGTGACTGAGAATATTAACATACATCCATTAGATAATTAAATATTCTTGCCAATTGATCAGATAGTTTGTTTATTTTAACTGAGAACAAGACATGGCTTATGATCAATGTAATGCTGATTGGAATCCATTGTCATTGGTAGCCATCATCCATGGCTTGGCTGCTTCAACAAAGTCCAGTTATTGATATAAGATCAAATGTGCATATACTGTAATGCAGAATTGCCTAAAGTTAATAGCTTAAGCATCCCAGTTCTAATGTTAATACTTGCATTGTTTTAAAATGCCTAATTGGGCCCATTTATCTTGGATATGCCAAATTTGGAAGTGGTATAACCAAATACTGAACTATAGCTACAGATTCTGACTGAAAGCGTACTCTATATTATTTGAATATTCATGGCAGTCAAATGTTTCTGAACACAGCAGACCTCAAAAATAACCCCAAAGTGATTTTTATTTATTTATGCCTCCCAGAGGTTTTCCACAAATGGTGCATTCATGCCTCTCAATTGGCAGCTTTAATTTGCATATATACAAATGAATTAAAATAACCTATTTGAACCTGTTTAACCATGTCTGAAGGATAAAGGCAACTCAGAGTGCAACAACTTGAATTTTAAGTTGCTGTTACTTTTAGCTTGCTTTCTGCTACTGTGTATTCACTTAAGTGGACCTGAATGAAAGATCAGCCCAATTTAGGGATGGACAAATGGCAATTCCATCTTTCTGAATTACCCAAAAATTACCTTAAAAAGAGGAAATATTATAATTACTTATACCAATTTATTTAAAACAGGGGCCCATTTGTTACCATATAAAAAAGACATCTTGGTTCCAAAAGATTAAGGTATATGTTTTATGTATAATGCAGTTCAGAAAATCAGTTCAATTCTATACTGTTTCTTTAACACTTACACTTACAAGTGCTATGCTAGGTAGATCAAAACTAACTGGATGTATCATACACAGAAGCTTTTCCCCATGTAAAGTAAGACCCATTTTCACTCTCTTGCATAGAGGTCAATGAAATCCTTTAGCAGATAATTACATACAAACTCAAGTTATTTGTTTGTATCTTCTACATTTACTTTCCATTGCAAGTTCTGCTGCAACAATGCTTCCATCTAGGCATTGAACAATCTGAAACCTTATTATTTATTTATTTATTTTTGTTTGTTTGTTTGTTTGTTTGTAGCCTGCCTTTATTATTTTTACAAAAAAAAAAACTATGGTGGCAAACATATCCAACACAAGTTACTCCTCCTATTTTACCCATAACAACATGCCTATGAGGTAGATTGAGCTGAGAGAGTGATAGGCTCAAAGAAGGCCTAAAGTAGGCTTTCCTGCCTAAGGCGGCACTTGAACTCACAGTCTCCTGCTTTCTAGTCTGTTTCTTTAATATCATCAGGTACTTTTTATTCTTGGATGTTGAGATTAGGTTCTGTTCCCAAAGAAGCATTGTATCAATATACCATTTCTAGAAGTAATAACTAAGTACATTCCTAATGAACATTGACCATAGAAGCATCTAAACCTGTATCTATTGCTAGCCACAACTTGCAGGAATGCATAAAGAGAAGGCGGGGGGGGGGGACATGATAGCAGTGTTCCAATATCTCAGGGGCTGCCACAAAGAAGAGGGAGTCAAGCTATTTTCCAAAGCGCCTGAAGGCAGGACAAGAAGCAACAGGTGGAAACTAACCAAAGAGAGAAGCAACCTAGAACTAAGGAGAAACTTCCTGACAGTTAGAACAATTAACCAGTGGAACAACCCGCCTCCAGAAGTGGTGAATGCGCCAACACTGGAAGTTTTAAGAAGAACTGGACAGCCACTTGTCAGAAATGGTATAGGGTTTCCTGCCTGAGCAGGGGGTTGGACTAGATGACCTCCAAGGTCCCTTCCAACATTCTTATTATTATTGATCATCGCACAGTCAGCCAGATGTTCAGACTGGATTTGGCATTTTGTCTACCTATCGAGTCCTTACCCAGGACCTGGGATAGGCAGATGTGGATGTTTGATGGTATTATTATTATTATTATTATTATTATTATTATTATTATTATTATTATTATTATTATTATCTGAATTATGTAAAGGATTCTGATCTCTGGAAGAGAAGCAGAGGTGACAAGATCTATTTCCTAGAAAATCTGATGTACTTGAACTAGACTCCTGGGTTTGGACTGTAATCCTAATCCATGCCTATCTAAGAGCAAATCCATTTGTAGTCAATGGGATTGGATGTGAACTGAGGATTTGGCCCTTCAGAGGGGTTCACTAATGTAGTGTAATGCTGACTGAGAATTTGGGGAGTGACCCAAATGGAAGGTCATCGGTTGAAGAAAGCTCTGTGAAAGATTGAAAGCTCTGTGGACCAAAGGATTATCATAATACTTCTTTAATTGTGACAGAATTTACAGTGGCTGCTTCTCTCTTAGCTTGCTGGTCTTTGGAATGTTAATTACTTGCTGACCTAAGGAAACATTTATTTACAGAAGCTTCAGTTTCTGTATCTTTCCTGATGGACTTTTCTTGGCTTTTATTCTCACAGGAACTGCTCCTTCACTTGCTCCCCCACTTGGAGTCTTCTGAATCTTATTTGTAGCAGTTGGAAGAGTCTTCAAATATCTTCAGAAATGACTTGCTTTTCTTAAGGCAAGAGGTGTTACTTTTTAAAATAATTTTATTGAAGATTATATTATGCAGATAAAACTAATGCAACTATATAGTATGGAAATACAGTTTTTTAAGCATTAAAAACTGTAAAAAAGAAAAAAAAAGAAAAATTAAATCCTCCTTCATCCTCAGCAACTATAATCAACATTGACAACTTATCATGATCTCTTAAAATACAAGCAAACCTCTCTTTATTCCATACCTACCCCATTCTCTATCTCTACCTTATCTCTAAAACCTCCTCTCTTCATGTTAAACAGCAGAAGACCAATAAGGTTCACCAGAAATAACAAATATTATAAAATGCATCTATTAAACCCAATTTGAATCCTTCCTTTCTATTTAAACAGGACTGATCTGTTTCCTCTCTTCATATAGTCAATATTCAGTTTCTAGTATAAACAACAAACATTATCAGAAATCACCATAATTATCTAGTCCCAGGTGAAAAAAATTAAACATCTCCAGAAATAGCAACCCATTATTTTAACTTTTATGAAATAAAATGATTTTGATTAATTTTTTCGTTGTCCCAACAATCTTTAAATTCCTCAAAGCTGTAACATCAGCTTTCTATACTCTTTTTGTCTCATGTCTCAAAATTTCTGTCATCTTTGTTAGGCCCCTTTTGTAATTCCAGTGTGGTAATTCCAGCAAATCTCTTTTGTAAATCCAATATGTCAGGCACAAGCAACCAGAAGCATGCCTAGATAGTCCCAAGTAGATACTTTATTGCTGATCACCTATATCACAGGAATCCTGCCAGGCTGTCTGCTTTCCATTGGGAATAGCAGATATAGACCTAAGGCTGTGGTGGCGAACCTATGGCATGCGTGCCACAGGCGGCACATGGAGCTCTCTCTGGTGGCACATGAGCCATTGCTGGGCTTAGTTGTTCCCTCCTCCTCTCCGCGCATGCGCAGCTCTCCGCACATGCCCAGTCTGGGAATAGGCGAGAGGCTATAAAAGGAGCAACTTTCGGCGGAAGCAGCATTTGCTGCAGATAGTGAGAGAGCTAGCACAAGTTGGAGCGGACAGCGAGCGAGCGAGCAAGTGAGCATGAACCGACAGCTTGGTGGCCATGCCCCCTCACTGGCCATGCCCAACTGGCACCCGGTGATGCATAAGTGGGTTTTGGGTTGCAGTTTGGGCACTTGGTCTCTAAAAGGTTTGCTACCACTGACCTAAGGGTTTGGTCTCTGTTGTTTCCTCCCTGAACAGACTCTAAACTGCAATGTCTATTTACTTTCCCCAGAGGGGTCCCCTCTTCCTCAGTCAGTGGTTCCCCAACAAATATAAAGGTAATAATTCACATCACTCTTCTGATTTATTATTTGTATATCTTTTTAGATTTCAAAATCATCATCCAATTTTATTTATAAATCCTTTGTTTTCATCTTTCTTATAAGCTATAATTTTTAAACTGGACTTGACCATCTTCAATAATACTCTTCTGATACTATATAGCTCAAAGACTTTCTGCACTCATTCATTAAATATTTCTTTTAATATCGCCTTCTGATTCTTCCTACTGTCCAACCTTCAAAATTGTTTTATCAATTTCAGAGTATAAACAAGGAAATTTTCCCATGAGAAAGGATCTTTTCAATTTCAAAATCTTAAATTAAGTTGATCAAGTCTGGGTGCCTCTTTCAATCTGGTAATATATATATATATATATATATATATATATATATATATATATATATATATATATATATATATATATATATAGGTCTTTGGTTGTTCGGGTTGTCTCCCGCGTAAAATTGGAAGTGTCTTGGCAACGTTTCGATGAAGTCACATTCGTCATCTTCAGGCTGGTGTTTTTAGCTTCTTGCTTTGAGCAGCAATGTGTGGTCTTAGCTGTTTCTTCCTTTTAACTGCCAGTGGGGGTATGAACTGATTGGGTGGGAGCTTGGCTGTGTTCTGATTGGGTGGAGGTGTGTTCTGAATGGTTAGGGGCTTGGCTGTGCTCTGATTGGCTGGGAGAGTGTTCTGTTTGGTTGTGCTCAGGTTAGTCTGAGTTGCAGAGGGGTTTAAGATTTTGGGGTTAGGGAGTCGTTTGTCAATAAGGGCGGGTCATCCTGGTCTGACAGGGGAGGCAGCCTTTCCTTTCTTTCCGAATTGGCCATCATATTTTTCTCCGTGTGTGGGTGAGCTGTCGCATCCAGAGCTCCCTCTCCTCCTCCATTGGTCATGTCCTCCTTTATACAGGTCGCACCACCTCGGGTATTCATAGTGTCCAGATTCTGGATTTTGGTTTCCACCACCTCCTTAACCCTTTGGGGCTGTAGTAATGTTACAGATGTAGTAGAGGTGTTCGCCAGTTGTCTTTCCTCATTCGGGCTGCCCCGGATCAATTGGAGGGTTGGTTGCTCCTCCTTGATGCCGTTAGGGTTCAATGACCAACATAGGAGGATACGGTGCCTAAAGACATGGATTCAGGAACACCGAGACTTTTGTAATACGGAATTGAGAAACAAACATTTTAAGATGCTGGACCAACATATCCGACAAACCATGACCCAGATGACTCGACACATGACCGAGGTGTTCTCAAAAAGAATGGATACACTACGTGAGTCTTGTAATAACACCCCCTCGGGAAAAGTAGTACACAACCTGTCTTCCAAAGTATTAAGCCGGCCACAACTCTCTCTATTACAGCGAGATACAGGCTATAATCTCACTGACGCAAGCGCACTTGACTTTATAGCAGCGTTGGAGCCTGCCTTACTCCGCATGGGAGCAGGAGAGGAGACCAAGAACCTGGTCAGGCAGCAGGTCACAAGCCTTGTCATGAGCCATAGACGCTACCAAACACTGTCAGCAAAAGAAAGAGTAGCCCTGAGCCAGCTTAGAAAGGATGACACTATCGTCATCCTCCCAGCTGATAAGGGGAGAGCAACTGTTGTCTTAGACAAAGAGGTGTACACAAGTAAAGCTTTGGAACTACTCCAAGACAGTGCTGCTTATAGAATAGTTAACAGAGACCCCTCCACTACGTTAAGGAATTATACCAACAAGCTCCTTGATGGCCTAAAACGCAATGGGAGAATGGGGGAGGACGTATTAAGGAAGGTACGCCCTGGCGATTCAGCGCTTGCCAGATTCTATGGCTTACCAAAGGTGCATAAACCTGACGTTCCCCTGCGCCCCATTGTTGCATTTAGAGGCACACCCACCTACAAACTGGCCAAGTGGCTGAGCACACGCATCGGCCACTTGACAGATAATAGCAACACTACTGTGAGATCGGCAGAGGAATTCCTCAGTAAAATTAAGACCCTGAAGGTGGAAGAAGATGAACTCATGGTCTCCTTTGATGTAGTCTCCCTGTTCACTTCCATCCCGCAGGAACTTGCTATTGCGGTTTTAAGGGACCGACTGAACCAGGGAGACCAGGGGTTACATCAAGACTCCCTTCAGACAGAAGACCTTATAAAATTAATGGGAGTCTGTCTTAATACTTATTTCACCTTTCAGGGTACGATATACGAACAGATTAAGGGAACCCCAATGGGGTCGCCGATCTCCAGTGTGATTGCGGAGGTGGTGCTCCAGCGGTTGGAACACATAGCGATGGCCCAGTACCAACCAAAATTTTGGGCCCGCTATGTGGACGACACGTTTGTTGTCATCAAGGAGCGGCACAAGACTGACTTTATGGGCATTTTGAATTCGGTATACCCAGACATCCAGTTCACTATGGAAGAGGAAAATCAGGGCAGTTTAGCGTTTTTAGACGTATTGGTGCAGCGCCAAGTGGACGGATGTCTAACTACCAAGGTATACCGAAAACCTACATGCACAGACAGGATTCTCCATTTCGAGAGTAATCATCCCACTGCCCATAAAGTCAGCTGTGTCAGGACTCTGTTTAAACGTGTGGAGTCACACTGCAGCACTACCAAAGCTAAGAGAGAGGAGAGAAATTACCTCTTTCAGGTGTGTAAACGTAATGGGTACCCGGCTAAGTTCATTAATCGGGTCAGTAAACCACCTGGACCCCGGAGTGACCCCACACCTCAAGAACTTGCACCTCAGACAACCACACGTGTTACCCTCCCCTATATTCATAACGTCTCAGAGGCTACAGCAAGAATTTTGGCACCGCATAAGATACAAGTGGCCCATAGACCGAACCAAACACTGCGGGCAGCTATAATGCGCCCTAAGGACCCACTCCCCAACATTGAAAAATCGGCAGCCATCTATAAGATCAATTGTATGAACTGCCAATCTAATTATGTTGGGGAGACAGCCAAACGGGTTAAGACAAGGGTCCATGAACATAGATTAGCAGTGAAAAGGGGAGATCAACATTCCCAAATATGGGCACACATGGCGGAGCTAGATCACAAATTCAATTTCAGTGAGGTTAGCGTATTGGCTAGTGACAACACCAAGGGGGGCCGCCTGCTTAGGGAGGCATGGCTCTCGGACAGTAACTCTATCAACCGGCATGTGGACCTGTGCCCGGCATATATGGCTTTAAGGTTGTGGAGTACGAACAACCAGCGACAACACTCCCGACGTCCCAGTAATAACCCTAACGGCATCAAGGAGGAGCAACCAACCCTCCAATTGATCCGGGGCAGCCCGAATGAGGAAAGACAACCGGAGAACACCTCTACTACATCTGTAACATTACTACAGCCCCGAAGGGTTAAGGAGGTGGTGGAAATCAAAATCCAGAATTCGGACACTATGAATACCCGAGGTGGTGCGACCTGTATAAAGGAGGACATGACCAATGGAGGAGGAGAGGGAGCTCTGGATGCGACAGCTCACCCACACACGGAGAAAAATATGATGGCCGATTCGGAAAGAAAGGAAAGGCCCCCCCCCTGTCGGACCAGGATGGCCAGATTGAGAGGGAGAGAACTACAGAGCGCGATCGGAGGTGGACCCACGAACGGCATTGGAGAGGGAGAGAAAATACAGGAGACCGGATCATCACGCCCCCCGTTTGCGCATCCCGGGGAACTCCGGAGGACCCGTATAGATAACAACGATGCAAGAGGGAGGAGGCGAATCGAAGAGAGACGCTGCGACAATCAAATAGAACATGATCCCACCGTTACCCTACCCGGACCGATCACTCGTAGCAGGGGGCGTATAAGACAGCTGTGCGCAGTGGTGGCTAAGGAACCACCCCCCCGCCCGCGGTTGAACAATCTAGCCCCCAACTTCAGATCGTCAGCAAATTACATCCACCCCGCAGGGATTCACGAGATTGCTCAGACAGGGTTTGTAGAAGTGTTGAAGCCAAGGGAGGGGCCCACCATAGGAGGAGCCATGGGATGAAGGGGGAGTGCAAGACAGGGACAGGATGTGTATTGCCATCTGAACCCCAGGGGGGGAGCGAAAACACAATTCCACCGCCACTCCCCCCGGACTGACTAAGCACAGTATAGTACGCGCAAAGCAGCTGGACGCAATGGTAGCTGGGGAACCACCCCCTCCTCCCGTGACTGAACAACCTATCCTCCAGCCCCAGAGCACCGGTGGTTTGCATCCACTTCGGAAGGACTTGCAAGATCATCTAGATGATGTTTGCATAAGAAGTGAAAGTATTGAAATCAAAGGAAAAACTTGCCGTAGGAAGAACAATGGGACGAAGGAGGATTACAAAACAAACATGAAATGTGTATTACTACCTGAACCCAGGGGGGAAGGGTTAAAACATAGGGACCACCATAATAAGAGAGATATTTACCCATCCACCCTAAGACCAAGGGAAAGAGGGATGGATGATGATGAACACGCAATTGAAATGAACAGGAAAGAACAGACCATTTGTGCGCAGTCATACCAATCGGGCCCGATGACGAGGCTGAGGAGTCGTGCGCAGACTTTGACATGCCTTTAAAAGTGATTCTCTCACTCCCTGGCGCACTAGCCCTGAGGATGCCGGCAGGTGACGGCGAAAGCTAGGCGCTTTTTAATAAATTTTATAGTTTTTATTATCCTGGTGATCATTTTATTTCTTGCTATATATATATATATATATATATATAGCAATTTTTCATATGTATTCATACAAGTTTTTTGCTTTCAGGGTTATTACTGGAAATAAGGAATAAAATATTTTTAGGCAAACAAAAGTCATTATGTTTATGACAGTATAGACTCAAGCCAAGCAAAATAAACATCATAATCTTAACATCACTGAGTAGTATAACTGTATATATTTAATATTTAATAATAAACTCTTAATAATTGATTTAAAATAATCATCCATAACTTGCAAATTATTTCACAAGTTGCATTCTTAATTTAATAACCTCCCACCAAATAGTTAGCTTTAGCAAAAACAGTCTTTAAATTTCTGTCAGAAATCTTTTACATATTTGAAATTAGATCTGGCTAACATGACTCAAACTATCTGTTTCTTTTCTCTAAACTATAATGCAAATTAATAATGTTTATTAATATCTCTTATGTGCATGTTAGTGCATTCTACTTTTTCTAAGCATGATTTTCTACTATTATGTACTGCTTTTCCAGTAGGAATTGCCATATTTAAAAATGCATTTAATATTACCTTTTATATATTTCCAAACATGCTTTTAAAACTTGAGTGGTAAGATATAATGCAGATTATTTATTTGCTAATTTTATTCATGCGCCCTTTACATTTATATGGTACAGGTTTCCTCCTCCTATATAAAAATTATTCTTCAAGTATAGTTCATTAATAATATCACTGTTCAAATTCAAGTTCATTGAATATTATTTGAAGATAAATTAAGCGAACTGCATGTAGTTAATCTTCTACCATGCATCTGCTTTCATTATTATAAAATTCCTGTTTGCTCCTTGTTGCTTTTCTCAGCATTTTGTATCTTATTAGTATGGCTTAGTTGTCTTTATTTGAAAACTGACTCACTCCCTCTTTTACCAATTTTCTTTTAGGGCAATCTTTTAATAGAGTAAAAATATCCACATTAATAACAGAACCCGCCCATATAAAAAAGTGATACAATAGACTGCCACAATAACATCTTGTATAAAATCCATTTAACAGCCTCAGTCTACTGCAGCTGAGCTCCTAATCTAGCCAAGGAAACTGAATGATCCATTCTGGCTGTTCAGTTCTGTTTGTTTTTTTAATTTAATCTCTTTCTTTATATATTGCCCTTTGAGCTCAAGGCCTCCTCCCTCCTCCCTCTTCCCTCCCCCAAAATGGATAAATACTACAAAAATATTGTTTTGAACAATATAGCAAAACAATAAACTGCATTAACTGCATTTTGATTCTTTTTCTTCTGAATGCCTAGAAAAATAAAATGGTCCTTTGCTGGTTTCATTAAGATTTGTAAACTTAGATGTCACAGTGCCAAAACCCCCACTTGCATCCAAGTTATATCTGGCCTGCAAACCTTGGTGCTCAGAATGCAAAATCTGTAGCATCTCCTCTGAAAAAAGTGATGTGGGGTAAGGCTTAATTTGCATTCTTCTGCAGCATCTTTGTGTTGTGGGATGTGCCTACATTTGCAGGGTGTCTGTGCCATGCGCAAAAAGGTGTGCTGGGTGGTAGCAATAGTGCAGAGGGATCATTGAAGATGAGATTGATACAGGGGTCTAGGTTGCCTTGCAAAATGCATTCTCATTGGACCTTAATGATGAGAAGAACTCTGCATCCCATAAAGAGCGACACAAAATTTTGAAAAGCTCCCAAATAAATATTTGATAGAAGCCACTTACAATGTTTTATATAAATAGTTATTCTTCTGGTGTAAAATTTGCCGCCATGGGAAGCTTAGAATAAAATGTCACAGTTGGATATTAAAAGGTTTTGAATAAATGCCTGAAATGTATATTTGCTACAATGGCTTTTGAGATGAGATAATCAGATTGCGCAAAACAGTATATGTGGGAGTATTACAAAAAATATCGATCAAGTTAGCCAGGCAAAATATATTAAATCATTCTTTCTCTATTTTTTCATAAGACAGGAGGCAATTGATTACTGGCAGCTGGCTGTGATGGCGGATTTTTTTTCTGATTCAACCACATTGCATTTCTTAGAAAAGGTCTTCCCTCTTCAACAGTTTGGGGTTGAATTGTTTCTCCAGCTCAGCAATAGGCAACATTTAGTGACAGGAAACTCCACCATTGTGGAGAATAGGACCTGTGGGAGACCTGCAGGGTGTTGGAGCTGTAACATTAAAGTGGGACATTTGAGTCAACTCTACATTACAGACCCATAAAGAAATGAGCCACTGCATTGATCCATCATTATCCTCTTCAGTTGATAATTCTACTGCAATATGGTCCTATTACATGTTAAAGATAATTGCAATCACAGTTTAACTCTATCTATCCTCAGGTTTAAAAAGTATTAAACAAAGATGCATTGCCCCTGGTTACAGTTTAATTGGTACATACTTACATCATTAAGGCTTTTGCTAAGCCAGAATTCTATTGTTCATTCTTATCCATTGCCCCCTTTCTATTCTCCTATATGCTAATGATCCCACAGAATAGCCAAGAATTGGACATGACTGAATAGATAACATCATCATCAACAACATAGGCTAAAGATTGGGCCATTCTATCCTTAACACATGTGGGTACATGTAGGTACATAGATGCTGCATCAAAGTACATTCCTCATCTAAGAAATTACTGTTACATAAAGGAAATTCTCAGGAAAGCATTTTAAGTGTCCAATTAGTCAGAAGATCAATGAAAGACTTATTGAGCAGGTTAACACCTTTAAGTACATAGGTGTTTCAATTCTCCATCTTCTAACGACAGGACAACCAAGCCAATAAGCTTAAAGTAAGAACTCAGAGATGCCTTGCGGTTATTAAATTCTCAAGTTGATGTTGTAATAATTATGTCCCAGTAGTTATTAAATTATTTAAAACAAATGTTCTGGGTTGCCTGCTATGTGATGCTCAGTTATCCATCTACTAGAATGCTTCAAGTTTCATCCAATCAAAATTCTTGATAACTATGAGACACATCCCTTATTTGATTCTCAATGCCTTCATACAGCTATTTGGGGGGGGGGATGTCACCTAAGATTTTATCTTACATTCTGATTGAAGCAAATTTTCTTGGAAATTCCCTGATTTCACCTTACCTACTGAGATAGATCTGTTTCTTTCTCGAGGAAACAAATCAATCACAATTTGGTATATTGTGGCTTTTCTGTTCTCACAATATCCATTCTCCACTTGGTAAAATTGACCAAGTTTAGGCAGAGAATTTGAGACTGATAGAACCAAATTTTCCATCTCAGTTATAGTGCAATTTTCCCCTCTCCCTAGACTACATATATATGTACAGGGCTTTTTTTTCTCATAGAATGCCCAGAATGGAGTTCTGGCACCTTTTTTGGATGAAACCTTGTAGGATAGGCAAGGCGGGTTGTATGACATGTATGAGTTCCGGCACCTTTTTTTTTAATGCTTTTTTTCTAAAAAAAAAAAAAAAGGTGCCGGAACTCACACATGTTATACAACCCGCCTTGCCTACCCTACAAGGTTCCATCCCAAAAAAGTGCTGGAACTCCATTCTGGGCATTCTATGAGAAAAAAAGCCCTGCATATACATATACATACACACACACACACACACACACACACTCTTAAAAACTTGAATCCCAGATATATTCATTAAAATACAATAGAGCCACTGAACTCCGGGATTGAAAAAACTTTTTAATAAGTACAATTTAGGTTTCGTCAATTGTCTGTTGACATCGTCAGAGTTGATGATTGGTGGTTAGAGAAAACTGCTTATATAGCTAGATGTCTGTTTAACTGTCAAGCCATGAAGCGCAAGGGCATTCCATCACCTCTATTGGCCGGTGCTCGCCTCAGTCTCGTGTTGGTCTGAAGTACTTCCTTCGATCCTGCAAAGGAGTGTGTTAATGTCTCCCTTTCTCTACTCACTATGCCCTCTTGCCTTTCCATGAGTAAACACCCTGAATTTTTAGAATTTCTATTCCTGCGGTGTGGATGTGGTAAGAAGTTCAATCGTTTTGCCACCCTGCGCAGTTGTTCATGCCTTCTCAACGTTTAATAGACTGGCAGCAGTTCTACATGCCGGTTGATCGAATACTCCAGTGTTTCCCAAACTTGAAAATTTTAAGGCATGTGGACTTCAACTCCCAGAATTCCACAGCCAACGTTGCTGGCTGTGGAATTCTGGGAGTTGAAGTCCTCATGCCTTAAAATTGTCAAGTTTGGGAAACACTGGAATACTCATTCGAAAGCCAAGCCTCTTTCAATAGGCGGCCACCTTTCGTGATGTCTTGGGCGATGATCTCAGCTCCCATAAAATTAAATGTGGTTGCTTTCGGCTATGTGCGTCCATATCTGAGAGCGCTGCTCATGCCGTTTGAGTGCCGGACTAGAGTTCATGAATATGTATGTATGTATGTATGTATGTATGTATGTATGTATGAATAGTTGATACAACAGCAAAGTCAAGTTAGGCATTTTCTGAATTTTTGACAGATCGAGGCCAAAAGGTTTGCCATTACTACTCTAAGCTACATAAATGTGGAGGCCTTTTGTGAAAAACTAACTAAGATGCCTAACAAATATGACCCTGGGCCTTTACAAGAAGTTGAAAACATATACAGTATATGCCTTTTAATTATTTAATAGCAAGGTATTTAAAATCAAAAATACAAATGTTGTTCAAATGAATACATCTACTTATTTATAAATATTACGTATTTATCATTTGCCTGACTTGATTTCTCTCACAGATTAGTTTATTTATTTATTTGTATTCTGCCTTTGTTATTTTTATACATAATAACCCAGCGAAAATACCTAATGCTCCTTCCTCCTCCTCTTTTCCTCACAACTCCTGTCCTGGCCTCCCAGTTGGCTTTTATGCCTAAAGCGGAACAAGAATTCTCAATTTCCTCATTTCTAGCCTGGTGCCTTAATCCACCCTTGGCATAGTCAGGAAACAATACTTACATATAATTTTTTAAATACTTTTAAGATATATTAATTTATATGTACAAACTGCTGATAAATAAGTAACCAGGACCCCTTTTTATGAACATTGAGCTTGTTTGCAAAATTAGAAAACTGATATTCTGAAATTTTAAGAAGCCCTGTGGACTGTGAGGCTCTAAGCTGTAGCTTGTTTAGTTTATGGCTAAATCAGGCCCTGCTGGAAAGCCCTCAGTGATGAGATAGATGCCTGAAACATCTTAGAACAGGGGTGTCAAACTCAATTTCATTGAGGGCCGCATCAGCACTGCAGTTGCCCTCAGGGGGCCAGGTGGGTGTGGCCAGGGTGGGTGTGGCCTACTGGGTGGGCATGGATGGAGTGGGTGTGGCCTACTGGGTGGTTGTGATCAGCTCTACATCATTCGTGTCAAGGGTGCCTGTGGGGGCCTGGGCAGGAGTGGGACAGATTTGAGGGTTTCTGGCAGAAGGGGGTGGGACCGGGGCAAGTGCCAAGGCATGGTCCACTGGAAGAGCCTCACTGTTCCTCTCAGGCCATGTGAGGGGGGGGGCTTATGGAGCTAAGACTGAATACGTTTCAGCATAGATGACCACCACAAAATTGTACATTGGCTTCTGGCTGGCCTGGGCCAGGGCCAAGGCAGAGAGGGCCATTCCCTCATTGTTTCCAGGATGGGTTTGCAGGCCACATGAAACCATTTCGCAGTCCGCATCCAGCTTCTGGGCCGTGTGTTTGACATGTCTGTCTTAGAAGGAGGGAGAAAGGGGAAGAGAGAAAAAATGGTAAAAATGACCTTCCTGCTGCTTTTATCCATGGAGCTTTGCTGGGTCTTAGGCTCTTCCAAAACAAGGCAAGAAAAGTCTATATGCCACTTGCAGTGAAAAAGGCATGGAAGAACAAATGATAGTTTGCAACTTGTTAGGGCCTGAGGACAGGCCTCTGTGTTTGCCTCTGTGTTTGTTTATTGTTATGTCCCGAGCCTTTGCAAACGGCTCGGGCATTTGCAGGCAGTCCCGGGCAGGTGCAAAGCTGCCCGGGACCAGACAGGCTGTCGCCAGCGCCGTGCGCATGCGCGGGTGCTGCGCATGCGCGGGTGCTGGCGCGGGAAAAGTAACCCATTTACCCGGGAGTTGCCTATATAAGAGGCTGCGAGGCGTTTGGGCGAGGCTGCAGCCATCTTCCTGTAAGCTGAACGCTGAATAAAAGAAACTGAGAACTCCAGCTGCTTCTCGTGTCTGCTTTCCCGCCAAGGACGCAACACTGGCGACGAAGGTGTGATGCCTTGCACTACCTGGAAAGGAAGAAGTGTAAGCTTACCCAAGGAGTCCTGAGCGGCGGAAGAGGAACGGCGTCGACTCGGCAGCTGGCCCGCCATTCCGGTGGCGCATGATCGGGGTAGGCTGGGCTGATTAGGCCCTTCTCACTGAAGATCCGAATATTGCGAAAATCGGAAGCTTTTAAATTCGACGTCTCACATACAAGCGGTGGGAGTCCCTACGTTATTCCAAATGGAGAAACTACTTTCAGGCAAACCAGTGGGGATATAGCTGAAGGCTGCCACCCTGCTTTGCGTTGCGGCCAAGACGCCTTCGAAATCGGCAGAAAACCTGCAGCACACCTGTTCCAGTAGAGTTGAGTATGATTTGAGCTTGTGTGGTGTTTTTGGGTTTTGGAGTCTGTAAGCTACGCAGACCTGAAGAAGCTGCTGAAAGAGCACTTCCACCCCCAGGTGTCCGTTATCTCATGGCGCCACCCCTTCGAGCAGAGGGATCAACGGTCCGGTGAAACAGCCAAGGAATACATCGCCGCGCTACGGAAGGCCGCCAAGCCCTGCGAGTTCAAGGACCTCGAGGAACGACTGAGGGACCGATTCGTGTGCAGGTTAAGGCATCGCGAGCTACAACAGAGACTTTTCGCAAAGGAAGAATTATCCTTCCAAGACGCCTTAAGGGAAGTCACCGCAGAAGAAGCAGCAGGCGGCGCCGTCAAAAACATGCGGCCGATCAAAGCAGTGCGAGTGTGCGTCCGTGCACACGGAGACTTCCGACGCAACGCCGAGTAGGATCCCGTGTAGAAGAAGTTGACCGTCTACAACCGCGAAGGAAGAGAACCAGAAGGGTACAGCTCTTCGCCTTCCGCTCACGTGCATCGGCTGTGGAGGTCGCCACAGGAGAACCGACTGCAAGTTCCGCTCCGCTACCTGCCGGGCATGCGGCAAACAAGGGCATATTGCAGCTGTGTGTCTGAGCCGACGAAAGGCACAACCCCAAGAAGAACGCCTGAAAGGTACCATATTCCCCAGCCAGAATAGGGTAGGGTTTTGCGCTTCGCGAAGAAGCATCTGTAGAACAGGCACACACAAGCCCATGAAGAAAAAGCTGTCACTCAACGTGAAGCTACAAGGGGTTCCATTATCTATGGAACTAGACACAGGGTCTGCCCTGTCCATCATTTCATTGCATACATTTTGGAAGATTTGTTTCCAGTAGTGGGACTACGGCCAAATTTAAGGCCTTCTGATATTGTATTAACAGATTTTCAGACACTCAAGAGGTTTGTTTAAGGGGGAGGCCACCCTTAACGTGCAATACAAGAGTTTTGAAGTCCACTAGACTTATTAGTAGTAGGGGGTGAACGAACGAGTCTCATAGGACTCGATTGGTTTGAGGCCCTGGGGATACACGTCACAGGACTCAATAGCTTACAAACACTCGACCTACAGGAAGTCTGCACAGAATTTGCAGATGTTTTCAGCCCCCAGCTGGGCACATTCAAAGGACCACCTTTGTCCTTAAAGCTAGACCCCACTGTCACTCCCATTAGGATTAAAGCAAGAAGGGTCCCTTTTGCTTTAAAAAGTAAGATTGATACTGAATTAGACAAACTAATCCAACAGGGAATCCGAGAACCTGTTGATTCCAGCCCGTGGGAGACCCCCATTGTCACGCCTCTAAAGGCAAATGGGGACATTCGCATTTGTGCTGATTACAAATGCACACTCAATAAGGCATTGCAGCAACATGCCTATCCTGTTCCTGTGGTCAGTCCCATCCTGGCCTCTCTCCAGGGGGGGCGTGTTTTTGCAAAGCTTGACCTAGCTCAAGCATATCAACAGCCTGCCTGTTGAGTGATGCTGCCAAGCTCGACCACGTTGTGACCCCAGGGGAGCCTTTAAGGTAAAAAGGCTACAGTTTGGAGTGAATGTCGCTCCTGTGATTTTCCAAAGCGTTATGGAAAACACACTACGAGGTATACCAGGGGTCTGCCCCTACTTTGACGATGTCTTGATTGCAGGAGACTCCACACACATTCTAGCTGAAAGGCTTAGGGCTGTCCTGTTGAGATTCAGGAAATCAGGCCTTAAGCTCAGAAAAGACAAATGCAAGATTGGGGTGCCTTCTACTGAATTTCTGGGATTCAAAATGGATGCTGCTGGGATTCATCCTGCTGAATCCAAACTAACTGCTATTTTAGAAGCACCCAGGCCAAAGTCTAAGGCCAAACTTCAGGCCTTCTTAGGCCTCCTGAATTTCTACAATTCTTTTCTTCCACATAAAGCTAGTGTAGCTGAGCCTCTTCACAGGCTACTAGACAAACAAGCTGTGTGGCTGTGGTCACAAGCACATGATGCTTGCTTTAAAGAAGTCAAGGCCTTGCTCACTTCTAACAGTGTTCTTGCACATTTCAACGAGTCTCTTCCTGTGTGCATCGCTTGTGATGCATCCCCCTACGGGGTTGGAGCTTTCCTGAGTCACCTCAAGTCTGATGGAACTCAGGTTCCTATGCATACTACTCCAGAACACTGTCTTCTGCCGAGCGCAACTACGCTCAGATAGACAGGGAGGCTCTGGCTGTTGTTGCTGGAATTAAAAAATTCCACGATTTTCTATATGGCAGGTATTTCACGGTCTTCACTGACCATAAGCCTCTGCTGGGACTGTTTACCACACGTAAGCCGACTCCCCACATCATTTCCCCTAGAATGCTTTATGTGTCTAATTTTTTTGTCTGCATATATGAATTTTTCATTACTCCACAGCCTGGGAAGAAATGGGCCGCTGATGCCTCAGTAGTGCCTCTGCAGTAGTAAGCTGACCCCGCGCCAGCTAGTCAACTCCTATCATCCAGCCTTGCCCGAGCTTCCTCTTAGTGCCAGGGATGTTACCGCTGAAACAGGTACAGATCACACACTTTCACGTGTCCGCTCCTGGGTCCTGTCCGGGTGGCCTGAGCACTGCCCTAGTCCTGATTTTCAGAGTTTCTGGTCCAAAAGGAACGAATTGTCCCTTTCTCAGGGTTGTTTGCTTTGGGGAAACAGAGTTGTCATTCCCACCTCAATGATGACTAGGGTCTTAGAATCCCTCCACGAGGGTCATCCTGGCATTGTTCGCATGAAGGCTCTTGCACGCAGCCACTTGTGGTGGCCTGCTTTAGATAAAGATATTGAGGCTAAGGTACACGCATGCCACCTGTGCCAACGATCTCGCCCAGAGATGCCACCAAGCTCCTGTGCATAGATGGGAGGAAACACAGTCCCCATGGTCTAGGGTGCACATTGACTACGCTGGGCCCTTTCCGGGCCAGTTCTTCTTGGTCCTTGTTGACAGCCATTCAAAATGGCTTGAGGTTGTGCCTGTCTCATCCACCACACTGCAAAGACTATTCAGGTACTGAGGGGGATTTTTGCTGCACACGGGCTGCCAGATGTCATTGTGTCCGACAACGGCCCTCAATTCACCTCCTCCGAATTCCAAGCTTTCTTACAGGCAAACCTGATTCGTCATGCCACGTCTGCGCCTTTTCACCCGTCCACCAACGGTATGGCTGAACGCATGGTGCGCATCGCAAAGGACGCCTTGAAGAGACTCACCTACGGGGACTGGCATCACAGGTTGGCTGACTTTCTCCTTTCTTATCGCACCAACACCGTCCACTTCTACAGGGAGAAGTCCAGCTGAACTTCGTTGGGGGCGCCAACTTACTACTAGACTTGACCGGTTGCATCCGGACAGACTGCCTTCATCTACCTCACATCCTAGGGCACCTAGACAACTACTTGTGGGTGCCCCGGTTTGGGCTCGCAATTACGGGCCTGGTCATACATGGGTCCCCGCTTCTGTGTCCAGGATCACAGGTCCTCTCTCCTACGAGGTTGCCCTGGACAACGGTCGTGTCCTGCGGCGGCACATCGACCAACTTCGCTCTAGGCGAGACTTTTCTGATGAGACTCCTGGGTCTTTTCCAGGGGGGGAGGGGGACCCTTTGGAGCAAAGGGAAGGGCAAGAGCTACTGCCCACCTCCACTGAGGGAGCCACAAACGGCCCATCTCAGGGTTCTGCAATTGCTCCGAAAAGAAAGTCATGGAGCTTACCCACACAACAGGCACTCACGCCTACTCCAGCCAGGGAGTCACCCCGGGGGCATACTCACTTTCCACACACATCACACAGCACTCCAGCAACGGAGGATACCCGGGGCATCCCAACAAATCATTCCCCGCAAGAGAGCTGGCACACAATTCCCAAGGTTGGCCTGACCTTACCCCAAATCCTACAGGGGGTCAAACATACACAGAGCTAGTCGAGGAACCAAGTCCCGACTACAACCCCTAGCACAAATCAGGGAACACCTGAGTTTTGGGAAAGTACAGAAACCCACACGAGCCCGAGCACAGAATGGGGTTCAGGGAATGGACAGCCTCCTGACGGGTCTTGGACTGACCTAGGAGGTTCTACAGAGACGCCCAGCAGTGGCTATCACTTCAAGGGGCCTGAGGGTCTACAGCTAGGTAGGACAACCAGGTCACAAAGCAACAGAAGCCCTGGCCTGACGAGCCCGGTGGGCAAGCAAGCAGGCCAGGCATCGGGGCACAGTCCTTGGAAGACACCAGGGCACAATAGAGAGAACAGGCTCACGCCTCCCTCCAGTCAGGGGACTTATGCCAGTAACCCAGAGCTAAGAAGGTCACAGAGAGCAAAGAAATCTCCTAAGTACCTAGAAGATTACATAACATTGCTGGCAAGGCAAAAGCCAGTAAACAGTGGGAGCACTGGGGAGCAAAATGTCATATAAAATAAATGTTGTATGTTGGTAGTAGTTTTAGCCCGGGGGAAAGGGGTGTTATGTCCCGAGCCTTTGCAAACGGCTCGGGCGTTTGCAGGCAGTCCCGGGCAGGTGCAAAGCTGCCCGGGACCAGACAGGCTGTCGCCAGCGCCGTGCGCATGCGCGGGTGCTGGCGCGGGAAAAGTAACCCATTTACCCGGGAGTTGCCTATATAAGAGGCTGCGAGGCGTTTGGGCGAGGCTGAAGCCATCTTCCTGTAAGCTGAACGCTGAATAAAAGAAACTGAGAACTCCAGCTGCTTCTCGTGTCTGTTTTCCCGCCACGGACTCAACATTTATGTCCAAGACAAACTCATTGAGACTACATAGGGGAGCTACTTTTCAGAATTGATGGCCCTCTGAGAAATTTCACTGAAGTCATTCCTAAATTAACAAGAAAAGCACTGAGCTGCCAATTGGCCTCTGTAGTTCCACCGGGACCCTAAATGTTTCTTTGGGATTTATGCGGTGTGGGAAGAATCCAGAGAAAGAAATATTTTGGGAAATATTAAAAAGGCAGAATATATTTCCCCAAAGAAATAATGGAAAAGAACTTTAAAAAGACAGAAACCAGCGCCCAGAAATCAGTACAAGCCCCTAGGCAGAGGCCAGCTTTTAGAAATGCAAATTCAATAATCCATTCAGGAAGGTTGGGCCAGGAAGCTAGAAGGTATGAGATTAGAAAGACAAAGACCTGTAAAATCTACAAAACTCACCCAAACTTTAAAGACATGACCTTTTTCAGTGGTGTTGTAACTTCAAACAGTCACTACATGAAAGTTTGTAAGTTGAGGACTACCTGCATTTTCATTTTGATCCAAGAAGACCTCTGCTCACACAATGTGGGGTTTTCTCTTCTTTATTCCTCTTATTGCAAAATGATGTTGGAAATTAAAATGCCCACAGTATCTGTGTTGTGCAAGTGGAAGTATGCTGTTGCCTAAAACATTTTAACTTTCTAATATTATTCAAATCTTAAATTACTTCTCACTTTATAGAAAGCAAAAGTGAAGGAGGAAAGTTGCTTCCGGAGAGTTATGCAAGAGGGCAAAAATAATTCAATTGTTGGCAAAAGATTTATTCTTAAAATTAAAATATCCAGAGAGTTAGAACATTGATTTATTTGAAATGGTTATTATGAAAAAGGATTCTTTCTAATGAATTGTCCAATTTTTAAGATGCTACCTCGACTTTCAGGGGTTATAAATTCTCAATATAGAAATGTAGAGTTTCATTAGAAATCCTATCCATATGACTTAGCACAGTTAGAAGAGATGGTAGAGAAGATTAAACATGTTGCCAGTGTATTGGCTTGTAATGCAGAGGGAGAGAGGGAGGATGGGAGGGAGAGAGAGAGAGAGAGAGGGAGGGAGGGAGGGAGGGAGAGAGAGAATCTTTAGCCTTTTCCCCATTTGCAATACAAATTGGCACTGATATTCCTTGTTAACTTTGAGGTTCCCTGTTTGATGGCTGAAACTGTCCTTCAGCTCTCAAGTCAAATTTGTAGTAGTCGTATGTCACAAAAGCAGGGCTTTTTTCCCTGTTTAATTCAATATGATCCAGGAAAAAGCTGTGTGAAATTTTTCAGGGAGAAGGCACAAAGTTGCAGGATGGGAAGAGAAAGAGGTATTGATAAAGAGGACTATTTGTGGCTCAGGGCTGAACTGTGGAGTCCTTGATGCTCTCTGAGCTTGGTTGTTTTCTTGCAGATATTTCATTACTCAACTAGGTAACATCATCAGAGAAGGAGGTTTTTGGCAAAGTATGTGGAGAGTAATAGCAATAGCACTAACACTTAGGCTTATATACCACCCCATAGTGCTTTACAGCAGTATCTGGGCGATTTACAGAATCAGCAGATTGCCCCCAATTATCTGGGTCTTCATTTTACTGACCTTGGAAGGATGGAAGACTAAGTCAGTCTTGAACCCCGCCAGGATCAATATCCAAACTCTGGCCAGAGTTTGCCTGCCTTACTGCATTCTAAGCTCTGCATCACCAGGGCTCTTAAGAGTAAAGTCATGCTTCCTTCCGCTGAACCAATCTGTGCTCGGATTCAAAGATCTTTGTTTCTTCTCTCTTTAAAAACTAACTTTCAAGAACATGCCTTCCAAAAGAGGGACATGGCTCTTTGGGAACCATTATATTAGAATTAGCATTTTAATTATCTAGGTGTTTTAATATAAGATTATTTTAATGCTTCGATAGACTATTACACAGCAATACAGATTTCTGCATACTTAAGCATTTTCTTGCCATTTTCACTGCCTTAATTTTATTTGATATTCCAGTTCTTATTGGCTGCTTTTATTTTTCTTCTCCTTTTTTTGTTTTTGTAAGTTGCTTTATTCCATTTCTCTTCCCACACCTTAATGTTGCTATTAAATTGTACCTACATCTTGTTATTGACTGTAATAAAGATTTGATTTAAATATTGGCTATTCCAGAGCAGTGCTCTGATTCAGACTCAGATACAAGATGTAGATTTTTTCAAGCTGGTTATTCACTAGAGATCTGCAATTGATTGTGAAGCTGGATGAACTTACAACCTCATTTTGTCATTTTTCTGGAGGCTGATATTGAACTTTTAGTTATATGTACCTTAGCCTGACCAGTCTCCAGTCCCTGTTGCTGAAAAACACTCCCACAGCATGATGTTGCCACCACCATGCTTCACTGTTGGGAGGGTATTGGGCAGGTGATGAGTGGTACCTGGTTTCCTCCAAACATAATGTTTAGAATTGAGGCCAAAGTGTTCAATCTTGGTTGCATCAGACGAGAGAATCATGCTCCTCACAGTCAGAGTCCTTCAGATGCTTTTTTGCAAACTCCATGTGGGCTTTCATGTGTTTTGAACTGAGGAGAGGCTTCCGTCTGCCATAAAGGCCAGATGGTGAGGGCTTCAGTGATGGTTGTCCTTCTGGAACTGTGTCCCATCTCCAGACAGGATTTCCGGAGCTCAGTCAGAATGACCAAGTTCTTAGTCATCTCTTACTAAGGCCTTTCTCCCCCGATTGCTCAGTTTGACCATGCAACCAGCTCTTAGAAGAGTTCTGGTTGTGTCAAACATCTTCCATTTGAGAATTATGGAAGCCACTGTGCTCTTAGGAACTTTCAGTGCAGCAGAAATTTTATTGTAGACTTCCCCAGATCTGTGCCTTGCAATAGCCGTGTCTCTGAGCTCTGCAGACAGTTCCTTTGACCTCATGGCTTTTGCTCTGCTACAAAATGAATTGCCAGCTGTGAGGCCTTCTATAGAGAGGTGTGTGCCTTTCCAAATCATGTCTAATCAATTTAATTTACCACAGGTAGACTCCAATTAAGATGTAGAAACATGTCAGCAACGCTCAAAAGAACCGGGAGGCGCCTGAGCTACATTTCAAGTATTGTTGCAAAGAGTCTGAATACTTATGCCAGTGTGATATTTCAGGTTTTTTTTTCTTTTTAATAAATGTACAGACATTTCTAAACTTCTGAATCTACTGAATGTAGATTAATGAGAAAAGAAATGAATTTCAACAACTCTAGAATCTGGCTGTAGCATAACAAAATTGACAAAAGTGAAGGGGGTCTGAATACTTTCTGAATGCAAAATAGATAGATAGATAGATAGATAGATAGATAGATAGATAGATAGATAGATAGACAGACAGACAGACAGACAGACAGACAGACAGAGACAGTCAGACGGATGGTGTGGTTCTCAATTCCATTTCATAGACTAGCAGCACAGTTTTTAAAGAAGAGATTGGGCAGCCATTTGTCTAGATCAGGGGTAGGCAACCTTGGCTCTTTTATGACTCATGGACTTCAACTCCTAGAATTCCTGAGCCAGCCATGTTGAGGGGAAGGGAGAGGTTTCCAAGCTGAGCCATGCTGGCTCAGGAATTGTGGGAGTTGAAGTCCATGAGTCATAAAAGAGCCAAGGTTGTCTACCCCTGGTCTAGATGGTATAGGGTTTCCTGCTTGAACAAGGACTTGAACTTGGAGATCTTCAAAGTCCCTTCTAACTGTTATTCTGTTATTCAAAACATTCCAGATTTTTACATAGGGATTATGAACATGTTTGTAGCTAGTCCTTGATCCGGAGGGCAGAGCGGACATGGATTTTGTTCTCATGTTTTCAAATCACCTTTTCTCACCTTTCTAGCTGTGATGATATTTTTAGATATTATGCTCTGTTTGATTAGAGGACAGATATACAAAGGCAATAAAGAAAATTAGAGATTTTCATGAAACTCATCAATCACCATTTGACCACAGATGTATAATAGTCTCATAGATCAACTTCAGTAGACATATTGCATCATGCATACAGTACAGATATTTACAAACATCTTGCTGAACAAGTGATATGATAGAATTCAAATTTCCACCAGTTTTTATCCCCCAACAATCAATACTGAATGTGTTTAGAATAAAGTTCCAAGCCTGAAAATCTTTAAACTATATTTGAAATGCTATTGAAAAGTAGTTATGCCTTCTGCAGCATTTTAGAAGCACCAAAGGACTGGTGGACTTTGAAATATTTTGTGAAATTAGGTTATTATACATGACATCCAAACAAAAGCTAGGAAACATTCCAACACAAAATATTCCAAAGCTATATTTGCAAAGTATTCATCGATCTGATAAACAATTACCTTCATGAGAGTACAACAACTTTGTGTTAATACAAATGAAACAGTCAATATGTAGCTTATGAGCATAAACAAAAGGGATTTACCCTAACCTGAAAAAGATATTTGCCTTAATTACAGAACTGCCTGTAAATCTGTTCTGGCTGTAAATGTAGAGATTTAATACAAAGGAAATGAGGTTACCTCATTATTTATGAGATTCATTAAAAACCGTATTTCACATACACATGCCTGCACTTTTCTCTGTGTGACTCAAGGAAGTTTATTGTGTTTCATTGTACTTAAGCTTTAACTTTGATCTAATTTCCTTGCACAACTACCTTAGTTAGATTCGAGGAGCAAAAGAGATGGTCCCGTAATTTGTACCAATGAAGCTGATAACTGAGTGATCAGTAGCTCTGAAGCAGCAAAGCCCGCAGTCTGGCAGACAATGCTGTAACGCATCGCCAGGCCAAAAGCAACAGCATGAGGCTAGGGACCAAAAGGTCAGATCTTGAAAATCAAGGGGGGGGGAGAAATATCATGAATTTGGACAGCTAGAGGTTTGGGTATTAGTGAGGACCAGGAATGAAGTAATGCCAGAGATTGTTTTCAGCAAAAAGCTATTGCTTCAGAAGTCAATAATGTCCTTTGTTAAGCAAGGGAGGATTAGCAAGAGTGGGAACAAAGGCTGGAGTTGATTAATTTGATTTTAGGAACCAAATACCAGATGGCTCTGAGGAATGGAATGATTGGTCACCAGAATAGGGAAGAGGATTGGAGAGGTCCCAGAGTAGACAGCTGGGACACATGAGGAAGGGGGGCACTGGAATAATAGAAAAACAGAAGGGATCTTGGAGGTCTTCTAGTCCAACCCCCTGCAGGAATATCCCTTTGGAAGGAGTACATTTAATTTTCATTTTGAAATAAAAGAAGCACCTTATTTTTCTAGTTGTGTCAATTCCCATAGTTTTGCTTGTTTGGGTCACCAATCAGAAGAGCACCGAAGACAGGAGCTGGCATCATTAAAATACCTTGAAGCTTTCTGCCAGGAGACTCTGAAACAAATATAACTGCCAATGACCAATGGGGCCACCCATTGTCATTTTCCCCATTGTTTATACTGAAATATATAGAATGCACAGGAACCTGGGTCAAGCTGGTTTTCTAGATGAAAGGCCAAGCACTCCTTGTTATTCTCCTGCCTCTTTGTTGCACTGTTTCATGCAGATCATTAGGGGTCAATACATGATGACTTTGCAAGCAATGCACACAGATCCGTCATATTTTCTATTTACACGTTGAACAGAACAGATAGCAAGGTTGGGGAATGATGACCCTTTTATGACTTGTGGACTTCAACTCCCAGAATTCCTGAGCCAGTCATAAAGGCGCCATTGTTCCCCACCTCTGTTGTAGAGTGAAGGGTAAGTGCTGGAGCTGGTGATGCTTAAGGTCTATCATGAGACAGATATTGGCAGGTTGGCGGGAAACACCAAGTGGCTGGTACAGGAAAAGGAGGAGTTGTGTGCTGGCGCAAATCGTTCAACCCCAGGCCTCAGTATGTGTGTGTGTGTGGGAATCATTGGGAGCCTTTGATTCGGGCTACGGCTGGTAACAAACTTACCACCCACTGAACACAATGCTCCCTCACCTGTTCACATACAGTAAACTCACTTCCACAAAATGTATTCAATTCAGTACATTTACCCACACTCACTTAACCACCACCCCCCTTTTTTTGGAAACTACAGTGTGGAAAGTTTGGCCTAGTAGTTAAGGCACTAGGCAAAATAGCAAGAAGAAGGAGTAGTAGATATGTTTGCTGCCTTGAGTTATTTATAAAAAAAATAAAGATGGGATAAAAAAAACACAATAACCCCCCCCCGAACAATCCCTGAGATCACAACACAAACACTTTAACCCATTTATTTTACCTTTCTCCCCTATTTCACCTTTTCCCCTTTCACTTTACTCTCATTGGCCAGTCCCTCCTTATTCTATCTTCCCAATGTTGCCTTTTACTCAAGACCATTAAAAAAAGGAAAGATTTTTCTGTTTCCATCTCCTTTTCATAGGATATGTTATTGTCCAACTTTGTTTGTGAAGTATTGCACACCCAGTATGTCGTAAGCTCCACTCTGGAGACTATTAAGCAAGAAAAAAAAAACAGTTTTAAAACGTATTATCTCAGGATAAGAATCCCAAGCAAGAGACTTCCCCCCCCCCCTTTTTCCTCTGCTGTGAAGTCAGACACTTCCTGATTTGTGCTGCTTGCTGAGTCGACAGTTTTAGGTGTTTATTAGTTGCAACCTTCATGCCAAGCCAATGGGTTGTTGCCCCCTTGATCACTGGCAGTAATATTTGTTTCATAGTCTCTGGGCAGAAAGCTTCAATGTATTTTAGTGATGCCTGTTTCTCACTATCTTCGGTGCTCTTTTGATTGGTGACCCAAACAAGCAAAACTATGGGTATTGACACAATCAGAAAAATAAGGTGCTTCTTTTCTTTCAAACCTGAATTTCTAGCTTCTCTTACCTTTAGTATTACAGGTTGCCTGCAGCCTTTTAGCAGAAGAGGAGAACAACCAAGGGATCAACCCCCATCTGAACGCAATGGCATTGATTTCAACCCAAGGTCTGCTTAAAATAAGTTCATGTACCAGGGACAATACCTGATAGGAATGATGTTAATCTCTTGCACCCCTGCAGGGAGGCAGTGCATGCTCAGTGGTGATAGAAGCAGACTGATAGAGTTTATTCTATCAGCAATCAGTACAAATAAGTATTAACATATTGATGATGCCCAGGTTAGAACAATAAAGGCCAAATTGCAAAGCCTGTGCCGATAGCGAAGCCTCTTGTCCCCAGTTCCCAGCCAAATTATCAAGCCTTCCAAGTGTTGTGAAAGGTTAAATTGGGCCTATTTTATGCATCCTTTTCTTTCGAAGGAACCTTTATAGGGCAATGAATGTCCGATGAGTGTTATCCATCAACTAGTTATAAGCCTAGCCCTTTCGGTGGGAATAGATAGTTCTTATTCTTTGCACATCTCCATTCTTATTCTTAATCATTTTCTCCTGGGTAGCATTTGAAGCTATTGCCAAGGTAATAGCTCCTAATTTCCAGCTGTTCAAGCAGCAATCATTTATCCATTGTCCTCTACTAATAGTGGATGGCTACCAATTACAGTAGCTGATATTTTACGGGGTTTTGCTTTATGACGCTGAATAGTCTATTTGAGAATCAATTTATATTTTGTTGTTGTGAGCTACCTGAATTTCTGATGGGGGTGGCATAGGAATATTGACACAAAAAGTAAATATTGCAAGATACCTTGCAAGATCACCATAGATTAGCCTATGTGATTATTCAGATATGAAATCAGAGATTTATTTAGCAATGATTTATAAGCAGCATTTAAGAACATTATTAGTTGACCTCTGAATTCATCACCTCTTTGCCTTAACAGAATAACAGAGTTGGAAGGGTCCCTGGAGGTCTTCTAGTCCAACCCTCTGCTCAAGCAGGAGATCCTATACCAGTGGTGGCAAACCTCTGGCACGCATGACAGAGGGGGCACTCAGAGCTCTCTCTGTGGGCACGTGTGTTGTTGCCCCATCCCTGCCTCCTCCTGTGGCCCCCTCCTCACCAGCAACCCCCTTGGAGGAGAGTTGCTCCCGGGCGCAGCCTGTGCAGAGTAGGGCAGTCAAGGACATGGCAACTGGACAGCAGGAACAAGACTCCACCCTTGTGCCCCGTCGTGCGCAGATGATGCTGCGGAGTGCGAGCGGAGGGTGTGGCCACCATGGCGTTGCAGGGCCACCTGGGCAATCTGCGGTGGGCCTTGGAGATGGTAGGTGGCCCTGTGGGTGGGCGGGGAGGGGGCGGGGTGGGGCAGAGCGGGGGCAGGGGTGGAACTGGGCAAGGCAGGGCAGGGCAGGGGCCAGGGTGAAGCAGGAAGGGCAGGAGAGGGTATTTGGGCACTCGGTATCTAAAAGATCCACCATCACTGCCCTAAACCATTTCAGATAAATGGCTGTCCAATCTCTTGTGAAAAATTAATTTATTTTACTTTTTCAAATAAATAAATAAATAAAGTATCTTGTAGAAAAATGTAGGCCACAGCCAGATACTGATTTTTTTTTTTTTGGGTTCGAGTGGTAGGATATTTGACACAATCATACAGAGAATTCTATCTTGAAAAGCAAACTTATCAGATTATTCCTGACCTAGAAGGATTTGGTTTGAATCTGGGTGTAAGTAATACCTAGGCTGAAACTGACATGCATTCCTAGAGAGAAGAGGCAGTAAGAGAAAGGTCCAGCATGAGTAGTTGTGTTTTCTTTCTGGTGACAGAATTTCTTAGTAGATCATTCTGAATAAAAAAGGATTTGGGGACACACTTCAAGTTTATGGACCTCCTCCTTCCTTGGCCAACTTTTCTTTTGCTCTCTGCAAGAGTGGGCGAGTATAGGTAGTCCTCAACTTATGACCACAATTGAGCCCAGCATCTCTGCTGCTAAGTGAGACAAATGTTAAGTGAATTTCCCCCATTTTACGATCTTTCTTGCCACAGTTGTTAAGTGAATCATTGCAGTTGTTAAATTAGTGACCCATTTGTTAAATGAATCTGGCTTCCCCATTCATTGACTTTGCTTGTCAGAAGGTCACAAAAAGTGATCACATGATCCAGGACACTGCAACAATCATAAATATGAATCATTTGCCAATTTTGAACACATTACCAAGGGGATGCTGCAATGGTCCTAAGTGTGACAAATGGTTATAAGTCACTTTTTCAGTGTCGTAATTCTGAACAGTCACTAAACAAATTGTTGTAGATTGAGGAGTACCCCTATATGGCACATTCAAAGGGGAAAATAAATCCCTCTCTTTCCTTGCATAGAAAGTAACTTCACGCCCAAATTAGTTGCTTACAGAGCAATATACCCGTGTTTCTCTGAAAATAAGACCGGGTCTTACTTTTTTTTTTTTTTGCTTCTGAAAGAGGCACTAGGTCAATGATGGTGAACCTTTTAGAGACCGAGTGCCCAAACTGCAACCCAAAACCCACTTATGCATCTTCGGGTGCCGGGTGGGTGTGGTCCATTGGGTGGATGTGGCCTATTGGGTGGGCATGGCTGCAGTGGTAACAGCAGATGGGAGGGGACTAAAAAGTTCAATCAATCAATTCCAACTTTGCAAGATCTTTTTTTCCCGCGAGAAGTTGAAATTCATTGATTAATTGAATATTTTTTTTGTACACAGCGGTGGAGGCCTAAAGCAAAAAGGTTTTATAAAACCCAGCTGAAGGCCTAGGACTGGGGCGACAGTGTGAGTGCCCACAGAGAGGGCTCTGAGTGCTGCCTCTGGCACCTGCGCCATAGATTCGCCACCACTGCACTAGGTCTTATTTTCAGGGAATATTTTTTATACTCACCTCCGGCTCCGACAGCCCCGCCCAACAGGTCCACTTTTTCTGGGGCCCAAAGGAGCAGCTTCATTTTACAGCTGTATTCCGGCCAGCATTTTGCATTCGGGCCTTTCTGGAAGGCCTCTGCAGCCAAGTACCGAGCTATGGATTCAATCCATAATTTGGTTCTTGGCTGCAGACATCTTGCAGAACTGAGCTATGGATTGAATCCATAGCTCAGTTCTTGGCTTCACAGACCTTCTGGAAAGGCCTGTGACTGAGAAATGCAGGCCTAGCTGCAGAAGATGCCTCAGAAGAAGTGGGCGGGCAAGGAGAGGCCTGGTTGCGAGGTACATGGGTGCGGGGTATATGGGGCAGATCCCCATATACCCTGCACCCTAGCTTGATTTTTAAGTGTGTGCCTCGCCCCAAAACTAGGGTTTAGTTTTGAGGTAGGGCTTATATTAGACCTACCCAAAAATTGGGCCAGGGCTTATTTTCGGGGTAGGCCTTACTTTTGGGGAAACATGGTAGCATCCCATAAACTCTTTAGTTGTTATTTTGGGCTAAATTTTTGTAATCAGAAAATTGTTCCTTGGTTATGATATCCCACAGAGCAAGAAATCACATGCGTCGGTAACAACATAACACTTAAGACACATTATAAATCATCATAATTACCAAGTTAAATTAGCTATTCTTATACGCTTCATGTATGGTGGAATAGATGAGTGGAAATGAATGTTCTTTGTTGTAATTCAGGAAAATAATATCCTGACAAGATTAAATTCTTTATTTTCATTATCTGAATTAGCTCTCTCAATCTGTGCATTCTCATTTCTGAAATGTATTATGTAAAACCTGTCCCAATTTCTGTACTGTCCTTTTGTTTTACATATTTACTTTGAAAGAATACTCAAGTTTAGCCTGTTCAGAAGACATTGGAAATTTATATTTCATTATTTTCTATTTAGTCAGCAAGCCTAGTAGTCCTCAAAACCAGGTTGAGGAAGAAAGCTCATAAATACCTCAAGTTTAAATATTTACTTTAGTTGATAATTCTAAAAGTTTGTGTCAAAATACTGAAAAGATTGACTGTCTCCTGACTTCGATTTGACAAATGTGACAGAATTCATGCTTCCAGTTCATTTTTTTAACATCCAAACTTTAGACTGTGTATTTATGGCATCTATTCCTGCTGGTGCAAAGTCAACTCATCCTCCTGTGGTGCACCTTCAGACTCACTCAAGTGTGCCCTGTAACAGGGCTGGTACCTTGGCAAGCCAAACTGCTACTCTGCAAGGATTGTAGTTTCCTAGCTATTATAACTGCCATACGCTAATAATAATAATACTAAACCCATTCCTTAACTGAGAGACTCTATTCTATGTCATGCCCTGTTCACTTCCTGGATGAATTACTGCAATCCATTCTACATGGGACTGTCCTTGAAGAACATCCAGAAGCTACAGTTGGTACAAAATGTGGGGACACTAGCAGTTATGTGTGCTCCCAAGATCAGTGCACATTTTACATCTGCTGTGCAAGTTTCATTTGTTGCCAGTCTGCTTCTGGGTTCAATACAAGGTGCTGATTATGATTTATAAAGCCCTGCATGGATGGGACCAGTATATTTGAAGGATCTCTTAGTTACAACTCCCTATCAGATCCAGCAGAAAAGGTGCATTGAAGGTCCTACCTGGGAAGGAGTTCCATCTGAAGACGACCAGGGGGAAAGCTTTTTCTGAGAAGTCTTTGGTGCTCTCTGAGCTTGGTTGTTTTCTTGCAGACATTTCATTAACCAAGTTAGATAACATTATCAGTGCTGGTAGGAAGTGGAGTTTAAATCCTAGTTTATATTCTATGGTTTGCCCTGTCAGTGTTGGTAAGTGTGTTCATATGTTGTGAAATTAAAGAGTTTTCATCATTTCTTCTATTTACTGGTTGGTGTTCATGGATGCGTTCTGCTGTAAGAGTACAAACAAAATATACTATCAAAATAATGCTCATGCAAATATTGCAGTATGTATAGCAACAGCTTGGGACAGAAAATAAAGGGCTTTGCTGAATAGTTAAGTTCAAATACTGGGTTTGTCTTGAAGTTTGATGGAGCAAGAGTCACAGCATAATTTACTCTCCCAAACGCAGAAATCCAGACATTTCCCTGCTTTTTTCAGTGGCACTAATATTTCTGTGACATTTTTCTTGTTAGCTCATCCCCTGGTAGCACCAAACGCATCAGCAGGATTTTGTAGCTATATTTTACCAATATTGAAAAATAGATAAAGCTCTGAGTAGCATTCACTCAGCCACTCAGTTTGCTTTGCTTTTCCCTTGTGAGGTCATGCCTCATAATGGTGCTGACAGGGGCATGAGCTCACAAGGGAGAAGCAAATAAAACTTTTTGGTGGGCTGAGTGAAAACTATTCACTCAGAGTTTTCTCTCTTGTGTGGGTGCTTACTCAGGATTGGGTGCTTATATTTGGTTGCTTACATTTGGTTTTGCTTTTATTTAACTATTTACTTAGCTTAGGTTTGTTTTATTTTACAGTATTTGTTCATTTATTTACTTAATATACCTATTTACACATTAATTAATTAATTAGTTTTTTTTATCATATTTAATATATCTGTTTGTTTAGTTAGGATTAGTTTAGTTTAGCTAAGGACACTGCATTCATCAAAGAGACCTTCCTTTATTATGCAGGGAAAGCCCTCTTTCAGGTAAGAGATCTTCTGTTTTATTTATTTACTTCTTAACTTGCCTGTCTGACTCTAGGAGTTAGGATTCAAAGAGGTAACATAACAATAATAATAATAATAATAATAATAATAATAATAATAATATAATGAAATAAAACAGGAATCAAAAGAATCTAGGAACAAGCAAAATTGTTTTAGAATAATTTTAAAATAACTTTTGAACCCGACTATTTTGCAAATATTTGCACATTTTCTTTCAGGCCTTTTCTTGCTGCATTGTGTCAATATTTTCAATTTAAACACATCCACAATACAACCTTCCAGAAAGGCTGGGCAATATGGCTCTATGGCTTTGCTTGTGTTGCAGTGAAAAGCACACAGTGGTGGGGCTGGCTAGAGCCCTCAAATCCCTAATTCCTGATTACATCAGGAAGCTCGGAGTCACCTTACCCTAAACTAGAGATGGGAGGCTCCTAGTCTCTGACTATGCTGTCATCAACACTTATCTCAGAGGCACTGTCAACTGTTCACACAGCAAGAAGAGGACCATTATAACATCATTTTAACAGCAGAGCAGCTAAAGGGCAATTTCAACTGTCCCCACCTTCTGTATTTGTTGTTGTTGTTAGTTGCGAAGTCGTGTCCGACCCAGGGGTTATCATCCAGTTACATTGTTAACAATAATAAATATGATTTGTTGCCCTGGGATATACTCTGGCTATGGATTACTGTAGGAAATTAGGATTTTACAATTTGTAAAGACTATAATGTATTTGAGTTTAAATTTTTCTCAGAGTATAATGTGGTGCATTGAACCTGTCTAGATGAATATATGCAGTTCCTGTAGATATAACTTGATGGCAAAAAGTCTGTAGAGTAAAGTTAATATAATAAAAATACACAAAATGAAATTCATGTTTATTATAAAAAAGGATTCCAGTGTTCTTTCCTCTTAGATAATAGACAACTTGTGACCCATTGCGTCATTGTTTCAGAGATATTTCCTTGCCAGATTCCTCAATGCATTCAACAAGGACAGAGCTTCTAACGTACGGCTTTAACTGCAAACGTTTCTCAAAATTCAGGCAGACATTCAGAGATGTATCTGCCTTAAAAATAGCCCATGTTGAACTGCATAGCGAACAGAGTGGACCATGGTAAATCTTTTACGGCATTTTGTATTGTGCCATAAAAAGTTTTATGATAATTTTTATGTCATGTTTTATAAAATTTGCCAAATTTTAATTCCATGGGAGGGGGGAGGAGATCATAGGTCCTGGGTTTTGAACACATTCTGTAAATGAGCTCATTTGAGCTACCTTGGTTCAAAAATTGTTGCCCTATGATGTATCGTTTTGCATAGTTGAAAATTACAGAGAGAGAAACAGGAGAGTTTTAGTGCTACATAGATTTAACACAAATAGGTAAGCTAATGAGAAAAATGTTATAGCAAGCTGATTATAATTATTAAGAATAACTATGGCTTTAATCTACCAGATTTTCAATATTATTGAGCTTTTATTTTAACAATCATTTGGGGGGAGAATGAGGTTTTTTTTAATGATTATTCTCTTTTCTCGCCCTGTTGGAAGAGCAAATGTGCAATACATTTAAAATTGTGGCAAGTTTTAGGATCCAGATGCAGTAAATTGGAATCTTTGTTTCTATCCTTGAAAACTTAGAGACATATCTGATAGATTTTAAATGCTGAGGAAGATGCTTTATTGGAATGCTTGGCTAAGGAAGAGATAAACTCTTTAAATCAGATGTTATAGCAGCCTCCCAGGTATCTGCAATTTTAGCTTCCTTCAGAGTTGCAACATTTGACTAGAAATCAACAGTTCAGCTCAATTAATTAAATAATGAAATAAAAATCAGCATTCTGTATATATCTGTATTGTTAAATAAAGTATTGGAATGTCCAATTTTGAAGAGTCAATGGATTTAACTGTTAAGAAATGTGAAATATACATTTTATGATTAAAAATGTAATTAATTCATTTAAATCATTCATAATTCATTCATTCCTTGCACTAGCAATAGCACTTAGACTTATATACTACTTCATTGTGCTTTACAGTATTATTTAAGCAGTTCACAAAGTCAACATATCGCTTCTTAACAATCTGGATTCTCATTTTACTGATCTTGAAAGGATGGAAGGCTGAGTCAATCTTGAGCAGATAAGGCCTAAAAGTCCTGGCTGTGGGCAGTCAGCCTGCAATATTGCCTTCTAAACACTGTACCACTGCAGAATTAAGTTTGTATGATTTTATATAATTACTATCTGGATTTGTTAGATTGTTTTCTTTTTTCATGTTTACTTTATTTTAACCACCATACGTATTTTTATTGCATAATCAATTTTTTCTCTAGTATAGGTTTTTCAAATTTCACTATCAAAACAATAATAAATGAAAAGCAAAAGTGAAAGACTGCAATTACAAAATTCATGTTGCATCAAAGAAATGAAGTTTCCTTTATTACTTCTCAACTCTTGTTGGTCTCATGGATACAGCCACATAGTTTTCCTGGCAGTAAAAGTGAAGTCATTTCTTATTGTCTTCTGCTGCATAGAAGCCTGAAAAAAGTAAATGGAGCAATGCAAATATTTTTAGCTTACATTATCCAATTTTCTTGAATTGAAAGGCTTAGAAATTTTAAAACTGAAAAAGCAACTTTGCATAATAATCTCTTAGGGTTTTCTTTCATTCTTTTCTTGAATATTTTATCTTTTTCTTGAAAGCAACCAGTGTGAGAAAAAGTACTGAAAGTATTCTCTAAATAGTCAAGGACATGACAAAATTCATTTCGTGTTCCTTACTTCTTCACCCTCTATACTCTTTCCAAGTATTGTTGCTAACATGTTTTATTCATCTCAGGATAAAGTGTAAGAGTCTGACTCCCTGCAGGGAGAAGACGAAGGAATATTTGTGTACAGACTCCTGCACAGCTGTTCAGGAAAGACATTATCCTTCTTCATAAAACTTAAAACTTAACTTTTAGTATATAATATAGTATATACTATAGAATAATATAGTATTCATTCAAGCCATCCAGCTGATTTCCAAATCCTAGGAGAGAACTATCTCTTAAGCCAGTAAAGGCACCTTCAGCTTTATCCATTTTGTTCCCCCACTTCTACCATTCTTGATCCAGCAAATCTAAACACCCAAACATTTACCTTTTAGCACTGATGTAATGGCTTAAGTTTGTCACCACCCTTCTTTTAGTGATTGGAAATGCTGACCTCGGCTTCCAAAAGGTGATGGGACTCAGGGTCCGACGAGTAGAGATGAACTTGCCCCAAGAAACTAGCCACGTGACAAGAACTTTTACTTTACCTTACTTTACTATAAACTTTACTATAAGGGATGTAGTGTTAAGTTTGCTGTGAAAAGCAACCATAGTTATCACTGCAAAATTGCTCTTGGATAGTACCATTAATATGACCAACCAGATTTGAAGACCATCTCAGTAGTAATAAAAGAAGATTCTGACAGAATGACCTGGACCCGCAAACTTCATTGCCTGCCTTAGTATCTTTACTTGCCTTGCGAAGGCATCTGTTTGCCCATGTACAATCGCTCCAATCTCAGACACAAGTATCCCAGACTTTGTTTCCAGTAAATATTTGAATCCTGTTCAATGGCAAATGAAGGACCTCTAGATTTGCTGCAGATAGGGAGGAAAAGCAGCATGCATAACCCTATTCTTTCCATGGAGTCTTTTCTTTTTGCTACTTTCACTGGGACTGCCACCAAGCTTCTTAGGATTCTGGAGCAAAAAGCACTGCAGGGGAAAACTGGCAAGGTGAAGACAAAAGGTATGCAACCATTTGTAACCAGAAGTAGTTCTTCCAACTCATGCCATGCACAAATATTTTTCTGCATTTCATATTGGTTCTATGCAGTTTCTCCCTCAAGAATATTTCCTTTCCAAATTTCTTTCAAAGGGGAAGAGAGTTTGAGTGAAGTTCACACAGGATGAGGTTTTTTTTTTTTTGTAACAGTAACAATATGAGAGAGTTGGAAAGGACCTTGGAGGTCTTCTACTACTCCAACCCCTGCTCAAGCAGGAGACCCTATGCCATTCTGGACAAATGGCTATTCAGTCTCTTCTTGAAAACCCTCAGTGATGGAGCACCCATAGCTTCTGAAGGCAAGCTGTTCCACTGATGAATTGTTCTGTCAGGAAAGTTCTCATTTCTAGGTTGGATCTCATCTTGATAAGATTGTGTTCTTTATTGAAGAAATGTGGCTTTCTGGAGGGGAATGCTGAGTGAGGCTGCCCCCCCCCCACCTGCTTGGAGAATGTCCTTGTATTGATTTGTTATGTAATGATGTGATGACTTCCATTATACAGTTTTATCTCCAAGAGTCCCCAGTTCTTTGTGTTCTCAGGTTTCAGATCCCAGGGAAAACTTTATGAGAGTCCTCTATAGATTTTCCAGTTGGGAAATATGAGGAGTCAGGGAGTATCAGTATGCTAAAAGTCCTATAGCCCCAAACAACAACACCAGTAGTAGTATTCTTCACCATTTTCAATAACAGGGGAAGTTCAAAGACATGACCAAAAAAACTTTGAAAAAGATTCTCAAGTGCCTTGCAAATAAGACTTGTGGACTTCAACTCCCAGAATTCTGGCTTGGGAATTCTGGGAGTTGAGGTTCACAAGTCTTAGTTGCCAAGTTTAGAGACTCCTGAGATAGACAAACAGAAGCTTCTTTCATCAGGGAAGCTTCTTTCATCAGAACTTCTAAGGCAGATTTTGGCCCAGCATTCACCCAAATGTAAGGTTGCCAATCCCATCATAGCCCCTCAAAATGTTATTTCAGTGTATCACTGAAATGCAGTGAATTTAGTTTGGTTTTGTGAGATGCTTCTTGTCATCTAAGCAAGTGACCGTCTTTTTTTTTTTATTGATCTGAGCTGGAGATGGAAGAGATGAACAGCAAAAAATGTCAGGTCTTCTTTTAGCTTGTCAGCATTATAGGAAGTGAGTTGTTTTTCTCAGGGCTTCATCTGCTCATTGCTTGTGGGTTTGGAATATCAAGGCTCTTTATAGTTATGACTCCATTTTATTGTTCTTGTGGATTCTTATTTCTAGAATGTAAATTGAAGTTGCTCAAGTTAACATTTTGCCAACCAAGACCTATATTTGACTTCAACCCAGTTCAAATATATAAACACAAATGAATAGATTTTCTTTCTTTCTTTCTTTTTTGCAGTACCTCAACCATAGAAATGACAGGCTCTTTAAGGTGATTTAGCTCACCATAGGGACAAGAAGATATTGTTCTCCTGTTCCTAGTGAAAGTGTTTCATTCTTCTCACATGTACGTTTGTATATATCCTGTATAAAAAGTGTTCAATTGTAATGTGTCAAAATAGTTTGCAATGCCTCCTTCGAGGTCATATTTGGCAAATGGGAAGCAAAGCTGAAAATCCATTTCACATTGGCATGGCTTTCCATTCCATCCAGCAGACTGGTTGAAACATAAATGAAATGGAAGGATGTCGAAGGGTTCCTGTGGAACATAAGGCAACAATTCCTCATTTAACATTTTCAATTTTCCAGCTGAAGAAAATTCATTTGCAAACTCGGTTCCAACAAGACTTGCTTAAAGATCGTGCCTTCAGGGCTTAAATGACCTTTTAATATTATAGACATGGTGCATCATATTCTAGGCAGAGAAAATAAGTAAGTAAAGTAAATAAATAAAGTAAGTAAGTAAGTAAGTAAGTAAGTAAGTAAGTAAGTAAGTAAGTAGATAAATAAAAAAAAGCTAAAGTGCCCTGAGACTTTAGAATTCAAACAGACAAGCACCTTCAACATAACATCCCAGATTTAACAATTGTCAATAAGAACGACTGAAAAGTCTGGATAATGGAAGGAATTAGGAGAAGATAATAAAATATGAAGAGCTGCAAATAAAAATAGAATGACTGTGGCAAAAGAAAGCAAAGGTAATACCAATAGTAATAGGTTCCTTGGTTGCAATCCCAAAACATCTGGAGCACCTCTTGAACACCATCAGCACTGACAAAATCAGCATTTGTGATTTCCAGCACCTGAACAGCTTGCATCCAGCAATGATACTTTTCATACCGTCAAACAACAACCACTACCTATCCCATTTGATAGGTGGACCAGAATGCCAAATCCTATCCAAACATCTGTGTGGCAAACTGTAATAGTTTATTAAATGTATATGCTGCTTGACTCCCAGCTACTCATCTTCTTCATTCTCAGTTGATGCATTGAATAACTGATTGCCTTTTACAATGCCTCTTTGTGACTTTTACCTATCTCCTCTGCTTTCTTGAGGGAATGACAACATTCTTTATGTTTCTCCTTCCCTCGTTTTCTTCCATATTGTATTTTAAAAAGCCAATTATGGTCTCCAGGATTTTAAAAAAATCCAACCCTGTCCTTTAACCCACCTTTCCTTTCTAAAAACAGGCTTACCTCCCTCAGCATTTCATCTCCAAATTAATAGGATGCTTCTTTCTGCTGCCTTGTTTTCTCTATGGCTGTTCCCCCACCCCTTTACTGTTATTTTTTTATTTCCTTGTTGTCATACTTGACACATCTGTCCACAAAATGTGCTAGGTTAAGGTATCGGATTAGCGCATTTTGTGATTTTGATCCAGTCACTCTCTCGTAGCCCAATTATCCTATTTCACATTGTGAAGAAAAGAATTGGAAGAGATTATATATTTATTTATTTATTTATTTATTTATTTATTTATTTATTTATGAGACTTATATACTGCTTTAAGTGTAAGCACTCTCTAAGCGGTGTACACCAGTATATGTCATTTGGCAGCTTCTGGAGGAGAGGCAAAAAAAATGGGTTTAACCAATAAAATAAATATTCACAAGCTTCACTCCTCTTTTTTTGTAAGTTTTTATTGATTTTTTAAATACAATTCAACAGTGCTTATTTAACAAATGTGTTGTCTGAGTTTATCATTCACTAATACAAATTAAATTCCTAATCCCTAGTTTGTTTCTTCAACCATTGATAAAATAAGTCCCACGTTTAAAAATACTGTTTCTTCTTTTTCTTTCAATCTCAGAGTAAGTCTATCCATTTCTGCACAGTCTAGTATTTTTTAATTATTTCTTCCTTCAATGATATTTCTTTATTTTTCCAATATTATGCAAATATAAGTCTTGCTGCTGTTGTCACATGCAAAATCAAATATATACTTCTTTGTCAAGCTTTTCTGGCATTATACCTAATAAAAAAGTTCAGGTTTAAAATCTACAGGTTTCTCCAGCATGTTTTCTAGCCATCTATGTATTTTTGTTCAGTATTTCTTTGCTTTAACACATGTCCACCATACATGATAATACTTGGTTTATGACAGCGATGGCAAACCTTTTACAAATCGAGTGCCCAAACTGCAACCCAAAACCCACTTATGCATCGTCGGGTGCCGGATGGGTGTGGCCCATAGGGTGGGCATGGCTGCAGTGGTAACGGCAGACTAGGTGGGACTAAAAAATTCAATCAATCAATTCCAACTATGCAAGATCTTTTTTTCCCGCGAGAAGTTGAAATTGATTGATTGATTGAACCTTTTTTTTTTGCATATTGTGGCAGAGATCTAAAGCGAAAAAACCCAGCTGAAGGCCTAGGACTGGGGCAACAGCGTGCGTGCCCACAGAAAGGGCTCTGTGTGCCACCTGTGGCACGCATGCCATAGGTTCGCCACCATGAGTTTATGATTACATTTCCAACATTTATCCAACATATTTTTAAACATTTTTGCTAATCTTGCTGGTGGCAAATGCCATCTATAAAACATTTTGTATAAGTTTTCTTTATAAGAGATTGACATTGTCAATTTATAATTTCTTTCCCACAGGCTTTGCCATTTCTCTAAATCTATATTGTATCCAAAATTCTTTGCCCATGTTATCATTGTTTCTTTTATTTATTCATCTTCCATTTTCAAATTTAATAGAAAGTTATACATTTTCTTAGTTAGTTTTTCATCAGAGGTTAATAATATCTGATCAAACAAAATCTGCTTTTTATAGAATCCATACAATTTAACATCTTTATCATATCTCACTTGCATCTGTAAATGTGACCACCATGATAAATCAATACCCTGATTTTCCATCTCTTGTCTAGATTTTAAGTTCCCTTCAGAGTTTAGAATATCTTTATGTGTCCATATTTTCTCAAAACTAACTAGATTTGGGTGTACGAATGCTTCCATTATTGAAAACCATCCTGGAATTTTCAAATATATTTTACTTTCCCCCCCCCATGTTAGTAATAATGCATTTCTACTACAGTGGTTTTGGAAACATTTATGAATTTTATTTTTCCCATACCATAAGAAAGCATGCCAACCAAGTTGTAAGTCATGTCCCTCTAGATACAACAATCTTTTATTTCTGAGGGTTATCCATTCTTCACTCTTCCATTTCCACACTTTCTATCATGCAAACATTTCCAGCTGCCTCATAAGGTCCTTCTTTCCTTTGTTGTCTTGGTGGTTAGAACTGAAGCCTAGAAATATTCTTTCTTCTTTTAAATACTTTTAAATACTTAAATAAGTTTACTTCAGTTGCTGCTTTCAAACATCTTGTTAAACTCACCTTTTCCATACAATATATGCCATCCTTCTGTGGATCCTGTCTCAAGAGTGTTGTTTTGTTATTAAGCTTGAGAATATGCAGTGGAAGCAATTGTACATTGCTTTCTGTCCCTCTTTCCCTAGGAATTTTTCTATACTGTTTGTACATTATAAAAGCACTACATGTATTAATGCTGATGATATTGATGATGGTGATGTTTGCAATCAGTGGACACTTAGTTGGCCCTTTGATTAATGATGATAGAGACAGCTGGTTTTGTCCAGTGGTTAAGGCACCAGTTTAGAAGCCAGGAGGCTGTGAGTTCTAGTTCCACCTTAGCCATCTGAGCCAACTGGATGACTTTGGGCCAGTCACTCTCTCTCAGTCCAACTCACCCCAGAGGGTTGTTGTGGGGACAATAAGAGGAGAAATGAGCATTAGACAGGTTAGCCATGTTGAGTTATAAAAACAATAAAGGTGGGATATTAATTAATTAGACACAAAGATAGTATTTCCCCCATGCCTTCACTCAGATGAACATTTAATTCCCACAGCATTGTCTCATTTCTCATCCTTTCTCATCTTTCCTACTATCTTCTCCTATTGGTTTCTTATGATTTATCACTTTTATTTGTAACTGATGATTAATAATTGTAACTATGATTTATGATCTATGACCTATTACTTGCTGTTTATGTGTACATTGTGAGCTTATGCACTGAAGACAAATTCCTTGTGTCTCCAATCACACTTGGCTAATAAAGAATATTCTATTCTATTCTATTCTATTCTATTCTATTCTATTCTATTCTATTCTATTCTATTCTATTCTATTCATAATGTAGTTTCCATAATGTGGACCACAGAATGTTCATGATACAGAGATTCTCTTGGAATCTGGCTACCTATATCTTTCTGCTTGCAGCTGAATTAACGCTATAGATGCAGCTTACTTCTTTTTATATTTTGTTTGTTATCCATTTAGAACTTGGCAAGATTGCTTTTTTAATTAACTGTGCCCCTTTCTTTAATGAATTCAGTTGGGTTACTTCCAACCAAGGCGACAGCTAATCTTTTGGTTTGCTTACCATTGGCTCTGCCGTATTGTCAAAGAATCATTTCACACTGATTTCAGGCAAGTCCAAAGATTTAATTAAAACCAAACCCATTCAGAAACATAACTAAACAGGTGCCTCGTTCAACTGCTGAGTGCAGCTGCTTTGTTGAGTTTGGAACTTTAGCAGTAGCAAGATGGGACGTTTCATTTAGCTTTCAGCCTGTGAATTACCAACTCCCAATGATGTTGCTGGTGGCTTCCCTCGATGGAACATTTCCATAAATAACATCACGGATAAATTTAATTGCAAGAGCAATTGTAGGAATCCAGTCTCAACCCATCAGGCACCAGATTCTAAATCACATCCCACCAATCCCAGACCAAAAAAAAAAAAAAGCTTGGAGCTGCACATTACACTATATCATGGCAAAATTTATTTCTGGCTAAGCAGAATGCATGAACTGATTCATTATCACTTACTGTTTAATTAAAAGCCCCTTTTTTTAAAAAAATCCCAATTTGCACTCCTAGCCATGAACAGAATTTTATGTGCCACAAAGTCAATGTTGAGTCTTTGTAACTTCCTACATAGATTTTCTGCAGGATGATTTCTCCCCATTAGACCTTCTCTTCAGGTCTCCAAGCAATGGTCTCCTTACCACTAGAACGGAGTCCATCTACCTTGCTACTGGACATTGTCTTCTCTTTGCTTCCATCTTGCCTAGCATCAGGAACTCTTCAACAGAATGGAAACCACTTCTTAATTATGGATTTAGATAAACCCAGATTTTGACACACACAAAGGAAGCTTTCTATTCTACAGATAAAAAGATTCCTCCCAGAAAATATAGACCTTTTAAAAGAGATGATGATGATGATGATGATGATGATGATGATGATGATGATAATAATAATAATAATAATAATAATAATAATAATAATAATAATAATAATAATAGGTCCTGGGTAAGGACTCGATAGGTAGACAAAATGCCAAATCCAGTCTGAACATCTGGCTGACTGTGCGATGATCCATAATAATAATAAAAAAAATAATAATATTGGAAGGGATCTTGTAGGTCTTCTAGTTAAACCCCCTGCTCAAGCAGGAAACCCTATACCATTTCAGACAAATGGCTGTCCAGTCTCTTCTTAAAAACTTCCAGTGTTGGAGCATTCACAGCGTCTGGAGGCAAGTTGTTCCACTGATTAATTGTTCTAACTGTCAGGAAATTTCTCCTTAATTCTAGGTTGTTTCTCTCTTTGGTTAGTTTCACCCGTTGCTTCTTGTCCTGCCTTCAGGTGCTTTGGAGAATAGCTTGACTCCCTCTTTTTTGTGACAACCCCTGAGATATTGGAACACTGCTATCATGTCCCCCCTCGTCCTTCTCTTCATTAAACTAGACATACCTAATTCCAGCAACCATTCTTTATATGTTTTAGCCTCTGGTCCCCTAATCATCTTTGTTGCTCTTCTCTGTACTCTTTTTAGAGTCTCAACATCTTTTTTTACATTGTGGTAACCAAAACTGGATGCAGTATTCCAAGTGTGGCCTTACCAAGGCATTGTAAATTGGTATTAATACTTCATGTGATCTTGATTCTATCCTTCTGTTAATGCAGCCTAGAATGGTATTGGCTTTTTTGGCAGCTGCAGCACACTGCTGGCTCATATTTAAGTGATTGTTCACTAGGACTCTGACATCTCTTTCACAGTTATTACTGTTGAGCAAGGTATTACCTATACTGTACCAGTCCATTTGGTTTTTCTTGCCTAAATGTAGAACTTTACTTTTTTCACCATTGAATTTCGTTTTGTTAGATAGCGCCCAATGTTCAAGTCTGTCAAGATCCTTTTGTATCTTAAGCCTGTCTTCTGGCATGTTGGCTATTCCTGCCAGCTTGGTATCGTCTTGAAATTTGATGAGTTCCCCATCCATCCCCTCATCCAAATCATTGATGAAGAAGTTGAAGAGCACTGGGCTCAGAACAGAGCACTGGGCTCAGAACAGAGCACTGGGATACCCCACTACACACTTCCCTCCATGTATATGCAGTTCCATTGAGGACTACATACTGAGTATGGCCAGTCTGCCAGCTATGAATCCATCTGGTGGTGATGCTGTCTCTAACCCACATTTTTCTAATTTATCATGTAGTAGGTTGTGGTCTACTTTATCAAAAGCCTTACTGAAGTCCAAGTAAATTATATCCACAGATTTCTCTGGTCCATTAATTTTGTCACCTGGTCAAAGAATGCAATAAGTTCTGGCATGATCTATTTTTGAAAAACCCATGTTGGTTTTTGGTAATGATTTTGTTTGCCTCTAGGTGTTTGTTGATTCGTTGCTTGATTATCTTTTCCAGGATCTTCCCAGGTATTGAGGTCAGGCTGATAGGTCTGTAATTTCCTGGTGTTTCCTGATGGTGATGATGATGACGGTGATGATGGTGATAGTGATGATGGTGTTATAGATGGTGATGATGATGATATTCATATTTAGACATGGATTCACCATGGTCTGATTTTTAACGGTTGAGATCTTACTTAGATAAAACAAGAGGGCAATTTTTCAGTCATAGAAAATAACACATTTGGAGACTGTAATTGCTTCTGGAAATAAGACCTTCCAAGCCCTAGTCTATAATGTAGCATACATATGCACAAAAAATGCTTTCATTGGGACTGTTAAAAAAGACAAGTCTCTCAGCAAGCACGCACATGAGAAAACAAAGCAATTTTTTGAAATTTTAGCTTGGCTTTACAAAGTAACTGGAACTGAAAAGTATAACAAAAGATTAAAAAGATAATTAATCTTGTTTATTATTTTTTATGCATGGTGTGGCATTATACCTTCATCTGTGGAGCAGAGATTCATATTTACAAGCCACCTAGAATTTTCAACTGGAAAGGAATATAATTAACTTTGGGCATCTAAGGAACTTTATTCTTCTTATCATTCTTCTTAATTATAGGAACAATGACAGAGTTAATTGAGTTGCAGTAGCTATAAGCAATACCATATGCATTTTAGCTGACTGTTAAAACTTTTCATATTTTAGAATGCTGCAAAGATTTTGCATGTCTTAAAGTGAGGGAAAAGAACTGAAACTTTTTAAAAATAAACATTCCTGAGAGCTAGAGAGCAACTTTGCAATTCAGAAAAGGCAACTCTCCCTTTATTGGTTAAGACACTGAAGCCAAAAATGAACTCTAAAGGCAAAGACTTGTTCCTACACATGTACAAGATGTTAGTTATCCTAGTCTCTCTTCTGGGGGTATACTTCTGCCTTGAGTTCTTCATTCCTATTTGACTTTTATTTATTGCTTTCTATAAAATATGTTTTCAGTCTGCCTATTTCTGTATTTCAAATTGATAGAAGCAATATTTTTGTTTGAGGTCAGTGGCTTTATCTCTGTATACCTCTTAAACTGCTTTATTTTTTTAATATTATGGGTAATAAAAACTGTTTTCCAAACCCAGAAGCTTTCAACATGGAATATAGCTTAAGGCAAAAAAAGGGATATGAAGTAATCCTTGCTCTTTCTGTCCTAGGTTATTTTAATCCTTGAGGGAACCAAGGGCATCTAAACAGAGAGTACCCTATCAATGACAGACATTTGAATTAGACACTAAATAAATATTCTGGCCTCCAGCCACCAATGAACGCTATCAAAGTAGCATGTGCCATGATATCACTTGTCAGCTTCATCTTTCTTCCAGCGAATGACAAGTCTGAAGAGCTGCTTTCCTTTTTTTCTCTCTTGCCCCAAGAGGATGTGAAGACACAAGTCCTGCACAGAGTACTGCAGGGAATAGATGACAGCGGGCTAAAATCTGTCACAAACTGGATAAGTCAGTGCAGATATTGTTCATATCTTTATGGCTGGTGAGTGCTTGGGGAAATGGGAATTAATTGATGGAAGCCAAGATTAGAATAAAACAACACTTTATGGTTTTCATCATCACATTTCCTACATGTTAATTAGCTTCATTTGAACGCTGTTCTTTCAAGTGAAGCATAAAAACAAATCTAAGTTCTTTTGATCATTATTATTTTAATAGCACTTGGATTGATCTCTCTCTCTCTCTCTCTCTCTCTCTCTCTCTCTCTCTCTCTCCCTATCTATCTATCTATCTATCTATCTATCTATCATCTATCTATCTATCTATCTATCTATCTATCTATCTATCTATCTATCTATCCATAATCTATCTATAATTTTACCTCACATTGTGCTAAATATATACATATTTTTCACAAAAAATTCATAGTTGTCCTGATCCATCTTGAACAGATGATTTAACCTTCACAATTATCTGTCTTCTTACCTGGAAGTAATTCCTTTAAACCTACCAGTGTAAATTTGAGTAGACATGCAGTGAATTACATCACTCAGAATCTGAAATCCAGCTCCCTTAAGTGTCTGAAGAAAATATACTGTATATTCCATTATGGGAATTCACTTTTAAGCTCCTACTCATTCTGCTCTTATGGGTCCCTCAAAATCAATTAATAATTGCTTTGAAAACCAAACCATCAGACATATTTCATATTTCTCACAAAATAATGGTAGTTTGGGCTTGGCTTTTTAATACTCACCAAGCTAGTAACTGAAACATGTGAAAATAAATTATTACTCCAGCAACCACAAACAAAATCTCTTTCAGTTTATTCTTTATTCTCTGCTCTAAATAGGAGAGGTGCAGCCAGTGGTGGGATCCAAATATGTGAATAACCAGTTCTCTATGTGAATGCCGCTTCTGAAAGTCCATTCTGGACCTGGGCAACAAAAAATTAGCTACTGGTTCTGCCGAACTGGTGCAAACTGGCTGAATCCCACACTGGGTGCAGTCACATTGCTCCAGGAGAAGCTGTTGCCCAGAGGTCCTTCTGCTTCAGATAACTATCTTGGTGTTTCTATCCTTTTCACCGAGTGAGGTTGTCTTGCTTTAACCTTTTCAAGGTGCGATAACATCTATTAATAAGATTAGAGGCTCTGCATTGGTTCACATTAATGCAGGATACATCCCATATTTACTCTATGAAAGAAGAGATTTTGATTGGGGATTGTGTTTCTGATGATGTAGGAATTTGATCAATAAATTAAAGTAGGTCTTTTATAACCAGTGCCAGACCCTATCTTCCTCTTAGGGAGATCATTCTCATGTTTGGATGGCACTATGTAAGAACTTATTGCCTTAACAGGGCTCCTTTCAATATGGCAAACTCTATTGTATCAATAGAAGATACTGCAGGATACTGAAACTGGTTGTAAATGCGAGCCAGTTGCCCAGTGCCCAAATTGTGATTATGAGACATTGGGAGTGGTATGCTGATTGTACATGAAGACTGGACTTTTTTCAGCATCACAACAGCTTCAAACAGTCCCTAAATGAATGATCATACGTCAAGGACTACCCGTAAAGTGGAGAATCAATTTTTTGAGCAAAATATAGGATGAACAACCTCATATGATGCTTATGATTGATAAATTCTGATGATGCAGCATCACCAGGTTAAAACATATTCAACAAGTTTCTGGTTAAGAAAGTAAAATCAGGACTTTCTCAGTATGACTTGTAGCCTGTATTTGCTTTTTTTCATGATAAATTGGTGGATACTATCAAAACAAGACCACCAGTGCAGAATAAAGGAAAAGTCTAGTACAATTGAGAGACATTTGGAAGTAAGAATGTTGACAAATGCTATTTGTCCCATACTTCAGCATCATGCTATTGACAAGCTGCATCTCCTGAAATGTCCAGTCTGTTTTGAGTTTAACCTGCAGTAATATGAGAAGTTTAAGAAATATCTATGACTGGTGGTCACTGATTCAGCTGGAAGAAAAATCAAAGCTTTCTGTTTACCTATGTTTCTAGAAAAAAAAATCCTATTGAGTGCAGTTGGATTCCAAAATATTCTCCCAATTTCCTTGGGGCTTTTTAATACTACTATATTGCAACCTATTCCAAAATACTTTAAATAGGTTATGAAACAGGTTGTAAGTCATCACTGACACTTATAAGATGTAATAAACTTGTGGCTACTTCATTATTTTCTCTCCTTCCATTCCTGGCTTCTGTATGTAATAAATGATTTGTCATTGTTGCTTGTATAAATAGATTTAAGTGGAGATTAATCGAACAGTTCCTGTTAATAGAAAGCATTTTTTGTAAAAAATCCTATGTAGCAATTCTTTCTAGATTTTTCATTACTATTTCTCTATGTTCATTAAAGCCAGAGGCAGACTTGGGGTGGGGGTGGGGGACAACACATAAAAGGTTTTCATTATGAAAATTGGATTTCCTTTATAAATGGCATTGAAGTAATGTAACTCAGAGCTGGCGCTGCAGATTTTTCAGTTCCAGAAAACTTGGCAATTTTTCATCTGCAGATGTAAAGCATTTCCAAGTATATTAACATGCAAACGACTCAAATACGTTATAAATAATTGCATAAGTAATAACCCCATGATGCATGCAGGGACAAATTTGAGGAGATAATTGTTGGAGAATGTGTTTAGATTCTTAACTATATATGCACATAGCATTAATATTAAAAATCAGTATAGCTATTTTTTTTCATTCTGGCTGGAACTTGGCAGTATTAACATTGCTTTATGAAATTGTCAGTAGTGGAAGTGTTATTGTCCTCTGCCTTCAAAGTTGTTAAAGTTTATTATTCAGTTTATAATCCCACTATAGTTTACTCTCTATGTGAAGGATTATAAGGCTAATACTGTACTGACCAAATCTCACTGTATTGTATATTATTAAGGTGACCAACTTTTTTACAGTGAAAAGGAGGACACAAATAAATTGAAGAAAAAAGTATCGTAAATAAAAGAAACATTTTATTCATTGCAACAATAATACAGAATACACACTATAATATGATAAATGCATAATAAAAACATTTGTAACAATAATATTTTATATTGTAATTATGTTTACATGCTGCGCCCCCGCCCGCAGCCGCTGTGCCAGCACTGCTGCCCTGCCGTGTAGAGCGGGCCCTGTGGTTCCCAAAGCACCAGCTGCGCTGGCTCCTGCCCTGGGGGGCAGCCCGCCATCGACACACCCCACCTGCAGCCACCCCGCCAGCACCACCGCCTACCCTGCACAGCCCATGTAGAGCAGGCCCCACGACTCCCATAGCACGGGGCAGCCGGCCACCGCCACCCCTCACATCCCCGCCCGCAGCAGCCCCGCCGCCCCAGCCTCTTGCGCCCACAGCCATTATTGTCCTAGCAGGGCCGAAGATCAAGAGAAAGTTACCGTGGCATTGCCGCTCCAGTCTTCTCCAGGTATCTTCGGGACTAACTAGGAGATAGTGTAGTTGGGTACAGGGAGGGGTGCAATGTTCCTGCCAATTCACCTTTGCTGCAGACAACTTACATGTGCAAAGTTTGCCGGCTGGGTGTTTTGGTGAACTCAGCAGCAATTCCTATTGGCTTTCGAAAGCCAATAGGGGGAGTAGCACAGCTCATGCAAAAGTTGAAAAAAAAAACATCAAAAAAAGGTGCTGGAACACCGTTCTGAGCATTCTATGAGGAAAAAAAAGCCCTGCAGATTAGTCTTCAAATATCGAAAAGGAAGACATGTAGGAGGATACTTTTCAAGGGAGGACAGAACTCACAAAAGGAGGACTGTCCTTCCTAAAGGAGGACGGTTGGTCACCTTAATATTATTGTAATATCTGTATACCATAGCTATCATCTGATAATAATAAGGCCTTGATGGGTGGATAAAAATGATAAAAATCCATTCTAAGCATCTTGCTAACTGTGTGACCTCACACACCATTGTATAGTATCAAATTAACCAAGATCTGCCCTACATTTTGCTTTTAGGTTTGCCTTTGTCTCAATATTTAGGGTAAATTGTGAAATAAATTCATCAGTTCTATGGCTGACTGTCATCTATTATTGTTGCCATTAAACTTCATGAAAGCTACTGCCTAAAATTCCAATTTACCCTCCTAGGGCAATTATCTTGGTGAGGAGAGTCAGACAGGTTGCATCTGAACGCTGATATCATCTAATTCTTTACATTGACTCTTTTGTTATCTATCAGTATAGCCCTGACTCCTCCCTTCCCCCTTCCTCCAAAATAGCTAACAGGTATATGCCCATGCTCAATGGTAGGATTCAAATACCTGAACAACCGGTTCTCTGCGTGGATGCAGGCCTGGGCCTCTGAGGCCTAGAATGGACTTCTGGAAGTAGCATCCACACACTTCTGGTGGGCTATTCTATGCCTGGGAAGCCTCCTCCAGACCTCTAAAGCCTAGAACAGACTTCTGGAAGTGGCATCCACGCACTTCTGGTGGGCTGTTCTAGGCCTGGGAGGCCTCCTCTAGACCTCCAAGGCCTAGAACGGACTTCCGGAAGCAGTGTGTATTCAGCCAGTTCTCTGAACTCAACAAAATTTAGCTACTGGTTCTGCTGAACTGTTGCAAACCAGCTGAATCCCACCACTGCCCATGCTTCTACAGTATGTCATTAATTCTCCTAACTTAGATCTTATTAGGACCAAAACATGCTCCAAGATCACTTGCTGCTCAGAGTAAGGACCAATAATTAACAATTAACTATGAAAAGATGAAAGTATTTGATAATTGTCCTAAATTTCATAGCAACTAAATAGCTCTGAAAGCAATTTAGTTAAAATCTTTATTTAAAGATTTTTCAGGCTAGCATTGGGAAACTGTTCCTCTGGATTATGTAGCCCAATACTCCAAAATTAGTATGGGAATTAAATTTTTTTGATTGACCAAGGGGAACCTTATTTATTTCTGCTGCCTTGAAACTTTTTTCTGCAAAATCATATGCTTAGTTTTTGCATGGCACATAGCGTGGACCTTATGATACTTGCTTAACATTCTAAACTGTGCAACCAACATTTTTAAGAGTCATCTTCCACGTTCCACCCACTCCTTCAAATGTTGTTCTCTGTTTTGGAGTGGAATAGTTAAGACTGAATCCAAGATATCACTGCTTAAAAATTCTTAATTAAAATTATTATTTTTAACTCATGGATTTGACTCCTCCACAGTAGTAGATAATTGTAATAATAGATGGAAGAGCTGCATATCAGAAAACCTGGATTTTTATGGCTTTTCCAAGGAAGCTCTCTGTATGCAGGGAATGAACATTCCAAGAAGCTACGGACACAACATGTTTTGGACATGGAAAGACAATGAGATCAATCATACTTTCTCAGAGATTTTAAACACTAACCTCCCTTGTTAAGTGTGATGTATTTACATTTTTACACAGTTTCCAAATGAGAAGGTTTCAAATTTTAGGGTAGTTCAATGTTTTGCCATCAATAAAAGCAGATACAAGAAAATAGAAGGCAGATGCAAGAAAATACCCTACGTGCCCAGTTATTCCTATGAGGCATGCAAGCTGTAGAATCCTCTTCTTGTATTTCATTACGTTGCAGGTTTTACTGAACTGTTTGGGTCCATTTTACAGAATACAAAATAACAGAGTTGGAAGGGACCTTGAAGGTCTTCTAGTCAAGCCCCCTGCTCAGGCAAGAAAAACTATACCATTTCAGACAAATGTTTGTCCAATCTCTTCTTAAAAACCTCCAGTGTTGGAGCACCCACAATTTCTGGAGGCAAGCTGTTCTATTGGTTAATTGTTCTCACTGTTAGGAAATTTCTCCTTATTCTATGTTGTTTCTCTCCTTGATTAGTTTCCATCCATTGTTTCTTGTCCTGCCTTCAGGTGCTCTGGAAAATAGGTTGACCCCCCCCCCTTCTTTGTAGCAGCTCCTCAAATACCGGAACACAGCTATCAAGTCACTCCTAGTCCTTCTTTTTTATTAAACTAGACATACCCAATTCCAGCAACCATTCTTTATATTTTATTTATTCTCAGATAGCAAAGTATTCAGGGTGTAGTAATTTTTTTATGTGCAAATTCTTTTATCTGACCAGACAGACTCCATTTCTTTGAACGTCACTAAGTTTTGCTATACCACTTCCATAACTAGGCAGGAGTTGACATCTTCAGATTGTTGTCGCCCAGTGACTGAAATAAAAACCCTGGGTGAGAGATAATAAAGGATTTTATTGCTGTATACATACTGCCAAGAAGATTTATGCTTCTCCCTCAGCCATATGTAGCAGCTTTAGATTTAGAGTTTTAGTCTTACCAACATTATGTTCTTTAGATTTTATTTATTTATTTCTTTAGTTTTAGAGTTATAGCTCTGGCTTTAAGTAATATTGTGCATTTAGTTTTAATCTCACAGTTTTAGTAATAATAATATCTTCCCCCAATATTTTATTTTATATCTAGGAAGTCACTTGAACTAATGTTTTCTGGTTTTAGACTGCTTTATTTGATTGTTTGACTCTTTGTTTTAAATGCTGATCACTGAATGAAATACTGACTGTCTGATTTATAATTCAAAACTCAGAACATCTTTGGGGCTTATTTAGAAGGTGTTACTGAAATATAATTCAACCAGTTAATGATTCTGTGTTTAAATGGCTACAAAAGTTAAAACAGAACAATTGATATGAAGCAATGGACTCTTCAGTGGAAGACACATATTCAATTTACTGTGAACATCACACTCAGAGAAAATTGATAGAAGTTGTTTCACTGCTGTTACAGATAGATGCAATGACTTCACAACCAAACTATATTGGCCTGATGCAAGTATACAAGTCACAATGTTTGTGATGTCAAGATGCACCTTTTTTCTTTGCCTAGCTGGTGCCCTGCAGACTTTTATGGCAATGACCTTTTTAATTAACCAACTTTCACTCATTCCTATTTCTGTAATACCCAATTTTCTGTCTCTGTCTTTGCTCTTCCTTTCCCTTTTTCTCTTCCTTTCCTAAAATGTTACCATATTTTGTTTTGTTTCAAAGGCAATAATCAGATTTTAATTATTCATTTTTTATAGCTGCTTCCCTTCTCCATCATCATCTCATAATCATGATCATTACTTTTTCATTATTCATATAACAATGGCAAATATTTTTTTTTTATTGAATTTTTTTCAGAAATTTTACAGATAAACATCCACCCCCCCCTCCCAAACCACCCCACCCTCCCCCCCCGACTTCCCAGAACTGAATATAGGATTATTTAACAAATTTTAAAAATAACGTTTACAATTTATAAAATAATTAATAATAATAATAAAAATCGTAATCATAATATATATAATAATAATATACATAACATAAGCTTTAAAGTGAATAATATATACTAAAAAAAAAAAGAAAAGAAAAAAAAGAGGAAAAAAGGAAAAAGAAAAGAAAGAGAGAAAGAAAAAAAGAAAAAGGTAGACGAAAAATAAAACATATATAAAAAAGTATATGAATAATAATACATAAAGCGTAAAAAAAAAAGAAGAAAGAAAGAAAAAAAAACAATCATTACAAATTATAGAAAAGCTAAATAATATTTTTCCATATCCAAATTATGTTGTATAAAACTTATCCATTTTTCCCATACCGCAAAAAATTTCTCTTGAGATTGCTCCTTTAAAAAAGCCGAAATCTTTGCCATTTCTGCCAAATACGAAACTTTATAAAACCACTCTTGTAAGGTAGGCAAGGATTCCTTCTTCCAATATTGTCCTATTAACAGCCTAGCGGCTGTGATCAAATTTAACATCAATATAACCTCCTTAGCATCACAATCAATAACGATACCTAATAAAAATAATTGCGGAGTAAATTTTACCCTCTTTCTAAAAATTCTTTGAATATTCCACCATATCTTAATCCAAAAAGCTTTTATATGCTTACACGTCCACCAGATATGATAATAAGTAGCATCCAAGTATCCACATCTCCAGCATTTCGGCTGTAAATTAGGGTACATAATGGACATTTTCTTTGGATCAAGGTGCCATCTATAAAACATCTTATAAAAATTCTCTCTTAAATTTTGCGCTTGTGTGAATTTAACATTTCTTATCCAAATAAGTTCCCAAGTATCCAAACAATGGCAAATATTAATGTCATAGGATATGCATCCACTTCATTGACATTATTTTGATCGGTATTCCCAACAAACCCACACAGGTTTTACTGATAGATGCATCCATATTTGTACATTAGGCATTAATAGTTCTTTTGTGGCCTCTTCGTTCAGTTATGTGATATTTTGATTAAGTCTAGCATTACCCGCAATTGGTCGTCAACAGAATTAGAGGGGGTCACCCCTCAGCCAAACAAATTAAAAAGAATAATGAAGAACTAAAATGAGACAGTAAAGGCAAAGAAGAAAATTGAAAAGCTGGGAACACAAGTTGAAATGATGTATATGCTTTGTGAGATGAGTAATTTCTCCGTAGTCTGTTCAGCCACATTGTGCCAATTATGAGGTACAGTACATATTGAAATTAGATAATGTTGGGCACATTCCTCTGCCTAATGAGTTCCCAGATACACCAGGTTGCGCAGGAAAACAAACATACAAAATGCATAGGAAATGGATTGACATATGTTACAGAGCTCTAGGGAAATTTGGCCAAGAGGCCAACATCCATATGATTTTGGCTAGTGAAAGAATTAGCATTCCTAACTAGATCCATCTGATTTTAGTTCTCTGTCATTTAATTCTGATTACAGCTGGAATGTTCTGTAGGAATGCAGTGGTGGCATCACATTCAGAACTTTATTTCAGAAGATACTGACTTGATGAATATATCTCTAATGGTAGTAATTATTTAATAATAAATGATTATGCCCTAGAACTTGAGCAGGGCTTCCCTGTTAGTAATTTTGGAGTGGAGTTTTAATACTGGTCAGCCTACTTCACACTGCAAGTGATGTGACTGATTATATTCTCAGTTTATGACAAAAAGACCAAAGATTTCTTCCTTGTGTTGATCCCAATACACATCCGTCTGGGCAGTATGCATGCAAATAGGAATGAAAAGGCTCTTCAAGAATCTTGAATGATTTGACCCAGGTCATGACAGATATTATTACATTATTACCACACAATTATAGTAAATCAGTTTTTCATCTTGACATCACATTTCTTAATAAGAAAGGTCAATGTTTGAATCACTCATATTTTCCTTAATGTCTTATCAAAGCCATATAATATTTAAATGAAATAAGACTCCATTTTCTACTGTTCAAGGGTTTTACAAATTAGAGCATATTATTGCATCTACCATTATACTGTGGGATAAAACAATAAATTTTATCACTTTTAATATTATTTTGCTATAGAAATAGAAGCTTATTATTCTGAAACGGTAAGGCTTATAAGTCTCATAGTCATGTTGCAATATTAGTTTCAGCTCCTGTCTTGGAACCCCAAGTCTAACAACTTTGCTAGTTTTCTGTCAATTGTTTTATATAAAGTTTAAAGTCAATTCAAAGTTCATTTATATAAAATGTCTCTTTCTTGACTATCCTTCACGTTCTGGGCCTGGGGTCTCCAAATGTGGCAACTTTAAGACTTGTGGAATTCAACTTCCAGAATTCCCCAGCCAGCATGAGGTTAGTTGCAATATTAATTTGGCCAAATTAATGTCAGTTTGTGAACTTACACACTTGTAAATGCAGAAATGTTTCCCACTATATGTATTTTACATGTTTTGCATGAGGCATTTGAGAGGTATTTGCAAGTACAGCACCATGGAATGCTCCAGGCAAGCCTTAAGGCCAGATAAACTGCCTGGGTTGCCACTTGAATTATGAATTATGGGCTTGTAGGAGGTAAGGTAGGGGAGCTAATTATGGCTGCTTGGAAGCTGGAGTTGATGGTCCAGGTCTGAAAATCTTAGATTTGGCTTCCCCTGATGCTGGCTCAAACAACAAGGAGGAGACGACTCCAGGGTTTTGGAGGAGGGTGCGGGAAATGCACCTCAGGAAGATGGGACAGAGGAAGAGAGGCCAGGAATCTCGGAGGGGTATCAGAGGAACAACCAGATAAGGTCCTGGCTGAAGAAGAAAGGGGAGAGATGCAGCTGCGGCTGGAGGGCTTGGGGACCCAGTCAGAAATGCAGGGCTGAGAAGGAACGCAGTTGCAACTGGTCAGCAGGGCTGAAGAGGAATTGCCTCCTTCACATCCCAGGAAGTGCAGGGCTGAATGGCACAATGGAGATTGATGATGCTACTTGTGAGGAGGCAGCCTCGTCCCTCCTAATGAATTAACCAGTTTGTGCTAGCTTAGCCCAACTGGCTAAGCAGCCTGATGCTAGAAATAACGTTCAATTTCCTTTGTGTCTGTTCTGGTTTCTTGGATTCCTGCCTTGTTTCTTGACTCTGGCCTCAGACTTTATACTCGGGAGTGGACTCCAGACTTGTAGCTTGGATCTGGCTATTGTGGACTTGTGCCTAGACTTTGGATTTGTTATTGTGGTTGGTTGACTTTGTGTCAAACTTTGCTTTTATTGGAACTTTGAGGGGGGCTATTTGCAGGCAAGTATAGTGCAAAAGGACTTGAGGGAGTGACATTAGGGGCCAGTGGTATTTAAATAAAGCCCTTAAAGTCTTTGTATGTGTGTGTTTGGTCTGGAGCAGGACACTCAAAGTCCTTCTGCCCTTTGGGTCACTACCTTTGGCTTCCACTTTAGCTGATATAATTATCTATGGTTAATTTTAGAACCCACAGTTTCTAGACCTATTCTGCATTATGCAGGGTTGAACACTGAATTTTATTTGCATTTCTGTCTCACATGATGTGCACACACATGCATGGAACAACTGTACCTTCACATTTATAAAGCATTCCGAAAGAACATGCTGACATAGACCTATCTAAAAATGGGGAATGTTAGCAATGTATGCAAATGCACAAATAATATATAGATAGAAATAAAAGATGAATCAGACAATTTATGTGACAGCTGCAATATTAGTCTCATGTGCAGGTACCTTTAAACTCCAAAACTCCCCAGCTGGATAAGGAACACCTTATAAGTATTTAACTCTAAGCTTAAACCTTTTTTTTATATCCCCTGCCACCGTTTCGAGACTCTGTAAGCTATTGCTGACTTCACCCACAGGAAACCCATCATGAATTTCCAAAAGCATTGGTTTGTTATCATTCCTCTAGTAAAATTAAATATACATAATTTTAATCCATTGAGCTCAATCATTCTATCTGACCATGCTACTGTTTATCTTCCATAGCACCCAAACACTATAATGCTCGAAGGTGTGAGAAATAACAACCCACAAGATATGCACAAGGTCGTTTGCAATTCTTCAGGGATTCTGCTTGCTTTCTAACCAACACCAATAACCTTGGCTGAAGCTTAAATATTAGTTTACATCTCTGCAAACATATATGGCTGTGTAATCGTGCCAGCTTGTTCTACAGCTGCAAGTTCTGAATTATAAATTTGCTTCATATTTTTAGAAGCAAATTGCTGTTTTGTTATGAATTGCCCTATGTGAAAAATACAAGAATATATTATGAGCCAAGCTTTTTGTCTTCAATGATTACAAGTACAAAAGCAAAATGTTGGCATAGAGAACATATTAAAATGCAGAGTAGTTCAACACAGAGGCTCTATCATGCATTTCCCTCGGTAGTTTGGGGTAAGACGTTTGCAGCCAATGTCCTTCAATGAAGAAGATCAAGGCAGTAGTCTTATGGCTTTTAGCCCTGATTGCTTAGCTATCAGTCCTGATTCCAGTGACCCATGTCATCAGATGCTTCAGAAATCCGAGACCTAACATGGTGCTTATTGACCCAGGTGACAAACCGGTATAGGTTTCTCTAAGTTACATCACATTATATTGTTTACAGGAAAGACACTCTTTGTCTGACTCCTTTAAGAAGACTTGTCCAGTATGGTTGAACTTCTGGCATTGCTTTTATCTTCCTCAGAGAATGCAGGCCCCACAACCACATTGAGGTAGTACCTCATTGGAAGTTTATTGTTATTATGGCTGGTCACACAATCAGCCAGATGTTCAGATTGGATTTGACATCTTTATCCACCTATTGGTTCCTTCTGAAAGACCTTGGATAGACAAATGTTCTTGTTTAATAATATTAAAGGTGACATTGCAGGATGTAAGCTGTTCCAAATAAAGCTGCCTTTTGCAATTGACTGATGGTGATTTTGTCAATGCCAATTTCTGCTATACTTCCACAGTATATGGTTGCTAGGTTTTCCATGGGTCAGTCTTTTTACTGTGACCCCACTTCTCAACTCCTGTATTCCCTTTCAGCATTTCATTTTCATCTGGAGTAAGACAGATGTAGCATCTGCAATCAATCTTCTCTTCCTCTCCTCACTGAATTTTAGAATCTTGGCGCTTCAATAACCTGCTGATTATGTATGCATCATTTACAATTTATCTTGTTCCATTCATCTCACACTGCTCAGAAGAGTTTCCATAAAGGCTTGATGTGACACCGCGCCACCATATTCACAGCCACTCAAAGCTAGAGCTATGCAAAGCTTTCTCACCTCAAAACAATCTGTTTTGAATGTTTTAAATTCAAAACAGAGCATCCCAATCCCAAGAGTTTTCCCTGATCTTGGAACAAAACAGATGGATTTGTTCAGCACACTAGATGGGAGCTTATTTGAATGTGTCATTGTTTCAAACAGGCTGAGAATTTTGAATCCTTTGATTGGCTTGTTGCTTTAAAGTTATGGCAGTGGAGAATTTTTATCTCTGAACATACCTGGTGAAATAGCAAGAAGCAGTTCCATCCGGCTAGGCTAGGCAAGAGGGCAAAGAGGCTGTAGGTGAGGAAACAGCAGGAATTAAACATATATTCACATGCTAATGTTTCTGCTGTTGAGTTCTCATCTGGGCTTGATAAGACCCTTCATTTGCATTCAGAAGTCATCTACTAGAAGTACTAGTAGATAAATGTACAGCTTTTTTTAAAAAAAATCTTTGCTATGGGTAGATTAGAATTCATTGGCATGTTTTGTATATATTTTATGCATTATGGAAGCTTGGGATGATTATACAAGTAAAAATTAAAAATTAGCAGGCAGAAAACAGTAATTGTGTAAATCGAGCATTTTTGATGCGGGACACTGATCTGAAGAGACACTGTCATTCTGTGACTGCAGTAATACAGCAAGACATTTGATGCTGTAATGACATTTTAAAGTGAAAATTCAAAACAATAATCCACTGAGAGAACATCTCATCAGGGTCCTCCAGGGTAACACTTACAGATTTGACATTTCTTTTTAGGGTCTATTGTGACTACTGTAAGATGTTCACTTGAAATAAAGTAATATTTGATACTGGATCAATGTGCAGTTGCCAAATTTCAAGGATCATATATATATATATATATATATATATATATATATATATATATATATATATATATATATATATATATATATATCCCCAAACACCACTGTCAACTTACTAGATCTTCATGGAACTTTTTTCAAATGACAAATCCTTCTTGAGGAGCGGAAAGAAAGGAGGTAACATTTGAACTTGTAACTTCTGAATGGTTCCACATTTCAGGTTAGAAAAACTGTGGAACACTTGGGACTTTTCTATCAAATAGCCTTTTCTCTTTGAACAGAGTGTGATTACTGATTATACCTACCCCTTGCTTTGCCATCAAATTCTGTGTTCTACCTTTTTTATTATCCAATCCACTATGAGATGAATAATGCTAAAGACATATATTTGAATGTTGTTTTCCATATACTACTCTCATTCTTAACCCCTATATTGCCTTAAATCCAAGACTGGATAGCTTGGGTTAACTTCATACTGAGAAGTCTCAATTTCTATCTAGATGGAATGGCACTGAGAACTTTTTCTCTCTTTGGTGCCTGGAAGTGATACTTCCAAGAATATAACTATGAACTTGCCCTAGGAAGGCTGGGGATTTCTGGGAGTTGAAGTCCATCTTAAAGTTGCCAAGTTTGAAAAACATTGGCCTAGGGCAGGCATGTCAAACTCGCGACATCACGTATCGCAACTTTTTCCCCATTGCCAGCGATGGGGTGGGCACAGTTTCAGCGTGACGCATCCAGCCTGTGGGCTAGCAGTTTAACGTGCCTGATTTAGGGAGTATCTTGAGGTCATAATTCCATAGAGATGACAAGTGCCAGAAAGGTGCAGTGGTGCGGAGAAAATATGAGGGACCTCATCCACTGCTGCTCCAGTGTCTTTCCTGGAGGAGAGATGGCTCCCAATTCTTCGCATGCAATGAACTGAAGTCTGCTCTTGATATGAAGTCATTTTTAAAAGAAATGTTAGTATTCATTGCTGCCACAAAATGCCAGCATGGCCCTCAGTTCTTTGCATGCCGTGACTTAAGGTCTGTCTCTTGACATAAAGCCATTTTTAAAAGAAATGTTAGCACTTCTTGCAGCCACAAAGGGCCAGTTTTTTCCCCCTTGAATGACTTATTTGATTGCTCATGGAAGCAAGAATGATCTTAAATGCATCTAGTTTCTCTTCTATTAATATTCTGAACTGACAGACTGCCATTACAGTTCTGTCATGCACACAATCGGACTAGTGAAAGATGTCTTGTTTGGGGTGATAATTTCCAAGGATTAATTCACATCGCAAACTTGAAAAGTGTGCTTACATTTAAAGGGCTATTTAATAATAATAATAGTAAAGTTGGAAGGGACCTTGGAGGTCATCTAGTCCAACCCCCTGCTCAGGCAGGAAACCCTATACCATTTTGGACACATGGCTGTCCAGTCTCTTCTTAAAAACCTCCAATGTTGGAGCATTCACTGCTTCTGGAGGCAGGTTGTTCCACTGGTTAATTGTTCTAACTGTCAGGAAGTTTCCCCTTACTTCTAGGTTGCTTCTCTCCTTGCTTAGTTTCCAGCCATTGCTTCTTGTCCTGCCTTCAGGCGCCTTGGAAAATAGCTTGAGACCCTCTTCTTTGTGGCAGCCCCTGAGATATTGGAACACTGCTATCATGTCCCCCCTCGTCCTTCTCTTCATTAAACTAGACATACCCAATTCCAGCAACCGTTCCTTATATACTTTAGCCTCCAGTCCCCTAATCATTTTTGTTGCTCTTCTCTATACTCTTTCTAGAGTCTCAACATCTTTTTTACATCGCGGTGACCAAAACTGGATACAGTATTCCAAGTGTGGCATTGTAAAGTGGTATTAACACTCCGCGTGATCTTGATTCTATCCCTCAGTTAATGCAGCCTAGCACTGCGTTGGCCTTTTTGGCAGCTGCAGCACACTGCTAGCTCATATTTTGGTGATTGTCCACTAGGACTCCGAGATACCTCTCACAGTTACTACTATTGAGCAAGGTACCCCCTATACTATACCTGTGCATTTGGTTTTTCTTGCCTAAATGTAGAGCCTTGCTTTTTCACCATTGAATTTCATTTTGTTAGATAGCGCCCAGTGTTCAAGTCTGTTCAGATCCTTCTGTATCTTAAGCCTGTCTTCTGGAGTGTTGGCTATTCCTGCCAGCTTGGTGTCATCTGCAAATTTGATAAATTCTCCATCTATCTCCTCGTCCAAATCGTTGATATAGATATTGAAGAGCACTGGGCCCAGAACAGAGCCCTGCGGTACCCCACTACACACTTTCCTCCATGTAGATGCAGTTCCATTGAGGACCACACGCTGAGTATGCTGATCAGCCAGCTATGGATCCATCTGGTGGTGGTGCTTTCTACCCCACATTTTTCTATCTTGTCAAGTAGTAGGTTGTGATCTACTTTATCAAATGCCTCACTGAAGTCCAAGTAAATTATGTCCACAGCATTCCTCTGATCCACTAATTTTGTCACTAGGTCAAAGAATGCAATAAGATTTGTCTAGCATGATCTATTTTTGACAAACCCATGTTGACTTTTAGTAATGACTTTGTTTGCCTCTAGGTGTTCCTTGATTCGTTGTTTGATTATCTTTTCCAGGATCTTGCCAGGTATTGAGGTCAGGCTGATAGGTCTGTAATTTCCTGAGTCCATTTTTTTCTTTTTTGTAGATGGGAACTACATCAGCTCTTTTCCAGTCCTCTGGTAGTTCCCCTGTGCTCCAGGATCTTTGAAAAATATAGTTCAGTGGTTCTGAGATCACATCTGCCAGTTCCTTGAGAACCTTGAGGTGTAATCCATCTGGTTCTGGCGATTTGAACTCATCTAGGCTGGACAGGTGCTCACTTACCATTTTCTTGCCTATGTTAACTTGCATTTCTATTCTGTTTTTTATGGCACTATTTTCGATAGGTTGGTTTGTTTTTTCCCTTTGTGTAAAGACAGATGCAAAAAAAGAGTTAAATAGTTCTGCTTTCTCCCTGTTGCTTGTCACTTTCTTGCCACTTTCACCCACTAATGGATTAATCATTTCCTTCACTTTTTTCTTGTTTTTTACACGTTGAAAGAAGCTTTTTTTGTTATCTTTGACTTTGGTCGCAAGCCTTAGTTTATTTTGAGCCTTGACTTTCCTCACTTCATCTTTGGAGACTCGGGCTATTTGCTGATATTCTGCCTTAGTTATGTGCCCCTCTTTCCACTTTCTATACTTGTCCTTTTTATCTTTCAATTTGTCAGAGAGTTCTTTATGCAGCCATGCTGGTTTCTTTTGAGAGCTGTCATTTTTTCTCTTTGTTGGTATTGTGCTAGACTGGGCTTTTATTATCCCATTTTTCAAAATTTCCCAAGCTTCTTGAGTTGTTTTCTCCTTGAGGATTCTCATCCATGAAATCCTTCCCAAGCCCTCTCTAAGTTTATTGAAATTAGCTCTCTTGAAGTCCAAGACTCTAGTTTGACTGTGTTCTATTGCCTGTGCTTCCATAATGTTGAATTCCAATATTGCATGATCACTTCCTCCCAGGGTTCCTATGGTTTCAACACCTTCTATCATTTCATCTCTGTTAGTGACAATTAGATCCAAAATGGCTAATCCCCTAGTTTCCTTCTCTACTTTTTGGGAGACAAAGTTGTCTGCTAGGTTTGCCAGGAATCTGATCTTCCACTTGGTGCAGAGTTTATCTGGGTAGTTAAAGTCCTCCATTACTATTGTGATGTGTTTCCTACATACTTTAGTTAGCTGACTAGCAAAAAGTTCAGCTACTTCCTCTGTTTGGCTGGGTGGCCTGTAGTATACACCTATGGCAATGTCATTTTCCCCCCTTTTATATTGACCCAAATGCATTCAAGACAGTTTTTATCATTGTTGTGCTCTATTTCTGTAGAGATGTAGTTATTTCTTATATAGAGAGCAACACCACCTCCTCTTTTATTTGGTCTGTTTCTTTTAAATAATTTAAATCCCTCTAGCTGTGTGTTCCATGTGTGGGTTTCATCCCACCATGTTTTCGTAATGGCAACAATATCATATCTGCCCTCATTAACCTGAATTTCTAGTTCACCCTGTTTGCTGTTCATACTCTGTGCATTGGTGTATAGACATTTGAGTCCTTTATGACCAGCCCTGTGTTTGCTTTCTACATAACCTGTGTGGTGCCTGAGTTCCCCTATTGTCTTACCACCTAATTGGTTAGCGCACTTTGTGTGGCACTCACTATTAGAGGCTTGATTTTGCTTGACAGCAAGGTTGGTATTCTTACATGCACTGATAGCCCTATAATTTTTAGATTGCCAGGGACAAGGTTGTTCTGTATCAATTAACTCACTGTCCCTGCTGTTTAGTTTAAATTTTCCTCCAGAAAATCTGTGAATTTATAGCCGAGTAACTTAGTCCCTTTCTTTGATGGATGCAAACCATCTCTTTTGTACATCTTTTCATTGGACCAGCTATAGACATCGTGACTAATATATCCAAAGCCTTCCCCTTTACACCACTCCTTTAGCCATATATTGAATTGTGCTATGCGCTGGCCTTTTCCATTTTGCTCCTTGTACACTGGTAAAATCTCTGAGAAAGTAAGCCTACAGTCTATTCTGCTAAGTTCCTTCCCCAAGCTCTGGAAATCGTTCTGCACAGAGAGTACATCTTTTTGGGACAGATCGTTAGTGCCAAGATGTACGATAGCCTCCACATCACAGTCCTTGCTGCCATTCTTATTTTAGAAATATGCTTCTTGTCCCTACTGGCAGTAGCACCTGGAAGACACCTGATCTCTTTCAAAGCCTCTGTGTCCTTTCCTAAATTTACATCCCTTATAATTGAATCACCTACGAGAAGGTAGCTTCTTTTTTTGGATGCCATTCTGTTCTTGCATTACTGATGTGTAATACCTGATTCACATTTTTCCCTGTCGAAATCTAGTTCTTCATCTCGGACCACAATCCCCCTGCTTATTTGAGTTATCTTCACAAATACCTTTACCTGCCTCCTTAATGTCCCTATTAAGGTCAGCAAAGACATTGTAACTGTTGTGCAGGGACACAGCGAAAGTTTTGTGTTTATGGTTCACAGCTCTCACCCTGCCAGATCCCACGGTTGTCCACATTGCCCTTCTCCTGCAGGATCTTTGTGGTAGAGGGGGCTGATAGCACAGAGGCTTACTAGAGTAAAGGGTCTGAACTGGACACCTAATTTCAGCCTGAAGAGCAGAGATTACAGACTCTAGATAGATAATCTGTCCTTGTAGGCTAGTGATTTGTTTTCAAGTTTGAAAAGGGTACTGCGGAAGACAGCTGCAGAGCAAGTGTTGCACTGAACTAAGGCAGATATTCTTAGATACAGGGAATCTCAGATGCACTTGCCCTGAACGTACTGCTGCTGTTTTTGATTTTTAGTTATATAATTATATAATATAACCCAATGCAGTATACCACGTCCTAGCAGCTCTGGTCGCTACTTTGAAATGGAGTTTAAATACAGTATAAATAGAATATAAATACAATGGAGATCCAATCAGGGCCTATCTTCTATCCTGGTGGAATGTCCCAAGACTTACAGTTCTTGCATCAGCTGAATGCAGTATAGCCCATCCCGGCAGCTCTGGTTGCTATTTTGAAAAATCTCCTCTTCCATTATCAAAAAGGGATTCCCATTTTTAAAGGGTCCTGTTTTTCATTTTTAAACTTAATATAATAGAATTCCTGTTCATTTGATTCTGTTGAAAGTGTAGTGTGTGTTGCTCAGCGGCTATTCACACTGTACTGGTGATAATAATTAGGATAGTTCTTGTCAGAAAATTTCTGTAATATGGAATGCTCTAATCTAGATTAGTTTGATGAATTCCCTTGGAGAGATGTTATGCTTTTTTCCCAGAATCTCAATCCCTCTGAGTTAAGTATTGCCAAAGTATGATTTTGGCAACACACTTTTAGCGAATGGTCTCTAATGTGCTCTTTGGTGGACAATGAGAAAAAAATGGAACTCACAATTCACTCATTGAATAATGATTGCTCTGGAAAATCCTTTTTATAGAGAATATTAAATAGTAAACAGGAACCTCTCAATTTTATTTTATTTATATACTGGCTTTGCCCCAGTTTATCAGCTATTCAAATAGGTTTATGGGATGCTTGGGGCCTCTCCCTCTTTTAATTGAAAACAATTAAAAAACTATATCTATCTTTTAAAACTCTGAGATTTGAACAGTTATCCTCTCTAGTTATCCTCTTAGCCCTGCTTAGCTTTAGCAACATAGGCAACTTATGAGAGCTTAAGTAGCATTTCAGCAGTGTTGGCAAACATCTGCAGAGTTTTCACATACATTGGCACATTATTACTTTTTCCCCAAATTATATTGATTTTTTTCAAAATAGTTCAACCAAACCATTATAATCATCTGAGATTCATAAAACTTTATTCCCCCCCCCCCCATACAGTAGCTGTGTGGGTGTGTGGGTGTATACATATTCTTAACCCACTTTATTCTTGCCTGCTTCATTCTAAATGAATACACATATACATTCTTACAAAGGCACACATTAACTGTGCTTTTCATTAATATTCTTATTTTTCCTCTACTTGGCCAGCTGACATCTGTGTTTGGTGATATCCTATGAGAGAATATCAATTTAGAAGCATAATTCCACTACTATTATTTTTTGTCTGAATTCTGAATTCACTGAGCATTGCCTATTTTTCAACCGTATTCCTAATTTTGTTCCTTTCTCTTTCTTCTCTGATTTCTGGATTCATTAGGTGTCTTAAAACAGTAAAATACAAATGAGAGAAAAACAGAAAGATTTTAGGAAGCAGGGGAAAAGGCAAAAAGATTTTCCTGTTTTTAAACTGCTTGGACGAGTGCATCCTAAAAGGGAGGTTGTTAAATCAATTAGATAGTCAAGTTACATCATCCAGGCTAATGTCTCACATAACAATTACTCTTTACCTTGCACTGAAATGCCCTTCCTGCCTTTCTTCTAAAATACATTCTGCCCATGTGGAGAATGAGAATTTAACCAATATATTTTTTCCCCTTTTCCTTATGCGCCCCATTAAATAAAAGATTACCTTGCTTTAACTGAAACTCCAGACCAGGAACTGCAGCTTCTGTTCAACCTAGAAATCATGACATGGAATTTTACTTCATATAGTGTTTAAATAGGCAAGAAGTGTTTTTTTTTTTTTTTAAAAATTATTAATACCATACTCCCTTTCTCAGTGTAGGTTGCTTATTCCTAATCTATCTCATGGTTCAGTTTACAGAATAAATAGCATCTTAAGAACCACAAACAGTTGTGTGATCTGATAGGGGAGGGAAGGGAAAGCAAGAAAAGCAGAAGAGAGAATGTAAAGCAGCTTGTTTGTAGATGTGAGTTTAGAATGGCACTTTTGAGGTTATACATATCGAAAGAAGAGCTGCTCTCCCCAAATTTACAGATAAACTAAGCTGGCAATGAGGACAAAAGGTAACACAAAGATCAGCAGCTCCATTCTCTTACATTTCAAAATGTCACTGTAGGCAAGTCTTCATTTCTTGGTGCTATATTTTAATGAGTGAATGTATTTTTTAAAAGGAGCGGCATGCAGTTAGGAATTCTCTGTGCTTGAAAAATACAGGGTAAATGAAGAGAAATACCATTCTGAATTTGAGAGTGGAACACCTCCCCCCCAACCATATTTAAGATGTGTGGACTTCAATTCCCAGAATTCTTTCCCCAACATACTTGCTGGGAAATTTGGGAAGCTGAAGTCCATGGAGCTTCAAGTTGCCAAGTTTGAAAAACACTGCCCTAAACCTTTGGCCATGCAAATACCAATGGCCTTCAATGCTGGTAATTATGGAAGTCACAATATCTGAAAGGCACAAAGTTTTATAGGAAACCCAAAGGTCCTTTTCCAAAAGGCAACTGGACTTTGTCTTTCCTCGAAGACCTTTCACTTCTCATCCCACAAGCTTCTTCAGTTCTGAAGAAGAATTGAGGAAGCTTCTTGGGTGAGAAGCAAAACATTTTCAAGGCAAGACAAAGTCCAGTTGCCTTTTGAAAAAGCCCCTGTGGGACCACCATGACCTAGATGACTGAGGATCTCCATAGACATTTTTTATAGGAAAGCTATCATAAAATGTCAATGGAAACTTCCAAACCAAGCCTCCCCCTCCCCACCTTTGAGAGGCTGGAATTGAAATCTGTGCTTAAAACTCTGGCATGGAGCAGCATATGTAGCAAACTGTAACAATTGCCAAAAGGATTGTATGAATGGAGTGACATTACACAAACGCATCGCATTTTTATGACAATGTCATCCTGCTCTTTTCGTCCTTTGCTTGCCCTGCCAACATCCATGAATAAATGGCCGAGGCGACAACAATATTTCACTCTTTCACGACAACATCAAGGAATTGGCTCAACGCACCAGAGATTCCCTTTCAGCAAATTACAACCCAGATCTTTTAAGGAGATTAAAAAATTGTATTTGTGTTACTACTTTTTAAAAATAATATTTACATTTCTTTCCGACCATCAGAGCTCATATCAATCAGCTACTTATATTGGCTATTTCCATAGATTTCATTACAGGAAATACTAGTCTTTTTAATTGGCAGTTATCCGCCATCTTCTGGTTGTTCCAAGCTGAAAGCTTCCTTCCTCCCTTGGATTTTTTTTAAATAGATAAATATAATAAATAGACAAATTAAAGTGATGGAAAAAATACCTAGGGAAAAAAAAAGGAAATGAGAATTGGAATATAAGAGAGACATTAGAACAAATTAAACATGCTTACCATGTTAAACACACAGCTTGCTAGAGTATTAATTCTTCACTCTCTTTAGGCTTTGTTATCCTGGATTTTGGAGGGAAGTCAAGAACCACAGTGATTAGAAACAGAGACAAGGGAATCAGGATATGGCTTGACATTAGGAACAAGCATGATGCTGCTGGGATAGTCTCTACCAACTCAAGGATACAGCAGGGAGAATTGCCTTGCGCTGAATGTGTGCACATGTGCTAGTTCACTGTAGCTTTATGGCCAAGACTATTAGTACCAGTATGGTTTGTTGGCTACTTCAGCTGTTTATTCTTAAATTTTGATAAAGTCTACCATTCTACTTAGAGCAGAATGGTAGACAACACGAATCTACGTCAGTTATCTTAAGATATGAGGATGTGGAGAAAGAAAATAAGAAGAGAGCAAGTTTTTGACCTCAGCTCTCTAGTACTATGGATCTGGCATAATCCCCTCATTAAATTGAACAGGACATGGCTGTGATATAAGCATTTTATTACATAAGACTGCTTATACTGATATTGTTAACAATTCTATAATCAATGTCCAGAATAAGCAATGGCTGAAACTGTGCAACTGCTTGTTGGTAAGCTAGATAAGAAAAAGGGGAAGAGAAGAAAGAAAGAAAGGATAGAAAGAAAGGATAGATAGATAGATAGATAGATAGATAGATAGATAGATAGATAGATAGATAGATAGAATTATGACCCAGGTGGTCAAGACAAGGCAGGCCTCCAGAGAGTCCTTTATTTCTCTCAATAAATGTTCCAGCAAAGAGTCCTCCAATGACTGGTAAGGCTCCACCCCAGACTACCCCTAAGGCAGCCATGTTCAGTCTCCCAAACAGCCCCTTTAGTACAAATAAAGCCCACAGACTAGGAGCATGCTCATGGGGCAAGGTGTAGGACTCCAAAACCAGTCCACAAGGCAGAGTCCAGGCACAAGACAATGGCAGTCCTTAGTGCAAAGGAAAAGTCCAAGGCAGGGAGCAGTTCCAAGGGCACAGTGAAGCAAAGGGCCAAAAACAGTCCATAAGATAAGGGCAAGATCCAAGACAAAAGGCGAAAAGCAATCTTCCAAACAAGGCAAGGCCAATGGCAACAGGTACAAGTCAAAGCCTGGGGAGTGCAAACCAAAGCAAACAATTATTCCTGGCAAAGATCAACTCCCTGCAGTTTCTCCTTAAATCACTCCCCTCCAGGTATTCCTTGTGAGGAGGGGTGAGGTGACCTTCTCCTGAGTAGCCTTGCAACCCTTCTCTGAGCTTGCCTATGCTCTAGTCTCTGTGCCCTTGGATCAGTAGAGGAGGCAGCTGTTCCTCATCAAAGGAAATTTGCTGCTATTAGCACCACTGCCTTTCATCAGCTGGTCCTCCCCTGTGTCTTTGAAGGCAGGCAGCTCTCCATCTGGTTGATCACTTCCCCCAATACCTGAGGGGCCCATGACAGCATCATCCTCAACCCCTGGCATCTCCAAACATGCCAAAGAAGACATGCCATCCCTGTTGGATGGTTCCAACTCCTCCTCCTCTCCAAACTGGGCTCTGATGGAGCCATCACACACACACACACACACACACACACACACACACACACACACAGAGAGAGAGAGAGAGAGAGAGAGAGAGAGAGAGAGAGAGAGAAGATAGATAGATAGATAGATAGACAGACATATAGATAGAAAGATAGATAGACAGATAGATTAGATGAGATATAGAGATATAGACAGTGCTTTTTTTTTTTTTTTTTTAAAAAGGTGCTGGAACTCACACATGTCATACAACCCACCATGCCTACCCTACAAGGTTCCATCCAAAAAAGGTGCCGGAACTCCATTCTGGGCGTTCTATGACAAAAAAGGCCCTGGATATAGATAGTTAGATATAGATATAGAGATAGAGGTATAGAGATAGAGATATATAGATATAGATTACTTCTCAACCACCGGTCCTGCTAAGAACTGAATATATATATTTTTAAATAAAAAAATTAACGAGATGTGAGTTCCGGCACCTTTTTTCTTACAAAAAAACCACTGTATGTATGTATGTATGTATGTATGTATGTATGTATGTATGTATGTATAAGATAGATAGATAGATAGATATATAGATAGATAGATAGATAGATAGATAGATAGATAGATAGATAGATAGATGGATGGATGGATGGATGGATGGATGGATGGATGGATAGATAGATAGATAGATAGATAGACAGAGAGATATAGAGATATAGAGATAGCTAGATAGCTAGATAGATATTAGATAGATAGATAGATAGATAGATAGATAGATAGATAGATAGATAGATAGATGCTGCTTAGAATTTTTGTAGTTAAACTGGGATAGCAATTTCTTTTATGAATACTTGATTGAATTACTTTCAAACTGCCACTTTGTCAGAAAAATGTTATTGGACATTGGCAGGTGGTCACTATCTTGATGGGCGAGCAGGTCCAATCTGATATTTGTTTGGTGGATTGCCCACGTCAGTATTTACCAGTCATGATGACAGTTATGTATTTCAAAATGTGATAAATCATAGTAATAAACATTTAAAGAGGAAGTCTTGCTGCTACCAGAAATTACATTCACCAGTTACTTATTGCAGATAACTGAGTGGATTAAATGATAATTCATCCCTTTGCTTCTTACAGTTTTTTTTATTGTTGTATGTAGCCACAGCCTGTAATGGGTTTTCTTGCCTTTAATGAGAATTTGATTTCTATTTCCTGGCAGGAGCCGCTGAGTTGAGCCAACTCACCGTGTCCTTTCGGTGAAGCAGTCGACGTGATGTGCCGGTGCCTGGAAGATGTGAGGGTCTGGATGGGGGTGAACAGGCTTAGACTCAACCCTGACAAGACCGAGTGGCTCTGGGTCTTGCCTCCCAAAGGTCAACTTGATGGTCCATCATTAGTCCGGGGGGGGGGTAAATTTACCTCCCTCAGTGCAGGCACGCAACTTGGGTGTCCTCCTGGACTCACAGCTAAATTTGGAACAACATCTATCGGCTGTGGCCAGGGGGACCTTTGCCCAGGTTCGCCTGGTGCACCAGTTGTGGCCTTATTTGGACCGGGAGGCTTTACTCACGGTCACTCATGCCCTTGTCACCTCAAGACTGGATTACTGTAATGCGCTCTACATGGGGCTACCCTTGAAGAGCGTTTGGAGGCTGCAGTTGGTTCAGAATGCAGCCGCGAGAGCGATTGTGGGCGCGCCAAGGTACGCCCATGTGTCACCTATTCTCTGCGAGTTGCACTGGCTTCCTGTGGGTCTCCGGATGCAATTCAAGGTGTTGGTTATCACCTTTAAAGCCCTTCATGGCATAGGACCAGGTTACTTACAGGACCACATACTGCCGCACAGTTCCCAGAGACGGGTGAGGTCCCACAGATTGGGCCTCCTTCAGGTCCCGTCGGCCAGACAATGTCGGCTGGCGGGCCCTCGGGGAAGAGCCTTTTCTGTGGTGGCTCCGACCTGGTGGAATCAACTTCCCCCCGAGATTCGAACTACTCCCACCCTGGCGGCCTTTAAGAAAGCCATTAAAACTCTCCTGTTCCGGCAGGCCTGGGGCTGATGTCCCCGGGGGGGGGGGCTCGGGATATGATCGGACATGCTGTATGAATGTATTTATTTTATTGTTTTATTGTCATATTATTGTTTTAAATTTTGTACGCCGCCCTGAGTCCCTTGGGATTGGGCGGCATATAAATTTTAGAAATAAATAAATAAATAAATAAACTTTGGAGCAATGTCTTTTGCCTGATTTGAGAAACAAGTAATATCGATGCCTCTTTAAGGCAGGTGTTTCTGTTAGGGATTACTTTGCATTCTGCTCTTTCCCATTTTCACAATACTTTTGATGTCTACCTGTATTGCATATTAGATCATCAGAATATGAGGGGTCCTTGGTGCTCTCTAAGTTTGGTTGTTTTCTTGCAGATGTTTCATTACCCAAAGTAGCTAACACCATCAGTGCTAGTAAGAAATGATCAATAATCATCAGTAATGAAAGGTGTGCAAGAAAACCACCAAGCTCAGAGAACACCAAGGACTCCTCATTTGAACCTCCAGCTATAAATATACTCCTTTATTAGTATCATCAGGATCAAGTTACAAGAGCTGCAAATTTGCCAGGTTCCCTTAGGGCAGTCTCACTGGGTTGTCCATGTCCCTTAGTAGTCTGGGAATGAAAACGCCGATCTACTTAGTAATGTTAAGGATACTTCTTTTGGCAGGAAGATTAAGGAAAAATGAATCTCTAGATCCCACCTTCCCTTCAAATGACTTCTTGCCAAAACTGGTGGCCTAGAAGCAGATTATTTCATCCACAGGTGAAGCACAAGTTGGCTCAAGCAATTTCTTTCATTGGAAGAATTGAAGCAGATCCTTTCAAACTTCATAGAGGTCTGGCCCATTGCCAGCTCTTGAAGCATACAGCTGTAATGTGAATTAAATATGATTTGTGTATCCAGTGGTGGGATTCAGCTGGTTCGCACCACTTTGGCAGAACTGGTAGCTATTTTTTTGTTGGCCAGGCCCAGAATGGACTTCTGGAGGCAGCATCCACACAGAGAACCGCTTGTTCACATATTTGAATCCCACCGCTGTAAGTATCCATGTGCACATGTGCACCTCAATCTGAATCGTGCTTCATGTTTGAGCCAGGCGAAATGGTCTTCCTGGTCCAATCATAACTTCCCATACTTCTCACTGGGTACTTTTGATTAATCCAAACATACAGAAAATAAGAGAACAATTTGTGTTCTTTGGTTTTAAAAGCCCAAGGTGATCATGTTCAGATACTGCTCTGTGAATAAAATTAATTACTTAACAACTAATCAAAGCCAACGTGGAATTAGAGTCTAAGGGCTTGAGTAGGATTGGGGAGCGCTAGAGAAGGAGGCATCTGTGAAACAAGCCAAACTAACTTTGTCTATGTGGACATTTGTTTCTTGTGAATTACAAAACCTTTTCACAACTCAAGGTTCTTTACAGTGGCCATATGAGAATGCAAGGAAGTTGCCCTAGGAAGGATAATTTAGACCTTTTTGCTCTACAGAGATATCCTCTGCTATTTGTGTCAGAAACACAATGTTATACAGGTGGGAATGCGGTGCCATGGTTTCCACTTGCCCAATTTTTTCTCCCTCTGATACAATCTTTTGTCACTTCAATGAAATGACAATGCCCTTCCAGCAATGTGGTACTCTATGTAATGTTCTCACCCAGTAGGGTAACTCTCTACTGATTATTTATTCTTGGATGAATCTTGTCACAGCCCCACAGGACATTATTTCATGAAGAAAGTGTGTATAAAGACAATGACACCTGGGTGATGTTTCACAAAGGAGCATAGTCCCTGCAGAGCATAAGTTGTCATTGGAATGTGAAACAGATAAAGGCTTTACAATTGGCGGTGGATGTTTTAATAGAAATACTTTTATTAACATTGCTTTTCAGTAAAAGCCACAGGTCAAACTCTCAACCTCACACTAAGGGAAAGCAAATTGATCGCTTTGGGGATGTTCAGGTACTGTATTACCAGGGTGATTCATGTTGTATTGGCCACTTTGCCTTTAGCCAATGGGATAGAAGGTCCATCCAGAGAGAAAATTAAAAAGACCCAGAATAATAATGGAAGATTCCTCCCCCTTTTTCTTTTGCATGCCTAGAGCAAGTTGATGATCAGGACTGCATGACAAATGTGATGCACTTGTAAGCATACAGTGACCTTTCCCAAATATTTCAGATAATGCTATTTTGATGTGAACTTCTGCTTTTATGTCAACCGCTCTTCCATAGGCCGTCTAATATGAACTTGCCATATTAAAATGGAGAAGATAGAATGTAATCTTAAACTTCTTCAGTAGTATATTTATTTATTTGTTTTTCTACTCCAATTTTCTTCCAGGAGCTCAAGGTGACATTAATTTTTGTCCTCACAACCACTCTGTGAATTACATTAGGTTGACAAAAAAGATTGGTTGAAAGTCACTCAGACAGCTTCATGGCTGAGTGAAGCTTTGAAATGGTCTTTCTAATCCTAGTCCACCTTCTTCCTACTACTGGATCCCACATTAGCTATTTGTCTTCAGAACATGAACAACCGGTTTTCTATCTTGTTTTTGTTTTTCACCCAGCCTTGAAACTTTCTTTGTTCTTGAGAAAAATCATTACTTGGCCTGTATTAGGCTTCTATTTCCTGGCATACAGATCCACCAACTTCTGCAAAGTAAAAAAATGTACCTGGTCATTTATGACGCAGCTGATAAATATCTGAATAATCCTATTCCTGTGCTCTTTATTCCTCAGGTCATTGCTTTGGAAAGAAGGAAGGGCAAGCATCTCATTCCTCAATAAACAGTACTTTTTATGTTCATTTCTGATCAAACACACTATCACAGGTTATGTTATACTGAACAACACTGTCACACGGCAGGGAGATTAATTCAAGTGAACATATTGCTGTGAAGCCCCAGAAAATCCATTTGTTGTCTTCCAAGAACGGATCTAATCTGGTCACCAGCACAGAACAATGTAATAATGGCACATCAAAAACCATGTAAGAAGGTCACAGATCAGCGCTTAGAATTATATCTCATTATAATGCTGTCACTTAGAGGATGTCTTCACCACGGATTCAAACTAGTGCCATATCATTTCCTCTTTATTATGTATACCAGGAACATGTTCAGTGATGGGAAAGAGAAGAAATGTTTAAAAAACACTCTCAGTAAAAAAAAAAAAATAGTGCTCTCACTAATCTATATACTTCCCACGATTCTTCAGCAGGAAGAGAAAACCCGATAATTATACTAAAATGAAATAAGTCAGAGTGAGACTGGGCCACACAGGGTAAGGAAACTCACCAAATTTCTGCACTCTCTGCTGCTGTGAGAGGAGATATGTCAGGTGAGATTTCACAATATCTGGAGTTTGGATGAATGTGGGTGTTTTACTTAGCAGTGTTAGAAATTCCTCAGAATCAAATTTTGTAGGAGATGCGAGCCATAGGGTCTTGGTGCCAACAAAAGCAATAACAGTAGAATATTGGAAGAAAACAAGTAGATTTTCTGGGGAAGTATAGATTTACACTCATTCTGTGCGATTGGCAATGCTTCTCTGGATAGCAATAGCCAAGTTAAAGGGGAAGCGTGGGGAATGAGAGCAGGAGGAACTGACATGAAGCAGATGCTAGTCCAAAATGCCTCCCAGTCCTTCTAGACAAAATTTTCCAAGGCAGAAGTATAGTCCTGGAAGCAGAAAGGCAGCAGAGGGTTTCTGTTAACCCTTTGAAGTAGTCCAGACAAGAAGCTCAGATATTTTGGCCACCTAATGAGAAGAGAGGATTCCTTGGGAGAAAAATACCTATTGTTGGGAAAGATGGAAGGCGAAAGGAGAAGGGGGTGGCAGAGGATGCAGTGTTTAGATTGTCACCGACGCAGTGGGCATGAATTTGGGCAAATTCTGGGAGACAGTGGAGGACAGAGGGGCCTGGTGCTTTTGGTCCATGGGGTCACAAAGAGTCATATATGACTTACCAACTGAACAATAACAACAAGAAAGAGTACAGAGAAGAGCAACGAAGATGATCAGGGGACCAGAGGCTAAAATATATAAAGAACGATTGCTGGAATTGGGTATGTCTAGTTTAATGAACAGAAGGACGAGGGTGGACATGATAGCAGTGTTCCAATATCTCAGGGGTTGCCACAAAGAAGAGGGAGCCAAGCTATTCTCCAAGGGGCCTGAAGGCAAGACAAGAAGCAACGGATGGAAACTAATCAAGGAGAGAAGCAACCTAGAACTAAGGAGAAATTTCCTGACAGTTAGAACAATTAATCAGTGGAACAACCTGCCTCCAGAATTTGTGAATGCCCCAACACTGGAAGTTTTAAAGAAGAGACTGGACAGCCATTTGTCTGAAATGGTATAGGGTTTCCTACCTGAGCAGGGGGTTGGACTAGATGACCTCCAAGATCCCTTACAACTTCTTCTTCTTCTTCTTCTTCTTCTTCTTCTTCTTCTTCTTCTTCTTCTTCTTCTTCTTCTTCTTCTTCTTCTTCTTCTTCTTCTTCTTCTTCTTCTTCTTCTTCTTCTTCTTCTTCTTCTTCTTCTTCTTCTTCTTCTTCTTCTTCTTATTCTTATTATTATCAACAACAACAACAAAGACAAGAAAACAAAACCATATATACAAACACTACCTTTATTTAAGTTTCTAATTGAACAGAATATTTGTACCAATCAGATCTGGAAATTTCCTGACAGGTAGAACAATTAATTAGTGGAACAACTTGCTTCCAGAAGTTGTGAATGCTCCAACACTGGAAGTTTTTAAGAAGAGATTGGGCAACATTTGTCTGAAATGGTATAAGATTTCCTGCCTAAGCAGGGTGTTGGACTAGAAGATCTCCAAGGTCCCTTTCAGCTCTTATTCTGTTATTCTATTAAGCAATCGGGTCTATTAAGTCTCAAGCAAAACTTCCAGCCAAGAAGGGTTTAATCAAAGAAGGGGGCAATCATACAGCAGTCTTTTGTATTCTTAAATTAATTCCCATTGAGAGCAGTGTGTTTGGTCCTATTACTTACTATTACTTGCTACTATTTGCCATTTTGTGACAGAACATCTTCAAGTTAAAAAAAAGATTTAAAATGTATTTTACTTTTCCTACAAACAGGAAAAGAAAAGCCAAGTCTCCCAAATGAGATGGAAAACAACTCCCAATGAAAAGCATAAGAATGGATTAAATTGGGTTACCACAAAATGAAAGTGGTGCTAATAAATGACAAATGAAATCAAGGTAGATGCTCAGGGTCACCAGGATTGCAGTACTATATAAACCAGAGCACAGCAGTAAATAAAGTGTGAATAAAAGCAAATGGACTATAAAAGAAAATAGTCTTGTACATCTCTAAGATAAAGCAGGGTGGCCAAATGGTCCATCATTTTATACGTACTCTCTCTTTCCACATATACTTGACATTCCACAAAAAAAGTTCTGAAAATAATATTTCCAAATGAGTCTTGTCATTGCCTGTAAAGCTGAAACATGTAGAAAGGTGGAACTTCATATGCAGTTGAAATTCAAGGGAAACAATGGGACCGTCCCAAGGCTATAAAACATCTTAAATAGCAGGCCTCAGTCAATTGTAGCATGTGCTGTAATACGCAGAAAGCAACTGCCTTTTTCATTATCAACAATTTCATTTCCACCGTTTCTGACTGTGAGAATAGTAGCTTGAAATGAATGTCTTGCTGAGAATATTAACTTGAAGTGGTGATTGAAGCAGAAGTGGGAAAGGAGCGAAAGAATAATGGGAGAGCATTTTTTTCCCCTAGCATAAAAAGGTTTCTGTTTCAACATGAAGGCTGTTTTAAACCATCTTCTTCCCCTTCTTTTAGTTTTTTTTTTTTGCTTGCTCTCCGTGTGACAACTTTTTCTTTTGCTGCTAACAAAATTTCAATTCTTTTACTGCACCAGCTCCAGAAAAGGGTTTCTCTTTAAAACGGTACTGATTACTCTGTATTACAGGCAGTCCTCGACTTACAACAGTTCATTTAGTGACCGATCAAAGTTACAACAGCACTGAAAAAAGTGACTTATGACTGTTTTTCATACTTACAACTGTGGTAGCATCCCCATGATCATATGATCAAAATTTAGATGTTTGGCAATGGACTCATACTTGCGACAGTTGCACTGTCCTGGGGCCCTGTGATCCCCTTTTGCAACCTTCTGACAAGCAAAGTCAAGGAGAAAGCCAGATTCACTTAACATGTTACTAACTTAACAACTGCAGTGATTCACTTAACAACTGTGGTAAGAAAGGGGCAATATTCACTTAATAAATGTCTCACTTAGCAACAAAAATTTTGCGCTCAGTTGTCATAAGTCAAGGATTACCTTATTCATTCATTCTAGACAAGCTAACTGAGCAAGTTGGGCTAACTTTTTTTTTTTTCCGTTTTAAAATCCATCCTGTGAAGATTTTTTTTTTTTGTAAAAATTTTTATTTTCAACTTTACAATACATAACAATCTTACAAATACTTCAGATAAAAAATAAAACATATTGATACACACCACATTCGGTCTTGCCCGCCCATTTCCCCCCAAACCGCATCCCACCTCAAACCAACTTACTTCTTTCCCTCTTTTTCTTCACTCCCCCCCTCTCCTCCTTCACCTCCACCTTCCTACTTACTTCTCACCTTCTTCTCCTCCCTCTTGATGCGGTCCAGGGGAAATGCCCGAGCAGTTCCTCTCTCCAAATTAAAACATTAATATTATATACAATAAGACTATTTCTACTTTATCTGAACTACTTAAACTTCAACCCATCCACCCCCACCCTCTCCCCCCACCCCCCTCTCCCCCGACTTCCAAGAGCAAAATACAGGATTATGCAAACATATTAAACATAATCTATTTAAGTTTACTAATTATACAATGAACAAAATCATAAAAACCCTTAACTCTCTTCAAACTTTGACATCATAAGTTTATAAACAAAATCATTACTGATAGAGTAAATGAAACTTTGTAGTTCCCTATTTCTTCTGAACATATTCTATCCATCTTCTTCATACATTAAAATATCTCTCTTGTGAATGGTCCTTTAAATAAGCAGAAATTTTAGCCATTTCTGCTAAATTAGAAACCTTAAATACCCATTCTTCTAAAGAAGGCAGAGTATCCTTCTTCCAATATTGACCCACCAGTAATCTTGCTGCTGTTATTAAATTCAACATTAAAATAGTTTCTTTAACATTAAAGGCCACAAAAATTCCCAAAAGAAACAGTTGGGGACTAAACTTAATCTTCCTTTTAAAAACCTTTTGAATGTTCCACCAAATCATAATCCAGAAGGCTTTAATAACTTTACAGGTCCACCAAACATGAAAATAGGTTGCATCCAAGCAACCACATCTCCAACATTTAGGTTGCAGGTTCAGGTACATACAGGACAACTTTTTAGGATCCAAATGCCATCTATAATAACTTGAGTCTTTAGGGGTCTTGATAAGTTACAGATTTAGTGAAGGTGTTAGCCTTGGAAAGCCTCTCTGTAAATTTGACACGAAGAAAAAAGATGGTGGAAAGGGCTGGAGAGATAGTACTTGGGTACCTGATTTATAATTATCACATTACTGGTTTCCATAATTTTCCTCTTATAACTTTTGTTATGTACTGAACTTAATTGGGAACAGGTGCAGGGAGCTGCCCTGAAACCCTTAGCAGACCATTTGGCCTGCTGGGCCAGACTTGCTGTCTGCAAGGGCTGACTAGGATGCATTTGAGCTGGAAAATATGTTGCATTCATTGGCTGGCAAGGCCCCAGAGTGAATGTATAAATATGGGCGGAGCCATCTTGTTTTGAGTTCTGTTCAGCCTGAAATAAAGAAGTACCTGTTTGTTACTCCTGCCTCTTCAATGCCTTCCAACACAAGAAACAGAACAACTTTTCCCTAAGATTCTTTCCATTTCCTTCCTTGCAGGTTTTTCTTTTTTTTAATTTATCCTATTCATCTGGTGGGAGTTTGCCAGCTGAGTGTCGACTTCTTTCTGTTGCCGGATTGTTAGAAGTAGCAAATAATTCCTTGCCTTTTATCATTTGTTGTTGCCAGTTTAACAGCTCCATTCAATAATGTAAAATGTTGGCCAGCATACAGCATTTGGATAAGGGAGCACACCTACGCTCCAATCCTCTGAAGTAGGCTCGGTTGGACATTTCCAGGGAAGCATGTTTGAAATGGAGCGCTAATGGTACAGAAGCGTGGGTTAGCAAAAAAAAAACCCAAAACAAAAGACTAGCATGTGTTGGTTTTTCAGATTAAAGAATTGCTGCAAAAACCTGAGGCCAGAGGGGGCCACACAGCTGGAGCAAATCAGTGTACAAGCATCCCGAGCCCTGCCCTTCTTCAATCCCTTTTAAGTCTTTTAACTCTTGTTTGCCTCTGTTTTAGAAGATGGAGCCAAATATTTTCACAAAGGACACATTCGGTTATAATTATAGTTGCTCCTTGCTGATTTGCCTTTTGTAATTGCTGGCTAGACATTACATTAAGGAAGTGGTCTAATTTTCCTATTAGGTGGGAGCTCAAAGGAGCATCTAAATTGGCCCAGAAATTAAAGGCAACAACTATAATTCAGCAATAATTGCCACTTTCCAAGTCAGCGCTTTACAGAGCTTATGAATATCCATTATTCATATGGTTCTGTTTGCCCTGTGATAAATTCACACCATTTTATTTTATCCAGACTGATTATAAAGCAAATGCAAGTTGCTTAAGATTTTGCTTATCTAAGATAAGAGTGAAAGAGTACATGGTTCATTTTTATTTTTGAAGGGATGGGTGGGTTCAGTTTCTCTCTGAACGATTTTGGTCTGCTGCTACTTTTGCAACGGTTGCAGTGTTATAATGGCATATGATAGCAAGTGATATCCCTCGCCCAGAGGTTTCCTACAACCAGCCCTCATCCCAGATTTGATATTTTGACTAAATCATGGATTCCCTTGTGACTTATTAAGCACTAATTCACTGGGTTGCTGGGTAATGAACAGTTCTGAATTCAACATATGCTTCATATGAACTAGGGTAATTTAATCCAATGTGCATCAGTATGGTCATTTTTAGCCATGTTAGACTAGAATGCCCATGATTTCTTAACCAACATAGTTCCAGACCTCCATGATTAGAATCTGGAGAGCACCAGATTGAGAAAATCTGAGTTTAACTGAAATTATTTACAGAGACAGCTGTTCGCCTTGCATAACCTAAGAATATTATATCATTTAGCTTATCAACTAAAGTCGAGTATCTAATACTTTATTCAGACGAGTGTATTATTCATTAGATTTGTACAGGTCCTATTCTGTTACTATAGATTTCATTTTAAGGTGCATTTTTAGATAAACAACTGAATTTGATTGCCCTATGAAATCTGAATATTTAGAACAATGTTTCTCAAGTGTCATTTTGACACTTGTTCCCTTTCTGTCTGCCTCCTGAGATAACAATTTCACACATATCCAAAAAGTTTTTGCTTGATGGCAGATAAATTCATACAGGCAAGTTGTGTGAACTTTTATTCAACAACAACTAAGTAGTATGCATATTGCACAGCTCTATCCTGTAGAATGCACTGAAAGAAATTCTTGTGATTGTTAAAATAAGCAGATGGGGGGGGGGAACAGTGAAAATAAGCAGCTGAAACTCGTTGGCAGGTAAAAACATTTTGGTGGGCAACTCCCCCCCCCAACATCATTTTTTTTTTTAAAAAACATGACTGTTTAGTGTTGGCATTCTTCCTATTTGGGTGACATATTCTGACGGTTCCATATTTCATTTTGTTATTACAAGAATGTTCTTAACATTTGAACAAAGCAATATGGCTCTGGAGACAACCATTTTTTAAATGTGATGTCTGTATCATGAAAGAATGTTCTTTCAACCTACTTTTTAACATTTGCCATAAAAAAACCTGAAAAATGAAAAAGAAAAAAAACAAAATTACCATGCCTTTTATTTAGGATCCCTATTATATTTAAGTCAATCATTAATTAATTAATTAATTAATTAATAAAATTTATATGCCGCCCAATCCCTAGGGACTCAGGGTGGCGTACAAAATTAAAACAACAAATATAACAATAAAAATAAATACATTCACACAGCATGTCCCAATCGAATTCCCCCCCCCCGGGGACATCAACCCCAGGCCTGCCAGAACAGGAGAGTTTTAATACCTTTCTTGAAGGCCAGCATGTTCTTCCACTATTAGATAACTCTATATATCACCGACCACCCAAAACACTGTTGGCCAGCGGGCTTTCTATTCATTACAATGCTCCACTTTGATGGGGCTCGAAGAGGAAGTGAGTGTCCTATTCTGGCAGAATTTCAGAAGCTGAAGGCCCATCTTCCTGGAGGACCCTTGTGCAAATGGCTTAATTTGCTTTGACAAGGCATTTCAGTGGTAAAGTTGGATTTATTTAGTCAGAAGGGGCATCTTTTCTTCTAGGTTTATTTTGGGAATAAGTTGAAGAGATGCAATGAAACATATCTTATACTTATACTTACCCTGCTTTCTCTCTCATCCGTTCTTTGCCTGGAGGTGTAGGATTTAGGATCTCTTGGGAGTGGATTTAGATCTGCTGGGGAGGAGCATACTGGTAGTCCTTGACTTACATGCATTCATTTAGTGACCTTTTGAAGTCACAACGGCACCGAAAAAAAATGACTTAGGACCCTTTTTCACACTTGCGACAGTTGCAGCATCCCTGTGGTCACATGATCAAAATTCAGATGCTTGGCAACTGGTTCATATTTATGACGGTTGCAGTGTCCTGGGGTCATTTGATTCCCTTTTGTGATCTTCTCACAAGCAAAGTCAATGGGGAAGCCAGAATCACTTAACAACCGTGTTACTAACGTAACATCTGCAGTGATTCCCTTAACAACTGTGGCAAGAAAGGTTTTAAAGTGGGCTAAAACCGTTTAACAACCCTTTCATTTTACAACAGAAATTTTGAGCTCAGTGGTGGTTGTAATTTGAGGAATACCTGTATTCGGTCTACTCAAAGGGCCAGATGATCACACACAATTACACCTTTATTTAACAGCAGCATTGTCTGAACAGACAGTAAAGGTTACACATTATTTATATTTAAAGATAACTGTTTATTTTGATTGATTGCACCATCAGATGTTCCACCTATCAAGTACTTTCTAAGGACCTGAGATAGGTAGATATGTTTTTTTTTTTTGATGGTGTTAAACTTATCCTTCCAGGATCTAAGCTCTTCCAGCCTTTTGCAGTTGAATGATGGTGATTTTGTCAGTGCCAATGGTGTTCAAGTGGTGCTCCAGGTGTGTTGGGATTGCACCCAAAGCATCTGTTGATTTCTTTGTAATTTGTTATTTTGTCTTCTCCTACTCTCTCCAGATACTGGTACATCCACTATCCAAACTTTTTTGTCTTTCTTATTGACAATTGTTAAGTCGGGGTATCATATGATAGATACTTGTCTTTTTGAATTCTAAAATTCCAGAGCAGTTTAGCTGTTTCAGTTTCTGTTGTTGTGGACGAAGGCTGTATTTATTGTCATTATTTTTCCTGGTCTTCCTATCCAGGGCTTTTTGATCTGCTTGAGTTCAATTTGCTATTCCTGCTGTGTATCTAATGACCAAAGTTACCCAGGTGTTGCTTGCCTTGATGGTATTTCCTTCACTGAGTTTAGGCTTTAAGATCTTCTTCACTCTCTTGATGGATTCAGTTCTAACCTTCTTGACTTCAGTGTGCTTGATGTTGTCAGCCTGAAGGATGCCCAGATATTTATTATTATTGTTGTTAGTTAAATTTGTACACTGCCTGACTTCTAGAGACTCTGAGCACTTCACAATTAAAAAGTACAAAAAAAGTAATATGACAATAAAAAGAAGAGACATGAAATGATAATAAGCAGGCAACAACAAGAAGTAGACCTATACTATATAGAAGGATCAGGTCTTGTGAAAGGCCTGAGTAAAAACCAAATTCTTCAAAGCCCTCTGAAAGGCCAGCTAGACAGGGGACACCCCAATTTCTGAGGCAGCTTCATTCCAGAAGGCAGCTGCACTGGTACTAAAGGGGTACTAAAGGGGTGGGGCCACCATCCTGATCTTTTTTTAAATTTCCCTTGAGGATGCCAATTTTCCCTCTTCAAATTAGGTGTCTGGCTCCATTCCTTACAAGGAAGGGTTTAGTTTATTTGCTTTTAGTGCAATCCAGCCTTCCATCACAGTTTCATCCCACAAAAGCAGCATTTTGCTTTTTTAAAAAAATCCCACCTCTATTATTTTATAGGTAACTCAAGGCAGTGAACATATATAATACTCCTTCCTCCTCCTATTTTTTCCCCAAAACAGCCACCCTAAGTTAGGCTGAGAAAGAGTGACTGGCCTAAAGTCACCCAGCTGGCTTTCATGGCTAAGGTGGGACTAGAACTCCCAATCTCCCAGTCTAGATCAGCACCTTCACCATTACATGGAGCCATGTTCCTTTACTTGAACTGCTCCCTTAGATACTTCTGCTAACCCTAAGGAGCTACTCCTGGATCTGCAGGATGAGCCATGGCAGCTTCACTTGATTGTTTAGATCAGAAGAATAAGAGTGTTCCTTCCTTCCTGGAGGGGTACTTCACTCTTTGCAGAGCCCTAGACTGGAGGGTATCGGTTTGTCCCAAACTGTATTCTTAGCCCTGTTAAGAAAGCATCTTTAGCTCTTTTGGCACAAAAAGGGACTACTTTTAATCTCTCCTTCCATAAACATTTGATTAGTGTATTCTTGCCTATGTGTGGAAGAATAGATGAAAAAGAAAAATATTGAAGAGGAGAAGAAAGTGCATTTATAATGTTCAATATATTTAAGCACATTGGTCAGGATAAATAATTATCTCTCTATATTTGTATACATTTACATATCTGTATATTTTCCATTCTCTCTCTCTCTCTCTCTCTCTCTCTCTCTCTCTCTCACACACACACACACACACACACACACACACACACACGGAGGGAGGGAGGGGAGGGAGGGAGGGAGAGGAGAGAGAGAGAGAGAGAGAGAGAGAGAGAGAGAGAGAGAGAGAGAGAGAGAGAGAGAGACTATTGCCTTTATTTAGCCCTTTAAAGACTTTTAAACTTTAACAGAAGCCACACTGAACAGATTTAACTGGTATACTCCATCTTGATGGCAAGATAAGGGGATGTGTTATGGCAGTCTCTAGAGACCATCTGGAATAGGGCCTGAGCAGCTAACTCCACCCTCTTTTAAAAGATCTTTTTCAAAATGAAAACTGAGCCCTCATTAAGTGGTGAAGATTTATGGTTCAAGGCTTTTTCCTCTCCCCCCTTTTTTTTCTCTCACAGAAGACTTTTTGCTGTGGTTGGTGTATCATCCGATCTGCTACGATGGTTTTCAGTCAAATCTCATTATTCTCAAACTGTATTCACTTACTCTCCCCATATTGCTTGTCATTCATCCGCCTGAAAAAACGCCCAGGCTTAGAAAAAATGATATTTCATTAATAAATAAGTCTAAGTGAGGGCAAGTCTCACTGGTACATGATGCATTTGTCTCGGCTTCATATGGTGCATGTCGAGGCATGTTTCAAAACAGGATTCAGCCACGTCTCATCGGTGTGGCTAGGTTTATTCAATCGAGTCACTTCTCCAAAGCAGCTGAAGGCAGAACAAGAAGCAATGGATGGAAACTGAGTGGTGGTGGCACAATGGTTAGAATACAGTATTGTAGGTTGTCTCTGCTCACTGCCAAGAGTTCGATTCTGACTGGCTCAAGATTGAGTCAGCCTTCCATCCAATCTGAAGACCCAGATTGTTTGGGGCAATATGTTGATGCTGTAAACTGCTTAGAAAGGGCTGTAAAGCACTATGAAGTGGTTGTTGTTGTTGTTAATTGCGAAGTCATGTCCGACCCATCGCGACCCCATGGACAACATTCCTCCAGGTCTTCCTGTCCTCTACCATCTTCTGGAGTCCCTTTAAATTCACACCTACTGCTTCAGTGACTCCATCCAGCCATCTCATTCTCTGTCGTCCCCTTCTTCTATTGCCCTCAATCTTTCCCAGCATTAGGCCCTTCTCCAGTGAGATGAAGTGGTATACAAGTCTAACTGCTATTGCTGTTGCTAATCAAGGGGAGAAGCAACCTAGAACTAAGAGAAATTTCCTGACAGTGAGAGCAATTAATCAGTCGAACGGTTTGCCTACAGAAGTTCCGAGTGCTTCAACACTGAAGGTTTTTAGGAAGAGATTGGACAGCCATTAGTCCAGAATGGTATAGGATCTCCTGCTTGAGCAGAGGGGTTGGACTAGAAGACCCCCAAGGTCCCTTCCAACTTCAATAACTCTGTTATTCTCTCTTAGTGGTGTTTATACTTTTAAACAGGTATTTGTGACCTTACTGTACAGAGTTTGCCATTGCAAATACTGAAGTGCATGTAATAAACATAGAGCAGCTTTATCATTTTCCCCCTCTGCCTGTAACTGTATTCATGCAAACATGCTACCCCCCGCCCCTTTGATTAATAATCCCCAGCTTCAAAAAAGATGACATATGTTTTCCCATCCAGCTCAACTGTCATTTCCCCTGACCCTTGCAACCCGTTCTCATTAAAGCATTGTTTATTAATCACAATCCAGGCTTCCAGCTACTGGTTATCCATGCAGTGAGGCATGGTAAAAAGCAAAGCTATCACACTACGAATACCGGCCTCTATTCTTTGCTTGTAGCCTTGGGAAATCATTTTTGGCCACATCAAAATTTCAGAATAATGAGGAATTCCTTAGGAACCAAGAGGGGCCAGCGTGGTGTACACAAAACTGTCTTTTGGCAAGTTGCAAGCTGTCCTAGATATTATGTCTATTGATGTCAGTAGAATTCATAAAGGATGTAAGCAATTTTGAAAGGAAGAGAACTCAGTGGCATAGAAGGGAGACACAAAATATGGGAATAGATGCAAGAGAGAACTTGAAGGAAAAGAAAAGAAAGAGAGAGAAGAGGAAAGAAGGAAGTCAATACATGGTTGTTTGATAAAAATAGGTCACTATATATTTGGCTTATTTCTCCGTGGTAACATTATCAAGAAGAGTTTCAACAGAACACTTTGCATCACTATTCAAATATTGTGCATTAGGAATTATTTAAAATGAATGTAGGTAGCAAAGATTTTAAAAAAATGTTGGGGCTCTGCCAGTACTTAGTGACCTCTACATGTTGACGGCAAACTTTTGAAGTAGAAATTCTTTCAACATTTATAGATTTACAAGGCTAATTGAAGAAGCTTAACTGCTGAGATAAATGCAAGGTGGGAGTTTTACCTGTTTTATAAATAAAAGTTCAACAGACCGGCAATTTGCTCTTCAATCCTATCAGTGGAATGGGGTCCTTTGTGGTATCTAAAGGAAGTAAACTTCTTTAGAAGGTTAAAGAGCAGAACTATAGCATGAAACTCTTTCCTCCAACAACGTTTGGTCACCTTCCAGTATCTGCTGTCCAAGATAAATTTATCATTCTGTCCAATGATTTACACATAATCACTGATGGGTTAGACTCTGATTTAGTCTAGCGTGGTTAAGATATTGGACTGGAAGTCAGGAATCTGTGAGTTCTAGTCCTGCTTTAGGCATGAAAACTGGCTGGGTAACTTTGGGCCAATTGCTCTCCCTCAGGCCAACCCATTTCTCAGTCTTGTTGGTTGAGGAAAATAGTTTGAGGAAATAGTATTAGGTGTGTTCACCACCTTGAGTTATATATCAAAATAATAAAAGCAATACATACATGCATGCATACATACATACATACTTGCTGTGATGGATACAGACAGCCCCTTGAAGTGAGATAAACATGGTGATGAGACATTGGAACTGGGGTCTGATTGTTCTAGAGTGTCTGTTGTCCCCAATTAGGGTCTGAGCCTGGTAGGGAAGCCGATGAAGAACAGACATGAGGTGCAGATTTTGTTTCCTTTTATTGAAGCACTTCAGCAAAAGGGGCCCTAGCCAGCAAAATGCCAGTACCCAGAACAAAGGATTAAGAAAACTTTATACACTTTCATTGAAGTAGAAGGCAGGATAAGGTGGGATATATATAAGAAATATCATTTAGACTTCCGGTTTTGCATGGTAACGACCAGTTGTGGGCTTGCATATTCTCCACACACCCATAGCTAATTTCACCCTGCCTGGGGACCTTAAATAGGTCTAAGTCACCCCAAAGAGGTCACAAAAAAAGAAGGGTGCTTCAGCCTTCCATTTGACTTGGGGAAAGCCTTCTAACCCAACAGGAGAAAGGCTGGCTGTATTGCATCGACCAGCCCAAGCTGCTAGCAACCGAAGTCCAAAAGCACTAATCAACACAACTGTGAACAGTGTGCTTAAAACTGGGTGAGGAATTCGATCTTCTTTTTTCTATTCTATATTTAATTTCCTGGAAAAGATCCCCAAGAAGCAAAATACCTCTGAAAGGGAAGGAGGGGGATTTCCGCCCCACCCTTATACTAACGGAAGTGTCAAATTAATCTTTTTATGGAGGATCAAAATATATGGAAGTGAAATAAATATAAAATCTGAAATTTAAAACTTAAATTTGGATAAATCTAAAATTGTTTGAATGGTTAAGACTCTCATTTTAAAGATAATTGTTTATTTTGGAAATTGAAAAACAAATAGTTGTTGACACCTAGTGGTGGATGAAGACTATGACAGCTATGACTTTAATATAAGACTTGGCAAAACCTGGGAAAAGCTAATCTGTGTTTGTGAACTTCAAAGTTTTAACAAGAAAGAACAGCTGTGACCAAAAAAAAAGACAATAATCTGGGCTGTAGACAAAGAGAGAATTATAAATTTCAGAAAAAAAATCTTTTTGAACTATTTGAATAACAAATATCTATTTAATTGGGACTCTAAATTATTTGCAGAGAAAAGAAAGGAAGAGAAAAACTCAAATTCTTGGCCATCATGGATCAGAGACATGTAGAAAGAACATATCAAGAAAACATAAATACTTCACAGGAGGAAATATATAGTATACTGCAACTAATTCAAACAATGACTTTAAACCACAAAGAAATCCAAAATAACTTTGAAAATATAAATCAATCTATTTCTAAGTTAACTCTACAACAAAAAAATTCCCAGAAAACAACAACAGAGAAGGAGCAGATAAAACAGATAAATGGATATAGAACAGAGACTTAAAGAAGGAACTTAAAAAAAACAGGAAACATGATTTAATCCTAGTGGAAAAAAATCCACAAGAATTGGAAAAAACAACTTATCCCTTAAGGCTACAAAATAAATCTGAGGACAAGAAAACAGATTGGATAAAATGGACTGTAGAGATGTCAGGAACATCGGAGATGATATGAGTAATATAAAAAAGTTGAAATACTTAGATAAAGGAAATGTTTTAGGTACTTAAATATGATTGAATTTATAATGGATAAAAATATTTTGAATAAGAATTAAAGGACCAGATGACTAGATGCATTAAATGGAATGTTTAAAGATTAAACATATTTTAATTACGGTTAAAAAGAATAAGAAATTTAGGAAATAAATATATATTAGCTTAGGAGGGATATATATTTTAAGTAATATGTTATTTTTTATGTTTCTTTACTTTTGCTCTCCTTTCTTTCTTTTTATTGTTTTATCTATTCCTTAAGAAATGTAAAAGTGTGAGATGGTTCATATGGAAAAATAGAGTTAAATTTTTAAATGTAATTAATTTTTGAGAAAATCTTAACCAGTAAGAATACCTAGAATTTGGTGGGAGAAACAAATTAAAATAAGGACTGTAACAGGATCTATGATAAGGCAACCAGAATGATTGGATAGAAAAGAAATATTATATTGATGTGATTATTATTTTTAGGAATATTGGGAAAAATTATATATTTAATTATTATCTATCAAAACAATAAGAATTGTATTAACTCAATGTTTGCAAAAGAGGATATTTTGGGAAAAGAGGAAATCAACTAAAACCATTATGTTCACCAATTATTAAGTGATTTATGTTTTAAACAATCAATAAAATATATTACAAAAAAAGAAATATCACCTAATAAATATTTTAGTAATGATCTAACAATTATTTTATTGGTGTTTAGCCATTCCTATTCCTAAGCTAATGAATGCTTCAGGAGTTATCTAATACACATTCTATTTGCTCCAGGCCATTGCTTATTCCTAACCTCTGGCTGAGCTATGCAAGATACCTAACTCTTTGTTACTTTTATCAGCTTTATAACCACCCAGAATTGTTGCAAACTTTACATGTGCATATTCCCTGTGAATAAGCATTCTTTGTTCTTCCAGACAGACTCCACAATTATAGGCTTCCGGGGCTTTTTTCAAGTGTATGCCATAACCTTGCAGCCAGCCCATCACTTCTTTCTTACATGCTCTATAGTTTTTATTTGTTAAGTAAACAATAATACAAAAATATGGCTTTACAACACACACACACACACTCCCCCATACTTGGAACAATGAAGATGTCAACCTCCTTCTCAATTATTTGTGCTGTTCAAGCATTTGTTTTCAATGCAGAGCCTGGTACCAAGGCCCTTGATTGAAACCCTCCTCTTGTGCACTTCTTTCTCTTGTGTATTTCCATACTTAAGCTTCAATTTCATATTTATTTCCATCATTGACCAGTACAACACATGAGTCTCACAAAATGCTATAAAACTATAGAACCAGCATAGATATCAAATAATATCTAAAGTTAGTTTAAAATCTATGAAAACTAGAGCTAATCTAAAGGAGTGACAGAGAGTTGAGATAAGGTATGCCACTTAAAAGTAATACATTTTTAAACATTTGAGCTATATAGACCTTCTGCTACCTATTGTCTATAAATTACTTAGGCATTTAGATAGGCTCTGAGAAATACATCACTACCTGAACTGTAGCAGGAAGCAATATTTAAAGCCCTTCAGGTGGGAGCACCCTTCCTGCATTTTATCTCACAAAAGCTTTATTTTTCTGGCGATGTCCTTCTTGAATTTGGGGCAGACTCCCTTGCCCTTCCTATTTAAACTGGCAGAAGACAGACCGAGGCTGGCTTGATTTGTGTATTTTAAAAGTGAAGTAATTCTCTATAGCAGCGATTCTCAACCTGTGGGTCAGGACCCCATTTGGGGTCGAACAACCATTTCATGGGGGTTGCCAAACAACACAGTCCGCCATTTTCCCCCTTTTCCTTAGCTGTGCTACTCCCTTTTATTCTATTGGCTTTTGAAAGCCAATAGAATAGAGTCTCTTGAATAGAGTCTAATTCTATTGGCTTTCAAAAGCCAATAGGAATTGTCCAGGCTGTCTCTGCCCTGCTGTCCCATTCTGCAAACGTTGCTGCAAGTTGTCTGCAGCGAAGGTGAGCTGTCTGGAAGTTTCCACCCCTCCCTGCTGAGCAACTACTAAAAATGTAAGTAAAAGAGGGCCAGGGGTGGGAGGTGGTAGGCTGGCGGGTGCAGGGAGGGTTGCTGGCGTGCATGGGGCCCGGCGGGTGCCTTACCTCCCTTGGGCGGGGCCAGCTGGTGGCCCAGCCGGTGGTCGGCCTGCGCCGTCTCTGCCACTTGCCAGCTATGCCTCGGCCGGCGCAGGGGGCAGCACCACGCATGGGTGGCGCTCCCGGGCAGGGAAAGTCCTCGACTTACGACCGGTTGGATAGTCCTTGACTTATGACCGGTTGGGTAGTCCTCGACCTACGACCGGTTGGGGGTCGCGGCATTAAAAAGGTTGAGAACCACTGCTCTATAGTGTTTTTTTATCATTCACTTAATTGTATTGCTAATGAATTAGCAACATCATCATCATGTACATATTTTGGAAAAAAAAAGAATTAAATTCTTTCTCTAAAGAATAACTGCACTAATAATATATATCGGAGGGAAGAACTCTTATAAGAAAGGGAAAGACTCAAATATTTCATTTAAGAATAAAGGAACTTAAAATTTGTTGAAACTCAAAATTTAAAACTAAAATCGGGTTAAAGCAAGTGTCTGCAGAAGTGTGAAGTAAGTAATTCTTTGTGTGTCTCTCTCTCTCTCTCTGTGTATGTATGAATAGATAAGAGTGTAGCAATGTGTATGTACTGTATGATAGATAATAGTTTTGCAATCAAGTCCATAAATATCACTAGTCCTTCAGTTTTATTAGTTGTCAGTCCCACAGGATTGTACATCATTCATGGCCCACCAACTGCCTGAAAAAAGCAAGGCAAAAAAGAAAATACTTTATTTTACAAATAGTTTCCCTGCTTCCTCAACTGGACACTATTTTTGTTTATTTGCCACAGGTGACCAGGAAAATCACTCAGAGAGGCTGTCTCGGAGGATTATGAGAAGAGTGAAATATAGCTGTCAAGAGGGATTGGGGGCTTAATAGACTGTTGTTGCTTCCCTGACACTGCTGTATTACTTAACATTTGACAGTGCTGCTATGGAGTCATATTAAATAGTAATACAATACTTCTGAACAATGTTCTACAAGGAATACTCGCCCCCAAATTTCCATTTTTTTACTTAGAAGGATAAGTAAGGCAGGCTGGCTGAAGAATTCTGGGAGTTGAAGTCCACAAGTCATAAAAGGGCCAAGTTTGAAGACTCTGCTATAGAAGAAAAAAAGAAACTTCTATCTTTCTTTTCTACAGATAAAACCTACATATCAGTGACCCTTTGAACTAGAGCAAACCGTAACAAATGGATATTTCTATCAAAGATATCTAATCATCAAGGCCCAAAGGTTAAAATCTCATTTTTTTGCAGTTTCAGTTAAAAACAAAACAAAACCGAAGAGTGGTTTCCAGTTAGAAATGAAGCTAAATAAAGTTTTTTTCTTTAATCAAAACAGTTGATTTTGCCAATTTTGCCAACACCATTCACCATCCGTTGTTTATATATGCGAGTCCTTCCATCTCTGCACTTACTGAAGGGTTGCTGTTGTTGTCATACATAAAAACAAAATTCCATGTTTTTTCACTAATGTGTTTGTCCATCAAGCCTCAAAGAAAAACCTCTGGCTTCCATTGCACATTCAATTTAAGAATTCTTTGAGTTAAAATACATATCTGATTCCAATATATAGCCTTTTTACATGTCCATGTGGTTACAAAAGGTCCATTCAGATTGTTTACGTTGCCCAAAAATATTTGACATGCAGGATTCAAATGTTGCAGTTTAACAAGGGAAAAGTTATGGTTCTAACACATCGGAGGCCATCATTGTGGATGAAGGCCACAATGAAATAATCATGTTCTGTGCAAAAGAAATGTTCAAGTGAGTTTTAAACCTTTCTCTCTCTCTTTCCTTTGTAGAGAAAATGAAAATCAATATATTTTCTGATGAAGTAATATTAAGGCTGTTTCTCAGGGCAGACTCTTGAACTTCACTCCAGGCAATTGATCTACCACTTCTCTAGAGATAGATTTGAATTAAATGTAGGTACATTGTAGCCATATTGATTTAAATGTTAAGCTGAACACCTTAGAATGTCTACCTTGGGGAAAACCACGTATTCTTAATTTTGTATGGTGTAAACTTGCAGAAGAATAGACAGCAGAAGCAAAATTGCTAGTCTGATTGAGGGAGAGAAGCCAGCCAAGGTAATCATAAATTCTTTCTTAACTTTAGATAGAAATAGCTCTAATATTTAGCAAATAGAGTGTACCATAAGTGAATCTTATGACTTTCTAAATGATTCATATTTTAAACAACTTAAAGCTAGAAACGAATCTATAGGGGATTGTTTTTTTTAAATATTTGAGGCTGTGTCAAACTGTGCTTGGTGAAAAAAAGTGGGAAATTATTCAATAAAGAATACAAAACAATTAGAAAATGGAAATTGAGTATTCTGAAATTAAATCTGCTTATTTCTGTTTGCTAAGTAAGTAAATAAATAAGTGGAAAGTTGCGTAATTCTGGCTCTGTTTCAGTCAGATTCCTTGAATCCTTGCACATAATCTTGCAGGATCCTAGTTGTCTCCCAATGCCTTTTTTCCCCCACCCTGAAGCAAGGAGAAAGACTTTCAACTTACGCCTATGCTTAGAAATTGGCAGGAGCCCCAAGGGTGTCTCCTACAGGCAAGACCCAGTAAAAGCTGAAGAAAATAATATCCTATAAAGTGAGAATGAAGGAAAAGGATCTTTTCTGTTGAGGAGGAACTGGGTGCTACAACAGAGAAGAAAATGGACAGCCCTTAACAAGCATCCAGAAAAGGGATCTAGGGCAACTTGCCATGGCCAGGCCAGTGGACTGGGTTGACCTGGCCAACTGGACATGGGACAAGTCACCCAGGCCAACTGGACATGAGGACAACCCACAGTGGCAAGACAATTTGTCCTAAGCAGAGAGGGGAAGCACTTACCCTCCCCACCAGAAGAAACATCAGCCCTGGCTGAAACTTGCAGGAAGGGGAATTACTGTGACAGGATAATTTGTGGATGAAGCAGAGAGGGGAAGAGGCACTTCCCCCCTCACCAGAAGAAACTTTAGCCTTGGTCAACCAGATGCTTGTGGGACAAGAAATTGCCATCGCAGGACAGTTCAAAGACAAAGTGGGGAATGGAAGAGCACTTCCCCCCAGAATAAACACCAACCCTGACTGATGGGATGCTCGTGGGGGAGGGGAATCGCCACCACAGGATAATTTGAGGATGAAGCACTGTCCCCGTTCCCATGCCCCATTGGCCAGGGTGGGACAGATGTTTTTTCTGGTGGGGGGGAAGTGCCTCTTCACCTCCCTGCTTTGTCCAAATTGTCCCGCAGCAGCAAGTTGTCCCTCACACTGACCTGGCCCTGCCAACCCTCTGACCCAGCTGTGGCATATTGTCCCATTCTCTCCAGAAAAGAGACTCAAGGAAGACTCAAGGATTCACTCTATACTGAAGGAAATGGGGAGGAAATAGTCCCACAAGTAACCTTGGTTGCTAACTCCATTATGTTGCTGCTTCTAGGCATAGGGACTAACAGGATTAAAATGGAGTGGTGAACACATCAGTGCCAAATTTGTAACAGAAGATATAACAAAAAAGTTAAGGACTTTTAAACAATCATCTTGCTGGTTTATGTACCAGATTTGATAAACCAGCTCAGTCTGGTTGTAGACATGGCTTTGAAAGGCCCAAAATGCTTTCCAAATTAGGAGTAGTTTGAGTAGTTAATGTGTGGCAATATTTCATGTGTGGCCCAAACACCTCTGGTACAAAAGCCTTGAAGATGAGCTCTCTGACTGGGAAGGATGTATCAGTGGTAAAGATATATTATAAAGGAGTAAGATAGAAGGAGAATGTGACCTCTAACTTTAAGTAGGGAGAATATTTTGTTGATACATAACATTTTCTATCAATGGATAACCTGCAAAGGAAAACAGGAAGATTTCTTAAAGTTGACGGGTTGAGGTGCTGCAGAAGAAGTTGAGCTACTGTATATGGCTAGATGGTGTGACAAGAGAATACACAACTAAAAAACCAACATCTCGCTAAGAATGGAGGTGAGAAATATGAAGGTAGGTGCCATACTTTAAAAAAAACCCTGAGTTATAGAAAGGCCAAATGGTAAAGCATTAAATTGTTATAAAATGAAGGCAAGAATAGTAGAAAGTAGTCATCTTTTAAATCAATACTTTCTATTATTCTTGCCTTCATTTTCCCACCTCCATTTTTAGTGAAAGGGGGAGACTCCTTGAATATTATAAAGTGCAACCAATTTTCTTTCTTGTTCATATGTGTAGATAAATGTTGATGTCTCTTGTATAAAATAGTTAAGTGATAGATGTTTAAATAAAAAAAATATGCATAGCTTAGCCACACACTTGTTTAGGAGTGCTATTTATCATGCTGTATTAATTATTCCTTGGCTATAAAGAAAGAACAAGGAGGATTTGAACATTAATTAAGGTTTAGTTAAGATGTACGGGATTGCAGGCCACATTTATATAAATTGTATACTTGTTTATCAAGTTTGTGGCAAATCTGAAGTTCCCCAAATAAGGAAGTTGTGGTTACTTAATTTTGGTTTGTACAGTTAATGAATTAGTTTAAATTGACTAAATATAGGAGCAAGAAGAAAAAGATCAACGTCTGAATCCTTTAGATGGGCCAAAAAAGTTGAACCAGACTCTTTTTTTATAATATATAATTTAGATTTATAAAAGCTGCTCAACTCAGCACTAAAAGGATCCAGAATAGGTTTGAATCTGCTATGAGGCTTTATCAGTGGGGAACATGCAACAAATTCCTGGCAGATTCCAAGGGACACTTTTGGTAGGGTGAAGAAAAATGTAAGACTACTTTCAATGCTTAGAGAATTAATTAATATCCCTGTCTTGTTCTCTTGTAACAGTGGCTTTGCTCCTGAGATAAAAGGATTGAAATTTTGGATTTTTAAATTTTCTCTTTCTGAAGATCACTAAAAGCTGCAATAAAAGTACTGCGAGAAGGAAACAACCAGGAACAAGGACCTGCAAAAAGGAGGTAAGAATGTTTTTCACAGATAAGGCTGTCACTAGGTATATATTGGTAGGTTGTGATAGCCTGGAAATATGTATGAGTATAATCCCAAATTAGAGCAGGAAGCCCCCTGCTTCTGGATTTACTTCTGTAAATCTCAGAAGACACCGCCTGTTTTGGAGATTGTTTTTGGCCACTAGATGTTATGAGCTTGTCAGTAGTAGTCAGCATTCTCCAGAGAAGTAGTCAGCTGACAAATCATAAAATATGGTTGAAGTTGTGGCTGAAGGAGATAAACCTTTGCAAATCTATTCCTTTTTTCTAGGCCTCTCTTTAGAAAACACATTACAGAAAGGTAGGTCAGGAGAATTTCCCTTCAGTGCTTAATGACAGGTGATCCCTCTTTAATCTATGAAAATTCTTAGTGCTGTGAGGCATTGGAATGGCTCAATGTCTCTGTGTTTTCAGCAAAGACTAAATGTATTGGAGTAAAGATTTAATGAAGCAGTACAATGGCTTGTCTATAGTTTGAAAAGTTTGCAAACTTCAAGGCCACTGATTGCGCCACTCTGTCAATTATTTTGCTGTAGAAATAACCTTTTGAACAGAGGCACTCGGTTCCCGAAACAATATTGGGTGATGATATTCAAAAGAATGTTGAATGGATCAAAGAGGCTGCAAGGGGATAACTGTAGCTTCAGAGAGATCTGTAGAAACTCTGCTAGAGATATTAGGTAGATTCCATTCAATGACAGTGATTTTAGCAGATGCAGCCTAACTTAGCAAGGGGAAGACAGTGATTTTTGGGCAAAAGTCCATGCTCGCTTGGAATTTGGATAAACAGCTTACCTCATACAAGTGTACTGAAGGAGACAAGAGTCTTCAGGATGAGAAAGTAATCTTGTATATCATGATTGATATAAAGCATGAATAAGTGTCAGAATACATAGCAGAAACTCAGTGCTTGTATTGGTCTCACTCATTAAATTTTGGACTATTCCAAAAAGCGTAGGACTGTCAATGGTTTGATGCCCAGAGGCCAATGACATTAACTGGAAGGGTAGGACAGCACGAAACTGTCTGAAACTGATGAGAGATCCTTTCAGGAGAATGGTAAAAGGAGATCAGGTGTAATCTCAGTGATCTCAGGATGAATGAACGGCAAAATCTCACGTTTGAATGTCTCATTGAATAGAAGGAAAGCCTAGAGAAATAGATCTCAAGGGAATATCTCCCAAATGTCAGCTATGATGGTGCCAAGAACCATTGTGAAATAAATCCAGTTTATTTTCTTAATTCTGTAAAACTGTTTCCTTGGACTGAGTTATAGCAACATTAAGATGCTAGCATCTGTTTGCCCTTTTCATTATATCTGTGACTTAATGTTTTCTATGTATATCATGCATCAAGTGCAAATGACAAAACTAATCCCATATAAAGAGAAATACAAATATGTGCCACAGTTATTCTTCAACTAAACCCCAGAAAGTACTGAAATCTGAAATACCTTAATCCAGACAATAGAATAAATACTCAGGAATAAACCTAAACATATGAAAGATAAATTCACCTTTCTTGTAAAATCATTTGGTTTGTCCAATGAAAAGCTTATCAAATGTTCTTTCTAAAGAAAGTCCTTCAATGTTCTGTAAAAATGTTTGGAATCATGTGGCAGAATAAACATAACATTTACATCTCAAAGGGTAAAATAATTTACGAGTTAAATTCTTTTAATGACATTTATTTCCTCCCAAATACACCTGTTTATATCTTCTTTTATATTAATGCAGGGATGAATTCAATTGTACTAATCTGAGAAAACCTGGTGGAAATTCTTGTTGCAAAGTTAAACAGAAGCTAAAGTTCCAATCCTTAATTTTTTCTAATTTATTATGTGATTTAATAGCACTGACTATATAGATAATCCAGGAGGAAAACAAACATGTATTAATAACATAAATTAAAAATAAAATGCCTAATTTATTTATACAAATATATCAGCAAAATTTTATGCTTTGCCCCTATTATGATTCATAATTCTTTACAGATGTAAAACACTGAAAACATAGAAATTTTATCCGAAGCTGTGTTATGAATAAATCTTTTCCACTCGTTTGATCCTTGCAAGAAAAAAAAAATCTTCCTAAAACCTGGGTTAATGTACAAATTAACTTGCTGTCTGGGGCAGGATCTGTCATTTCAAACTTTTGTCTTTTAACAGTTTTTTATGAAATTGACAAAATTTGAAATCTTAAGGGAAAGGTAGTTTTCCTTTTGCTTTGTTTCTTTTTAGGAGGACAAGAAAAATGGAAGTATATGCAATATTTGTTTTCTTTTTATGTATTTACCCCTTGAAAAACAGGGAGTGAATTAATTGCTTTGTTTGTTTTAGTTACAAAATCTACAGGTATAATTGCTTTAGCTTCAGTTACACTGATTATAAAAATATTAATATTATCAGATATTAGGTATTATAGATATATTGTGTTTAAACAATATTATGGAAGAGGAACAAGTATTTTCAAACAAGACTGAAACTGATCTGAAAATAGGTTTAAAAATGATAAGCTATAAGAATGATATGGTAAAAAAATGCTATACTGGATATACTGTTATACTGAAATCAGCTGATGATTTAATAATTAAAAGAGATATAACAAACCTCGAGAGCGACTTGGGCAGCTTTCTAGCACTGGATTTGCAAAATAGTTTTGTTAAAGTTTTGAAGGTTTTTGTGAAAGGAGACAAAAAAATTGAAAAGAAATCAATTCTAAAATAGTATTTAAAGAGATTAAAGATGAAGATTTTTTAAAAAATAAAAGGAAGGAATATATAATTGGTTTGTTTGATCAATGTTAAAATAGGCATGTTGTTATCTCTGATAAGCCTTAATGGACTTTTGCTGACCAGGACTAAATTATGAGGTTTTAATTATTTGTTTATAGATATTATAAATAAACAATCAACATTATGCAAATGCATATCACAGGCAAAAGTAGAATACATATATTCTATATCACTAGCTATTGCCTCTCTTTCACACTGCTCACAATAACAGAACATAGTATTAAGAACTATCAGAAAGTCAAGATATTGAGTTAAACTTTATAATAATTCTGAACTCCATAATAATATAATGTCACATTCAGCAAATGTCATAATAAGAGAAAATTAAAAATGATTCATGAAACCCACATGACATTATTTGAAGGGTAAGTCATATATATCCTTGAAGCTAGTATTATCTCAAGTTGTTCCTTCTCTAATACAAACCATTTTCTGAGAGATCAAATAAATTTCAGTTATAAATTTTCAGAGGAAGGCTTATGGATATAGGAATCCTGTCTACCTTTGTAGCTGATCATTTTCCTGTACCAGAATAATCTACATTTATGGCACAAAGCTTTGTTCTATCTGTCTGTCTATCACTGCATGCAAAAGTTTAAGCCAAAGGTTTCAGTGACTTCAACAGGGAAAAATAGCTGACATAACTTCTACATTGTACAAAGTTAAATCCAATGTCTTTCTGCAAATTTGAATACACATGTATTATTCTGCTGCACAAATATGAACTAGCAAAATTAAAGGAACTGAAAAGACAAATGCAATGAAATCATCTATGGCACCATATCATTTAAAAACACTGAGCACTGAAATTTCGCCACATACTAATGATCTGTATTGATGGGCAATTAGAACATTGTTATGCAATGCCATAAAACACAGATTGGACATTAATGCTACTATTGGAATACTGTATAGAAGAATTGCAGCACCCGTGCATGTGTGGGACCTAGTATGAAGCATGAGATACTTATAGAGACTATTAGGTTGAAATTAAAGCTGCCAGCTGCTTTGTACTTGAAGCTCATAGGACAGATGGACTGAAAAAACAATGCATGGCTGACAATAAGGCAATCACCATCCATGAATGGGCCAGTAGAAAGCAAACTGGCATTGCACGTTCATACAGGGAGGTACTCCTCAAATGCAGCAACGTGTGCCAAGGAGCAGCCTGGCTGTGGAATGATAGATTATGTAGCATATGAACAGGGCTATTAATCTAGGAGGATTTGGGATCCTGAAAATGGACATATCAGTATGAAGTACTGCCTGTTGATAAACTTATAGGAGCAGGGAATCATTAAGCCCAGGCATTTAACCAAGGGAATAAAAGTTTGCAGATGCCTTGATGAGATATTGAGTTGGTTATCTAAAGTTTTCAGGAGAATATGGAGTGATTGGCAATTCCTGAGAAAAGAAAACCTATCACGAAAAGGCTGTTTATGATATTTGATATGGAGATCTATTTAATTAAATAGAAATTATTTTGCTGCAACGACAAGTGAACACTGTTTCTTGTGCTTTCTGGTAGAGAATAATTCTGGCTAAAAAAAACCCCACCTAAACTATCCTTGCTGGCTTGCTGGATTTATTGCTAAATACTTGATTATTTCCCTTGGAAAATCCAAGAAAGCCATTAGTTCATTCATCACCATTTGATTTTCTTGATGCTGAGATACTTTTGGGTTTCTTTAGATTAGTAAAGTTGGACTGGATGTGATGGCTTTATCTCAGCTCCTTCTGCTGATATCTTGAACCTGGGTCCAAATCAATGGTGCAGTTATGACTATATGTAGGACAAAGCCAAGACTCTTGTAGATGAGAAGCAACCAAATAACCAGAGAGCATCAGTGGTGGTCTGAGGAGAGCATAGCAAACAAACCCAGCACCAGCACCTGGGCACATGTAGATATGCTGATGGTTGTGGGGGTTGTTCTTGGTTTCCGGTCACTAAAAAACCAGGAGGCAGAGAAGAGAAGTAGAACTTCATAACTCACTAACGCTGAGAAGCATCAGCCTGGAGAAAGCAGGAAAACCTTGCTGAGAAGAAAGAAGAATCCACACTGAATAATCTGAGAGATTGTTTATTTTCATAGCAGACTTTCCCAAATGAGCAGAATGTGCTATATTTGAAGCAAATGCCAAATTAAAGAGGATTTGCCAGGGCAGCCCTTCTGAGTACTTTAATAGCAACAGCCAAAAGCTCCTTGGGCACAGACAAGTGAGCATGGACCCTAAATGGATGTTGCCACTGACTTTTCCACCATATCCCTTTTCCATTCTCATTATATTTTACAACCCATCTGCTTCCTCCACAATTAATTCTGGATATATTCTTTTATTCTTGATTTTCTAACCGACATGGCGTTGAATAATTGAAAAGTTGCACTGGTTCTCCCACCAGAAGGGTTTTTAATCCTCCACATTATATTCACTATTATGAATATTGCAGCTCAATATTGCCTAACTTCTTTCCTTTAATTGCATCACTACTTATACCTCTTTTTTCATACATTATTAATAAAAGAAGTAGACTGAAAAAAACAACAACAACTAGCAAACAAAGTCAAAGCAGCACGAAAATGGTGAATTTAAAACTGTTTTTGGAAAAATACAAATTGTCCTGAAGCTCTCACTGGCCATTGGGACCAAACTCAGAATTTGGAAACACAACACAGCAGATGTTCTAAATTCATCAATCAGCTGTGCGAATACAAAGTGACCCTGCCTATTAATCTCAAAGAGATCAAGCATTTATTGAAATCTGTAAAGACTTTATATTGGTCCCAAGAATCATTCAAACAAGGCACTGCTATAAAACCAATTCAGCACACCATGCATTATTTATTCCCAACATATCTTTGTAGCATCGAGCGCAAACATTTATGCTTTGAATTCCAATCTCATCTTGACTTACAGCATAAGCTTCCACCTTTAATTAAAAAATGAATAAAATCATATTCCTCCAAAAATAGCAGTCTCTTCTGTTTTTGAAGGGAAAACAAGCAAACAAACAAACAAAAAGAACTTTGGACCATTGTATGAGCAAATAAAAACTGGACAGACAGGTAATCCTCGACTTATGACCACGATTGAGCCCAACATTTCTGTTGTTAAGTGAAACCTTTGTTAAGTGAGTTTTGCCCCATTTTATGGTTTTTCTTGCCATAGTTGTTAAGTGAGTCACTGAAGTAGTTAAATTAGCAACGCTGTTGTCAAGTGAATCTGGCTTCCCCATTGACTTTGCTTGTTAGAAGTTCACAAAAGATGATCATGTGACCCTGGGACACTGCAACTGTCATAAATATGAGTCGGTACCCAAGCATCTGAATTTTGATCATGTGACCATGGGGATGCTGCAACAGTTGTAAGTGTGAAAAATGGACATCCCTTTTTTCAATCCCGTTGCAGCTTCAAATGGTCACTAAATGAACTGTTGTAAGTCGAGGACTACCTGTATATTATATAGAAAATAATAATTAACTGTTGAGTTCATTGAGTTGAGTAACTATAATAAATTTAAATAAATAAAATAATGTCCTATGTCAAAAGATCAGTAAAAATGAAAGTCTATAATAAATTATCAACTTTTCCCCCCCAAGATGAATACAGGGGAATTAAAAAAAAATTCAGTTGATCACATAATGTTCTTATTGCTAATGTTACCTAAAGTAAAAGTTGGCTTCTGAAAAAGAGGTGAGATGATTTGCTTGATCTACCAGAAAGTCTTTGGATTGAAGATCAATAGCAAAGATTTCATAAACTTTGTGAAGAAAAGAAACATTTTTGCGATAGCACCATGATAGCCCATTTGAAGCTGGTTCAATCAAGTGTATATTAAGCATTGGCAAAAACAGCATGCAGGGGGGAAAAATGAAGACAGACAAATGTTTAACAAAATATCTCTATAGATATAGCTATTAAGATCAGCAAGTGAGGAATTTTGTAGGCCTAAGCCTTGCCTGAGTGTTTTAGGATGTCTGTTTTTCAAATGCATCAACATTTTTTGTTCTCTGTTTTATTCCTGATGGGTCTAATACAATCAACATTTGCCTTACAAATTGGAGTTCTAACAATTTGGATCAATCTAGGTTATTCTTTCCCATCTTTTGGATTTGTACACTTTCACAAAATCATATGAGACAAACTAAAATGTTCAGAGAACAATGAATACATCTAAATTGGATTAGCCATTTATGTGTATATCAATGGGGACAAAAGGGTTATTTTCACATATAACCGCAGTGCTTCTTTATTCTGCCTTATATAAGCTTTTATTCAGGTAGGTAACTGGGTAGGGAAATTTATTGAGAATCGGACAGCTATGTCCAGTTGTGGGATTAAAATAATTTAACAACCGGTTCTTAGAACAGAACCCTTTAAGAGCTTTCCCGCTCATCATTAGTTGCACTCTATATAGCTAGACAGGAAAAAGTTCCAGAGCCATAACCCCAGCTAATACTTGGTGGCCTATCTCCCTTTCCCGTATTCACCAATAGGAAAACTAGAGAGATGAAGCATCTATTCCTGAAATTACCTCTGAGAAGCACCATCTAGTTTTTGCCTGAGTGACGTTGTAACCACCCACTTTAGCTGTTCTCCAAGAATTCAAACTCTTGAGGCAAACACTGCTTCAAACAGGATTCTTTTATTTGGGGATCAGTAACAGTGGAGGAAGGCCTTTGAACTATGGTGCTGGAGAAGACTCCTGCGAGTCCCTTGGACTGCAAGGTGTTCAAACAGGTCAGTCTTAGAAGAGATCAACCCCGACTGCTCTTTAGAAGGCCAGATCTTGAAGTTGAAACTCAAATACTTTGGCCACCTAATGAGAAGGAAGGACTCACTGGAGAAGAGCCTAATGCTGGGAAAGATTGAGGGCAATAGAAGAAAGGGACGACAGAGAATGAGATGGCTGGATGGAGTCACTGAAGCAGTAGGTGTGAACTTAAATGGATTCCAGAAGATGGTGGAGGACAGGAAGACCTGGAGGAACATTGTCCATGGGGTCGCGATGGGTTGGACACAACTTCGCAATTAACAACAACAACAACAACAGTGGAGGATCAAGATGAGGTTTGAGGTAAAAGTTCATTAACACCGTATAGTCACCCAAGCCGTAAAACCCCTTTCACCAAAGCCTCTCGGGGATTTGAATTGTATCCAATCAGCTGGTGTCTCGGGGTGATCAGCCGTTGCTCTTGGCGTGCAATTTACTGACTTCGCTGGCATCTGGCTCAACTTCGAAGAGCTATCATACCCCTCCCCATGGCAATCAGGAAAAGGAAACAGAACTGGTGAACAAATACAAACATACAAGTAACAGTGGGCTCCCCCCTACTCCAACAGTATGGTAGGTCCCAAAGATAGAGGGATAGAAGGAGGGTAAGTAAAATAGGGAACAGTTTGGGAGCTGACAGATGTGATCAAAGGCGCTGCTTCTACATTTGGTTTCCATTGGTTTTTTTCCCCATCTGGAAGGAAGTTGAATGAAAACCAGACATGTTCTGGAAAACACAGATTTATCATAACCAGTTCACCAAACTCAACAAAAAAATAGGTATCGGTTCTACTGAACCAGTGTGAATCAGCTGAATGGCACCACTGGCTATGCCATGAGAGCTAGATCTTTTCTGGCATTGCAGTTGTATGAAAAAGGGTGAGATCTAGTAACAACAGAAGTGTTGGGTTCTTTTTCCAGGTACCTACGAGTGAGTGGTCAATCTACCTATGTGCAGGATTTTGCAGCTTATGGAGCAAGGACTGGTGTATTTTGCTCCATCATAAGTGTGATTAGCTGAGCATGGGGACTTTGTAGCTGTATCCCATGGCTTAAATCAGCAAGAAACTAAAAATCCACAGAGGGATTGAAGGCTATGGACTCGGAGCTTTCCTCCTTCCAGGATTTTGATCAGAATACCTTATCTTCCACTAAGAGGAGAGACATTTGTCCTTATCAGTGTCATTGTCTAACACTGATGATGTTACCTAGTCAGGTAATGAAATGTTTGCAAGAAAACAACCAAGCTCAGAGAACACCAAGGACTCCACAGTTCAGCCCTGAGCTATAAATACTCTCTTCTATTGGTGCCACATATGGGCATCAAATGCTTCAGACAGCACACAAATGGGAGAAATTTGCCTGTAGGCAATCCTCAGCTAGCAATGATGATGTTACCTAGTCAGGTAATGAAACATCTGCAAGAAAACAAGCAGGTTCAGAGAGCACCAAGGACCCCTCACATTTTTATTTATCGTCTGAGAGAGATAGAAGCACAATCTGGTCAGAAAATCAAGGATTAAAGCTGAAAGTTGAAGGAGAGTTGTGTCTCACCTTACACACCAAATAAGGAAAGATCCAATTTTTTCATTAGTTAGAAGAAAGCAACATAGTACTCAAGGGAGAGTGAAAACCTTGACATGTATTTGGAAGGGGGGGGGAATTCTTTCTCATAATGTTTACAAGAAAAATTAATATCTACATGGCAAAATATGGTGTTCAACAACATTAAACTGCTTGACTTTCTAATGCTCCCTGGAGTCCAACTGGTAATTTTCCACTGTCAGTGTTAGTGTTGTGTGAATAACTGTGAAATAAGCTATTATTTGTACATCTGTTCTATGGTGCCAAAGGTGAGTGACACCATTATAAATATCAAATTGGAAATGTAAACAAAACATACCTTTAAGCATCAGAGAGGAGACTTCTCGAATACAAAGATGATGTGCCCGAAAGGATCTTGCATTTAAAAACCAGATTGTCAAGATACACTTCATAAAAATTATTGAACAAAAACAAATGTTTATAGTGCTACTATATACAGTAATAGCATCACACTAGGTTATGGGCTATTGTATTGTGCACATGTTTTAGTACAGCACAATAAAAAAGCAGGAAAAATTTATGTGCTTCATTTTTTTCAAGTCAGGATCTCTGCCCAGGAGTGACATGGAGCATTTCAGCATCATTCTAAGTCAGGCAATATCATTGGCTGCTAGATCTCTGAAGATCTGCAAGAGGAATAACTAAAAAGTATTACATTGCTATAAATTAAGCATTTTCCAACTTAGTGCCCTCAAGGTGTGCTGGGACTACAATTCCCAGGATTCCCGTCCTGGCTGAGAGATTGGGAATTTGCAGTCCCAGTACATTTGGGAGCACAGAATTGGGAGACAATTGTAGAACTACAGGTAGTCCTCAATAATGACCACAATTGAGGCCAAAATTTATGTTGCTAAGTGAGATATTTGTTAAGTGAGTTTCACCCCATTTTATGACCTTTCTTGTGATTGATTGCAGTTGTTAAGTTAATAACATGGTTGTTACGTGTACCTGGCTTCCCCATTAATTTTGCTCATCAGTAGATCTCAAAAGCTGAACACATGTCCCCGGGACACTGAACCGTCATAAATATGAATCAGTTGCCAAACATCTGAATTTTGATCACATGATCATGGGGTTACTGCAACAGTTGTAAGTGTGAAAAATGGTCATAAGTTTTTTCAGTGCTGTTGTAATTTTTAACGGTCACTAAACAAACTGGTGTAAGTCAAAGACTACCTTTTTGTATGGACTACAGCAGACAGAGATATGAAAGAAGGCAGTGGATGTCAAATGAGTTAGTAATACAAAAATACAGAACTGGTTTTGTCTTAAGGGGAAAGACCAGCTCAGATCTTTACTTCTCTCCCCAGAGTTCAAGTGAAACAAGAGAATAATCATCAGACCACAGTACTGCTATTATTGCTTGTTTGAGAAACAGCTGCCCGGCTACTGGTAATTTGGAAACATGTGATCAGAAATAAAAGTGGTTTGCCTGTAAGAATTAAAGAACAATATCAATGGGAATCAAGAACGAGGAGGCCCTTTAATACAAGAGAGTCCATCTTCTTGTGGAGAGCTGTGGTGGTGCAGTGATTAGAATGTAGTACTGTAGGCAAACTCTGCCCATTGCCAGCAGTCTGATCCACACTGGCTCAAAGTTGACTCAGCCTTCCATCCTTGTGAGGTCAGTAAAATGAGGACCCAGATTGTTGGGGGCAATATGTTGACTCTGTAAACTGCATTAGAGAAGGCTGTAAAGCAGTGGTTCTCAACCTTTCTAATGCCGTGATCCTTTAATACAGTTCCTCATGTTGTGGTGACCCCCAACCCCCCATCCAGCTGCCAGGGAGGGGGGGCAGGAAGGCCGCTCCACCGGCTCTACCCAGCCTGGTTGAAGAAGCGCCATTCCTCTCCCTCTTTCTCTCTCTTTCCTCTCTCTCTTTCTTTCTTTTCTTTCTCTTTCCTCTCTTTCTCTTTCCTCTCTCTCTCTTTCTCCTTCCTCTTTCTCTCTTTCCTCTCTTTTTCTCTTTCCTCTCCCCCTCTTTCTCTCTTTTTCCTCTCTTTCTCTCTTTCCTCTCTTTTTCTCTTTCCTCTCCCCCTCTTTCTCTCTTTTTCCTCTCTTTCTCTCTTTCCTCCCTCTTTCTCTCTTTCCTCTCTCTTTTCCTGTTTCTCTTTCCTCTCTCTCTTTCTCTCTTTCCTCTTTCTCTCTTTCCTCTCTTTTTCTTTCCTCTCTTTTTCCTCTCTCTCTTCTCTTTCTCTCTTTCCTCTCTCTCTTCTCTCTCCCCCTTTCCTCTCTTTCCCTCTTTCCTCTCTTTTTCTCTTTCCTCTCCCCCTCTTTCTCTTTCTCTCTCTTTCATCTTTCTCTTTCTCTTACCTCTGTCTCTTTCTTTCTCTCTCTTTCTCTGTTTCCTCCCTCTTTCTCTCTCTTTCCTCTTTCCTCTCTCTGTCTCTTTCTCTCTCTCTTTCCTCTCTCTTTTCCTCTGTTTCTCTCTCTTTCTTCTCTCTCTTTCTCTCTCTCTCTTACAGCAGCATCGTCAAGGGTCCCTGCAGTCCCTGGCCTGGCCTCCGCCACATCCTCAGCTGAATGGGTGGGAAGGGGGAGCAGGATAGGAGGCAGCGGCTCCAGTGGCGGCGGTGACACGGCTGCATCGTTGGGGGTCCCCACCGCCCCCAGCCTGGCTGCCGCCCCTGCTGGGACTCCACGCTGCCTGGCCTCACCCTCCGCCCATCGATGGAGCTGTGGTGGGGACAGTGCCCTCCCGAGCTGCCTGGGGGCAGCAAGAGGAAGAAGGAGAGGAGGAGGGCGAGAAAGCAGTTGCCCCAGCCGGGACTCCGTGCTGCCTGGCCTCGCCCTCTGCCCATCAATGGAGCCGCGGTGGGGGCTGGTGCCATGCGGCCCCTGCCAGCCCCTCCATCAGCTCAGCTGCACACCCCCAGGCACCCCTCTTGTCCCGGCACTCGCCTGAGCTGCCTGGGGGGCATCAGGAGGAAAAAGGGGAGGAGGAAGAGGAGGGCAAGGAAGCTGCCGCCAGTGCCGAGCCCCAGGAGGAGGCTCTCCTCTCCTACCATTGCTGGATCTTCTTCTTCCTTCCCAGCAGCCTGGACTGTGGCGCGCCTTCCCGGCCAGCAGGGCCAATGGTCGGGCTGGCTGGGGATCGCAGGGGCTGGTCTCCCTTGGGCCATGGCTTGCAGGAGGGCTGGCCCGCTCAGCAGAGCCTCCAGCGGGCCGCTCCCAACAAGGATCTCGGGGCTTCCCCGGGCGGCTCCAAGGTCACGAAGCCCTGGCCGTGCTTCTCCCAGGGGGTGGGGCACCCGGGCACAGGGCCAATCAGGAGCCCTGAAGGAGGTAAGTCCACCTGAGAGAGAGAGAGAGAGAAGGGAAGCGAAAGTGCCTCTCTGTCTCTCTCTCTGCAAATGGCAGAGGAGGCCATGCAGAGATGGATGCGGAACGGTGTCTCAGTTCCTAAGACCATCGGAAATATGTGTTTTCCGATGGTCTTAGGCGACCCCTGTGAAAGGGTCGTTCGACCCCCCCAAAGGGGTCACGACCCACAGGTTGAGAATTACTGCTATAAAGCACTGTGAAGCAGTATATAAGTCTAAATGCTATTGCTATTGCTTGTGCATTATGACTAGTTGCAGTTGGGCTACTGACTCTGTCAGAAATTTCTGGTACTGAGCTTTTAAACTACAAAAAGAAATAAGGCCTAAAGAACCTGGTGCTTTGTCTGTCATAGATACACAGGGTGCCTCTGTGTATAACTGAAGGGAACCCCCCTACCCCATAGGTTTAGAAACATATTGTAATTTTAGCTTCACCCCCTTTGGTGGTTCTTCCTATTTTGGGGCTCCCTAAAGGAACTGGGGAAGACAGAGAACGAGAAAAGGTCTACAAGCCTTTAAAGAGAGATAGAAGATTTTTTAAAATCATTCTATCATGATGGTTCTTTGCTATTTCTGCATTTCCTTCCTGAAATTGTATATAGCAATAGAAATCATATTGGTTCTTTTGTCAGATGTGCTCTTTTTGCTGATGTTCAAAACTGAATGGATTTGTTAAAATGCAATGGGATCATTTCTTTGCATTATGTTGAAACGATATTGCATAAAAGTCAGACTGTCATCTTGCTCTCAGAAATCTCTGTATCTCTTTTTCTCTCTCTCATAGTTGCTGGATATTGCTTTTTAGATACCAGTTTAAATTGGGGAATGCTGATGATTCCCCAGTTAGGATGAGCAAGAAATTCTATCCTTTGGGGCTAAGTATTTCCATAGTGAAACAAAGGAAGTTTTTCTATAAAATATAGGATAAACATAGAAATACAACAAGGTATTTAATTATTTTTGGACAACTTCATGATTGCACAGTAATTTTTAGGAAGGAAAAAGAAAGGATTGCCTTATTGGATGTATGAAACTGTTTAGCCTATAGAAATTCCCACCTCTTAGTATGTTTGAAAAGACAGATTTTGGAACTTATATTAATAAATAAGGAGTTTTTGGAATGACTTTTTTTCAAGAGTAAACTTTTCCATCCCTTTTAGACTGTTCATAGTAAATTTAATGGGATTATTTGTTATTTGCCTCTCAAACAATTTCACATTTGTGAAATGCACAATACCAGCTCCAAGGTTGCCTGCATTAAATGGCTGCTTTCTTATATCTAAAAAATAACATAAATTGATAGATTTACCTTTTGCAAATGGCTAGTCGCTATTATCGATCTTTTGAAGGGCACAAGTCTAAAATAGCCCAGAGCTGGAATTGTGGATGAATCATGACTGAAGACAACTCCAAACTGTGAAGACAACAACTGTTAGGAAGAACAAAGGACATATGAATGGATAAGTTCTTTGTAACCTCTTTCAGAGACAGGAGAAAAATGGGAGATTGCCCATAAATGGTCTGAATGGCAGCTCTTCATGAGGGGACGTTAAAACAGTGGCTTCCCACCGTTTTGAGTGCGAGTTGCTGTGGAGATGATATTTTTGCTCTTAGCAACAGCAGAGCCTTTCATAAGGACACTAAGCCAGCTAAACTCACTTTCTGATCACATCTGGGAATGTTCAATTTAACCACTTTATGGATATGAGAGACCTTCAAAAGGATGAACTTAATTTGACATATGCTCAAGTTTACCTTCTTCTGATTCTAATTAGTAACTAGTTCTTTGGATTTAAGCAATTTTAAACAGAAAGTTAAGGGTTTAAATTAATGCACAAGTGGCAAGAAGCAAAAAAAAATGGTTTAAATAGACTGGGAGATAAAAGAGATTTGCAATATTGGTTATTTTTCTTGTAAGATTTTAAAAACAAGTATAAAATTAAATAATATACTTATGAGAAATGGCTGAAATTCAACTAAACTCATATTTGGAACTGAGGCATGATGAAGATTCCAAATGGACACTTAAGATAACAAAAGGAACAGGCAGAAGGGAGTTAAAATGGCTAAGCTGGTTTTAACTTTTGTTTGTCTCAAAGAATCCTTTGAAAAAGGGACTGAAATATTGGCTAATATCTCAGAAATTATATGGATTTCAATGGATAAATTTTTGGAAGATAATGAGATTTTTTTTAAAAAAAACTTTTACCTGACACAGATATTATAGAATTTGAAGGCATGGAACAATGTCTGTAGAGATTCTAAGTCATTTGGATCATAGTTGTCTCAAAGGTGCTTTTTTCTTCAAAAGGAAACCAGACTCTTTTTCCCTTGAGGAAGAAGAACAAAATGTTTCATTTCTCATCCAAGAAATCTCATCAGTTGTGATGGCGGCGGCGGGGGGGGGGGGAGAGAATGGAAAGACAGGTTCTGACCAGATGATGGGGGGGGGGAGAGAGTAGAAGGATTGTATTTCTTTCTGATGACCAGATGACTGAAAATAAATACAATCCTTCCATCCCTCACCATCCAGTCCCAATTGTCCTTATCTATCCTTCCATAACCTCCCCCCCCATCACCATCACAACTGATGAAGCTTCTTGGATCAGAAGTGAAACATTTTGTTCTTCTTCCTCAAGGAAAAAACAGTTCAGTTGCCTTTGAAAAAGCATCTTTGAGAGAAGGCATAGAAGACAACAGAACTGAGATTACTAAAATGGGAATACAAAAGACAAATCAATAAAAGGATCTGAACATGGAACAGCTGTGACGAGAAATCCTAGCTGATACCTCTTTATGGGAGTTACAAAGTACGGTGGTGAAAGTTTTGCGGTCTCTTCTTGAACACCAAAGATGAATGAAATATCAAATCTTGCAATGTCATTGGAATGATTTAAACATCAAGATTATGAAGAGCAAAAAGAAGAAATATAAAGTTGGACTATTTGATCAGGGCTAAATTATTTGTCTGGTATTTCTGGTAAGTCCTAATGGGCTTTTTATTGAAGGAAGATTGAAAAAAAATGATTTGTGAACTATGCATAGATAAAACTTACGCAAAGGGAAGAAAAGGGTTTGGTTATTTTTTTTGTAATTTTAAAGGGAAATTTAAAAGTTATTCAAAAATTATTATATTAGCTTATGCTCAGTGTGATGAAGATTAGATATCACATATTTATTGTCTTTCTTTTACTTACTTCCTTCCTTCCTTCTTTCTTTCTTTCTTTCTTTCTTTCTTTTCCTTCCTTCCTTCCTTCCTTCCTTTCCCCTTTTTCTACTTTTTTATCTCTTTTCCATGCACCTTCTGAACTTTTTTTCCTTCCAGTTTAGTTTGTAGTTCTTTTTTACTGTGTTTACTAAGAACTTAAATAAACTTATTAAAAATTAAAATAACCCAGAGTTGAACAACCTTATGTCAACAGTTTTGATAAGTCAGTCAAAGCAAGTTTCAAGTTTCTAAAGCTATCAATCAATACGTAATATAAATCTCTTCTATCTTTTCCTCTTTTACAGCTTCTTTTTTCAAGCAAAAACATGCAAAAAGTAGTGGGAAAACATGAAAGGGTATTAATGGAGACTTTCTGTGATCTCATGGCTAGTGAGAGTGGATAGTTTGGGAGTGACTGAGAAAATTCAGTTTCAGAACCCAACTATGTTTCTCCTTGGCCACTTAGTTTTTTTCACCAGCCTCCTTTTACAGATATTCTGACTTGATCCTCTGGAGGAAAGGCAAGCTATAAAGTAAATAAATACAATTTTAAAAAAATACTTGAAAGATCATACAGTATCTACTAAAGTTCTGTGAGTGTGGAAGGAAATTATGCAATGGAAGATTTACTTGGAAATCCTTCTGTAATAAAAGAGGGGTAAAACTTTTCAGTTTATTGTAATGTCTAAGATTTGCAGCTCTGTGACTATTACCCTAAATCCCTTTTCCTTCTGAGGGAAGTCAGCTCCCCAGAGAAGGAAATATTAAAAGGGCAGGAAAATATATTTCCTCAAAAGGATTTTAAAAGCAGAAGCCAACCCTGACCCCAAGTCTCTCTGTCCCAAGCAGAAGCCAGCCCTATACAAATGCAGATGAAAACCATCAGAAAGGCCCCAGCTAGGAGATCAAGAAGACAAAGACCTAAAATCTGCATACCCTACCTGAAATGGGACATAATAGGACTAACCCATCACCATCAAGAATATCAGAGAGGCACACCTAAACTCAGGTCAGAATATGTGACACAGGAAATAGCCTCAAAGTTCATGCCACAGGAACAGGAAACTATTCCAAACAAAAGGCTTTCAGAGGATATAAAAACCTACTCCTTTTCTTTTTTGTCTCCTCTCTGTTGCCAGAACCATCTTTCTGTCTGGCTCTTCAATAAACTTAAGGTGACCAACTTTTTTACAATGAAAAGGAGGACACAAATAAATTGAAGAAAAAAATATCGTAAATAAAAGAAACATTTTATTCATTGCAACAATAATACAGAATACACTATAATATGATAAATGCATAATAAAAACATTTGTAACAATAACATTTTATATTGTAATTATGCTTACATGCTGCGCCCCCACCCGCAGCCGCCCCGCCAGCACTGCTGCCCTGCTGTGTAGAGCGGGCCCCACAGCTCCCAAAGCACCAAGGAGGCAGCCTGCCGTCGATACCCCCCGCCTGCAGCCGCCCTGCCAGCACCACCGCCCACCTGTGCAGCCCCGTGTAGAGCAGGCCCTGCAGCTCCCACAGCACGGGGGGCAGCCGGCCACCACCACCCCTCACACCCCCGCCCACAGCAGCCCCGCCACCCCTGCCTCTTGCACCCGTAGCCATTATCAGAGCCGAAGATCAAGAGAAAGTTACTGTGGCATCGCCACTCCAGTCTCCTCCAGGTATCTTCGGGACTAACTAGGAGATGGTGTAGTTGGGTAGTAGGGAGGGGTGCAAAGTTCCTGCCAATTCGCCTTCACTGCAGACAACTTACATGTGCAAAGTTTGGCAGCTGGGTATTTTGGCGCATTCAGCAGCAATTCCTATTGGCTTTCGAAAGCAAATAGGGGGAGTATTTTGCTCATGCAAAAGGTGAAAAAAAAACATCAAAGAAAGGTGCCGGAACGCTGTTCTGAGCGTTCTATGAGGAAAAAAAAATCCCTGCAGATTAGTCTTCAAATATCGAAAAGGAGGACATGTAGGAGGACACTTTTCGAGGGAGGACAGAATTCACAAAAGGAGGACTGTCCTCCCTAAAGGAGGACGGTTGGTCACCTTAACCTTCTTTCTAAAGCAGTCACCATGTTGTTTATTTATCCCCGGCTTGGATGAACCAGGATGAAGATTTTTCTTTCAACACTTCTATTTCATATACATTTGAATTAAACTTCAGAACCAGGAATCATTTCCATAGATGTGCTAGCTCAGATAATAGGCATATTGAATATCTCTGAAACAGCTGTACCATCTTCTTTTCAACACATTGGTTCCTTTCTTCCTTTCATAGGTAAACAATTTGGACCAACTATGCATGACAAACAGCCAGTGAGTGAAATCTTCATTCATGAACTTGATATAGAATTCATTTTGGAAGGTGTTGAGTCCTTTGCGAAAGGCAATAACTTCAGGAGTCATTTGGTAGTTCTCAGGAGCCTCTTTATTGGTGACTAGCAGCTCTGTTACAATGCCGAGGCACACAAGCCTCTCTCCTCCTCTTAAAGACAATCCCTGGGCCAAACGGCAACATTTGGCACGCTTTGCACTTCACGCATGCGAGCGAGTGCTGGCGCCAGCCAGTCTGGTCCCGGGCAGGCTCAGGACACAACACCCCTTCCCCCCGGCTAAAACTATAATTATATTCATGGTTACACTTGACCTTAACACGAGTGTGGGAGCCACACTAGTTCCATGGCAACAAACTGTAATGTTTTTGGCTTCATTTCCCAATGTTCCTTATTCAGACTTTTCAAAGGGACACCCTCTTACTGTTTCTGCTTTGCCAGCAGAGTTACAAAATCTTCAAGATATTTAGGAGATCTTTTAGCTCTCTGAGACCTCCAAATTCCCTGGCAACCTCCAAGCACATCTTGTCGGGGGGTGCTATGTGTTTGCCCCCTTCTTTTGACCCTGGTGGTCCCCATGGACCGTGCTCCGTTGCCTGGCCTGCTTGCTTGCCCACCGGGCTCATCAGGCCAGGACTTTGTTCTCTCCATAACCTGGTTGACCTGCCTAGTTGCAGGCTCTCTGGCCCTTCTAGAAGGCTGCCACTGTTGGACAACTCTGTAGAGCCTCCCAGGTCTATCCTAGACCTATCATGAGGCTGCCTTTCTCCACTTCCCTGTTCCATAGTAGGGCTGTCTGGAATCTCAGTACTGTCCCAAAACTCAGTTGCCCCCTCAGTTAAGCCAGAGGTGTCAGAATTGGAATTCGGCCCTCCGACCACCTCCCTATGTAATTGTCCCATTCTGGGAACAGTGGCAGTGTTGGGCCAACTAGACGGAGTGTGTGCCAGCTATCTTGCAAGATGTGAGTTATTAGGATGCTCCCGGTTCTTCTCCCTGACTGGAGTGCTGAATGGTGCAGGTACTGGTGCCTGTATTCTAGTTGGTTCCCACGAATTCCTGTTCGGAGCACTCGCGGAATCTTGGAATGGGCCATCTGCGACCTCTCTGTTGGTGTCTGGCTGCCGCCCACACCCTTCCCTTTGCCTGTAGAGGTCCCCCTCCCCCCCTGGAAAAAACCCAGAGGTATCAACAGGTGAATCCAGTCTTGTACACAGCTGGTCGATATGCCGTCTCAGGATACGACCGTCATCTATGGAAACCTTGTAAGACAAGGGACCTGTAACCTTGCATACTAGGCAGGGACCCATAAGTGACCTGGCCTGTAATTACGGGTCCATACTGGGGCACCCACTAGCAAGTGCCTTGGTGCCCTGGGTTGTGTAAACTTAGAAGGCAGTCTGTCCGGATGCAACCGGTCAAGCTTAGTAGTCAGTGTGCGCCCCCAGCGAAGTTCAGCCGGGCTTTTCCTGGTAGAAGTAGACGGTGTGGTGCGGTAAGCAAGTAGAAAATCTGCCAACCTGTGATGCCAGTCCCCATATGTCAGTTTCTTTAATGCATCCTTGGTGATGCGGACCATCCATTCAGCCATACCATTGGTGGAAGGGTGGCATGACGAATCATGTTGGCCTGTAAGAAAGCTTGGAATTCGGAAGAAGTGAATTGAGGGCCATTGTCAGACACCAAAACATCCAGAAGCCCACGTGCAGCAAAAATACCCCTCAGTACTTGAATAGTCTTTGCAGAGGTGGTGGAAGAGACAGGTACAACCTCAAGCCATTTTGAATGGCTATCAACCAGGACCAAGAAGAATTGACCCTGAAAGGGCCCAGCATAATCGATATGCACCCTAGACCAAGGTGACTGTGTGTCCTCCCATCTATGCACAGGAGTCTGGGGCATTTCTGGGCGTGAGCGCTGACAAAGGTGGCATGCATGCACCTTAGCTTCAATTTCCTTGTCTAACCCAGGCCACCACAAATGGCTGCACGCTAGCGCCTTCATGCGTACAATGCCAGGATGACCCTCGTGAAGGGAACCTAAGACCCTAGGCCTCATTGAGGTAGGAATGACAACTCTGCTGCCCCACAGCAGACAACCCTGGAAGGTGGATAAGGGGAGTTTGTTTGTTTGTGGTAAACAGCCCCAACAAAGGTTTATGGTCAGTAAAGACCGTGAAATGTCTGCCATACAAAAAATCATGGAATTATTTAATTCCAGCAACAACAGCTAAAGCCTCCATGTCTATCTGGGCGTAGTTTCGCTCAGCAGAAGACAAGGTTCTGGAGTAATATGCAACAGGAACCTGAGTTCCATCTGGTCTAAGGTGGCTGAGTACTGCTCCCACTCCATACGGAGAAGCATCACACACGATACACACAGGAAGAGTTTCATTAAAATGTGCAAGCACATTGTTAGATGTGAGTAAGGCCTTAACCTCATTGAAGCTTGCTTCATGTGTTTGTGACCACTGCCACACTGCCTTTTTGTCCAGAAGCCTATGAAGTGGTTCAGCTACATTAGCCTTGTTAGGAATGAATGAATTATAAAAGTTCAAAAGGCCCAGAAAAGCCTGTAGTTCGGCCTTGGACTTAGGCCTAGGAGCATGCATAATAGCCTTTAATTTGGACTCAGCAGGATGAATCCCATTGGCATCAATTTTGAATCCCAGGAAATCTGTAGAAGGCACCCCAATTTTACATTTGTCCTTCTTGAGTTTGAGGCCCGTTTTCCGGAACCGCAGCAGGATAGCCCTCAATCTCTCAGCTAAATTTTGGGTGGAGTCTCCAGCAATTAAGACATCATCAAAATAGGGGCAAACCCCTGGTATACCCCTCAGTGTGTTTTCCATTATGCTTTGGAAAATTCCAGCAGCCACATTTACTCCAAATTGTAATCTCTTTACTTTGAATGCTCCCCTATGGGTTACAATGGTTTGTGCTACTGCAGCAGCTTCATCAACAGGCAGCTGTTGATAAGCCTGAGCAAGGTCAAGCTTTGCAAAAACACGCCCCCCCTTGAGGGAGGCCAGGATATGACTGACCACAGGTACAGGATAGGCATGTTGCTGCAATGCCTTATTCAGAGTGCTTTTTTAATCTGCACAGATGCGAATGTCCCCATTAGCCTTAAGAGGCGTGACTATGGGGGTCTCCCAAGGACTGGAATCAACAGGTTCTAAAACTCCTTGCTGAATCAATTTGTCCAATTCAGCATCTCTTACATTCCTTTCTATGCCAACATTTGATTGACCAGTTAGGTTGCTGGGTCAAAGTGACTCGCTGCATGGCAGTCCAAGTGGTAACTTTCTTATCTCTAGCTGTGGTCCTCCAAATTCCTTTCCAGTTCTCATGCATCCATGCACAACCTTCACATATTCTGAATACAGAACCAGTTCTTCCATTCCCAAGTGACAATTGTGTATTTTTTCATATTCCACTCATTTATTAGTTTCACTATTACTGCTGCTTCCTGTTCTGAAAAATTTAAACCAACTTGCTTCACCCAAATGCATAACTTATTACCAAACTTCTGATCATTTTATTTTAAATTTTTGGCAAATATTTTCACCTAATAATCAAGACTTCAGATAGGAACATTGAAATTTTGTGAGATTTGATGAATTTGGAAGGTCAGTCTTCCAAGAAACAAAAAATGCCACAATCCAATTGGCAGAGGAACATATATTCAGCACTGCTTGTAAATTTTTTTTCTAATACTCAGGTAAAGGAAAGTGACATAGGATGCATTATAGGGAAAATTTTAATGCTGGAAGCTACCCAGAGTCATTTGCTACGAGATGGATGGCAAATAAATTCAGATAAATAAATGATAGATAGATAGATAGATAGATAGATAGATAGATAAAAATAAACAAATAGATAAATAATCTTAATTCAAATTTGGGATATTACAGACACACTTTAGAGGGAACGTGCCATATTCCCCCCCCCCAGTTGTTAACAGTTGTCTTATAAAGGGGTTCCAACAGTCTTTGATGGTGACATAGTCATTTGCATAAAGCAGTGTTTCCCAAACTTGACAATTTTAAGGCATGAGGACTTCAACTCCCAGAATTCCACAGCCAGCGTTGCTGGCTGTGGAATTCTGGGAGTTGAAGTCCACATGCCTTAAAATTGTCAAGTTTGGGAAACACTGGCATAAAAGAAAATGTTGGGAACCTCTGGCCTTTTTTCCAATAAGAATTAAATAAAAGCCTTTCATTTCTAAACTTCAACGTGCTGATGTTTTATGTAAATATAAAAAATGGCAATAGCTGGATCACACCTACCATTAGGCTGCATAAAGTGATCTCTCTGGCAGAAGGTTTAATATGCTGTAATGGGGTGATGACTTAGTAGTCAATTAATGACTTATCATTAATTTTATTTCCCACCAGAGAGAAAAGGGAGAGTTACTACTTGCATGATTTGGATGAATGGGAAACAACATATGTTGCTCCAGCTTGGATAATTAAATGACCTGAGACCATCCTGACAATAGCAGCAAGTAGTTCTTACTACAGGAACTCTAGTTTCCTTTAAATAATTGATCTCAGTGTCTAAATGACCTTTCAAAAAACAGCCACAACTTTATAGATTTTTTTGGCATTTCAGAAGAAATGTTAAAGATGGAATGACTATTGAGATTTGCCTATAATGCATGCCCTGTCTCTTTATTTTACCTGAATATTAAAAAAAAAAAGCTTACATGCAGAGCTGAATACATATTTATATACTGATTTACCCACTGGATTGTGGCATTTTCTGTTTCTTGGAAGAAATGATATACACAAGCTAATGTACACTTTATTAAACAAATTTAACCGATGTTTTGCTAAATTTGATTTAGTGCCTAAATAGGTTGAATTCTCCAAGTTAATATTGTAGTTATTTGCCTGGCATTATTCCCTAAATATATATAGCAGTTTCAAAGCAAAAGCCAATGGCATTTTAAGATTTCAGTTCACTTGTAACAATGACCAATAGAAGCATGCTGCACAAGATCTTGCTTTTTAAAATATTTAAATAATAATCTCATTTTGAATCCATTTTGAAATCATTTTATTGGCTGCTTATAAAAGTAATCAATTTGTCTTGCTTGACTATTTATGCACCATGTATAGTGATGTATATTTACTTGACACTATGGCCTTTTTCTTATTTATTCTTATCTATTTTTTCTTATCATCTCAGTTGGGATATATTTATTTAAGATAATTGGGCTGGATTGACAAATATCTCAGTGGATTCCAACTGTCAAAATATTAGCTGACTCAGTTAGAAATCTGACTTATTCCTATCACAGATATTACTATCTATGAATAAAGATAATAAAAGGCATGGTTATAATTTTTCACATTAGACCCATGATCCCCCAAAGTGAGTCAAAATGGCTTGTAAGTTGTAAATAGTTTGTTTTTCCATAGCAAAAGTTATGGCAATATTGAAATACATATATCATCTTAATGTAAAATGATATATGCATTTCAACATTGTCGTTACTTATGGAAGAACAAATCATTTACAACTTACATGTAGCATAAATTGTAAACTTACAATTTAATGTCTCATTAAAATCCTGACATTCTGTGGGATTTCAATTCTTTTCTTTGCTATGGATTTATGTATGATAGATGATCATCAATGGGGCCAACTCACACTTGGCAGCATTAGCACAGGAATTACTTCTGCATGAAGAATTGCCAGGGACAATGTGATTAAATCTGTGCACAAAGGGCTGGTTAGATGACTGCTCCTATCACACTAAAAGTCAAGGGAAGAGAATCAGAAGTATAGTGATATCAATTGCAATAGCATTTAGGTTTATATACCATTCCATAGCACTTTACAGCTCTCTCTCTAAGCAGTTTACAGAGTCAACATATTGCCCCCAACAATCTGGGTCCTCATTTTACCGACCTCAGAAGGATGGAAGGCTGACTCAGCCATGAGCCAGTCAGGATCAACCACTGACAGTGAGCAGAATTTGCCTGAATACTGCATTTCAACCATTGTGCCACCATGGTTCTTCTTAGATGAGGTATAAGAAGAACGTTACCAATCCTAGCTAACAGCTCTGCAACAAATAAACTTTTAGTCTATTTTCCTGTTTCTAACAATAGTTAGTCTAATATTCCTCAGGCAAATTCAATTTAGGCCATTGATTTTAACTCCCTGTTCAGCACAGGAATCCAAAATGAAACATTCCTGACTAATGACTGTTGTCTTGCCTAGGGAAATTCAATAAATGCACTAATAATTGCTTCCTCAGCCAAACATCTCTCAAGGCTAAACATTTTTGTCACCATTCAGTTGGAATCTGCCATTTTCATAACTTAAATCCACGATTCTGTGTCTTGAAGTCTAAGATGGTATTCAACAGGTCTTGACATTTTTCAATATTGTAGCCATCTAGGTCTTTGAAGAATGGCATCTAAACCCCACTCACCTCTTGTCTTCTCTTTAACATGTCCAGCCAGCTCCTTTAATCTTTCTTCATATCCAGTTTAGTTTCTAATCCTCTGATCATCCTTGTTGTCCTTTTCTGAACTTGTCTCAGTACTGAATATACTACTCAAGATGGAGTCCAACCAAAGCAGAATAAAGTAGAGATGCTTTCCCCAGTGATTTGGAAATATACTTTAATTTTTTGTCCTTTTTTGTAACCACATCAAACTGCAAATGAAAACAGAAGAGCAAACATGACTGCTACAAAAGAGATACCTCCATTCAGGGGATATGGGAAACATGGGATAGAAAGCCAGAGCCAATCTGTCTTAGTTATGCTAGGTATAAACTGAATGAGAGAAATGCTTTGACAAACTGTCAAGATTCTGTTAGGTTGCTTGTTAATCACAAAGGACTTTCCAAAAATCCAGATAGTTCTTCCCCCCCCCCCCCCGAGTTTGTTAACCTCTCAGGGCTGGACAGTTGGCAATTGTTATTAGCTATCATGAAAAATTCCTTTTGCTTCTTGATTTTCATTTTCTCCTTGTCTGCAGCTTCATTGTTTGATCTTTGCCATCTTCTGCCACCTAAAGATCTCTCATTTTCTGTCACAGTTCTGCATATTTCTGCTGGCTTCTCCTTTGCAATATGGAGGTCTTTGTGCAAATAAATACCTGATCTCATTTCCTCCTCCATTAAGATCTCTTCTATAACTGTGTTTTCTAGCTGGCCTTGACTTTAGACTGAATGTTTAACTGCAGCTGAACTGTGTTATTAATGTTATTTATTGCTGTGGATTTTTTTTTTAAAAAATCATGTGCTGTTCTAATAGAAAAAATGTTTGTAGCTCAGGGTTGAAATGTGGAACACCTGGTGATCTCTGAGCTTGGCTGTTGCTTGCAGACATTTCATTACCCAACTAAGTAACCTCATCGGTGAACGTGAATGGGGTTTGCTCTTTATTTATATTTAGTAGGTTATCCTATCAGTGTTGGTGGAGATGTGGTATTCTCCTTTGGTAACCCTTGATTAGGGTATTGTTTTTCTGCTTAAATTGTTTATCTGGTGTTAATCCCTGCTTATCTGGATATTGGTTGCTAGAAACACATGTTCTTGCCTTTTTATTTTCTCTCCAGGAACCAATACTGAGAGAAGGAATTCTGCTTATTTTTTAAAAAATAATAATAACAATAACAACAATAATACATAAAGGAATGAGGAGAAGGCTGAGCATTAGGCTATAGTATTTCTGTATAATCTAATAACTCTTTTCCTTTTCATACAATTATGCAAAGCATAGAATAAAGCTTTTTGAAGCCTTCTGAGATTCTGTATGAAACACTTACCTTTCATTTATTAGGTTACACCATAGTGGTTTTCGTTCTCTTTAAGCTGTCACATTCTAGATTATAATTATTATACCCTGTTTACATCATGTTCAGAGCATTTATCCAAAATCCCAAATGTCAGAATACATATATTCCTTCCTCTGTAATATAAAATAGTCTTTAAAGATTGCTTCAGTATACAACAGTAAGACTAATGGGCATGATAAGCTGTTGTGGAGCCAGAAAAGAAACAATCATTTTAATTTTCACCTAGTCATGACAGAGATATTTAAAGATGTTCTCTAGGAGGATTGAAGAATGAAACTCTTCACTTGTTTAAAAGTTTGGAGAGCCAGTTTGGCCTAGCGGTCAAGGCATCAGATTAGAAAATGGGAGGTGGTATGTTCAAGTACCTCCTTAGTCATGAAAACCGGCTGTGTGACTTTGGGCCACTCACTCTGAGTCCCACCCAACTCCCCACTTGGTTGTTGTGGGGAAAATAGGAGGAGGAAGCTATGTTGGATATGTTTGGTGTCTTGAGTTATTTGTAAAAATAATAAAGGCGGGATAAACAAATAAATAAACCTAAGTATATCCTGGAGGAAAAGAAGGGAAAACTTCCAAGGGCCTAGGAAACTGCAAAGATGCTCTTTCAATGTACCAAGGCAATTCCGAGAGGATAATTTTGGAGGGTGATGAAGAATTGGATCATTTATTTATAATACATTGATTAGATATATATCCTGCCTTTCCTTCAGGAACTTAAGTCTGGCTACAGAGAGCTCTGGATTCCAATTTTATCTCATAATAACAACTGCATAAAGTACATTGGGCTGAGAAAACATGACTGGCCCAAAGGCATCCCATCTGTCTCTCAGCTTAGTACAGATTAGAGGCTAGAAGCTGGTGTCCTCATTTAGGCCCAATGCTGACAGTAATCACTCAGGAGAAGCTAAGAGCCACAAGTCCCAAAGCAGTTTCCAAAGCTAGAAATTGAAAGCCAAGAAAGCAATTAAATCCAGTCTTAAATCAAGGTTACACAAGTGGTGTCCAGGAGTGATTTGAAAGATCAGTCTAATGAATTAAGGGAGCACATGCTATGATAGGGGCTGGGCAGCAAAGTGAGGATATTAACTGTTTCTACCATCACGCCTTTTGTGTTTCAGGATTAGAGGCATTGAAACACGACACATCGTAAACCAAACTTCTTTATTTCTCCTAAACTCCACTCCAAGCAACTGCAAAACAGGCACACAGGCCTTTTATATATTTCCAACCCCCAGGCAGTCCAGCCAATAGGAATCCCTCTTTCTTCGCGCCTTGTGCATGTGCAGTAGTCCGGCGCTAGCCAGTCTGGTCCCGGGCAGCTTTTAGGTTACCCGGGACCATTTGCAACATTTCTGGGCCTGCTGGGTTTCCTCATCAGGCCCAGGACACAACATCCCTCCCCCCTAGATAGAACACACACACTTCCAATTTTTTCACAATCATAATAAAAATAAAAAAATAATATTCCTGCTCACACGCAGGCAATATTCTTACAAAATAATAAGGTTCTCTAAACAACCCACCCTTTAATGTGGACTTCCTGTGTCTATCTTCTATCCCACATAGGTCCAACTCCTATCCTAGAGTAGTAAGGTTTCCTTGTGCTGACAGGAACCTCACATATTCACCTAGGTGCTTAGGAGGGGCCTTAGCCCTTTGTGAACTACACAAAGTCAGGGAAGGTGCCTGGCCTGTCAGCTCACCTGCCCGGCTAGGCAGACCAGGACTTGTACTTAAAGGCACCTGGCCTACCAGCCTGTCTGATGGGCTTGCTAGACCAGGATTTTTATGCACAAATTTTGCAGGTGAGGTGTGCTGGCAGAGTTGCCGGGGCTCTTCCCAGGCTCCGTTAGAGCAGAGGAAATTCCCCAACCCTCTGGAGTGGCTGAGGACTCCCCAACTACCCTGGATGGCTCCAGGGAACTTAGTCCCTCAAGCCCGTGACCAGTCTCGGATGTGACCTGCATTGCAGGAGTGCCTCAATAGTTCCAGTCCCCTGTGGCCAAGGTGCCTCTATGGCAAACCCCTCCTCAGGAGAATTCCTGTTTGGAGCTATTGTGGATACGCATGACTCCCTGTTCAGCGCAATAACTGAACCGTGAGGATGCCCTTGCTCCTCCCCTGGGAAGTCCCTAGTGACCTCCGGTAATTCCCAGGAACAATGAGGCGGGGCCTCCGAATGTTGACCTGAAGTGTGACGTAGTTCCTGGGCCTCCTCCCCCCCCCAGACTGGAGGCAGGGGCAGAATCAACAGGGGGCAACCGCCAGTGCAGTTGATCGATGTGACACCGCAGGATGCGGCCATCTCCCAAGGTCATTTCATATGATAGAGGTCCAGAGATCTTACAGATGACAGCAGGAACCCAGAGATGTCCAGGACCATAGTTCCTAGCCCAGACCGGATCACCCACCTGAAGTCTCCGAGGAGCCCGTGGCTGTGACACCTGGGAAGATACCCAGTCGGGGTGCAATCTGTCTAACTTCGTATGAGGCGGCGGCCCTGACAGAGCTCAGCTGGGCTCTTCCCAGTGGCAGTGCAAGGTGTGGTATGGTGTGCAAGAAGAAAGTCTGCTAACCTGTGATGCCAGCTGTCGTGCGTTAGTCTTTTGAGTGCGTCTTTGGTGGTGTGCACCATTCTTTCAGCTTGCCCATTGGTGGAAGGGTGGAAGGGAGCTGATGTTGCATGCCGTATCAAGTTGGCCTGAAAGAAAGCCTGGAACTCACAAAATGTAAATTGGGGACCATTGTCAGAAACGAGAACATCAGGAAGGCCATGGATGCAAAGATTCCTCTTAGCACCTGGATGGTCGCAGCAGTAGTAGTGGAGGAGACAGGTACAACCTCTAGCCACTTGGAATGGCTATCCACAAGGATAAGGAAGAATTGCCCCTGGAAGGGCCCAGCATAATCTAAATGTACCCTTGACCAAGGGGTTTGTATCTCCTCCCACCTGTGTACAGGGGCCTGAGGCATTTCAGGCCGTGATTGTTGGCACACCTGGCATCCATGCACCTGGGCTTCGATAGCTTTATCAAGCCCCGGCTACCAGAGATGGCTGCGCTCAAGCGCTTTCATGCTCACTATGCCCGGATGTCCCTCATGCAGAGAGGACAAGACCCTCATTTTTTGATGAGTAGAAGGTAAATGTTGTTTTACATTCATACTTCCCCTTTCTCTTTCTTTTTTCCCCCTTTTCCAAACACTAGATATACATTAGCAACCCCAGGCTGCTGTTAATGAAATTCTCAGCAGATGGTTGAATCTGACTGACTTTGTCTGGACATGGAAACTAAACAAGGGGATGCATGCTTGTGAAGCTGAAGCTCAAATACTTTGGCCACCCAATGAGAAGAAAGGACTCCTTGGAAAAGACCCTGATGTTGGGAAAGATGGAAGGCAAAAGGAGAAGAGGACGGCAGAGGATGAGATGCTTAGATAGTATCATCAATGTAATGAACATGAATTTGGACAAATTCTAGGGGGCAGTAGTTGGCAGGGGGCCTGGCATGCTATGGTCCATGGGTTCACGAATAGTTGGACACAACTAAGCAACTGAACAATGAGCTGTAGAATATTTGTGGAAGTTTCTTAAGTAAAGCCACTCCTGAAAGAAAGCAATAGCAAATCACATTGCCAAGTGACATGAACCCACCTAGGAAGTGCCTAGAAGTTGACTTTGACTTTAAGACTTGGGAAGGAAAATACTTCAGTAGTTATGCTGGCTTCTTCTATTGCTGACTCACTTGGCTTGTCACTACAATCTGAGCTACTTCTGGCAAGTACTTTGATTTCTTTGCCCTGGATAGACCTTTGCATTCTTCCAATTCGACTTCTTGAATATTTTACTTGGTACTATAAATCAACATTGATCCACTGCCCTCTATTCTGTTATTTTTGATTCTGAATGTTGTTCTGTCCAGAGCTGGTGCATTCTTTTCAGATAACCCTTTATCATTGGATTGGATTTGCAATAGTGGATTATTGTTTCCTTGTTTTCAGTCTTTATATATTTGCAATGGGTGAACACGTTTTCTCCCTATAATCCTATAGCTGCTGGCCCAGATTACTCAGCCAACAGTCCTGAGTCCTGTGGCCCATTTTTCACCAAATTTCCAGGAACTACAATATCTAGCACAGCCCTTGTTGGTGTGGGTTATATCAAACTGATTTGGTTTTCTATAAATTACATGTCACTATATTATTTATGGGGGAGATACTCTTCCTTTGGCTTCTCTGATGAGACCTCTCCATTATGGTTGAATCTCTGGCATGGCTTTCATCCTCCTTTGAACATGTAAGCCCCATAAGCACTTCAAAGTGTTCTCACTGGGGCTTATTGTATTACTGAGATGATCGTGTTTTTGCTGCATACAAGCCATTTGTGTGCACTGACTTCCTATGTCTAGTTGGTCTCACTGCAGATTGCTTAACAAACTACATGCTTAGGGCACTTTCTGCGTGGAGGCAGTATGGGTGTGTGTGTAGCCAAGGGCCCTTAATCTTTGTTTTCCCAAGGCCAACTGACTCATGCTCATTTCTGATTTAATGAGTCCCACATCTAATTGCATGAAAATAACTTCTCTAGGACTATTAGTTAAAATGGAGAACTGAGACTGATTCCTGCTGAAAATAAAATTTCCTAAAACTAATCAGGTACATTCGGGCAATATCACATGCCAACAATGAAAAAAGCTTTAAAATTCTTTTATGCCGGGATATAACTGTGCATAGTGTATAGAGGAGTTTCATATCCTTTATGGTCTTCTCATTTTTGTCTGATTAAAAAAAATGAAATGCAGTTGCATTTTCAACATTTCTTTCATCTTTTTCTTTGCTAGGTGCTTAGGATGAGTAAAGTTCTGGCCCTCTTTTCATGATAATGAGAATAACTCCTTGGTTATCATCATGTTGGGTCAGGAAAAAAAAGAAAGAATAAAGTGACACAAAAAATATTCCCGTTGATTGTGGAACTTAATAGGTTCACCTTGTTTCCCTGGAGATCAAATATAATTTATTGGCTTTCATCATCTACAAAATTTCATTCATTGTCTGGACGTTGAAAGGTGTACCTTCCCTTTTCTGGCTATGGATAACCAATAATCAAAGCTTAGTCTTTCTTTTTAAACTAAACACCAAGTATAAACCTAAAATTAAATCTCTGGACAAATCTATTATGCTATCAATAATTTAAATATCAGGCCTTAACATTTACATGAGATTGCTCTGTATCACAGAAACTAAATACAGGCAGTCCTCAACTTACAACAGTTCATTTAGTGACCGTTCAAAGTTACAACAGCACTAGAAAAAAGTGACTTATGACCATTTTTCACACTTACAGTGGTTGCAGCATCCTCATGGTCACGTGATCAAAATTCAGATGCTTGGCAACTGATTTATATTTATTATATTCATATTCATTATGATGGTCGCAGTGTCCCATGTGAACACCTTTTGCGACCTTTTGACCAGCAAAGTCAATGGGGAAGCCAAATTCACTTAATACCCTTGTTACTAATTTAGCAACTGCAGGAATTCACTTAACAACTATGACAAGAAAAGTTGTAAAATGGGACAAAGGTCACTTAACAAATGTCTTGTTTAACCACAGAAATTTTGGGCTTATTTGTGGTCATAAGTCAAGGACTACCTGTAATATGAGTTTCTGTGGTTTGTGTGTGTGTATACACATATACACCAGGTTCCAATGGGGCAAAATCCATGAGTTTCAAAAGTAAAATTTCAAACTGTTTACCAAAGAGAAAATTCTCAAAAGGAAACAAAAAAACTAGTCTCAAAACAGAAACGGAATCTGGATCGATTTATTTACAGTCCACATTTATTTATATTTCCATTCTCTCCTATTTTCCATTTCAGCCAAGGACCAGTTCACTCCCCTTTTTAAACCTCTCTTTCCTTTTCAAAGTATATTATGGACTAAGCATAGTCCATAATATAGATTTTGCTCCAAGCTATCTATCAGTACTTAGAAGCTGTTTACTTGGCAGCAGTAATTAATTTATCAGCCCCAAAGCTAAAACCAAGTAGACACTCAATTTAAGTGTCTCAAACCTATAGTTAAGCAGGCAACTGATATTTAGTCTGGCTGTTATTGGGTCTACTGTAGAGTCTAGACTGGTATCAACCCCAAATTTAGAAATGATTGTGTAAAATGAAGCATGGCTACATTGAGCCTTTTTTTAGGCTATGTGTAAACACATCATGTTTTTTAAAGGGTGGGTCAGAAAAATAGATAACCTTTATTGTCATTTTTTCTCTGTGGGCATAATGACACACATTAAAAATGAAATTTAGTTGCTTCCTCTCAAAGTGTACACATACATAACACATTTAAAACATACTGTATACAACATATGTATAGACCTACAACCTTACATATAAGCAGGGCTTTTTTTCTCATAGAACACCCAGAACGGAGTTCTGGCACCTTTTTTGGATGAAACCTTATAGGGTAGGCAAGGCCGGTTGTATGACGTGAGTTCCGGCACCTTTTTTTTTTTTTTTTTTTTTAGAAAAAAAGCACTGCATATAAGTAACATATAAATATTATTCACTGTTCATCTTGAACACATAACGGAAGGAGAAGCTTTAGAGTTCACAAGGTTAATACTATATGGAACAAAGCTGTGTCTGAATCTGGATGTTCTGCTTTGGATATCATGGGGCCTCCTCCCAGAAGATAACAAGGAAAACAGGACGTGAAGAGGATATGTAGTGTCCCAGATAATCTTGTGGACCCTGCGCAAGCAACATTTATGTGCTGTGTCCTGGATGGAAGAGAGGGAACTGCCAAGGATCTTTTCAGCCATCCTCACCACTCTCTGAATTGCCTTCCTGTCTGAAGCAGTGATGCTTCCAGACCAGACTGTGATGCTGTATGACAGGATGCTCTCGATTGTCCCTCTGTAGAAAGTGGTAAGGACAGGGGAAGGAAGATTTGCTTTTCTCATGCGACGTAGAAAATGCAGGCGCTGCTGTGCCCGCTTCACCAGTGTCTTGCTGTTGAGTGACCAAGCCAGCTGAAATCTCTCTTTTCTTTGTCTGCTTTATTGATTGAAAAGGCCCACGGCTACTTTTTCACCAGCATTTCCAGTGTAAAACATCAAATATGCAAGAGTTCAGATTCTAAGAACTAGGACAGAATTTCAAAAACAATTCCATTTATGAGCAGCATCACAATGCAAAACAAGTTCTAAAAACAACAACAGAAAAACAGGAGTGCCCATGCTTGAAACAAAACTGATAGGAGAAAAGGGGGCACTCACATTTTAATGAAAATTATGCAAGGTAGCAAAACTTCTATTGTTTCTGACCCCACATTTCAATTTTCTCAGTAAATGGGGATTTAGTAACACATGGTTGTGTATCTCTAGCCACTTGGATTGCAAAAAGAAATTTTACATCTACAAACTTATCTGAACCTTTCTGGGTTTATTCAGATAGCCTATATTTATTCTATATAGCCCTCCAAAGAAAGGAATAATTTTATCAGGATTGAAAAGGAGAAAGCCATACAGGTAGTAGTTTTACAACATTCTCTAAGCAGTTTACAGAGTCAGTATATTGCCCCCAACAATTTGGGTCCTCATTTTACCAATCTCAGAAGGATAGAAGGCTGCGTCAACCTTGAGCTGGTCAAGATCAAACTCCTGGCAGTGGGCAGAGCTTGCCTGCAGTATGGCACTTTAAACACTCTGCCATCATGGTTCCCAATCCTAAATTTACAACCAGCATTGGGACTGGAATAATGGAACCATTAAGTGAGTCACGCCCAGTTTTACTACCTTTTTTCTGTGGTTGTTAAGTAAATCATAAACTGAATCCAGCTTCTCCCATTGACTTTGCTAGTTGGAAGTTCCCTGGGAAGGTTGTAAATGGCAGTTGGGCTACCATGGGCTGCTGCAACCATTATAACTTCATGTCAGTTGCCAAGCGTCTGAAGTTTGACATGATTGCAGAATAATAATGTTCATCCACACAACGCTAGACAAACTCAAGAACTTTTCAAGCAGTTCCGTTGGGATGTTTTTGATCACACACCCCACATAGCCCAGATTTGGCACCAGGTGACTACTACTAAGGAATTTCAAATCTTGTAAGACGTTATGATAAGTGCCTCAATCAGAATGGCAATTATGTCAAAAAGTAATGTAATGTTTTCTAATATGTATAATAAAAGTTCTGTATCTGCAAGTGTCTGTCATTGATAACCAAATGGAGGTTTATTTCGTATGAGCTCAATGAATAGCGACAATTTAACTCAGCATCTTTGACTTGAATTTCTGATTAATAACGGATAAGCCAAGCTTTGACTGAAATCACTTAAAATAGGACTTGACATTCATTATTGGATATTCTTTATCTCTGTTCCAAAACCAAAATGCCAGGCTGTATCAGAGGAACAAACAAACAAAATAAGTATGGTTTTACTTTCTTTGGTCCCAAGTCAGCAAGATTAGGTCCTTATTTTGCAGTTGTGTGTGTGTGTTAGCAGTTTTCCCATTCATTATTGCTTCCCAATAATGTGCCCATCCAGCGATAGGCTGCCCAACTAACGAATGGTCCTGTCTGCAAATGAAATTAAATATCTCACAGTTAAACTGGAAGTGCTAATTGCCAAGCAATGAATCCTTTAATCATCAGGTGATAAAATGTTTAATCTCCAAGGAACTGGTGCAGACCAGCTATATAATGATGAACTTTAATTGCCAACTTAAAAAAATAAATAAATAAACAAGCCAGATGTCTTTTCTATGGGAGCTATTCTGTGCTCTTGTAAACAATACTGTGGCTTCCCTGGTGGTCTCTAAGCTTGGTTGTTTTCTTGCAGATGTTTCATTGCCCAGCTGATGGCCCAGCACTGAAAATGTTACTTAGCTGGGTAATGAAACATCTGTAAGAAAACAAGGGAGCTCAGTGACCACCAAAGATCTCTCAGTTCAATCTTATTGTCTTCGGCTGGAATGAACTATGTAAGGTGAAATGCAGATAAAAGGAACTGAAATCAGCAGCCACAAATGGAATCTCAGGTTGAAATGACCAAACAGGGGATGCCATATGCAACAGCAGTTAAATTGAACTCAGGGACAAAGCAGCTTTATAGATTTGCTCACTTCAGACCTATAAGATTTATTTTATATTTCATATTTCTTAGCCGCCATCTCCCTCAGAGAGGGAGCTGAAGGAAGAAATGGGATCACACACATTTTAAATGATTTTCCCCATCCCTCACAAGACATAGTATATACTTGGGAAGTATTTTCCTCATTACTGGGTAGGGAGTATAAAACTAAACTATGGAAAAACAAGAGAGCTTAATGGTCAGGAAGTGTGTGCTAGTTGTGGAGGAGCTGGATCAGGAAATTAAAGATATGGCAGACTCCCTGGACTAATTAAGAGGAGCTGTCCTCATTTTAACATTATTACTTCTGTGTAAATAATTTACCACAATGGATGACTAAATCCATCAGTTTTTGTTTTTCCTTCACGTTCATTTTCTTTCAAATTCTTTATGTCCTGTCAGTAAAGCAATTGGTGACATTGTGAAGCTTTTATAACAAAAAATGAACTGAAGTCTCTTCCTTCTCATCCTCCTCTTAAAAATTTCTCTGTCTCTCCTGCCAGTCATAACCATAGCCACTTATGAGTTCAGGAAATGAATGCCATTTCTCAGGTGCCAAATATTATAGCTTCCTGCCAAGTGGAAGAAAATGTGCTTTGTGTGCTTTGATGTTAATAAAGCTGTCTTAGATTTGCCATGGATACCCATCTTCAAAAACACTTACACCTTAGTTCAAGGAATGAAGACTTTCATTCTCAATTAGCTCTGTCTTTTAAGACTACTGAACTCTTCTCTTGCTTCAAAGTCTTTCTCGGCGTCATCAGATTTCTATAATGATATTTCCTCCAGTTGCCTACTGTTGCAGCTTCTTAAGTTCATACCTCTTTCCTGGTGTATTAGCTTATTTCTTTGAAGTCTTCCTGGTCACAATTGGTATTAATGAGATAGCCATAGCCTGTTGCGAACTAGAAGACTTCAAAGAAGTCCTTGAGATTTATCCTAAGAAGTTGAGGTTCAAATATCACCATGGATATAAAATAGTCTTCCTTGACCCAGTAGGGCTGAAATTCTTATAAGACAGAGCCAGTCTGTCAACCATAATGTCTGGAGGAATGTAGGAGTTAAAAGTCAACCTATCTGGACAGCAACATATTGGGGAAGGCAGAGAAAAAGATGCCATGCCTTTGAAATGGAAGAACAAGAAGGCAGTCAGTTCCAGGATAAAAAATGATATTAAATAGTATCATGCAGCATCATTGTCTCTTTAAAGAAAGCTAAAACAACAGGAAGTCCTAGGTTGGATAAAAGGGACTAATGGTAATTTTTGTTCTAATTGTAATCATGTAACTTCTAAAACTAAATTTGCAAATGATTCCCTCCAGCTCCATTTCTTATTTTCTTACATGCCTAAATTAATTTACATCCTGCTTTTATTCAATTTGCTTTTATTTAACTGTCTCTTTGTTTTGTCCTTAGGTTATTCTGTGTTTTTTGGTACCCACAGATGTCTCCTGTTTCTGGTTTGGTATGCATGTGTTGGTGTCTGTGTGCATATGCTATACATTCAAGGTGATGCGTGCTATTTGAAAGAAAATCCCATTGGGTGTTTTTTTCAATATCTATATCAATCACTCAATCAATCAGAGGAACTCTAGGGGGCTTACATCTTGGGCTTTAGAAACAGCAATATGGAAAAAGTTAAAAGGAAAAGCAAGCCAAAGAAACACTATTACATACATCACATTGGGGAAAGGCTAACCAGCTCCATCATGTTCATGATCCAACCTATACTATGAGAAAGTGGATCCTTGCTAATTTCTCCACATACTTCCCCACATACTACAATAGATTACTATTGTAATCTATTACAACAGATTACAATGGCAATCAAAAGTTAAAACCACTCACAATTCACAAATGAACACATTCACAATTAAATTTTTAGCATAAAAACAGATGGAGCAAACATAAGCAGATGAGAATAAAGACTACTATTAAAGTACTAGCAATAATGTGCAGTGTTTATAGATTATGTTAGACTAGAAGAATCATCAATACGCAGTGGCCAGTTTAAAGAATGAAATCATGCATTGGCAGATGGATCCACTTCATTGGCTTAAATTTCTTTAGAAGCCTGTCGGTGGCTTTTGTGAGAAGGGTGTTGTAGAACTTAGAAACAGCCACTATGGAAGTCCTCACTTGAGTACCTCTCTTTTGTGTCTCACATACAAGAAAGAAAGAAAGAAAGAAAGAAAGAAAGAAAGAAAGAAAGAAAGAAAGAAAGAAAGAAAGAAAGAAAGAAAGAAAGAAACCCCTCTTGAGGCTTGTGCACAAAGATGGAAATGGAGGTCTTTCAGGTCTATGTGTCCCACGTCAATGGAGGCACTATAGGCTATAGTCAACATTTTGAATTGTATCCAGAAAGAAGTAGGAGTTGTCAAATAGAAATCCCTGTACCTGGGATTAGCTCTAATTAACTGATTTCAGTTTTTTAGGACTCATTCCTGTAGCCCTGCTAGCGTGCTTCCTTCAGTCCTCAAGATAGGATGAAAATATGTCATTCGGGAAACTGCTGTGCGCAGCATACTTTTCATCATGCCTCAGGATTTTCTGCCCCGCCAAAAGATGGTGGCTGCACTTTCCATCAGGATGCCAGTGTAAAGATCCAGAGGAGCGGCTGTAGAGGCAGTGATTCAGCCCAGGCTCTGCATCTGAGTCACCAGCACAAGAATAATGAACAGAGGTCCCCAAACATGCTTAGGAGCTTCTGAGTTGGAACAGTGGAAGGTGGATTCAGTCTTGATCATCAGGCAACCATTTTATTTTGAAACATTTGTAGCTCGGGGTTGAAATAATGATGTTAAAACTGATGATGTTATCTAGTTTGGGTAATGAGATATCTGCAAGAAAACAACCCAGCTGAGAGAGCACCAAGGAACCCTGAAACATCATGGCTGCCACTGCTCAAGTGCAGAGCATCTGTGCTACCTCCAGCATACACCACCAAGAGCCCATCCTTCTTTTCTCAAGTCTAGTAGCTGCCAGTCTATGGCAGTCAGGGAAAGCAACTCTTCCATCTGTGGCTTCAGCAGATGGAAGAGATAAACCTGACAGTTCTTAATTCACCTGGAGTGTCAGATAAAGATGTGAAATGGAGAAGAAATATATCCTGCCCACTATCACACTGTTGGGGAAGCATCACTCTGGAAGGATTCCTCAAAGCTGTTGGTCAATTCTTGCACAGCAAATCTATGCTAGGAACCATGGTAGGAAAATTGAGAGCCAGTGTGGTCTAGCAGTTAAGACACCAGATTAAGAACAGGAAGAGTGTGAATTCAAATCCCACCTTAGCCATGAAGGCCAGATGTGTGATCTTGAACCAGTCACTCATTCTCAGCCCAACTCACCTTACAGGGTTGTCGTTGAGGGGAAAATAGAAGGAGGAATATTAGATATGTTTGCTCCATTGAATTATTTGTAAAAATAATAAAGGTGGGAAATAAATAAATAAATATTGACCCTGCCATATTTCATCTTGCATGAGAATGGTACTTCTTTCCTCAAAAGAAACATATTGCTAGCAAATATTGGGGATATTGAGTCCTGTGGTTGGCTGGAAGTGAGGAAACTTCCCTATTTATTATCTGGGCCAGATCCCCTCTAGAGAAGTCTAATAGGGTGGAGATGTAGCCTGCTTATGTGAATTGCTTCAGCTACCATTTCTGAGATCAGTTATATATAAAAAAAAACTGAATCAGGGTTTTTTTTTTTTCATTCCATGCTCCTAGAGATCATGCCTATGCAGTTATTTTATGGTCAAAAATGAATTGTATTCAAACTGTTGGGAGTGTCACAAACAATTATATCTTTCTTCAGAAGTGCTTTCAGTCTTGAGAGCTTTCATAGCATACAATAAGAGAAGGCTGCTCCCCATTTAGGACTTATAAAGATGTGCATGAGTGAAAGTTCCTATCTTGCTAGAAACCCTTGCTAATATTTTCCTGTTTCCACAGATTCAGGCTTCAGAGGCAATTCTTTCTTTCGGTGTGTATGTCATCTACTCCAGCTTTGGTGATGCACAAGAAGAGAAGACTACAAAAGATATCAAGACTTTTTACTTCAGCTACCAAAGTGTAGAACTTAAGCAGCAAGAAAACAGTAGGCAGAACACTTAATTCTGTAAAAAGTAACAATAACTTACACTTCTGTCACACAGAGTTTTTATTCTATTGAAATAAGTCCCTTTGTTAGATGGCCATTCCAATTAAAGAACAGAAGAGCACAGACATAGTGCCAATTGGAACTCAGCAGATTGCCAGCTTCTGAAGACTCTTTCTCCACATACACTGAAATGTTTACACGAGCTTTTTTTCTTCATTTTCCCATAAAGAGTACCACTCTCCTGTTTGAACACCTTGATTCAGATTCAGCCTCCCTCAGATAAAGTAGAAATAGTTTTACTGTATATAATATTAATGTTTCAATTTGGAGAGAGGAATTGCTTGGGCATTTCCCCTGGACTGCATCCGGAGTGAGAAGGTAGAAGAAAGTGAGAAGTAAGTAGGAAGGTTGAGGAGAGGTGGAGAGTGAGGAAGAGGAAGAAGAGGGAAAGAGGCAAGTTGGTTGGGGGTGGATGCGGTTTGGGGGGAAATGGGTTTGGGGGGAAATGGGTGGGCAATACCGAAAGTGGTGTGTATCAATTTGTTTTATTTTTTATCTGAAATATTTTTAAGATTGTAATGTATTGTAAAATAGAAAATAAAAATTTTATAATAATAATAAAAAAGATTCAGCCTCCCTGGACAGCAGGGTAACAATATGGGTTGTCTTCATATTGTGGTAAAGAGTGTATGATCCCTGCAGCATTCTTTGGTGACAAACTCAACCCATCAGATGTAACTAAGACACATATCACTCAGACAAAAGTGATTTGTTAAATGGACTTATTCCTAAGGAAGTGTCTGTAAACTTCTTTCCATCTAGTGCCTGATAGGATCATGTAATGCTTTGGGTTCAACTATAAAAAGATGCTTCAGAGCATGTAGGAGACTCTTTAAAGCAGCTTCTTCCAAAATCATGCAGGTGCCAATGATGTTTCCATTCTCCAGCTGCCATGCAATCCTATGTGAAGGTGCCGCTGCTTTAAAGAATTGCAGGCAGGGACTATCTTTATATTCCACATTTTTTAATTTTTTTTTTATTTTTCACCATACACCATACACCCAAACAAACTTAAAATACATAAACATAAATCTTTTCTTTTAACAGAACAGTACTATACATTTTAAGCATTCGTATCCTAAAGCACTTTCTGGCAATCAAATCTCTGCCCACTCTAGTGAATTCTTAATCAGAAGTATTGTCCACAAAATTCATTGTAACATTTTTTCAAAGACAAAAAATAAAAATAAAAAATGCCTAGGTCGGTTTTCACTTCTTCCTCTGGCTTAATATATTGGAGAAACCAGAATTGTAAAAAAGTCATCTGCAGTAAAAAAAGCTTAATAGCAATGTATACTGAAAAAAATTCATATAAATTTCACTCCAACTATATTGCAGCATAGCTGGGCTAGGTGGAAAGGCAAAAGCTGATTATTTCTGCAAGCATGATTGTACTTGGAATCACTTCCAGCTCATTCAACTAACTGCAAATACCTAACTGCATAAAAACATCTGCCACCCGGAAAGCTAGTAAATAAAGGGAAAACAGTAATAGCGCTATTATTATCTTGCAAGGCACACCTAAGACTTTTGTTTGTTTCTTTCTCCTATCTATGTGAGCAAGACAATAGAATTACATGCTGGGCTTACATCTAGCATCTGGCATCTTGTATCACTTTCCATTTTCATTGGGGAATATCTACAATAACGACTGCTGCCAAATAGATGTAGACTCTTCACAATCAAGTTCCAGTTCACGAGTGCTTGCACACACATTCAGCAATTTCAATCACTGCATAGAAAATCCCCCATGCCCGGGACACAAAGGCCAAGGATTCCTGGAACTGCAGCATCTAGGAAGCTGCCAGCTGGCACAGCCCTTCTTCCTGTTCACGTGGTCAATTCAAGGAATGCCTGCGGGGGATGCCTATTGCCAAAAATCTTTTCTTGAAAGGAAATAATAAGACCTTGAAAGTGGAAAAGCTCTTTCAAGTACCCAAAGAGCTATTATTATTTTTTTTTTGCCTAGGCACATAAGAACCACATCACAACATTATGTAGTGAAGTTTAACATGTGGGTTCTAAATTAGCATGGTAGACTGTAATGGGTGACACTTGTTCAATGAGCCTCAAACAAAGAAGGATTTTTCTAACTAGAAAGAGCCATCTGTTTCAAACTAAACCCATTGCTCTTCTATATTGAAAGAATCACTTAGATCGGTAAGGTACAGCAATTGCTATTGTGGCAAAAATATCTGCTCGGTGATATCATAAATCCCTTCTAATTACATGAAAAGTTTGAATTACATTTTAGTAGAGTCTGCAAAAAAAGGCTAACATCACTATCAGAATCAAACTCTGATTTATATTCTACTGGCAACAATGGAAAAATCCCATTGGTTGCAATACAGATGTGAAAAGAAATAATCCCAGGCAGATCCCTGAAAGCTGGTCTTTCATAAAGACTAATTTATACAGTCCATGGAATGAGAGTTAATTGAGTCATCACAGAACAATTAATCAATGGAATGGCTTGTTTTGGGATGTTGTGGGTGCTCCATCACTGGAGGATTTTAAGAAGACATTGGACTACCATTTGTTTGAAATTGTATAGTGTTGGACTAGAAGACCTCCAAGGTTCCTTCTAACTCTGTTATTCTGTTCTGTTCTGTTCTGTTCTGTTCCATTCACAAGATAATAAGATGCATTTCTTCATGATATGAATGTGCCACTTGGGTGATCTGTTATATGAAACAGATAATGGTAGCAAGGGCTTTTGTTTTTGTTTTGTTAATTGAAGGTATCCACTACTCGCCAACAGAAAACCAGAAAAGGTTTTTTTTTTCAAGCTGGCTGCCATAGATAAGATCGGGCAACTTGTGGGGAAGGAATACAAATCCCAGCATCCCTTCCCTTAGGCCAGGGGTCATCAAACTTGGTCTTTTTATGACATGTGGACTTCAACTCCTAGAATTCCTCAGCCAACATGCCTGGCTGAGGAATTCTGGGAGTTATAAAAGGGCCAAGTTTGAAGACCCCTGCCTTAGACTTTTGGGTTGCTGAGTACTATAGATCATAAACCATATGAAGGGTCAGAAGTTGCCCTATTTCCCATCAAAGATAAAGAAATAAATCCCTTTAAAAATTGGCTCCTTCACCATTTTGTCCCCAACTTGAAATCTATCTATTAAACTGCTGAGTTCTACTGTTGGTTTTCATTAGACATGAGTTGGACTTAATCACTGACCTGAAGAATTAATCCCAATCAAACCTATCATCCTTTTTTTAAAAATTTCAAAATTTGACAAGTGTACCAAACTTTCCTGTTTACATTCATACTGGGAACCATTAGCACGTGCAAATATTCAAATCAGAGACCGAACCTGCAAAATTGAATTGACTTTTTGAATCAGACTAAAGATCTAGTTAAACCGTCCCAGCAAACGAACCTTTTTTGAAATGGAATTCAGTTATCAATTATGTTTGAATAAGACCAAGATCGACATCATGTACACTTCTGAATTTTGTACACATCTTGAAATCCATTTAAAATGGTTAAAACAATTAGAGGTCAACAGAAAGTACAAATACATGATCATTTTTTAAAAGCAAAGCTTATATGTAGTCAATCTTTAAAACATAGGAAACTAAACTGCATGTGTTGTTAAATGAACTCTGCATTTACTTTAATCTCATGAAAACTTTCTAGGCCTAACCTTCCCTCTTCCCAGATCAATTTATAACTTAATCACTTTTACTAGGAGTGGGATGACCTCCTCTATAGTTGGCTACTTTTACAACTCTAGGTTATTTATTTTATTGGATTTCCTTAGAGATACTGATTAATAAAGTATCTGTGTTTCAGCACTCTGTTAAGCATGAAACTTCAATGGCCAACTTTATCCCTCTTAGCCTTTATTCTTAGTTTGTACAGAAAAGCACTAGTCTGCTGTATCTTTTTTTAGCTTTGTCTAAGCGAGAAATTGCAGCTACCTGGAAAGCATAGTTAACAGCTAAGAAGAAAGCTGCATACACCTTTTGTGCTAGGATTTGTGAAAGAACTGCAGAGTTGAGATAGTCAAAGAAAAACAACAGCAGCAAAATGTAATGTGAAGACAAGTAACAATGAGAACAATTAATCAGTGGAACAACTTGCTTCCTGGAGTTTTTAAAGAAGAGAATGGACACTCGTTCTCTGGGATGGTATAAAGCAGGGGTGTCAAACTGCCGGCCCGTGGGCTGGACGTGTCATCAGGAAACCACGCCCACCCCATTGCCGGCAATGGCAAAAAAGCTCTGATATGTTGCGCAACATCACGTGACGTCGCGAGTTTGACATGTCTGTATAAAGACTCCTGTCTTGGGCTGGGGTAGGACTAGAAGACCTCCAAGGTCTCAGAGATCCTATTATTATATTCTAAGGTGAGAAGTGGAGTAAGTAGTTTGCTTTGCATTCCAAATGTCCTATTGTTTTTTTCCCCTCTCAAGTAGTTTTATTTTTCAGCCTTCTCTCTCAGAAATACTTTTTTCTCTATTGTCTTATATACAAGTTATCCCTGTCCAAATAATTTGGTTTTGTAGCAATGAGGCTGAAACCTATTATGCTTGCCTGTCCATATTCATACTTTATGAGCCTGCTTTCTGGCTTCTCTTTTGGTGAAAATAAATGTAATATTTTAAGCAAGGGAGAATGGCCTTCAGGTCTTGACATAGATTCACTTCCCTGAAAATGAATTACATAGAATATATCACATCTGGGAATCAAATACTATATTATTGCATCTTGCCTAGCCTTGTGTGTTCAAACCATATGTAATAATGGCTCATCTGGGATCTAGACTATTGGTAAAAATGGAATGGAATGGAATGGAATGGAATAGAGTAGAGTAGAGTAGAGTAGAGTAGAGTAGAGTAGAGTAGAGTAGAGTAGAGTAGAGTAGAGTAGAATAGAATAGAATAGAATAGAATAGAATAGAATAGAATAGAATAGAATAGAATAGAATAGAATAGAATAGAAGCTGGAAAGGACTTTGGAGGTCTTCTTGTCCAGCCCCATGCTCAAGTAGGAGAACCTATACCATCTCAGACAAGTGGCTGTCTAGTCTCTTCTTAAAAACCTCCAATAATGGGCACCCATGATTTCTGAAAGCAAACTGTGAGTAATTGTCCTCACTGTTAGGAAGTTTCTCAATTCCAGGTTGCTTCTCTCTTTGATCAGTTTCCAACCATTGTTTCTTGTCCTGCCCTCTAAGTGCTTTGGAGAATAATTTGACCACCTCTTCCTTGTGACAGCCCCTCAAACACTGGAATACTGCTATCATGTCACTCCTATTTTTTCTCTTCTTTAGACTAGCCAAACCCAAGTCCTGCAGCCGTTCTTCATATGTTTTAGTCTCCAGGCCTCTGATCATCCTAGTTGCTCTTCTCTGTACTCCTTCCAAATTCTCAACATCTTTTTTGTAGTATGGTGTTCAAAATTGGTTGCAGTATTCCAGGTGTGGTCTCACTAGGGTTTTATAAAGCAGTATTAATACTTTGTGTGTTTTTGATTCTATGCGTCTGTTTATACAACCCAGGATTGTATTAGCTCTTTTGGCTGCTGCTGCACAGTGCTGGCTCATAGTCAAGTGATCGTCCATTAGGACTGCAAGGATAAGATGATACAATATTTTTTATTATAGTCCCAGATCCAAATAATTTTCCAAGACGGAGCATAAAATTAATGCCTGAGAATTGTTTTAATTTTGTATTGCTAATATTTTTTTGAATGGTTTACATTAAAAAAAATTAGCAATGCAAAATTAAAACAATAAAAAAAACTAAACCAAAATGATGCAAACATAATTTTTTTTAAAAAAAAAAACTAATATGAAAATTTTATGACAGATTCTATAGTTTCTTTTGCTGCTGCTAAGTAAAATATATTATAGATCAATCAATATTTTTCAAGGACATTTGATGAATAAATGTACTACTATATCTCACATCCCTATAAAAATACTCCCCTCCAAAAGAAAAAAAAGCATAGATGTAGCACAGATAGGCAAAAATGATTACTGCAGAGAGCATCATCTAACTAGCCACCCTTAAATGAAAGAGAATCTAAACTTTGCACTGTTAGATGAAAAACTCTACTGTAGGATGTCTGAGATGCCAAAGAAAGGTAGAAGAAGATGATGCTTAAATATTTAAACTGCTACACATGCTTAGAAATTTGTTTGCCGATCAACCATCTCCCCACCAAGCAGCATTTTGAAATCAGGTTTAGACTTCTTCAAACTTGATGATTAAAGTAGTTGGTTGAGAAGAAGCCATCAGTGATCTCACAAGATGCTTTCACTCAGTCTTGGATAGATCCTTGTTACCTGTTATCCTTGTTCCAATATCTCAGGGGTTGCCACAAAGAAGAGGGAGTCAAGCTATTCTCCAAAGCGCCTGAAGGCAGGACTAGAAGCAATGGGTGGAAACTAACCAAAGAGAGAAGCAACCTAGAACTAAGGAGAAACTTCCTGACAGTTAGAACAATTAACCAGTGGAACAACTTGCCTCCAGAAGCGGTGAATGCTCCAACACTGGCAGTTTTTAAGAAGAGACTGGACAGCCATTTGTCCACAATGGTATAGGGTTTCCTGCCTGAGCAGAGGGTTGGACTTGATGACCTCCAAGGTACCTTCCAACTTTATTATTATTATTATTATTATTATTATTATTATTATTATTATTACTATTATTATTATGGATCATCGCACAGTCAGCCAGATGTTCAGACTGGATTTGGCATTTTGTCTACCTATCGAGTCCTTACCCAGGACTCAATAGATGTGGATGTTTGATGGTATTACAGATATCATCGCAGGATGGAAGCAGTTCTGTTAGAGAATTTTAATTTCTCTATTGGTAAAAAAAATAAATCAGAAGCTCTCAAAGTTGACTGCATTTAGCTGATTCAAAATAACTTCTTTATATCAAAATATTTACATTACCATACATTCTTTTTTATAGCAACATAGCTTAATTGAAGACTTCTTACAGAGACAAACCTGAGACAAAACTAGAGAATGGAAATCCAGCTCCTAACTCAATACTCTTTTTGCACAGACTCAGTAGCACTTTCTTCACATTGGCTGACTGAGTTACCACATGACTCTTCCTCCTCATGAATATTCCAACAAGTTCCTAGTAAGGCCGCCTTTTGCAATTGACTAATAGCGAATTTGTCAATGCCAATGGTGTTCAAGTGGTGCTCCAGTTGTTTTGGGATTGCACCCAAGGAGCCTATTACTCCTTGGGATTGCACCCAAGGAGCCTATTACCCTTGCTTGCTTTTGCCACAGTCCTTCTATTTCTATTTGTAGGTCTTTGTATTTTGTTATCTTCTCCAGCTCTTTCTCTTCTATTCTGTTGTCTCCAGGCTCTGCCACATCCACTATCCAGACTTTTTTGTCTTTCTTATCGACAATTGTTAAGTCTGGGGTGTTATGTTGCAGGTGCTTGTCTGTTTGAATTCTGAAGTCCCAGAGCAGTTTAATTTTATCATTTTCTATGACTTTCTCTATTTTATGATCCTACCAGTTTTTGTTTACAGGCAAATGATATTATTTGCAGATCTTCCAATGCACCATTGTTGCTACTTTGTCATGCCGCTGCTTGTAGTCAGTCTGTGCAATCTTCTTGCAGCAGTTTACCAGGTGGTAGGCTTGGTCTTGTGCAGCCAGAATTAGTCCCTCGGTCTCTTTCTTCAATTTTCCTGCTCTTAGCATTGCCAGGTCTTGTTAACATCTGCTTTCCCAGCTATTTTTTTAATGTATTGGCCATGTAGTGCTTTGTCTTCCCATGCCTCTATTCTGTTCTTCATTTGGTCTTTCTTGTAGGCCAGTTTGGTCTCTCCAGTAGTCAGTAAGCCTTCCCGATATACTAATTTCAGTGCATCTTCATCATTGTTCTTCAGATATTCTTCCAAAGCCATTTTTAATTCTTCAACCATCTGATGTACTTGCAGCATTCCACGCCCACCTATTTGCTTTGGTAGATAAAGTCTGTCAACGTCACTGCATGGATGAAGGGCATGATTCATTGTCATTATTTTTCTGGTCTTCCTATCCATTGCTTTTAGTTCTGCTTGAGTCCAGTCCACTATTCCAGCTGTGTACCTAATTATTATTATTATTATTATTATTATTGCTGTTGTTGTTGTTGTTGTTGTTGTTGTTATCAGCCTTCAATGAAAGGGGGGATTTAATGTTCAGCCATCAATGAAAGGATGTCCACAGTGAAATCATTGAGATAATGGAGAAGTAGAATCCGAGCAAGTACAACACCTTGCTAGACCCCCTTTGGAAACTATCTAGATATGATCAAATTGCTCACTCTATCACATTTTATTTGTATTGAGTGATTTTAGTAGAGGCAATATATTAAATTAAATACAGTGACATTTCTTGTTTCCAAAAGAGTTGTCCAACATCTCCCATAAGTTTTTCCTGGGAACACAATCAAAGATTTAAATCCATAAAGATGACATATATCCTTTTATCAGATGCAGATGTGTATTTCTTGGCTAACGGACTAAATACAGGTAGTCTTCCTCTTACAACTTTTGTTTAGTGACCATTCAAAATTACGGCACTGAAAAATGACTAATGACCATTTTTTCACACAACTGTTACAGCATCCCCGTGGTCACATGATCAAAATTCAGGCGCTTGGCAACTGATTCATATTTATGATGGCTGCAGTGTCCCGGGGTCATGTGCTCAGCTTTTGAGATCTTCCGACAAGCAAAGTCAATGGGGAAGCCAGATTCACTTAACAACTGTGTTACTAATTTAACAACAATGAGTCACAAGAAAGGTTGTAAAATGGGGCAAAACTCACTTAGGAAATGTCTCACTTAGCAACAGAAATTTGGGCTCAGTTGTAGTCATAGGTCAAGGACTACCTGCACACTGATCTTTCCTTTTTTTTTTGATCCCTTCAAATAAGGGATAACTCTTGGCAGCTACCTAGACTAGTCTCTTCAGTTTTCTTGGAAGGTTTCAGAAGTGATTTGCCATTGTCTTCTTCTTAGGGGTGGGAGAGAAAGTGACTGGTCCAATTGGTTTTGTGGCTAAGGTGAGACCAGAACTCATGGTCTCCCAGTTTCTAGCCTAGTGCCTTACTCACTACAGCAAACTGGCTCTTAATACAGTTAAGAGTAATAAATTATCCTTTCTAAAACCTGTCTGCTGAGGACCTTGTAATCCTCTGCCCGAGATTCTAATTCCCTACTAACTTAAGTGTCATCTATATTGCCAGTTACTGAGAGCAAGGCATTTCATTGTCAAGGTAATTTCTTAACTCTTGTTATCAATGGAGTTAATAAAAAATAATCTGCAAGCAGGAAATAGGGAAGTCGTGTAATCTATTAATCTGTTTTTTTAAAAAATTTCATCTTAGTCTTTATTACAGTTTTACAGCCAGAACACACAATATACATCAAGGAGTAAATTTTATACAACATAGTAAAAGGCCATATTTATGATTACCATATAGTAATGGGGTGGTGAAACATCAACACTTCTCTACTCTTACTGATCAGTGGCACTTTTTACAGTGGCCTGGTGCCTGTTAGATAAGAATGGGACCATTCAGAGGGCTTCTGTGAGCAATTTTCTGACATTTGGCAGATAAAATCCCTGAAATCCATGCGAAATTGGGTGTCAGCTGGAATTCCTGAGACTCAGTCCTGGTCATGGGAGCTGGTGTGATTTGGTGATTCTTGTGGAAGTGGACAGGGTTCTCTGCATGTTTAGCTTGGCCACCTGTCTGTTAATCCCAGGCTCCTCCTGGATGGTTCAGGAGTCAAGGCAGTGACCTGTAGTTGGCTCCATGTAGTAGTGCTTTCTGCCTTGAAGGAGGCAGTGGTGTGTCCCCTTTTCAAAAGATTACCTTTATATCCAGCTATTTTAGACAACTCACATCTGGGCTTCAATGTTCCCTTTTGTTGCGAAGGTTGCTGGGCTGCAGCTGCAGATGACCTCAGAGAAAGTAAACTATATAGGCCTGTTTTAGTTAGGTAGGTTTCAGGCTGGGATTCAGTACTGTTCATGCTTGTTGATGAGCTGTGGTGGAGCTGTGATGGAGCTGCTGTAGCCATCCTTCTGCTCCTTGCTCAACCACAAATTCCTTCTAAACCAGCTTTGGGGGTTGGGATTCGGGATCACCATATCTCAATGACTGTCTTCCCTCCTTTCTTCAAGACTGCTTCCAGTCAATGTGGTGGGGAAGAGGGGAGAGATTGCTCACTAGGCCCTCCACAGGATTCAACCTACAAGAAGCTGTTGGGGAGAGGTTCCAGCTAGCTTGAGGTTCAGTATCATCAATCTGATAATGCCCAATTATACATTTCAACCCCAGGCGGGCCAAGCAAACCTGCTGAAGTCCTGTCTCAATGTTGTGTGGGCCTGGATAGGAAGAAACCAATTATGACAGTCTTATCAAAAACGAGTCACTGTGTTGGTAGGACTGCCTAGGCCTAAGGTTCGCTATCTTGATGCATAGATGGACTTCCCATTCAAGAATGATTGCAATCTTGAGCTCTTATTGGATTCACAGCTTTTGCTTATGATAGGTGATAGTTGTGGCCAAGAGGACCTTTGCCCAGCTCCATCTGATGCATTAGATACACCTCTTCTTGGGTCAAGCAGCTATCCAATCTGTCATTCACACTCTTGGACCCTCATGGCTTGACTGATGCAATATGCTTTATGTAGGTCTGCTCTTGAAGACCACTCAAAAACCACAGTTGGGCCAGAATGCAGCAGTGGTGGGCTTGCCCATCCCTGAACCTTTAAGAACTGAAACCTAGGGAAAAAGAAAAGATATAGATTGTTTAGATTGTATTTGGCCAGATCATTGTATTTTTTTCCTATACCTTTAAATCAGTATAGAAGAAGAATCCTGAGGGTTAAGAAAATGTTAGAAATAAGAAGCAACAGTCAGGTTGAATATGAGAGGCACATTATCACAGTTCAGAAGTCGACAGAAAAACTGTAGATAGAAGAAAATAGAGGAGCAGAGACTAGAATAAAATCATCTGTATTGGAACCACGACCCGAAATAAAAGTGTATTCACCAGTTGAATCAAAATGAGGATTTCCATTAAGAATAGTAATAACAAGGTGACCTACCATATGAACAAGGAAGATATCAGGAAAATTAATTTTAAAATGTTTAGAGAGCCTTACATGATTAATCTGAGCTTGAAGTTCATGGCTACATAAGAAGAAAGAATATTAAAGTCGGGGCTAATTCTAGCATCGAAATCACTCATTATCTTTAAGTGAGATATAAAAACATTCCAGGTTTATAAAATATTGTTCTAGAACAGTGGTTCTCAACCTGTGGGTCGGGACCCCATTTAGGGTCGAACGACCATTTCACGGGTGTCGCCAAACAATGCAGTCTGCCATTTTTTCCCCCTTTTCCTTAGCTGTGCTACTCCCTTTTATTCTATTGGCTTTTGAAAGCCAATAGAATAGATTCTCTTGAATAGAGTCTAATTCTATTGGCTTTCAAAAGCCAACAGGAATTGTCCAGGCTGTCTCTGCCCTGCTGAGCCCGCCAAAAGTCCCATTCTGCAAACGGTGCTGCACCAGCTGAGTAGTTGTCGACTTACGACCGGTTGAGTAGTCCTCGACTTACGACCGGTTGGGGGTCACGGCATTAAAAAGGTTGAGAACCACTGTTCTAGAAGGTCTGAAGCTTTCCTTATCAAATCTTGGTAACATAGAGGTAGTGGTGGTTAACTCTTAGTGTTCTCTAAATTAATGGATATGGATTTCTCAGATGTAACAGAAACACTTTGAAGGGATTTTCAAAGGTTAGCAAACTTCTCCATGTTATTGTCCTCACTTTCACTACATTGTTAAGTTAGTAACACAGTTGTTAAGTGAATCTGGCTTCCCCATTCACTTTGTTTGTCAGAAAGTCACAAAAGGTGATCACATGACCCCAGGACACTACAGCTGTCATAAATATGAGCCAGTTGCCAAGGGTCTGAATTTTAACCACATCACCATGGGGATGTTGCTATGGCTGTAAGTGTGAAAAATGGTCATAAGTCACTTATTTTTTTTAGTGCTGTTGTAACTGTGAAGGTCACTAAATGAACTGTAAAGAACCCTCAAGCATATCTAACATCCTCTAATATTTTCAAGCGCTTTACTGAATACAACAAACCAGGGGTTTTCAAACTTGGCAACTTTAAGACTTGTGGACTTCAACTCCTATTTCCCAGCCAGCACGAATGGCTGACGAATTCGGGGAGTTGAAGTCCACAACTAAACTAAACTTCTTTAGTTTATTTGGATAGCCAAGTCATTGTATTGATTAAAACTATCTAGCTTTTTGCTAATGCCTGTGAGAATGAAGGTGTGTGTGGAGGGGGGGGAGGAGCAAATAAAGTGGTCAACTTAGAAATTATAAACTTATTGGGGGCAAACAACTCCTTAAAGTTCATTAAAAATGTGCCAAATATACTCCAAGGCTAATAAAGAAGGATCTCAACAGGAGCAAGTTAAAAGAAAGAAAAGAACAGCAGAGACCTAAAAAGAAGTAAAGAAAAGAAATCACACTGTTGCTACTGATGTTATGATTTACCAAAAAGGGACACCAATGACTTTAAATTGGAATATCCGAGTCAGTCATATGCTGATCACAAATGCTAGCAAAACTAAAGTACAGATCAACAAGTGATTTATTGGCACTTTAGGGCAGATTGCTGCCACCCACTCTATCTAACAAGAAGGGAAGTCTAAAAGACACTATACCAGATGAAAAGTGTGAAGGATATCTGGGGATGCAAAGGCAAAATAACAGAGGTGGCCCTGTTATTGACTGCTGCTCTGATCTATTCTCTTGGTAAGTGAATCAAGAAATCAATCACAATTGCCACGAGAGCCGGAGAAAATGGAATGGAAATTAAAGCATTCCTCTAAAACCGCATAACTCCTTTGGAACATTACTTGCATGCAATGGCTGCAATGTGCAAACATGAACTTAGTTATTAAGAGATTAAAGGAAGCATAAGAAAAGCATGCACTCTTTAAAAATAAATATTTATGATCTGCCCAAGCCAGTGCTGGCTGGGAATTCTGGGAGTTGAAGTCCATAAGTCTTAAAGCTGCCAAGTTTGGAGACCCTGGTTTATTGCACTGAGTAAAGCAGCTGATAGGAACCACTGATTTAGATCTCACTAATATATTTGTCCCTCATCTCCATCCCCCCAGCTTTAGGAGAACAATCCCCAGTACAGACAAGCATGTTTTTATTCAGTGATAACTCTACACGCTTCTACGGTTGGTTGTTTCTCTCAGAATGGCATACACTTGTCAATGAAGGATATTGACATACTTTAAGGTAGACTCAAATCTTAGGCTTAGATTCCAAGTACAAGTAGTCCTCAACTTACAACAGTTCATTTAGTAACCATTCAAAGTTACAATGGCACTGAAAAAAATGCCTTACGACCATTTTTCATGCTTATGACTACCGCTGGTCACTTGATCAAAAGTCATATGCTTGACAACTGACTCAGATTTATGATGGTTGCAGAGTCCTGGGGTCAAGTGATCCCCTTTTGTGACATTCTGACAAGCAAAGTCAATGAGGGAAGTCAAATTCTCTTAACAACCATGTTAACTACAATGATTCATGTAACAACTGTGGCAAGAAAAGTCATAAAATGGGGCAAAATTCACTTAAGAAATGTCTTACTTAACAACATAAATTTTGGGGTCAGTTGTGGTCGTAAGTTGAGGACTACCTGTACTGTTATGCATGCATATGCAGCTACATACAATATTTGAGAGAAGCAACCTAGAATTAAGGAGAAATTTCCTGACAGTGAGAACAATTAATCAGTAGAACGACTAGCCTCCAAAAATTGTGGATGCTCCATCACTGGAGGTTTTTAAGAAGAGACTGGACAACCTTTTGTCTGAAATGATATAGGATTTCCTGCTTGGTCAGTTGGAAGACCTCCAAGGTCCCTTCCAACTCTGTTATTCTGTATGTGAATCTATAAAGAAAATAAAAGAAAGAAAGAAAATTCAGAAGCTTGGAACGTTTGTTTTAATTTTTGCAAAAAAATAAAATCTCTTTGAAATAATTATTTATGCTTTTTTCTCCTTCCAAATTCATCATTTTATTATTAACAAAAATCAAGAGATTTTGTAACAGGACTTATTAGAAATTTAAACAATGTGATATTTTGGTGATCCATATTGGCATTAGGTAACTAATTCCGTAATAACTTAACTGTTTTGCTTGCAATAATTATTTTTCCAAAATGTGGCTACAGGAGATGGCAATACAGTGTCACTGATCTATATTTCAAATACAAATTACAGTATATGTTATTTTTAGCTTCTTTTCCCAGTTCAAGACATTGTTGATCGCTTTCCTCATTTAATAAGTGTATTCTTTTTCTGGTTGGTTCAGACTGAATTGCAATCATGTCTTGACATCATTCTGGATCTAAAGTGATGAATAAGAGAATAAGAGTTGGAAGGGACCGTGGAGGTCTTCTAGTCTAGCCCCCTTCATAAGCAGAAGATCCTATACCATTTCAGACAAGTGGCTGTCCAGTTTCTACTTAACAAGCTCCGGTATTGGAACATTCACAACTTCTGGAGGCAGGTTGTTCCACTGATTAATTGTTCTAGCTGTCAGGAAATTTCTCCTTAGTTCTAGGTTGCTTCTCTCCTTGATTAGTTTCCATCCATTGCTTCTTGTCTTGCCTTCTGGTGCTTTGGTAAATAGGTTTCCCCCCTCTTCTTTGTTGCAGCCCTTCAGATATTGGAACATTGCTATCATGTCAATTCCTGCAACCGTTCTTCATATGTTTTAGAACAGCAATAGGCAAGGACCTTTTATGCTTTTTCCATCTGCCCTTTATGTAAATTAGTATCTTTCTCACAATTGTTGGTCCCTTCCATCATGATCTGTCAGTTCTAGTTCAACCAGTGCCAGGCAAATGGCTGCACTGACCAGTGCAACATCCATATGCTTCTGTTCAATTTGGCAGGAAAATTTCATAGCATATGGATTAAGCATCCTCTATTAATTCCCTTCAAGGTTGGAATTAAAAAAAATGAAGTTCTTCATTTGTCTTTGTTTAGGGTCTATTATGTATGACTAATACTACACTGTATAAAAAAACAACATTTAGTTGGATCACTGTTTCACCAACCTAATGCCTGTCTTCAAGTCAGTTTTTGACTCCTGGCAATTGGTTGGATTAGTCCCTGCAGTTTTCTTGCAACTTTTTTCAGAAGGGATTTGCCTCTGCCTTTTTTCTAGGGCTCAGCAAAACTGCCTGGTTCAAGGTCACACAGCTGGTTTTGTGCTTAAGGTGAGACTAGAACTTCCAGTCTCCCAGTTTCTAACTTGATGCTTTGATCACTGCACCAAACTGGCTCTTGGCATAGCTTTAGACATATTATATCTGGGCACCACTAATCCAGAGAACCATTGCAGGGAATTACAAAAAAAACAAAACAAAAAAAACAAACAAACAAACAAACAAAAAAAAAACAAAACCTCTTTGCTGGTGTTTTGTGGTCATTTTTATTTCTGCTGCTTAAATATGCTATGATAACATGTTACATTAATTTCCCTGTAAACTATAAATACTTTATATTTTTATAATGTGTTGATTGTCTTCATGGCAACTTCTTCTTTTTATGTATATCCTGTATCTTATTTTAGTCCAACCCCAATATAAAATTTGTTATGAAAAAAGAGCTAAGCTTTTATTCTTCACTAAACTTATGCTTGCAGATATGTTTGGAAGGATGACATTCAGTATAATCAGTGGTGGGATTCAAATACCTGAACAACCAGTTCTATGCATGGATGCTGCTTCCAGAAGTCCGTTCTGGGCCTGGGCCTCAGAGGTATAGAACAGACTTCCGGAAGTGGCGTCCACACACTTCTGGTAGGCTGTTCTGGGCCTTGAGAAAAATAGCAAGGGCCGTGATGGCGAACCTTTTAGAGACTGAGTGCCCAAACTGCAACCCAAAACCCACTTATGCATCATCGAGTGCTGAGTGGGTGTGGCACATCGGGTGGGTGTGGCCAATTGGGTGGACATGACCCACTGGGTGGGCATGGCTGTGGTGGTAACAGCAGACTGGGTAGGACTAAAAAGTTCAATCAATCAATTCCAACTTTGCAAGATCTTTTTTTCCCGCGAGAAGTTGAAATTGACTGATTGAACCTTTTTCTTTTTTTGCACATGGCGGTGGAGGCCTAAAGCGAAAAGGTTTTATGAAACCCAGCTGAAGGCCTAGGACTGGGGTGATGGCGCGTGTGCCTACAGAGAGGGCTCTGAGTGCCGCCTCTGGCACCTGTGCCATAGGTTCGCCACCATTGAGCTAGGGCTTCAGCCAGTTCGCCGAAGTCAACAAAAAATTAGCTACCTGTCATGCCTCCATCCGAGCCTGACTCTGAGGAAGACATGGAGTTCCCTGTTAAGGCCCAGGAGGAGGTGTCTGTGGCTTCAGAGGACTGTGGGGAGGAGCAGGCTGAGGCAGGCCAGGGCCCTTCAGGTTTGGAACAGGGAAGGCAGAGTTCAGGCGAGGAGCAGGCCCCTCCCCACCTGATCCTAGAGCAAGGAGAGCAGAGAGGAGGAGGGAACAATGGAGGCAAGCTCACTTGCTCGGGAGGAGAGCATCCCGCCCCACTGCACAAGGCACACCTGGGGAGTAGGATTTAAGGAGACACTGTGGGGTGGGGCATTTGCAGGGAACAAATGTGAAATCTTGAGATAGTGTGCTCTTGTAACCTGGACTTTGTATTCTGGACCAGTTTGCTTCCTGCTGATCTCTCCTTGCAGTCTGCAGTCTGCAGTTTGCAGTTCACAGGCAAGCTGGGAGTTAAAAGGATTATACATTTGCTTGTTATCTGTCTTGTTTTAAGAACAGTGTAAACTTCCCTGGCTGTTTTGTTTGAACTCATGCCAGCATATGTGGGGGGCTGTTGGATGAACATTGGCAGTGAGTAAAAAGACTATTGCTCTGGCCAACTGATTGCTTTGCCTCAGTTCGGGGCCCTGGGTCATCACACTACCAGTTCTGCTGAACTGGTGCAAACTGGCTGAATCCCACCACTGAGTATAATACCAAATCAGCATGGCATAGAGTTAAAACTTACCCATCATTTGAAATAATTTAGTGCTGTTACACTTGCAGTGCAATATGGATATGAAACAGTAATATCATATATGTTTATTGAAATAATATTATATAAACAGATGGGTTAATAAAATCTTGCAAATATCATTGTTTAAGACCTTTATGTTTTTTTTCCTTTTTTTTTATTATTATTTTTTCTTTTTTTTTCTTTTTTCTTTTTCTTTTCTTTTTTCTTATTATTATAAATCCTTTTAATTATTAACCCTGTATTCTGCTCTGGGAAGTGAAGGGAGGGTGTTGGGGGTGGGAGGGAGGAAATGTGGGGGGGTAAGTGTAATATAGATAATGGTTGCTTATAGGGGTGCGGCCTGGGCACTCCCCTTATGCTGCGTTCATGGGTTTGATAGGGATGAGAGGTGGGCAAGTGTAGAGAGGAAGTAGGGTAGTGAGAGGAGAAGGGGAGGGGAAGAGAGTAGGATGGGAGGTGAGAAAGAGGAGGGAAGTAGGGAATGTTTTAAGAGAGGGTGGACGCGGCCTGGGGGGAGTGCGCAGGTCGTAATAATGTTTATTTTATCTTAAAATTGTATTGTATACTTTTTTATATAATGTTTATATGGAAAAAATAAAAAACTTTCATTAAAAAAAAAGACCTTTATGTTTTCATAATGTGTTGATATGTCTTCCTGGCAAATTCTACATTTTGTATGTTGTCCTGAATCTTATGTGATTTCACGTTATATGCCAACATTTTGGAACTTATCATTATAGAAAGAATTAAGTATCTTTATCACACATAGAGCAATAGCAGACAAGGTTTTTCAACACTGAAAAGATAGTTATTGTGGATTTACAGCCTTGGGTTATAGAGATGCCATTTGCCATTTCTAAACGGGCATTCTACTAGCAACATGGAAAGAGTGATATCAGATATATATCTTATCTTTTCTCTTTTGTTTTTATTTCCCTTTTTATAGCATAGAAAGAAAAATATAAAATGTTATAGCTTTGCTCTAGACACAGTTTATTGATTTTGGGTAGCAATAGTAAGACAAACCTTTTTGAAAACTCGTGCAAATGGCTTCTATCTGTCATTTGTGGCTCTGAGGTAAATATAAGAGGTTGCCATTAATAAGCATAGGTTCAGCAATTCTGTTTTTGCATGGGGCCAAGCTGGTTATCCACTGCTTCTATCACCAAAGAACAAGGGTTACTTTAATTTGAGCTGTGGTGGCGCAGTGGTTAGAATGAAGTATTGCAGGCTGACTCTGCATTCCCACTGCCAGAAGTTTGATCCTGACCAGCTCAAGGTTGACTCAGCCTTTCATCCTTCTGAGCAGTAAAGTGAGCAGTCAAATTATTGGGGCAATATACTGACATTGTAAACTGCTCAGAGAGTGTTATAAAGCACTATGAAGCAGTATATAAGTGCTATTAAGTGCTATTACCTTCCAGTTCAATTCTACCTAGCAATAGGTGGATATTTTTACTAATAAACTTTGACCGCATTTATCATTTGATAGTTCTACAATACATATAAACAACTTGTTATTATTATAATTCCTGGGTGATGAGGCAGGGCCAACAAATTATATAGGATAAAGGTCTGGATAACTGCTTGATGGCGATATAATAAACTCTTGAATTTCGTTGTCATCTGCTGGCCATCTGGATGTTTCTCAATCCGGATATGCGAGCTCCAAGCATAATATCACACAATATTAAACAAAGATTCAGTTCTAGAAAGAGGAAGGAAAGATAGAAGAAAAATAGTAAGGAGCTGTTTTCCATCTTAAACAATAAAAAAGTAATGGCATTAGAATTTTCAGGGAAACACACGAGAAAATATGTCTTTTATTAAAACAATTTCTGTGTGAAGTAGGCCTATCAGAATGTTTCTCAGCTGCTTATCAGGTCTATCTAGAACAGTTACTTTCAACCTGTTGCCATTCAAATCTATTAAATACAACTTTGACAATTTCCAGGCAATATGAGTAGTTAACCTGCTGACTGTTGATGTTTGAAATTGGTTGGTTGGTTGGTTGGTTGATTGATTGATTGATTCATTCATTCATTCATTCGCTCACTCCAGGCAATTCAAAAGCAATATAGCATCCAACTGAATATCTCAATGACTCCCCTGAAAATTCAGGGTACCACTAACAAATCGTGTTTTAAAAAAAAAGCAAATTATTCTGTTAAAAACAACCAATCAAAACATAGAGATAAACAACATTTACACATCATTCAAAAGACCTAATAAAAAGACCAGAACACCTCCTTGCCACCAATCAACATCAAGATAAGTAAGGATTAACATCAGAAAATAATCAAGCAGCAAACAATACCTTAATCAAGGAAATATCTAATCTAAAAATCAAGCAGTAAACATCAGCCTAATCAAGGAAGCACCAAGGAGAAAACAACAACACCTTCCAACAATGCTAACAGGGCAAGATATTATATAAACCAGGGGTGTCCAACCTTGGCAACTTTAAGACTTGTGCATGGCTGGCTGGGGAATTCTGGGAGTTGAAGTCCACAAGTCTTAAAATTGCCAAGGGTGGACAGCCTCAGTAGAAAAAGAGAGAAAAACCCACTCCCCTGTAGAACTGAAAATGTTACCTGGTCTGATAACAACATGACTGCAAGCAAACACACAAGCTCAGAGAACACCAAGGACTCTACAACATCTCTTCGGCCTCAAGCAATTGGGTTAAAAAAAATCACTTATATAAACTTAAAACAGAGGACCAATCAACTCTCAGAGGACACATTTTTGAAGTTTCAGTTCAACAATTATGTAGTGATCCTGTTTGGAAGATACTGAGCTGGGTTCATTCTCCTGTAAGCTGCTTTGATTGGTAGGCACATTCAGGAATTTGGTATGCCTGCTATAGATGTTTGCATAAAATAACTTCTAGAAGGAGCTGTCCCTTGAGAAAATGGCTGCCACGATGAACCTAATCCATTTCAAAGCTCTTACTGAGCACAACGTCCCAACAATTTTGCAAGATTAATTCACTAAAAAGGGAAAAACTTAAGTTCACAAAGTAAAGGAGTTCCTTCCAACTACTAGAAGCAACTGCAATCCTGACATTTATGTGGAACACATGGTCAAAAGTGTAATCTTACAAGGACGTTGGCAGGCCAAGCAGGTAGTAGATCAGAAGTTATTTCCCTTCTCTCCCACATGAACCTGAGTGAAGTGGTTGCCTTATTTTCAGTTTGCATGCACAAAGATTATTAAAGGACTAGAGGCTAAAACACAGGATGAATAGTTGCAGGGATTTGATAAGTCTAGTTTAATGAAAAGAAGGACTAGAGGGAGCATGATAGCAGTCTTCCAATATTTGAAGGGCTGCCACAAAGAAGCGGGGGGAGGGGGGGTTTCAAAGAAGCTGGTGGCACAGCAGTTAGGGTGCAGTACTGCAGGCCACTTTAGCTGACTGTGTTCAGCAGGTCAGCGGTTCAAATCTCACCCGCTCAAGGTTGACTCAGCCTTTCATCCTTCCGGGGTAGGTAAAATGAGGACCCAGATTGTTGGGGGCAATGTAAATATATATATATATATATATATATATATATATATATATATATATATATATATATACACATTGCTTACTGGTGTATACCGCTTAGAGAGTGCTCGCACTTAAAGCGGTATATAAGTCTCCTAAATAAATAAATAAATAAAACAAATTCTCCGAAACACCTCCAGAAGTTGTAGGTGTTTCATCACTGGAGGCTTTTAAGACGAGATTGGACAACCATTTGTCTGAAATGTTATAAGGTTTCCTGCTTGAGCAGGGGGTAGGACCAGAAGATCTCCAAGGTTCCTTCCAACTCTGTTATTCTGTTAATTGTAATATAAGCAATATTCATATTGCTAAGCCAAACCCATGTGGATGGGTTTGATTTCTATTTTATAGTAAGGTTTCATTAATAGAATCTTGCAAAGCCAAAAGTACAAGTCTCCTCCCTTCTTCTTTACCCCCCAGGAATTAGGGAGGGTCTCCTCTGAGATTCTTGCCCTGCCCATTAACCGGGTATATGACAATTCGCCATGGCCAACTTGCCATGTCCAACTCATCACAGCCAACTCATCACAGCCAACTCACCATTGCCAACTCGCCATGGCCAATTTCCTGTGGGACAACTTGCCATGGCTAACTTGCCACAAGACAACTCGTTGCTGGACAAAAGTTACACTAATAATAAAAAAAATGGTGGAATAGAATCATTGAAGAAGGGATGGAAAAGGAGGGACAGAATGAAATGTGATTAACAAAGATTAAAATAATTTTTTATTTATTTTAAATAATTAAAAAAGAATTGTTAAATTGTTCTGCAGTAAATTGTCTCATGGCAAGTTGGCTGCAGTGAGTTGTCCCACGGCAAGTTGGCCATGGTGAGTTGGCTGTGGCAAGTTGTCTCGTTCCCCCACTATCCAGCTGTGGACTATGCTGTCCCTTATCAGGACATTTCCTAGGTAATGTCTTTGTGTCCAATCTGCCAAGGTCATTATACATATCTAGTTTTTAATGCTAATATCTATCTTGTTGTTGTTCAGTTGCTAAGCCATGTCTGATTCTTCATGCCCACACCATGCCAGATGGCAAAAGTATCTATTTACTATTTACTATCTACTATCCACTATCCACTATCTACATCTCTATATCTATATCTATCATCTCTCTCTCTCTCTCTCTCTCTCTCTCTCTCTCTCTCTCTCTCTCTCTCTCTCTCTATCTATCTATCTATCTATCTATCTATCTATATGCTAATGTATATTACTAATATAATAATAATGAGTTATTATACCCCAAACAGGAGAGTGTTTATTGTTCTCTTAAGTGACTCACTAATATCACTGTTACTGCTACATTTCCACCAGATGGCGCCATTTCAAAACAATATAGTCTGAAGTGTCATAACAATAAATTTTTATGGGTATTTTGATTCATCAAAAAGCTTCAGGGATGAACCTCATTGGCCAGTGATTATCAAGGTGTGGCAGGAAATGCAAAAACAAAAATCAATGCACTGTAAAGGTAGAATGTAGAAAGATCCTTTTATGACAAGTGGAGCTAATTAATTTTAAACAGGAGCAAACAAAGTACAGAAAATGTAGTGAAAGTAAGCTTATTCATAAACAACAAAAGTCATGTCTGTACTGAACTCTGCTTTTTCTGCCCATGTTAATTTTAAAGATGTGACACTAAGCTATTTTTGGTGTTGTCTACTACATTATAACAACAGTGTTTTCTTTTTCTAAGATATTTTTAATCAACTATCTTCTCTGTAGGGAATTCTAATAAAAGTTGATTAAACCAATGAGACTTTCTGCCCAATCCAATATATATTTAATAAATTAAATAGGATGTCTCTCTCAAGTAGAGAGAGTTCTGTATGGAAAATTAGGAATGGATGGAATAAAAGGGATTTAGAGCTGTGTAACCTTCAATACTCACCCTGTGAAGATCAAGATCCTTGGCTGCTCCAGGCCTTCAGTGTGTTTGCAGAAAATAGAGGCTTAAAGTAATGCAAGATCATGTGAGATCAGGAGGGTGAGATCTTACACCACTGATCTCGCATGATCTAATGGGACTTTAGGCCTCTGTCCTCTGTAACGGAGAATACAACTGAAGCTGAGGATGCTTCCATGTGTCTCCAGAGGTTGGATCAGGGTGTCAGAGGCCTTTTCTAGCCTGCTGCCACCCAGATCTGGGGGATGCTTCTGCAACCACCCGTGGCCCGATCCGAGCTCCAGAAACCTTTTCCAGGCCACTGTTGCCCAGATCTGAGGCTGGGGGATGCTTATGTAGCCCTCTTGTGGACTGTTTCTGGGTGGCAGCAGCATGGAAAAGGCTTTCGGCACCCGGATTGGGCCACAGGGGGGCCACAGAAGCATCCCCTGGCTTGTGATCTGGGCTGCAGCAGCCTAGAAAATGCCTTCGGAGCCTGGATCAGGCTGTGGGGGGCCATGGAAGCGTTCCCCTGGCCTCAGATCTGGGTGGCAGCAGCCTGGAAAAGGCCTCTGGAGCCCAGATCAGGCCATTGGGGGGCTACGGAAGCATCTCCACTTAATGAGCTGTGTGCGTCTTAACGAGCAAGGGAGTGATCTTGTTTGAGGTAGAAGATTCACTTTACAAGTTTTCGAGTTACGAGTGGAATGGGTAGGCTCCATTAGAATCGTAACTCAAGGACTACCTGTATTAGTACCGCTTTATAAATCCTTAGTAAGGCCACACCTGAAATACTGCACCTAGTTTTGATCACCACATTAGAAAAAAGATGTTGAGACTTTGGAAAAAGGGCAAACAAGAGCAACTAATATGGTTAAAGACCTGGAGACCTGAAAATATGAAGAACGGTTGCAGGAATTGGGTATGGCCAATCTAGAAAAAAGAAGGACTAGGGTTGACATGATAGCAGTATTTCAGTATTTGAGGGGCTGCCACAAAGAAGATGGGGGGTCAACTTATTTTCCAAAGCACCAGAAGGCAAGACAAGAAACAATAGATGGAAACTAATCAAGGACAGAAGCCACCTAGAACTAAGAAGAAACTTCCTAACAATGAGGATAATTAACCAGTGGAATAGCTTGCCTGTCAGGTTCCCAGAGAAATGTATTTTAACTCTGTGCCTATTTTCTATCTTTCTGTAGCCTTTCTTTCTGGCCTGCCATTCTGTTGGGAGGGGGGAGCTTTTGGGATTGCTTTGCACTGTCTGCAGGATGCCCTTCCCCCAGGGGATGGAATGTCTCTCCCTTATCTGAGAGATGGTTTGTGCTTGGAACCAGAAAAAATTGAAAGTGAGAAAGACCTTGAGGAGCCCACAGAAAAGACCAGCTACCAAAACATCATGCCACCTGTGGATTGGCTGGGATTCAAACGAACACTGAGACTCTGGGGGAGGAGTATTGAATGTTGCTTTTAATATACTGCTTCAAGGGTTTTTTTCCTGGCCCTGCCTTGATTCCCTGCTGTCACCAGCCCCTAATAAAAATTCCTTTTGAGATAATGCCTGTTTCAAGAGTTCTGCTTTCAAGAGTTACAACTTTCTGCTTCAGAAGTTGTAGGTGCTTCATCACTGGAGGTTTCTAAGAAAAGACTGGACAGCCATCTATCTGAAATGGTGTAGGGTCTCCTGCTTGAGCAGGGGGTTGGACTAGAAGACCTCCAAGGTCCCTTCCAGCTCTATTCTGATTGATTGATTGATTGATTGATTAATACAGTATAGGTAGTCTTTGACTTATGACAAAATTGGCACAGGCATGTATTTAAGAAAGTTGCAATGCTCTGGGGGGTTATAAGCTCAGCCTTTGTGATCTTTCCAGCTGGCTTCCAACAAGCAAAGTTAATGGGAGAAGGCAGATTCGCTTAATGACTATGTGATTGCACTTAACGACTGGAGTGATGCACTTAACCACTGTGGAAAAATGGTCGTAAAATTGGGTGCGCTTCATGTGATTCACTTAACAACTGCCTTGCTTAGCAATGGACTACCTGTATTTGCTGGATAAGCGAGATTGATCCAATCCATACCATTTATTTAGAACGTTAGACTGCGATCTAAATTCACTTAGTAAGGATGTGCAAGCTACTTGTGGAAATAATTGCAATGTTATTTCTTGAACCCTGTGTCCCGACTAACCTCCCCTTCTAATGAAATGTTGATTATTTTCCTGAACAATCTTACAGATAGTAACTGTGAAATATATAACTCCAAATATCAATAACAAGCAAATAAATAATCTAGAGAAAAGCTATTCATGATTGATTAAGGTTAGAACCATATCACACCATTGGCCCCTAATTTAACTTTTTTCAAGTGGTGCTGAGTGTCTATGTCTTTTAGCAAGCTAAAAGAACACGAACAGCTTAAAATAAGGAATTGCTTTAGATAGTTAGGTGTACACAGAACCAATTATATATTTGGTTACTTGCATGTTTAGTGCTTTTCTTGGAAGCTTTTCTGAAAAAAAAGTGACTGTACATAAAGCTAATAGCATTCATCACATAAAAAAACCATAATAACTCTGCTAATACAAGCTTTTATAGCAATATTGCTATAAATACCAGCAATACTAGCAACCTAAGAGCCCATTTGAACAAGAAAGAATCTGCAAACGGGCTTTAGCAAAAGGAAAACACATTTCAGCATTCCCATTCTAAATCTTTTCCAGACAGTGATTTTAGGAAGCCAACATGATAGCGTGAACAGGGGAGAGAATAGAATTGAATTCTGCTTTTTCTCTCCCAACCCATGAATTCCTTTAAGCAATTCATTCATGATTAAAGTGAGGGAGGAAGGAAAACTCTAGAGAAATCACAAGTGCTCCATCACCGGGGGTTTTTAAGCAGAAATTGGACAGCCATTTGTCTGAAATAGTATAGGGCAGGGGTAGGCAACCTTGACTCTTTTATGACTTGTGGACTTCAACTCCCAGAATTCCTGAGCCAGCCATACTGGCTCAGGAATTCTGGGAGTTGAAGTCCATGAGTCATAAAAGAGTCAAGGTTGCCTACCCCTGCTATAGGGTCTTTTGCTTGGGCAGGGGATTAGACTAGAAGACCTTCAAGGTCCCTTCCAACTCTTGTTATTCCGTTATTCACCCAAGTAATTGGGTGCAAGAGGAAGTGCCCTTTTTATTGAGAATGTTGTTTTAATTATTCCCCAAAGATATCAGTCACTAAGCCAAAACACCTGCAGAATCCATCTACTACATGCCTCCGTTATTGGTTAAATGGAAATTGAGACATATTTTTAAACAAACATCTAATGCAGAGCCATATTCTGATTCTAAAGAATGTATTGAACACCTAAAAACTGGAACATCTATATATCAACATCAAAAGCCAAGTGCTTTTTAGAAGCCCTTTTTTTGGCAAGTGGGAAAACATGCAATTTCCTGTAAACTTAAGTTTAGATTTCTACTAAATATTATTTTTTTAAAAAACAAACAAACAAACAAACCAAAACAGCCACACTATTTTGCATGTTGTACTACTCCAAAAATAATAAATATACACGGATGCTTTTAAAAAGAAATGAACCATTCTCTCCGACATCATGATAAGTCTTTGACTAATATATCGTGGAATGATAACGTAAGTGAGCTCTAAAGTTTTCCTCTTGAAGAAATAGTGATTAAACTTCATTAAGTTTTTAATTTGTTCAGACAATGAACCTTAACAAACGTATACTGATAAAAAATATCCAAGAATTGTTAAAGATCATAAAAGCAGTCAATGACAACTTTTTTCTACCTTCTGCCATCCAGATGTTTTAGTTGCTATAATTTCCAGAGTTTTCCAGACAACCATATTTATGTGAATTCTGGGAGTTGTAATTTAGTGGAAAGCACTAAGTTGAGAAGGGCTATCCTGATGTATATTCTGGTAACATCATCTTTTTTAAAAATTGTGTGGATGATACTATAACCAACTTCCATATTATCTTAATTGGAATCTTAAGCTCAGTAGCCCAAAGGACAGAAGGAAATTGGGCAGAAAAATACTTTGTTTAATTTATATAATAATATGCTGTTCTGTCTCTATATATTTTGTTTGTTGACATATTGGCATCACTAGCCTAACAAGAACTGCATAATAACGTGGAAGAGAACAAAATACAAGAACCACACTCCAAACCACAACCCGCCCAGTCACACACTGGGCTGGTAGGACAGGCAACTATATATCACACAATTAACCAACAACACCTATTATTTAAATGGCTAGCAAAAAGCCTGTATAGCTGAGAGAATTTCTATATCCCAACACTGACCTTGAGCAGTGTCTCTCTCTTTCTTCCTCTCCCTCCCTCTCCATTACAATACCTCAGTTTCTGGATTTCACAGGATCCATGTTTATCTCTAAGGGACAGAAGAAGCCTTAACATTTTCTCAGTAATTTAAAGTTTTGACTAGTCTTGTTTGAAATTATCTTTGTTAATCCCCAGGGTCAAGCGGCTTAACATTCTTCCTCTACTGCAATATTCTGCTTCTTCCTGAAGCATTGTCCTTTTCTACTGTTCAACACTCTGAGCAACTTCAACTTCACATTTCTTTGACATACAGGCTGTGGTCAGCTTGCAGGGGCTTCTGTTCTTAATTGAACACTGCCTAGCATAAAATTCTGTAACCATCCTTCTGAGATTTAGAACGTTGCTTGAACAACTAGATGTCAGCGCAGTTCAGGTCACCTGAGTTAAACAGTGCTATTTATCTGGACCCAGGAAATGTGTCTTCTCTGTTGTGGCGTCTGCCCTCTGGAATGAGGTCCCACCAGAGATCCATTTAGATCCCACCCTGATGATGTTTCAGAAGGTTTTAAGAACTTGGCTGTCCTCCCAGGCCTTGTGGTAAGGGGTTTGTGGAGCCTTGTTATTTATGTTTTTTGTTAATAGGGAATGCATTTTTGTTTTTATTGCTGTTGTTATTGTTCACATTTGATGTAAGCTATCCAAAGATATTCTGGAGTTGAGTGGCTTTTAAATGGAAGGAAGGAAGGAAGGAAGGAAGGAAGGAAGGAAGGAAGGAAGGAAGGAAGGAAGGAAGGAAATTCTAGTGTTTATGGAGATTTCCCATAAAATATTCAGGGAGAACGAATTATATTTACTACCCCAAGTTTGTTTTAAATGCTATGCATTTAATTATAGGTATGTGATTTGATATGGGAACTAGTTTTGGTATAGTGGTTAAAGCACTGGGAGACTGAATTCTAGTCCTCCCTGGGGCGTGAAGCTAATTGAATATCCTTGTGCCAGTCACTTTCTCTCAGCCCTAGGAAGGAGGCAATGGCAAACCACTTCTGAAAAACCTGACCAAAAAACTGAGGGGAAGCACCATCCAAATATGTGGTCTTGATCTTCCAGAATTCTTAGCAATACCCTTCAGGAATTCTGGAAGATTAACTTGACATGCTTAGGAAGACTGATACATTGAAAGGAGAGGAGGAGGAGGGAGAGAAGAAGAAAAGAAGAGGAAGAGGAAGAGGAGGAGGAGGAGGAAGAAGAGGAGGAAGAGGAAGAGGAAGAAGAAGGAAGAGGAGAAGAAGAAGATTATTGTTTGGCCTGTCTTCCTCTCTCCTCTTCTCTCTCTCGCCACTCTTTTGGTTTATGAAAAAATAAAATTTTTGTCCATGAACAAAAGCCTGAGCAAAACACACCTGGCCAATCAAATGACAGACCATTGCTATGATGTTACTGTTACTAGCCAGAAAGAAGAATAAACTTCAGGAAATAATTAGAAATGCCCCATCACTATGCAGGTTCTCCAAATCCAATTAACTGTTACACCCAAAGCTCTTATTCACAGCAAAACAAGTTGGAGAGAAAGATGGTCAATTTCCCAATTTTGCTTAGTAATCACTAGCATTTTACTGGTTTTCTAAAACTCTGCAATACTCTAACTGCTTGTCAAATCCTTTTGGAAAGGAAATCAACATAAACTTCATCCTGATTTCCTTCCCCCCTCCCCCGCCCCGCTTCTTTTGGAGACTTGCTGTAATTTCCACAGTTGATGTTCTAGGCAAGTAGTTTTGTTTCTTTGTTTGTTGGATACGGCACGTCGCAAGAAAACAAAGAGTAGGAGACCCGTTCTTTCATCCCGCATCCTACCATTTCACCATACGTTGGGCATTTAGGCCATTCTTAATGGAAACCAGAAGAGTTTCACACAGAGCAGCCTGAAAACCACTTTCTGGAACTTATGGAAAAACAGGAGCCTGCGGTGGGTGACCAGTGGGAAGCTCTCCCTCCCATTGACAGGGAAAAATTGGGAGCCTTGCAGGAGCAGATGTCTTGCTTCTCGCCAAGACAATGGGGCCTAAAAGAGCCTGATCCTCCAGGGGAGCCATTTACAAGGGACCACAATGATTCCCCCTGCTTTGCCCCTGGCCCTGCAAAGCTGCTGAAAGAGCCACCAACTGTAAATGCAGAATTTTCTCTCTGTGTGGTTACGCTCTCCTTCTGCAGTGCAGTCAAAGCAAGATCTTTATTGCTATGCTTAATGTGTTCTTGCAAGCTACCCAGTGCTTCAGAAGGAATGGGTGGCGTGTAACATTTAAACAAACAAACTTTATTTCTTTTTTTGGAAAAAATATTTGTGGTCTATTGAAGGAAGGAAGGAAGAAAGAAAGGAAGGAAGGAAGGAAGAAGGAAAAAAAGGAAGAAGGAAAGAAAGAAAGAAAGAAAGAAAGAAAGAAAGAAAGAGAAAGAAAGAAAGAAAGAAAGAGGGAGGCAGGCAGGCAGGAAGAAAGAAAGAAAGAAAGAAAGAGAGGGAGGGAGGGAGAGAGGGAGAGAGGGAAGGAGCAAGGAAAGAAGAGAGAGAGGGAGGGAGGAAGGAAGGAAGGAAGCAAGAAAGGAAGGAAGGAAAGAAGGAAGGCTGCCCAAAGGAACTTGTCTTTCATATACCAAGCAAAATTTGTTTTCCATATATATTCACATCTTGCTATACAATTAATATAGTCCTGTCAAAACATTTTTTTCAAACAAGGGGATGTTTTTGTATAACAAAGAGATGTCGGTAAGTATAAGGTGTAAAATGCTGCCATTGATGACCCTGCTAACCAACCCCTGACAAGTGAGATCTGGCTCCAGAGACACCTGGCGATACTCACTCATTTCATTAGATCGATCAGAAAGAAGGTAAATGAGACAAAATGTACTAGTCTGATTCTGAGCTCCTTAAAGTCTAAGAACTGAAGTGGCATAAAAGACCAAGCAACTAAATAAAGGTGTGAAAAGAGATGATGATGATGATTGATGGTGATGGTGATGATGATTGATGATGATGCTATCTATTCAATTGGGTCTGATTTCCAGTGATTCTATAGACCAGCTCTCATTTTCTGATTTTCTATTGTTTCTTACCGTTATTTTATGCTCTGTCTGGTATGGGCTTTGATGGTATCTGGCTCCTGTATTTTTGATGGCCTTGTTTCCTTTTACCACTGACCATTCCAAGCACAACTAACTGCCTTTTCCCGTGAGTTGGATCTCATGACATGCCCAATATAGGTAAAGTGGACTTTTATGATTTTGCCTTCTGGCAAAATGTCTGGTTTTATATCCTTCATTACTTCCTTGTTTGTCGTTTTTGCTGTCCAAGGGACAGGCAGGAGCCTTCTCCAACATCACAGCTCAAATGAGTGGATTTGTCATCCTATCAAATTCTTTCATGGTCCAACTTTCGCAACCGTAGTTAGCTGTGGGAAACACGACAGTGCAGATTAATTTGCATTTAGTTGCCAGACTGATGTCTTTGCTTTTCCATACTGGATTCACAGTCATCATGGCCTAATTTTATTCTGTGTAAAGAAAAATACATGTGTTCTAAACAAATCTTCTTGTAACAGGTATAACAGAGTAGAATCCAATATTTGTTTCAATTGTATGTGAGCTATGTGGGAATTCTCTCTCTGAATAGTTCCTCATAGATCTTCTTTGGGAAATTGCTGAATGGAGCAGATTGAAATGAGTTAATGACATGATCCTGAGACATTTCAGCACAGCAAGTTGATTTAAATACCCAGTTAGGCCAATGCTATAAATCTGTGCACTTAAACAAAGTGATTATTTTTTATCAGTCTCTATACTGTAATTTGACAACCTATGCCAAGGATCCTCTGTTTAATATCCAATTTTACACAATGATGAATTACACTTTTCTAAAGATCTGCCAGTTGAACTTTGAACATTTCAATTAGTTTATTTTTCAACAGGAAACAAATGGAGAATTAAATTTATAAATAGTATATCCATTCAAATGTCTAAACAATCTTCCAACTAGGGCTTCTAGTGGCAAAATTCTTATCTGCACATAAAAAGGAAGATAATTCCTCTAAACCTTATATAATTATTGGAGAATGCATGGGGGGGGAGGGGTTTGGATGTGGTTATAAAAGCGTATTATGTCCATCAATACAAATTTGCTTAAAAGTAATTCCTACCTAACCTAAAGCTCTTTACTTCCAGGAAAATGTGTATAGGTTTGTAATTTTAAATAGTTTCAGTTTGCTTAGAGCAGAACTAATTGCCAACCCGCCCTTTTTTTTCTAAAGTGCAAAGCATAAATCAACTCCACCTTGTAATACTACATGGTTCAAATTGTGAAGAATAAACCATATTTTTTTTAAAAAAAAGAGAGAGAGAAAGAGAAAAAGAGACAACCCCGAGAAAGGGAAAAAAAAGTTATTTTTGCTAAGTTTCAAGAGGTATCTTCCATTGGGGCAATTTTAGAATCAGCTACGTAAACACATCTAAGAGGAAACAGAGCAGTGACTCCACAATAACTATAGAAAGATTAGCCAATTTGGTAATACAGGTAGTTCTCAATCTACAACGGTTCATTTAGTGACAGTTCAAAGTTCTAAAGGCCCTGAAAAAAAGTGATGATCATTTTTCACATTGATACTACCGTTGCAGCATCCTCGTGGACAAGTGATCAAAATTCAGACACTTGGCAACTGATTCGTATTTATCACGGCTGCAGTGTCCTGGTGTCATGTGATCCCTTTTGCGACCTTCTGCCAAACAAAGTCAATGCGAAAACCAGATTCAATGAACAACCATGTTACTAACTTACCAACTGCAGTGATTCCCTTAACAACTGTGACAACAAATGTCATAAAATGGGGCAAAACTAACAAATGTTTTGCTTAGCAACAAAATTTGGGGCTCAACTATGGTCGTAATTCCTGTAAAGTTCAGCATACAGAAAGGTGCCAGTAACCTTACTGTCCACTGATGATGACAGAGGCATCTCAGCAAACTGAAACTAAATTGAAATGCTCCACGCAAGCTAAAATCAAGAAGCAAATGTAACTCTACATACTTACATATCAACATACAGAATACAGAATACAGAATAACAGTGTTGGAAGGGACCTTTGAGGTCTTCTAGTTCAACTCCTTATACCCTACACCATTTCAGATGAATGGCTGTCCAGTCTCTTCTTGAAAGCCTCCAGAAATGGGCACCCACAACTTCGGCAGGCAAGTCGTTCCACTGGTTGATTGTCCTCACCGTCAGAAAATTTCTCCTGAGTTCTAGGTTGCTTCTCTCCTTCATTGGTTTCCATCCATTTTTTCTTGTCTTGCCTTCTGGTGCTTTGGAAAATAGGTCCGATACAAGTATGTAAGTCGTGTTTTTTGTATCATGACAGCAATATGTGCATGCTGTCCCTTACCACCCCATTGCCTGCCCATTAGAGCCTCTCGGTTATTTGTTCATTTGTTTATATATATTTATTATTTTTACAAATAACTCAAGGCAGCAAATATACCCAATACTCTTTCCTCCGCCTATTTTCCCCCACAACAAAACCCTGTGAGTTGTTGGGCTGAGAGAGAGAGAGTGACTGACCCAAAGTCACTCAGGCTTTTATAGCTAAAGCAGGACTAGAATTCACAGTCTCCCTGTTTCTAGCCTGATGCCTTAACCAGTAGACCAAACTGGCTTAATCATGAGGTTGTTTTGGATGCCTATCTCTCTGCTGTCTTGCAACATAGATGTGCCTTATCAAATATCAGTGGTGAAGGGGTAATACAGGGACAAGGCTTGCCTTCCAAATCTGCTTGAAGGTTTTGCAAATGTAGTTGGCCACTCAGTGAAAGATAAGATGGAGTTAAGGTTCAATCTAACCAGTCACTTATGCTTCCATGGCCAATATGCCACTGAAGTCAGTAGATTCTATATTTAAGCATCTTTTAAGATTTGACAAAAGCCCCACTCTGCAATTTGATCATGGCCTGTTAGAATGCCATCTGTTATGCAATTGAATAAATGAAATGTAAAATTGTATGAAGGAGATGCTGGCATTAGTGTATAGGGCAGGGGTAGGCAACCTTGGGTCTTTTATGACTCGTGGACTTCAACTCCTAGAATTCCTGAGTCATAAAAGACCCAAGGTTGCCTACCCCTGGTATAGGGTTTTCTTTCCTTTACCTGTACTTTCTACGTGCATTTTGGTTCATAAATGTAGTCTGCCTGAAAGTATGATTTTTGTGAATCTTAAAGATTGGTGGAAGGGCCAGTGAGCATGACTCATACTTCTCTCCTAAGCCTTCAGTTGCATGTTCTACCCCAGACTTCTATAAACCGCAATTCATTTTTATTTATTTATTGGTAAATTTATATAGCTGCCCATCTCACATCTGTGACTCTGGAAGGCTTACAATGTTAGAAACACAAAAGCAATACAACAAATTGCAAACGAAATATAACAACAAAAATCATTGAATATAATAAAAAAAATCATAAAAACTCTCTATAAGAGAGCACAATCAAATTCCCTAGTATCGCAGCCACTTTGCAGGCTCTACACTACTGCTACTAGATTCTCAGGCCAGATTGCAAAGCCACATCCTCAGCCTCATCATTTGGGAAGGATGGGAAGGCCAACAAGATCAGGGTTAGTCTGACCTCAGGAGAAATGAGGTTCCAGAGAGCAGGTGTTACAGCAAAAATTCATCTCCTCCTGGCTCAGGTTAGATGACCCTTCGCTTGTGGACAAGACTCACAAGATTCACTTTTTATCAGATTTTATGGGGTGGTTAGATATGATTGGGGAGAGGTGGTACCTCAAATAACCTGGCCCCAAGATTGTATGGATCTGTAGACTTTACCAGCACCTTGAATTGAACCCAGAAGCAGATTAGTACCAATGCAGCTCACAGAACAGAAATGTAACATGCTTTGATCTAGATGTGCACATTCATGCTTCCAGATTTTGCACCACCTGAAGGCTCCAGAGGCCCCTCAAGGGCATTATAATGTTATTGTAATAACATTATAATAATCCATGCAGGAGGTGACCAGGGTATGAGTGACCAACCTAGGAACAGATGCAACTGAAACACAACACCAAGTTACACAAAGGCCCTCCTGACTATGACTACCAGCTGCTTATTGAGCAGAAGTTGTGATCTCTGAAGGTTCCCCCATATCATTCCTTATGCTGCAGGAGTGCAGCACATATCCAGATCCTGGGTGTCATCTGCACCATAAATAATGCAAGGTCAACTGCACTTTAACAATTCCACAGCAGAAGACCTAAAGGTTAGGAAGAAAGGAGAATGCTAAGGCTGAATGATTTAATACCATGCACCAAAAAAATGTGAGGATAATTCCAGAATAGATCCAGAAAGTTTTCCACATAATTTGAGAACAGCAAAATAAGGATGCACCATCATTCTTGTGGAAGGCAGCATTAAATCTAAATTTGCCAATCTATTCTTCATCAGCAATTAGTCAGAGTATAATTCTGGAAATCAGCAGTCCAGCTCGTGGGTTAATGATCTGTTCTACAATATAAGGAAATCATTTATTGAAACAATCCTATGGCTGTTCTACCAGTCATAGTATCCTATGCTGGACTACCTAAGGTAGTCCCAGCATTAATGCTAAAGTCCCCCAGTACTGGAGTTTTCCAATATCAAGTCTATAATCACCTCGGCCATCTATATAAGGAGAATAAAGAACAGTGGGATGAACAATAAAGTTGTATACATCTAATCCAGTCTTCAAGAACCCAATATCCTCCAATTATGTTGAACTACAATTCTCTCCATATATAGATATGGAGGCCAGTGTTGGGCAGGGTGAAAGTTGAATGCATTTGAAGAGCAACAGTTGGGAAAATCTACCACCAGCTGTCTCTTTCATCTAACCAGCCTGGCTACAGGTGTTTCTCAACTTACCATCATTCCTTTAGTGACCATTCCACTGAAAAGAGTGACATATGACCATTTTTTGTACTTACGACCATTGCAGCATCCCCATGGTCATGTGGTCAAAATTCAGTTGCTTGGCAACTGGCTCACATTTATGACGGTTGCAGTGTCCTGGTGTCACGTGATCCCACTTTTGCGACTTTCTGATGAGCAAAGTCAACGAAGGAGCCAAATTCACTTAACAACGGTGTTACCAACTTAACAAACTCCAGCAATTCACTTAGCAATGGCAGCAAGAAAGGTCGTAAAATGGGGAAAAACTCACTTAACAACTGTCTTTCTATGCAAGGAAAATTGTGTGGTCAATTGTGGTGATAGGTTGAGGATCACCTGCACTCAAACTGGGCATTGGACAGAACTGGGTTTCTGATGTAGCTGACTGATTCCATCTTGTGCTGGTAGAGCACTGCCTATACAGGTGAATAGATCTAGATAGCGTACACGATGCATGGTGCTCTCATTTGTATTAATATTGACAATGTGTTGTTGAGATTGAGTAAAATAGATGTAGATCCTGTAGCATTATACAATTTCATTTTACATAGACTACAAAACTGGTAACGATATGAGAACTAGGACAGTTCGCTGGATTTCCCAAACTGCAAATAAGTTAGTATTCACTTTCAACTTTATTCAAAGAGTAAGGTCAAACATCACTTCCTAAGGCATCTTTTTAAAAGCATAAATCACAAGAGCCTATTTATCTTCATAGTTTTGTAAGCCAAACTAATAAGAATTCAAGGGCTAAGGGGGAACAAAATGACATAAATTGTAAGAATCTGAGTTAACCTCTCCCAATCAATTGTTGTAGTTTGGGCACTAAAACCTTTTCAGTAGGTGAAGTATAGTTTGTATTATAACCAAAGATTCTGAGCAAAATTACACACTTTAATCATTAATAAGTTGAAGGTTAGAAATACAATAGGTAAAACAGTGGAACTAAAAATGTTTAGCAGCTAACTGTGAAATATTACTAAGATAATCAAATTATTCCTTTTGCTCTGCTTGGGGACTGAAGCCAATGAATTTGACTGGTCATTTCATTCAAAAAAGAGAATTAAATTCATGTCAGGGAATGCAAAAGGATGATTATTAACCTCTGTTCCAATGCATCTAGCAAACCTATGGAGTATTTTCCAAGCTTCAAATATTAATTTTCTTTGAATTTTTTTAAACCATGTACTGCCTTTGGGGCTATACTTAAAGTTAGATGGATTGAGTTCACCAGTTTTAATTAAAACTATTCAATTAATCCAAACAAAGCTGATGCCAATGTCTAGTAACACTTTTAAAATTCTGGTAAACAATGACTATGTAAATAAATTCTGAATCAAGAGGAACTGTTTTTTTTTCCCCTTGGAAATCTTAGTCAACACCAACAACATCCATCTCTCTCATTCAAGTCATTAGGTAGTAAAATGCCATTTAGTACTTGAAGAGACAATATTCCAGTGTGCTCAAAACATGGAGGAGAGATTGAAGGCATGTGCATGGGCCCCTTCCTCTGACATCATAGAGCTCCTCCCCTTAAACTACACCCATTTTCTGGAGAGAGATCAGAACAGCATTTAACTAAATGTAATTACATTTTCTCCCCTGACTGGGAAACCAGATTACTGAGACCTCATAATCTCATAGGAAGATTGATGACCTGAACAGGATTTCCATAAGGACTAGGGATGACATGATAGCAGTGTGCCATATCTAAGGGCTGTCACAAAGAAGAGGGGGACACCTATTCTCCAAAGCACTTGAAGGCAGGACAAGAAATAATACATGGAAACTAATCAAGGAGAGAACCAACCTAGAAATAAGGAGTAATTGCCTGTTCTTGAGAATAATTAATCAGTGGAATGACTTGGCTCCAGAGGTTGTGGGTGCTCTATCATTAGAGGTTTTTAAGAAGACATTGGACCACCATTTGTCTGAAATGGTATAGGGTCTCCTGTTTGAGCAGGGCTTGGACTAGAAGATCTCCAAAGCCTCTTCCAACTCTATTATTCTGTTGTTCTACATTGCCATAGGATGTAGAAAAGAATTTCTTTTGCTGAAAACAAACTTCTGTTTATATAACAATAGATTTTTTTTAATCTTCTCTATAGCTGAAAAAGTGTTCAATTAGCACTCTGAGGAGGATATTTAGAAGTCTTTTCTAAATCTATGAAATATAATCTGGTATGAATCATGATTGAGATAGGAGTGCTAGGAGGTGTAAGACACTTCTGCAGACAACAAGCATCTAAGGAAATAAACATTTCTTCACTGAATATTCCAAGTGAAATTTCTTCTTTTGCTATCAACAATCAAACTGTAGATCAGGGGTGTTCAACCTTGGCAACTTGTGGACTTCAATTCCCAGAATTCCCCAGCCAGGCATGACTCAACATCCTTGCTCTAGGCTGTAGTTTGCAGTTTTTGTTGGCTTGAGCTTATTGTGGATAGCAACTTGATAGCAGCACTCTGGAGGGAGGGGCACTGTTTAAGTGCAGCTCTGGAGTTTGATCCTTTACCTTGCAGTCAATCTTTTATTACCAACACAGACTGGAATTAAAAAATAAAACATTAAAACAAACCAGAAGAAGACATAATAATATTTTACAGTTAGTGGAGGGATCGTCGATGGGCACCCATAGTCTGCCTAATTTTACAGACAATATTGTAGAATTTAGCTACTTTCAAAGAGACTGTACCATACTGACCAGATAATAATGCCTGGACATAAAACAGAACAGAATTTGTCAGACATTTTACCAGGTAAGGAATCCTAAAATGAATTGGTGAATCCTTACAGAGCAGGGGTGGGGAACTATGGCCCTTTTATGACTTGTGGACTTCAACTCCCAGAATTCCTGAGTCAGCCAGCCACCTGTGTTATAAAGGGTACAGAGACTGTGTTTCCAATGGCTCCTTGTCCACAAGGACACAATTTCAGCTCAGAGGGGACATTTTGTACTAGCTCTCTAGAGCTTCTGTGGGGAGAGCTAGGATTAGTGCCCTCTGAAGTTTAGAGACTTTTATATAATTTAATACTTTACCCTACATAAAAATCTAAACAGGCATCCCCCATGTAACATTTTTGTTCCAATCCACTCTGAGCTGACAGCAAAAGGGGAGTAGAGCAGCCTCATACTTTGTACCCTCATGTTCACCTCTCATCTCAACTTTTCAAATGTGCTTGGCCTCTACAATTAAGAATAGTTTTCATGGAATAATTGGAAGGAACATCCTGGCCATAATCCAGCAGGGTGAGGAGGTGGCAGGCGACAGACAATTTTCAAGCAATTTCAGAGACTTCTCAGAATTGTCCTTCCCTGCGTTTGCCAAAGAATCTGAGAATAGCACATAGGAAAAAGTACTGAAGCAAAAGTGTCAGGACAAAATTACTTTGAGCACATCTTTTTGCAACTGCTGGCAAGGATTCTGTCCAAAGTGATTAGAATGTATTAAAGTTTTATAGCAGATGTATAATACACACACATTGTATTCTTATTATTGTTCTACTGTCATATATTCTTAAAACTGAGGGATAAGATGATTCTGTATGCAATCTCTGCAGTCCTTGGAAAGAATTTTAAGCCTGCAACCTGTCCTCATTTTTCCCTTTAAGACTCTTCCTGTGACTATATGCAGGTTCTGTGAATAAACAATACAGTACTAGCTACATTTTCCCTGTTTCGTTTTTGCTCTTGTTTTATGCTTGATTGTTGGGATCGAACTGTGGACAACCCCAAAACTTGCTGATTGCTTTATTACTTTTAAATTGGCCTAATACAAGGTGCATTTATTTGCATGGATACAATAGAAGCTCTGATGCTGGATGTATAATTATAACAGCAGTGCAGAAATGTCCGGAAAATGAGGTCCTTGACTTATGATCAAAACTGAGCCCACAATTTGATTGTAACTCATGATGATCATTAAACAAATCACCATGTGACTAAAACCTGATTTTACAACCTTTTTTTGCAGCAGTCATTCAGTGAATGCTGTGGTCATTAAGTGAACCCATTGTTCATTATCTGGTGGCTATTGCAGGAAACCAAAAGAAAATGTTGATTTCCAGCAAAAACACATGGATGAGAAGTGAAACGTCTTCAAGGAAAAACAAAGGAAGTCCAGTTGCTTCTTGAAAAAGCACCTTTGGGACAACCATGACCTGGATGACTGAGAATCTCCATAGACATTCAACAAAAACGCAGTAAATAGCAGTCATGTGATTGTGACGCACTGCAAATGTGGGCCAGTTGCTGAGCACCCAAAAAGTGGTGATATGACCAGGAGAGGGCAGATGTCAAAATTCTGAAACTGGATCATAAGTCCCATTTTTTTGGGATCTCTTATAACTTCAAGCAGTTGCTAAATAACTGGTTGTAAATCAAGGTCTGCCTGTATTTCATGGACAGCTGATGAACACAACCTGCAGAAGGTAAAATGTATATGATGGGAAAGAGAAAGAGAGAAGGGGGGAGGGAGGGAGGGAGGGAGGGGGAGGGAGGGAGGGAGAGAGGGGGAAAGAAAATGAGGGGGGAGGGGAAGTGATGGATTTTTTCAAAAGTGATTCTAGGAATGGTTTTTCAATTGAACCAAACCCAATCTGAATATGAAGTATTAGTACTGCTTTATAAAGCCTTAGTAGGGCTATACCGGGAATACTGCATCCAGTTTTGGGCATTACATTACAAAAAAAGGTGTTGAGACTTTGGAAAAAGTGTAAAGAAGAACAACTCAGATGATTAAGGGCCTGGAGACAAAAACATATGAAGAATGGTTACCGGAATTGGGTATGGCCAGTCTAGAGAAAAGAAAGACAAGGGTTGACATGATAGCAGTATTTCAGTATTTGAGGGGCTGCCACAAAGAGGAGGGGTTCAACTTATTTTCCAAAGCACCAGAAGGCAAGACAAAAAACAATGGATGAAAACTAATCAAGGAGAGAAGCAAACTGGAATTAAGGAGAAACTTCCTAACAGTGAGGACAATTAACCAGTGGAACAGCTTACTGTTGGAAGTTGTGGATGCTTCATCACTGGAGGTTTTTAAGAAAAGACTGGACAGTCACTTGTCTGGAATGGTATAATGCTTGAGCAGGGAGTTAGGCTAGAAGACCTCCAAAATCCCTTCCAGCTCTATTCTGATTGACTGATTGAATCTCTTCTAAGCAGAATTAATATTTGTGTGAGAGTGATCAAAATGTTTTCCTCCTCTCTGTACATATAAAAAGCTGGACTATCAGTTTTAAGCAGCAGAGACCCGAATGGCAGCAAAGCAATACTGCTGTCTGGTAGACATCTGGATTTTTGCAGCCCAAATCTGGTAGTTTTAATAAAAAGATGATTGAATGGACACATGGCAACTGAGCAGAAAGTCTGAAACAAATTCACCCACACAAGTAAGCCTCACTGAATTAAAGGCAGCTGCCTCTCACATTAAAAGCCACAGGGCTGCAGCTTTATAATGCAATTGTTCACACACCGACCGAGAAATATTTTGTATTTCACAGGGACCAATGGTACAATTGGGTATAATGAAGCCATGATCTTGCTTCTCTGGTCATCTAAGCAAATTGGTCCCAATTAATAACTTATTAGCTGGAAAACATAACAGCTGGATCATTTCTATATCTGTGTTGTTCATGTAGGACTTAGAAGTTTACACACAGACCACTGGAGGTGTTAGGAGGTGAACGCATCCATCTGCCCATGCTCAGGAACTCGTGGCTTTCTTTCCATAAGCAGAAAAACCACAGCATCACCAGCTTTTCAAGACACAAACTAAAATCTCACAATTAATTGGTCTCTAAAGAGAAGCTAATTTTTATAAATACACAGTGTTTTTTTTTTAAAGGAGGATGACAGTTGGAGGCTATTAACAAACTTGCTCTTGCCATTAAGAGCTGTGATTGACTTTAACTGCCTTTATAAATATTACTGACATGACAAACATAAAAAGAATACCCTGTGATGCACTCAAACACTTCTTGATTTTTTTCCTTTCCTTTTTAAAACTTTCATTCTACAAATAAAATTTGGAGGAAGAATTGTGGCAAGAATAAATCTCAGGGGTTGGTGAGATCTTCCTCACACCAATAATCAAATTGGATCAGTTTAGCCTGCAATGCACTTGATTGTAATCTGCAAAAAGATGGATAGATATATAGACAATGCATCCATTTGAAAAGCCTTAATCCCTAGAGGTCCACAAAACATTCTTCTATTAGCTCTGCTGTGCATCAAACTGCAGAAATTGACTAGGGAAATTTTTCTGCCTGACATTCATTTCCATTCAAGCCAGTATGCCTGACTATCAAGAACTTAAACAAGGAACTTTCTGAAACTTTCTAGAGACTGACAATTTATTTGACTCTTCCCCTTCCCCCCCACTGCATCCATATCAATATATTATCCTGCTCCCCTGCTCTGTTGCTTTTTCTCAGGGACAATAAAAACTTTATCAAATACTAAGCTGTCATCAAACCACTGTTGACGTTATCAAAGTGTGAGCTAGTATCTGGAAGCACTCATTCTTATAGCTCTTTAACACCTAAAGAGCTATAAGAATGAGTGCCTCCAGATACTAGCTCACACTTTGATAAAGTCAACAGTGGTTTGATGAAAGCTTAGTATTTAATAAAGTTTTTATTGTCCTGGAGATCAGTAGTTTTAACATGAATATACCTGGGACTCAAATTTTTAAAATAATTATGGATACACAACTGATGGCAGTCGGCAGTCAGCAGAAGAAGCCTGAAATACTGTATTCTGACCACTGCACCACTAGGGCTCTTCAATAGTATACAATATTTCTATAATCATAAACAATTTTATTTCTTTCTATTTCAAGCAAAAAGTCCAAAAGCGATTACCATGTAGGAACAAAACGAGTTTAATCAACATTTTGCCATCTCAGCCAACTCCATTAACTTCACCATCCATTCATCCATGGTGGGAATCTGCAAATCTTTCCATCTCTGTACATATAGAAATATTGCTGCAGTTACCATGCATAGAAACCATTTTTTTCTCAAGCTACTTCCCCATCAAACCTAGAAGAAAAACCTTTGGTTTAAATTATATATTTGTGTTAATAATTCTCTGAATTAAGGTACATAGCTGAACCCAATAATTCTTAGCTTTTTTATATGCCCACCAAAAGGTGATAAAAAGTATCTTCAGGTTGATTACATTACCAACATATATTGGACATGTCTTTGACAATTTATTAAGTGTTAAATACCAATAATACATTATCTTATAAAAATTCTCTTTCAAATTTATATCAATGTGAATTTTAGCCCCTTGCTCCACCTAGTTCCCCCATTGATCAAGCATTCTATTATATCCAATTTTTGCCCATTTAATTTTATAATCTTTAACATATATATCGTCCATACTCATTTTAATAAGGGCCTTTACATCTTAGCAATGACATACTCATTGTTGGTATACAAATCCAATTCAAAATCAGTTTTCTCATTAATAAAATAAAAATTCTTCTTATCCAATTTAAATCTTTCTATCAACTAGGTATAAGTAAACCATTGACACATAAAGCCCACCTTTTCCAGTTCTTCTCTTATTTTTAATTTAGGTTCTCCTTCAGAAAAAGATAATAAATCAGCATAGGTCAACCAAGTTTGTGTGGCTATAATTTTACTTCTGTAAAATGCTTCTCAGGATGACAGTCATAGAGGAATTTTGGGAATAAATCTTGCTTTATATTTGTTCCAGACCTTCAATATGTATGATAGAATGTCATGAGGAGATGGATCTTCAGGAGGGTGGGGATGCACCCCAGAAGAGTAAGAGGCAACTTTGCCTAGATACTTTGTGTGAGAGAACGAGGATGAAGACAGCTCCTCCCTAATAGTTCTCAGAGTATATATTGTAGATGCAGATTGTAGAGTCCTCAATATGGTAAGATTTTGTCAATCAGTGTGAAACACTAAAGAACTCAGCTTGGAAGAATCATCAAATGTCTTTGAGTTTTGGAGCCTGTAATCCAGGGGCTGAGGAATTCTGGGAATGGAAGCCCACAAGTCATAAAAGGGCCAAATTTGAAGACCCCTGCTCTAATCCATGGCACACCTAACAAAAAGCTTTTGAAAATCTATGTTAATATTGACTTTGTCTACCACATGTAGGCATGCCACCCAAATCTCAAGTCATGTCATCCAACTTTAATAACTTCCTGTTGCACAGAGTCACCCAGTTTTTCATCAATATCAAACACAATCAGCAAAGCACAATTTTAGATTGGGTAATCCTAACCTATCTTTTTCTTTGGCATTTTACAACAATTTATATTTAATTTGGGGGTTTTCGCCTTGCCATACAAACTTTGAAATATCTTTTTGCCATTGTTTGAATGGTACATCAGGTGGCAATATTAGCATTATCTGAAATAAATAAAAAACATCTTAGGCAAAACATTCAACTTAATCATTGAGATTCTATGCAGTAATGACAGTGATAGTTTGTATCATTTCAATAAGTTCTTTTTGATGTACTTTATATGTTAACATAATTATTCTGAAACAAAATACAGTTTGTATTAATCAATACAACCCCCAGATATTTCAGATATTTAACCTTCTTCTCAATTTTAAAATTTTAAAACCATTCTTTTTTGTTAACATCTCTTGGTTTTGATGTACTTATATTCTTAACCAACGTTTTTGTTTTTGTTTTTTTAAAACCAGCTAATGCACTAAAGTCCTTCAGTTTCTTCATTAAGCATTAAATGCCATTCTGAGATTCTTGTAAAATCAAAGCCCTCCATTTATAAACCTCTCTTATTTTCAATTTTCAAAACCATTATTTTCTCTTTCCTATCAAATGTGTCTGTTCAACAGGTCTAAAACTAAAATAAAAGGCAAATGGGGTCTCGCCGGTCCACTTCTTCTGAGGTGTCTTCTGAAGTCAGGCCTGCATTTCTCAGTCACAGGCCTTTCCGGAAGGCTTGTGCAACCAAGAACCTAGCTATGGATTCAATCCATAGCTCGGTTCTGCAAGACCTCTGCAGCCGAGGTGGGATCTTGGAGGTCTTCTAGTCCAACCCCCTGCTCAAGCAGGAGACCCTACACAATTTGAGACAAGTGGTTGTCCAATCTTTTCTTAAACACTTCCAATGATGAAACACCCACAACATCTGAGGGCAAATTGTTGCACTGGTTAATTGTTTTTACTGCTAGAAGTTTCTCATTTCTAGGTTGCTTCTCTCTTTGATTAGTTTCCATCCATTGTTTATTGTCCTGCCTTCAGGTGCTTTGGAAAATAAGTTGACTCCTTTTCTTTCTGGCAACCCTTCAAATACTGGAATACTGCTATAATGTCTCCCCAATCCTTCTTTTCTCTAGACTGGCCATATCCGGTTCCTGCAACTGTTCTTCATATGTTTTTTTCCCCAGGCCCTTAATCATCTTAGTTGCTCTTCTTTGCACTTTTTTTTTCCCCCCAAAGTCTCAACATCTTTTTTGTAATGTGGTGATCAAAACTGGACATTGATTCTGGATCTCATTCTGGATCTGTACATATAAAACTGCAAAATCTGTGATCATTTATTCGTGTCAGAAGCATCACAATTAAAACAAGACATACTATCTGACATAAAATTTAAAATATAAAATACAAGATTAAAATATGTACAAGTTAAACAAATCTTGCCCAGAAACTAATGTGGGAGGACAGCACACACCCACACACCCCAGAGAAAGAAATATTTTGGGAATATTTAAAAGGCAGAATATTAAATTTCCCCAAAGGATCTTAAAGGCAGCCCCCCCCCCCCGAAGTCTGTCTGCCCCAAACAGAAACCAGGTCAGAAATGCAGACGTGATAATCTTGTCAGAAAGATTGGACCCAGGAAGATTGGAGATAATGGGATTAGAAAGACAAAAATCCCTAGAATCAACAATCCCTCACTCCAAAAAAATCCAACACAGGACATAGTCATCAGCCACAGCCCCAGGGAAGCAGGATATGACCTTTGGGGCATAATAGGATTAATACCAGAAAGGCACACTCAGACTGAGGTCAAAGTTCATGCCACAGGAACAACTCCAATCAAAAACTCAAGAAAGTATAAAAACCGACCACTCCCTACTACATGTGGTCAGCTTTCCCAGAGTCATCTTTCTGTCTGGCTTTGCTCTTCAATAAACTACAACCTTCTTTCTAAAGCAGTCTCCATTTTGTTTATTCCCAGCTTGGACTGGACCCTGATGAAGATTTTTCTTTCAACACCAGCAACATTAATTGCATTCTTTCGTGCTATCAAGAAGTCCTCAAATGTACACTGATCAGGGCACAAAAGACGGGTATACATATGTGTTGTCTGCATGTCACCACAATTGCAAAGAGCAGAAGCAACCAGATAGTCCCATTTGTTCAGATTGTCCCTGGATCTTGTTGTAGATTGTGCGAAGTCTATTCAATGATTTCCATACTTCCCAGCTTTTGCCAGACTCATGTGCCAACTCCTTTGTTGTTTCCATCCAATATTGGTCCTATATAGCTTTCCATAGCTCCACTCTGCTTTCAAATTCTTCAAAATTTTCCATTGACCTCAGGAAGTCTTTCCTGGATTTTAGTCTCTGCTGAGATAGTTGTAGTCCATAGAGAAGGTGTTGTCTAGATATTGATGATTTGAGTCTCTCTCTGTATGCTTTTTCTTCTCTGTGAACAGCAGGCAGGGCAATGCCAGCTAGATGGTAGATCTTATCTAGAAGGGTAGGTTTAAGGCATCTGATAATAATTCTGCTAGCTGTGATTAAACTGCACTTAATCTGTAATTAAGTGCAGAAACTCATGACCCTACTTCTAAAATGAACCCTTTGGTCAATTAACACCAATAATTGGAATTAAATGACTAGCAAATGTTGTTCTTCACATTTCAAGAAAGGAGGAATGTGAAAACAACAGTATACCCCTGCTATGTCTGCCCAGAACAGCTTCCTCCAAGGTGGTTTGTTTGTTCATTAGGACCATAACTCTCAAATCCTTATCCAGTATGGCCATTAGATCTTGCTAAGAATGATAGAATCTAAGAGAAATGAGAATTTAATGCACCAGATACTTCATTTGCCACAACTCTTTTGGATCAGGAAACAGAAAAAAAAAGGTTGAATGAGTTTTCAGTTATGTTTATGACATCTTCCAAACAGGACAGTTAGCAGGATATTCAAAACTTTTGGGGTAACCACTGAGAAGACTTGATCAAGGCTGGATGTTATCGCTTCATTTCCCTAATATAACTTTGATAGAAACAGCCTGGACCCTTAATTAATTGCAACTAACTTGTGTCATTGGTTTCACTGTGAATTTAGTCACTTGCAACTAACATTAATTGGATTGGGAGACTTCACTTTTGCATCATTAGCAAAAGTAGTTTCCAGAGTAGTTTTCACAGTTATGGAATGACTACAATACATTTTGGTTTACAAGAAATGGGAGAAAAAAGACACTATGTTTTTCTGCTGTCCATCACCTGGGAAACTGCTATAATTAAAAAGAATAAAAATAATGTGTGTGTGTGTGTGTGTGTGTGTGTGTGTGTGTGTGTGTGAGAGAGAGAGAGAGAGAGAGAGAGAGAGAGAGAGAGAGAGAGAGAGAGAGAGAGAGATCCTTTAGAAAATAAAAGTGTCCTGGAGATTAAACTACTATTAACCTATCTTTGGATCTGGGATTACTGCTATGTGAGATCTGAGTAGCAATCTAACAATCCGTATACCATCTCACCCCAAGGGGATTGGTCCATACCACCCGCCCTGGCAGAAGGAGATGCTGCAGACCCTGTCAGTCAAGGAATTCCAGTTGGCAGCATCCAGGGGAAGAGTCTTTTCTGCTGTGGTCCCACACTTTGGAACATTGTGGCCCCAAGGTGAGCTCCGCACCCTCCCTCTTGGCCTTCCGAAAGGGCCTAAAGACCTGGCTCTTCCAACTTGTCTGGGCGTCTCATGGGGGCATATCATACTGGAGGGGGTTCATGGATTGAGAGAAGACTCCACTCCTCCCTGTGTGTATCCTGTTCCCTTCTTTGCCACCTTTGTTAATTCTAAGTCAGTTTTAATGTTAATATTTATCATTTTCACCCTCAAAGCTGACACCAGCCAGAGGACAGAATAACTCAAAGAAATAGTGTAAGATCAGAAGACATAGAGAGGCTTGGACCATAGAATCCCCAAGAGTCGGACACAACTGAATTGATATCATCATCATCATCATCATCATCATCATCATCATCATCATCATCATCATTTTATATCATTTTAATGTTTTAATGTTTTAACTTGTTGATTTTAATTGGTTATAAGCTGCCTAGAGTTGCCTCTAGGTGAGATGGAATGCTGTATAAATTTAATAAATAAATAAAGATGCCATAATCTGGAGTCTACACCTAACAAGCCACATCATCTGTGGATCAATCATTCATCACTTATTGCTAATTATGGCAAATGAATAGGAACACATGGAATATGCAGAAGCTCAGGGAAGGAGAAAGTAGAGGGATGGAAACTTTAAAACAAAACCTACAGGAATATACTAATCCTTTCAATGAAATGATACAGCCATCCTCTAAATAATCTGATGCAGTCCTAAAAGCATACATGGTTGGGAATGGATTCTCACTGCAAAATTCTATTCGTTTGTATCAAGCAGAGTTACAATTGTGCATGTTGCTAACCTTCCCTAAAGCAGCTTTCGGTTGGCATTCATGAGCGCCCCCTGTTTTCCCCACAACATTATTCCATTCCTCTGTTATCCTGCTTTTGAATTACTGTTTTACATATGATTATAGCATCTGTTGCTTTCAACAACCAGCAGGTGTTCCCAGAATACAGCGCTAGCTTGACTCTCTTGCTAAATTATTATTTCCATACTGTAACTAAAGGTCATTTGGCATGCCGTGATTCTAGTACCAGGTATGCCCTTCAAATTACCTGGGAAGGAGTAACCAAATGATTGTTTTCCATGAATAGTCATTAAAAACCCAGTTACATTTCACATAATTATAAAAAAAAGGATGTTGTGTTACATAGTCCCACACATATTGAGTACAAAGTGTTCTGATATTTTACGCCATTTGTTTAAAGTTAGGCAAGTGACATCTCATGTTAATGACTGGAAGATTTTTTTCCCCTTTTCTTTTATTCTTGAATTTATGATGATATCTGTAGCAAAAGCTAATGTTCTAAATAGCAGATTATGTCACTTCTTCCCTACAACCAACGAACCTCTGTGCCATTATTCTGGTCATGAATTTCTATGTCTGAAATTTACAATTAAAATAAGAACTACCAACAAAAAAAATTACCCTTGAAATACCCTGTCTCTTTATGGACTTTGCACAGAAACAAATTCACCCATCCCAAAGCCTCAGCTGTTAACATGGAAGCTTGATGACTTGTACTCAGTAGTGGAATTCAAATACCTGAACAACTGGTTCTCTTATTAGAGGCCTAGAGGCATCATGCACTTCCGGCAGGCTGTTCTAGGCCTGGGAGGCCTCCTCCAGGCCTCTGAGGCCTAGACTAGACTTCTGGAAGCCAGCCAGTTCTCCGAATGCAGCAAAATCTAGCTACCGGTGCGAACCAGCTGAACACCACCACTGCTTCTACCCAATGGTGGCCATGAACTATCCCAATAGTTTCATGATAGGGAGATTTTTAGGGGAACTTGAAAACAAGTGGAAGGGAGGAATTAACTTTTCCTGTCCCAACAATAAATCTCTTGGTACTATCCTCCAGCACAACAACTACAAATGGGTACTAAAGGTACTAATTGCTGTAGTGACAGAAACCTCAGGCTGGTTGGTAAGACCCTTCCAATCTTTCTATGAATGGAAAACATTATTCTTGCACTAGATGGGGGCTTTGGGTTTTGTCAATTCTCTCTTTCTCTCTGCTCCACTCCAAAAACCTGCTCTTGAGAATATAGTTATCTTCTGCCAGCTGCAAACAACCAAATCCATACAAGTTCAAGCTAACTACTTCATTATGTTCTGCCTGTAATACAGGAATCTCCCAGGTCTGGCAGCCTACTTCTGGGAACAATTATATAAGTCTCTAAAGAACTTAGGGTGGATTGGCCCTAGACCTTTTTTGGTTGGGTAGTGACTCCATGCTAGCTCCATGCTTTATCCCTGCTCCTTGCCAGGCTGGGTACTTCCCAACATTTTCTGAGCTAATATAATAGTGTATTACACATAAGTCTATGGTAGATAAGGGTGATCAGCCAAAATTAGGGTCCTGATCTTAAGTCTAATCTAAAACAATTGTCTTGTAGAGAAAGCAATTGTTCCTCCATGTATATCTTATTGCTAAAGGAGCTGAGTGATCATTCAAAAATATGACTGAATATAATCCTATCAAGAAGTAATCAGAAGGGTTTCAGAAGTAAAAGAATCAATGTTGCTTCCACATGCAGACAGTATAAAGTAGCCAATAGGTTAAATTAAAATCAGACATTAGGGAACTGTTAGAAATAATCTATTTGTCTGCTTCATGGCTTTGGCATGTAAATAAATAATTAGGCAGTTTCTAAGACTCAGTGAGTGCTTTGTCCCATGTTTCTGCTTCTCATTATTAAAACATATTTAATCTGAGGGACAGGGATGCTGCTCTATAGTTATTAGTTCACATGTCTATTGAAATAAGTGTATTAAGAAATGATAATTTTATAGTAATAATTGTTCATTGAATTGTGAAAGAACTATCCTTCAGGGGGAAATTTCCTTTCTGGAAAAATCTGCAATAATGCCACAGAAAATGCTTCTAGTTTTCAGAGACAAGTAAGTGTGTTGCTAAATTACAGGCACAACTTCAAAAACATATTGCGGTAGTTTTTTAAAAGTCCATCGTAATAGTCGTTAAGTGGCCAGTCATAAGTGGAGGACTAGTTATTGTGCTAGCAATCCAGAAAGTTATCTGTAAATGGGCAGCAGTTCTCTGCTTACCTTTTCTCTCTCTCTGTGTGTGTGTGTGTGTGAGAGAGAGATATTTATTTTGTATAAAATGAGAGGGTTGGGCAAGACCACAGAGTTCTGGCAAGCTGAGAGATTTCTGCTGGTCAGTAGGTATGTTCTGATTGGGTATAACTTCTCTACAAGTGGTCCTTATTTGTAGCACAGAGGTTCCCATGGCATCCTGACAATTTTCACGATCAGCACAAAACCCTGCTTCATTTGGAAGGTGACATTAGAAGACATGTCAATGGAAAGGCAAGTCATCTGGAAATGCCCTATACTTATTATGAAGGTCTCTATGTTGCAGAAAGCAAGTCAGAAAAAAAACAACAACCCAATCTATTAATATAGATTTTGTTGCTAAAGTCAGCAGAGACTTCTGTACCCTACAATGAAGGACATAACTTTCTGATATGAAAGAAAAATAGTGTAGATGTTATTCTTAGAATTGGTTGCGCCTTATGGGTTAATTGAATGTCAGGATGTTGAAAAAACTATAAGCAGAAAATTGTATATGAAATTGTCTAGGAAATATATTGATCAACAAGCATTATCTATAACTTAGTCAAGGAAGTACATATAGATACAGAAGGTGTCCAAAAGATGAGAATCTGTTTTAGGCAGATAAGAAACATTTCCATAAAGCCAAAGCAAGCAATGTAGTATCCTCCAGGTGTTCTGGACCATGGTAAAAAGAAATACTTGGGGGAGATGTAGTTGAAAACATCTGGAGAAGACCTGATAGGAGAAGGCAACTTTAGTTTGTTATCATAGTTCCTTATGGACTCAACAAAGAATTGAGCTTTGTAGTATCTATCAGTATGGAAGAACAGGGCTCTCATGCAAGCTGCGAAGGTTGGAGTGAAGTGAAAAGGCCTTAAAAGGAAGAATTGAATATTTGTGAGAAGATTAATGTGAAAAGCAAGCAGTCTCAATTCTCATTGACAAAGGAGTCCATGGAATGGCAATTGGATAATATACAATCTGTGGTCCTGGAAAATGAGAATTGTAAAAAGAAATTGCATCAAGCAGGAAGGCATCAGCAGATCAATTAACTGGATTGTGATGGAAGCTACTCTGAGAGGGAGGGAGAGAGAGAGAGAGAGAGAGAGAGAGAGAGAGAGAGAGAGAGAGAGAATATATCTTTAGAGAAAGAGGTGGAGTCTCACACAAGCTGGTCTTGACTTGTCCTAAAATTCTTGCAATCTCTCCAGATCAGTGGTGGGAGTAAATTTGTCATCAGAATTTCTAAACTGACTTTCACTAAATTATCAGGCTGTAAAGGTGTCCCGATAAACTTTGCCTTTTTGCTTCTAATCATGTTTGTTTACATTTTCCTATTGTATCTCATTGAAAACATTACATAATGATAGGGATCCCAACAACTGTATGGAATTGATCACTGATTCTCTATTATTGCACTTGAGACAATAGAATTTGGGTTAGAAACCTTTTCAGCAGAGAAGAAAGAGACAGAAAAAAAATTCTCAGGTGGCCAGAGGTTGAATAATTGTTACAAAATACAGAACAGTTGTGTCTCCTGTGTTTCCAACCCCTCTGGCATCCTTCTCTTCCATTAAATCTTAAGGGAAGACTTCAGGACAAAATTCCTCCCATTGGTATTTTTGTTGTTGTGTGGATACAGTCTTGAGTGGGAAATCTTGCCCTATTGAAATGGTTAATGAGAAATTTGGGACATCCATTTATCTAAATTCTCTGCCCACTGAACTAATGGAAAATTTCCAAAGTCTATTTGTGCCCAGTTCTTGAATTAGATAACACTCATATTCAGTGAATATACAAATATCTATGGATATATATAGAAAAGCTTTGCCCTGCAATACGTATGTCTTCTCCACTGACTTCATACAGTATGTCAAACTTCCAATTTTTTAGGAATATTGAGATAAATACACATGGAAGTCTCTATGGATCAGAGAATCTTTATGTGCAGAACTCTTGGTAGTAAAGCTTACAGGTACACTATCCTTATATACATTTAGACCTTGAGTGTTCAGATAAACCTCTGATTAAGGTATTATCGCTGAATTGTTCAGCTACAACTTTCTAAGTTCTCCCTGCCATCTCCTTAACCTCTTGAATAAACAAATAGTAGGGCAGTAACTTTAGGAATGAGAAACAGTGGAGAAAATCCATTCTGGCATCTTAGAGTATTTGAAGAGTGTCACATGTATTATCCTAATAACTATTTCAGCAGCCATCTCAGTAAATAGATATACTGAAATATATGGGAGTCTCTTGAGATGTGATTATCTAAAGAACTACATTTTTCACGCTCTATTTAACTGCCTGGGCCTTCTTGGAAAAAGCTGGTTTTTGTTGCTGTGTTATTTTTAATTCTTCCAGAGACATTGCTGTGTTTGACAGTTTTTAGGTCCCCTGATTCTTTTACTGCACTCATTTAGCGAGAAATTAAAAAGAGTTAAATAAGTTGTTTTAATATAAAATACATTACACACACACACACACACACACACACACACACAGAGTATATATTCATATTCTAACCATCCATTAATTTGGTAGTTATACGATTATTTAAACTTCAGTTCTTTGAACAGTGCAATATTTTACAATTGCTATGTCCACTTGAATTTAGTTTCCTTTGGAAGGAAGTCCTCGGAGATGTGATGCCATAGTCTAATGTTTTATTTATATGCACAAAATCAGGTTGAACATGGATGAAAATCCAGCTTTAACATTTGTTGCCCCTAAATCCAGTGCTCCTGTATCTTATATTGTAGGGAATACTTTTTTTTAGACAAACATGTCTTATTGATGCTCTTCCTGCTAAGGGATAACATTCTTTATAGAATTCCTTGCATTTGTTATATATAATATGCATAGCATTTGAGGTCTATCAGCTTAGTCTCCAAATGGAGAAAGTCTGATCAGTTAAACCTGGTCCAGTTTGATAATTTGTCACTGTTTCCACTAGTTTTGGTCACCTCAGATAGCCTTCTTTTATAATCCCACTGTTTGTAGGTAAACAATTGATAATTTTAATAGATTTATGGAAAAATTGATAAAGATCACTTCTGATGAAAACTCTCCCACTATTGAACAAAGATTGAATATACCACCTGGAGTTAACCAGGGTGGGTAGCCATATTAAATTGAATACAATTAAATTAAATTACTTCTAATATGTCCTTCACATACAAACATCCTGGTTATTTTTTAAAGGGATATACAACAATGACCCCGGGGACTGCTAAAAACTATTCAGCATCCAAAACTGAAAATATTTTGTTAGGGCTGGTTCTACACACATGGTTTGTATCATGATTTGTATCAAAAAATCCTGTTTTCTTTTAAGATAATGATGGTGATGAGGCTATCCATTCAATCTTGTTCAATTCTTGGCTATTCTATAAACCAGCTGTCTCCACATTTTCTGATCTTCTATTGTTTCTTTCAGTTGTTTTATGTTCTGGCTGGTGTCAACTTTGATGGTATCTAGTTCTACTTTTTGGTGGCCTCATTTCTTTTTACCACTAAACATTCCAAATATAACTGCCTTTTCCAGTGAGTTTGATTGCATGACATGGCCGAAATACGAAAGGTGGACTTTTGTGATTTTACCTTCCAGCAATATGTCTGGTTTTATTCACTTCAGTACTTTCTTGTTTGTCACCTTTGTCACCTTTGCTGCCCAAGGAATGTGCCCACACTACAGCTCAAACAAGTCAATTTTCCTCCTGCCTGGCTTTTTCATGGTCCACTTTTCTCATCCATAGGTAGCTATGGGAAACACAATGGTATGGACTAATCTGCATTTAATTGCCAGGCGGATGTGTTTGCTTTGATTTGATTCATGCTCATAATTGCTGTGTGACCCAGCACAATTCAGTGTTTTATTTCTGGACTGATTCAGTGCTTTGATCAATCTGCAATCCTAGAAAACTGAATTCTTGCATGCATTTGATCATTTCACCATCAGTTGTTAATTTGACATTTCCAATAATAACAACAACAACAACAACAACAACAACAATAATATAGGTGGAAGGTCATCAAGTCCAACCCTTGCTCAGGAAGGTAACCCTATACCATTTCGGACAAATGGCTGGCCAGTCTCTTCTTAAAAACTTCCAGTGTTGGAGCATTCACCGCTTCTGGAGGCAGGTTGTTCCACTGGTTAATTGTTCTAACTGTCAGGAGGTTTCTCCTTAGTTCTAGGTTGCTTCTCTCCTTGATTAGTTTCCATCCATTGCTTCTTGTCCTGCCTTCAGGTGCTTTGGAGAATAGCTTGACTCCCTCTTCTTTGTGGCAGCCCCTGAGATATTGGAACACTGCTATCATGTCCCCCCTTGTCCTTCTCTTCATTAAACTAGACATGCCCAATTCCAGCAATTCCTTGCAATGGTCACAAGCTTGGTCTTTTTGATGTTCAGGAGAAGCCAAATTTCTTGCTTTCTTCTTTAATTCTTTTAATCAGACATTTCAGGCCTTCTTTGGTTTCTGAGAGAACTGTGTCACTAACATATCAGAGAATGTTGATCTTCCTTCCTCCAATCTTTAGTCCGATTCTTGATTCTTCAAGTTCCAGCTTCCTGATGATCACTTTGACATACAGGCTGAATAAGAAAGATGAAGAAAATGCAACCTTGCTGCACTCCTTTCTCTATCTTGAACCAATCAGTGTCTCTGTATGGTTTTTGCACAATGCCTTCCTGATTTGTTTACAGTGACTGCACGACTTGAGCAGATATGTCACCATCCCCAGGCCTTCTAGGGCTCTCCATGAGCTTCGCCTGATTGACACAATGAAGGCTTTCTTTTAGTCAATAAAACAGATATAGATGCTCTTTTGATATTTTGGAGATTTTTGATGATCCCTCAGAGATTTGCAACATGGTCCAACATCTGGTACCAGCTCCAACATCTGATAATTCCCTTTGGATGGTTGATGCCACACATTGTTGAATGATCTTAAGAAGAATCTTTCTATCTGAGGGATAAGAGCAATCGTGCAGTAATTGGAACAGTCTTTGAAATCACTCTTTTTTGGCAATGGGGTGAACAATGGTCATCTCCAATCCTCTAGCCATGTGATCACCTCCCAAATTTTCTGGCACATGGCTGTGATGGTTGTGAGTGGTTAGGCCTCAGCAATTCTACAGGGATGGTATCAATAGCTGGAAACCTATTGTTTGGCAGTTGGCCCATACAATGTCTTTCTGAAGGATGGCTGGATCTATTTCTGCTTCCCTTTGCTCATCATCCCAAGGAGGCTGGACCTCTATGTTGCTGACATAGAGGTCTTCTGTAGACATACAGCTCTTTTGCTGTCCTTGGCACCTTGTTGGTTGGATAGTTCTTTCCCTTGCTGGTTTCTGATGATACTTTTATGAACAGTAAATGGTGTTCAAAGTCCTTTGACCTGCTGAAAAACATTCCTGATGTGGCCCTTCATGTAGTTCTCTTCTAGTTGTTTGCGGTCCCACTATGCTTCCTTTCTGCTCTTTAGAAATCTGCATTCATTCTTGCTTCCTCCTGTTTGCCTGCTAATTTACCTGCTTTTCTTTGCTCAGCTGTTTTGATGGCTTCATCTGAGAACCACTTGTATTTTTTCTCTGGCATTTTGCATGCTAACCAATAATGGTTGATTGAATTTCTTGCCCCAATATGCCAGGCATCTTTTCAGCAGAGTCCAGCAATGTAAACCTATTTTTTGCCTCAACTGCATACATGGAAGGGATTTTGGTGATGTTAAACTTCTTTGGCGATGCTGTCTTTCTGAAGCTGCCTAATTTGACTCTGATCTTTGTCACCAACAATTCACAATCTCAGCTGCAATTGGCACCCAGGTATTTCATGGTATTAAGGACTGATCTGGTCCATCAAAGGCTGCATGGGACATAGTTGATCTGACTACAGTGTAATGTATTTGGTGAGCTCCAAGTGTATAAGCCTCGAACTGTGAGATGGGTTGCATATAAATTTAATAAATAACCATTATTCATGATTTGAATAACTTTTTCATGGTAAATTATACCAGACAATTGCCCGCAACATTCCTCTCCCCACCAAAGCTGCCAGTAATGTCTGGTTCTGTATGACTGCCAACTTCTGCATTGAAATCACCTAGCTAGTATGTAAATGGTGTCTTTCTTGGGTACTTAATTCAGAGTTTTCCAAAAAACCTTGTTTTTCAGGCTCCATTACACCACTTTATTTTGAGATATGGACTTGGACAACTGTGATTTTGAGGCTCTTGACACAAATTTGGATCCTTATAATATGGTTGAGAAGCTTTCCACTGCTTGGTTGCGTTTGTTGCTTGTGATATGCCAGTCCATTTGTTTTCCTGGTGTTGTGATCTGACTAATAAATTATGAATTCTCAGAGTGGAAATAGTCATTGTCTATTCATTGTCTAGACAGCAAGGAGGTTGGTTTCCAACCTGGCCATCTCCCATTTGATGAAAGCAAATTTATGCTGGCTCATTCCACAGATCTTCCACATTGCTATCCAATGTGTCTTTGTGCAGAGCAGATCCTTTCTTTCATCAATGGTTGCATCAGCACCTGGAGTTCCAGCTGGATTTGCCCCAGGTACATCATTAATGCCTTGACTACCCATTTCAGGTCTTCACTCTTCCCCAGTACCTTCTTGGGTGCATCCTGGCTTGTGAGGAGGTCGGGGGGGGGGGAATCCTCCTATAACCAGTACCTTTTAGGATATTTGTAATTGGCTTCTCCAAATGTTTCACTTCTGACCTTTACAGATCCAGCAAAACAGATGGCAGAAATAATTCAATGAATATTTGCTGGATCATTGAAGAAGGATTTCCCCATTGAACCCAATGAATTTTTTCCTGTCCCTCTATAACATTCACGCCCCCCCCAGCTTCCTCTGCTACCTGGAGTTATTAGCTTTCAAATTCTTTTTAATACAAATTATAGAAAATAGGATGCTGGTATTCTGCACAGCATTATGTTAATTCACAAGAATGCCATTTAAATTGGCACTTAAAATCTTTGGAAGACTTAGCACATGAAAATATTACATATTCATGGTTTCAGTATAGACAAATAGTGGATAGATGGAAGATAGATCGTAATATGGGTTTGCTTAGAGAAGATGAAAATCTTTTTAAACAAGTAAAAGACCAAAGACGAACTCATATTAAGAGAAGCTATGGGGTGCTAGTAGAACTGGATTCAGAACCAGAACTAATTAAAGAATGTATGATTAAATGGGCACAAAATTTTGGTGAACCAGTTCTGCTAGACACTTGGGAAACCATCTGGGTGAGGAATGTTAAATTTACGCAAGCCCAGAACTTAAGGGAGAATTTTTACAAAATGTTTTATAGGTGGCACCTTGATCCACAAAAAATGTCTCGTATGTATCCTGACTTACAGCCTAAATGTTGGAGACGTGGTTGTTTGGATGCTACTTATTATCATATTTGGTGGTCGTGTAAAAATATAAAAGCTTTTTGGATTAAGATATGGTGGAATATTCAAAGAATTTTTAGAAGGAGGGTAAAATTTACCCCACAATTGTTTTTGTTGGGTATTGTTACTGATTGTGATGTTAAGGAGGTTATACTGATGTTAAATTTAATCACAGCCGCAAGGTTGTTAGTAGGGCAATACTGGAAGAAGGAATCTTTGCCTACCTTGCAAGAATGGTTTTTTAAAGTTTCTTATTTGGCGGAAATGGCAAAGATTTCGGCTTTTTTAAAGGATCAATCGCAAGAGAAGTTTTTTGCGGTATGGGAAAAATGGATAGATTTTATACAACATAAGTTGGATATAAAAAAATATTACTTAGTTTTTCAATAACCTATATATAAATTTTAATATTTTATAGATTGTATTTTTTTTCTTCTCTTTCCTTATATTTTTTATTTTTATCTCATCTTATTTTACTTCTTTTTTTATATATATATCTTTTCTTCTTTCTTTTCTTTTTTATTCTCTTTCTTTTTAAGTAATTTTTTTCTCTTTTTTAATATCTATGTTTTGTTTTGTTTTTTCATATATATTATTGTTAATTATCTTATAAGCTTAGGTAATGTATTTAGATACATTAATGGTTTATATTTTTTAATTTTTTTTTAAGATTTTTAGAAATTTTAATTAAGCCTATATTCAGCTCTGGGAAGGTGGGGGGGGATGGACTGGGAGGGTTGGGGTGGTTGGGTAGGGTTGTTTATTGTTTTTTTATTTTTTTTCTCCTTATTTGTAAAAACTTTTAAAAAATTTTCAATTAAAAAAAAAAAGAATGCCATCTCAACCAATATAAGCGCCATCAACAACCTTGGAAGATGAAATATAACCGGTAGCTGAAGTCTAGTCTTGTATTTGGAAGCGTGAGGATATTCCTTCAGAAAAGCAGGTCCTAAGTATAACAACAACAACAGCAACAGCAACAACAACAACAATAATAATAATAATAATAATAATAATAGAATTGGAAGGGATCTTGGAGTCTTCTATTCCAACCCCCTGCTCAGGCAGGAAAGCCTTAACATTTTGATCGGGATCCGAAAGCTGCTGGAGTTTTCAGATTGTCAACCCCAATGGAAAACACTGCAGTAACAATGTTTCTTGAACCACACTATCAGGATGTTGATACCATTTCCCCCTGTAAATAAGACCTAACCAGAAAATAAGCCCCAGCATGATTTTTCAGGATGCTCGTAATATAAGCCCCACCCCCAAAATAAGCCCCAGTTAAGATCATCAACCAGACGGACACATTTAGTAAGTCCGTTGCAACACATGACGGATGTTTTGAATTATAATAATATTAATATATAATTAAATATAAATAAATAATATTATTGACATTATTTATCTGAATAAATATAGATTGCTGTACATGAAAAAACAAGACATCATCTGAAAATAAGCCCTAATGCACCTTTTGGAGCAAAAATTAATATAAGGCCCGGTCTTATTTTTGGGGAAATATGGTATCTATTACCAGGAATAGCAAACACTTTGGCAGTTTCAGGAGCTAACTCTATTCCAAGCAGCAAAATAATAATAATAATAATAATAATACAATAATAATAACAATAACAATTACATTGGCAGCAACCTGTGTCAACCATCAGTGCCAGTCAATTTGAATGTTCAGTTGACTGAAGTTCATGTCTAAATAGTAGTAATAATAGTAGTAGTAGTAGTAGTAGTAGTAATAGTAGTAATAATAATAATAATAATAATAATAATAATAATAATAATAATAATAGAGTTTGAAAGGACCTTGGAGGTCTTCTAGTCCAACCCTCTGCTCCGGCAGGAAATCTTATACCACTTTAGACGAATGGCTGTCCACTCTCTTCTTAAAAATTTCCAGTATTGGAGCATTCACAAGTTCTGGAGGCAAGTTGTTCCATTGGTTAGTTGTTCTCACTGTTAGGAAATTTCTCCTTAATTCCAGGCTGCTACTCTCCTTGATTAGTTTCCATCCGTTGCTTCTTGTCCTGCCTTCAGGTGCTTTGGAAAATAGCTTGACTCCCTCTTCTTTGTGGCAGCCCCTGAGATATTGGAACACTGCTATCATATCCCCCCTCATCCTTCTCTTCATTAAACTAGACATACCCAATTCCAGCAGCCATTCTTTATGAGTTTTAGCCTCCAGTCCCCTAATCATCTTTGTTGCTCTTCTCCGTATTCTTTCTAGAGTCTTGGCATCTTTTTTACATCATGGTGACCAAAACTGGATGCAGTATTCCAAATGTTTCAAACCAAAAAGAAAAGAAGTCCAGTTGCCATGAGTCAACTTCCAGATAACTCTGCCTAGATGATTGAGAATCTTCAACAACATAAACACAACTTATTAATATCATCCATGCATCAGGAATGCATAACTTGCTTTTCCATTTGTACTACAAAGATCAGACAACCAATATGCACATAAAACAGTGGACTCAATTGTGCAATATTAAAGAAAAGTGAAAGAATGACACCAACCTTCCAGGCTACATTAAGGAGACTTATCATTGCATATAAGAACTTCAAACATTTGAAGTTTTCATCATGAAGCTGCTGGTTTACACTTTACCAAGAGAAGTTCAGTGCTGTCTCTTGTGGGTTTAAACAAGGACAAAATATTTTTTAAAAAAATCAATCTGAAGAGATTAATCAATTCCCACTGTTAAGAAAGTAATTATCACAATTTATACTTTGTTACTTTCCGACAGCAGTATTTATAATCCCCTCCCTAGCCAAGGGTTATCCATAACACTCAGAATAAAATTTCATACATATGATGAAATGATTTGTAATTCCCTAAAAGCCATTTGTTAGCTTTTATAGTGCTGTCTTTTTTAAAAAAAAACATTTTTGTTGTTGTTTCTCTGCTGGAATTGGCAAAAAATCTATTTCCAGAAACTGGAGTTAAAATACTTGAATATTTTGCTCATTTAGGCCCTAATTCTGTATGTCTCTAAACCAGGAAAATACCTTTCAACTACTTAAGGAATGATTCTCAAAAAGTGCATTTAGTTAAAAAGTAAGAGCTCATTTTGTACATGTTCTCACTCTTGACTGCCAGCTCATATCAAACTGGAGCAATAAGGTAATTCTCCCAAGAGACAATGTCGATGAAATGTTTCTGCTCTGCATTTTGAAATGTCCGTAAATTCATCTTTTTTTCCCCTCTTAATCCTATATGATGAGCTGCACCTATCTAACTAATATTACTGCCTTCCTTTTCACCTTGATTCAACTTCTCTTCCTCATTTAACAAACTGGGAAATTGTGATCCCCGGATCATTGAAAAATCCATACGCACCAGCACAGATTCACAATTCAAACCACACAATTAAGAGCTGCCCAATGAAGTTTTGAGGTTTTTTTTTTTAATCCATTCTTCTTAATGTTTTATGCTGCCTTTCAAGAGCCATGAGGTAATTTGATTAGAAGCTTTGTTAACCATACCAATAGGTGTGCATATTAATTGAATTTCAGCAATAGTAATGAATGAAGCAATTAAATGTCTCTTTTCATCCCCAATCCTTTCAGTCCCAAAATTTGAGAATTTGTCGAGTTTAGTAATGCAACATGCATATTGCATGGATGGCTGTTGTTTGATGTTCTTGATGTATTTATTTCACAATAAATTGAAGACTTTATGGAACAACATTAAGTACCTAGAAAGTGCAATTTTCAGGGGTCCCAGCTGATTATTACAGAGTAAATGAAAACTCCAAAGCAAAGTGCTATGAGACTTACACTATAAAAATTAATTGAAAAGCTATAGAATTCAGATGACTTGTTAGGATGCACCATTTAAAATCCGCTGTAATGGAGCTAAAAGGCTTTATCGATTTGTAACTTTCTCAGTTACTCGTTGAACAAATCCAGAATTTGAGATGATGTACAGCCTGCTCAAGCCATCAGATAGATATCTGTTAAGTTTGGATAGATGCATATTGAATTTAGAAACAAAACCAATTTCAGTCATTTGCTGGTGAAAGCTTTAAATGAGGGGATGAATCTGATCTCCTGGGAGAAACGAAGTTCAGTTGATGAGCCAGAGTAGAGCAAGAAAGTTCAGATTTAAGCCCATGGCAGCCTGCATCAGAGGCCTCCAGAGATCAGTTTAATGAGCAAGGAACTAGACTAGGGAAAACTCAAGGCTGCCATCATTCTCTCACTTACTTTGCAGGAAATTCTAAACAACTTGCACACTGAGGAAGTGATATTTATACTTGAGAGACACGTCCAAGCACATTCGTTAACCATCTTCAGTTTAGGAAAATTATTTTTAAAGGCCTATTGGCTTCAGGTGGAAGACAAAGGGGCCTGGCATGTTTTGGTCCATGGGGGTCACAAAGAGTCAGCCGCCACTTAGTGACTGAACAACAACAACAAATCGATTTCCTTTGAGATTAACATGACTTCAACATACTTCAACATGCTGATTTTCAAAAAAGTAGGTATATATTATAAATAAAATAATAAATCTATGATCCTTGACTGCCAGAAATATATCTGAGCAATCAGCTTTGCTCATCAATTTATCAGGATTGCTTAAAATCAAATGCCATCTATGACTGAATAAACATATTTATTTATTTGTTTGTTTGTTTTTCTATTTATAAAATACAGAAGAGACTGGACAGCCACTTGTCTGAACTTGTATAGGGCCTCCTGCTTGAGCAGGGAGTTGGACTAGAACAGCGGTTCTCAACCTTTTTAATGCTGCGACCCCCAACCGGTCATAAGTTGAGGACTACTCAACTGGTCGTAAGTCGAGGACTACTCAGCTGGTGCAGCACTGTTTGCAGAATGGGACTTTTGGCAGGCTCAGCAGGGCAGAGACAGCCTAGACAATTCCTATTGGCTTTTGAAAGCCAATAGAATTAGACTCTATTCAAGAGTCTATTCTATTGGTTTCAAAAGCCAATAGAATAAAAGGGAGTAGCACAGCTAAAGAAAAGGGGGAAAAAATGGTGGACTGCGTTGTTTGGCGACCCCCGTGAAATGGTCGTTCAACCCCAAATGGGGTCCCAACCCACAGGTTGAGAACCACTGGACTAGAAGGACTCTATTATTCTGTTATCTTTAAAAAGAGTAGGATCAGTATTTTAAAAAGATCTTCTCTTATGTTTATTGAACATGTCCTTATTTTGTCAAAATCTGTAATAAATTCTAGTCAACTGGTCAGAAGAAACTAAGCATATTGTTTTATCATGATAATAATACGCAAAATGAAACATAGTTCCAAATAGCATATCATGGTAATCTTCGTAGTTATCTTAGTAAGTTTCTAATAATTATCACATAATATTAATAATAACTTTAATTGACCAAATCTTTTATTCCTTGTGCATCTCTACAAAAAAATCTTGATCTCTAACCTGCATATTTTTCAGGAATCATTTGCCAAAATACAGATTGCTTCAATGAGCAGAATTTCTTCAAAAGCATGAGGAAAATCCTTCCCATAAAATATGAAACTTCATGCAAATTGTTTATTTCGTGGGTCCATTGCCTTGAGATGATTAGCAAAATTAGATTTCACACTAACCTGCTCAAGCAGCTAGTATTTAATTAGGACCTTGATGATATAGGACAGTGGATTTAAAATAAATTCACGCAGGCTGTAATGAATGCACATATATCACCCCAACACACTTCCTATATTTTTAATAGTTCTCATTTCTCCTAGATACACAAAAAGAAATATGAAATGAACAGGCAGTTTTCAAAAAAGTCAGAGAGATATAAGTTCAGATTAATGTGAGATTAATAACGGAGAGAATCTGAGAATATGAGGAGGTTTACTTTGATTTTATTGTCTCTAGGAAGGCATTAGATTATATAGAGTATGCCAGAATGTGTATATTAAGGCCAGAAGTTCTAGGTATTTCTGAGGAACTGTTACAGTGAACAGGGAGCTACTATAAGAACTGGCTTTGAAGTGGTTCAGAATAGAGAAGAAAGTGGAGAATATTACAGTACATGTTGCCCCAATACATTTTCTAAAATGAAAATATCAGAATGGCAGGATTGGAAGGATTGTTGAAATCAAAACTGGAGGTTAAAACACTAAACAGTTTAGGATTATTTAAGACAGCGAGACTGTTCTACTAGCTGAAAGTAAAGAAGATTTAAGTAATTTGTTGTAAAAGTATAAATAGAAAACAAAAAATCTGCATTAATGTTTAATGTTAAGACGACAAAATATACAGGTAATCCTTGACATATGACTGTTTGTTCAATGATGGTTTAAAGTTACAACAGCCTCGGAAAAAGGGATTTATGACCCATCCTTGGAGTTACAAATGTCACACCACCTCAACGTTTTCACGATTGCAATTCAGGTACTTGGCAAACCACTCGTGTTTATGATGGTGATAGCAACTTGTGATCATGAGATCATAATTTGTGACCTTCCCAGATAGCTTCTGACAAGCAATAACAATTAGGGAAACTGAATTTGCTTAACAACCACATGATTCACTTAACAATTATGTGACTCACTTAAAATGGTAAAAAAGGGTCATAAAATCAGGTCTGATTACAGGATGACTCATCTTATGACCACATCGACTTAGGGTGGAAATTCCAGTCCCAATTGTGATTTTAAGTGGAGGAGTAATTGGCATTCAGAAAGTGAAATAAAGAAGTTAGGTACTTGTGAATTATGGACTTGGTGATGGACACCAAGAGTACTGTGGACTGCAAGACAATCAATCCCTTTGTAAGGCTGATTGCTCCTTTAAGGTGATGATCAGGGAGCAGAAAGTCATACAATATATTTCAAGAAGGCAATAAAAGCAGAAGATGGACTCAAAAGTCATCTGCTTGGTAAGGTTGAAGGAATTCAAAGGAGGAGAAAACAGTCAATAACGTTGGTGGATGGGGATCAAGAAAAACATTTGAAAAAATGATGGATTATCATTTTGGACAATATGAGATGGCAGGCATTTGTCCATACAGTCTCCAAAAGCTAGACTAATTGAATGGCACCTAACTTCCTCCTAAAACTTATGAAATTAAAGAAAACAGCACAGTATTACTCTGATGGGAGTGTAATCTCTTGCTTTAGAGTTCTGGCTAGTGTAAAGCTAGCAAAGAAACCCCTATATTGACCAAATTAGTCTGGGAGAAATGGCACTAAGAAAATAACAGAGGGAAGCTTTCTCTGTAGCACAAGCTGCACTTTCTTTATGGCTTGGTTAAATTTGTCTTTCCTTTGGATAACCTCTCTCCACTTTATTCCCCCAATGACCATCTGTCAGGTAGGTTGGGTTGAGAGAGTATATCTGGTCTACCAGTTTCTATGGCTAACGTGGACTTGAACTTGATTCCTTCCTGTCCAAGATCAACACCACACCTCAGTATATAAGGCTGGGCTTATATACTATATTTAAACTGAGATGTACTGTACAAAAGAGAATGAAAATGGGATATGTTTTGCCACACTTTAGCATTCAAATTCCAAATTTCTTATGTCTGCCTACTGAGAAACAAGTCACATTGAATTCATTGGTAACTATTACAATGAAAAAAAAATTCTGTGGCAACAGGTACATGCCCAATCTGAGACTCAAGATGCCATAATTATTAATGTGACAAAAGAAGAAAGGCTTTCAATAATAGTGAGAGGTGATATTAATTGCTCTTACAGTGGTACCTCAGTACTCATCATTAATTGGTTCCGGGAGGAGTGATGAGTGCCAAAAACAATGAGTCCCAAATAAATTTGTCCCATAAGGAATAATATAGTGAGTCACAAAGGAACTGACACTGACAAGTTCTAGCTTGTGCATTGAGTACCAAACAAACAATGAGTACTGGGAAAAATTTTCACGTCAAAATGTGTTGAGTACCAAATTCAATGAGTTTTAAAGCAGTTGAGTACCAAGGTACCACTGTATTTAATTTAGAAGGGTAACATGATCTTAAACATATATACTTAACATTTACAAATAAATATGAACCAAGTCAAATATTCTTTTTATCTGTCCCAATCTGTTCATTAAAGCAGGATACCCATTATGGATCTCCAACCCTAAAATGTGCTTCTGAATCCCGCATAGCCTATGAAATTGTAATCTTACACTGTTGTCAATTCCAAAGAGAAAGATTTTGGTACAGATTTAATTTTTAATATAAGGATTCGGATTTCTGCTCAATACCGTGCCTGAAAATGAGGGCAGCATGGGAAACGGGGTGGGGGTCTGTGTGTAAAATCACTTGATATTTCAGTATCCTCACTTCTCTATTGGATTTTAAAAGATGAAAAATAGCATTTTAGTTATCGTTAAGATAGGTCCTGGTAGTCCTATTAAAATCAATTTGTCACTACTTGGTTTCAACCATATTAATTTTGATGGGTTCCCTCTAAAGGTGACCAAAGCAAGGATCCAAATCAAATGTGACTCTTATGGGCCCGTCAATGAATTACACCCAAAATAATTGCTAGCATGAATTACTGACTAATAACAAACACGCTCCAAATAGTACAGTTGAATGTATCTCTTCTGTATCTTGACACCACAGCAGGGATTTAATTATTTCTAAGTTCACAGCTGGCATTCATTTATGAAAGCAAGAGTGATAATCAAAGTAGAAGTCTCCTATTTTAGTATTTTTCATTGTATTTTGCCCTTTTGTCTCTCACACATACATTTTCCACAGATATATAGGGATAACGTTCATGTGCCTTTTATTTCTTTGTTATATTCAATCAAAAAAATGTTTTCTTATCTGGAATAGATGAATAAATTACAAGTTCTTCCCGCAACTAAGTAACAAGCTAAACCAGATGTGCAAAAATTATACATATAAACCAATGTGGATTTAAATCAGCAGTTGCAGCTATAACATTAAAAGCACCCTAGTACAGATCATTTGGCTGTCAATAAAAAGTAGGTCAAAGCCCAGCAGTTTGAAAGCCTTCCTGAAGAAATGAAATTGTACAGGCTTTATAACAATAATAATAATAAAAGAATTGGTTAGAGGGACCACCTGGTGAAAATAAATTCATTGGAAAGATGCCACTTCTCAGAAGGCCTGGTTTAGCATTGCCTATCAGGTTTCAGGTAGTGCTGGTGCTAAAAATAAAAGGCACAGCCAGACTTTTGAATAAAACTCAGAAACAAAACTTGAGAAAATCAATGTGACATGTTAAGGGTATGATAATATAACTTAATGCAATATAATGATAGATTTAGTTAGATGTTGACAGTAGTGCAATAAAAAAAATCAATAATACGTCCTTTAAAAAAAAAATCATGAAAATGCAAATAGAGAAATACCAGCATGATAACATAAAGAAAAAGGCAAATCACAGGAGCCAAAAGCAACAGGAGCTAAAGCCATCATCAGAACTGTAGGGAATAGAAGAACCAGATGGAAGGAAATTTAATAAAATAGCTGTCTCATTCTGACTAATGCAACTCTGACCCTGCTTTCAGGATCCGGAGGAAAAGGGGACTCAGAGAAAGGATTTCATAAGGAAGATTGTAGATATTAACACTACATTAAAAATATCCTATTCTCCCATATGCCACCATGACAATAATCTAATTTTGAGGTTACCATCATACTAACCATATCGCTAAGATCCTCAAGAATCCTTAGTAGGAACTAATTAGTTAATGTGTTAAATTGGTTTCCATCACTTCTCAACAACCTTCCCCAAGAAAGGGAGTCTGGGCAATAGAAATCAAGGATGATTAGATCCCAAGATACCCTCTAAAGGAAGAGGGAATATCAAAGCTTCTTTTAAGCCTGCTGGTATGGGCCCCTCCCAATTCCCATCTGAGTTTTCCCTCCAATCCCTTTCTTGAGTTTTCATAGGTGTATAGATGTTGTTTTCAAATATTAGGCATCTTGTTCTCCAAAGATATCCAGCAACAACTCTTCGCCTTTTAAGCAACCTTCACTGGTCTTGCAACTTCTTCTACTACTTTGGTTACTTCACTATCCATAACTTCTTTGGCATGGTACTCAAAGGCACCAGATGTCAAGGCCCTCTCTAGTTTCTCCTTGGTTCCTGTGCTCCCTTCCTCCCTACTCAGAGACTTGTCATTCAATCATCCAGCCATCATCCCTCTGACCTTCCAGTTGCCACTCCAGCCCTTCAAATATAGCCAGTTCTTTCTTGTTGGAGACCTAGTTATTATATATCCCTGGCCACCATTTTTCATTTCCTGATCCTTCTACCTTTTTTCAACCATCTCTTTGCTGCCGTTCTTCATGCAGTTCCTTCCCCTCACTCTCTCTACAGAAGAGTAATGGTAGCTGCTCTATTTTATGACCTCCATTGCCACTACTCCTCATGCTGGCCTCTAGTTTCCCATGCACTGATCTCTAATGGATCTATGAATGATAGCATCTGCAGATAATCTGATTATTGGTCACAGCAGCTGAGCCCACCAGAAACATAGCTCTTGGCCTCCTTGCCTATTCTTTTCCCTGGCCACTGCAACATATGGTCCCAGTCAAAATATTTTCTCCTTTCCAATTTTGACACTCTTCAACCAACATTCTTCCTTCACCATCAGCTCTACTACTTTCCCCTTCCAGATTTAAAATACACACACACCCTTCAGTGCCATCTAGTGCTGGTTAAATGCAAATTGTGCCTGAAGCATTGAATTTGCATGGTGTTACTTGATTCCACAGTCATAAAGGATAAATATACCTTTGTATATAAATCAAGTCCTTCTATGCCTGAGATTCTCATTCTTTCCTTGATTGGTCAGTAGCTTCATGGCACTATCTCAAGTGAAGGTGGGGATTTTCAAGTTCAAGCCATTGAGGCACCGGAGTCTTATGGTGAACTGTCTGCTTGGCATAGCAGGAATAAGCAATGATTTAAAGAGAATCATGGCTTTTGCAGATGAGTTGGAGGAATAGAATAGAATAGAATAGAATTCTTTATTGGCTGAGTGTGGTTGAACACACAAGGAATTTGTCTCTGGTGCATAAGCTCTCAGTATACATACAAGTAATAGTGAGACGTCATGCTCGTAAACAACATAAAAATTCATTCATAATAAATCATAAAATACACTTCTTCATAAATCATAAGATGCAACACCTAGTGATAGTCATAGGATACTAGCTATGCAACAACATAAATTGCACTAGGATACTAAATAAAACAATATAAATTGTAAGATACAAGTAACTGTGTTATAGTCATAAGAAGATAAGGATAAGTAGGTTTGGTCTTCATTATGTTTTTGAGAAGAAGCATTTTGGGGCAAGTTGAAGCATTCATAATCTAGTAATAGACTAACAATATCATGGAAAAAGTGGTCCATTTTGAGGATCTAGATCAGTGGTTCTCAACCTTCCTAATGCCGCGACCCCAACCATGTGGTCATAAGTCAAGGACTACCTGTATTTCCCTGCAGGCGGGGCAGGAGGAAGTGCGCATGCTCCGGCTCCTCTCCTGCGGCTGCATGGGGGCTGTCGCCCAGTAACCGCCTCGGCCTGGGACCGCCGCGCATGCGTTGTGCCGCCCCCTGCATCGGCCGAGGCATAGCTGGTAAGTGGCAGTGACAGCACAGGCTGACCACTGGCTGGGCCACCAGCTGGCCCAGCCCAAGAGAGACCCAGCCCCACGCACGCCAGCAACCCTCCCTATGCCCGCTGCTGCCCCGTTAGCCTTACCTTGGCCACTGCACGTTCGGTGTGGTGGCAGGCAGGCCCATACGCTCCTGGGCAGCCATGGCACGTGGCAGCAAGGGCGCAGGGCGACCACCGGCTGGGCCACCAGCTGGCCCAGCCCAAGGGAGGTAAGCCACCTGCCGGCCCCACGCGTACCATCAACCCTCCCTGTGCCCATTGGCCTCCCACCTCCCACCCCTGGCCCTCTTTTACTTACATTTAGTAGTTGCTCAGCAGGGAGGGATGGAAATGTCCAGAAACCTCGCCTTAGCTGCAGACAACTTGTAGCACCGTTTGCAGACTGGGGCTTTTGGTGGGCTCAGCAGGGCAGAGACAGCCTGGACAATTCCTATTGGTTTTTGAAAGCCAATAGAATTAGACTCTATTCAAGAGAGTCTATTCTGTTGGCTTTCGAAAGCCAATAGATTCTATTGGCTTTCGAACGCCAATAGAATAGAGTCTCTTGAATAAAGTCTATTCTATTGGCTTTCAAAAGCCAATAGAATAAAAGGGAGTAGCACAGCTAAGGAAAAGGGGAAAAATGGCGGACTGTGTTGTTTGGCAACCCCCGTGAAATGGTCGATCGACCCCAAATGGGGTCACGACCCACAGGTTAAGAACCGCTGATCTAGATGAAACCTGCCTCTTATTGGGAACACTGAATATTCTTATAGTTTGTTCTTCTGTGTCTTCTGGTTTAAAATCAATGAAAAGGACAAGGAAAGCTCTGTTTATGATCTATTTATAGGAATGCACACTTTCAGGTACTCAAATCAGCATTTATCTGCTGAGTGTCAATGAAAGGGCAAGGTAATAACCAAAAAAGCAAACTAACATAGCCTTAATTTCATCAATAAAGAACACTTCTGTTCTTTGAATTTAAAATTTAATAAGGTTTTGCTGCAAGTGTGGCAAATGTGCTTTGCTTAGGAATACATCACTTATTGTATTAAAATTGCTTCCTGGGTCAGTAATAATGAACAAAATATGATGGGAATGAATATTCTGCCTTCTATATTTCATATTGCTATCAAAAGTGCAAAGTGGCACTTAGAATTCACTCATAAATCTTGTAAATCCAACCAAGTTTCACTGAAGGTGCTTTTGGGATCAGTATGATGAGGGTTTCCACATTAACTCAAAACAAATTAAAATAAATCTACAAAGGAAAGGAACCATGTTGTATAGAATGTGTAAATCAGTCAAGTAGCTTTACATCCAGGCTACTTCAGTTATCCTCACATTTGAGCCACTGCCTTTTCAACCTTCAAAATGCTGAATGAGTCACACATTAAAAGAAGACTTCCACTTATTTAATGCAAAAATGTTTAACCATCAACCATTCATTTTCTGGTCATGTTTCCCAAGCAACTGATCACATGGGGAGATGTTTGCTACCAGTTATCAACTCTTCAAAATTATAAAATTGCTTAAAAACAAATAATGTTAAGTCATCCTGGAAGAGATATAGTGCATTACCAGGACATCTAATTGCATAACTAGACTATGATTTATCATCCATGTGTAGTTAGTACAGCCATTATACTAGGTTTTGATCGGAGGTATTTATTCTATCGTTAATTGTAGTTTACTACCAATAATTTCTAGATCTATTGACAATATAGATAGAATACAGATAAATTGAAGGGAAAAATGACCTCATTTGAAAGAAAATTTGAGCCTCAGAGGAAACGAGGCTATTAAACTGTTATTTTTAAATCTTGTGACTGCCAACCTTTCTTTTCATTCTTTCTACAGAAATCAAGTATTTTGTTCCAGGATCACCAGCAGTATTTCCAACTTTCTTAATTCTGTACAAACTACACTGTAGACCATTGATAATGATTTAGTTCCTAAGTAATGCTCAGTTAGAACATTCTCTAAGGATCTATTCATGGGATATTCCTACCAACAAAATTGTGGGAAAGGGAATTTTTTCACTTCATGCTGCAGTCATTTAATATCTAAAAAATTATTCCAGAGCTGGGGGGAATGAAATAGAGCCGATAAAAAATAGGTTTGGCAGCTTGTCCTTCCTTCTTTATTGGGTTTCCTTCCATGGAAATTTTTAAATGAATTTATTTAAGTACATTAAGTGGCACTATAAGCTAAACCTGGCTAATTCTGAAAAGCTGAGGAGAATCAGAACTAGATTATTAATTGGGTACCAGAAAATCTGAATGCTATAGACTGAATTGAGAAGTTAAAAAAAGAATTCCAGAAGAAGGTAATGACAAACCACATCAATACTGTTGCCAAGAAAAGCACATGGACGTGTCATGAGAACACCAGGAATTGAGGTCATCTCAAAGGAGATTTTCTTTTTCCTTTCAGTACTGTGTTACAAATAATTATCTAAAAGTTGTCAGACCTGATGCCATTCACCACACAGGATAGTTTATATCCCAAAACTCTAGCACTGGAGCTGGAATGGGGTGGGATGGGGTGGGAAACCCATGACCCTCCAGATGTTGATGAATCCCAATCCCCAGGGATCATATTATATATTCTAAGATGCCTGATTTGTTCAACAAATTTGATTTTTTCCCAAGAACCATACATAAATATGAATGTTGTAAATACTTTAGGACTGCTGAATAATTTGCAAGACAGTGGATATAAAAGAAGAGACTCTGATCCAAATGGTGAATTTCAATCTGACAAGTCACTATCATCTCCAGGAGTTTACTGGCTTGTTGAAAAATTGAATGCTTTTCCATTTACTTAAAACAAAAAACAAAAAACTCCCAGAACTTTAGATTTTTACTTGAAGCCTAGCCAATTCTTGAGTCTTCTCAATTTATACGACATAGAGTGAGTGACAGTGAGGTCAAGAGAGTCATGTGAACTCCATGAGCTGATTTGCAAGATTGGCTTTGGATTCGTATCTCACCAGCCTAGTCTTCCTATAAGACCTGTCTTTTTTTTTTTTTAACCACGGAATTGTTAGAAGCTACAATGCTTAATTTAGAAGAGATGAGAATCAAATGAGAGGGAAAGAAAAGGATAACAATCTGATGAGTGCACATCCAGCACTTCTTGTTTTGACTCTCAGCAGAGTTTTTATGTATTTCATTACTGGGTCTTATCATTCTTGTAAACAGTGCATTCCCTAGCCAGAGAATTAGAATTACTTGAAGACTTTGAGTTGCAATGACCACATACTGTGAAATTTTTGGGATTTTTATTCTATAGACTTTGTGCTACCTGTGATCAATTTTAAAAAATGGCACCATTTTTAAAAATGCTTTCCAATGGCCTTCCAAATAGATTTTCAATCTCTGAATAGAGAGAGTCGTAGCTGTAACTCTTATCAAACTTGCCACTAGCAATAATAGGGCACCCTTGGGGCCATTTCACCATGACTGGAAACATCAGTCCAGGCTTGCTATCAGTAAAAAACTGAATTTCCAGGTGAGCCAGTTATTGTGAGAGAAATACCTAGACTTTATAATAATTTGGTAAGAAGCCCTTTTTCCATTCCATTCATCCAGAAATAATGTCGCTTTTTGTAAGCAATATAACAGGCTTCTAAAGCAAAGTTTTGTGTGTGTCTACTTAGAAAAAAGCACCAAATATAGGCATGGTTACAGTCTATAGGATTTCAGCAGCTTATTGCTCAGAGTATTTTATATTAAGATATGGCTGTATCAGTTTCATCTGTATTTGTTCCTTTTTTTTCCTGGTTGTCTCTTTGTGCCTTCTATTCATCAAATACTAATCTTCAGACTAAACCTCTACTCCCTTGTGTTGCTTCTCATCTCCTCTTTTCCTTTCCCGCAAATCCTTATGCATAAAACTTTCTCCCCTTGGACATTCTTGAGGCCCTTTCTTTGTCCTTTTAAAGAAATTATTTAAAACTCATATCCCTTTACCGACTCCTCTGTCTTTCTCTTTATTGTTCTGTTATTTCCCTCTTGATGTTGTTCGGTTTTGATCCTTTGGGCTCTTTTTTTTTAATTTAGCTTTGAGTTAGCAATTGTATAGATTTCCCTTTTGTTCTCCTGTTGATGCTACTTCTAGCTTTGCCTACCGAGTGTCAAATAATCCCTTTTCCTCCCAGGCCCCTTTCATTTGCTTCATATTTGTATGTAGATTACGAACCAATGAGCAAGGATTTGTTGACTTTGATCAAAATGTAAATGTCTAGCATTCTTCAGGGTATTTTTTTTAAAATGTGAAAAGATAATGGGCTAAAGTTCTGTGTACTCTACACTGACAGCTTACAAAAGTCCACCCTCTTTACTGGGGGGGGGGGGGAAGAAAGCAAGAAGACCATAAAAAGAATTTTTTTCTACTCCTCATGAATAGAGTTCACTTTTAGGTTGGACACATTTCCATTTCCATAAGGTTGGGTTGACATCTAGAGTGATGTTTTCCATCATCCATAGAGCTTTGGACTATGAACAAATTTCCATGATAAATAAATGTATTTTGTGGTATTCTTTTTACTCCAGAAAGTTCACTTCTGCTGTATGTATCGGGATATGATATTGATGAGTTTTTCTCTTATATACACCTGGATGGCATATAAGACTGTGTTGGCTTTCCTGGAAGTAAGCTCCATTAAGTTTAGTCAGATTTCCTTCTGAGCAGGCAGCTATTGGACTGCTGAGCCAAGCTTCAAAGGGCAGAATTGATTTGATAAAGCTTCAACTGACTCAACCGCTGAAGCAGAGTCACAAATCAAAGCAGAGTCTTACTTCAATACAGCAAATCAAAACTCGTGGCTGCCAAGTACTTCATATCCTTTTGGAGTGCTTTGCAGGTCTAATGGCTTTTCCATTGCTTTTGGGGTTGCAATATAAAAAAAAATTGCCATTTTTCATCCATATATGGAAAACACTGGCAGGAAGAAGTGAATTGAGTTGTCTGATGGGCTCTGTGACAGTAACAAGAATAGCTGTTCTATGAGGTCAATCGTCTCATCAAAATCTCTGCCTATCAGAAGTCTTTTGGGGTAGCAAGATAAGATTGCTTTGGGCATTGCTTCTTTTCTCATCTCTCAGCCTCTTTAATGTAGACAGACAAAAGGTTGAACTTTGGTTTCCCTCCAGGTGATGGGATGTTACTTCTGGGCTGGTCCTGCTACACCAGCTTAAAGATCATGCTAGCAACCCAAATAAGGATCCAAGGCTAGTCGATTCCAATAAGTACACTTACCAGGAAACTTACTTTTGCATTTTGAATTACTCTGGAGGTTTTTAAGGTTTTCAACAAGAACTGAATGATCACTGCTTGGTGCTGGCTTTTACTACTTTTTTAAGAATGGGTTGGTGGTGGATCAGCTACAACTTCCACTAATTTGGGGCTTTTTTTTATGAGGCTGGCTATTTCTATGCCATTTTAATCTCACTCCACTAAACTCCTTCAACTCCCTCTTCTAACCAGCTGACCATTTAATTATTGATGATAGCCCACAAGCCACAGTCTTGATCCAATCAGCAATGGCCATGCTACCCAACTTGATTCTTTCCTAAAGCCAGTAATGAAGGGATCTTTCCCAGGACTGGCCAAAGTTGAGACTCACCTCAGTCAACCCTCTTGACACCCTAAAAAACAATAATCAGAGGCAGCACAGCTACCTACTCCACAGTATCATGGCAAGTCTAGCATTCCTGAAAAGAAAGTGGAAAAGAATGATTTTTTCCCCTCCCATTTTTCGAAAGTCTTGGAGTTGGAGTAAAGCATTTTCTGCACTGGTTCTGCCCTAATTTATCTAGTATTTGCTGAACAGTTTTAAGGCTTCTGTATCCTTATCCCAGCTAGCTTTGACTTAAAAGAACTGCGGGAAGAATATTTCAACATTTTAATGTGCTGAAACCTTTAAAGGCATCAGGCGGAAACGTGGCAGATCTCTAAACAGTCTATCATACTATTTTCATTTCATTCACTCATTAAAAAAAATGAAGCAGCTGCAGATATTTGAAAATTTTCCTATTCTAGCCCATGGATGAATCTTTTCTCAAATCAAATCTTCAGGGTGCATTTCACACATAGATATTCAAACTTAAAGCAAGGCATGCTATCTTTGAATTGCCCATCTAGTGAGACCATTCATGTTAAGAAGGTCCCATGCAATACTTCTGGGGAAACAATGGAGGAATAAGACAATTTTGCTTTTAGTGGAACCAATGATTGCAATGGTTCCTCCACCATCTCCCCCAAATCGGGATTGCCCAAAATGCTCCTTACATCTACTCCCTATGATGGGACCATAAAACAGTGGTTTCAGAGGTCTGGAAGTTGTGAGATACAGCTTTTCCCATTCCATAGTTCCCAAACTTTCAAAAGGATGCTGACATTGTCTACTTCCCTTCTTAATCACTTTTATTGGAAATAGCTTGTAAATTGCTTTTTGGACATTGAGAATTCCAGAGATTTTATTACACTGGGTCATTTTCTGCCAAGAAAATGTATATAAGTTTAAAACTAAAAGAAAAACTTTTTAACTTGGAAATAAGCAGGGAAAGGGTGATTAAAATGTTGATTTTGCAAAGTTTTTAAACAGACTCAGGGGTCAAATTGACTGGAAACAACACTTTCAAAAAGTTATAAGAATACCTCCTGTAGTTTTTGTATAAAACCTTATTAAAAATATATAAAGGTTTGGATTTAAGTGTAAGAAATCTCTTCCTGGGAAAATATTCTGGAAAGAAAAATTTATAAGAGGAGACCTTGAAAGCTGTTCAGTAGAAACAGCCAGAAAGAATTAAAGTTTATAATTAGATGAGAATTCTCCCTAATACAGAATGGATTTTAATATTTAAAAATATTTTAATTCGGGAAGAATTTAAGAACAGTTGGCACCAATGTACCCAGAAATTACTTTTTAGACTGTCTGATATAGTAAAATGGATTTAAAATAAGAGATAGAAAGGATATAACTGAAAATCAGACTGCTTTAGATATGGATTTAAAATTGACAGAATACAAAAATGATACTGACAAAATTGTTATGCAGGACCTATGAAAGAAAGTGCCAGAGGTTTTAATAGTTAAAAAGAAACACACTAATACTAAAACAGAAGAGTGACTTGGATACATGGATTTTAACTCAGAGAAATGAATTGAACAATTTTCTTACTTTGGGTTTACAAAAGAGATGTGTTATACTTATAAAGGAATTTTTGAGAAAAGGAAAGGGGAAAAGAAATATTTTGGAACATTGTCTAAAAGGAATAATAAAGACTTTAAAACTAAAATGAAGGTTTATAAATTTGGCTTATTTGATCAAGCATAAACTGTATAAGTGTATATGATCTTTTTTTTCTAATAGCTTTAGTGTTTTTTTAACTGAAAGATGAGGCTTTAAAGTTTTGTTTATAGATAAGATGTGGAAAGAGGAGAGTTTTATTTTTAGAGAAAGTAATAATTTGTAGTATTAAAACTGAAAAGAGATGGACTTCCAGTGGTCAGCGTCGATGATGGCGGCTACATTGTAGCCGTCCTCCTGGGACGGCGTCAGAACCGCGGAGCACAGCAGATACCAGCTGTCCCGCGGCTCAAAATCCCCCTCCCGGGCGAAGGGAGGGGGTAGAGAAGTACACGAATAGAGGTAGAGCCTCTTAAACCCCCCAGGACTTTTCTTTTTGGGGGGTGAAAAGAGGCTCCCTCGGAGTTCGTGTTGTCTCCACCTCCCAGCTGTTTTTGTTTCTTCAGAAACAAAGTGAAACGCCGCTACCATCTCCGCGCCTAAAATGATCGGGTGAGTGATTTTTAAAGTGGACAGAGCCGGATAAAGGATTTTACTTATTGAGTTTTATTTGCTTTTTAGTCTATGTTGATTTCTTTTTCTTTTGTTCTTTGTCGGTCTGGAGAGTGAAAGTAAAATGGCGATTTGAAAGTGCTTTTTTTTTCTTTTCCGGAAAGAAGCGAGTTAAATGGAATGTAATGGACTATATAGTTCTTTCTCTTTTAAACTTTCTAAACCTTTTTCTGAAAGTGGTTTTGTGGTTTTAAAATTTCTTTTGGACTCTCCTTTGTTCTTTTTTAATTTTTGAGGATTTTAGTACTTTTTTTTAAGAAGGAAGAAAGAGGGAACAAGATCCTTTTAAAAAATGGCTTCAAAGAGGCAAGCAGTTTCTACAGTTCCTAAGGTGGCTTCTTCTCCTGCAATCTTACCAGTACAACAACCTAAAGCTACACCACCATCTTCTCCTCCTTTGCCTGTATTATCTGTACAAGACATGAAAGATATAATGGGAAATGCTGTATCCCAAATCAGAGAGGAAATGAAGGAGCTTCTAGATCAGAATAATACTATTTTGAGGCAAGATATAGTTACGGCTCTATCAGGATTGGCCTCTGTGGTTGAGAAGCTTGATTCTAGAGTGGAAGAGATCGTAGACAAAGTTGATATCCTGGAAGATAAATTTGAAGGTATGGAAAAAAAGATGGAAATCTCACAAGATGATATTGCTATGTCTCAGTACAGGGAAATGGAATATGCCCTAAGAATCAGGGGTTTGAAAGAGGATATGAATCAAGATTTGATAGAGATTGTGGTTAATGACCTTGCCGTCATTTTGAATAGGGAGAAAGATGGATTACGTAGAGAAGTGGAAAAAAATTACAGAGTTAACTCCTGGGTCGCAAAACAGAAGAACTTACCAAGAGATGTGGTGATTTATTTTGCAAAGAGATCTCTGCGCAATGAAATCATACAAGCTTTTTATAATAAGAGGTTCCAGATTGCTGCTCAAGATGTTATCATTTTAAAGGAGATACCATCTAAAATTTTAAGAAATAGAAAAGACTTTGCTTTTTTAGCTAATGAACTTAAAACAAGAATGATGCCATTCAGATGGGAGATTCCGATGGGTATTGTTTTGAGCCATGCGGGGATGCGTTATAGACTTAACAAAGTTACTAAAGCAAAGGAGTTTTATACTTCGGTCCTGGGAGCAGGCTCATTGTCATCTATGATGCAGAAAGTTCTGGATGCTAAAGAGGCAGAACAGCAGTCTGAAGGATTAGGTGTGATGGTTGCTGGAAAGTTACAGATGGAATGGTTGCGACAAACAGAGATCAAAGAGCAAAGAATGACCCATGCAGCACATAGACGCAAGGAAAAGGAACAACAAAAGAAAGAAGTTAAAGAATCTCTCCAAGAAAGTGCTTCGTTGCCGGTGGGAGGAGCAAGACCCAAGAGTTCTGCAACACATTCTTCAATGGCAGACCTTCAGGCAGTCTTCTCCAGGCTTTTGGTTAAGGGAGATGGTAAAGCTCCTGACTTGGAATGCTAACAGCCTCAATTCCCCGCAAAAGAGAAAGAAAATCTTTCACTACTTAAAGCAACATAATAATGATATTATTTGTTTGCAGGAAACACATATTTTACTTAAAGATCAAAAATATTTAGTCAATTCTCGTTTGGGATCTCATTTTGTATCTTCTGCTCTGGGGAAAAAAGGGGGTGTAGTCATTTATGTTAAGCAAAACTTATCAGCCTGCTTGGTAGAATCTGATCCTCAAGGGAGATATGTTATGATTGAAGTTGGTTTATATGGTAAGAAAATACTTATAGTGGGACTGTATGCACCAAACCAATAACAGGAACAATTTTATAGATTGTTGCATCAGAAATTAACTTTGTTGGATTATAGATCTGTGATATTAATGGGAGACTGGAATGGTGTGTTAGATATACAAAGAAACAAAAAAGGATCTTCCACTTTTTTTAAACAGGCTAAACTACCCAAAGCTTTTTTTGACTTGAAAGAGGACTGGGAGCTGCGAGACTACTGGAGGAGAGAGACTTTACTTTTTTTTCAGATAGACATCAATCCTTTTCAAGAATTGACTTTTTTTTATTACAACTGATTTATATTTTAGGGTAAAGAATGTAAAAATTTTTCCTAGGATGTTGACGGATCACAGTCCAGTTTGGATGGAGTTGGTTGATGAAAAAGAGGAGAGGAGATCGTGGAGGGTGAATGAGAATTTATTTAGACAAGAAAAGAATATTCAAAAATTAAAGGAACATCTAAAGGATTATTTTGTTTTAAATATGCATAAAGGAACTTCAATGTCAATGGTATGGGATGCAAGTAAAGCCTTCATGCGTGGGATTTTGATACAAATGAATTGTGCTCAGAGACAAAAGCAGATTCAGAAACGTAAGGATTTGGAAGATGAGATTAAACTAAAAGAAATATCTCTGATTCTAAATCCCACAGATGAAAAGGTTAAAGAATCTATAAAATTGCTCAAAACACAATTTAATATGTTGATGGCTGATCAAACTGCAACTAACTTATTGTATAGGAAACAAAATACATTTTGTAATGCCAACAAACCAGGGAGATGGTTGGCTTACCAATTGAGAAAGAAACAGAGACAGAGAATTATAGATAAATAAATTATAATGGTAAATTGGTGTATCAGAAGGAGTTGATTAAGAAATCTTTTTAGATTATTGTCAAAAACTATACAAGAGTACTAATGTACAAACTTTAGATATAAATAATTATTTAAGTGAAGCCAACTTCCCCAAATTAACAGAAGATCAGAAACAAGAAATTAATGGTTTAATTACTAGTGAGGAAATTGTGACAGTGATTAAGGAATTAAAATTAGGTAAAGCACCGGGAACGGATGGCCTGACATCTATTTATTATAAAACTTTGCTAGAAGAGATGATTCAACCTTTATGTGAGCTTTTTAATAATATATTACAGGGTTTAGAGACTCCTCCGTCATGGGGTAGAGCCTTTATATCTTTAATTCCAAAGGAAGATCAAGATCTTACTTTACCAAAGAATTATAGACCTATATCTCTTTTAAATGTAGATTATAAGATTTTTGCAAAAATCTTAGCAAATAGGCTCATGAGGGTTTTGCACCAGCTTATACATAAGGACCAAACGGGTTTTATAACTGGTAGGTATATGAAGAATAACGTTAGACAAATTATTAACTTACTAGAATATTTAGATAATAATAACCAAGTTTCTGCAGGACTGATATTTTTAGATGCTGAAAAAGCTTTTGACCAATTGAATTGGCAGTTTATGTTAAGATTAATTGAGGATATGAATTTTGGAGGAAAATTTTTACAAGCGCTTGGTGTTATATATCAAAAACAAACGGCACAACTTATAGTCAACGGGGGTTTGTCAGAGGTTTTTACAATAGAAAAAGGGACAAGACAGGGATGTCCATTGTCACCACTACTGTTTGTTTTAACTTTGGAAATTCTGCTGATTAAAATTCGAGAATCTCAGGAAATAAAAAGAATAGAAGTTAATAAAAAAGAATATAAACTAAGAGCTTTTGCAGATGACTTGGTGGTTACCTTGTCTCAACCTACCTATTCTGTGGTAGAGTTGTTACAATTGATTTACCAATATGGAGGGGTTTTGGGATTTAAAATTAATAATAATAAGACTAAAATATTACCCAAAAATATGACTAATTTGGATAAGCAGACTTTGGTTAACTTGACAGACTTTGAAGTTGTTGATAAGATAAAATATTTGGGGGTCACTTTATCTGTTTCTAATGTAAAATTGTATAAAAATAATTATGAAAGGTTGTGGGTCAGGGTACAAAGAGATTTGAAAAATTGGGAGAAGCTGCAATTATCCCTTATGGGAAGAATTGCGGTGATTAAAATGAATGTCCTGCCAAAGTTTCTCTTTTTATTTCAAATGATACCTACCAGACCTTCCCAAAAGAATGTGAGATGTGCAGACAGTAAGCAGAGATTATCTTCTCCCTAAAAATATTAGAGATTAGAGATAGCACATGAAAATAATTGCTGCTAGTTTAGGAGTTTAGGAGAATAAGAAAAAAAGTGTTTATGCAGCAAACAGAACTAATTTAGAAGATTTGTTGCTATAAAACAGGAGTTGGCATTAGGGAATCCTGCAGGGGATGCACTTCAAAAAAAACTAGAGAAAGTCAAAATAATAATTAAAAAAAAGTAGATGAGCCTGGAATGAAAATAAAGACATTTTTTTTCAATCCTAGAAATTAAACTTGTTCAAATGAATTTTGGTAGTGATTTCAGGAAGAGGGTGATATATCATGTGGGTTAGGGATTGCTCAAACCTGCAATATAAGTTGTGAAGAATGTCAGATGACTTAAATATATATATATATATATATATATATATATATATATATATATATATATATATATATATATATATATATACAGCAACTTCATTTAGTGACTACCTCAGTTAGCAATCATTTAAAAATATGAGAGTACTAAATAGTAATAAACTATGTAATAAAAATCATTTTCTGACCAATGCACACATTTATGACCAAATTTTATGCAACTGATAACAAAAGCCTTCAGTCTGAAACTGGCCGAGATCAGTTTCAGGCAGCAACTGGAACTGGCTGGAGAGTTCTAATCAACTAATTAAGGTCACAAAACTCAGCTTGTTAACTTGCAATTAGCACTTTTGAAGGAAGTGCTGTGCTGCAGAGAAAATCAGCTCAGGAAGAGATAGCTTGTTTAAATAATGTCTCTGGCCTGGGAGTGAACAAAAAAACAAAAAAAGAAAAAAATAGATCAATCACGGGACACTACAAGAGAATTTTATCTGAATGAAATAGCAGCACTAAGTGATCCTCTCTCTCTCTCTCTCTCTCTCTCTCTCTCTCTCTCTCTCTCTGTCACATGTTAACTTAGCAATCATTTTAATTAATGACCAGGTCATTGGACACCAAATGAGGAGAGCTTATAATTTATTAAGTTCATGGAAGATAGCAATTCTGTCTAGACCAGGGATGTCAAACTTGCAACATCACATGACATGTCATGATGTATAGTGACAGCCATTGTTTCATCCAACAATGAAACATCCAGCTCACTGATAACATAGACTTACATTTACCTGCTTAGAAATAAGCCCACCAACTGTAAATCCCTTTCCAGATAAAAGTTGGAAACCAATCACATAAGACAATGCTAGCTACCATTTTAAAAGAGAAAGAGCACCTCACACTGATAGGATATAAACTATCCATGTTGCTTCACCTACTGAATGGAAGTCCCAATTAAAATTCATTTTTAATTATGAAGTTTATGAAGTAAATCTTGTGTTCTCTTACTCTCCTTCACAAGATTTTTTCAAAAATAAAACAGTCATTTACACTGCCAGGGATTCTCAGCTGGGAGAGGAGGCCTTTCCAAATATAATTTTGTTCTTTCATAAAGCATCCTATTTGGGAATGTTTGCAATATATCAAATGAGTGTACAGGTAGTCCTTGACTTATGACTATAATGGAGCCTGGAATTTGCATTGTAAGTCATGAGAGCTGTAAATTGAGGCACCCACATGATTGACCTGATTTTGTGATCATATTTTTGGTGGTCATTAAGAGAACATGGAGGTCATAAAACAAGTCCTTTTATTACTATTGGTGTTTTTTGCTGAAAACCATCCAAAAAGGTTGGAAACTGGAAAAAAAGTCATAAAGTGTGGTCACATTACTGTGGAATGCTGCAACTGGCTATAAAAATAAGCAAAGTGCCCCAAATGCAGTCCTGTGACTACAGGAAGGGGTGTTTGCCACCATTGGATCGTACTGGATCATTAGTATCTTTTTTGGGGGGGAGAAATCCATCATGACTTCAAATGGTCACTAAGCAACTGGTCATTAAGGATTACCTGTACAATGTACAGGTATAGCATCATGCAAAGATCCTACAGATTTGTTTCAGTCTCACCTTCAACTTGCATATAAGATTTTGCAGGGCCATTAAGATTAAAAAAGGAAGTTTTGGAAATTCCAAGCATATCTAATTGAGAGTTCCATTTCTTATTTCCACTCCCCTGTAACATAATAGGAAGTTAGTACAACATGTCCTCACTCTGCAAAGTGATTAGGAAGATCAATTAATTACAGTTCCTGTATCAGTCTGAAAATAAAGAGCTGTAGCTGATGACAAACTGCTATTATTGTAAGCCTTATTAGTGGGGGTAGCCTTCCCTTCCAAGCCTGGTTTGGTTTCTCAGCTATTCACAAACATTAACTGAAGAACCTAACATCAGAGGAGCAGCTGAAATCTTCAAAGATAGATTAATACTTCCCTAAAAAAGCAGCCAGTGTTTGTATATGAAATAGTGGAGAATTGCCTTTGTTTATATGGGGACATTTAAAACATAACAAGAGGGCAACAACTGTTTGTGAAATCAAGGTCCATTCATTTAGAAAGAAAAATTAAGGTGACAAAATGTGTCATAAGCTGGAGATGGCTAATTGTCTAAGATGACACACCATCTCCACCTTGTGTGAATATTGGTCTCTTCCATTTTAACATTAATATTTATTATTCTAATATGTAATGTTTTACCTTCTATCTATCTATCTATCTATCTATCTATCTATCTATCTATCTATCATCTATCTATCATCAATCAATCAATCAGAATAGAGCTGGAAGGGATCTTGGAGGTCTTCAGTCCAACCCCCTGCTCAAGCAGAAGACTCTACACAATTTGAGACAAATGGCTGTCCAATATCTTCTGACTGTTAGGAAGTTTCTCCTTAATTCCAGGTTACAACCAAGGATTGTATTCCTTACAATACAAGGATTGTATTGTATCATTATCATCTCTCCCCCCCCCACATCTATCATTACCATCTACTATCATGTATCTATCTATTACTTCTCTCCCTCCCTCCCTCCCTCCCTCCCTCCCTCCCTCCCTCCCTCCCTCCCCCCCTCTCTCTCTCTCTCATTTCTTTAGCTGCCCAACTCAGCCAAGTGACTCTGGTTGAGAGTCCTAAATTACTAAACAATAAAACATCCACAGAATAAATAATTAAATAAATAGAAACCCTCCATCTTTATTTGATTGCAAGCCACATAGAGTTGACTCTTGATGAGATGTGTGGCATATACATTTAATAAGTCAAATACAATTTTCCTTGGAAAATTAGTAGGACTGAAAGTGCTTAATTTTCAGACTCAGAGGTTTTCAACAAATTCAGCTCAGCAGGTTTCAGGATTTAGTGGTTCTGCTAGCTAGGGGCCAGCCAGTGTATGATTTCTGAACAATTACTGCTACTCCTCTAGTTTTTTCACCCTTGAAAATAAATTTTTATTGAGATACAAAGTAATGGAGGAAGAAATGAAAAATGTCAAACATCTAGGGATGCAAGTATGTCTCTGTGTGTTTGTCTACGAGTGCATTGGAACACACACATATACACTCATAGGCAAACACACAGAGACAAATATATATTCCCTATTTCCCTAGGCATTTGTAGTTCACATTTTATATACAAATGCACTCATAGACAAACACCACCCCCAAAGGAATTAAAAGCACAGTTCCACTGATCTCTTAACACATGTGACTGAACCTTAAGAAAAGAGACAAGGTGAGAACTCCTGATTTTGTATTTTGGGGTTGAAGTCTTCACACAACATTTCTAATAATCCCATTTGACACAAGAAGTGAGCAGAAAGGGGACAGATCAGCCAGAGTCACATCCGCAATGCAGGTGAATTTTAGACAGGCCAGTTGAGAGAGAAGAAGCCACAGACAAAGTCAGATCCACAGGGAGATACCCAAATGGTACAGCATGTCTGGCTCACAGTGTCCAACTCTCTGAAACTGTGTTCAAGCTAAGAATCAAAGAGAGGGAGGGATCCATTAAAGGAAATGCAAGGACCTTCTTGCAAATACTGAAACAGAAAGTGAATGCTGATGGCAGCTGGGTTGCTGTGCATTTGTAAACAGCCTGTGATTTTGAGCCTCAATATTAACAGATAGAGGAGAATATTTGTAGCTCGGGGTTAAACTGTGGGGCCCCTGATACCCTCTGAACTTGGTCTGAGAGCACCAAGCTCAAAAGCACCAAGGAGTATCAGATGAGGGAGCAGGTACATAGCCTTCTAATAAATTGGTGTTTCATAATTTATTGTGCTTGGTTGCACAGTCAGACAAATGTATAGCCTGGAATTCACATTTTTGACTCCCTATCGAGTCCTTCCCAAGGGCATTATTATTACTTGTTCACAGGTGCCAGTTCCTTAGCTGGTGTTGGCCTTCATACATACCAAGTTCTCCCAAGAACCTAAGATGTCATAATATATTGTTGTAGTATTTGTGCAGATGCAAGCAGTATGGCCATTTGTAATTGACTGAAGCAAATTTTATAGGTGCCATCCAAGGTGTTTATGTATGGCACCCAGTGTGCTGATAACCACAGGGACCACCAGTCAGTTTATGCCAAAATCTTTCAACTTTGATTTTCAAATCTTGATGCTTCGTGATCTTTTCCAATTCTTTATCTTCTATTCCACTATCCCCTAGTACTGCCACATCAATTATCTTTTCAACCACAGTAATATCTAGTGTGTTATAGGCCAAGATTTTATCCCTCTGTATTCAGAAATCTCACAATATTTTAACCTGTTTGTTTTTGACTACTTTCTCAAATGTTCCCACTAATTTTTCATTACTAGTACATAATAGAATAGAATACAAAATAATGGAAGGGACCTTGGAGGTCCCCCAGTCCAACCCTTTGCTCAAGCAGGAGACCCCATACCATTCTAAACAAATAGTTATCCAATCTCTTTTTAAAAACCTGCCATGATGGGGCTCCCACAACTTCTAAAGGCAAGCCTGTTCTCACTGTTAAGAAATTTCTCCTTATTTCTAGATTGATTCTCTCCTTGATTAGTTTCCATCCGTTGCTTCTAGTCCTGCCCTCAGGAGCCTTGGAGAATAGCTTGACTCCCTCTTCTTTGTGGCAGCCCCTGAAATATTGGAATACTGCTATTATGTCCCCCCTAGTCTTTCTCTTTGTTAGATTAGACACACAATGCAATAGACTCTATACACAATGCAAGAAGGCCAGATGCCACCCATAGACTGGTTATTCCAGCTTTAGTTAGAAGTAGAAAAAAAGAGAAAGATAAAGTTTACTCCTCAACTATTTTTGTTGGGTATTATTGTAGATTTTGATATTAAGAAAACTAATTTGATATTGAATTTAATAACAGCAGCAAGGCTGTTGGTAGGACAATATTGGAAGAAAGATTCCTTGCCGACTATAGAAGAATGGACCCTTAAAGTCTCAAATTTAGGAGAAATGGCAAAAATTTCGGCTTATTTGAAGGATCATTCACAAGAGAGATATATTTCAGTTTGGAGAAGATGGATAGATTATATTCAGAATAAATATGGGACTAAAAAGTTCCATTTACTTTATGAATAAATTTTAGAATATTATTATTGTTATTATTATTATTAATAGTTTATTATAGTGAAATTTTTATTATATTGTATTGTTTATGAATTAGGATTTTAATTTGTTTATATGATTAAGTTTATTTGCAAATTGTTTACTCTGTGTTAAAAGGGAGTTAAAGCGCATTATATTTGTTTATCTATATAGTTGGTTAATGTTAGTTAGATTATGATTATTATATTTGTTACCCTGTATTCAGCTCTGGGAAGTGGGGTAGGGGGAGGGGAGGGGGTAGGGTGGGTGGGTTTTGGGGTATATTTTGTAATTTTTGTAAAAAAATTACAAAGAAGTAGAAAAAAAGAGATGGTGTATTTTAGTTAAATTCTGACTGATTTGCTCAATCACACCAAGGTTCATTACCCTGAATTTTACTTTTCTAGCACTGGTCATACCAGTATAACTTTTCCAATTTTGTGTCGTTCATAAACTTTGGACTACAATGCCTATTAATTTGATCACTGCCTCTGCTGGCTATGTATATGTATTGGAAGATTTCTCCATAGATAAAAGATAAATATAAATATATACAAAGAAAAGCTAGAAAAAAGAACTAATAAAAAGTTCAGAAAGCAATTAAAGACAGAAAAAAAGATAATTAAAGAAGAGACTTCCAAATTTTCTTTGCAACAGTTACAAATATATTATCCTGCCTCCCTTTTTAGGTTTATATTACAGGATTTCCTTCTATCCTACATTCAACTCACTTTTTCTCTCAGCAAATCCAGAAATTGTCCTTTCACTTTTTCCCACTGCCCCTGCAGGCTTTTGCTGAGGACAGTTGTAGGGCTTCACATCTGCCAGTCATCAAGCTGGGGGAAGAGATGAACAGCAGGCAGCAGCTAAGTCTTTCTTCCCCTCTTGAATAAAAATAAAAGGGTGATACATTTCACTAGATGAGACATGAAATCCAGAAAACCATTAGATCAGTGGTTCTCAACCTTTTTAATGCCGCAACCCCCAACCGGTCGTAAGTCAAGGACTAAACTGGTCGTAAGTTGAGGACTAAACCGGTCATGTTGAGGACTACCCAACCGGTCGTAAGTTGAGGACTTTCCCTGCCTGGGAGCACCGCGCATGCGTGGTGCTGCCCCCCTGCGCCGGCCAAGACGTAGCTGGCAAGCGGCAGAGACGGAGCAGGCCGACCACCGGCTGGGCCACCAGCTGGCCCAGCCCAAGGGAGGTAAGGCACCCGCTGGAAAAGGGTAAAAAAATGGTGGACAGCCTTGCTTGGCGACCCCTGTGAAATGGTCGATCGACCCCAAATGAGGTCCCGACCCATAGGTTGAGAACCGCTGCATTAGATGGTGGCAAAGTGATAAAGCAAAACTCAAGTCCTTGCTGTCACCTAGTAGCTTTCTGGAGTTTTTTGGAGGAGGAGGAGGAGGAGGAGGGGGAGGAGGGGGAAGAGGAGGAGGAGTAGGAGTAGGGGGAGGAGGAGAATCAGATAATAAGACCAGGCTTAGTTACTGAGCTTGTAAGGCTTGTCCTTTTCAACAGGTATTCAGATGTGAACTAATTCACAAGAGAAGGCTTGTAGAGGTTTACATTAGTTTCATCTATTCATCCATGATTCTGCATGGGCTGAGTTCACATAAAACACTAGATGAAAATGTGGGTGATTTGTGTTCAATATATACAGCACTTACCCTTAGCTATTATGGCCAATAATCCTTGAGTGACCTCCTCTCCTTGTAAATAAATAATTTCAATCAACAGTAGCTCACTGTTAATTGGATGCACCTTGTTCAATGAATTGAATATCTCATTAAGGTGAAGTGGACTTCATGGAAAAAGCTATACCAGGTTGTTAAATGAATGAAAGAAAGTAAGGGGGAAAAAAAGAAAGGTCTGCCATACTGCATGTGGCTGAGTCAAAGAATGGAAACCAAAGATCAAAGAATGAAGGTTGTATAATTCTCTTGATCTATTGTAAAAGGGCTAGAAAAATAAAAATTGAACATAGTGCATTAGAACTAGACATCTAACGTGCCTTTTTCCATGTTTCAGACTCTGCCAGAGTCTTCTTTGTAGCACTCAGCAAGGAGCTGCATTTCAAAGAGAAATAGCAGATTTCTTCAATCCTGCCTCCTTCCCATTTCACTAGTCTGATGCAGGTAAAGTTTCGATCTGCACAGTCGAATGTTATTTAGACAGAAATACTATTTGTGAAGTATATATTGGCCTAAGCCAATATAGAGACCACATGATCAGGTCTTGAAGAGTGGGGTGGGCAGAGATGTCATAAGTGTAAAAGAGCATCATTTAAAGCAGGGTTGTTCAACATTAGCATCTTTAAGACTTGTGGACTTCAATTCCCAGAATTCCCCAGTCAGCATGGCTGGCTAGGGAATTCTAAGAGTTGAACTTCACAAGTCTTGAAGTTTAAACTTTATTTAAACCCCTGCTTTAAATAATGCTATTCTACAGTTATGACATCTCTGCCCATCCCACTCTAAACTCCTGGTTTAAAGGGAGCACATATCTGCATATATGTCTGTAATACACATATGTATTTAGGAGCATAGCATCCTTGGTTCAAAGGTTGGATTGGACCAGGGGTTCTCAACCTTGGCAACTTTAAGACTTGTGGACTTCAACTCCCAGAATTCTGTGTGGATGCCGCTTCTGGAAGTCTATTCTGGGCCTGGGCAACAAAAAATTAGCTACCAGTTCTGCCGAAGCGGTGCAAACTGGCTGAATTACACCACTGATCATGACCCACCCTTCCCTCAAGGAGGCCATTGCAGGAGGAGACGGGGGAGTGGTCAAAGACCAAATGGATATTTTGCCTTTTGTCCCCACCCAGTCCTCACTTCAGTTGTGTTCACCAGCTATTCATTAATAGATTAACATGGATGTATCATGTGCTTCCCTGAAAAAGGGTACACCTAGCCCTTACATCCCAAAACTAAGTTTTTCCCATACTATTGCTCTCTAGATCTCTAGATCTAGATTCTCAGTCAAAATGGCCAAAGAAAGATACTGGTTGAGTATACCAATATACATTCTTATCCGCACATAACCAAAAAGGTTGAAACTTAGAAAGATGCCACCTTTAGAACAGGCAATGAAAGGTAGATGGGCTCTGAACCTGTGCAAATTTTCGAAGGAGAGGATCTCACCAGCTCCATTGCCTTGTTGTTGGTTTTTTTTCATTTTTTTAAAAGTTGAGTTTTGCTTTTCCTCTAGAAACTTTGTAAACCAGTAAAAGTTGGTCTTACAGTATATGCTTTCCCATGTCTATTTCATTTGGTACCGATAGGCCAAACCGTCCTCGAATGTAGATTGCCTATTTTTGCAATATCTTCTAAAATAAATATATAATCAGAACCACATTTGCCAAATTTGTGTCTTAGCAAAGAAATTAGGTCTTTGTCAGTTAGCCTCTGTTCACTTCAGAGTGGAGATCTGAAGAGGGCATCTTGTGATTGATGAGGTTGTCCTGATGGGGGGGGGGGTATGTTGTGCTGCCTCTGCTCTCTGGAGCTTTGGAGGCACCAGCAGGATTGGCAGATGCCTCTCATCACTGCCTTTGGTGGAGAGCCAGGGTGGGCAGAACAAAGCTTCTCCTCTCCTGGGCACAACTTGAAAGAATAACCCTTGGCTTGCCCTTGTGGATGGCATAGCTTTGCCGCCTTTGATCTCTGAGTTTTAGAGGGTGCCAGGAGGGTTGGCACTGCTGGTTGGCCTGCTTAGCTCTGGTTGGGGAATACTCTTTTGTATGTAGTAAGCCATGATTGGGTCAGAGTTGGTTTGCTGCCCACATTCCCAGCTTTTCAACTCTACATTGGGCTTGAACTAGTGAGCCCACATTGCTTATCGTTACTATAACTTATACAGAGCACAGAACGGCAAGAATTTAGCAACTTTGGATTGATGAATTGAAGCTCTGTAAAGAAATGATTAATGAAGAGTTCTGGTCAAGACTTTATAGCAAGAAAAGATTCAGTTTTGACAGTTCAGGATGAATCCTTAGAAAAGATTGGGAAACCCGTCCAGATGATTTAAGGTTGACAGGAGCAGACTGAAACCTGGGAGAGGAGCAAGCTTTGCCATTTGAAGGAATAATATGAAGGAGGGAGTAGCAAGATAGTAGGAAGATATTTATTTATTTAAAAAAATTGGGTAGTGAACTTTCAGTTAGGCACAGATGTTAGAATCCGGAGATTTCCAGAAGAGTGCTTTTTAGCAAATGAGATTTGAAAAGCAGGACAAAGGTATCAACCGCGTAAAAAAAAAGTTAAAATATTGTATAGGATTTGACTGCTAGAAATCTGGTCTGACAGAAACACTGCTGACGCTTGATCTACTTTCTGTTAAATGATATGCAGCATTAAATTTAACTACAGTCAAACTATTACAACTTTACATTTAGGCAGGAAAAATCAAAGGTACAAGTACAGATTGGGTGAGACCTGGCTTAAAAAGCAGTAACTGTGAGAGGGACCTGGGAGTCCTAGTGGATGATCACTTGACTATGAGCCAGCAGTGTGCAGCAGCAACCAAAAAAGCTAATACAATCCTGAGTTGTATAAACAGAGGCATAGAATCAAGATCATGCGAACTATTAGTACCGCTTTATAAAACACTAGTAAGAACACACCTGGAATACTGCAGCCAATTTTGGTCACCATATCACAAAAAAGATGTTGAGAGTTTGGAAAAAAATCAGAGAAGAGCAACTAAGATGATCAAAGGCCTGGAGACTAAAACATACGAAGAATGGCTGCGGGACTTGGTTTGGCTAGTCTAAAGAAAAAAATAGGGGAGTCATGATAGCAGTATTCCAGTATTTGAGGGGCTACCACAAGGAGGAGGGGGTCACGCTGTTCACCAGAGCACCAGAGGGAAAGATGAGAAACAATGGTTGGAAACTGATCAAAGAGAGAAGCAACCTGTAATTAAGGAGAAACTTCATTACAGTGAGGACAATTAACCAGTGGAACAGCCTGCCTCCAGAAATCGTGGGCGCTCCATCACTGGAGATTTTTAAGAAGAGACTAGACAGCCATTTGTCTGAGATGGTATAGGTTCTCCTGCTTGAGCAGGGGGCTGGACTAGAAGATCTCCAAGGTACCTTCCAGCTCTGTTCTATTCTAATTATTCTAAAAACTTAAAATAACTTTTAGAGTAGATTATTCTATAGGGTTTTGATACTTTTTAATAATTTTATTGAATATTTTAATTACAATAGCAAAAGCAGATACAAATTACACTCACAGAAAGGAGAAATAGAAAGAAAAAGTGCAAAGAAAGAAATAGAAAAGAAAATAAGAAAGAAATGAAACATATAATGAAGTGATTTCTGATCTTTATCACAACAAGTATAACAAATTGAATAACTCTTCACTATCAATAAGGTTACAAATAAAGATTTCTTCTTCCAATAATCCATCCTTTATCTATTTGCAAATCCATTAATTATCAACTTTTCAGTCCTGGCATTAGCAAAAGCTCTGTAAAAACTTGTCTTATTTTAACTTTGGTCAAACAAACCAACTTTATATTCCTTCATTTTACTTTTGATAATCTTGATGTTTAATTCAGTCAAATGTTGTCATAGGATTTGGTCTTTCATTTTTTTCTTTTTCCCATCCCAAATGATTTTTTGAGGTTTCACAAAACTCTTTTATAAATTTAATAAAATCATTATCCAGATCATTCTCTTGATTTATCATTTGTATTTCCACTTTGGTTTTCAAAGCCTTAACCAACTTCTTTTGTTATCCAATAGAAAGGCTTTAATTGGGTCATTCTCTTGTCATTTGTGTTTCCACTTTAGCTGCCTTCTGTTTTAATCCACACTTTTTAAAATTATCTAGTATTTCTGGATCCAATATAGGCTTAAATACATTGTAGCAATAAATACTAATACCCCTGAGCCCTGAGATCATTTTCCCACTGTTATATTATTTTTATTATTATACCAAAAACACTGGAAGTTTTTAAGAAGAGACTGGACAGGCATTTGTCTGAAATGGTATAGGGCAGTGATGACGAACCTTTTAGAGACTGAGTGCCCAAACTGCAACCCAAACCCCACTTATTTATTACAAAGTGCCAGGGCCACATCAGCATTGTGTCATCTTGACCCCCTTGCAAATCTTGCCCTTGGTCCATGCATGGAGCCTGTTCCCCTAACACACTCGACATACCTTGGCCCTGCCTCAGGCTGCTGTGGTGACCTAATGGATCTGCATGAGCTGCTGGCGGCAGCAGTGCATGTTCCCACAGAGAGGGCTCTGAGTGCTGCCTCTGGCACGCGTTCCATAGGTTTGCCACCACTGGTATGGGGTTTCCTGCCTGAGCAGGGGGTTGGACTAGATGACCTCCAAGGTCCCTTCCAACATATTATTATTATTATTATTATTATTATTATTATTATTATTATTACTACTACTACTACTACTATAACAACAACAATAATAATATTCTTAAACCAACTCAAGAACCCAGTTCCCACCAATCCTTTACTGCTAGATCTCTCTCTTTCAAGTGCCTGTCTGTATGAGCATACATCTATGAATATACCATATTTTCCGGCGTATAAGACGACTTTCTAAGCCACAAAAACCTTCTTAAAAGTTGGGGGTCGTCGAGTCGTCTTATACGCCGGAAAATCCTTTACACATGTGGTTTGGTATATTACTCATCAAGTTTTCTCTCCCCCCCTCACTCAAAAAGAGTCCTTGATTGGTAGAGTGGCAGTGGGGAGAGCAATTAAACTCTAAGCTGTTTGTTTCAGCAATCCGTCCCCGCGGCTCACCTCTAGCAGGCGTGTGGTTTGCAGCTGCTTTTTGCTAACTTGAAGTCACAGGCTGGTAAATGCCTGTGGGTCTCAATCTGTCTCCTCGCTGCTTTGCACTTTCCGAGCTGGAGATCAGGGTGGGAGGGAAGGATTGGAGGGAGAGGGAGGAGGGAAAGGAGGTGTGTGTGTGTGTGTGTGTGTGTGTTGTGTGTGTGTGCGCACACTTCTCCTCGCTGCTTTCTGAGCTGGGAAGGATTGGAGGGAGAGGGAAGAGGGAAAGGAGGCCACACGCACGCACACACACGCTTTGCATTTTCCGAGCTGGAAATCGGGGTGGGAAGGAAGGATTGGAGGGAGAAAGGAGGCGTGCGTGCGTGCTTACTGGAAATCAATAGCCATTTTTACAGTACTGCACAAAAATTACTTTTTCCTTATCTCACTCCTTAATTTTCATTAATGTGCCATGAATAGCCAATGCAGATATGCATGCTTCAGCAGGTGAATCATTTTGTACAGAAATCAGCAAGGTTTAAATAAGTTAAAAATTACAACAAGCAACTACTGAAATATCTGTCAGCGCGTCCTCTTCGGTGCCCAGAAAAGAGCCGACAAACAGGAACGAATGACAAGCGAATGGCCTTTAATCCATACAGCAACAAAGTTAGCACTGGGAGTGAGTTGCTCCCAGTGCTTTACATAGGCTCCCACTTGCTGTTCCCACCCACCCCGCCCGGCAAACCAGCATCCGGCCTGTGGTGAATAAAAGCAATTAGCAGAGGCGTCACCCCCCCCCCGCTCCGCTTGATGTGCCATTCTCTCCATGGCGTTCCAGGAAACAGAGTAAGGCAAGTTCCTCTTTCCCTTGCTGTCTCTCATTGTGCTCCCTGTCCTTAAGTGTCTCTGGCAGTCTGGTTGCTTGGACTGGCAAGGCGCTAGTCCATAGGCTGACCCTGCTGTGAACCCAGTAGCCCGAGAAACCAAAGGCATCAGTCACGATAGCCAGCCAGCAGCCTGCAAAGTCCCCCCGGCGCCTGTAAGTGCGTCACAGCCAACCTCCGGCATCCGTTGGCCACGTGTCTTTCTGGCTTGCGCCTACCAGCTGGGAGAAGGTTTGACGGGACAGGCCCTTGCCAGTATGTGTCGACCCCACGGGGTATCAGGAGCCGGTCAGCCGAGTGGTAGCTGGACGACGGGTCCAGTTTGCCAAGTGGCAGCTGGGCGGCGGCAATACCACAGCCGGCCTCGCGTCTGCCCGTACAGGTTAGCCCCGCGGGGCTCGACAATATCATTAAACTATGCCTAGCTGCTTTCTGCTGAAAGTAGATAGTGTTATATATACTCAATGTTTTTACAAGCTACATATCTAAAGGCATACAGACACATTTAAAAATACTCCTAGAGAAGTCTATTGAAGGATAATCAAAATTATTGCATTCTTGTCCAAGGATCAGAATAAAGTGATACAACTAAAAATATTTTTGGCAGCTAAGGAACTTTCCCTTTTATATGGATATAACTATGAAGTAAAAAAGAGATATTGGTCTAGTTTTGGAGAAAAATCATACTTAAAATGTCAAATTTCAGGCAATATTACACAATAAAATAATACAGCACATCTGAAGTTCTAACTTGGTTGGCCTAATTTAATAGCAGATTGAAAAAAAAGCATTTTCCAGGGCATTCATAAACAATATCTGTTCTAAGTCTGTCAACATCCTACAACAGTGATGGCGAACCATTCAGAGACCGAGTGCCCAAACTGCAACCCACTTATTTATTGCCAGGTGGGCATGGCCCACTGGATGGGCATGGCTGTGGTGGTCATGGCAGATTGGGTGGTCATGATCACCAAGGTGGGTGTGATCACCTCAATGTTGCTCATGGGGAGGGATGCAGAAACAGTAATCAAGTCTTTCAAGAAGTGTGGCATATCAAATTCATTAGATGGTATGGAGGATGACTACCTGTGGCAAGATGAAGAGGAAGCTGAAGCTGAGACCACACCATCTGATACGGAATTCGATCCATATGATGACTGCCTTACAAATGTACTACAAGATGTCATTGATATTTTTATGATATCAGATGATGAACAGGATGATTTTGAAGGCTTTTAAAGGGAAACTGTCACGCAAGCAAAACCTGTAAAAATAGCTTGCAGTTATGATGGGCGTTGCTGACTCGCCAGGGACTTGCCCGGCACTTGCTCTTTCTATTGTTTTTTATCTTCCTCCTACCATCATCAGTTCAGTTTGGTTGACAGCTTAGAAAACAAACAGCATGGCAGCTCCCATGGGTTTATTGTCTTATCCTTCCTTTCAGCTTTAGAGTGAATTAGGAAAAGTTTAATCCACTTGCACTGTTTTATGTTTATATGTTTGATGACAGCCTTATGTTTATAAATTGAGGGGATTCCACTTTTGCTATCCCCCCATACGTGGGGCAGATCCCACGAGCTGACACTAAAGAAGACTCCTGACACAGAGGCTTTCTTGGGGTGGGACTGCCCCGAACCGAAGTCCGGGAACTACTTTATTGATTACAATATGCAAATAAGCATTGATTACATGTGATACATTTGTGCCATACATATAATTTCTTGCTGCGCCATAAGCTTAAAACCACTCCCATTACTTAGTCTCAGAGCATGTCAAGAGTACATGTCATGTTTGACCTATATTGCCCACCTGGCGACACAAAACAAAACCATGTGGTTAGTGCCTTCTCGAGCTTAGTTCTGCATAACATCCTGTTTAACTGTCATGCGGTTTGCCATTTGTGTTACGAGCTAGCGAGCTTTGCCGCAGACGTTTCCTCTAGAAAGGGCAAAGAAAGGGCAAGAATGGGGCGAGGAGGGGGCTACAACTCCAACATCTCCCCTGTCTTTTTCTAATTAAAGGAAAAATCATCTTCTTCACTGCTAAGGGTTATGGCTAAAGGGTCCGGTACATCCATGGTTGGCAGTGCCTTGTACCTAACCAGGTGTATGGTCCTCTTGTCCACCATACCCTCCACAGTGCTTTGTATCAGGTTTCGAAGAAGGGGAATCAGGCAGGGAAGTAAAAGGAGACCTAACAAGATTATACCAAACATGAAGGCTGCTTGCTTCCAGTTCCTAAAAATCCCGCCCAAAAATCCTCCTTCATCCACGATCCCAGTCCATTTTTGTACAGGCACATGGACCAGCTTATGGAGTTCTTTGGTCAAATCTGCAACTACCTTTCCAGTTTCATCAATTTCTAAACAACAGTTGGTCAAATTAAATTTTCCACACACTCCTCCCTCCTTAGCAAGAAGATAATCCAAGGCCAAGCGATTTTGGTAAACAGCGGTGCGCAGCTTGTCCTGAGCAGTGGCAAGAATGGTTAAAGCGGCTGAAATGCGTCGGCTGCCTAACTCAAGCACAGCCTGCAAGCGGATAATGCGATTAAGCATATATATGGGGGTCCTATAACCCCAGGACCCATCCTCAGCCCAAGTGGCAGGATCGTAGTAGGCAATGATTCTTTCGGGTGGCCATTCATCGTCCTTCCAGTTGCCTACCCGTATACCTGCATAGCCTTCCGAGGGCACATCCCTCTTTTTTCTACCCCAATTGTCATACACCGGGGCACCCAGGGTCTGTTTAGCAGTCAGGGGAAGGAGGAAAAAGGAAGGTTTGATCCACCCTAACACACAAGCCCCTGACCAATCTGGAGGCAAGTACTCGTATGCAAAGGAACCGCATACCCAATACATGCCTTGCGGTGCTGTCCAATTGAGAGAGGACCTGCGGAGATAATTAAAAAAGGTCTGATTTAATAGTACAGGAGCAGACTCGTTGGTGGGGGAGACCCACTGGCCCCTTTCCCATTGTCCACGGCAAAGAAGTGTCCCAACAGGGATGGAGCCATTCCTGAAAAAGCAATTTGTTCCTACAATATTTGTAGTTAAAGTCCACACTACAGGGTCTTCCAGGTTTCTAAAAGTAAAATTAGCAAATTTTGTTTGATTGTTCAAATACTCAGGATCTGCTTCATGAACCTCCCATGGCCATTGTTCCCCCATGTTGGTACCTCCACAAACAAAACAATTTTTTACACCCACTGTAAAGGCTATTTGTTCTGCAAATTCCATGAAAAGGTTTCGTGCTTTGTCCGATATTAGGGGAGACGCTTTGGTCTCTAATTTAGCTAGATGATCATAAACGGACCATTCAATTCTTTGAACATCTTCCAAGTTTTGGACCTTTATGGTGATGTGTGTCAATGGGTCTAATCCATATCCATCAATGCCTATGCCATAGGTTTCCATGGGAGGATGATTTTTTTCTAATTCTATAGTTACCTTGTTGCTATTTGGTTGTCGGACAAAGGAACGAACAAGGCGCTGTTTAACATTAAGGGGATTATAGCAGCCCCTGTAGCCCCCATTCGTGTGCGAACAAATTGCCCGCCAAACTGTTTTTTGGTAGGCCTCCCAAGCGATGCAGGGCTGTGGAAACTGAGAAGGCTCTAGGGGTGGGTATCTAGTGCACAAGTACTTGTGATCGTTGTTATAACCAGCAGGTCGATGCCCACAGCCACGGAAGGATTTTTTCGACATGGCACCGCAGACATCAAAGGTTATAGCCCAATTTTCGGCTTTAGTGACCACTGTGTGATTCACGTACCATAACCGAGCTGCTTGAGGCGGTCCCTTGACAATCCCAATGCCTGCCCAAATGGAGATGTTATACCGTGTGGGCAGGGCCGGGTTATGACACGTGAATGACAATCCTTTGGTGCAGGTCACATATTGAGTTTTGTTAAAAATACAATAAGATTTCTGGGGACAGGGAGTTGGTACAATATTAGAATGAATCAGGGTGAGAACAGTTGACAGACCTTGTTTAACCTGAACGATGCATCGGTCACAACTGGCATCCACCTCCCTGCGCACTCTGTGCGAAGGAGTTGGAGTCTGGTTCCAGTTTCGATTTTCTTGATAGGTATTGTTAGCCTTGTCACCCTCTGTAAAAGCCACCCACATAGCCAAGAAAATACATATCATAAACAGTGTCAATATTACAAAATGATATACAAAATGCGAGCAGGACATTCGCGCAGTTAGCAAATCGGTAAATGTTAGACCACCTCGAATGAAGGGACATCGCGGCGGATCCTTATAGGGAGGAGGGGAGTCTTCGGAGGACCCCCGACCGTTTTCCTGGTAGGTCGGGGGGCTATCCGGAGGTCCATATTCGGGAAGTGGTGGAAAAGACGAGGGGTCTGGTTCCCCTCCGAGGTCAGGAGTGGATTCAGGCATCATGATGTGAGGGAGGATCAGGCTCCGATGCAATGGGTGGGCCCGCAGGTTTGCAAAGATAGGGTCTTACTTGCTTCCCTGGCACCCACAGTACTCGATCAGGCAGTTGGATTGCTGCGTAGCCTCGCCCCCAGGTGATGAGATCAGCCGGACCTTTCCAAGTAGGATCAGGCAACTCGCGATAATACACTGGAGGGCGCAAATTTTTGATTGTCGGTGACTCTGGCGTGGCAAAGTGGCGTTGCGCTGCCGACAAAGGTGGAGTGCCTGTGAGGTTCAAGAAATTGAGAGAATAGAGTGCTCGATTTAAGGTATCTTGCAGTGAGGGGAGGCCAGGAGTTCTTTTCTCCTGTTCGAATCGTTTTAGCATGTTTTTTAGGGTCTGATTAGCACGTTCAACGATCGCTTGACCGGTAGAATTCCAAGGAATCCCAAACTTGTGGGCAATTCCCCATTTCTGACAAAAAGAGGAAAACGGCGCGCTGCTATACGCTGAGCCGTTATCCGTTTTTAACTCTTTGGGGCATCCCATCACTGCAAATGTACGGAGACAATGATTAATTACGTGCTTCGTAGCCTCGCCCCTGTGGGGGGAGGCCATAATAAAATTTGAAAAAGTATCAATTGAAACATGTAAAAACTTCCACGGGGAAAAAGGGGGATATTGAGTGACATCCATTTGCCATAGGGAACAAGTGGCCAACCCACGTGGGTTGACTCCCATTGGTATAGCATGTGCTTGTAAACTGCAGGTGGCACATTGCTGGATGATGGCCGAAGCCTCGGCCGATGTCAATGAAAACTGTTTCATGAGGGCTTTTTTATTTTGGTGAAAGTAACTATGACTTTCCCAGGCCGTGAGCGGAGTCACGGGAAAAAATTGATGAGGCTCTTCACTCAAAGGTTCCTTTGTTAAAGGCTCCTTTGCTGCCGCATCCGCCTTTGCGTTACCTTCTGTCAGCATGCCTGGAAAGGGCTGGTGACTTCGGATGTGGGCGATAAAAAAAGGGTGGACACGGGCATGGATTAAGTCTTGTAGTTGACAAAAAAGAGCCATTAGAGATGAGTCTAATGAAGGTGAAAGATAGGACTGAAAGATATTACTAACAACATGAGCAACATACAAAGAGTCAACAATTAAGTTAAAGGCAGAATCCTTAAACATAGAAAAGGCCAATACAGAAGCGGCCATTTCAGCCCTCTGGGCAGACTTGTGGCCATGAGTGCGATGGGTTTGCCAAACACCATCCTGTAAGAAAGCACAAACGCCTGTGTGGGCGCTTCCATCTGCAAAGACTGTGGGGGCAGAAGGAATAGGAAAAGACACACATGGAGATTGCCATTTCACTGGGACAGTTTGGACAAGAGTCAGACGGGGGTCAGCAGGGAAATGATACTTAACCTGTCCTGGCCACTGGGCTAGAGCAGCTTGGAGTTCTTCGGATTCCCTGTACACCTGTTCCCACAGAGGGAGTCGCAGGGGGACAAAAAGAGCGACTGGCTCAGTGCCTGTTAGTTGGCGGCATCGAGCACGTCCTTTGAACAACAGAAAAGCATACAGGGAAAAACGAGAGGTGATAGTTTTGCGTGGAGTGTGGGGCAAATGCATCCATTCGACAATCATCAAAGGCGATGCAATTTGGACCACAACCAGCGTGGGTAGAAGAAGGGTGTTTAGAATTATAAGAGACAAAGGAACATCAGGCAAGACACGATCAACCCATTTGACAGACAACATTTGAGTGATTAATTTGAGAATTTCCAGGTGTTCAGATGTTAGAAAAATCTTGTCACCGGGAGATTTGTGACCTTGCAAGGCTGAAAAAAGAGGTGCCAATTGTGAGGTGGTTAAGCCCATATATGGTCGTGCCCAATTAAGGGTTCCCAAAAATTGCTGCATCTGAACAAGGGTAGCAGGATTGGGAAGTGTTAATTGGGGCAGTATTGGAGAGGAATTGGAGGCTATGACCTTATGGCCCAGATACAAAAATGGTTCTTTTGTTTGAATTTTTTCGGGTGCCACTGTCAGTCCATTGTTAGCCATGTGGTCTCTAAGCTCAGTGGCCACAGTGGACACAATCTCAAAACAAGCAGAAGAGGCAATTAAAATATCATCCATGTAATGATAAAATAAAAAGGTGGGATACTTCACACGAAATGGCTTCAACAAAAAGGAAATAAAATATTGGCACATTGTAGGACTGTTTATCATTCCTTGAGGCAAAACTGTCCATTCAAAACGCTCAGATGGGTATGCATTATTAAACACTGGTATGGTAAAGGCAAACAATTGGCGATCTTTGGGATCCAAAGGGATGGAAAAAAACGCATCCTTTAGATCCATGATAATTAAAGAAAAATTTTTTGGGATTAAATTTGGGTTGGGAAGTCCCAGTTGGAAGGGTCCCATAGGAGCAATCAGTCTGTTTATGGAACGCAAATCCTGTAAAAATCTCCAAGTTCCAGATTTCTTTTTTATCACAAAAACAGGTGAGTTGTAAGGACTAGTAGATGCAACCAGATGGCCCAATTGAAACTCCTTATTGACTAGCTGTTGTAATGCTTCCAATTTTTCTTTTGTTAGGGGCCACTGATCCACCCAAACAGGAGTGGGGTCTAAAAGAGTGAGGGATAGAGGGGTGGGGGCAGTTTTTGCCATTCCTAAAAGGTTAATGTGGCCCCAATTTGGGATAAAAGATCCCGACCCCAAAGATTAACTTGCAGGGGAAGGACGACAGGGCGAATACGTGCCTGTTTGTCGGTGTGAGAGGAAGTGACTAACAGAGGCAAGGTGCTAATTCGGGCCGTTTGGATGCCTCCGACGCCTCGGACGGCAGGGGAAGAGGTGGTGGGCCAGTCAGCAGGCCACTCAGAGGTTCTAATTACTGAAATATCTGCTCCGGTGTCTATTATGCCTGAAAAAGAACGATTATTTAACACAAAGGTAACAAAAGGCTTATCCGAATGAATAGTGGAAGTGAAAGCAAGCAATTGGTGGTCAAGAAAGTGCTTTCGGTAATTGTTAAGAGAGGGGTTGGGGGGAACAATCGGCTCCATGTCCTCATAAGCGAGGGGATCGAACTCCAGGGCCACCGGCATCACAATTGCAGCCAGGTCTTCCTTGTAGATGACTAAAGGAGCGTCAACAATGCAAATTAGAGCCAGAGAAGAAAAATCATCGGAGTCAACCAAGAAAGGGGAAGCGAAAACGCCGCGGGAGATGAGGTCTCTAGCCGGATAGCAAAGCAAGGGGACTTTTGTCGGCATAGAAACATCAGGTAAAGTAAGAGGAAGAAAATATGTAAGACCAGGTATTTGCATAGAAACAGTTTCGGACAGCAACAGCATGCATAGATGTTATAAAGGTTTCTTTTAAGTTAAATGTAGCCAAAGAATCAGCCTTGGGGAGAGGGCTGGCTGAGTGCCCCCCCACTAGTTTCCCTGGTTCTGGTTGTTATTGTTGGCAGATTGGGGAGGGGGATTCACACGACACAGGGAAGCCCAGTGATAGCCCTTTTTACAACGGGGGCACACAGTTTTCGGCTTGTTTTGATTTGAATTTGACTGATGTGCGCCGCCCCCAGGGGCTCGACACTGTGCTCGAAAATGACCGGGCTTGCCACAGTTAAAACAGTTTCCATTCTTAGACGTCTCCCCTTTGATGTTTTGCAATGCCATTGCTAAAGTTTCTATGTTGTGGACATTGGTGCCGACGATTCGGCATGCTTGGATGTAATCTGCCAGTTCGGCATCAGGCTTGCTGAGGAGAGGCTGAATGATACGTCTGCAATCTTCATTGGCATTTTCATAAGCTAGTTTTTTTATAAGTTCCTTTTGTGCTATGGGATTCCGATCTCTCTAAAAACTGCCTTCTGCAACTGATCAATGAAATCTCCATAGGACTGACTGGACCCTTGATAAATTTTTGCGAACGACCCTGCGGCAGAAGAGCCTGGGTCGTCTATCTTTGAAAAAGCATTTTGCGCTGCTAAACTAGAATGAGCAAATGCAGCGCGTGACATGTTCTTTTGGATATTAGGAGAAGCATAACGTCCTTCGCCGATCAATTGTTCCAATTGCAAGTTTCCCCCGATTCTTCTAACGATGGCTTCTGCTTCCCTCTTATACTCTGATTCCCATACCACAAACTGTGAACTTGTCAAAATCATGCGACACAAATTTTTCCAATCGGATGGCAACATGTAAAAGGAGTTGGCTAGATTACTTATTAACCCTATGACATAAGAGTTTTGAATGCCATACGTATTGACAGCTTGCTTAATATCCCTAATTAACTTCATAGGGACTGGTTCGATATATGGAGCCCCATTTGTGTCAAATTCTACTGGGTAGCACATTTCATATTTATCCAATTCTAAATCGCCCGAAAGTTTAGCTCTAGCCAGCGCTTGAGCAATAGCGCCGGCAGGTGTTTCTGATGTTTTCGGAGCGGTCTGAGCCGGGGCCGTGGCTTCTACTTGTGCCACCGTTACAGGTTCTATCTGGGGAGGGTTCTGAATGCCAGATTGATATGGCGGCGGGGGGTCTGAAGCCCCGACCATGGTATTCTTGTGTATTTTTAAATATTCCATGACAATCCGCCAAGTGATCAATATTTTCGGCGGAGCCCTAGGGGACTCATGAAAATATGTTCCTAATTTAATCCATACAGATTCTTTAAGTGACCCTTCCTCGGGGTAGGCTGGGCATTGTTGATAAATATATTTTAGCAGACTGATCAGGTCTGACTTGGTGGGAACGGCCAGATTTTTCCCACCATTAAGTCGGGTCTTGGTCAATTCCCTAAGTTCGTGGAGGTGCGCAACCTGAGGCTTAGAGAATTCTGCCCCCATACTCACGAGTTTTAGGAGGGTACTTCGTTCCACGACGACCGGCCCTGAATTGCAGTAGGCGTCCTGCCGAGTGAAGTATGAGGGTACCAAGAGATGTCTAGGAGGGTACTTCGTTCTGCGACGACCGGCCCTGAGAGTTGCAACAGGACATATACGTCTAGGAGGGTGCTTCGTTCTGCGACGACCGGCCCTGAGAGTTGCAACAGGACATACACGTCTAGGAGGGTGCTTCGTTCTGCGACGACCGGCCCTGAGAGTTGCAACAGGACATACACGTCTAGGAGGGTACTTCGTTCTGCGACGACCGGCCCTGAGAGTTGCAACAGGACATACACTCGACTTGCGGGTCGAATCACGTCGGGGTCACCACCTGAGGGGATTCCACTTTTGCTATCCCCCCATACGTGGGGCAGATCCCACAAGCTGACACTAAAGAAGACTCCTGACACAGAGGCTTTCTTGGGGTGGGACTGCCCCGAACCGAAGTCCGGGAACTACTTTATTGATTACAATATGCAAATAAGCATTGATTACATGTGATACATTTGTGCCATACATATAATTTCTTGCTGCGCCATAAGCTTAAAACCACTCCCATTACTTAGTCTCAGAGCATGTCAAGAGTACATGTCATGTTTGACCTATATTGCCCACCTGGCGACACAAAACAAAACCCTGTGGTTAGTGCCTTCTTGAGCTTAGTTCTGCATAACATCCTGTTTAACTGTCATGCGGTTTGCCATTTGTGTTACGAGCTAGCGAGCTTTGCCGCAGACGTTTCCTCTAGAAAGGGCAAAGAAAGGGCAAGGAGGGGGCGAGGAGGGGGCTACAACTCCAACAATAAATGACAGTTTTTCTGCTAAGTACCTGCATGTCATAAGCATTTGAATTAAAATTACCATATTGAAATCAAATCTGATGTTTTTTAATTTTTATTTGGTGTGCGTTGGAAGAGGGGTAGTCTTATACGGTGAGTATAGCCCAAACTCTATATTTTAACTGGAAAAGTTGGGGGTCATCTTATACGCCCAGTCGTCTTATACGCCCAGTCGTCTTATATGCCGGAAAATACGGTATGTATCTGTATAGTGTTAGAGAGATGAACATTAAATGAATTTGGGAAGGGGGAATATTTTCTATATATGGCTAAATTTGCTATTTCTCCTTATGCTTCTTCTTGTTACTATCCATCCCTTTCTCCTTTTATACTCTGCTTCATTTGACTTTCACTGTAGCTTAAGAACAGGGTTCTCTAAAGTGGTCAACACTGACTCCTAGGGTCATTGGGGCTATCCATGGTTTGTCACACAATCATCCACATGTTTGGACTGCATTTGGCATTTTTATCCCCCTATTGAGTTTTTCCCAAGAACCTGAGATAGGCAGATGTTGATGTTTTGTGGTGTTAGAGGTATCTCCACAGAATGTAAGTTGTTCTGAGTAAAGCTGCCTTTTGCAATTGACTGATGGTGATTTGGTCAATGGCGAGAATGTTCAAATGGTGCTCCAGTTGCTTTGGGATTGCACCCAAAGTGCCTATGACTGACTATTGGCACTACCTTTGCTTTCTTTTGCCACAGTTGTTCTATTTCTATTTGCAGGTCTTTGTATTTTATTATCTTCTCCAGTTCCTTCTTTTCTATGTGTAGTATTATTAAGATATTTATTAAATTGTTTTCATATAATAAAAATTTGGGGCTTGATGAACAATCTGATACTTCAGAAAGGATCAAAGAACTGAAGTGTTTGGAGACCTCTACTCAAGAGAATATGGCAAGAAAATTTTCTTTCCCCCTTCTCAGCCTGAATGTTCATACTTAAAACATCCCATATCTGCAGAAAAACCCTAACTAAATGTACTATACACCACCAAAACTTTGTATTTTGTAACATTTAATAAACACAGCAATCAGCCTGACATCAATACCTGGGAAGACACTGGAAAAATTAATCAAAAACAATTAAAGTTATAACTAGTAGCCAGCATGGGTTTGTTAAAAACAGATGATGTCAAACCAATCTTATTTCATCCTTTGACAAAGTGACTAAATTAGTAGACCAGCGAAATGCTGCGGACATAGTATATTTAGACTTCAGCAAGGCATTTGACAAGCCTACTTCTTGGTAAGCTAGAAAAATGTAAGATAGACAACATCAGCATCAGATGGATTTGTAACTGGCTGACAAACTGTACTCAATGAGTATCCTTAATGGTACTACATCTACATGGAGGGAAATAAGCAATGGGGTACCACAAGGTTCTGTCTTAGGCCCAGTGCTCTTCAATATCTTCATAAATGACTGAGATGAGGTAATAGAAGGGGATCTCATCAAATCTGCCGATGACACTAAGCTGGCAGGAATAGCCAACACCCCAGAAGACAAGGTCAGAATCCAAAAAGATCTTGACAGACTTGAACAATGAGCCCTATCCAACAAAATAATATTTAATGTGGAGAAAAGCAAGGTTTTGCACCTGGGCAGGAAACAACAGTAACTGTGAGAGGGACCTTGGCGTCCTAGTGGACAATCACTTAAACATGAGCCAGCAGTGTGCGGCAGCAGCCAGAAAAGCTAATACAATCCTTCGTTGTATAAACTGAGGCATAGAATCAAAATCACACGAAGTATTAGTACCACTGTCATGTTCTTGCTTTGACAAAATATGAAGAGGCAGCCACTCTCTGTATAAGCTGTGTGGTACTTTTAGAGTTAAATTGATGATGCTGAGAGGGGAGGAGAAAGAATGTGTGTGGGGATTAGTTAAGATAAGAAATGAAGGCTACAGATGGAAGGGAAACTTTGCCCTTCAAACTGATTGGAGAACATGATTTATGACTGCTAATTGGAGGAGGGAATTGTGCTTGAATATTATGTGCTCAGGGGAGGGGAATTCAGATCTTGGCATCCCCCATGTTCGTGCAGAAGGGTGCTGTACTAATAAAGAGACTTTAAGGTAAACAATGCCTCGAGGTTCTCTGAAGTATTCCCTTAATTGGAACCATGACAACCACTTTATAAAGCCTTAGTAAGACCACATTTGGAATACTGCATCCAGTTTTGGTCACCACATTACAAAAAAGATGTTGAGACTTTGGAAAAAGTGCAAAGAAGAGCAACTAAGATGATTAAAGGTCTGGAGACTAAAACATACAAAGAATGGTTACAGGATTTGGGAATGGGCAATGTAGATAAAAAAAGGACTATTGGGGACATGATAGCAGTATTCCAGTATTTGAGAGGCTGCCACAGGAGGAGGGGGGTCAATTTATTTTCCAAAGCACCAGAAGGCAAGGCAAGAAACAATAGATGGAAACTAATCAAGGAGAGAAGCAACCTGGAATTAAAGAGAAACTTCTTTAAATTGTGAGGACAATTAACCAGTGGAACAGCTTGCCTTCAGATATTGTGGGTGTTTCATCACTTGAGGTTTTTAAGAGACTGGACAGCCACTTGTCTGAAATGATATAGAGTCACCTTCTTGAGCAGGGGGCTGGACTAGAAGATCTCCAAGGTCCCTTCCAGCTCTATTCTATTCTAAGAGGGAAGTAATTTCCAGATAATTGAACTTGGATCCTGAAAACATTTTACTATGAAGGGATTGGCAATCCTCAAGAGGAACTTTGGAGATTTTAGCCGAGGTAGGATTCCACATTCATAAGGTTTTGGAACTGATTGATTATACTTACTCTCTGAAAAAGTGCTGACATTTCAAGGAAGAAGCATTTATGTCTGAGGCCGATAAGAATTGAGCTCATACAAGACACACAAATTGCTACCGACAGCCTCCCACTTCTTCTAGTATAAATAGAACATGTTGATTAATCAGGTTTTGTGTTTCCATTACAAATTATTTGTTCAAGTCAAATATAGGAGCCTCAGTCTTTGTTTTAATTACTGCTTCCTCCTTCTTGTTAAAATGATTATCCCCTGCTAATCAAACCTTAACTGAAGAAAGTGTAATAATTAGAAGGAGACTATTAAATAACATTGTTAGTCTTGGTATTATTTCGGCTTAAAACATTATTTACGAATTGTTAATGAACATGTGTGTGTAAGTATGTATAAAAATACACTATTGCTATGCAAGTGTACTCATCAGTTCACATGCATTATAAATAAATGCACTGAAGTGATTTCAATCAGAACACTAAACAAATTTGCATCAGAATAATTGAATTCTTCATTAGAATGCCAATATGTTGCTTTGTTTCAAAGGCAGAACTGAAGCAGTTTTGAAAGATCAGTGTTGCTGAGAAGGGGGACATTTGATGAAAAGGCTGAGGGGAGAGAAAGGTTTTAGTGTACTATTGGAGTCATTCTAACATGGGCCTAACAGAAATTACTCATAATTAATCTCCTTGATTTAATTGATGAAGATATGTCCATGGCTTCATAGCTTCCTTGCCTTTTGTAGCTGTCAGAACCCTGTCTTCTATGGGTATGGGGGTTCTTGTTCTTTTTGGATTCTGCCATTCTCCTGGGGGGAGGGGGAAGCTTGGGGTTGCTGATGTGTATTTCCTTTTGCTCTGTTCCTTGCTCTATTCCTCTTTGATGTTTCTCCATTGGGGTGAGAATGAAATGTGCCTCCGGCCATCTGCCTTATCTCTGAGCATGGAAAAAGTGGTGCAAAGAGACCAAACAGCCTTGGAAGTGGCGCCTTATTGCCCCATTCCCACAGCATTTTCACACCTGCAGATTGGCCTGTTTGAACCATCCAGATGGACAGTTGGGGTGTGGTTACTATTGATTCTTTTGACCTATTGATTCGTGTGGGAAACCCTCAGATCTTGCCTTCTATTCCTGCTGTCAACATCTCCCAATAAAAGTTCCTTTTGAAATAATGTCCATTTCAAGAGTTCTGCTTTCTTGGGAGGACTTCTTTTACATACAATTTGCCATTTCTGTTTAGGAAATAGGAGTGTTGCTGGTTCAGTGGAGTCAGTTTTGCACACATTAATAGAACTGTTAACAAGGCAGCTACAATTATATTTATTTTTATATTTCATCATTTCTCATTGACTAGAATCTCTTGTCATTTAATCTGTGGTAATACTGTCCCATGCTGTGAAATTAGCCAAAGCTTCTAACCTATTCTTAGTGTTAACACTCATTAAAATATTACTTTGATTTAACCTTTAACCTCATGATAATCTTTATATCATGAACTTCCAGGGTAAGGGATGAAAAATGTATACTTTCCAGGCCAAAGGAAATAATTTACTGCCAAGATTAATGTTTTAGATAAAACCCAATGTCCTTTTACACAAGTCTCTCAGCTAATGGAAGCATGAATTTGTGTTATTGTATCAAATTGCATTAATTAGGCAAATGTGCTGAAAGCTGATTGTGAAAAATTGTTATGGAATCTTTCTCTTTTTAAAGAAATGAGTAATTGGATTAATTTGTCCTTCTTTTCTTCCCTATTAACTTGGAAGAGCATAGATGATTTCCAGTTTTATGGTGTGAACTGTTTTGTGTTTAACAAGATTCTCATTAAGCAATTTACTTTTCACTGAACTTCTTACAGGCAAGACCTATGATACAAACTTCTCCTTACATAAACCGAGGAGAAATTACCAATCTGAAATCACAGCTAAAGTTGAGACTCTCAACCAAGAGACTCTTCTCGCTGCTGAATAAAAAGATCTTCCCCCACAATCTCTTTTTATCCAAGCCAAATGTTGAGTGCAGCATTGTTGCTCTTGGAAGTGCCTCAGAATATAACATCACTCAGCAGGAGACAGATGATTCATAATGAAGCTCCTGTGCACTTTAGAAAAATGTTGTGCTGCACTTAATTATAGAGAGAGATTGTTCAAACAACTTCCAATTACACCATTTGCAAATAATTGTAAGATTCTGTGCAGACTGCAAGGGGATAGGTGGTGAGACAAAAAGGAGAGATCTTTTGTCTTTTAGTAATTCATAGTACTTTGCTTTTAAAATTCTAATGGGCGAAAGCCAACTTGACATAGGCTGTCTCGTTTTTCATAATCCAGGAAAAAAACCAGCAGTGCTCAGTTTGTTTGTGATGGCAAAGACAAAGAAGACAAAGGCAAAGAAGACAAACTCAGGGTCCAAAAAGATCTTGAAAGACTTGAACAATGGGCCCTGTCCAACAAAATGAAATTTAATGTGGGGAAAACCAAGATTTTACACCTGGGCAGGAAAAACCAAAGGTACAAGTACAGATTAGGTGAAACCTGACTCAAAAACAGTAACTGTGAGAGGGACCTTGGATTCCTAGTGAACATCACTTAAATGTGAGCCAGCAGTGTGCGGCAGCAGCCCCTAAAGGTAACACAATCTTTGGTTATATAAACAGAGGCATAGAAGCAAAAATCACATGAAGTATTAGTACCATTTTATAAAGCCTTAGTAAGGCCACACCTGGAAAACTGCATCCAGTTTTAGTCACTGCATTACAAAAGATATTGAGATTTTGGAAAAAAATTTAAAGAAGAGCAACTAAGATGATTAAGGGCTTGGAGACAAAAACATATAAAGAATGGTTGCAGGATTTGGGTTTGGCCAGTCTAGAGAAAAGAAGGACTAGGGGTGACATGATAGCAGTATTTCAGTATTGGAGGGGCTGCTACAAGGAGGAGGGGGTCAATTTATTTTCCAAAGCACCAGAAGGCAAGACAAGAAACAATGGATGGAAACTAATCAAGGAGAGAAGCAACCTGGAATTATGAAGAAACTTCCTAACAGTGAGGACAATTGTGGGTGTCCTTGTCTGAAATGATATAGGGTCTCCTTCTTGAACAGGGGGTTGGACTAGAAGACCTTTAAGATCCCTTCCAGCAATATTTTGATTGATTGAAGACAATCTTACCCAATAAAGATATATCTAAGATCATGGCTAAGTGTCAAGCCCCAAGGGGCTTGCCATTCGGAGGGGGGGGTGAGCAAACTATCCCACCCCCACCAACTTGCCTCGCCGACCGTACCGGAGCCAGCTTGCCACGACCCCCCAGCCAGCTGGAAACGGAGGAACGACTGGCAGCCTCTCACCCCCTCCCGGACGCCGTAGGAGGCGCCGCGGCTGCTGCCAGGCATCCCGCCGACCAGCTGGGAGGCGGGGAACGCCCAGCAGCGTTGGACGGCGTTTGGGCTTTCCCTGCAGTCTCGGCTTTCCTCGCAGCTTCGGAAGACGGCCCACAGCTTCCCGGCGACCGAGCAGGAGCGGCGGAGTGGCCGACTGCAATGCCGGGGGGCATGCATCCTCTCCCCGATGCCGCGGAGGGCACAGACGCTGGGCCGGCACACCTCTCCAGACAACACCGCGGCCTCAGTGTGGGCATAGAGAGGGAGGAAACACACATGACCACCGGACTGGCCAGAAAGGACCGGCCAGCGGCTAGACCGATAGACTTACCGTTCCAACCGGAGGCAGCAAACATGGGGCTGCACAGGAAGAGGGGTTGGAGCACAAGAGTGGGGTTATAAGGATAATTAACCGGATGGTGGTTTGTGGGCGGAGGGTGGGGGTGTGAGCGTGGACACACTATAAGGAGCTCTGGGGAGAAGCTATTCCCAGTGCTGACTTTGTCAGTTAGTGAATAAAGAATTGCTAACGTACACCAAGTTCCTGCGTTCCTGGCCTTCAATCCGGACGATCTAGGACTGTGGTTGTCAGTAAGTCAGCACTCACATTTCTTTCGCCTACCTTTTGTCCTCACTTCATTTCTGAGGGATGGCAGAAGGGAAGCAAGATGATCCTCAGGTGGAGGACACATCCCTGCCTGGGGCCACAGCAATTGCCCCCACAGGACCCACCCAGGTGGTCGTGGCAGGGGAGGAACAGCCAGCAGTACGACCCAAATCTACCCAGGGTTCCGGCCCTGGGATAGCGACCACAGAGGCCGGGGTTTCTAAGCCGAGGGAGGAGTGGTGGCAGAGCCCAGCGTTGACATCACTGGAGGCAGGCCGGCCCCGCAACCCGCCAGGCAGGCCATCCCTACTGGGTTGGAGGGAGAGGCGATTAACGGGCGAGGATGAGGATGAGTGGAGCTACTCCACCGCGCCTGGCGAGTACACGTTGGATGTCCTCCGAGAGCGGTTCGGTGAAGGCAGCTGCCAGGGCCGCTCCTCGCACCAACGGTTAGATGGCACGTCCGGACAGGCGGACACGTCGCAATTCCGGCTGAGCAGTCCGCAGTTCCGGCTTCCCCAACTGGGAGATGCCTTGACAACGGGGCCTGCAATTTCTGGGATGGACTCCACGGGGCCCGTCGGATGGACCCAGCCTTCTGGCAGAAGGGCACATGGGCAAGCTGCGGTGCCAAGGCCAGCCACGTCTACCGGAGGTGGTGGGGGGGTGCCGCCCGTGCAATGGGGCCTGGGTCAACAATGGGGCCCGCCAGCCCTTCCCATTTCCTTTGATGGGGACCCGGACAGGTTGGCGATGTTCTTGAGCCACGTGGTTAGCCACCTGGACCGATATGGCCATTTATACCCATCCCAATGGGCCATGGTAGTGGGGGTCACGGCAGGGCTACAGGGGGAGGCGGCGGCCTGGGCTGCCGACCTCTATAGCGATCACGCTAGGGTACTTAGTAATGTGGGGTTGTTTCTGGAGGCTCTCCACAATCGCTTTGAGGACTCTTCCCGGGTCCAGCGGGCCGAGTCGGAACTCCTGTCCTTGAGGCAGGGAGGCTGACCGGTAGCAGAGTACGTTCATGACTTCAGGCGATTAGCCAGCCGGCTCACTTCGTCCTGGCCTGACAAGTTACTAGTCCATCATTTCCGGGCCGGGTTGGATCAAGAGCTGCGCCAGGCATGTATTTATAGGGGCATTCCCAATCGCCTTCGGGAATGGTTTCGCGTGGCTATGGACCTCGATACCAACCTCAGAGAGATCCAGAGGAATCGGGACGCCGGCCAGGCACGGGCCCCTGTCGGGAAACCAAGGGAGAGCGGACAGAGGCTGCCCAATACTCCAGCTGGCTACCCCAGAGCGACCGGTCCGGCTAGCGGCACGGTGTTTCGATGCTTCCGGTGTAATCAGCCGGGACACTGGGCGGCCGAGTGTCCTGTGCCCGCTCCACGAGTGGCTGGTACCCCAAGGGCCTCAGCACAAACACCTCGGAAGGGCCCTGATGCATCAAAAGCTGCGGCCCATCCAAAGACCCCGTCAACACCACTGGCAGTGCCTGGGAGGGACACCATGGCGACGGCGCAGTATCGGCCAGTCGACGAGGAAAGCGATGACGACCCCGTCGACGATCCGATGGTAAGGGAACCTATAGCCTCGTTCGTCCTACCAGTAATTTTGACGAGTCCCCACTCTGGGGAACAGTGGGAATGTAAGGCACTAATAGATACAGGGTGTACCCATTGCCTAATCAGCAAAGCGTTAGCCCTGGACCATGGGATCCGGTTGCACAGGTTAGCCCAGCCCGTACGGTTCGAACAAGTGGACGGCTCCCGATTGGGTGGGGCTCCAGCAACTCACATTACCGAACCTGTACGGATGGAGCTGGGAGCCCATTGGGAAATTATCCGGTTCGTAGTGGCCCCTGCCATGAGTGAAGCCGTATTCTCGGCCTGGCGTGGCTGGATAGGTGGGAACCCACTATTTGGTGGGAAGGGGGTACCGTAGATTACGCTTGAGTGTGGACCCCAGCCCCCTAGACAGTTTCAGGCCCCAGGGATTGACACATCAGCCCCCGTATGCGGAGTGAGTGGAGGAGGGGAGGACCTGTTTCCTCAAGTGTATCAGGACCTGGCTGCAGTGTTTAGTGAAATGGAGTGCAACCAACTACCCCCTCATCGATTGACGGACTGCGGCATTGAAATTGAACCTGGGGCCAAACTTCCAAAACCTTGGATGTATGTCATGGCACCCAGGGAATTGGAGGAACTGCGGCGGTTCATTGATGCGAACCTGGCAAGAGGCTTTATTCAACCGGCTCGATCCCGAGTGGCTGCCCCTGTATTGTTCCAAGAAAAAAAAGATGGATCATTACGTCTCTGTGTTGATTTTCGAGGCTTGAATGCTGTTTGTGTGGAACATCTGTACCCACTCCCCCTTATGAAGGACCTGCTGGCCCAGTTAGGGAAAGGGAGAATATTTACCAAATTAGATTTGCGGGAGGCGTACTATCGAGTACGAATACGACGGGGGGATGAATGGAAGACGGCATTTAATTGTCCTTTAGGAAGTTTTCAGTACCGTGTTATGCCGTTCGGGCTGCAGGGGGCCCCCGCCGTCTTTATGCAGTTAATAAACCAAGTATTACACGAACACCTTTATCGGGGGGTCCTCGTCTACCTTGACGACATTCTGATTTATACCACTACAATGGAGGAGCATGTCGCCCTGGTATGACAGGTATTGAAAAAACTATTGGATGCGAAATTATATGTCAAGTTATCTAAATGCGAGTTCCACCGTGAGCAGTTGGACTATTTGGGCTACGCATATCGGTGGCAGGAGTGGAAATGGATCCGGTCAAGGTTAAAGCGGTTCTTGACTGGCAGGCTCCCACCACCCGAAAGCAGTTGCAAAGTTTCCTCGGGTTCGCCAATTTCTACCGGCAATTCATCCCATCGTTTGCTGGCGTGGCTCACCCTCTAACGGAACTCTTAAAAACAAAACACCTGAAAGGTAAGCCACGACCTGGCCAGCCAGTAGGGTGGACTATGGCCTGCCAAAAAGCGTTCGAGGAGCTCAAAACACTTTTTGCGAAGGAGCCGATATTGATCCATCCAAACCCCGATGCTCCATTCATTGTGCAGGCCGCCGCAAGCGACGTAGCTGTGGGGGCCGTCCTACTCCAACCAAACCAACAAGGGTTACTGCAGCCGTGCATGTATACGTCTCGTAAATTTACCATGACAGAACGCGGATGGGCCATTTGGGAGAAGGAAGCATATGCCATCAAATGGGCCTTAATGACCTGGCGGCACTTGCTGGAAGGCTCCCCTCATCCGTTTGAAGTGTGGACTGATCACTGGAACCTTGAAGCACTACAAAAACCTCGGCGCCTATCACCAAAACATGTTCGTTGGGCTCAATATTTCACCCGGTTCCGGTTTACTCTGAAATATGTACCCGGAGGGAAAAACTTTCTCGCGGACGCGTTATCCCACCTCCCTCAATACCATAGTGATCGGGAGGAAGTGGTACAGGCAATAATTCCTACATGTACTCACAAAATAGCGGGCATAAGGACATCCCAAACGACTATCCTTACATTACCAGAGTTGCGAGAGGCTGTAGTCCATGATAAGTGGTTACAGGACCATCCAGACATACTAACTCAAAGAGATGGGCTAGCATGGAAAGCCGAAAAACTCTATATCCCTGAGAAGTTACGCCCACTTGTCCTTAGGAGATGCCACGATGCCAAGCAAGCAGGACATTTCGGCTTCCTAAAAACCCTCCATCACGTTCGACGGCAATTTTGGTGGCCCCGCTTAAAGCCGGACGTAGAAACGTATGTGAAGACCTGTCACGTCTGTGCTACTGCGAAGCCCCGAGTGGGAAGACCAATGGGCCTACTACAAAAGGTAGCGGATCCACGACAACCCTGGGAAGAGATCGCAATGGACTTTATTGAAGAGCTACCCCCAAGCTGCAACTATACGGTAATATGGACTGTAATCGATCACTTCTCAAAACAAGCCCATTTCATCCCGTGTAAGGGGCTGCCGTCGGCGCAGTGGCTAGCCAGAATGTTTGTGCAGCATGTCTACCGACTGCATGGCGTGCCACGACGCATCATTTCGGACAGAGGAGTACAATTCACGGCCCAATTCTGGCGTACATTCCTGACGTTGGTGGGATCGTCCCCAGGTCTTAGCTCGGCCTATCATCCATCTACTAACGGGGCCGCCGAAAGAGCAAATGCTATGGTTGAGCGGTATTTACACAGTTACGTCACCTTCCAGCAGACCGACTGGGTAGATTTACTGCCCTTCGCTGAGGTGGCGTACAACAACACTGTACACAGCAGCACCGGGTTCGCTCCGTTCAGGGTGGTAAACGGGGTGGAGTTTGTATCCTTTCCGGAGTGGTCCGACGAGACAGGTAATGCGTACACACCCCAGGCGTGGATGACGCGGCTCACGGGACTTTGGGGAGTGATAAAGGAAGCTTTACAAAGGGCTGAGGCAACCACCAAAACCCAGGCTGATAAGAAAAGGGCCGACCACCTTCCCTTTAAGATAGGAGACTGGGTTTATCTATCAACAAAGTACCTTAGGTTGCCAGTACCTAATAGGAAATTGGGGCCCAAGTATGTAGGTCCCTTTCAGGTGGTAAAAGTAATCAACCCGGTCACAGTCCGCCTAAGGCTACCCCCCTCCTAGGAAAAGTGCACCCAGTATTTCACAGTAGCCTGTTGAAACTAGCGCAGGGACCCGGGGTGGGTGCTAAGAAGCCGGGGCCAGTCATTGGGGATGAGTACGAGGTGCAAGAAATAATCGACTCCCGAATGAGACGCGGTCGATTACAATACATCGTCCAATGGAAGGGATACCCCCTGTCAGACGCCTCTTGGCTGAGGGAGGGGGACGTACATGCCCCGAGACTCGTACGGGCATTCCACAAGCGCTGGCCGGAAAAACTGGGCCAGGCACAACACAACAGAGAGAACTCACTATCTTGTTGTTTTCTTACAGGTGAGGACGTGGTAGGGGGAGCTGCATGTCAAGCCCCAAGGGGCTTGCCATTCGGAGGGGGGGTGAGCAAACCATCCCACCCCCACCAACTTGCCTCGCCGACCGTACCGGAGCCAGCTTGCCACGACCCCCCAGCCAGCTGGAAATGGAGGAATGACCAGCAGCCTCTCACCCCCTCCCGGACGCCGTAGGAGGCGCCGTGGCTGCTGCCAGGCATCCCGCCGACCAGCTGGGAGGCGGGGAATGCCCAGCAGCGTCGGACAGCGTTTGGGCTTTCCCCGCAGCCTCGGCTTTCCTCGCAGCTTCAGAAGACGGCCCACAGCTTCCCGGCGACCGAGCAGGAGTGGCGGAGCGGCCGACGGCAATGCCGGGGGGCGTGCATCCTCCCCCCAATGCCGCGGAGGGCACAGATGCTGGGCCGGCACACCTCTCCAGACAACACCACAGCCTCAGCATGGGCATAGAGAGGGAGGAAACACACATGACCACCGGACTGGCCAGAAAGGACCGGTCAGCGGCTAGACCGATAGACTTACCGTTCCAACTGGAGGCAGCAAACATGGGGCGGCTGCAACAGGCGGGCGGATGCTGGACCGCAGGGGGTGGGGCTGCACGGGAAGAGGGGTTGGAGCACAAGGGTGGGATTATAAGGATAATTAACCGGATGGTGGTTTGTGGGCGGAGGGTGGGGGTGTGGGCGTGGACACACTATAAGGAGCTCTGGGGAGAAGCTATTCCCAGTGCTGACTTTGTCAGTTAGTGAGTAAAGAATTGCTAACGTACACCAAGTTCCTGCATTCCTGGCCTTCAATCCGGACGATCTAGGACTGTGGTTGTCACTAAGGCTGTCATACAAGAAAATAAATTAGAGATTTTTTTCAAATATCAAGTTCTTCTTCTTCTTCTTCTTCTTCTTCTTCTTCTTCTTCTTCTTCTTCTTCTTCTTCTTCTTCTTCTTCTTCTTCTTCCTCTTCCTCCTCCTCCTCCTCCTCCTCCTCTTCCTCCTCCTTCCAGTTCTGGGCTGAAATGATAGTATCAGCAAGCTAGGATATCTTTCTTAGTTAAACCTGGTACAGAGGAAGAGTTCTCATATATTGTATCTTTTTTTATTTCATCCCCCCCCATTTCTTTGACCTCACAGATTCCCCAGATCCAGACTAGATGCAAGAAACTAAATGTTAAACAATGCAAACCCTTTCCCCAGGTAACAGAGATTTACCCCAGGCAAGTATAAATAGGGCTGACTGACCTAAAGCAATCCTGATGTTGAAATGGCATTGCAATTTTGGTTCCCCCCAAAATCCAAAGGTTTGCAGTACAGTGATCGAATCAGAGACTCTCTGCTTATTTCCCAATTGCGTATTTTTGTGCATTTGTTTTTACAATAAGTTTCTCTCCCATTATTTATTTATTGGTTTTATTTTTTAAAAAATATTTTATTATTTTTCTAATTTTACAATCATAAGTACTTAATAAACAATGTGTTGTCTGGGTCCATTGGTGATTCAGTGGTACATATTAACTTTCTCATTCTAGTTCCAATACTACACCATCCAGTGCTTCCTTGGTCCTCTCTTCTTTCGGTGGTATGCATTTTTCCACACCGGGCAAATACAATTCTTATTACTGTTAATACATATATAATTAAATACAGACATCTTCATCACATTTTTTGGTATTATACATAATATCGATAGTATCAGTTTATAATATCTTTTCTAGCCAAAACATATCTCAGTTGCATTTGCACTTAAAATCAATTTGTTCAATCAATATCCCGTTTTCCCCACTTTTTAAAATTTTTATTTTCCCCTCAATGTTCAAAGTATCTCTATCGCTTATAATTTTCTCATAATAAATTATATTTGCCTAACCAAAGGCTTCTCTTTTTCAAACCTTTTTAGAATTGTCGTGTTTCCCATCTCATAACAAAATATAATATTCTAGTTACAAATCCTATCCTTCTAATTGTAATAATGCTTTTATTTCTAACAGTTATCTATTTTCTAAACCATATTCAAATATCTGTTTAATAGTATAATATCCCATCTAATAGGTCAAAACCTCTATTTTCTTCAGTCTTACTCTAGCTTTCTTCCTTTGCCAAATAACTTTCCAAGTCAATACATTTGAATTATCAAGTAATTCTTCCTCTGTTCTTGTATATATTGTTTGGAATGAGGAAGAGGTTTGATTGAAGTACTTTTGGAAGAACACTCAACCCATTTATATTCATTAAACAGCCTCCATTTTTCTCCTTCAGTTTTTCTTTTCATTTCTTGTTTGTCAATATTCAGCATTTCTCCTAACAGCTTTATCTTCCATTCGATCAGCTCTTCTTCTTTATCCTCAAATGTGTTCTGAGGTCTTGACAAGTAAAATATCTTTTCCATTTCTGGTGTTACCACTGCATCTTCTAACTTTTCATTGGTCTGTATCTGTCTGTTAATTCCTTCCTTTAGGTCCTCCATCTTTGGATCTATTTCTTCTAATTTTCCTTCTGTTTTCTGTGTTACTAGTTTCTTCTTCGTTGTCATTGTCTGGATTTGTAAGTTTAGATTAGAAAATTGTTCTTTTATCTCATTTGCATTATTTTTAGTCTCATCATGAAATAAAACAATTGTCTGTTGGATTGATTTCAACATAGAAATAATTTCTTTCTGGTATTCATTAACATTTTCTTGTTGGCATATCAAGCTGGGAGCTTTGAAGACAGGTGTTAAAGATGATTTTTTTACCATTTAAAGCTAAATATGGAACACTCATTTTGTTTTTGTATGTAGTCTTCATAGTCCAATAGGGTCCTCAACACAGATAAGCAGCCCAAGAGATTTTTTTTCCCTTTTCCCAGCAGAGGTCTGCAAAAGTGAAAGTTTCCAGGAACAACAAAGAAGCAATCCAAGAGGTTTTTTCCCCCTTTCCCAGCTGCAGTCCTCAAAAGTGAAAGTTTCCAAGGACAACCAAAGTCTTATCTGAGACTGGGCTTCAAGCCAAGTTTCTTTAATAATAAATTGTAGTGCCGTAGTTCTCCACTAGATGTCTTTAATGCTGTCTTCCAGTTTTTTAAATCCAAACTTATATTACAAAATTTTCAAGTCCCTTTTCTAAAAAATAAATACTTTTAGTCCCCAAATTTCAAAGCTATATATCTGAATTGGTTCCAAATTAATCTTGTGATTTTCTCTGATTTCCCCCAAGCAATTAGTTTACTGCTTTTCTTTTCCTGAGGGAAATTCCCCTTCACTCTCTCATCGGGGAGGATTCTTTGCTTGGGTGGTTTTTTCCAGGAAAAAGTCCTAAAATCATAGAGAGGATATAGTCTCACCCAGTTCCATCTACATTGCTCAAAAGTTGCTTGTTAGTGCTTATTCTGCCTCATGCAGAAGAGGCTGCTAGATTCCACTTGAGACAGACAGATAACTCAGTGAAATAAGTTAAACAAACATTACTTTTATTCCTGGTATCCTCAACATTAACTCATGGTTATTGTAGAAGTTCTTCCAGGATGTAGGTAGTAATATGGACTCATCTCACAGGTAAAAGAACAATGGATTTTCCCTCTTCTGCATAACTTTACATGTTGTTGGAGATCTCAGCCCAGCCACATGGCTAGGACTCATGCAGGGAAGTAGTAAAAAACCTGGCATGTAACAGGATGTCTGGTCATAAACACAAGCTCCTCCCACTGACTAGATAAACTATAGGATTAACTAACAGCTAAAACTACATTACCCATAAGCCATCTCTTAAGGAAACAGTGTTTAACCCACTAAATGCTCTATCATACAGTTCTTAAGCTAACTGACTGGTCCAGCACAGTGCTTATTTTCTTTGGTTGTCAGCAGCTTCTGACTGGCCACAGAAGCGTAGCCAGTCTTTCCCCTGCCAGTTTGGAGGGCATCCATGGATCAAACTGAGGGGCTGCCACCCCCTGCGATCAATGAGGCTCCCCTCCTTCTTCATTGCCTCTCTGGTGCAATTTTTGACTCTTTTTAGGGTCCCCAGCGGGGTAAAATCAAACGCGGAAGATGGAGCCCTGTCTTCCTGTGCCCGTTATGCCACGATGCCTAACCAGAAGTCCTTGGTTTTAGCAGACTTATGTAGCCACTCATTTTGTAAAAATAAACATGGAGATGCACAAAACAACAAAAACACACCCCTCCCCAAAATCAGAATAAAAATCAGATAAATGTGGGCTCAATATTTTCTCCCTTCCTGTTAACTTCTACATGGAACTGCTGGGTGGGGTCATTTGACAGTTTGGTGTGAGGTATCACAGGTAAGTTGGTGATTCTTAGCTTTACATCTCCACTGAAACACATCTATGTGATGCTCTGTAGTTTCTGTCTGAGTGCCTGAAATCTGTGGAGGCTTGCATGGTGCAGAATGCAAGCAACCAATGGGGTTGATTTTTGTTGTTGCATGTGACGCCACTCATCTGCAACCTGCATTGACTTTCAGTGTGCATCTAGGTACAACTGGGAATCCAGGCTATGTTCCCAAGCCTGGAATACTGTGTTCGCCAAGGGCCCTGCCTCCAGGGCCCTTGGCGAACACAGATATCTTGCTTTATATGTACTCAAATGAGACAGTCTAATGTTTTGTTAGTGTTTAATAGTTTCTATTGTTTTAAGATGTTTTTAAGATTTTAATTGTAATATATGTTTCTGAACTGTGAGCCACCCAGAGTCGTTTTCTGAGACGGGCAGCTATAGAAATCAATCAAATAAACAAATAATAAATACAAGCACTTTAAAGCCCTTCATGTCTTGAGACTGGATTTCTTATGGGACCGTCTTTCTCCAATGGTTTTTACCTATGCACTCCCATAGGAGGGAGATGCTCTGGGCACCATCAGCTAAGAGCTGCAAGCTGGCAAGGAAAGGGGCCTTTTCTCCCATAGCACACACCCCATGGAAAAATATTCCACCTGAGATTAGGTGAGCCCCAAACCTGCTGGCCTTTCGCAAGGCTCAAGAACCTTGATTTTACACCTGGGGCTGGTGCACAAGATGTGTGACAGAGAGCATTTCTTTGTTGATGCTTATATTATGATGTTTGGCTGCTATGTGTTTTTGTTTTTTATTATGTATTTTACTTCTTGGATCTCTTTTACTGTAAGCAGCCCGGAGTCACTTAGGTGAGAGGGGTGGCTATATAAACAAAATAAGTAAATACAGTACATGTCAGTGAGTGGCATGGTGGCCTAGAGGTGAAGACGCTTGCCTCCCACTCAGAAGGTTAAGAGTTCAATCCTAGGCAGTGGCAGATGTTTCTGTATAAGGGCATAAAGAGCAAATATCTGCTGTGAATTCTGCGTAGGTGTCAGGAAGGGCATCCAGCCAGTAAATAGTTCCATTCAGTCACCCCGACTCTACCACAAATAAAGGAATTAAAGGAACATAAAAAGAAAAATGAAAGTAAATACATCTCAGTAAAACATACCCCTACATCCAAATACCATTTCACTGGGCTCCAGCCTCATCCTACCTCATTGAGTGTGACTATACAATGGAATGGGAAGGATTTGTTTCAATCAGCTAATGTTTAAATTTTCCATGGATTGCAGGTGGAAAGGAAGAGTTAGGATCATTTGAATATCCTTTTTCAGGTCAGGCTCAGGGAAATCAAACAATTGGGTTTCTTGGTGATAAGATGGCAGCCAGATAGAGCTTTCTCTTAATAAAGACCAAGTGCTTTGACAGTCTCAGATGCAAGCCTGAGCTGATGGTTTCCTCTTTGCTTTTATTCTTCATCTGCCTTTGTTCTCTGAGGTGGACTGTCAGAATTCAGGTAGGTGGCTATCAGACCAGAAGCTTCATAGAGGTAATGCTGCATCTGTGGAAAGAGTTCTTCAGAGAGGTCTACCTGATGCTATGTGAAAACCTATTTCCACAGCTCTTCTTGAACCTGTTGCCTCATATCTTGCTTTACCTGCTACTTCAGACTACTGTACCATTGAATGTATTTGTGCTTTGATTATTTGAATTTAGTTGCTGTTGGATGCTCCATTGCTTTAATTTGCTTTTTTTTTTGCACTGTAAGCAAATTAGCTTCAAAAATAAATATTGGAAATAAAAGGACTTTTACAATCTTAAGACTTTTGAAATAGATCTTATTAGCCATTCATTTTATTTTTGACTCTAGCACTGACAGAGTTCAAATGGTACCCAGGCCATAATCTGCCATAATCTTATAATTGTAAGAGATTGGGTTTATATCTCATCTTCCTTTGAATAATTCAAGGCTTCTTTCCTGAAGTCAAAGGTGTTTTAATTTAACTTTCTAAAACAGCAGCTTGTGAAGTAGATTGGCTAAGAGAGGAGGCAACTGCCTCCAATAAGTTTTTCATGGTTGAAGATAGAATGGAAAGTGGGTTGTCCCAGTTCTAGTTTAACAGCTTAACCACTATATCAGGAAAAGGATGGCTAACTCCAAAAAAGGCAGGGCTTTGGGACTTTGAATACTTTAGGAGAAAATTTCCTAGGCCTGTACAAGTTGTATTAGTTCTGATCTAGCAAATGGGGTTAATTAAAAAAAAAATCAGATCAATCTGATTCAAATTGTAATTTAATTTGTATCTTCAATTTAAAATATAAAATGGGTCAATTTGATTCAAAAGTCTGATTCAATTAGGATAAAAAGGGTCATTATGCCTGGGCAGATGACCTTTCTATCATCTGAATTTTCTGAAGCTAACCCATTGAATTGACTGAACAATTTCCATGGAGCCTGGGGGTATTCTGGGGTGTTGGAGGAGGATGGATACAGTAGCCTGAAGATCTGAATTAGCTTAAAGGAGATTGCTTGCACTGACATTAAGTCCAAGGACCAGTGTAGGAACCACAGACATTTTTATTGGAATTTTCTCAGCCAGTGTGGAAATCTATGGGAGCTGCTAGGCGAGCTGGCAGAGATACAGTAGAGACCAGAGCAGACTACCAGAATGCTTGACTCCAAAGGTGCAAGAAAGAAACAAAGAAAGTTGGGAAAGAGGAATAGACAGAGTGGGAGAAAGTGGAAGGAAAGAGTAATCCATTCTTTCAGAATGTAATTGCCAATTGTAAGTAACTGATATGATTGCATGGTGCATGTCTGGGTGACTGAGAGATAGTGGCTTTAGTAGTTAAGTGGAGATGGAAATAAAAGGAAGGATAATGGACTGGGGAGGATGGGAGATGGGACCTTTATTTCCATTTCATATTTTTGATCCCTGAATCTCACTTCATGAACCTAGTCTCTGGGTAGGAGCCTTGGGCCAGGCTAATGCTGTTGAATCCCTGAGTTGTCTGTAATAAATCTTATGTCATCCATGAGATAAACATGGCTCATAATTTGAGGTCAGATTGGATTCATGGTTCCTGGTGGAAAAGCAGATAGAGACTGGGGTTCCAGAAGTTCACTAATTGTGTTTATTTCTGAAGATAGTCATTTAGGCCAGTATCATCTCTGGAATTGATTACAGTTTGAACACCATCCAGAAACTTTCATTGGTACAAAACGCAATTGCCAATATTCTTAAGTGATAGTCTTGTTACTGTTGTGTAACAATTTGCTGCAAGAACTGTATTGGATATCAATGAGCTTCTAAATGCAGTTCAAGGTCCTACTAATTACCCAGCAAGTCTTACATAGCTTGACTTTGCCTGGCCAGCCTTAGGAGCTAAAGAATGCCTGCTGAAGGTTTATACCTGTGAAGATTAATGCCAGAAAGGCAGCAGAAATTGGACATTCATTTTTTGTTAGACCTTTCTTCCTATGAAACAGCTGGTTCCTACAGCTTTCTAAACCCTTGGAAAAACATGGCTCTTGTGCAAGACCATCCCTGATTGGTGGGAGTCATTGGTGTTGATATGTAATTGCTAATTCTACTACTAATATTCATATATCAATATTACATACATAGCAAAAATGTTGATGTTGTTGTATTTCTCTGTATTTATTGTTGCACTGGCTTGTCGTTGTTGCTCAGTCCACACCAAATCTCTTAAAAATGAAATAAGTGGTTGAAGGTTTATATAATCTAAACAAAATAAAGTTTCTCGCCTCCAGATTTCCAACAGGGGTAACATCTGATATTAAAATTCCTTTTAGACAAGTGCAGTACCTCTCAGAAACCATATGCAGAGGGGGACAAAGTGGGAAAATAGAGGAAAAAATAGAATGAACACCATAATGAAATGAAGAGGAACAAAATCTCATTTAATCTTTATCAAAATATTCAAGGAACATCAAGCAATCACAATATACTACTAAATGTGTCAAGGAAAGCTACTTATATTTATAAATCAACTGCTCCTTGGCAGTGTTCAGCCAGCCTATCAAGTTTAAAAATATTTCATCTTGCCTTCTATGAAATATTTGTAGGGCCAGGTTGTCGGTAAATCAAGAGGCAGCAATATAATTGGTATATAATCTAAACATAGCATGACCAATATAAAGGGTTTTTAAAATATTAGCTAGATCAACAGCCTGGAAAATTCCTGTTCAGAATTTCATCGTCAATGGTTGGTTCTAGAATTGGTGTATTAAAGTTAGTCGGTTCTTCATAGATTTGAATGAAACCTTACTTGACAGGTGAAAGAGATAGAAAAGGTTCACATTTAGTTACATCAGATGCCAATTGAGAATTCTGGGAACTGTAGTCTGAGCTAAGGGTACCATACAGGGGAAGACTACAGTAGAAGAGGCCATAATCATTGCCTTCAGACTGAATATTCACTATGAATGAGTACTATAAACTTGTGGCAGGAAGATGCAAGTCTGAAGAGATCAGTGATTTCAAAGGTTAAAAATAAGGCAGGGCTCATATCCCTTTTGTGCTATTATTCATTGCTATTTTTAGTTAATTTCCTGCAAATTATATTTAAAGAGTCACTGTCAAACAATTATTCAGAAAGCCTTAAAAATTCTTGCTTTTTAAATAAAAATAACCCTTATTCATTTAAAACCTAATTATAACACTCTTTTGCACCCAGGGTCTGGATGAAAATGTGCAACTCATTTAAAAACTGTGGATGAATGAGCAGACTAATAAAGAAGTCATCAGATGGACTTCTCAGGGAAGGCTATTCCATTAATCAGCACGCCCCGGTGCAGAGACCTCATCTTGATTTATCATCTTTTCATCTTTCAGGAATAATCAGTCCAAGGCTTCTGGAAATGATTCTAAAGTTTAGATAGGAACATTTCTGAGAAAACCATTAATGAAAGTTCTAATATAACACACAAACTCTTCTAATATATTTATCTTACAGATGATTATCAGTCAGCTCCCAAAAGGATGCTATAGTAGAAATTTAATTTCCAGTGGATTTTTCTACGAGTGGCTAAATTTCTACATCTTGGTCATATTGTTTCATTCTCTTTTGACAAAGTTTCTTCTAATGTAAGTTCAAATACCAAAAATCAGTGTAGAATTTTAAAACAGGTCTGGGTAATTTATAAGGTAATAACCAACACCATACTGGAAGTCAGCATGCCCCGATTCTTGTTATGGATGGCTTGTCTGAGTTTTCATAGCATTTCACAGTAGACTTCTGAATTGAACCACACTCTATGAACTTCACTAGCGGTACTCCTTTGGCGTCTTCACATTTGGCGGGATTTTCTATGACATCATTTCCAGTGTGGTGTTGGTTCACGATAATGCTCGCCTGCACACCGCTAGATGCACACAAGAACTTTTGAAGCGGTTCCATTGAGATGTTTTTGATCACCACCCCATAGCCCAGATTTGGCACCGAGCAACTACTAATAAGGAATTTCAAACCTTGTAAGACCTTATGACAAGTGTCTCAATTTGAATGGTGATTATGTCAAAATGTAATGTGATGTTGTAGTTTTCTAATGTGTATATAACATTCCTGTATCTGCGAGTATCTGTCATTGATAACCAAAAGGAGATTTATTTCCTAATTGCCCTTGTATTTGTGAAGAGCACATCCTATGTCAGGCAACTAGGAGAGTGCTGTTTTGCTTTCCCATATAAAATAAAAGGTGGCAAGAATGAATGTAAAAAAACACAGGGAAATCAGACTATTAAGTGTGCATAGGAAAGTGTTTGATAGATTGAAAGGATACAAATAGTGAAAATGAGCAAAATTTGGAAAGTGCAAGGAGGCTTTATGTGAGACTGGAGTTGAAATTCAAAGTTCTTCTCTACAGCACATTTGAGAAAGTATGAATTCATTGCACATTTTGTTTACTTAGAGAAGCATATGATAAAGTGAATGTTCTGTATAAATATTGTGTTGAAGGATGGTTACTGAATGCAACCAAAACAGTATATGAAAACTCACAGATTAGAGAATAATTCAACAGTGAGGAGGGGAAAAGACAAAGATATATGATGCATCCTTGGTTATATAATGTATTTATGTATAAATGTATAAAGAATGTTATTGGTGGCACTAGATATGTGTTGGCTAGGAATGTGACTGTTCACACATTTTTGTCTGGAGATGATGCCATCATATTAACTAAGAACCTGAATGGTTTGAAGCTAATGTTAGATTATCTGAAGCAAATTAGGAATATGGATCTGACAATCTATCAGAAACCAAGGTAATTTTTGTGTGACAGGGAAAGTGAAATGAATGATCACAAGTCATGCAGAGAAGCAGAAAAAATAAAGAATTTTATACTTTTGTAAAAAAAAGGTATACCTTTGTACTGTAAATTCTGGCGCAAAAGTAATGTATGGTATGTGGTCTGTTGCAAGGAGAGGATAACTATAGAAAAGGGTGAATGTGGTGGTATGTAGGAATGTGCTTCTGTCCATTTTGTTATGTGAAATGAAAAGGGATATGTCAGAAGAAAAATATAAGTTAATGTATACTTCCAAAGTCTCTGTTGTTAAACAAGAAGCAAGAAGGCCAAGAATGACTGGTTGATGAATGAATGACAGCTGAATAGGAAACAACAACCAGCAGAAAATATGAAGTATGTTTAAATGGTTTGCTTGCATAGTGGATGAATAAGTATTGAATTGAGAAAGAAATATTTGAAAGAAGTATGAATGGGTTGAGAGGAAGGTGAAGGCTGAGAACCGTATGATTGATTGTGGTTAAAGAGATTCTCAGAAAGAAGCGGATGAGAAGTTGAGTTGCTTCACAAAGCTGGACAAAGGTAGAGAAATATAGTGAGTGGTGTTAGTGCAAGCTGGTTTTAGCTATATTTCCTTTTATTTTCCGTTAACTCCTGTGGTTTGCTTCCTACCGCTTTCTCTGTTTTTCTACGCTTTGCCCAAAAGGGGATTGAATGATGGATCTTTATATACAGTATGTATAGCCACCAAAACTTCTCAGTAACTTTAATAATGAGTATAGTTCCAAGACTGTAGGCCCAGTATTGTAATAATCAGAAAGAAAGAGTGCATTCATTTAAAAAATGACATTACGGTTCAAAAAAATGCATCAAAATATAAGAAGAGTTCATGTTCTAGTATCAACAATGGCAGTCTTGGGAAGAGTTACTCATATATCTGGCTTCAGAGAAAAATGTTTTATTTTATTTCATCTCTGTCAAACTGGTGTCTTCCATTATTTTTGGCATACAGGATATATTTCCTATGGATTGAGGATGATGTAATTCAATTTTCTGAAGTCTGTCACATTGGAAGAATGGTTATTTTTTTAAGAACAGATGATTTCCCCCCCTCAGATTAAGAAATCATAAAAAAAAACAGATAACTATATGAGAGTCTGACAGGCAGCAACTGAAGGCACAGCTCTTGATAACCTAGCTTTATTGCAAACCTTTAAAAAAACATTAATAAGGAAAGTCACCACAGGAGATTGCATTTTATATATCTATAAGAGAAACAAAGTTCAAATCTTACTTCTTACTGCTCATTAAGCACAATAAACAGTCTGGTTTTCAATTTTTGCATCTGACTTTTGCTTTTGCCTTTGCCCAATCTTGCCCTCACACCAATCTATGTTAACAACTTTAACAAAAGAAATCAAGCATTATTAACATTTTTTGCTTACAACTCTTAGTTTCAGATTCCATCAAGTCTGTGTTATGGAATCATTTCATTACATTTCAGCTCTGAATTGTCATCTGACATGTGGTGGATCAAATTAAGTTCTGGTTAGTTCAGCCTGTGACCATCAGGAAATGTGCTAGGTTCACTTAGGCTGATTTCTTCCTGTTCAGTTGAATCTAATCCTTTGGTTTAGAGAATGGACAAATCTCTGATGGTGACCAACTAAACTTAAGCTGGAGGTTGGCTTCAGCCAGCCAATTAAAGAGAAATTCTTAGATGGAGCTGACTGGACTGGAGAAATGTATTCAACACTCCCCCTGCAAGGCACAGCCAACCTTTCTGACTCATCCTAAGGCTTTTTAAACTCTACTGAATATTTTTCTATAAAAAAAATGAAATCACAGCGTTTCATTTTTTGAAAGGAGCTTAGAGGGCCAGCACATAGTTCATTAAATCAAATAACAATATGCCTCTTCACCTCATTGCTTGTAGTCTCTTAACAATTAATGTTTCTGAGCGGTCCTTGGTGCTCTCTGAGCTTGGTTGTTTTCTTGCAGAGGTTTCATTACCAAACAAGGTAACATCATCAGACTAGCAGAAATCTGCAAGAAAACAACCAAGCTCAGAGAGCACCAAGGACCCCTTGTGTCAACCCTGAGTATACAAATATTCTTCTTTATTAGTTAATATTTCTCTCTGTTGCAGCTTTAAAGGCTGCTTCATTTATCACAGGGGTGTCAAACTGCTGGCCCACAGGCCAGATGCGTCACACAGAAGCCACAGCCACCCTATTGCCAGCAATGGCAAAACAGTCCCGATACGTTGTGCGACGTCACGTGACGTCACGAGTTTGACATATCTGATTTATCACATGGTAAAATGCAAATGATGCTTCTGAATACTTGCTTCCTAAAGCAGCTGCCTATGACACCACCACTTCCTGTATATCCCTATTTTGATTAAGTACTTCCTTCTGATGAAAAAGAAGTAATCAAAAGAAAGTTGCAGTTCAGAGCTGCTAAACAAGCTTGCAAAACAGGCACAGCTCAGTTAAAAAAAAACCCTAAAATTTAATGCTATATCAAGGGATTAACAGGCATATTTATTTTTATTTATTAAATTTATTAGCCACCCAACTCACTGTCAAGTGACTCTGGCCAGCTCACAAAACTCATAAAAACAAAGGAACACTACACAAATATTAAGTATTAAATAAACACATAACAGAATAACAGTTGGAAGGGATCTTGGAGGTCTTCTAGTCCAACTTCTTGCTCAAGCTGGAGACCCTATACCATTTCAGACAAGTAGCCATCCAATCTTAAAACTTGCAGTGATGGAGCACCTACAGCTTCTGAAGGTAAGCCCATTCCACTGGTTAATTGTTCCCACTGTCAAGAAATTTCTCCTTATTTCTAGGTTGGATCTCTCCTTGATAAGTTTCCATTTAAATAACTTAAATAACCTGGATATTATGGGATGTGGTTGGGATCTTCTTCCTAGTCCAATAACCACCTCTAACATGGAATACCGCCATTGGGGCCCGAGGCCTGTAGGCAGAGCCAGGTTTACAGAAGGCCAAGAGGGTGGGGACAGATCTCACTTTGAGGGGCACAATGTTCCAGAGTGACATTTTTGAGGAATATTCAAATAAAAACAAGATGGAGAAGCTCTTCCCTGCAAAACATTTCCAAAAACGGCATCAAAGATCAAGCTATTGCAGAAAATATTTTTCATCAAAGTAGAAAGAATCAAGATTGTCTGAACCTAATTGAAGTGCATAATGTGACTGACAAATCTTCATATTTTTCTTCATAGGCCATAAAATTCTACTGGGATCCAATTAAATGAAGCGATTAAATTAGTTTTCAATAACTGAATATTCATATTCTACCTTTTGAAAAGGATTTTACAATTTGTTTTATATAGTATAGTTTGTATTCATTGTGTCTCCCACCATTTATAATGACATTATTTGGAATTTAAGCATTTTATAGTAATTTTATTAAACCTTATAATTAAAAAGATTAAAACTAATACAAACTACCAAAAAGAAAAAAAATAGGAAGTGAAGAAAAAAAATCAAAATAGGAAAAAAAATCGAAAATAAAGAAAAAATAAGAATATAGTAAAGAAATTATTTACAGTATATTAAAATGTCTTCCTCTTTCTTCACAAGTATAAATAACTTTAGTAATTTATCATCTTCTCTTAAAATACAACAAATGATCTTTTCTTCACATATCTCATCTCTTATATATAAATAAATCCTTAAACTTTGTTGTCTGAAATGGTATAGGTTCTCCTGCTCGAGCAGGGGGCTGGACTAGAAGACCTCCAAGGGCCCTTCCCTGTTCTGTTCTGTTCTGTTTTATTCTATTCTAAAAAATCCGCAAAAAGTTACTGAGATAACAACATATCTATTTTCACCTTGAACAAATAAACGAACTTCATATTCTTTCCTTTTTATTTTAATGATCTTTAATTTCTTCAAATTTTTTTTTTCATTTTTTCTTTGTCCCTTCTCACAAAATCCTTCAAAACACTATATTTTGTAAATATAATATAGGAAAATTATTCTGATCACTCTTTTGGCTTGTTATTTGTACAACCCTTTTAATTATTAAGACGCCAGCTAGTTTAATTTGAACATAAAGTTGAGCAACTTCTTCTTCCATACCATTCTTGTAGTTTGTCATTTTTAAATCCACTTTCAAATAAGACTCAGCCTTATCTGGTAAAACCTGTTCCTTTCTATAATATCTTTTAAATCTATAGTCTATAGTCAAACTATAAGGGCAAGTTGTCTTAAGATTACCTTCTGCATTAGATTTAGGTTTAATGTATCTAAAGTTAAAATACTTTGCTCCATTCTGTATTAGAAGTCAAAAGTAAGTGTTTTGACTTCTGCTTCTGGATCACGGCACTTTCAGCCATACAAAGAGCTGTTGCTCTTTGTTGGCTGTTTTCTCTCTACCGGTAGACCCTTATGCGGGTCTTAAATCGCCCTGGAGGGGCGACCACCATCGAGGAGGCTTTTGCTAGGCTAAGGTGGAGTGGTGGCTCCCCCTACAGTCTGAGCTAACTCCGTAGGGCCAATGGAGAAGAAGATTGGTCAGTAAAATGGTCAATCACTTCGCTGTGCTAGCTGAAGTCAGAAAATCATCTAAGCATAAAGAACCACCATGGTGAATCCGGGTGAGACCTTTCCTCCCTCTCTCCATTCTGAACTATTTTTCCTGCAAACAGTTTGCTTTTTGGATGACTTCCCTGTTTTAAGAAAGCAGCTTCTGTCTGTTTGGGGGAAAAATAATAATAATAATACGTTAAACAAAACTATAGAATAACACTTATTATATTTTGAACCTTTTGGATATTGGGCATCCCTGGAAAGATTCCTAATTTTAGAGCATTAGTTTACTTACTATACTGAAGATATTTGCTTTTTTCTGTCTCTGTCATTGTCATTCTTAATGAGATAAAGGCTTTTAACATGCAAAGAAAAAGCTTTCTATAGGTTACTGAGGACATCTTGTGGCGAAAATAGTGTTTGGAGAACACTACTTCAGGAATTAATAAGAAGAAAAGATAAAGGCTTGGAAACAGCTGTGGGTTGTGTTTGTGATTTAAAAATTGTGGAGGTGGATGTATATGGACTCTTAATAAATATAGTTTCCACAAAAACTTTAAAAGACTCTTTTCCTATAGAAATAGAAGACTTTTACCCACAGCTTGACTATGAGCTGATGTTGGAAAAAATATTGGAAATGAGAGAGGAGATGAAGTTATGGAGAAAAACTAAAGGTTATTTTGCAGAACCACAAACTGAGCCTCAAACTTTAAAAGATCAACCTATAGGCCAAGAAGAAACCTATATGCAACAGTATACACAATCTGAGATGGAAAAAGAAGTTACTGATCAATTGAATTCTGGACTAGATTATGAGCTGATATTGGAAAAAATATTGGAAATGACAGAGGAGATGAAGTCATGGAGAAAAACTAAAGACCATGTTCTAGAATCACAAGCTGAGCCCCAAATTTTAAAAGACCAATCTACAGGCCAAGAAGAAGCTTATATGCAACAGTGTACACAATTTGAGATGGAAGAACTCACTGATCAATTGAACTTCAGAAAAATTCTGGACCCAAAATCCCAGATTGAGACCTTAAATAACTACTCTATAAATCAACTAACTACTACAGAGGAGGATATTTCACAAGTCTATGTACAAATGGAGAACTTTGAAGAACAAAAAATGACTACAAGTGAAGTTCTCCCATTGCCAAAATTAACAGGAATTGACAGCCAGACGCGATCGATTGAAAGTTATGATGACAAAAAAAAAGAAAGTTATGACAACCTGGATAAGCAAGCTGAAATTATAATATGGAATAAAATGGACTATATTGCGTATATGATACTGGAAGAAGGGGAAGAGAATTTTGATCAGATCAATTTGTTGATAAACATTAGTACTCAAATACTGAGATTTGATGATATAGAAGCGACATTACGGAAACCAGCTTGGTATAGAAAAAAAGCCAGAGTTAGATTTTAAAATGTGATTTAAAATTTTAATTATTGGGTCAAAAAGGCTTTAGAAATTTGGACTGATTTGACAATCTAATTGAGTAAATGAAAGCAGTAAGATAATAATTGGTGTAATAATATGTTTGTCTTAGATATGATAGTTAATTTGGTTGAGAGTTAAATTTTACTTAACAGGTCGAAATGATTCTTTTTTGTTTTTTTTTTTACTCTGTTTATATAGAAAACTATTTTGTAATAGCAGAAGAATTAGAGAGATCTATGATAAGAGAAGAAAGGGTATTAATTAATGATGCATTAAATTAAGAGATGGAATATATGTGAAAATATTAGAATGTTATTCTTGGAATATTATGTGTGTTGTAGAAGGGATATCCAAAATTTTATTAATATGTTTGTTTAAGATCAATTGGAATATTTTAATTGAAATTAGTGGAGCTTAAAAGCAGGAGTGATTTATGTAGATGTAATAGTAGGGATGATTTTGTGGATTGATTGAATCTCAAGAAGAAATAGATTAAACTAAATTTGTTATATCATGTGAGGAAATAGAGGGGGAAATTTTTTTAAGGTATTAATTTTAGTTTTTTATATATATATATATATATATATATATATATATATATATATATATGACTTATTTTGTTATGATTGATTACCCTTTTACCATGGTGTTTTCCTGAGCACTTTGATGTTAATATTAAAAAAACCAATAAAATGTATATTAAAAAAAGTAAGTGTTCTTCTTTAATTGTAATCTTTAATTCCTTCTGGCTCCCTCTAGTGTCCAATCTTCTAAGTCCTATCCTATCATTTTTTTAAATAAAGAATTTAAAACATCAGAATTTTCCCATGGGAAGGATTCTTCTTATAATTAATTTCAAAATCTTGTTTTTTGAAATTTATCTGGATTCTGAGTACATTGATAACTTTCCAAAGTCCACATTCTAATTAACCTTTTGCTATTTATTCCAAAAAGAGAAAATTTTAAATTATTAAACCTGTATTTAACACTTCTTCTGCTAAGGATTGAAGTGTAAGTCACCAGGTGTTATCCAATACTGATTGATCCAAAGGTTCCTAATAGCTGAAAGCAGTTAAAAAGCAATACCAAAAGTGATTAGAAAAAGAATGTGAACCCAGTGTCATAAAGGTGCTGACCATGAAGGTGGCTTTCCCTTGCTTCCCAGAGTCCAAACCTGCAATTTTGCAGTCCCCTCATGAGGAGCAACTGTCTGGAGTATTTGAGGATTATCTCAAATCCTGTCCTTGTCCAAAGAGGAATTACAAAGAACCTTCCAATGGAGAAGGTGAGAAGATTAACCAACTATTTCAGCAGTATATTTAAGATGCTAGATTTCTTACCAGCATAACAATTGCACTGATCTCATACCTCTTGCTAAATTTGCTTTCAACAAGTCCTCTGGAAGTATATGTATCTGGTCCAGGCAACGTATGGATTTCACCCATAGGTCTTACCAAAACCAGACAAAAAAGAGCTGTTCCTCACATCACAGATTTTCTGGAAAAGAGGCAACCAGTCCAAAGCTTCCTAAATGAACAATTCAAACTAGCAAAAGTGTTGTACAAAAATCAGCTGATACACAAAGACAAGAGGGAGCTAGAATTGTAGGAGATTTAGTGTAGCCTTCTACACAATTTTTAAATTCCATGAGATCTTTCAAGAAACTAGACTCAAAATGTATTGGTCCTTTCCCAGTAACTAAGCAAATCAATCCACTAGTATTTTGCTTTCAGTCTCCTTACCAAAGGTTGAGTAGAGACTGGCTATGAAGTTAGAACAAATTTAGTCTGGCATACCTTCTGCCACCCCATTGAGTGGAGCAAAGTATGTCAAAATGGTTATTTAAGTATCCCCTAAGAGGGTATTTGCACACTTGTTCACATATTGTGAGACAAATTTTGCAATAAGCTCATGTTGCAAATCATCTGATGAATAGATCTACTATATTAGATACATTTTTGTCCTCAAACACTTCGTTACTTTCGTATAATTGTTGCTAATGTTTACTAGCCCTGAGGAACTGAATTCCTACTGGATAAGTTTCATAAGTTTGCTTTTAGTGAGATTTTCAGTGAACTACTGAGGATAAAACTGTCATATGAAATCACCTAATGTAATATAAATTCACACTCACCAGTGATTTTGGGACAAATGTAGTTCTAAAAAACTGGTTAAATGTAAAGGAACTGAATGAGGCAATACCTGTGAGCATATCATTCATTTCTCAGATATCTGAAGCTGAATGTTTCAATAAGGCCTGGGGAATCATGTTAATAAGTGGATATAGGAGGAAACCTTAAGGTCTTTCTGAAACACTCGAGCATGGGCCAGATCACTGTCCATATGGGCAAAATCACATTGATTAAAATAGATAAAGATGGTCTTCAAAAGATCAAAAGAACAAAAAGCTGTTTATCTAGATGTGTGACACCTTGTCACATCCTGCATATGCTATGATGGAGACTGACCGCATGGTTAGACAAGTTCAGTCAGATGCTCACTATGCATCTATCTATCTATCTATCTATCTATCTATCTATCTATCTATCTATCCATCCATCCATCCATCTATCCATACGTATATATATACATCATCTATCTATCCATTATCCATCCATCCTCTATATCAGTGATGGCGAAACTTTTAGAGACTGAGTACCTAAACTGCAGCCCAAAATCCACTTATGCATTGTCAGGTGCCGGGTGGGTGTACTTCATTGGGTGGATGTGGCCCATTGGGTGGGTGTGGCTGCGGTGGTAACAGCAGACGGGGTGGGACTAAAAAGTTCAATCAATCAATTCCAACTTTGCAAGATCTTTTTTCCCGCGAGAAGTTGAAATTGATTGATTAATTGAACATTTTTTTTGTACACGGCGGTGGAGGCCTAAAGTGAAAAGGTTTTATAAAACCCAGCTGAAGGCCTAGGACTGGGGCGATGGCGCGCGTGCCCATAGAGAGGGCTATGAGTGCTGCCTCTGGCACCCGTGCCATAGGTTCGCCACCACTGCTCTATATCTCATCTGCCTGCCTGCCTGCCTGCCTGCCTGCCTGCCTGCCTATCTATCTATCTATCTATCTATCTATCTATCTATCTATCTATCTATCTATCTATCTATCCATCCATGCGTGCATGCATACAAACATAATCTATCTATCATCCCCCCCTCAGATGGGTCTAGCAGGGAGAAATTAAAACAAAATGATGCAATGCACAGCACGTATGTGTGCATTTGGCATCCTGCCTCAAAATAAAAATAAAATAAAAACAGCATTAGAATTCATGAACACTAAAGACCACATCACATAATTTTAAAACTGCAGCAGAATCCTTGCTTACCAGCCGGGATAGCCCTCTTTTTTTCTTAAGTCTAAAATGTTTTCAATCTGTGGACATGCTCCTAATTGACTCTTCATCATTCTGCTCTCATCTTCTCAACTAGGCCCTGTTGATGGCAGCAGGAATGGAATGCCTGCTGTTTTATTATCTGATGCACACTCCAGTCTCCATAGTATAAAGTATTTTTTTTAAATAAGTCAGCTTGAGATACTGGATCATTTCAAATAATATAGGATAAATGTTTTGTCCTGAACTTGGGGTATGGGGCATTTGTCTCTGTTTCAAGCGCAGAATGTTTTGCGCATTCCCAGAAACAGCATGGTGATGTATCCGCTCTGTTAGCAGCAAACCTTTTGCAAGAACTGCATCAATTCCTGGTACTCCGAGACAGCCAAGGTCGTACATCCATTAGTTACAGCTAGTTGGACTACAATATTATTGCAGCTAGACTTTTAACTAGAGTAAAATGGTAAAGTGATATGACTCCTCCCTTGTACTGTGTTAATTCCCGGTTTGCTTCTAAGTCCAAATCAAGGCATCGCTTACTACCTCTAATCCACTAATGGTCATATACAAAAGATACAATGCAATGACCATATTTTGTAATCCACAGGATCTTGCAACTTAGGTTTGGTTTTACAGCTTCTGGGGAGTAGGGGTGTGAGGAGGCAGGCAGGAGACTTCATTTTTTGCGTGATGAAGGGGCAAAATAGGAAGAGGCCCATCATCATACCCTTAAAACTGGCAAAAATCAGTAAGAGTTAGTCAATTCTTTTCCTTTTAGGGATAGCATTTTCCTCCTCTGTTGTACTCTTCTTGTATATCTTCTTTTCTCAGAAACATTTCAACGGCACAAGATGCCACATGGAGCTTTTCCATTGGCAGCTCCTCTGCTTTCAGAAATTCACTCACTTTCCTGTATTCCACAGCAGGTGGACGCTTCTTTTTAAACCCACATTTGACTGTGGTTGTTTAGTTTTCTTTAGTGACTCATCAGCTTTTTATAGTTTCAGTTTGGCTATGCATTAATCTGAATGCATGCATGCTGCCTCCTAAATAGAAACATCTGAAGAATGTGTGTATGCCTAAACGCTTAATTTTGAGGGGGAAAATGTGCCTTTCCCCCTCCCTCCCCAATAAACTGAAAACCACTGCAGTTTCCAGTAGAAAAAGCAGGGGTCCAAAATATAAATGATGTGAAAAATGCAGATAATAGGCAAAACAAACACAAAGATGCATGCATATTGTTTATAAGCAATTATGCTAAGGTAAACTGTTTAATTTAAAAAAGAACATTGGTAAATCCATAGATAATAAACCTACCAATTTCTACTTTGGAATAACCACTAGAAGTCCCAATTTACTGAAAAAAAAAACACATGGCAACATTGCCTTCCAAATGGACCATATTAGAATAATGGGCTTAGGTCGAGATATCTTTCCTGAGACTCAGGCACGCAAAGCTGCTCAAAAAGAACATTCTAAGATTTGACCTTGAAGGAGCCAACATATAACATGATTGTGACTTGTAACATCTCTGAAAATCCCTGTACTTTCCCCAGTTAAACTTCTGGAAAGTTTATTTCGTTTAGATTAGTTATTTATTTAGATTTTTAATCTATCTATATATATATATAATATATATATATATATATATATATATAATATCTATATATATATATATAATATTATTTTTATTACTAACTCAAGGCGGCAAACATACGTATTACTCCTTTCTCCTCCCATTGTTCCCACAACAACAACCCAGTGGGGTGGGTTGGCCCGAGAGTGATCTGTCCAAAGTCATCCAGCCAGCTTTTATATCTAAGGTAGGATTAGAACCAGTGGTAGGATTCAGCCGGTTCGCACCAGTTCAGCAGAACCGGTAGCTAATTTTTTGTTGCCCAGGCCAGAATGGCCTTCCGGAAGCGGCATCCCCACAGAGAACCAGTTGTTCACATATTTGAATCCCACCACTGATTAGAACTCACAGTCTCCTGGTTTCTAGCCTGGCGCCTTGTAGGTCAGACTGGGAAATAAATAATAATTTTTAAAAAAATAACTCCCAGAAGTTCAGTTGCTTCTATACGATTTCCAAGAAATCTACATGGATGTGTCTATGACAGTGCCAGGAATAGAGCTTGACTTGAAAGCTCTACTTAATTTTATCAGAGGCATTTAGTATTTTGGAAATATAAATGCCCTGAATACCATAACAGGATGCAACCAGTTGCCATGTGATGTATCTTTGTTAGTTCACAGTGAAAACAAAGATAACCATGACATTATAAATCACCTAAAACTAGATTTTGAAAACTGATGAAATAAATAATCTTTATAGCACAAATATCCCCATTCATGTGTGCACATATTGTATTTAGGAGTTCAATGATGAGGATGATAAAATATTATAATAGGGATTTTTCCTAATCTTGACTGATGAAATAAATGTAGATTTTTATGTTAGTGGCTTCTTTTCAAAGAAGGATCATTGCATTTTGCTTCCCAAGGATAACTTTTTTTTTCCTGGATATGTACACAGAAATATCAACACAGGAAAAAGGGTTACTCAGAATATCTCTTTACCAGTTTGTGTGTTTCAGCCTACTTAAAGACTAACTCTTTGCATCTTTAAAATAATAAAAGAGAAAGCAGTTATAGACCCCAGAATTATTTTGCAAAGAAATCTGTAAGGTTCTATATGTTACATTTGAGTAGTTTATGTGGCACCCTTCATGCTCTCACCTCTGCAGAAAACAGGAAAAGCAGAATTCCTACCAGGTTTCTCCAATGATGTTCCCCTTCACAGATAGACCAAGATGTTTAGTTGGCATTACATTTGTAGGATTGCCCTAAGCCTTCCTGCACAAAAGGAAGTAATGTACTTCTTTAAATTCCAGGAAAAATTGGCAATACTGTTTGCATGCACACTATACATTCTCTTCCTAAATATTTCTATGCGCTTTCTCTTAATTTAATAATCATCACAGTGATAGGGAACTTTTTTAAGTTGGAAGATGTATAGGTCAGAGATGGGCAGCTATGGCTCCTTTACGACCTGTGGATTTCAGCTGAACAGAGCTAGCGTAGGAATTCTGGGAATTGAAGTCCATAGGTCATAAAGGAAACATAGTTGTCCATCCTTGCTATAGTATAGGTAGATACAATTGGGCCACAAAGCATCATACTGTATACACTTGTTTGCAATACACATTTATATTAATGTTTTCTCCTATAGTATCCTTTTGAGCAACCAAGCTGTATTGGTACCGTACTTGAAAATTATGCTGGAAATTTGAACTAAAATGTTATTAGCAAGCGGATGACACATTTTTCTATAACTTACCACTTTTGACTGACAGCAGGAAGGCTGTACAATTTCTGAACAGAAGATAAGAAACACTTTTAGATACATGAAAGTGAACCCCCAAAGCTCATTCAGACAAGACATAAATGGTGGAAATATGAGGAAGAAATTATTCTGGATAAAGGTGTTGCACCATTCAATTATATGCACACTGTAATGCTACATTATATGCAGAGATATTAGCCTCTTTGCATTTTGATCAAATATACTGTATAAGGCACCCTATATTAACAGATTTTGTGGTGGGAGAAAATCAGTGAATAATGAAACAATAAAATACACAATAAAAATAATTAAAATTTTAAAAAATACTTAGATCTTCATTGAAGGGATGAAATGAAATCAACTTGAGTGCCAGATTGTTTTTCATAATCAGGACATCACAGCTGAGAATCCGATGTGTTGTTGTTATTGTTGTTCTTGTTATTATTATTATTATTTCATATTATATAATCTAAAGGGCTGCCATAAAGAAGAAGGGGTCAACCTATTCTCTAAAGCACATGAAGAAAGGACAAGAAGCAATGGATGGAAACTAATCAAGGAGAGAACCAACCTAGAACTAAGGAGAAATTTCCCGATAGAACAATTAACTAGTGGAAAAGCTTGCCTTCAGAAGATGTGGGTACTCCATGATTGGAGATTGGGCAACCATTTGTATTAAATAGTATAGGGCCTCCTGCTTGAACAGGGGTTGGATTAGAAGACCTCCAAGATCCCTTCCATCTCTGTTAATGATTCCAGTAATGGATAACTTAATAGGGTGCACCTTCGAGCTATAAGATTCCAGCCTGTTGAGGGCTTTGATAGCATTTCTAATTCCCTCCGCCCTAGTCACTAGACAATGCAGTTCCTCTATACAATTCATTTCTAAATAGTGTTCCCAAGAAAAACTTAACCCCGATTCTTTGAAAATACAAACTCATTGGATTTAGATATCCTCTAGAAATGGACAGTGTGTTTCATTGTATGCAATTTATCATACACAGTACGCTCTCTTCTCAGCTACGGCTAAGGTTCACTGTTTAATAATTGAGGGGTTGTCAGTCTTAGGCTCCTGGACTTGTTGCAGCATGCAATTTGTAAAGCAAATCTTTCCCAACTTGCATGCAAATCTATTTCCCATTTCATTCAGGGCTAGTGGATAAGTGGCACTAAGTGTCGAATTTCTCATTACCTCCATGTCAGAAATCCACTTTGACCATAACTGTACTGTCATTATTGAGTTTTTAGGATGCTAAGCATGGAAGTGAGCCCACCCTCAAGAGGATGTGAAAGCAAACAGGCAGAGAATGATTTACATTGACCACAAGTGAACCATTCACTAGCTTGTTATAAACCATTCATTTGCAAAACCATTCAGTTGAAGAGCCATGCTTCTAAACTAAATGCAAAAGGATCTCTTCCCTCGATGAAACTCAGCATCTTTTAGCACGGATGATATCAAGTGTTCAAAGTTAGGAAAAAGACTGCAGAGATCAGATGTTGCATACAATATACACCATCAGTTCAAATACCTTGCTCATTCCACACAACAATGAAGGGTAAGGCGTGATAACTGCTTTTCCTGCAAGGGAAAAACAAAAAAAAAAAAACAACCTTTCTCTCCTGACACATTGCTTTCACATTGCTTTCACAGTTGCCTCTTTCAGATTTTGCTGCCTTAAGAATTCTTTAATATTTCAAAATAAACAGTTTCCCTTAACAATGGCACACCTTTATATTTACCTCTGGGGCACGCTTGAGAAAGAATATTTGTCAGAAGAGTAAATTGTGACTACTTATCTCCCAGTTGTGTACTTGGCAGATGTGGTTCACTTGTCATCTTTCTAGATAGTGAGTTGGAAGACTATGCCAATTTTACAAGCGCAGTCCTCCATACCCTTTCAATAAGAACACTGTAGCCAAAGAAGCAGAAACTGGATTTTATTATATGTTGCAGAAATCTGCCTACATTAGCTGGGTGACAAATGACTTTCTGCCTTTATTAGCTGTACTTTCTGCATAATATGAGGAAAGTCCTACTGGTCATCAGGACCAACTATACTGATCTATTTGAATGTATATCCCTGACAAAATCCCCATTCAACAGTTTTCCAGTTATTAAAATATCTAAAGGTAGGAGACCAGGATAGAATAGGGTGTCTATTGGTGATTTAGCTTCCATAGCTCCACCATTCTCACTTCCTGAGCTAGTTGGGGCAATCTGGAGACTTCAACACAGCTGTTGAGATTCAGGAGAGAGACTCAGAATTTTGTGTCTTCTTATAAATCTTTTATTCCATTTGATGTCTGGTCTTGTTTATACAGCAAAGTCTTCTCTGGCCAGATGATATTGTTGTCATCATGAAAGAATATCTTATATTCACAACCCTAGGCTAGCTTTTTAAGCGTGGGCATTATTGTATGCTTCCATATGACACTGGGAATATAAGAAATAATAATTGAACATTGAAATGGGACAGTCTCAATTTGGCCTGTCTCACAAACTGTTTTGAAAATAACAGGTAGATAGCAGCACATGATGACTTAGGGCAAATCTTGGAAAAAAAAAAAACTAAACAGGTTGTCTCTCGTAAGTAGGTGATGAGAGAGCACCAGGAAATTCCAGGATTACAGACTAGATTAAAAAGTTATAAAGTTGAAGGCAATCAGAAACCTCTTCTACATTGTTGCTAACAAAAATATATATTGCCCAGGTGTCAAACTGGACTTAACAAAAATGTATATCTATTTTTAGAAGTCAGTTAGCACCAACTAGAATATTACTGACAATGGATTGTCAATCCCCCCCTCCTCTTTTTTTGGTAACAGTGCAGTGTTCTGCAGTAAATTAGTTAACAAAGTTCAAGGATCCTTCCCTCATGACTTAAATAAAAAACTACTGATTTATAATCATGATCAAGATAAGTATGTCTATTTGTATGTGTTTAAAACTTCCCACCCCCAGTTCTGAACAATGAAAAAGGACAGATATAGCTACATAATCTTTGTTAAAATTAAAATAATTTGACTTCAAAAGACTACTTTGCTGTCCACTTGTTCGGGATTATATGTATCCCAAACTTCAGTTATGTTTTTATATTCATGTAGTTATTGTTTAGTGCAATATTTCTCAACCTTGGCAACTTCTGTGGACTTCAACTCTCAGAATTCTCAGCCTCCATGGAATTCTGGGAATTGAAGTCCACTCGTGTCTTAAAGTTGCCAATGTTGAGAAACACTGGTCTAGTGAATGGATGCTGAAGCAAATGCAATCCAATTAATATGTACTGGGATTTTTCATTTGTAAAGATGAGCCTCATCTAATCTGGATTCTGGTTTATGTGTTGGGACCTAGAATTTTCAATCAATAGGCTCGAATTCTGGATATTATTTCCTCAATACAAGGGTAAAAATGGAAGGCAAAAGTTTAGCTTCTGGAAAAAAAGCCCAGTTATACTCAAGTAATACATAGTAATCTATTCTGTGAAAAATAAACTCTTGGAGATACAAAATTGAATTTTATAAGAAGTCCCTCTAGGTCAAGAGGGAAGACTTGCACAATGAAATCAGTCCGAGAAAACATTCTGGAGGATTTAAAGCTGTCATCACAAGATTGATAACAGTTATGTGGTGGAAAGATAAAGACAAATATGAGTGAAAGGTTGCAAAAGAAGACTAAAAAAAAACAATAGAAGGTACTAACCAATGTCAGTTGCAAAAGGACAAATTTCTCAAGGATTGCCCAAGATGGAGATTCAGGCTGACTGCTTTTTTAGAGATTGCAATTTCACCCACACTCAGTGCATTTATGAATGCATTTATGTCTAACTTACTGCCATTTCCCAAGAAATGTTATTGATTTTCCAAGAAAGTGGTTCCCAAATAATGTTGGATTTGAATTGCCAGCTTTTCTTTATTAGACACGCCAGTCTCAGTTGTCAACAGGCAACTGACAATTTTCACAAGGAAAAATCATTAATAAATAAATGAGAACTTTCCTTGCCTATAATTTTATATTTCTATCTGCTTAAATTCGAACAATAGTAAGAGATACTGCTGGGAACTCAAAAGTTCTGAAGGCTGATCTGATGAAATTGCAATAATAAGTGATTCCCCCCCCCATACTTCTGCTCCTAATACTTTTGCAGCTTGTCTTCAAGGCTTCAAATGAAATCAATCTTACTGATGTAGTTCAACTTTTACATAAATATAATTCATTGAAAATGAGGCTTTTAATTTCACAGCACTGATATGATTTTCTCTTTCTTTTTTTGCTTTTATATTATGTGAAATGAGTTATTGTGCCTTGCAAATTAGGTCTCTCCCTAAATTTGATCACTAAATAATTTAGGAGTAGTAGTAATACTATTTATGTTCAGATAGCACACAGAGACATGAAGCTGCACTTTGAGTGCCATTTAGATCCTGTATATAGACCATCCAACTCTCTATCCTGAACAGAAAAATCTGTAGAGAATTTGTGGACTCATGATTCATTCATTTTCTTTCTATATGAGTAAATTTTGACAGGCGTGATGGCCTAGTGGTGAAGATGCTTGCCTTTACACAGAAGGTTGAGAGTTCAATTCTAGGTAGTGGCAGATGTTTCTCTCTCAGGGCACAAAGAAAAAAATATCTGCTGCGAACTCTGCATAGACATCAGGAAGGGCATCCAGCCAGTAGATGCTCAGCTCCATTCAGTTGCCCTGACTCCACCCCGAATAGGGACCACAGGATTGTAAAAAGGAAAATAGGGTAAATTTTATCCGAGACTGAGATAGCTGGAAATGTAAGGAGCAAAGGAAAGCCATGGCTATTTCAACCCCATTAATGAAACCTGCCTGAGTCCCTCAAAATCTGTTTCTAAACACACCGTTTTCTCCATTCCAGAGTAGCATTTTGTCATCTACACTAAATGCAGCCCCCCCCAACCACAGAAAGATTTCTTGCCCCTAAATTAAACTAAAGCGATAATATAAGTTATAATATATGACTTTTACCTCACCAATGTAAGGTATACATTGTTTAGGAGGCACTTTTGGGAGTCATACTACCCAAATCAATGAATGAATGACTGAAAATGCAGATGACTGAAAGAAAAATAAAACAGCCCATTTGAATGGCTTAAATATGTTCTAATCAAACTCCTAGGCAATTAGCTAGCAAGAAAATTTCAGAAGATTGTGTAAAGAGATTCCTGAGCACATGAACAACAGATGACTTTTCTCTCAGTTTGCTCAGTCAACTTGCCAGGCTAGATGTTACTGAAGTTCTCAGTAACCGCCATCCCAAAAGACATAAACATTTGTTGACAGCAAATCTCTAAGAGTCACAAACAAACTCTTAAGATGTTGCTTCTTTCAAGTCCATAAAATATCTTTGTAGAAAGGTACATCTTTGTGGTGGATAAAGCCTATTGGCATTTGTTTGTCAGCAAGCAGAAGTTTTGAGTTCGTAAGTTATTGTTTCTTCAAAATATTATACTTTTAAAAATACATTAAACTCATCTTGGGCCATTTTAACATACTGCCAAAAAGAGATGACAAGCCTATCCATCAATGTAACTTTGTGCACTTTACTGTGTATGATAATTGGACAAGTGCTAAGATATTCTGCAGTGGTATATGTTTAGAGAAAATACAGATATTAAGCAAGCTTCCTGAACAAAAATATAAGGGGATAAAAATGTACAATGGATATAAAACACTGAAAATGAAAATTATGATATACAATGGATCAGTATTTTTCAGCTTTCTTTGAAACTGATGTCTATGGAGATTCTCAGTCAACCAGGTCAGAATTGAACTGAACTGAGTCAGAATTGAAGAAGCTTCTTGGATGAGAAGTGAAATGTCTCCAAGGAAAAAGAAAGTCCAGTTGCCTTTTGAAAAAGTACCTTTGGGACTTTGAAACTGAACATATGCATCTTCTGAATGTATATAAGTAGGACGATAAGATGCTGGAGATGGAAGTCCACAATTTAGACTGTAGCTAAGAAGAAATTGGTACAACAGATTAATTGAGTGATTCAGCAGGATAAAAAAACAGGGTCGTAGGGAGACAAGCAAGAAAGGTGGAAAAATGTAGCAATAGCAATAGCACGTAGACTTGTATGCCACGTCATAGTGCTAAACGGTTTACAGAGTCAGCATATTGCACCCAACAGTCAGGGTCCTCATTTTACTGACTTCGGAAGGATGGAAGGCTGAGTTAACCTTGAGCTGTTCAGAATCAAACTCCTGGAGTGAGCAGTGAGTTAGCCTGCAGTACTGCATTCTAACCACTGCACCACCACGATTCTTATGTAGGTGTTTGATAAGCATGCAAAGTCCAAAAATGTATTAAATAATATAGCTGTTCTGTATATCATACAGCTGTTCTGTACTACTCAGTAATTAATGCAACAACAGTAACTATATCTGGAAATAATTATAATGATTTCATTTGGAAATGCCCTTTTAATCTATTTAGCTTATTCATTAGTGAATGCCATCAATGGGTACAGACCTCTAAGTTTACAATAAATTGTTGGGCCACAGAACTTTCAGTACAGTATATGTTGTAATTTCTACTCTGGATCAAAGAATGACCTAATTTCTCATAAAAGTTCTTGGTGCTATCTAAGCTTAGTTGTTTTGTCCCAGATGTTTTCTTGCAGATGTTTCATTACCCAAACTGATGTACTGATGATGTTACCTAATTTGGATAATGAAACATCTGCAAGGAAACAACCAAGCTCAGAGAGCACCAAGAACCTTTCATTTCAACTTTGAGCTACAAATATTCTCCTTTATCGAAGAATTTGAAATCTTTTACAATTACCACCATATCTGGTTTGCAAAAACTCGAAAGACTACTAGATGGCAGCAAAGAGTTAGAATTTTCTCTATAGTTTTTGCTGAGAATATGTGGTTGTCTGAATTTGCAACATGGTTAAATGATAGCCCTAAGCTTTTTTATTTTCTGGACCATTTCAACAGAAGAATGACAGGCAAAAATCAAAGAGATATTTATTTCATTGTTAAACATAGTCACGATATGATGGAAAATAGTTTACTTGCTATATGTTCTGGAGTCAGAAAGTGAAAGCAAAGAAAACACATATTTGGCAATCAGACAAGGAAGAAAAGAAGTTGGTACATATTTAATTCCTGGTAAGAAATGTCATGGATATATAGAGATTCTCAGAGGGAAACTAAAAGGAGGGGGCGTTATTTCTCATCAGTTAAAAGCTCTTTCTCCTGAGTTTGCCCCAGCTAAATAGGAAATGAATTTCAAGAGCCTGATTAAACATTAATGCTGCATTAAAAGAAGTACTGATCTGAAGAAGTTTAAAGAAACTACAAGTGTTTTTCTTCACCAGGGTTGCCCTTCCTTCCAGGCCATCCCATTCTGTGTATAGAAGTCAACTGCTCTGTTGGTTTCTATAGAACTGTCAGGCACAAGCAACCAGAATCACTCATGCATAGTCCCAAGTAGATACTTTATTGTTGATCTCCTATATTACAAAAATCTCGCCAGACTGTCTGCATTCCATTGCAAAATGGCAGATATAGACCTAATGGTTTGACCTCAGTTGTTTCCTCCCCCAAACAGACTCTAAACTGGAATGTCTCTTTACTCCTCCTAGAGAACCCCCCTCCCCTTCAGCTGGTGGTTCCACCACAAGAGTACTGCATAGAAACCAACAGTGAGGGCCTTCTTTCTATACATGAGCACAAGACGGTGGGCATGAAGGCTACATTGGGCCAGAGCCAAAGCAAAGAGCCAGAGAAGAGGCTGGCCAACTGCAATCACAATGCACAAAGATCAGCCACTCTTCTGTGTCAAAATGAGAAACCCTTAGCACTCCATGGGCAAAGAAAGAGAGTTAGGTTTTGAACTTTGGTTCAGTTTTTTTCAATACTCCTAGTTGATAGCAGCATAGGAATTAACTGCTGGGAAGAGGTCATTCAAGAGCATATGATATGACTGTATCTACTCCGCATGTACTCCCAGCCAAGCCACAGATACTTGGTAGCACCTGTCTGACTAACAGGCTTTATCAAAAGACATAAGCTTTTATGGCAGTTTCCTTCTGATTCTTTGTTGCCACAGCTCTCTTCCAACAATGGCAGCTAGTCAGTATAGGACCTAGGCAGTTATCCCACCTCTATAGGCAATAACACCTCAATAAAATGGTATTAGTTCTGACCTAAGGAAAAGAAATCGCTATCTATAAGTGAAAAAAGGAGAAGAGAAAATAGATCTGTGGGAAGGTGTAGAAGTATGTTTTAAGTAGCCTTAAGTAGCTTTCACAATACCCAGCCCCATAAAGAAAGAATACCATCGACAGACTCAGTGAAAGAAGAAAAGGAACATTATTCTACTGCTAACTCCCAGAGTGACTTGGAGCAGTGACACGGGCAGCATATAAATTAAATAAATAAATAAATAAATTTGTTTTAGAAAATGGGCAAAAGAGACACAATGGCTGCAGAACAGCATCTCTGCAGAAAATCCCACAGGCTGAGATGCTCAGGGAAATGGCAATTTGCCATTAATGTAAATCAGTCACACACAGTCTATACTTTTCAACAATTTTCCTTTCCTTGTTTCCTATTAATTATTTGCCCTGATATGAATCTGCTTGGATTAAAAAGCTCAAGTCTTCTCCTAGCAGGTTTTAAGACAGAATTGTTTTTGCATATCTACTGCAGATGTATTTTTTTTTAATCCCAGATCTGCATTTACATATAATTAAGTAGTGAAAGTAAAAAATAGTTGAGGATTTGGAGAAGTATAACTATTTTAATGGGTCCTATTTTGGTCATTGTGAAGATGCGTTGCTACCCTTTTATCCAATTTGTTACGGCACAGAAATATTCCTGCACAAGCTGTGCCTTGTGGTGAATATTTGTCTCTCCTTAGCAATCTTTTCCACCCTCTGCATCGTAAGATTTTGTAGAGATGTTTATCAGGCAAAACTTGTATTTTTCTCCCTTACCACATCTTGAAGGCTATATTCACATGACACCCACAGCCATAAACAATCTGACTATAGTTATAATTAGCATGATTCGTAAACCCACTGTGGGTTGGGAATGCTGCATCTGCATATCAATAATTTACAAAGTACAGTTGCTTTATTAGAGAAGAACTACTACTATTTCCCTGAAAATAATGTAAACCGACAACCTAATTTCATAACATGACAACACATTACAGTCTTGATTATTCCTCGGTGAATGCCATGGTTTTCGTCTCTTAGGATGTGAGTAAAATTACATCTCCCTCAGCCCATCGTTTCAACTGTTGATAAGGAGAGTGACCTAACAAAATGTGAAGGAACAGACTTGGAAACAAAGCACCAGGATTTAGCTTTTTATGCTGCAGATGTTAAAAACAGGTCATCTTGCTCAGCTTATTTATATATATTTGCAGGTATCTAATTTAATTGTCAAAATCACAAAACTGTGTTTCACTTATTTTGGCCATGTCATGCGAGATAATTCATTGGAGAAAACAATTATTTTGGGAAGAGTTAGGGGTAAAAGGAAACCATCAAAGAACACAGAGGCTGGACACCATCAAAGTTGATATGGGCCAGAGCATAGAAAAACTCAAAGAACAGGTGCAAGATCAGAAAATGTGGAGAGACACAGAATCACCAAGAGTCGGACTTGACTGAATGGATGACATTATCATCATCATTTAATTGCTTATTTCTCTTAGATTAATCTCGGCAAGAATAATAATTCTTTGTAAGAATTTGCCTTTCCTCTTCCACTAAGCCAATGGCATTGGAGAACTAAGCCCATTAAGGATCTTGACAAACTATTATGTATGATTAAACATCTTTCCTGTTGCTGGACAGAACTAATGCAATCCTTCTAAGGTACTCTGTAGTTCCATTAACTGTGCATCCCAAAATACATTTGGTACCAGTTTTTCTTGCCTTGTTGCACCAATGTTGGGTTTAGCCTTGTTTTATTCTGAAGTGTGTGTACAGACATTTCTAAATAAGGATTTTCCAATTCTCCCTTCCTCCCAAAGTGACAACTGAAACAATCTTTTTACATCTCCTTGGGAAAAGTACCGTGAAGGTTCTTTAGTCACTTGCCCCTTTTATATTATGACTAAAATAGATTTATTTATTTATTTACAGGAGATAAAACATGTTTTATAAAGCTCTTCCCTACAAAATTTACTAAAGAATCAATGACAAGATATTCTATTTGCTCAATATCAAATTATCTCCAAGCTCCTACAAAGTGTCTCTGTGGATATTCATCACTGTCATCAGCCATTCAGTTGTGCCTGACCCTTGGGCATTCTATGGATCAGCACTCTCCATGCCCCTCTTTCCGATCCACCGTGGTCATTCTGGTGTCCTTCTTTATAGTGTCCAGCCATCGGGTACTAGGGCGGCCCCTTTTCCTTTTTCTGCTGATCACTCCTAGCATAATTGACTTTTCAAGTGAGTCAGCTCTCAAGACATGGCTAAAATATGATAGCCTATATTTGGCCATCTTGGCTTCAAGTTATGTTTGGAGCGAAGTTTAGTCTAGGACTTCTTTGTTTGTTATTTTTTACAGTCCATGGGATGTGTAATAGTCTCATCCAGTACTACAGTTCAGAGGCTTCTCCCCTTGTCCTATCTGCCTTTTTCAGAATCCAAGTTTCACAGCCATAAGTAATAACCAGACAAATTATCACATTAATAATCTGCATCTCATTGTGAGGCTGATGTCTTTACTTTTCCAGATGTTATTCATGCTAGACATTGCAGTTCTTCCAAGTGCTATATGCCTTTTGATCTCAGGGCTGCAGTCACCACTTTGGTCGATTTTAGAGCCCAGGAAGATGAATTCCTTTACAGTTTCAATGGTCTCATTTTTGATCTGCACTGTGACCTGTGTGTTCTCTGCAGTTGTTGTTATCTTTGTTTTCTTGATATTAAGGTGCAATCCAAATATTTCACTTTCGTCTTTGACTTTCAGGATTAGCCACTCCAGATCTTCCTTGCTTTCCACAAGTAATGTTGTATCATCTGCATATTAGAGGTTGTTGATATGCCTATCACTGATTTTAACCTCAGTGGTAGATTCCTCCAAATGTGTTTTACAGTATTCATAACTATTTCCGTGTACATGTTGAATAGTATCAGTGACAGGATGTAACTGATACTATTCAACATGTACCAAGTACCTTTTCAAATTCTGAACCAATTTGTGTCTCCATATTCCATTCTTACTGTGATTGTCATGTTTTATGTTTGCTTGTGTTCAGATTGCTCTCTTGTAATAATTGTTTATTATTGTTGTATTTTGTTGTGAGCTGTCAGAATAGACAGCATCCAAATTGAATAAATTAATATATAAATTAATCACGGCTTAATGAAATGGTACAAAACCACTCCTGTATTTGTGACATTCCTGTGACTTTGTGCCACCACCAGAAGCAGACAGTAACAGGACTGGTGGAACAATGATGTTCCATACCTCAATTAATCAGAATAGTGACAGCCACACTAGATAAGAATCACCATCAGGCTGATGATTTGGTTGTGACGTTATCCAATCCAACAGATTCGGTCAAAGATTTGGTTGAAATTTTAGCACAGTATGGACAGGTCTCTGGTTTTAAGGTGAATAAGAATAAAACTAAAATATTATTGAAAAATATGTCTATGAAGGGAAAAGATTTTATAGCTGAAGCAACAGGTTATGAAGTAGTTAATAAGGTTAAGTATTTAGGAGTATATATTACAACATCTAATGGAAAATTGTATAAGAATAATTATGAATGCTTATGGGTTAAAGTTCAAAAAGATTTAAATGATTGGCAAAAACTGCAACTATTGTTACTGGGGAGAATTTCAGTAGTAAAGATGAATGTTCTACCAAAGTTTCTTTTTTTATTTCAGATGATACCTATTTTAAAGAAGGATGCTAATTTGGATGAGTGGCAGAAGGGTATCAATAAATTTATTTGGGGTGGGAAGAAATCAAGGGTAAAGTTTAAGATTTTACAAGATGCTCGAGAAAGAGGTGGACTTAAAGCACCTAATTTGAAATTATATTATGATGCGGCCACTTTAACTTTAGGAAGTGACTGGCTTAATTTAACAAATAAAAATATTCTTGTTCTTGAAGAGTGGGATTTATTATATGGTTGGCATGCATACTTAATTTTTGATAAGAAAGTAGATTGGGTCTTTAAGTCACATATTTTAAGATATGCTCTACTTCGAGTTTGGAAGAAATATTATTATAAGTTAAATTATAAAATACCTATTTGACGGATTCCTGGACAAGTAATTCAGGGGGCCTCTAAGGGGGTGAATTTTGATAACATTTCGTACAAAGAGTTACTTATTTGGTCGGGTACTGATTGGCAACTAAAGTCTTCAGATGTGTTAAGGCAAGAAAATATTTTACAATCATGGTTTCAATATTTGCAAATAGTGCAGATGTGGACTTTAGATAAGAAAGTGGGAATTACTTTAGTAGATGAAAATTTGATAATTCAGATTAAAGATCAGAAACATGCCCATATTAAAAGAATTTACAATGAGTTAATAAAATTGGATTCGGAAACAGAGTTAGTAAAAGATTGTATGATTAAATGGACCCAGAATATTCAGGAACCGATTTCATTGGACCTATGGGAGGTAATTTGGATGAGAAATGTTAAATTTATGCAGGCTCAAAATTTGAGGGAAAATTTTTATAAAATGTTTTATAGATGGCAACTGGATCCTAAAAAGTTGTCTTGTATGTACCCGAACCTGCAACTTAAATGTTGGAGATGTGGTTGCTTGGATGCAACCTATTTTCATGTTTGGTGGACTTGTAAAAATATTAAAGCCTTCTGGATTATGATTTGGTGGAACATTCAAAAGGTTTTTAAAAGGAAGATTAAGTTTACTCCCCAGTTGTTTCTTTTGGGTATTTTTGTGGATTTTGACGCTAAAGAAACTATTTTAATGTTGAATTTAATAACAGCAGCAAGATTATTGGTGGGTCAATATTGGAAGAAGGATACTCTGCCTTTGTTAGAAGAATGGGTATTTAAGGTTTCTAATTTAGCAGAAATGGCTAAAATTTCTGCTTACTTAAAGGACCATTCACAAGAGAGATATTTTAATGTATGGAGAAGATGGATAGAATATGTTCAGAAGAAGTATGGAACTACAAAGTTTCGCTTATTTTATGAGTAATGAATTTTTATAAACTTATGATGTTAAAGTTTGAAGAGAGTTAAGGGTTAGTATGATTTTGGTTATTGTATAATTAGTAAATTTAAATAGATTATGTTTAATATGTTTGTATAATCCTGTATGTGGCTCTGGGAAGTCGGGGGGGAGGGTGTTGGGGGGAGGGGGTGGGGGGAGGATGGGTTGAAGTTTAAGTAGTTCAAATAAGTAGAAATAGTTTTATTGTATATAATATTGATGTTTTAATTTGGAGAGAGGAATTGCTCGAGCATTTCCCCTGGACCGCATCCGGAGTGAGAAGATAGAAGAAGGTGAGAAGCAAGTAGGAAGGTTGAGGAGAGGTGGAAGAGGAAGAAGAGGGAAAGAGGCAAGTTGGTTAGAGGATGGATGCGGTTTGGGGGGAAATGGGTGAGCAATACCGAGAGTTGTGTGTATCAATTTGTTTTATTTTTTATCTGAAGTATTTTTATGAATGTAATGTATTGTAAAATTGAAAATAAAAACTTTTTACAAAAAAAAAAAGAATCACCATCAGGCTTAGCCACATAAAGGGGAGTCTATGGCAGATTTTTACTGCTTCTCCCAAAGCTGTGTGATATTAAATTTAAAACCATCAACAAAATCTTCAAAGGATTTAAATTCACAAGGGAAGAAGAAAACAACTCAGTGCCCTTCCTGGATCTCCTCATCAGCAGAGACAGCAATAGCAAACTAGAAACACAGGTCTAGCAAAAAAAAAAAAAAAACACCTCACCCACAACAACCAAATTCTCCACTACCAAAGCAGTTAGGCAAAAGTTACTAGACCATTCTTAACAGAATTTGTACATTAAACTAAAAAACTTTATTGCTGTATCTTGTAAATAGTTGTTCATCAAAAAAGGTGGGAAATTGGACAAGGGATCAATCTGTTTGCTGCCTAATTCTTGTACCATCTCAGAACTTTGTCATTATAGTACATCTAAAACGTACATGTTGCACTATGTAACACTGTTTAAAATTCAGCCTAGATTAGTGAGTAAAGCCTACAATGGCCTAGCTTGCCTTATGTCCTTTTAAAAAAATGTACAGTCCACATACCATTCCTGTAATCCAGACAAGCTTTGTTATTGCACAGGCAGGCAGCTTTTGTAATATTTCTAATTTTTGTTTAGTGTTGGAATAAAGTGCCAACTCTATCTATTTTCTGGCTTTACTCCTGTAAATTGGAAGTCAACTATCTGGAATATTAAACATACAGTTCAATTGTATAGCATGCCTGTCAACAAATCTGCTGATTTTCAATACTCCCACGCGTGTATATAATAGATTGCATTCTTTTTTCCCCCTGCCTAAGATAGGGAAAATGTTACTTATTGTGTTTGGAGATTGTCCTAGCCCCTAATTTTGAATAATAAGCCATGCTATTGTGCATGACATTGCTAAAGTACATAATTTTAGCAACTAGAAAAAAATCAGCAAGTTTAGTTTATCTGTGCGGCTTTAGAATAGAATAGAGATGGAAGGGACCTTAGAGGTCTTCTAGTCCAGCCCTCTGCTCAAGCAGGAGGACATATACAATCTCAGACTTCTTAAAAATCTCCAGTGATTTCTGAAGGCAAGCTGTTCCACTGGTTAATTGTCCTCAATGTCAGGAAGTTTCTCCTTAATGCCAGGTTGCTTCTCTCTTTGATCAATTTCCAAGCAGTGTTTCTTGTCCTGCCCTCTGGTGCTTTGGTGAATAATGTGACCCCCTCTTCTTGGTGGCAGCCCCTCAAATACTGGAATACTGCTATCATGTCTCCCCTATTTCTTCTTTATAAGAGCATATGATTCATATGATTCATGTAGTGCTAGGTTTGGGAAGATCCAAGTTCAATTCTGTCTTCAGCTATAGGAATTTACTGAGTGATGTTGGGCCAGTCACTGTTTTTCAGATTAATCTACTAACAAAGTTGTGGGAGAATATTAGAACTTCTATTTTAATGAGGGACATAAATCCAGGCTATGGATCAAAGACTCTATGGCCCCTGGATTGCATGGAGCCACTCATAGCTTGGATGGCTTTGAAAAACAAAATCTATTATGACAGGAATAGGAAATTATTAAAAGCATTAATTAAACAGAATTTCATGTTGACCTTTGCTCCATGCCATTATTTTTTTTAATATAAATCACTAAATGGCCAAGTATAGATTTGATCCAAAAAAGTTACATGTTTCACTGATATAGAATAAAATCCTATGGGTTCTCAGAAGACATGTGTAACCAGTGCATAGTTTATTTTTGTCACTTTAGCATAATATTTCCAGTTCAAACCCAGCACTTTAAGTCCGTGTTGCATTGGCTTTCTGGGTCATTGGAGGATTTCTTCAAAAAAGGGAATCTCCTCCTGGAGATTCAGTGGAACCTTATCATTCCTAACAGAAGTCATATTATTTCCTCCTTTGAACCATAAACTATTAATAGACTCCTTAATCATAGAGTCAGTCCCACCTGATCAATTAAACTAGTCACAACATGTAAATTTGTTTTAGTTACCACCTGTCAAAACAACCTTTCAACCTACTTGAGATCAGAAAGCTACCAAGGATCTGCATGTCAGTTTAAGGCCATGCAGCTTTATAAAGAAGGAAATTTGACTACATTCACCGAGATTTGCTAAACTGGGCAAGATTGTAGCTGCCTTACCTGAACTGTATTAAAGGATATGAGGGTTTTGTGGTACTTTGAAGGTTAACAAGCTCTAATGGCAAAACTGAGATTCAATAGTGATGAGACTGACATGATTTTTCCTTCACTATCAATGGAAGGCTTTGCTGTGCTACCTGGAAAATCATGGTTTCTTGGTCACCTCATCACTGAATGCAACCTTCAGAAGATTGCACTCAAAGGATGGAGGAAAAGAACCTATTTCAACATTGACAAGCTCACCTTCCACATTTATTAGTCTTGAAACAAAGACATTCATTAAATGGCCTTAATTTGAGCATTCCTTAGAGCTGTTTGTGATGGGCACTGAGATGATCAAATAAATGATGACATGTCTTCAAGTAAGAAAATGCCCTAGTTTTCATACTGGGCATGACTTCTCCACTACTTACAGTTCAAATGTCTTGGTTGATTCTTTTGTCCTTTTCTGAAGTTCAGAATATCCATTCAAGTAGTTGAGCTCTACAAGCTATTTTTTTCCCTGTCTGGCACCCACACTTTGATATCCACTCTGCTGGGAAGACAGGAGCTCTAATCTAACTTTCTGATTCTCTCTAGCTCTTGCTCTGAGCCTCATGTTCTAGGCAAGCATACCAAACAGAAGATAGAAGCTGAGAAGGATGTCCCCCTTGAAGACTGCACATTTGTAATCTAAGGTTGCATCTGTGTCACAGCGAGGCTGTTGCTCTCCTGATCTGTAATAGGATCCTGAGGACAGAAACATCTCTTAAGACAAATTCACACCCCACAGGAAGCAGAAATATAAATACTGCTCTGAGAAACAAATGTTCTTTAAAAAAAAGTCAGAGAAGTAAATATCTTATTTTTGGCCACTGCATATCTGCCTCTTTTTTTTTTTTTTAAAAAAAAAAACTTACAGTAATAGACTAAAAATGGAAAAACTCAGGAACAGCTCCATATTATTAATGTGCTTCTCCTAATGGCTGAGTAACTCATTTTCATTTATTGCTTTTCTTTTGAAGGCTTAATTTATATTGTTGATGGGGCTCTAATCTCTCTTTCCCCCACCCAGAGACTGAATGTGGTTCTCACCCATTAGTTGTTAGGCTTACATAATCTCATTATGATTGAGTAGCCACATTGTCCTCTTAATTCAATAGCTCTGTCTCTCCAAGCATTGGTAGTTAATGCCTCCTACTAAAGAGTTCCTTAACAATTTACCCAGGGATAGGCTTACATTTTATTACTCGATGTGAAAAAAACTCAGCATTACAGGAGCTGCGACAATGCTGTGGACGATAATGGGCTACTGTATTTCAAATTCTCCTCTGCTTCCTTCTCATAGACAACACATTTACCCATAATGCTATATGTAGATCATATTGCTACTCAGAGTCACTTTGAAATGAGATGGAGGGCAAATAAACTTAATATAAATAAATAAATAAATGAACAAATATTGGATATTTCTTTTGTCTTCCTTGTTGGTAGGTACATGGAAAAACATAATTTAGCAACATCAGGTCACAGAATCTACATTCTGGAAGATTAAGTAGTTTTTCACCAAAGATATTCTGCCTATCTGATTTTTTTTTCTTGCTTGAAACCTGAAAAGTACCTGCAAAAGCAAATTTTGAGTTTTCTTCATTCTTGATTTTTCTGCTTAAAAATCATACTCTTGTGCTAGCAACAGAAATGTAATTTTTAAAAATAAAAGCTAGCTACAAGGTACCATCAGGTAACCTTTGGCACTGAAATTATGTTTGGTGTGATCCTAGGGAATGGAGCAGAGGCCAATTAAGAAGTCCAAAGCAATAGTTAAGTAAAGGGTAATTTAAAAGGGATATTTTAATGACTGTTATAATAGTGAAAGAATGTAGATCTGGGTGAAAACAAGACTGTGGTGCCAATCTCAAAGTTTGAAATTTGGCAAACTTTGGGCATCATAGACATTTTAAAAGGCTGACTTTCACCTGATTAAGCTTAAAGTATAAAACTGGTACAAAATGTTCACTTAAATGATGTCTCAGTGGTGCTCACTTTGGCTCACCCATCACCATGTTCACAGAGCATGTCAAAGAATATAACAACTGGTCCTTGAGTTACGATTGTAATGGAGCCTGCCCGTTACGGTCAGAAGGTTATTGACAGTCATAAAGTGGGTCACCCACATGACTGACTGACCCAATTTTATGACCTTTTCAGGGGTAGTCATTAAGTGAGTTCAGAGGTCATTAAGTGGACCTCTTGTTCACTGAGGGTATTTTATGCCGAAAACCAGAAATAAATGACAATTTCTGGCAAAAATGTCATAAATCATGGTCACTTGACTGTGGGACGTTGCAAAGGACCATAAATGCAGGCCAGTTGCCAAATACCAGAAATGTATGTGATTGTAGAAAAGGGGGACAGCCATCAGAACTTCAGAACCAGGATATTATAAATACCTTTGGGGGCGGGGGCTGTCATAACTTTGAATGGTTGTTAAGCAACCAGTCATATATCAAGGACTACCTGTAGTTTAAAGCCGGAATAGTCTTTTCACTATACCAAATGTAGGTACTTATCAGTATATGCAGTATCATGTATTTACTGAGCATGGAGTGCACAAGAAACATTACTGTTCAGTGTTAGAAGCGCAATGAAACCCTTGATTTATGATTTTGAATGGATAATATATTTTGCTCTCTGTTTATGGACTTGGTTTCCATTGATGTTCTGAAAAAACTGATCAATATTATAGATGTGGTTATAAAAATTAGATTGAGTGGGTTCTTTTTTATATGCACTGTTACAGTATGTATTTTTGTTTCTCCTTTTTCCCTGTTCATTGTTGCATTCTTTTAATTTATATATTTATATATTTCCTCCTTGTGCAGGCTTTTAAAACACATTTCCCAAAATGGCTGCCCATTTTACATACTTTTGAATGGATTTTTGACTGGACAAAAGATGGATTTGAGAAGATGCTACTCATTATTCCCACATGTGCTACGGCTGAACCAGATTTAGCAAATCTCACAAGTACCCTCATATAGAAATTAGTGGAGAATTCTTTTTATATTTTACCAGGATAAAGAAATCTTCACCAAGGTGCAAATGAAGGGAACAATCTAGTGGAAAGAAGCAGAAGTTTAGAAAATTGAAATATCTCTAGTTGTAGCCCTTTTATCCAGTTGTTCAATTGTTAAGCGGCAGATCCCTGCTGTGACAATATCCAAAATATGCCAGCTTGTTTCCTTTACATGAGCCAATTGTTTGCCGATGCCCTGAAAATTGAATTCTGCTTGTAGTTGTAAATGTAATAATTGGCTAGCCTTGATATGAATGCAGCAGCATAGACAGGTCTTTCAAGACTTTTTCTGGATTTATGCTTAGCATTCATGAAAATCAACCAGAAGGAATGCAGCCAGTGCTGAATAAAGATTGGATTAGTTTAAAATCTCCTTCTTGAGGATAGATTTGCTTGAGCAAATAGGCAACCGACTTTTTTCATAGGACCTTGTGTTTGTCATTTTATGCCACCTTGTGCTTGTCATTTCATTTCATTTATATGTATAGCAAAACTTCAGCCTGTCTCTTCAATAAAGTCTCATACTCCACAAAGGGAAGGGGTATAGCTATATTTTCACAAATACTTTTTTTCCCAACAAAATCATGTACAGCTGTTGTTATAAGAAGTAAGCAAACTCAATCCTGCTGACTACATAGACACACATTTATGTAGATTTCCTGGTAATGGTACATGGTGATTTGCTATGGCCTTCTGCCTGGATATTCTGCCAGGATGCTTTTATTTTCCTTCTGTCCTGCAATTCTGGTGTTCCTCTGTGATCTCCTGTTCAACTACTAACCAAGCCTGACTCTCAACTTGCTCTCTCTCATCTTCATCAGTCTTCCCCACCTGTCACTAGCATTGGAAAAGATTTAAATTCTGGATTCCACACCACTTGTCTGTCCTAAATTACATCAAAACATTGATTTAGTTCACTATAACTGTTCTACTCTCAATCAAAAGTTTTTTTCAAACAAATACAGGTAGTCCTTGATTTAAAACCATTCGTTTAGTGACCATTCAGATTTACAACAGCAGTGGGGGAAAAAAGTAACTTATGATGGGTCCTTGCACTTACAGCTGTTGCCACATCAAAATTTGGGTACTTGGCAACTGGCATGTATTTATGGAACTTGCACTGCCTCGGGGCCATGTAATCACCATTTGCAACTGGTTTCCAACAAGCAAAGTCAATGAAGAAAGCCAGATTCGCTTAATGACCCCATGATTCACTTAACAACTGCAGCAAAAAAGGTCATAAAAAGGAGGCAAAAACCAGTTAACTCGCTGTTTTGCCTAGCAACAGAAATTTGAGGCTCTATTGTGTTCGTAAGTCGAGGACTACATGTATTATGTTCTACTAAAGATCCATGCCACCATATCCAATTATAAAAAACTGCACATTGAACTGAGTTCAGACTAGTGGTGAAAGCAATGCTGCTAACAGGAAACCTATTTCAAGAGATGTTGATTTATTCTAGAGCAACATGAAGTTGACTGAGTTTCATAAATAAATTAAGATCGTACTAGTCTATACAGAGAGAAGGAGTGTCATGACAAACTGGAAGGGAGAGAATCATCTTAACGGTAAAGTTGCTTTTACAAAATGAATAATAAGCATCCAATCTAATCAATACCTTTGAAATGTTTTACACTGCTTTTTTAGCATTGTAAAAGCATTGAGTAGGAGTGTCAACTTTTGTAATATATGGAAGATTCAGTATAAAATCTGTTCCACATATTATTCTTTCTAATTCTCCATATTAGGAAACTAAATGCCCAATTGTAGTAACAACATGTGAATTGATGGGACAATAAAATTATTAGAAATGTGTGCATGTCAACTATTTTTACTTGTAGTAGTTAAGTAAACTACATCAGAGGAACTTTGTGAGTTTGTCAGGTCTACATGGCATACAGATAGTCCTCAACCTATGACCACAATTGAGACCACAAATTCTATTGTTAAACAAGGCAGTTGTTAACTGAGTCATGCCCAATTTTATGACCTGTTTTCCAGAGTTGTTAAGCAAATCATTGCAGTTGTTAAGTGAATCATGTAGTCGTTAAGCAAATCCAGTTTTTTCCCATTGGCTTTGCTTGTTGGAAGCCGTCTGGGAAGAATGCAAATGACTATCACATGACCTTCAGATGTTGCAACCATCGTATGTACATGTTGGTTGCAAAGCGCCCAAACTTTTATCACATTGCTGTGGAGATACTGCATCAGTTTTAAGAGTGAGGGCAGGACATAAGGAACTTTTTGCTTTATCCTGAAACCTGGTTTCCTTTCAATATTTCATAATCCAGAAAAGTCATATTTTTAATAAGAATTTTTGTTTCCTGTTTATTAATTGTAAAGCCTGCTTAAACTCCAAAGTCACCCACCACAGTGGCAGTACAGTGGTTAGAATGCAGTATTGCAGGCTGATTCTGCCCACTGCCAGGAATTCGATCCTGACCAGCTCAAGGTTGACTCAGCCTTCCATTCTTCCTAGATCAGTAAAATGAGAACACAAATTGTTGAGGGCAATATACTTGCTCTGTAGACCGCTTAGAGAGGGCTGTAAAGCACTATGAAGGGATATATAAGTCAAAGTGCTATTGCCATTTAACTTCATCAAGTATTCTATACCAGTTTTGGGACTTGCAGAAATACAACTAAATCATCAGCAAATGCTCTCAATTTATACATTTCTTTCTTTTTAATTTTTATGCCTGTTATTTTCTCCTCCTGTCCTATATCTCTGTTCAAAACTTTCAGCACCAATATAAACAAGTAAGATCAGAGACATCTTTGTCTTGTGCCCTTTTGAATTTCATGTGACTAAGTCTCTATTAATAATGATATTTGCTTGTTGTGAAGTGTAAATCAGCCATCCAAGATGGGAAAACTGGGCATGTTATGGGTCCCTTCAATTAGGGATTGTCATCTGTGGCAACCACAAAAAGGGCCTTCTTGATGGTGACCCTTTCTTCATGGAACATTATTCCCCTGAATATAGTTGGCCCCACTGTTGCTTTTCAGAAGGACCCTTAAAAAATGGCTTTGTCAATGAGCCTGGGAACACATTGCCCCCAACAATTTGGGTCCTTATTTTACTGACTTTGGAAGGATGGAAGGCTGAGTCAACCTTGAGCTGATGAGACTCGAACTGCCAAACTGCTGGCAGCCGGCAGTCAGCAGAAGTAGCCTGCAGTACTCCATTCTAACCACTGCGCCACCTCGGCTCTTCACCACAAATGAAGATGGAGCTAATCAAGTGGCTGATTTGATTGTGTTGTCGCTGCCAAGGAGGTGTGGGGTGTTTTTTTTAATGGGTTTTATTATAGGGTGGATTTTTAAAATTCACTTAGATTCACTTCACTTTTTAAAGTCACTTATATGTGAGTTGGGCAGCTATTTAAATTTGTTTAATAAATAACATGTAATAATCTGTGATATAGATCAGGCTGGATATCGCAATTGAATGAACATTAGAGCTCAGGTCACTGAATCAAATTTTTCAGGCATATTTGCAAACTCAGTCTGACAAATGTCTTCATCCTTGCTAACAGAAAAAAAAAGCCAAATAATAAATGTGGCAATTTACAATTTGATAGATCTTTTGGAAATGGAAGGCAGAATGGGTCCCTGAGATGTAGTCTAATAATATTTACATATTATGAAGAATATTCCCTCTCCTCTCTGGTGACGATTCTCATATTCAATCCATATTGATCCTCTGCAAATGTACTAGTGTGAATTAGAATGTTTATGAGGCAACTGTGCCCTCCAGAAGGGTGACTCCAGCTGCTTCAAGGCTTTTGCCAGGTCAGCTGCATACTTCTTCTGGGACTGCTGGCAAATGAAGGGCCCGTGCATATACATGCACACAGAGAAGATATAATCATACATGTCAAGCCTTCCAAAGTATGCAGCACTCACAACAATCCATATTATGAATAATCCTGTACATTTGATTTTAAAAAAATCATTTTATTAGATTTATATCCTGATTTTCATTTGGGAAGGGGACGTGTTGGCCTGAGTAGTTAAGACGTTGGGCTTGTTGAATAGAAGGTTAGCAGTTTGAGGTCTAAGTACCGTGTTACAGAGTGAGCTCCTGCTACTTGCCCCAGCATTTGCCTACCTGGCAGTTTGAAAGCATGCAAATGCAAGTAGATAAAGAGGTACTACTTCTATGGGAAGGTAACAGCCTCGGAATATAGTGTGTGCCTCGGAATATAGTCATGCTGGCCATAGGACCACAAAAGGACAATACTGGCTCCCTCAACTAGGAAACGGAGATGAGTACCACCCCCTAGAGTTGGAGATGACTGGACAGGAGAAATCTTTATCTTTTTCATTTAGGAGCTTGAAGTGGCCTACATAGTATTCCATCCTTTTAATTTTTTTCCCAACCACCACCACCCAGAGAGATAGGTTGGATTGAAAGTGCATGCCTAAAGTCAGCTGGCGAAGGTGGCCTAAAACCTGTGTCTCCTGACACCAACAACTTCACTGCTACACCACCCTGGCTCTCAAGCTTCCATTGAACATTCAAACAGCAACCTTCTATTTGCAAGGCAAATGGTACAACTCCTTTATTATTACAGCATTCATGTATTATGCAATTCTAAGAGCTATTGTCCAGCTGATATAAAGGCAGCATGAGGGGATATGTAATAATCTAAAATATACCGTTAAAGGTAGAACTGTTACATGGGTTCCTATAATACAATGGTTTCTTGGTTCAAAACTTTCCTTTCTGAACTGTCCATAGTAATACTAATTTTGTATTGCTCAATATCTCATTTTATGTGGGGTTGATACAGAATGATTGTATCAAAAACATTCAAAGGATCTGGTATTCTCATAGGGTATTTTTTTTTCCTGACCCCTTAGAAGCAGGTAATTGAATGAATAAGTCTTGCTTGGTCATTTTAATAGAATTGGCATAGATTACTGACAGGAAAAGTTCACTTTAGTTCTCTGAAATGCTTTTTCCATTTGAATGAAAAACTGAAGTTCATAGAATTGAAGAAGCATCTCTAACTTAATCATGGTGGCAATTAAAACATCTTCTTGCTATTTCCACCAAATACCGTATATTCCGGCGTATAAGACGACTGGGCGTATAAGACGACCCCCAACTTTTCCAGTTAAAATATAGAGTTTGGGCTATACTCGCCGTATAAGACTACCCCTCTTTCAATGCACACCAAATAAAATTCTGGGAGTTGAAGTCCATGAGTCATAAAAGAGCCAAGGTTGCCTACTCCTGTATAGGCCCTAGGGAAAAAATGGACAAGCTAATTCCATGAGGGAGGGGGAAAGGGAGCACAGTTTCTGAGTTCTCATTGGCCACCTGTAAGTCCAAATGAGTAGCTCAGGGTGTGTGCGTGCACGTGTAGGCATGCGTGTGACTCCCTGGGTCTCTTCCATTGCCCTCCCCCCAGTAGCAAGCTTTGGCTTGGAGCAAGCAGGCTGCACACAGGGATCTCCTCCTCTCAGTCTTCCACCCTGCGAATCCTCCACAGCCTCTCCAAGCTGAGTGAGCAGAAAGCCTGCCTGTTTGTCAAAGGCTCTGCCTTGTCAATCGCACACACATCTTGATGAAAATTGCCCTGCCTGCAAAAGGACTTCTCAGCAGTTTTTTAAAGCAACACTACCAAGAATGAAATTGGAGACAGCCAGAATGTTTAGGGAAGAAGGAAAGGAAGCAGTTAATAAACTAAGTAAGAAAGGCATTCGCCCTTCGAAAACTTGCATTTCCATAAATGTGATAAGTTGCCCCCTTTTCAGGTAATGGGGGGGGGGAGTAAATGCTTTCCTTTTAATTTGTTATTAAAACTCAGTGCACTACAGTACTTATAGATGGGAGCCAGATTGACCAGCCAGGATCTGTCATAAATAACACCACAAATGCACCATGCAAGTTTATTTAGGCAGGGGGGGGGGAGAAACTGCTTGCATAAGCTCGGTGGAAGTCGACAGCCAAAAGGATTGTGTAGCTGTTTTCTGTCCCCACTCCATTCCTGCTTCGTAAATCCGAGAGGAATTTAGCTGACACCCCTCCCCTTCCAGACCCATAAGCTCCGCCTCCCCCAAGCTACTCTCACCGGCAGTGAGAGGTAAACGCTGAAAAGCTTGCATGAAGAAGCACTGAGAAGTGCCTCGAATGGACGCAGATGCTTAGGTTTGTTTTCATTATATAAAAAAAACCACCCTACAATTCTTTTCCCCCCTTCCCCATTACATGGGCCATCCCTTTCTACTTCCTTTGAATGAATTAATCAGGGGATGGCCACTACCAATCCGCAGTTCTGGAGGGGTGGGCAAGGAATTGGGATGCAAAAGGGAGGGAAGAAGAGAGGAGACGGTTTGCAATGTAGCATTATAGAATGGGGATTAAACCTCCAGGAAATCTTACCGTCACAACAGCCAGATAATGCCTATCGTACTCTCAGAGATATCTTTAGTTGATCGGCTGGTTTTAATAATAACCCTAGGACTCTTTTTGAGTGAGAGAGAGGGGGGGGGGAAGAGAAAACTTTCTGAGTAATATTTTTCCGGCGTATAAGATGACCCCCCACTTTTGCGAAGATTTTAAGTGTTTAGAAAGTCGTCTTATACGCCAGAATATACGGTAATAATACCCTCAGTTGATTGGCCAGTCACTACCTTCTGCTTCCAAGATATCAAATTTCTCCTTTGACATATTTAAGTACTTAAATGCTAGCTTGTATAACAGAAAGTATATTGATCTATTCTCTAAATGTTTCCAGCTAACTTGTGAATCACAATCCATTCTTTGAAAATATGGTATTCAATAGATTTCCACCCACTTTCAGTTCCTTTAGTAGTTTAGTTATAATCATCATCATCGTCATTTTAGCCATTGTCTATCTTTTGCAGGATGAAGATCTCTTTCCCATGTTTCCAATCTATACAATCCTGAGCTTTCTTTTGCCAATTGGATTTTACTTTTTCTACACTCTATAGAGCCTGCTAATCTGCTCCCTCTCATTTGATTAATATCTATAAAGCTATGTAGGTGCCATTGTTAATTTATATCTAGTCTCATATACTCTTCAGTCAAAGTGACTATAAAGAAAGTTTGTATACTATATGAACAGGAAGAAATTTTGTACACAGGTGAAGTTTTCCTATGCAAAAGAACTATCAATAAAGTATCATCCATGATTCAGGAACATCAGAACTGCCATCAAGATTTTCTATAAAGTGACATTTAAGCAAATTTAGTATGTTTCCTTTTCAACAGATAGTTCTAAAAAATTTCAAAGGAAACTTCTGGGTCAGGAATGGTCAGACAGCATGTTTCTGGAGGAGCAGAGACAATGTTGTGATCATGACCTAATTCTATTTTACTGTAAGGTCACATTAACAGACTTATGTAAATCTGAAAGTTTTCATCGTTACATATATCCATCTTAGAGTAATGTTCATTTTTGTCACATTTTCCTTTCCCTATAAATTTGTAGGGATTTTTCCCTGTCTATTTATTTCAGTATCAATATGAGATTAAAACATTATAATAATCTATAATTATTCTAAGGTGTTTACATATAGAGACACACACAGGCACATACACAGAGTGTATCAAGAGTCGGGGCCCATAGGACAATCATTCTATGTGTGTGTGTGTGTGTAATTTTAGTATATTTAGGAATGTTTAAAAGTCATATACCAATTTTTGTATACTTGTGTGTGTTTCTCTCTCCGACACTCTCTCTCTCTCTCTCTCTCTCTCTCTCTCTCTCTATATATATATATATATATATATATATATATATATATAGGTCTTTGGTTGTTCGGGTTTTCTCCCACGTAAAATTGGAAGTGTCTTTTAGAGAGAGAGAGAGAGAGAGAGAGAGAGAGAGAGAGAGAGAGAGTGTCGGAGAGAGAAACACACACAAGTATACAAAAATCAGTTTCAATTAAACATTTCCTTACTTAGTTGGTATATGACTTTTAAACATTCCTAAATATACTAAAATTACACACACACACACACACACACACACACATAGAATGATTGTCCTATGGGCCCCGACTCTTGATACACTCTGTGTATGTGCCTGTGTGTGTCTCTATATGTAAACACCTTAGAATAATTATAGATTATTATAATGTTTTAATCTCATATTGATACTGAAATAAATAGACAGGGAAAAATCCCTACAAATTTATAGGGAAAGGAAAATGTGACAAAAATGAACATTACTCTAAGATGGATATATGTAACGATGAAAACTTTCAGATTTACATAAGTCTGTTAATGTGACACTTCCAATTTTACGTGGGAGAAAACCCGAACAACCAAAGACCTACATACAAACACCCGCGAAAACCTCAGAAAACACACACACACACACACACACACATATATATATATATATATATATATATATATATATATATATATATTCATAAATTTAATATACACTTATTTTAGATATTTATGAATAACATTACAACCTCTAAGAAGAATATAAGACTTATCTCAATAAATTGAGTAACCTGACAATCAATGAAAGCATTCATAATTATCATAAAACATGTCATCAGCATATGTTCAACATTAGTGGCTGGTACACCTAGAACAGTGCTCAGGTGCCTGACAATAGAGGTGAACATTCTACTATCAAATTAAATATAAGACAAATAACCATGGGGGAAAAAGTATTTTATTCATGCAATGCCATCACCATTGCAGATTCCACCTTTTCTTAATTCTCTCTAAAATATTTAGGTAGAATTATCCAAGCTTGTCACATTTTCATAAAACTAACAGAGCAGGAGGCTAATTGAAGATAATATCATTAGTTGTCTATGTGATGGAATTGCTGTCAAAATTGGGCATTAACATTTAACAAGGAAATTGGGCAAAAACCTGAAATATCAGCAGACACTTTACCAGTTTTCAAACTGAGCTATACAAGCCTCATTAAAGGATGTTGGAAACCTTGATTAAAATGAAACAAAAACCCAAGACCTCATTTTAAATTTCTAATAATATAAGAGTGTAAAGAATCAGTATGTCTTATAGCATTTGATAAGATGCAGCTCAGGATTGGGATGTTTCTTATATAAATTTAACAGCATCTGTTATTTCCTGGAGGGATAAAAGTGCAGTCAGATAATAGCAATAGCAATAGCATTTATACTGTATAGACCCCATAGTGCTTTACAGCAATTTGGGCCGTTTACAATGTCAGCATTCTTTGCATATTGCCCCGAACAATCTGGCTCCTCATTTTACCAACCTCGGAAGGATGGAAGTCCGAGTCAAACTCAAGACTGAGGGCAGTGTTAGCCTGCAATGCTGCATTCTAAATACTGTGCCACCAGGAAAATGGCTTGGACATGTGTAATCTTTGGAAGAACTACATTGTTGAAAAATGTTTGACTTGGTATTATAAAGTTGGGTATAGTTTGTTTTTTTTTACTTTTATTTGTTTCAGTTTACCTGCCACTCCAATGCAGAAAGTATGGGCAGTTTTCAGCAACCAATACAAAGCAAGAATTAAAAGAAAACATAAACTATAGTATAACAAAGCAGCAATAATATCAGCTTCATATGCCTGTATCTCAATTGCTTATCTATTAAACAATAAAAATAGTTATTAAATCATATTTATTGTATACTTTACCCCGAGCATCCTTAATTGTAAAAAAAATAATATTAGTTGCTCTGTGGCTGAGAGGACAATAATTTCCCTGGTCTTTCCCCTCACTCCCAATATTTTACTTTATACAATTCAATCAATATTCTGTATCAAGTACATAAAGGGAATGAAGTTCCAAGTTATCAGTCATAAAAACTTTATAAAACCTCAGTATAGGTTCTTTTGCATATATATTTGGGAAAGAAACAAGTATGGTATCCATATATTGTTTTGGGTTATAGTCCCAGTGTATTTCAAGGGAAAAAATTTGCCTGTAAAATTGGACTGTAATCATAAAAGCAACAGTTCATCCATTAAAGTTATAACAATAACATACAAGAGCAATACATTAAGCAATAAGAAACAGCAAGAGCCATATATAAACATTCTACATACTCACAGGGTAAAACTCTGGGATTCAGAATGAAAATGTGAAGCCCATTTCTCTTGAAATTAAGGTTTAAAATTCTTATTTCCTTATTTTTTCCTCCACTTGCAGTGCAATGGTAGGCTTCTTTTCACCAGAAAGTCAGTTTGGTCAATTGGTGAAGGCACCAGGCTGGAGATTGTGAGTTCAAGTCCTGCCTTAGGCATTGAAAGCTGTTTAGGTGACTTTGGCCAATCACTCTCTTTTAGCCCAATCTACCTCACAGGGTTGTTGTGGCTAAACTAGGAAGAGGAAGGGGTGTTAGGTATGTTTCCTGTGTTATATATAAAAATGTTCAAGGCAGGATAAAAAAATCTAAATAAAACAATCTGTCTCCAAAAGGCTAGATCTTAGGCAGGGTTGCTTGCTTGCTTATAAATACCTGTGAATTCTTACATTAGCTCCCTTACTTAAGGAAATGTGATTTTATTTTTTTCAGATTTTCTCAGCTTTGTACCCATAATTTATTACACCACAGCAGTAATTTAATCAGAAGACAAAAGGACTTTTCTGCTTACCAATTAGTGGTAAAGCAATCCAAAGACTGTTAGCCACTTAACCTGGTGGAGGAACAAGATAATAAATTCAGGGTATTGTTATTAACAAGTAAAAGTCAAAATGTGTTTCTTAAGACCTTTGCTTCTCTGAGGACTGCAAGCCAACATTACTTAAAAATGAATAAACTTTCCTATACCCTTCCCTCTTATTGTAGTCCTCATCTTAAGAGTCCTTAAAAGTTTCTTAAGGAATCTTAGAATAACTATTAAAGTGTGATTCAGCCATTAAGATTATAAAGTCTGATTTTTGGATTACAATTCAGTGTAAAATAGCCAATTGCTTATTAAACAAACAATGGTTAAGAAAATTATGCCTTGATGAAATGTGTAACCTGAACACTATACGATGAAACATACATTTCTACAAGTAATTCCCTGCAAGTAGACAATTAGATGTCAGTCACCAAAATCCAAAAAACAAATAGAAGGCAGTAAAGAACTACAGAAAATTCCTTTCTACCTGGATTTATGCAACCCAGACTTAGAGTAAAAATTACTTTGAAATAGATATATTTAGGTTTATACTGTAAAGTATGTATACATCTAGTTAATATGAGAGTAAAACCATAATATCACTACTATTTTGAGTTCTGTTTGGGTATAGTATGATAGCAGCTGAAAATGAGCTATTGCCATTTACATAATATTTAGTGTTATTATCCTATATTCAGTTCATGTATATATATGAAAATGAAAATGATGGAACAAAAGGAAATTGTTGCTTTACACATCACAAAGCCCCAATATATTTTTTTTCAGGGTTAATGCCAGATCTCATACTAAAAGTGTCCTGCTGAATCAAATCAAACAATATATTTCAGTCTGGCACCTTGTTGCTAAAGCTGTCATCTGACAGCTTTTGGGAAGATCACCATCAAATATTTATGCAACTGCTCTCCTTTATGGTTTGTGCCTGTTCACTGGCTTTTAAAAAAAAACTTCCACTCAATATGGAAGTTCTAATTTGCTAGATGGACACCATCCAAATAATCGCATGACCTTTCTTAAAAGCTAGTTTGTTAGTTGTACTTCCTGTGATAACTAAAAAAGAATTGATTACCTTAGTAGTAATAAGGTGCCACCTTTCTCCAAAAGTCTCTGCCCATCTGAGATGAACTGGCAGGGTTGGACAACAATGCAGTGGGATTTTGTGGGACCTCCAAGACAGGCTTCCCTGTAGCCAGCCCTCTTCTCTGAAAAAACATTATCATTTAAGTCCACATGGCCTTAGCTTTACTGAGCCAGTCTGGTCTAGTGGTTAAGCCACTAAATAGAAACCAGGAGATGGTGAGTTCTAGTCCCACTTTAGATATGAAAGCCAGCTGGGTGACTTTGGGTCAATCACTCTCAGCCCAACTCATTTCACCGTTGTGGGCAAAATAGGAGGAGGAGGGAATGTACTTCACCATCTACTTATAAAAACAATAAAAGTGGGTTTTAAAAAAATGAAATAAATAAGTAAAATATTGAAGACTGGCTCTTTTACCAGGCCCTGTATGTTTTGTGACTCTGCTTTGGAGACTGACTGATCTTTTGTATTCTTACTTGTAGTTTCCTTGATTATAACTTATTGAACATTTTCTTTTCAGCTTGTTTTTTTTTAAATGTACCTATTATGCACTGTGAGTCACCTACAGATGCTACAGTGATTGAGGTTTATAAATGGATTAAACAAGAAGCAAGAAAAAAAATATGATCAGAATCAATTTGATTGTTTGTTCAAACAGCCATTTTGGATTTCACAACAGTTTTAATTGGGGGGGGGATACTAACTTAAAGTTGGCTGATTGGTCTGAAAATGCTTCACTTTCTTCACTTCTGAAAGCATCGGGGAGGTTTTAATATTTTGTTTCTGCTGCTGGTTGCTAAATAAGCCAGCCAGCCATATAAAAATCCAGTGATATTTAAAGTGGAAAGGTCAATCTATCGATTTAGAAAATGAAGCTTTAACAACACCTTCCTTTATCACAGGTCTTGCCAAACTTTATAATATATGTTGTATCCTGGGCCTGATGAGGAAACTCAGCAGGCCCAGAATTGTTGCAAATGGTCCCGGGCATTCTAAAAGCTGCCCAGGACCAGACAGAGCGGTGCTAGCCTTGTGCGCATGCGCAAGGCGCAAAGAAAGAAGAACTCTTATTGGTTCACTCTGTCCGGGGTTCAAGCCCTATAAAAGGCCTGCATGCCTTTTGCTTGCTTGCTTGGAGTTGGAGTAGGAGAATAAAGCATTGATTAGTAGTCACCATGTGTCTTCATCATTCGCACGCGAACAGAGGATTTAACACTGGCGACGAAGGTGGGATCCTTTGCAAGCTGAAGAAAAAGATTTAAGGACTTACCCAGGAAGTCCTGAAGAGGGGAAGTCGGTGTCTGAATCAGCGTCCCAGCCTGCCAGTATAGCATTGCTGGAGGGTGAGCTCGGCTAAAGGACCCTTTCCGCACTTTCCATTATTTCAATTAATACCTTTAAAAGGATTTGCAGCAGTAGTGGCCTTCGAGTTAAACTCAGGCCATCGAATCTAATACTCACTGACTTTTAAAATTCTATGGTGTGTGTTAAGGGGGAGGCCACCCTTAGGTTACAGTATAAGGATTTTGAAGGTTCCCTAGATGTGGTGGTTGTTGGGGGTGATCATACGAGTCTTATTGGACTCGATTGGTTCGAGGCTCTGGGAATCCAGGTAACTGGGCTGCACAGCTTGCAAATGCTGGGCCTTGCAGAGGTTTGCAAGGAGTTTGCAGGTGTGTTTAGTTCAGAGCTAGGATTCTACAAGGGGCCTCCCATTTCGCTATGGTTAGACCCAACCATCACGCCCATCAGGGTTAAGCCTGGGAGGGTACCTTTTGCCCTCAAAGGTAAGATTGATGCTGAACTGGACAAATTGCGCCAGCAGGGCATTTTAGAACTTGTGGATTCTAGTCCATGGGAAACTCCCATAGTAATGCCTCTAAAGGCTAATGGGGAAATACGTATATGTGCAGACTACAAGTGTACACTGAATAAGGCATTGCAACAGCACACTTATCCAGTCCCTGTTGTAAGCCACATCCTGGCATCCCTCAAGGGGGGGCGCATTTTTGCAAAACTTGACCTGACACAGGCCTAACAACAGCTACCTGTTGATGAGGCAGCTGCAGAGGCTCAGACTATTGTAACTCACAGGGGGGCCTTCAAGGTCAAGAAACTGCAATTTGAGGTAAATGTAGCCCCTGGCATATTCCAAAGTGTCATGGAGAGCACACTTCGAAGTATTCCTGGGGTCTGTCCCTACTTTGAGGACATCCTCATTGCTGGGAGTCATCTCAAAATTTAGCAGAAAGATTAAGGGCTGTCTTGCTTCATTTTCGAAAGGCAGGCCTTAAGCTAAAGCAGGATAAATGCAAGACAGGAGTCACTTCCACTGATTTCTTAGATTTCAGGATTGATGCCCAAGGCATTCACCCTGCTGAAGCTAAACTACAAGCTATTCAACAAGCCCCAAGTCCAAGAGTGAGCTGCAAGCCTTCTTGGGGCTCTTAAATTTTTACCATGCATTTCTCTCACACAAAGCTGCAGTGGCAGAGCCATTACATAGGCTCTTAGACAAGCAAGCTCCTTGGCAGTGCTCACCCTCCAGCAATGCTATATTGGCAGGCTGGGACACTGATTCAGACGCTGTCTTCCCCTCTTCAGGACTTCAAGGGTAAGTCCTTAAATCTTTTGTTTCAGCTTACAAAAGATCTCACCTTCGTCACCAGTGTTAAATCCATTGTTCACGTGCAAATGATGAATACACATGGTGACAACTAACAATGCTTTATTCTCCTAGTCCAACTCCAAGCAAAAAGCAAAAGGCACACAGGCCTTTTTATAGGGTTTGAACCCTGGACAGAGTGAACCAATAAGAGTTCTTCTTTCTTTGCACCTTGCGCATGTGCACAAGGCTGGCGCCTCTCTGTCTGGTACTGGGCAGCTTTTAGAATGCCCGGGACCATTTGCAACAATTCTGGGCCGGCTGAGTTTCCTCATCAGGCACAGGACACAACACCTTCTCTGCAAGATCTGATGGGGCAAGGAGCTTGAAATACTCAGGGAGAGGCTGTCCTTCAGATACACTGGCCCCATACCAGGAAGCACTTTAAAGGTTAAAACCACCACCTTGAATTGAACCCAGAAGCAATCTGGCAACCAATGCAGCAGAGATATAATGTGCCCTGCTCTTTATCTTTTCTCTTTAAATTCTTCTGTTTTATGCTGCTACTATTAATCCTGTTTCAGTGTTTATTAATGGTCTGCAGCCAACTTGAAAACTCTACCTAAAAACAACTTTGTACTTTCTTTCTATGCAGAGTATACCACGGTGTAATCTAAACATTTGCTTTTGATAGTCCCCAAACATATGTACAAAGTGCATTGGGATGAATACAAATGGATAAAAAGCTAAGTATGTTGGGTCCATTAGTGAACAGCTGCTGCTAAAATGGCTAAAATTGTATACCAGATTTAGAGGCATCATAGATGGGTAAACCTAGGAGTAATAGAATTATTTACCTGTTTTTATAGAGCTGCTGAAATAATTCAGTCCATTAAAGGTATTCTGCAATGTTTTCAAAACACCCAAAGCAAATATCTATCTTTAACCGACAGTAAAGCATAGGAGATATAGCACATACTGCAATTAAGTAAACATTTTAAATTGGGCTAGCCACTAAACTAGCAGCTTATTCTGAACAATTTCACATACAGAGATACCATATCCTGTAGTCCAATGGAGAAAAGGAAGCTGAGAAAATCATAGAAAATATTTTTGATCTGTGGGCTACTTTGGCCTCTGTACAAAATACTGAAGTCAATGCAACCCCTTTTGGTCATTTTCCGTCAAATTCAGTAAATCTGCTTTAATATATTGTCTCTTCTTGGTGCCATTCTTAATTTTTCTTGTAGTAGAAGTGCTGGATGTTTGCAAGATTTATCAGTTCCAAAAAAGTGAAAGGAATGAGAAACAATACCATAATAACCCTGCCCTGATTTTTTTGGGGGGGTGTCCAAGATGAAGTCTTAAGATTCTAAGAGTTACCTCACAGAAAGATGGACAGCAAATAAATTTAATGAATGAATTAAATTAAAATAAAAATAAAAGGGGTAGAGAAAAACTCAAGTCATTTCAAGTTCTGTAATTTAACCCTACATCAATAAAGCATTCCTGAAATCTTTGCTGCTTCTGTTTCTTGACCTTGCCTACTTGACAATATATGACTAATGAGACCAGCCATCAATCCAGACTACTTTAATTTGTTCCGGGAAAATTAAGACAATTCTGGGCACTATTTGAGCTCTTAAATAACCTCTGATAATGAAACAGGAAATTAAAAGAAACAAAGTTAGGAAGCCTATGGAGATTCTCAGTCATCCAGGTCATAGTTGTCCCAAAGATGCTTTTTCATGAGGCAACTGGACTTTCTTGGTTTTTTTAAAATCCTTCCATTCCCCACCATCCAGTTAGAGCTGAAGAAGCTTCTTGGATGAGATGCGAAACGTCTTCAAAGAAAGAAAAAAAACAAGGAAGTCCAGTTGTCTTGTGAACAAGCATCTTTGGAAGAGTTAGGAAGCTCATTTCACAGTTTAAGGGCCAAGATCTGAAAGACGTTTAGTCCAGAAAAGACTATGGGAGAGAAAGCTTTACTCATAATTGGCTTAAAATATCTATTGTATTAACTGGTGGTGTAAACCATGTCTTTAAGTCTTTCTCATGGCAACTAAATGAGATTTCAAAGTCTTTAAATTTGGCTGGATGGTATGTTTAGTACTTAACATTAATAGCCATGTAGTAAGGGGGGGGGGGGAAATAAGTATTAAGACTTTTCCTTCCATGAAACAAATGTTGTGATGGAATTCTTTTCTTATGAATGTATGGAAGGAAAATTAATAGCTAACCAGGAATAACCTGAATTGTTGCAGACAATACATGACACAGAATTCCTGTTACAGCTTAACACTGTAATAGGATTGTCTTAACACATCATGAAATGTCATGGAGTGGTTTTTAGACTCAATTTTAAAAAATATGCAGTTCTTGAACTTCCTACACATTCTGTAGCAATTACTGCAAAACCGATTGGCAAATATTCTAATGATGTAACAGCCCATGGAAGAATGCTAAAATCCAGAAAACAGTTTAGTTGTTCTTAGTTTTTTTCTTAATGTGATAATAAGCAGTTCTGAGCTAGACTAATACGCTTTTAAAAGTTATTCCACAAGGCCTGGCATTTATACTAGATAGCAGTTCAAGCAGCTTTGCTCAAAGGAATGAGTGTCTGAAAACTAAAGATTTACATTAGTGTAAGTCTTTAAATTTACATTTCACATTAGTGAAAAGGATCAATATTTCTATGATACAAAAGCAGATAAAAGCAATCTAGATTCATTTGGCTTGACCTGTCTGGTGCATATGGTTCTGCCCGTTGCCTGCTTAAAAACAAGAAGAAAAGAATTACACTTTAAGGAGGAAGGAAATCACATGTTATTTTTTAAAAGGTCACATGCACCACGTGAATATTAAATATTCTGTGCTAGTTTTAAGAGTGAAAATGACACTGAAAAACCTTTTGAGTCTAAAAGTGAGAAAGAAGGGTCAATGTAGGTCTCAGTAAATCAAAAATATGGGATGGAAAGAGTTTTCCCAGCAATCCTGACTATTCCTAAACATTTTAAAAGAAGCCATTATCCAGGTTTGGGGGGGGGGAACAGATTTCATCAGTTGAAGACCAACAAATCTTGGGATCGGATCTTAATGTAGGCCAATTAGCAAAGAGACGATACATATTTGCAGAACTATTAATATGCAAACTGCACATCCAATGCAAATGCACATTGCATGGTGAAGAGACTTGATCCTCTTAAATTATAATGCAAATCATTAATTATCTGAACAACAGAATACTACCAAGTTAAATAGAACTTGCTCTAAAATAAGAGAGTGAAGCATTATGGTCTTAAAAAATGCCTTTCATTCCCTGATTGGAAAGTACAATTTGAAAGCAATGTTCTAAAAGTTAAAAATAAAAAATACCCTAAGAAATTGTCTTTAATCTACCTCACAGATTAGTTCTGAGGATAAAACATGGCAGAGGAAGCTTTCATTGTCATTTCAGGATCTTGTCTAACAAGATAGTATAGAATAATGACTTCATACTCACATGATACAATGGTAGAAAGATACTTACTTGTTATTGTGTGGAAAGCTGAAAAATGTTAGTCTATTTTAACAACTAATAGAAAGATGCTATGTGTGTACAAGGCTTGAAGTCCTTTTTCCAAATCATTTTTGAATGCATGTACAGGTAGTCCTTGACTTAACAACCATTTGTTTAGTGACTGTTCAAAGTTACAACAGCCCCGAAGTTACAACAGTGGCTTATGACCATTTTTTCACACTTATGACCGTTGCAGCATCCCCATGGTCACGGGATCAAAATTCAGACACTTGGCAACTGGCATGTATTTATGATGGTTGCAGTGTCCTGGTATCATCTCATCATTTTTCATGACTTATGACAAGTAAAGTCAATGGGGTAGGCAGATTCACTTAACAACAGTGTCACTAATTTAACAATTGCAGTGATTCACTTAATAATTGTCACAAGAAAGGTTGTACAATGGGGCAAAATTCACTTAACAATTTCTTGGTTAGCAACAGAAATTTTGGGCTCAATCATAAGTTAAGGACTACCTGTTCAGGCTAACAATTATAGTACATCTCACCGTGCAGAGGAAGACTCTAAGTAGGTGGCCTAATAGCCTGCCCAGTTTGCAATGCTGCTGCTAAGGGTGACAGGCATCTTCAAGGCTTATTTTAAATGTGCTTTTTCTTTTCTTCTTTTTTTTTTTTAAAGGCAACTGGATTGTTTTTTCTTTGAGAAAGAAGAAGAAAACGTATTGCTTCCCTTCCAAGAAGCTTCATCAGTTGTGATGGCAGGGGGATGGAAGGAGAGGTACTGATAATTGAGACTGGATGTTGGGGGAATGGAAGGATAGGATCTGAAAAGATGGTGGGAGGATGCAAGGATTGCGGACCAGATGATTTGCGGTCATCTGGTCGTTAGAACTCTCTCTGAGAATCATGGAGCCACTAGAGGGTTTATCTGTGCCCTCAGGGTCACTTGAATCAGGGTGCAATTGGTTGCCTTTTGAAGAAAAAAGCACCTTTGAGACAACTATGACCTGGATGACCGAGAATCTCCACAGACATTCAAGGCTTATTCTTCTCTTGGTTCAGCCCTGAAATGGAGGACTGACATCTAGCAGCCTTTCAAATTCAGACCTATTGTCCATAAAGCAAAACAGATGGCCTTGTAGTTTCCTTGCTCTCAAATATTTCAGAAGCAAAACTCAGATGGAGGTGTTGACTAGTAGACTGAGTATTCATTACTGCTCTTTGGTAAGTCTGCAAACCATTCCTTGACGTGAAAAAAGGAAAGGCCCATTCATTTCTCCTCTGCTTATATGAGCATTAAATTAAAGTATAGCGATGATTGAGTGCCCATTCATTTCATTTCGCCAACTCATTTCTTTGAGGAAAGATGTATTTATTATTATTAAAAAATGTGTATGTCGTTTCTCAATTACATAAATCTCAAAGAAGGATATGAAAGAAAAGCAATACATTCAAATGGTCAAGCTATGGAGACGTTAGCACCAGGGAAGACCAATAAAAAAGCAATAAGAATATTCCAAGTGCATAAAACTCCTACCATAACAGAAGTTTAGTTTCCATGTCATCAAGAGGCAATCCACAAGCCGCAGAAGCTTTTCTCAACATTTCAGGTGGAAAATTGGGATAAATGAGGAGCTTCTTTAAGATATGCTTGTGGCCAATAAAGTACGAATAAGCAGTGTGTGATCCCAGGACAATAAGAGACCCTTATGTCCCTTCTTCCCAGACCTTGGAACATCGACTGCTGAAAACAGCTATTTTATTGATTTATTTATACATCCTGGCTGTTGTTCTGAGCTCAAAGAAGCATATACAATACAGGTAGTCCTCGACTTAACAACCATTTGTTTAGTGACCACTGAATGTTACAAAGCACTGAAAAAAGTGACTGATAACCATTTTTCCCACTTACGACTGTTGCTGCATCCCCATGAACACATGATCAAAATTCAGACGGTTGGCAACTGGCATATATCGTGACGATAGCAGTGTCCTGAGGTCACATGATCACCTTTTGTAACCTTTTGACAGGCAAAGTCAATGGAGAAGCCAGATTCATTTAACAACCATTTTACTAACCTAATAATTGCAGTGATTCACTTGGCAATTGTGGCAAGAAAGGTCGCAAAATGGGGCAAAACTCTCATTTGGCAATAGAAAGTTTGGGCCCAATTGTGATTGTAAGTCGAGGACTACTGATTTCCCTCTGCTGGTGGAAGCAGGGCCGTCCAGCCCACCTTGCTAGACTTCCATCTCATTGGCTGCAGTGCTCCTTGACAGACATGGGGCAAAATTCACTCAACAGCTGTGTTGCTTAGCAATGGAAATTTTTGACTCAATTGCAGTTGTAAGTCAAGGACTACCTGTATCCCCTTTCCCCCATAATAACAACTCTGTGAGGTAGATTGAGCTGAGAGAGAGTGAATGGCACAAAGTGACCTTGCTGGGGGTGGACTAGACTGAGGGCCTTCCTGGTCCCAATCCAACATCTTGATCACTATATCACATACACTTGCCATACACTAAATAAATAAATAACCACGTACACTGCAGCAATGCAAAACAGATGAAGACTCTACTGCCACCTCCAAATTAGCATATTTTGTCAAAAAAAGCAAAGCAAAACAAAACAAAAAACCCACCACTTCTCCCATGCCGTATGTATAATATGACTCTACTCTCCACGTGGCTCTCAACTTTCCCAGACAAAATTTAAGTGGGGTCTTCTGCTACAAAGGACTGACCTCTCTCTGGTTTAAAGCCGAGGAAACCACAAGCAACACCCTGCATTTCTGAAAACTGGCAAGAATTATTACACTCTGTTGCTTAGCAAAGTAATAAGAGGTGATGTATCCAGGGAATTTTTGGTAGGGAGGGGAGAGGCTTTGCAATGATTTGAAAATCAGTGAGACGAACGCCGTGCAATAAGACGAATAAAGTCAAAGAAATTGTACAGGATGTCTGTCGCTTGCTTTTATAACCAGGGTCTCCTATTTAATCTGGCAGATCTGATGCCTTAGTTAGTGGAAGAGTTTCTGCACCTGAAACGTATATGCCATTTGGACGGGAAAACGTTACAGTCATCAGAAGACAGGCTGCAATCTTCTATTGTAATCATTACAGAAACCAAACAAGCAAACAAAAAAGGATTTGTGAAAAAGGAGTGAAATGGGCAGGACAATAACAAAGAGAAATGAAATCGGTGGGGCTGCCAGAAACCAAGTGATTGTTTGCCAAGGACACATCCACACTATAAATTGGAAGGGTGTGGAATAAAGACTGATCTTAAACTAGGCACCTGGGTGCTAATTTGACTATTTAGTCAAGACGGAGCACTGGAAAAATTAGCTCTTTGCAGGGGGTTTGAAGTGCCTTCAATGGGGGAAGGGTTTAACCTTACTAAAAATATAACATCCTTTCATTGTCAACTGGGACAATGATTTTTTTTTAAAATGCTCCCTTTTGCTTTTTGTTAAAAAAAGAAAAGAAAATCAAAGATGTCAGAAATAGTTAGTACTGCACAAACTGGATGGAATAGTCACATGAAGCTGTCTGAGTCAGCAGGGGAAAAAAAAAGCAATACTTTGGCACTGCAGTCATTTTCAAAACGAAGGTGTCATTGTCAAAGCCAGAGAAGTGCTACTCTAAAAGTTAACATCTGTTCAGATAAGTGTTGGTTTGATTAGGGACTGTCAAGGAAAGGAGAAGACAAAGCCTCTGGAAAATATTACCTAGCTTGAGTTCCCAGGAGAAAGCAATTAGCTATAGATATAGTCCTCACTTAGACCAGAATTGGGACTGGTAACTACATTGCTAGGAGATGTGATTGTAAAATGATACTTGATGTGACTGTGCTGACTTACAACATGAGTTCTGGCTGCAGTCATTAAGTGAATCTCCCACAATCGTTAAGTGCAATATGACATGACTGCAACTTCCGTCTTCCTGTTGGCTTCCCCATTGAACTTGCTTGCGGGAAGCTGCCTGTGAAGGTTGCAAATGGCAATCCTGTGACCACATTGTACAAGCATGCTAGTTGCCAAATGCCCAGACTGTGATCACGTGCTTTACTTTTAAATAGTAAGTACACAGTGACAGTTGCAACTTTAAGGTCCAGTTGTAAATCTCTCTCTCTCTCTCTCTCTCTCTCTCTCTCTCTCTCTCTCTCTCTCTCTCTCTCTTAATATAGTCAATTTTGAACAAATGTTTGGTAAATGATGATTATCTGCATAGAGCCCTCAAGCATCTGCTAAAAAATGGGGCATGGGGTTAATAATGACTGAGGGGTTATGGGTGGACCACACGGGACTATCTCTTTAATATCAGATTTCAGGCACCCCAAACTATGTCGTGCATTGGCATATATAAGAAAAGAATTCTGATTATGTAAGATAATAGAACAGAAGTGTTTTCAGTTAATAAGAGAAAACCTGGAGGCCCAATGGACAATGAGTCTGTCTTGTGTAAACCCAATTCAAATAAGTTTCTTTATAATAGAAGGGTTCCCCCCCCCACACACACACCCCTTTCCTATTTCAAGCATGCCAGACATCAAGTCTCATCAATTTCATCAAAATTGATGCAGGATTTTTTGAGCTACGCTCCTTAGGGGAAAAGCAATTTGGAGGCAGAATTTGATGAAATTTGCCAAGAGAGCAGACCTTTGGTGGGAAACTGCTGAGTCGGATTCCAGACAGATAGATTGAAAGGAGGATTGTGTAAAGGGAAGAGCTGTGCCTGACAAATGATGGGGATAGAGGAACTGGTGGATGGCACTTGAGCACAAGAATCGGAATGCTGCAATGATTTCATGGGTGTAATTAGAAACACATTTTGTTATGTAATAAACAAAAGGTGAAAGGTGGCTTAGAATCATACAGGAAATGCATAAATCATATCCAATACATTATGTGCTTAAGCATAGCATTAATGCAGTGCTAAGCGGAAAAAAACTATGAATTCAGCAAACCCAAACAGCCAGTCTCAAACAAAAATAAGTTGTTATGATGAGAATCATCTACCGGTAAACAGAGACAAATCCTTACCAAAAGAATTCTATTTTTTCCTGGGTTTAGTGCGAATAAGTTGTCTGTGCCGGCTACTCTAAGTTGAAGGGGCAGCTACCAGAAATTAAAATTCATCCTCTGTTTCCTGCTTCTCCTGACCTTCTCCATTCAATTTTTCTAAGAGCAACATTTTTAGCAGCCAAGTTACAATTTGAAGCTGACCTGGGCTAATCTGGCTTTGCCACAGAGCTTTAAATGGTGTTACTGTATTAACTTTGCTTCTAGAGTTCATGCTTGTTAAATCCAGCACTTACTTACTTACTTACTTACTTACTTACTTACTTACTTACTTACTTACTTACTTACTTACTTAATTTTTATGTCGCCCAATTCCCCTACAAGGTGACTCTATTTATCCTATTTTATCTAGAGAAGAAACTCCTGATTGTAATTGGATATAAACAATAGTATGCTTATATTCAGTGACTCATAATGATCTTGATAAACTAAGGAACTGTTTTGATGGATATTAATGTTTATTAGAAGCAAGTCCATTTTATCTGGGTGTTGCTGCAAATACACCATGGCCTTGTACAATCCTGGAAGGATTCTTTTTTTCATAGCAACCAAGGAAAAAGGTGCCACATAATTCATACCTGTAAAACTGATTGCACAAAGACTTTCTTCAGATTTATTTAATCATACTGTCAGGACTGTGAATACTCTTTTTATTTAGGAAACTAATGAAACACTGATGCTAAGGGAAAATGGTACCAATTTAAAAATATTAATGAGGGAAAGACTGTCCCAGGTTTTGAAATATATCCCTAATTCAAATTTCAACTTGGCTTTCAAGGTCATATATTTCAAAAAATCATAACATGACCTTTAGAACTGCCTTTTGGACCACAAATAATGTAATTGGTGGTAATTAATCAACTTTTAATTTCATATTCATTGTTTGATTCCATAAACTTTGCTTTGGGCTCAAAAAGAAATTGACAGTGAAATCAGGTTGTTCAGAAGCAGTGTAAGATAATTTTGCCTGACTGCATCAATTAAATTCCTGGAAGCTGAATTTTCTACCAACTGAAGTACCTGCAGGATTTTCAAAGGTAGATCTATATCTAATTCATGAGAATACTTCATGCTATGCATGTAGTTTACTCGGCAATAATACAGAAGGGAGCTGTCATTGCCTTCTTCTAGGGCAGGGGTCTTCAAACTTGGCCCTTTTATAACTTGGGGACTTCAACTCCCAGAATTCCTCATCCAGGCATGCTGGCTGAGGAATTCTGGGAGTTGAAGTCCACAAGTCATAAAAGAGCCACGTTTGAAGACCCCTGTTCTGGGGTATTTTTTTTTTCCCACTTCCAAATCTAGTTCATAGCCACTTCTTTTTGGTCTCCTATCCCAGTATAAACTTAGTCTACCTTGCTTAGCTTTTTGGAGATCAGCCATGGTGAGCTAGGTGATGCCACCTGCTGAGAAATATCTAAGTGATACAATGTACTTTTACAGAGCTGAATCAGAGCAGAATATATCAGAGAGAGAATCTTTTCTGAGTTTCAAAAATATGTCCATGGTGTATTCAAGATATAAAAAGGCTTAAGAACCATATTTTTAAAAACTCTTTCTCTCTAAAGTCTCTCTTTTACTTGAGATTCATTAATGACATTTTTCTCATCTGGACTCATGGAAATGAGTCTCCTATCAAACTCCATCATGACTTCAACAACTACAACCCCACTATTGATCTTAACCTATACCTAACAACAAAAGAAGTCCGCTTCCTTAAAGACACAATAAAACCTACACACTGGACAAATGCCATATTAAACAATTCACCATGCAAGCCTACAGGCTCCCAACTCCCACCCAGAAAACACTACCAAATCCATTATCTATAGCCAGGCTCTATGCTACAATCACATTTGTTTTGACCCACATGACAGAACTGTTCAACTGATGGAATTAAACCTGGCATTCGGAAACCTGAACTGCCCAACCAATGAGATCAATAGATAAATCAATAGAGCCAGATCAATTCCCAGAGAAGGTCTATTAAAAGACTGACCACAGAAACAGAACAAGAGAACACTACTAGTTATTACCTACAGCTTAAACTCAAATCATTTAAACATATTAATAGGCTACAACTTAAGAGGACAGATATCTCAGGTAAATGGGTATCAGGCCCATATTCACATACAGATAACTACCCAACCTGAAACATTATCTCAAGTAGAAAAAAAACAGCTGTACAGTGATGCTAATGTGAGAAGCAGACACTACAATAAAGTCATGTCTATCTTGCCCCTATATTTGCACCAACAGCAACATCACAGGCTCCAATAAGTATGCACATAAGATTAGGGTGCCTTCATATGGTCTCCCTCCAATGTGATGTATACCACCATCTGCCAGCAATGCCTCTCAGGACAAACAGGACAAACTTTATTCAAAATAATTAATGGATGTAAATTTGATATTGGGGCTCAAAACAAGGACAAAATAATGTCAGGGTATTTCAGCTTCCCAGGGTACTTTGTGGCAGGCCTCAGTTTGATTGTTTTGAGACAAAAATGACTAACAGCACTCTCAAGTGAAAAATTACTGAACTCACCTACCTCAAAACAGGTTTCAGACAATCTCAGAAAGTCTCAATGAACACAATGGGTTTTTAACATACTACAATTGTTAATTGTTAAAATACTTGTACTCTGTCCCCACGTGTAACTTGCATTTACATAACCCTCCTATTTCTCTTTCTTTTCCCGATTTCACCCCAACTGAAATTCTACATCAATTTGGTCACTCTATGCATCTCACAAAAGCTGCAATTTAAAAAGCAATAATAAAATTTAGTGAGATTTGTTAGGAAGAAAAAGTGAAACCCAACTCTTCTGATTTTTTTATTTGATAGGTTCAAGTTTTCTCAGTTATTATTTTTTTTTTTGCTCAAGCCAGGATTAGAATTCATACTTTCTAGGCTAGTGCCTTTGACTGCTAAACCAAACTGTCTTTCAAATTCTACCTGGAGCAGGGATGGGCAACTATGGCCCCTTTATGACCAATGGACTTCAATTTCCAGAATTCCTGAGCCAGCCATGAAGTCCACAGGTGGTAAAGGGGCCAGGAGTTGCCCACATGTGACTTAGGCAATAGTGGCTTTATATATATTTATTTATTAGATTTGTTTGCCACCCATCTTGCTACAAGGATTATCAGAAAATATTCATATTTAGACTTAGGCATGGACAATTAGAATATCTAGAAATGTAAAATCTGAACAAGAGCCTGGCAACAAATTATTCCTGAATCTAGTTTTCCTGTGCCTTTAACTAGTTATCTTTAATATGCCTACAAAAAGGACTTGACAGAGATAGACCACTCTTGAACGTGTTATCTGAGGCTCAAGGCTTCTGATACTGGGAGCAATATGCAACTATCATAATTAATAGATATATCTCCATCAATAAACTTTAAACTATGAGTTTTTTTCCATTTACAATTTAATAGCATTTTCTTCCATGCCATCAAACTGTGGTGCTGGAGAAGACTCTTGAGAGTCCCTTCGACTGCCAGGAGATCAAATCAATCAATCCTAAAAGAAATCAACTCGGATCGTTTTTTGGAAGAACAGGCACTGAAGCTGAAGCACAAATACTTTGGCCACCGAATGAGAAGAGAGGACTCATTGGAGAAAACCTTGCTGTTGGGAAAGAGTGGGGGCAAAAGAAGGGGATGGCAGAGATGGTTAGATAGTGTCACAGATGCAATGAATATGAATTTTGGCAAACTCCGGGAGACAGAGGAGGACGGGTGTGTGAGGGTGGCAGGCTATGATCCATGGGATCGCAAAGAGTTGGACATGGCTTAGCAACTGAAAAACAACAAAAGCATTTTCTTCTAGATGAATAAGTAGCCAACAATTCTCATCTTGACATGGCATTACAAGTCCCACAAACTAATCACTATAAGCAATCATCCTTCTGATCCTCATCATTATTCTTTGTTTAGTACTTGGACACACCATGTATGGTCAGAATCTTAACTCATCAATTACAAAAGCTTGTATTAGTTTGAATAATGCATATATTTTGACAATATTCTAAGTCCTTAGGAAGGATCTGATAGTCTGGCTGGAATTGATACTTTTAACTCTCTGGCAGACTTTGTGTAAATAGCAATTATCATTATCATTCAAGGTTGGACACTTTTGTGTGTCATGCACACATATGCATTCTTTTTGGTTTTTAAAACAAAAATGCAAACCTCTTGTGCTGCTTTCAGTTTTGTAACAAGTACATATCCAAAATAATTGCTGAGTCTGAAAATTTTCACATGAGCATAACCATGCACAGTGACAGAAATCATTAAGGTACTTAACTTTTAACAATATGTCACCTACATTTTAACATTCTACATTCTAAAATAAATTATTACAAACCCAACAAAAAGTTGTACAAATTATATTCAAAATACATCTTCCTGAACTAGGGCCTGTGCTAGTATTTCTTATTTGGAGTATGCATACAGAAGACAAATTCATATATCTGCATTATAATATCAAGATCTTTCCTTCACTTGGATTGCTGGGAATAAAAGAGCTAGATATGAAAGAAAAATATTGGACAACCATTTATCTGAAAGGGTTTCCTGCTTGAGCAGGGGTTTGGCCTAGAAGACCTCCAAGGTCCCTTCCAACTCTCTTATTCGGCTATTCTGTTATATGGAGTGAAACCCTGGGAAAGAAAGAAGACTGCTGAAGAAACTTCAGTCTCAGATAACACTTGAGAAATTTCAGTGGTATCTAAAAACCAGAACAAGCGTACAGAGATTTCCTTTCATGTAAATCATTACATTCTAGATCTTGTAATCTTGCAGAAGCTACTACTGCAAAGCTACCTACAGGCTAGTAGTAAGATAATGCGCATGTTGACCGGAAGGTCGGCAGTTCGAGACCCAAGTATCACGTGATGGGGTAAACTCACATTCTTCCCTCAGCTCCTGTCGACCTAGCAGTTTGAATGCAATCCAAATACAAGTAGATCAATAGGTTCCACTTTGAAGGGTAACAGCAATCCATGTCCCTTGGGTTGTAGTCATATTGGCCACATGACTGTGGAAGAACAATGCTGGCTCCCTTGGCTAGGAAACGGAAATGAGCACGGCCCCTTAGAGTCAGATACAACAGGACAAGGAAAATCTTTACTTTTATCTTTTTATTATGTATAATATGACTGATCTTCTAGTCACTTAATTTTTACTATTTCACAACCTTTAGAGCCTCAAGGAAAGATATTCCTAAAATTAAGTAACCTAATAGACTGGACAAGGAGGCTGAGGGAGGTTCAAGTAGAATTGAATGGCTGCATATTTTGGATGTTAGGGCAAATTTAGTTCCTGCATTTAATCTTAGAACATCGTAGGTTTTTAAAGATTAAAATAAAGTTTGGCGCGATGGTGGTCCCTATGGCAGAGAATCCCTCTGCAAAATGAGTTTCAGGAGGATTGTGCAAGGAAAGACTTTTTATTAGGTCGCTAATCTAAAACTATTTATTTAGGTTGCAGATGCTACCTCCTTTGTAGCATTCCACCAGAGAAACGGATCAGGAGCAGAGTTTTATAGAGATCAGAATCACAACAGATAAGCTCAGCTCCATCTGTTCTGCTCAAAAGAAAGGCTAATTTGCTTGGAGTTATCCCCATCCCAGGTTGAAATTGGCTAAAACTGATGAAAAATATTGGCTTGATGTATAGTTACTGAGAAATTTCAATAATAAAAGCAGCTGCCTTGTATTAAGATCAAGCCCCATTTTGCTGAAACTAACCGAAAGAATCTGAGGTTTCAGGGAAGGGTGAAGCGGGCTTCCACCCCTACCTGAAGGTGCCAGAAGTTGATCCTGGAACTTTCTAGATGCCAGACATGTGCTGTGTAATTCATCCACAGCCTGAACATTCTCCTCTCTTGTTTTGCTCTGTTTATCTTCCTTGATCTGGTGATCACAATCTTTTTTGACTTTTAAAAGATTTTGATTTTTTTTTTTTTATCAAGGCATCTCCTTATGGAATAGAGCAGCTTTCTGAGAAGAGAAAAAGTGATTGCCTTACTTTCTGCTACATCAGGCATTGGATTTTTTCCAGACAGCCTGCAGCTTTCCTGAATTTAATGCATAGAACTCAGGTCAATGATATCGAAAGAAGTGTAATACTAAGGTTTTTTCTTTCTGCCAAGTCTTTTATTCAACAGAGATAACATTTCCACCTCTTCATTTCCTAGAATGGGTAGAAATTACTAGGGAAGCTTTACACAGGCTTATGAGGAGAAAATATTGGGGAGGGAGGGAGAGTTATTTATTAAGAAAGCGGAAAATAGACCAGCATTGTCCCTAACCACTGATTCCTTTCGGCTGTCAAATGCCGTTTTTTCACCGAATGGAACAAAATAGGCTTTTTATGAATGGGATAATTGAAAATTAAACAATACATTAAAATGCTGATTATCTTTTGGATGTAAGTTAAATCTGACTTGGGATCTTCATTTTTCAGATTTTTATATTAAATATACAATCTAAAGTTGTAGTAAAAATTAATACATTATAGTTATTGAGCCCTAGGCTCTTTCTCATTTAAAAATCCAAAGGAAAGGTTTAAAAATGTTCTGTCCTCTTAGCTAATTAAATACCCCCAGGATTCCCTCTTGTCCTTATGGACTGTGGGGCATTTCATTTAAGCCCTACTTTTTTGATGGACCAAAAACTGCACATTAAAAAGATCTAATCTAGCAGCTGGAAGAAACATCTGAAGTGGCTTAGAATGAGATGAGTGTGCTGGATTCTACCAGCTGGATAAAAGATGTGGGTATCTTTGTGGAAAACTCTAGCTCTGAAACTAAGGCATTCTATTGTGCTCCAGAAACCATTAATCCAAGGAGGTAAAGTCCCCTCAGTGCCTTGCTACACCTATTTTTAGACCAACATATTTTTCCTCCCATCGGATCCTATGTAAAAATAAAGATTGGCCTATCAAAATAATATGAGAAAAAAAGCCACTTCACCTCAGTCTAATGATGACTCCCAACAGATATTTTCACACTATTCTCTGGTATTTGGGATTTTTTTTGCATTTTTTTTTTTTTCACATCGATTCTTATTTAGATCTCTCTCAGAAGACCAAAGATTGAAATGCCTCCACAAATAGGACTGGCTTTTTTTAAAAAACTGTAGTTTTCCTGCAATGTTCATTTTTGTGATTAAAAAAACATTATTTTGTGTATACCAATCAGTTTTTTTTTTCAAATTCTGAATTTATATATCACTCATGATGAAAAAATAGACTTAATAGGCCTATGGCATGGTACAGAGATTTGAAATAAGTTGCCTCTTTCGCTTTTTTAGGATCTCACTAGGCCATAGCATTTTTGTTACAGAGTGCAAAAGGGAATGCAATGTGGAAGGGAGGGAGGGAGGGAGGGAGGGAGGGAGGGAGGGAGGGAAGGAAGGAAGGAAGGAGGGAGGGAGGGAGGGAAGGGAAGGGAAGGGAAAGGAAGGGAAAGGAAAGGAAAGGAAAGGAAAGGAAAGGAAAGGAAAGGAAAGGAAAGGAAAGGAAAGGAAAGGAAAGGAAAGGAGAAAATAAGGGGAAGAGGAAGGAGAAGGGAATACAAAATTCTGGTTTCCCATTTTTTCCCCAATAGTGCCTCATCAATGTCCCTGTCCTTTTAGTTTATGACACCAAGAATGACACCATTTGAGATGGTCAGCTTACAGACTTGCTTCCCACCTAGACTGAACTCAGGTCAAGCTTTATTTCTGTTAGAAACAACAGTTTTCTCAAGATCTCCTTCCCAGCTTGTTCTTCTCAAGAAAAAAGGGGAAAAAGTTATTCTCATATAAAACTGGAACTTTGAGGAAGGAAAGGATCATCATGGTAGATGAGTTGATGAATGGTACCACCGAGAGAAAGGCTGCACCTGAGCTTTCAGACTATTTTATACAAATAGGAGATACATGCATGAGAATACGGATAAGGGATTTGAGTTTCAAGCTGGTATTGTCAGGTTAAAGTTTGGACTGAAACTGGGAGACCCATGTTTCAGACTTTACTCATCATGGTTACTCAACCATGTAGCTACGGACCACATACTCTTTTTCAATCCAACTCAACCTCTTGCACATGATGGTTCTGATGATAAAGTGTGAGGAGAGACCCCTATATGCATACCACTCTGTGTCTTAAGGGAAACACAAGTATAAAAGTAGACATTAAGTAAAAATAAATAAATATTAGCCTTCTGACAGTGGGTGGCCAGTAACTCAAGCTATCTAACTTTGAAGCTTTGCTAAAAGCACCTCTAGTAAGATTAAAGAATAACTACCATGCAAATATTTCTTTCCCCCGCTTTTTCCAAAAACCAAAAATTCATCAAAGATTTAAGAATACAAGGCCATCCCCTACTTTTTCCTAAATATAGGGGCTATTGCCAGCAAGGTTTCTCTACCTTTTGGGCACCAGAGATGGGTTCCGTGGAGAGAGGGTTTTCCACAGAGCAGTGGGGGCATGGTTTCATGTGCTGCCTGCATCCCACATATGGGGCTTTTCTTGTTTGCGTGGCCCAGTTTCTGGCATGCTGGTCCACAGACTATGGGCTGCCCCCCACCCCAGTCTACAGCACCAGGACTGCAATGCAATGCAATAGAAAGTTGTTCAATCTCATACTTGCCATTGTTTTGTTTAGTTTTATAAAAGAGCAACAAAATCCACCATGCCGTTAGAGATGTGGTTATAGAAATGCATTCAGCACAAGTCACAACTCCATTCCAGGCATGGCTTTATGGAAAGACAGTTTACTCAGAGAGGGTGTAGCATATGGAATCCGGTCAATGTTTAGACTAAAGCATCTGAATTGAAAAGCCAGTATCTTCTCAACTGCACACTTGCCAATACATTTTAAAAGCCAGACCTTTCACTTTCCTATAACCTGGTTTAGTCAAAACAAAAGTATGTGTGGCTTTTAAATTGGTCTGTTCCTGTAAGCATTCTCCAATGTACACACACTAAATCTATAGGCCCATCAATATTTTACAGTACCATCAAAGGCACTTAAGAGATTACACTGTTAATATCTATATAATTTGTTTTCCCCTTCCATAATGACCAAGTCTTTCTCTGGATCTCTGTGTATTTCTTATAAGTATGAATGATTGATGAATTATCTGAATAGCTAGGCTGTCTAAGACACAATCTCATTACCCCGAGAGGGGAGACACCCCCACTTAATGGATTCTTATAAATACTACCAAAAATGTCAGAATGACTCTTAACAGAGGTCAGAAAAGAATGAATTGAATATGAACAAACTTAAATCACCGTTTAAAAAAAAGAATAAGTGCACCCTGAATAAGATATTTGGGCAATTTATCATAGCCAGCAGAGACAAGTCAAGATAGGGTGATTGATACCTCTCTGGTTTCCTTTAGTGTCTCAGTCATCTCTTTTGTCAGTTGTTAAAGCTGAAATCAAAAAGAGTTCACAAGTTTCTGAAGAGCCATAAATACGAAAAACAAAAGAATGGAAAAGATAACAAAACAAATGTGCCAACTCTCTCTCTCTCTCTCTATATATATATATATATTTGTTTTCTGAGGTTTTCGCGGGTATTTGTATGTAGGTCTTTGGTTGTTCGGGTTTTCTCCCGCGTAAAATTGGAAGTGTCTTGGCGACGTTTTGACAAAGTCCCATTCGGTATCTTCAGGCTGGTGTTTTCAGCTTCGTGCTTCGAGCAGCAATGTGTGGTCTTAGCTGTTTCTTCCTTTTAACTGCCAGTGGGGGTATGAACTGATTGGGTGGGAGCTTGGCTGTGTTCTGATTGGGTGGAGGTGTGTTCTGATTGGTTAGGGGCGTGGCTGTGCTCTGATTGGCTGGGGGTTGGCTGTGCTCTGATTGGCTGGGGGGTTGGCTGTGCTCTGATTGGCTGGGGGAGTGTTCTGTTTGGTTGTGCTCAGGTTAGTCTGAGTTGCAGAGGGGTTTAAGATTTTGGGCTGCCTTGCTATTTTTTGGCTTCGCGTTCGTGGTCGTGCATCCTCTTTATGGAGGGTGTCAGTTTGCTTCATGTATGGATTGGAGGGGTTTAAAGTGGCTAGTGATGCAGCTGTGGTCTGGCTTCTGGTTTGTGGTCATGCCTCATCATCGGTGTGGCTTTGGGTTTGTTTTTTGCGAGGATGTGTGGTGGTGACATCCTGTGTGGTTTTTGTGAGTGTGGGTCTAGTATCATTTTTTGTGTTAGGGAGTCGTTTGACATGCACACACACATATACATATACATACATACACACACACACACACACACACACACACACACACACACACACACATCTGAAAAGGATTTTTTCTTCCTGTCTGTCTCTATTCAACTAACTGACATTGGTGAATATAATCTTTTATATCTCAACAGACACATGGGATTGTGGGGTTCTTGGTGCTTTCTGAGCTTGATTGTTTTCTTGCAGATGTTTCATTACCCAACTAGGAAACATCATCAGTGCTAGTTCAACTAGGTAACTCATCAGTACTAGCGTTGATGATGCTACCTAGTTGGGTAATAAATACCTGTAAGAAAACAACCAAGCTCAGAGAGCACCTAGGACTCCACAGTTCAACCCTGAGCTACAAATATTCTTTTCTGTGGGTAACACATAGGACTGTTGCTGTTTCTTTTGGTGAGAGTCAGTGGTTGCACTGTATTTTGTTTTATTAATATTCCCTGTACATGTTTTTATGCTTTAACCATAACTGGGTGGAACTTAGAAATCTGACAAATAGCTATTTAATTACATACTAAATACTGGATTAATAATTGGTTCAATTCATTGTGTTCCAGTTGTGGTTCAACATCCAACGAGTTTGAATGAAGCGAGAGAAAGAGAGCCAACATATTGTACTTCAATTGACTGAGAAATCTGTTTCCAAGCTTAATTTATATCATACATTCAATAAAGTATAATAATTGTCTATGATTTTGGTCTAGCCATGAAAAGTGTGTTCCCTTATAACCGCTATTAGCAGCTATTAAATGGATGCTGCCATTTTTAATATAAACACGTAGATTTATATTATATGGGAGATGCAAAATTTTGAATTTAAGATCTGGCTCTTCACTCAAATCTTTGGGCTTTATTCATTTTAATTTAGGGTCATACTGTATGATGTTAATTCCCCATACTCATTAACTGTAATGGCTCATGAGTTGCTTTTGTTTACTGGGCTTATGATTTGCTTTCCTGAGAGTATTCTCTTTAGAGGTCCATTTATGTAGGTCAGGTTAAAAACAAAACTACATGCAGATAATCTACAGAGACACCTTCATATCAATGAGACAGAATAGATGTTGCAGGCTGAACTAATGGAGTGTGTGTGTGTGTGTGTGTGTGTGTAAAAACAATTCCTAACACCGACTGTCCAGGTGCACAGCATAATTAACATGTATAATGTCTGCAAAGCCAGGAGCAAACTAAATGTTTCTGTTGCTGTTGCTCTGGAGTTTGGCTTGCTGAAGACACTGGAGATATCCTGGTCAGAAGGAAATCAAGTATTCTTGAGGAAGATGGCACCAAGAATGACAGCTACTGGAAAAGTTGTTGTGATAACACAGTTGAACCTTTAATAAGCAGGGGGCAGTCTGCACATGGACACTTATAATTTATAGCAGGTTTATCCTGAGGGTTGCATTGGATAGTTCAGGGGAAGGAAGTGGCCAGAGCAAACTACAGGTGTAGCTTGGAACAGAAGCTTCTGGAAAACGGGCTGTCTGCCATGTACTCAAATGGCATGAAATCTTCATGAAGGCAAACTCTTCTTATGGATACTCTGCATAATGCAAATAGCTGAAGTTGACATTTGAGGCTTTGGCAACAAGCAATGAATTAGAAATATGGTGAGCTTTGGGAAGACTTTCACTCATTAGAAAATACATAGGCTCCACTTTTTAATTTCCTTTCCTTTTTTTTTTTTTTTGCACTTTTTTTTGCAGAGTTGCAAGTTTGGGAAGTGCCAAAAATTATAAAAGGGAATAAGTAGAGAGAAAAAAATCCTTCCCTCCAAGTAACGTTAGTCTTCAAAACGGCAAATCTTTTATAATGGGTGCTGGATGGGAAGAAAGAAAACCAACGCAGGTGCTCCTTGACTTATGACTACAATTGAGCCCCAAATTTTTGTTGCTAAGTGAAACATTTGTTAAGTGAGTTTTTCCCCATTTTACAACCTTTATTGCCACAGTTGCTAAGTGAATTGCTGAAGTTGTTAAGTTAGTAACACGGTTGTTAAGTGAATCTGGCTTCCCAATTGACTTTGCTTGTCAGAAGATTGTAAAAAGTGATCATGTGACATGGGACACTGCAACCACCCTAAATATGAGCCAGTTGTCAAATGTCTGCATTTTGATCACGTGACCATGGGAATGCTGCAATGGTTATGAGGGTGAAAAACAGTCATAAGTCACTTTTTTTCAGTGCTGTTGTAATTTTGAGTGGTCACTAAATGAACTGTTGTAAGTCGAGAACTACCTATAGAGAATAGGTAAAACAAAGAAGAAAAACAGTAGAGACCTTTTTGAAATACAGTAGATTAAACTAAACACCAAATCATGGCACGGTGTTCTTTCCTTGCTTAACTTGGGAGTGCCTTTGTAGATGGCACTGTAGGATGCAAAAAGGGGACTATTCCTGCCCAGTGTCATGTCTTTAATAGTGGGAAAGCTGAAGGAAGAATGGGTCATCTGGAACCACCCTTTTCAAATACCCCAAATATCTTGAGATGCCTCCTCTTCCTTAGTCAACCATTTGCCCTCAGTACTTGCTGTAGCATCCTTTGTATCCAGCGCTCCCGTCTCACAAAAGCACAAGTCTGCATTTAGCTGAAGGCAGGTGGGATGGGGAGTGGAGAGAACAGGAACAGACCAAAGCTTCTCCACAGGGAAGCATAAATGCACCCGTTGATAATGAGTTTAATGTTTTTGCAAAGAGCAAATCTAAACAGGTGAGAGATACTAATGAATTTGAAAGGAAGCACCCAGGCCACTTGGTCTTTCTTGAGGAATGAAGTAAAGACCAGGGAAAGCTTGGGGACCATTTCATTTCAAGACAGCTCCCAACACAACTAGCTTGGAACAAGCTTTAGTAGACAAGATAGAGAACTGAATAAGACCTATGACCTGGAAGATCCTATTCTTGAATGAGACATTCAATGAAGCATTTTAAAAATAATGTCTGAACAGAATAAATATGATATTAGAAAGTATTATTTAGCTTTTGAATAACTTATGTTTAAGGGTAAGCTTTTAAATAACTTATGTTTAAGGGTAATGGTAATTTTTGTTTTTATGTATTGGAGTTAAAGTATTTAAAATCTTGTTTTTTGGATGTATGTATAATTGTTTGCCCCTTTATGGATTACTGCCTTGTCGTGGCGAAGGGGCTTGTGTAACTCAATGAAGCTATAAGCTATGCCGTGCAGGGCCACCCAAGACGGACAGGTCATAGCAGAGAGTTCTGACAAAATGTGATCCACTGGAGAAGGAAATGGCAAACCACTCCAGTATCTTTGCCATGAAAACCCCATGGACAGTACTAAAAGGCAAAAAGACATGACACTGGAAGATGAGCCGCTCAGGTTGGAAGGTGTCCAATATGCTACTGGGGAAGAGCAGAGGGCTAGTACTAGTAGCGCCAGAAAGAATGAAGCGACTAGGCCAAAGCCGAAAGGACGCTCAGCTGTGGATATATCTGGTGGTGAAAGGAAAGTCCGATGCTGTAAAGATTTTCTCTCCATAGGAACCTGGAATGTAAGATCCATGAATCAAGGCAAGCTAGACGTAATCAAAAAAGAGATGACAAGACTGAACATCGACATCTTAGGAATCAGCGAACTAAAATGGACAGGAATGGGTGAATTTAACTCAGATACCATCAGGTATACTACTGTGGGCAAGAATCCCTCAGAAGAAATGGAGTAGCCTTCATAGTCAATAAAAGAATAGGAAAAGCAATACTGGGATACAATCCCCAAAATGACAGAATGATCTCAATTCGAATCCAAGGCAAACCATTCAATATCACAATAGTCCAAATCTATGCCCCAACCACTGGTGCTGAAGAGGATGAAATTGACCGGTTCTATGAAGCCCTACAGCATCTTATAGAATTAACACCAAAAAATGATGTCCTTATCATCATGGGGGATTGGAATGCTAAGGTAGGAAGCCAAAAGATAACCGGAATAACAGGCAAGTTTGGCCTTGGAGTACAAAATGAAGCAGGGCACAGGCTGATAGAATTTTGTCAAGAGAATACGATGGTCATAACAAACACTCTTTTCCAACAACCCAAGAGACGGCTCTACACATGGACATCACCAGATGGTCAACATAGAAATCAGATTGACTATGTGCTCTGCAGCCAAAGATGGAGAAGCTCTATACAGTCAGTAAAAACAAGACCAGGAGCTGACTGTGGCTCAGATCATGAGCTTCTCGTTGCAAAATTTAGGCTTAAATTGAAAAAAGTAGGGAAAAGCACTAGGCCACTCAGGTATGAACTAAATCATATTCCTGATGAATATACAGTAGAGGTGACAAATAGATTTAAGGAATTAGATCTGATAGACAGAGTGCCTGAAGAACTATGGATGGAAGTTCGCAACATTGTACAAGAGGTAGCAACTAAAACCATCCCAAAGAAAAAGAAATGCAAGAAAGCAAAATGGCTGTCTGAGGAAGCTTTGCAAATAGCTGAGGAAAGAAGGGAAGCGAAAGGCAAAGGAGAAAGAGAAAGATACACCCAATTGAATGCAGAATTCCAGAGAGTAGCTAGAAGAGATAAGAATGCCTTCTTAAATGAACAGTGCAAAGAAATAGAAGAAAACAACAGAATAGGGAGGACCAGAGATCTCTTCAAGAAAATTGGAGATATGAAGGGAACGTTTCATGCAAAGATGGGCATGATAAAGGACCAAAATGGCAGAGACCTAACAGAGGCAGAAGAGATTAAGAAGAGATGGCAAAACTACACAGAAGAACTATACAAGAATGAGCTTAACATCCCAGATAACCACAATGAGATGGTCACTGACCTCAAACCAGACATCCTAGAATGTGAAGTGAAATGGGCCTTAGAAAATCTGAGCAACAACAAAGCTAGTGGAGGTGACAGTATTCCAGCTGAGCTATTCAAAATCTTAAAAGACGATGCAGTAAAAGTGCTACACTCAATTTGCCAGCAAATTTGGAAAACTCAACAGTGGCCACAGGATTGGAAAAGGTCAGTTTACATTCCAATTCCAAAGAAAGGCAATGCCAAAGAATGTTCAAACTATCGCACCATTGCACTCATTTCACATGCTAGTAAAGTTATGCTTAAAATCCTACAAGCTAGACTCCAGCAGTATGTGGATCGAGAACTACCAGAAGTACAGGCAGGATTTCGAAGAGGCAGAGGAACTAGAGATCAAATTGCCAACATACGCTGGATCATGGAGAAAGCTAGGGAGTTCCAGAAAAACATCTACTTCTGCTTCATTGACTATGCTAAAGCCTTTGATTGTGTGGATCACAACAAATTGTGGCAAGTTCTTAAAGAGATGGGAATACCAGACCATCTTATTTGTCTCTTGAGAAACCTATATGCGGGTCAAGAAGCAACAGTGAGAACTGGACACGGAACCACTGATTGGTTCAAAATTGGAAAAGGAGTCCGGCAAGGCTGTATACTGTCGCCCTGCCTATTTAACTTATATGCAGAGCACATCATGAGAAAGGCAGGGCTAGATGAATCAAAAGTTGGAATTAAGATTGCCGGGAGAAATATCAACAACCTAAGATATGCAGATGATACCACTCTAATGGCAGAAAGTGAAGAGGAACTAAAGAGCCTCTTGATGCGGGTGAAGAAGGAGAGTGCAAAAGTTGGCTTGAAACTCAACATTAAGAAAACCAAAATCATGGCATCCGGCCCTCTCAATTCCTGGCAAATAGATGGGGAAGAAATGGAGGTAGTGACAGATTTTATTTTTCTGGGCTCCAAGATCACCTCAGATGGGGACTGCAGCCAAGAAATTAAAAGACGCTTGCTCCTGGGGAGGAAAGCTATGGCAAATCTAGACAGCATACTAAAAAGCAGAGACATCACCCTGCCAACAAAAGTGCGTATAGTCCAGGCCATGGTTTTCCCAGTTGCAATGTATGGCTGTGAAAGTTGGACCATAAGAAAGACTGAGCACCAAAGAATTGAGGCCTTTGAACTATGGTGCTGGAGAAGACTCCTGCGAGTCCCTTGGACTGCAAGGCGTTCAAACCGGTCAGTCCTAGAAGAGATCAACCCCGACTGCTCTTTAGAAGGCCAGATCCTGAAGTTGAAACTCAAATACTTTGGCCACCTAATGAGAAGGAAGGACTCACTGGAGAAGGGCCTAATGCTGGGAAAGATTGAGGGCAATAGAAGAAGGGGACGACAGAGAATGAGATGGCTGGATGGAGTCACTGAAGCAGTAGGTGTAAACTTAAATGGACTCCAGAAGATGGTAGAGGACAGGAAGACCTGGAGGAATATTGTCCATGGGGTCGCGATGGGTCAGACACGACTTCGCAATTAACAACAACAACAAAATAATTGTTTGATGTTTACTTAAGTTGTATGTTTTTTGTTGGTTTTTTTTTTTTAACCCTGTATTCAGCTCTGGGAAGGAGGAGGAGGGTGATGGGGGGTGGGAGGGGGGAGCATTTTATTGTAAAACCTTAAAAATTTTCAATAAAAAAAAATAATGTCTGAATATGCCTACCCTAACTTTGACACCACACACACACACACACACACACACACACACACAGAGAGACAGAGAGAGAGAGAGAGAGAGAGAGAGAGAGAGAGAGAGAGAGAGAATGTGCTTGCTCATTGTGCATTCATGGATGCATTGTAACTGCATCATTTTTTATGGTGTATTTTTAATAATGTATATATTTCATGAACTGTGCAAAGAAATTTTCCTACTGATTAGGAAGCATTAATACTGCAATCCTTTGGAACTTAATCAGTCAGGAGGAAACTGGAAGCATGATTTATATAAATTTTTAAAGGGAGTTCTCCCTAAAGCCATAAAATCAGAACTGCTTGGAAGATAATATTCAAGTAATCAGTAATTCTAGAATTACAGAAGAGACATATTCAGAACATTGTTTTCAAAGGTGTCTTTGGTTCCTCAGCATCCAAAGGTATCTCTAACCTCTAATCTCCAATCTTCACACTTTACAGTAATTATATAATTACTTGTGGGAGCTCAATAAAGGTAGGCCTCAACTTACAACCATTCATTTAATGACAGTTTGAAGTCACAAGGCATTGAAAAAAGTGACCTATGACCGTTTTTCACATCCCCACGGTCATGTAATCAAAATTCAGACACTTGACATTTGACTCATATTTATGATGGTTGCAATGTTGTGGGGACATGTGATCATCTTTTGTGACTTTCTGACAAGCAAAGTCAATGAGGGAACCAAATTCATTGAATAACAGTGGCAAGAAAGGTCGTAAAATGGGGCAAAACTCACTTGACCATATTGCTTAGCAATGGAAATTTTGGGCTCAGTTATGGCTGTAAGTTGAGGACCACCTGTATCGTGTGTTTGTGCACATGCGTATACAAACGCACTTAGTAGGCAGACTAAGCCTATTGCAGAAGTCAATCTCAGAAAATTAGAATAAATAATAGATTGGCTATATTTCTTTCAGGATAAATCACATTTCTGAAAGGCCAGAGAAAAGGACAACATTAGTATAATCAACAAAGTTATGAGTTTGCAGCTGTTATGAAGATGACTGTTTCACAACAGTGCACTAAAAGTACTTTTGAAATACAAGTTATATTTCTTGTTTAGCAGATTATGGGTACCACCTCTTTGTAGTTATTATTTGACTATACTTTTAGGAGTATTTTTTGTCCAGATTTTTTCTTTTTATTTCTTCTAAGGCTCTATGGACATCTTTATGTTACTAATGTGATATTCATTCATTCATTCATGACATTTATTCATGACATTCATTTATCTCAATAGATTTTACTCTGAATAAACATATTTTTATCTCTGATCCATGTTTCTATGTACAATTATTTAGTAAGCCAATGAGTCTTGTTTCTAAATAGACATGAATAAGATTGCAGTGTTTCAAAGGGATGACAGAATACAATGCAGAACTAAATCAGCTGCTGGGGCGGGACTAAACTTGTGTGTGCTAATTCACACCCATGAAATTATGATCTGCATGCAGATAAGTGTATTTTTGGGCAGAAGAGTAGTCGCAACATTATTTGTCTAATGCTTACATTTATTTGATTTATGTGTTGCCTTTTGATCCAGAAGGACAGCTAAATCAGCTCACATAAAATAGCATTCTACAGTGATGTCAAAGCTGCCTCCACACACTCAGGCAAATGTCTCTCTGTGGGCTAGTGTGTATTTCTGTCCCACCTAGGCTGCAGTGTATTTAAGACCAGAAGGTAGCAAGAATAGTAGTTGTGCTTCAGATGGTATTATTGGCTTAGATATTATTTTTTTACAAATTTTTACTCCCTAATACATTTGGAGAAAGCCGCATTCATTTTTTTCCTGGTTCTTGTTTCTTTGCTACTGTAATTCTAGCCCAGGGCACTCCAGAGCAGAATGGGAAAACTCGGAGTGGCCAACTCAGCGTGGTCAGCTGGGGACAGTGGCAGTGGCGGTGGTAGGCAGGGTGGCAGCAGAGAGGTGGGGGCAAATGGAGAGGGGTATCCCATTTTCACATACATACGCTGCCACTGCTGCTGCCGCAATGATCTCTGGGCCAAAGAGGCCAGGGACAGCAGCAGTGGCAGCATGGTGTGTGTAAAAATGGGATGCCCTTGCCCATCTCCATAGCTGCTGCCATCCTTGGCCTTTTCAGCCTGGACTCAGCATGGTGGCAACAACATGGTTGTGGGTGTGAAAATGGGACACTTCCAGTTATCCCCTCTTCTCTGTCCTCGCCTGCCAACCTGGCTCTCCCTCCAACCTCCTATGGTGAGTTGTCCCCACAGTGAATTGTTCATGTGGAGTTTTCCTGCAGTGACTTGGTGGCACTGAGTTGGCAGAGGCAACTTGGTCATGGTGAGCAGGTGGTGCTGAGTTGGCCACGCTGAATTGGCTGCGCCAAGTTGTCCTAGACACCTCCAGAGAAGGATGTGAGGGCTGAAGGGCATGAAACCTGTGTAGAGAGAATGGCCTTGGAGGAAAGGAGGAAAGCTGCTATCAGTGATCAGATAAGTGAGGCTTGAGTCCCTGAAGAAACTAATTTGAAAAAAAAGTCTTAGACATGACCCTCCCTAATTCACACAAATATAATGTAAGGGAGTAGGGAAGAATCTTAAGGCTTGCAAGATTCTGTTATTATAACTGTTGCAACTAAATATTACTTTCTTAGTCTGGTCTATCTTGTTTGTGCTGACAGTTGCTCCCACTTCTTCCCACCAATCAAAAGCTACTCTGTGAGCTCTTCCTAGATTTCTGTTTATTTATTTAAAGAATTTATATGGTCACCCATCTCCAAACAGTGACTCTTGGCATATAAGGATTAAAACAACAGCTACAAGCAATGATGATGATGATGATGATGATATCCATTCAATCGAGTCTGATTCTTGGTCACTCGGTGGGCCAGGTCTCTCCATGTCTTTCAATCTTGCACTACTTGAGTTGTTCTATTTTGTGGCTGGTGTCAACTTTGATGGTGTCCAGCCATTGTATTCTTTGGCAGCATGATTTCCTTTTACCACTAACTCTTCCCAACATAATTGCTTTCTCCAGTGAATTCCCCCGCATGGCATAGCCAAAGTAAATGAGACACAGCTCTTTGATTTTTCCTTCCAGTGACATGTCTGGTGTTATGTGCTCCAGTACTTGCTTGTTGGTCACCTTTGCTGTTCAAGGACAGCTACAAGCATTCATTAGCAAATGTAAGGAGGTTTCCATTTGCTGTGAGCCTCCTCTGTCATGTCCATTTTGTTTTTTTCATTTATTTCTTTGTCTAAATTTATTTCAACTTTTATTTATTTACCAGGACTAAAATGTTGGCAGAAAATTAAGGATCAGATTTGCCCCCATACATGGAATTAATTTTATTATTTGGAACAGGCTTTCCTGCCTACCTAGGACTCACATAAATGACAGCAACAAAAATCCCAAAGCTGTGATGATATAACTTATAAAATTAGTCAATCAATTTGCAATAGAAAAAAAAAGACCACACTAACTCTGCATCAGCTAATTTCAGTTAAGAGCAACTTTCCAACTTCCTGAGATATATATGAAAAAGCTATTGGTAGAAAAAGATCTAGTTAATGAGCTTTATCTACATAGCTAGCTACTAAGCAATTAACTGCCAACATTTGGAGAGCTGGGGAAAAAAAAACATAATGGCCATCCTGGCATTAGATATGCTGTTGTTGTCCCAACATGTACTAATGAATGCATTTCATTGTATAACATCCAATGCCCAATTGCAAGTTACTAAGGCATTATGGAAGATGTGATGAGAAAGGAAGGAAATTGTCTTATACCAGAATATTGTCTTTCCTTATTCTGCATTTCTCATTGTGGCTGGAAGCAGATCTCTGGGATCTAAGGCTGGGATCTGGGGCCCAAACCTTGGGCATCATCTCCAACTTAATTTTTTAAAATTGGATATGCTAGAGTCTCAGTCTCAAATATTCTGCATACAAAATATGTCCTGTTCTTGAAAATTACATTGAAAGCCTATGAGATTCCTCTTCATATCTCATAGCAATATTTGGGTAGTCAAATGCCACATTATTTCATTATTTAAGGGGAATGGATTGTTTTTCAGAGCAGGAATTATCCCCAGAAGATCTGAATAGAGCTTCGAAGAGGCATTTTGATTTGATGAAGCTTCTTTTACTCAAAGCACACCTTCAAAGTGAAGCACTAAAAGGAAGCAGAGTTCTCCTTTGAAGCATCAGATCAGAGAGGCTATCCTGCCTGCATCCAGATGCTGAAAGGGACTACCCAGCTCAGATTGCCACAACAGTCCATGATCCACTTTGAACAGATCTAATTCCCGAGACAGGACAGCATGATGAAAGAATAATTAATAAACGGCAACTGGCTCTGAGTGATTGTAAAGAAAATATGAATAATGTCTAACAAGCACATGTTTGTCATACAGATAACCTTTATCTTAGTTCTCCATTTTAAAATTTTACTATAGTAAAAAATTATTTGAAAAAACCCTACACAACACTGTTTGCAGCTAAGACTCAACTCCAGCCCTCTGCTCCATTAAAATTAAATGATAATGAATTAATCTTCTTCTTCTTGTGCCATATCCGTTATCGGACGTTGGCGATCATGTTGGCGATCCTGAATATGAATATTAATATGAATTAATGCATATTATCAATAATTATTTGTTAGTGAACACAATGGACAATGAGAAGAAATAGGTGGTTCATATGTTGGCTGCATTTTGTGTATGTGAAGAGGGGATCCTTATTTCTTAGTTTTATAAATCTTGTTTCAGGCATTTGGGTATACAGTAGTTTTTGTATGCTTCCTATCTCAAAATGAATAAAATACGACAATTTGTGTTAAAGCAATTTCTGGAAACACTAGTATTGTTTTGTGAGATTATTGCTCTAAGATGTTTGGAGTGTATTTCTCTAGTGCTTTTCACTAGAAAAATTAATATTACCAACATTCTTCCATCTTTTGCAGACTTTTCAATATAAATTAAAGAAGAAAGCCAAGTAAGACAATCAGAAAAACTCTATTCCTAGATTACTAATAGTTAAGGCAATGGCATCATATTATTATGTCACTGGCAAAATTTACCAAGTTATTTGTTGGCAATTATAACATCAAAATGAATGTAATCCAGATTTTCTTGGCCTAAATTGTATGCAACTCACTCATAGTATTTTCAGCAAGCTGAGAATTTTAGATGTGGAAGAGACTGATCAAGTTGAAAAAGGCTAGTCTAGACTATTAACAGATGTTTTATTAGATTTTTAAAGATAAAAATGTATAACTCAATAATATACTCCGAGAGACAAATCTGAAATAGCTTTTTTAAAAGAAAACTTTTGAACTTTGACTAAAACTGACTTTTTAATTGTTCCAAAGCTATATTTTATTTTTGCTGAAAGTCTTCCCATGCTACAAACCCTCAATAGTTGTTTCTTAATATTTGTATCTATTTGTATTGGAAATCTTGACAGATAAGACATAATTTTTGATTGAAAAAATTCCAGAACTTGACAATTTTAAGTGGAAGCAGGCTATGATGAGAGGAGAGGCTAAAAACTGAGAAACTAGTTGTTGGCTACATGTATTCTGGATGAGACAGATTTCAGCCAATGCCTTAAAATATTTGCAGTTTTCCCAATTGTTGTAAAATATATTGGAACTCTATGCGTCCATCCACTCTCTAGATTTCAGCTGAGGTACACAAAGCTGTGAATTCAAGGGGGTGTTTATTTTTCATCCAGACACGTTGTACCTCACTTAAAACTTATAAGTAAACATATTTCCTTCTTACAATATGCACATGGTTGTGAAATTATTTACTAGTAAGAATACTGATCTTTCCTATGGAATGGTGAAAGGGAGAGGGAATTCATTTGTACATTTAAAAAAAAACACACAATAGAGCAGTTGGACACTGCAGTCCTTAAATATCTTTCACAGGCTATTCATGCAATTCGCTACTTAACAGTTGGACTAACTTCTATAATCAATCCATGCTCAGTCATACACCTAGTAACATTGGCTTCCATGGTACTGAATTAACATGATTTTTGCTGTGGTTTTGTACATGGGCAAATTTATAACATTGTTTAATTATACAAACTACGCACTAATGAAAGAGAATGTTCCTAACCATAGATGAAATTTTATGGACTCCTCTGTTGGAAAGGAATCATGCATTCTAATTGTGCATCAAAATTATGAAACTGGCTAAAAGGTCCAATAAGCTTGCAACACATTGAATGAGTCATCAACCATAATCCTCACATGGGGCATTTGGTGATTTGGGGGACAATCTACTGATTGCTTACTGGTTAGCCCCATCTGACCTGGAACTCAACAGTTATTCGCATTGCACTGACGGGTTTGGTCTACTGTGTTGCGTCTCAGTATTTACTACTAGAAAATTACCTTTCCATCCACTTTAAAGCAGCAACTGAAAGATCATTCAATTAAATCACATTACAAACAACACAAAGGTTTTTTCCAAATTCAACGATGCCCATCATTTGCAGTTCTCTGTGTGTAAATCTCATGAACAGGGACTCGGAGACATGTTTCTATCAACGAACGAATGATAGGATAGCATTTAATGAAAAGATTTCAGGTGGAAATTACCTGGAAGGCACAAAAACTATAAAATGTAAAACACACAGAGGCATTCTTGGAAGAACTGTAGTTCAATGACAATAATTTGGTGTCATTGCATTAAGGACTCCTAGAAAGAATACCCAAAACTCAAAGAATTTTGAGTAGAAGGCCATTTTAAAAAAGGGATCAACTGATTCACTGCAAGGCAGCTTTCTTTTTGTAAGAACCTCTCCAATTTTGAGGGTTTACTTTAACATCACAAGGACACCTACTTGCTATACTACTGTGTTCAATAATTTATTTTATTCCTACTTTGTCCATAGTTATATACCACAGGAAGCAAGATTCATATGTCTCTGATATCCACTGAACTTTTTATACAGTATCTTTCTTAAACAATGTGATTTGTACTTTTGAGACAGAATGTTTTGTGAACTCATCCTTGTAATTTGTAAGTCATGCTTTATAGGCCATTTTTTTTCCATGTGAGCCAGGAATTAGGTCTGTTTCACACAGTGTATTAAGCTTTTGGACTCTTTTGGTTGAACAAGTAATGGGAGTTTGATTCCCGCTTTATAGTAAACCATAAATCCTGACTGACAAACCAATAAACCTGTGCCCAGCTTTGAAGGGGCATTTTGCCTCAGCAAAAATGGATCAAGCATTGCATCAAAGCTACTTTGTGCAGCCATATGGTCCCATCACTACTAAGAGTGTAATTATGTGACCACATGACTTCTCTTCCCTCTGCATTGGATGCTAAATGGAAAGGCAGAGAGGGGGCTTTTTCGGCAGCAGAGGCCAAACTGCTTCAGCCACCAGCATGTTTGGGCAGCTTTCACAGATCCTCTAGGGAGGCCCCTACCACCTGCCAAACCCTCCTAGTTTACAGATCTATGATTTGTCTTCCTCCAGATTGCTCAGCAGAAGCATTGGAAGAGGCAAGCATTGCATCCTCATGGCACTCGCCAATGGAAAAGGTGAGGAGTTTATTGTAAAGAAAGAAAGCAAGGTGGATGACGTGGAGCATACCCACAGGTGCCGTAGAAAGGGCTCTGCCTCATAGAACATAAAAGAATAAAATTGGAAGGGTCCTTGGAGATCATCTAGTCCAACTCCCAGCTCGAGCAGGAGAGTCTATACCATTTCAGACTAATGGCTGTCCAGTCTCTTCTTGAAAGCCTTCAGAAATGTGGCACCCACAACTTATGCAGGCAAGTCGTTCCACCGGCTGATCGTTCTCACAGTTAGAAAATTTTTCCTTTGTTCTAGATTGCTTCTCTCCTTGATTAGTTTTCATCCATTGCTTCTTGCCTTGCCTTCTGGTGCTTTGGAAAATAGGTTGACACTTTCCTCAGAAACTATTTGGAAAATGGTTTGCCTCCTTATCGAAAGCTTTCTGTGCTGAAAGAATTCAGGAGTGGAGTTTTGAGGGCAGAGAATTCTCCTGGGGAAGAGGCTGAGAAAAGTCTTCTCTTGCAGCATTGCCTTGAGTTGCTTTGCAGAGGGGAATCAGTTCGGTTTGGCAAATCATATCAAATCAAAATGGCCAAACAGCTTCATCAAAACGAAACTGTGTTGTTCACAAGCCCACAAACCTGCCAGGCAAAAGCAACCAGAACCATTCATGAAAAGTCTCAACAGTAGTTTTATTGTTGGTCCCCTATGTTACAAGAATCTTGCCAGATTGATTGCATTCCCTTGGGAATGGCAAGACAAGGCCTCAGGGATCCTGGGGGAGGATTGGCCTGTGCTGCTTACTGCAGTGCAATGACTCTAAACCTAGTCCTCTCTTGACCTCTTCCTCCAGTCTACCTGTTTTGTGATTCCACCACAAAACCTGAATGACTAGGTTCACAAGCGCTTCTCAAAAGCAAAGAAAACACACTCTGGCTTGGTGCAATACAGATTTCAATACCTTATTACCTGATATTGATTATCCATCCAATAATTATGGGTGGAAGAAATTGTGTTTTAATGTGAGATTTGAACTGAGCCAATATGAGGCTCACTGTATAAGTGCAAATCTTGGGGCTGCAGATTGCTATAGCTTGATGACTGTAAGCTGAATTCCTGAATTCATCCAGATGATATGAAAGTACCGCTTCCAGGATTCTTGTTCAGTGACACTTATTAACCCTTACAAGCTGTTAGTCAATGATGCATTCTTTAAGCAATAAACAGAACATGTGAATGGACTTCTATCAGTAATGCCAACCATATACTTTAGATAAAGTGTAAGTATTGGAACAATCTTGCCAAACTCTTTGGATGGAGTTAATATCATTGCTGTTCATATAATGTGCCAAAATTGGTTAGCTTTATTCATATTTGCAATCAGGGATTCATTTCAAAGCAAAGATTTCTGCTGGAAATCCATTAAACTTAATACAGCTGTTACATCTGGTGTGAGACTCACAGAGCTAAACTGCATACATTTTTTTTTTAAAAAAAAATCAGGATTTGGGCTTCTTTTCTTGCTGCCTCTAGACATAGGCTCTTCTGTCAAACCATGTTTGTGAGATGTCTGTTTCATCCTATTTTGTTTGCTTTGTACGTTTATGTCAAGATAACCTGCCTCAACAATCAAAGTGCTAATTAGGGACAGCACAGCACAATTTAAAGATCATGAACAAAACAAATCATAGGCTATAAGCTATAAAACTGCTTATTTAGTAAATGTCATGCAACATGGTTTTACCTTGATGAAACCAAATTTTATCATTCTCCCTGTCAGCACTGCAACGATCTTGGCTGGAGCCATTTTTGCTTGGTTTTTGGTTGCCACAGTACTGGGAGGGGGGAGGGGTGGTTTAATGTTAGACTAAACATTTTTTGTCCTGTGGGAACCAAGGTCATTGCTGCTTGATTTTTGGCGGGCTGAGCCTTCCATTAGAAAGCCCACCAAAGTATTCTATTGGGGAACGTAGTTGATTACAACGTACTGGGGTGGGAAGTTCAACTTTGTAACATTGTAATACTTTGGAGGGAACTCCAGATTGGTTTCACTTTTGACTGTGCCGATACTTTGTAATACTTTGGAGGGAACTCCAGATTGGTTTCACTTTTGACTGTGCCGATACTTTGTAGTCAATATTCCTTAAGGAAACCTCTTGCCTTGGAGTTCTGCTTTTACTGGTCTCATCTATCAGAACCATGGCATTTCCCTTTTCACAGAACTATACAAGGGGACCCTATTAGCTCATCTAATCCATCTCCCTGCCTGATCTAGGAATCTAAAGTATCTCTGTTAGAGGCTACCTAGCCCCCCACCTTGGGAAACCTTTTTTGAGCAGACTGCTCCACTGCTCCATAGCTTTTAGCCCTCCTAATATTAATTCCCAAATTCCTATCTTTTTATTTCATCCCATTGGTCCTTATCCTGTTCTCAGTTTTCTGTTATCTCTCATAGGCTTCTCTTCTGCAAAGTAAACACAACAAACAGTTATGCAATTTTAACTTTCTACACAGGACTTGCCTGCCAGACACCTTACCGTCCTGGTAGTTCTCCCCTGAACATGTTCCAAATCCCTTTTAAGTCCCTTTTGCATTCTCCAAAATTAGAGACAATGCTTCAAGTCAATCTAATAATGGAACTGTTACCTCCATAATCTGGACACGGTATTTCGATTCACGCAGCCCAAAATTTCATTGACCTTTTAAACTGCTGCAGCGTACCATATGCTTGTAATCAGGTGGTGGTCCACTAGTACTCCTTCTCATAGGACTTTTCAATCCTGGACTTCCCAGTCCAGATACGGACTTTAGACATGTCACAGTTAAACAGCATTCTTTGGATCTGATCCAAAGCACTGGTAAAGGACAGTCATTTCAGAGACCTCTCCTGATACTTCCCTCCTGGCTGAAGCAGAATCATTTGTGAACACTGTTTGGGTGCAGCTGTTCCAACCATCACAATTCTCTTGGAGCATAGTATTGTTTACTCACCTTGTCCAAAAGGTAATCATGATTATTTTGTCAAATACTTTACTGAGAGATATATTACTTCCAAAGCATTCTCTAAATCTATGAAATTTCTCACTGTGTCCTAAAATAATTAAGTGTGGTCTAGGGTTGTTTTTGACAATCCCTGCTAGCTCCTAGTAATTGTAGCATTATTTTTCAAGTCCTCACAGATATTCAGCTTGACAACCTGTTCTAGTATCTTTTACAGTTCAGATTCTAGATGATTGTAATTTTCTGAATGCTCCTTCTACTCTTTTTTTTTTTTTGAATATCAAAACAATGATTACAGTTATTGTCCTCTGGCACTGCAACAGTTCTCCGAGAGGTTGTTTATTTATTTACTGAATTTGTAGGCCATTCCAGATGACTCTGGGCAGCTTTACAAAATTATAGCAGCAATAAATACAGAATGATTTTCAAATAATTCATTGGTTCTGAGGTAACCTCTGCTGTGTTTTTCAACATTTTGGGGTATAATTCATCTGGCTCTGGGCACTTGAATTCATTAAGGAAGTAAAGTAGGTTTTTACTATATCATTATTAAGGCTATGCTGCACACTATCCTTTTCTCAATTGTCTTCATGTAAGAAAAAATAGACAATATTGACAGTTCTGTCTTCACCCAATTCCTGATTGCTACAATGCCCACATTTCACTATGCAATAAACCAACAGCCTCTTTGACATGTCTTTTATTTTGAACATAACCCCAAATCCTCTCTTACTATATCTTTTATTCATCTCTTTCTGAGCTTTGGCTTTTCTGAATCTTTACCTACAGGAACTAGATACCAGTTGGTATTTTTCCATAATTACAGATTTCTGTTTAGTTTTGCTTCTCGGGTTATGAGGGAGCATACTACTCACCCTTGCAAATTTCTTCCAAAAATCCTATTTTAACTTCTCACAAAGTTGATTTGTACTTTTATTTTCAGCATCTAATTTCTTGGGTTTGCCAGGCTGTTTATTCTTTAGATCTTCAAACCACAGCATCCTCACCACCTTCATTAAAATCTGCCTTTTTTCTCCTACTGGTCCATTTTATATCCATGAACCTGTTCTTCTTTTTTGGTCCAAGATAGCTAGCCCCTTATTTCTTTTCTGAAACATGAAATTGTTAGCAAGAAATATAAGACTTAGGAGCTCCCATTCTTAGCTTAGTTAATTTTCTAGCAAGAATCATTAATTGATGTTTTCCATTACTATTATAGATGCCACATGGGCATTTTTCTACTTGGGTAGGTAGCCTGTATTAATCCCCCACAGTAGTATCATTTCCAAGTTCACTCAATCTCCCTCAATCTCCCTTTTCATTGGGTCGTTTTCTTTCTTTGTTTAACATCCGATATTCCAATTGCAATTCTCATTTCAATATCATGGTAACTATTAGGTTGTGCTTGTTTTCTTCTGTAATGATTTCTGATTCTATTTGTTATTCACTCTATGTACTGGTATACACAGACGTTGGAAATAAGGGATGTCACAGTTAGCTGGTCTCTCTGCTGCTTAGTGGTGAGGATTTCTGAATATCCTTTCCTGCCTTTTCCATTATTATGTACAGCTGTGTCCTTAAATTGTTATTTATAGTAGTTGTTGTTCAATAGTTGTTCATTTCCAGGATCCCCCTTTTTCTTCTTGTCCCTTGACTTTCAATACAGCAGATAGTAAAAAATACTATAGGCACCTGTAGCTATTTTACCTTCTCACCCAGGGCTTTACCACCCTTGTAATCTTTTGAAATGATTGTCTTTGTCTAGCAGTGTTTTTTATCTCCTCTGAAATAAGCAGGGATGGATAACTATCAGTTGAGTTTAATGGCCCTTTGCATCATGCCATAAATATGTCTATCGACAAACAATAGCTTAAGCCTCTTACCATAGGGAGTCTATCACCATCACCACACTTTTTTTTCCTACCCAGTGGAGATGTTTGCTCTCCTTGATCTCTGCAGAGTTGAAAGTCTCTTCCATTGTTCCAGAGTTGGGAAGGATTAACCCATCTCAAGTGACTAGATTATAACTTACATGTACATCTGGACTATCAACTCCAGTGGCGTGACCTTTTTCACATTTTCTTGCCACATTAAATGCAAATAACTAAGATTGGAAGCCCAACTTCCTCTTTAGGGCCTCTCATCCTTGTTTCTGGACAGCTTCCTGTATCCTGTCCTCCCATTCTCTTAGCTCTGATGCATGCTCTTCATCTTCCTTGATGAACCTTAAAGAAAAAAGGCTGTCCATTGTTTTCACTTTCCACTCTAACAAGGAGAGAAGCTTGTGTTTGTAGCTGAGAAGAAAACAAACATAGCATATTCCTGCAAGTCATTTCTTCTGCTCACTGTTCAGTCTTACGTGAGTCAGCTTCTCCCTTCTTCTGCTAAACTCTCTTGTAAAAGTTCTGTATTCCTGCTTACTATCCTGTTTGATCATTTAATCTTTCTGTGGTCCTAAACATATAAAATACCTCATTTATCATGTTCAGTCTCCTATATAAACTCATTTATTATTTTTATTTTTTATAGAAAACTATCATGATAGATGATCATTGTTATAGCAATTAACAATAATTTGTCTTGTTAAAAAGTTCACAAATCAGCAACATATTTTTTAAAGTTTTACAAACTCAAGGAATAGCTCTGCTTAACATATTTGGATAAATTTAAATCCTATGTTTTAAAAAACTGTGAACTTTCAATTTAGTTTCTCAACGATAAGAAAAAATCCTATTTATTCTGAACTAGGACAAAGCCTTTCAAAACATTTGTGCACGGACATGTGTGTATATACACACACAGGTGTATGCACAAGTGCAGTTTGAGCTTATGACTCTGATCCATTGTGGCAGCTCAACTCACAAAATTATTCTCTTGACAACATGTCATGCCAGTTACATCATGCATTCACCAGAGAATGCAACAGATCAGGGTTCAATACCTCCCCAGACCACTATTCACTTGAAGAAAGTAAAGTAGAAATTGAGGGAAACAGCAAATTTAAGGAGAGGTAGGTTTTCTAAAAAAAATATTCTCTCTTTTTTAAAGAAAGTAATTATCTGCATAGAAAGAACATTCAGTTAAAAAAATGGATTTCATATGACACTTGGGTTGAATTAATCTTTGCTTTCACCCTTAAGAATGACTGTGACAAGTCTTGAAATTGATCTGTGTCACAAGATTTCCATTAAATTGTCTATCTCCACCTGTCCTATCCTGCTGAGATGCATAAATGGAAAAGATGAAGAATAAATCCCTTGCTGTTTTTGTCCTGAGATATGCTGCAAGATATAATGTAATGGTGACCAAAGATCTAATAAAGCAACTTAAATGCACTCGACCATTCTGATATCAAAAACAAGGGGGGGGGGAAATCATTTAACGATTGTAGCCCTTTCCACCTTGACCTAGAAAAAAAATACATCTGAGACACCTTGGACACCTGAAATGCATCACCAAAATTCAGGATGATGACTGTCATCAACAGCAACATCCATCTTTACCCAGGATTTAATGTGAGCAGGAGTTCAGCCTGGCTAACTTTTAACAAATCCTTTTAGTGTAAAAATAAAGATTCTATTGTTTCTGAAGATAGGCTCACCTTTCTTATCCATGCATATTTACAAAGAGCAACTAGATGCAAGTCATTATCTCTCATGAGGCATCCATATATCTTACTAAAATCCTCTGTCTATTAGTCTCTTTCTTAGCTCAGCATCATGGAGGTAATTCATGATTTCATGTCTTCCATAAACTCTATAGCCTTGCCCCAGTGATATTTGACAGGAAGACACATTCTGAATTTGACATTCTGATTGTATGCAGCTGGTGAGTGAAGGTAGGGGAGACTGACATGGAAAGATCACTTTCAGGCCAGTGTTGGACTGACAGCCAATACAATCCTCTTCAAAGATGCTGTCAGCCCCATTAGGTAGACCAGAACAGAAAATCAACTCTGCAGGAAGATTAGAGCAATACTTTATTGAAATAGGCTATAATAACAGAGTCTTGCAAGCCTTTTTGAGCTTGACTTCATCTCCTTATATCCTTGATCCTTTATTCTCTATAGTAGGAGAACTGGCTGAAATGGTCTCAATAGACCAGGTATCTGCTGGATCTGGATAATTTTTTGAATGTGTTTTTCAGTGAAATTATTGATCTGTAGATTACAGAGATGGTTTGGATAATTGATACTATTGCTTCTAAGTGACTTCTTCCATCTCCCAGGGACAAATTAGCTTCTTTATTTACAAAGAAGCTTAAGAGTTCTGAAGTAGCATTTGGGGAACAAGTGGAGAAACTCTAGTATTAAATTAGCTGCTCAATTGAAGATCTATTTCTTGGTAGCATAGGCACTGAAATGTGCTGGCTTTGCTGCATCCATTCTATTTAAACATCTATCTGTATTGTATGACATCTCTCTTGCAAAGGAGACCAGAAACTGAAGATAGTACTGGATGACTAATGATTGACATCTTGACTATTGATTAATAATGTCCTGTTTCGACATGCTACGTATGAAAACTTTGGAGGCGATCATTCAAAACTTTGGAGTGAGATGCCAACAGAATACTGACGAATCTGCTCAAGCCATCAAGGTGAAAGCTACTAAAGTCATTAATTAGGATAAATTTGAACCAACTAATCCTGAGAAAGTGGGTAGGGTTATATGTAATTGAGATCCATGTCCTTCCTGGCTGGTTAAAGTTTCTAGAAAGGGGTATATGTTTAAGTTCATATGATGATAAATGTCTTTTTGAGGGGAGGGGTTTCTGCTTCTGCCTCAAGAGGCCTTTGCTGGATCCATCCAATTTGGGCAATTTTTATCAAGCTCCCAACCTTCTTTTTCTAGGGAAGGTTACTGAGAAGGTGGTCAGCCTCCATCTTCAGAAAGCCCTGGGGTGAGCAGATTCTTTGGATTTTGCAGCCAGGATTTAGACTGGATTTTAGCACTGAGGCAGCTTTAGTTGCACTTGTGGATAAACCTTGGCGGGCTCAGAAGGGAAGATGTTGTATGAATCATAGTTCTCCTTGCTCATGATCAGTTTTGACAACCACTTCCCAACTGGATCATTGCAACACATTTTACATGGGGCTGCTCTTGAAGATCTGGAACCCTCAGTTGGTCCTGAGTACAGTGATGAGGATAATTATGGGTATGACCAATTGCATCAATGTGTCTGGTGGAATGTAGTCCAGAGTTGCAGGAGGGAGGGACTGTTTCCCAGAGAGCAAAGAGGCAATACAGCTTGAGATCTTTGGTATGCAGGAAAAAGGCAAAGAGGAACCTGCCCTAGCAGTTCACATAGTATATTATATAGTTATGCAGATTACGTACATTAGTCTGGCAAGATTAGTCAGGCACAATAAAGAAACTATTCTGAAGTAACTCCTGTGTCCCTTGGTTTCATGGATCTGACAATGTGACACAGCTACTCCATGAGCTGCATTGGCTTCCAATAGGTTTCCAGATACTGGTTATCATCTTTAAAACCATATGTGGCATAGGACTGGACTACTTCCAGAACAGCCTGCCACCCAAGAACATTAGTCTGACTCTTTCTCCAAATCACCTCATTTAAGTATTGTCATTTTATTGTAGGAAAGGACCAGGCTGAGCCCAAGGGAGGGGTCAAACGAGTCATCAGTCTCAAGTCCCTTTGCACCCATAAGAGATCTAAGTCAAGCTATCTTGAATTTCATTGACTCTTATCTACTGCCAATTTGCTTGAACCGTAATAAGGCATGTGGTCATTTGAACTGCCTTGTTTCCTGCTCTATTGTGCCTGATACTTATCCAATTTAGGGAGTGGGACTTTTTGGTGGCTACCTCTGCTCTCTGGAACAATCTTCCAGCAACATACAACAGGCCCCAAACCTGCTAGACTTTACAGAAAGGCAATCAACACATGGATGTTTTCCTAGATGCTTGGGTCTTGGTCCCCTCTTGGTGGCTTAAATTTATTTCATTTAGTTTGCCATTTTTTCATACCTGGCGTTATCTTTTAATGACATAAGTTTGGAATTTGTTTTTGTTTAATGTTTATTTTGTTATAGGCCACTTGGAATCATGTAGGTTGATTTGGGTGGCTATATAAATGTAATGAATGAGGGGGAGAGGCTGAAGGAGGCTGGTTGAAGATAAATAGGAAATAGAATTGGATACGATTGCATCTCCTCCAAAGGAGGAAATCTAGAGTCTCTAAATGCTCCTTGATCCTGAGCTGACCCAAGATTTTCAGATGGATGGCTCTGACAAGGAGGACTGTCACAAAATTACTGTGCTCTGTCCTCAGCAAGGACATCCATGTTCTGGTTGCATCCTATCTTGCAATTGGGGCTATTCTTCAAATGTATCCAAAAGTTGCTAACTTTTGTGTAGCTAACTAGTGAGAGACACAAGCTTCACATGATTCCCATGTGAAAAGATTTGTGTCAGTGGTTAATTGCTTATTTGACACATTTGTTCCTAAGCTAAGGAATGAATTACCTAAGGAGGCTTCCCTTTAGTCAGCTGTTTAATTTTTAATTAATGTTAATATTAATTTTAATGGTTTTTTTATTTTTCATTTTTTTTTTAATGCTAGTAGGCTTGAATGCTTACTTGTGCAAAAAACAGGTTAGGTATACGAATGAATAACTGAATAATATTTTCTATGCTGCTGCCAGTATGTGATATTCTGGACCCATTCAGGCAGCGATAGTGTGGTATCTAATGCAGTGAACATATGAATCCTTCAGATAAAGCCCCTGAGCTGTGCACATACTAACTTCTGTGCAAGCCACCACATCAATATTTTAGATAACATGCTATCTGAACCAAGGTAATGGTAAGTAGATTTCAGTGGAGAAAGGATCCTATCATTTTCTTCCTTGCAGCAAAGCAAGGGGATAGGATGGGAAGGAGAATGCTTTATGCTTTCAAAGATTCTGCCTTCTGCTTTGACAGTAATTGTAGGCTTTTTTTTTTACAATATAAATGTACATAAATCTTGCCATTCAGAAAACTGTCATTGTGGATAACCTTTTGGAAAAAAAGAGACCATCAAATTCTTAACACTGTAACAGTCCTCACAGAACATTTAAATTAAATAGGTTCTCCAGCGTTCATTAATCCACACTTTCTAAACTCTAAAGTAAGTTCACATGGTATAAAATGCTGCTTGGTTTGTTTGTTTTTTAATTTCAAGCTGATAAATGTTCAGGCCATTCCTTTTGGAATTATTACATCTCACTCCTGGGCTTCCCAGAGAAAAAGAGCAATACCTTCCCTTTATAGCAAACTTTTCCTTTGTTGTTTTTGAGTATTCAGCAAGTATTAGCTTTCAGGAAATGGGCATTGGGTTTCTCCTTATAACACAGTTCAAAGTCTACAGCAATGAAGCCTAAATCCTGCATGAAACACACCCTTGGATTTGTTATTTGGAATATGTGTGCTGAAGTATGCAAATTGCAAAAAAAAGAAAGAAAAGAAAAAAGTGATGGTAAAAATACTAAGGAGGATAAAATATGATGGGAATGTATTGTGGTAGTACTAGTGTCAAGATGGCCATGTGTGTAATCCACATCTTTAAATTACTAAGTAGTAATTTCTTCATTCTGCAGAGCTGTACATTAGAGTCATGGGCACCATTAATAAAAAGTTCTTGACATGTTCACCAAACCTCAACACCAGCTCAGCTTCTTTGGATGATGCTACAACATTTAAACTTGAATAAAAGTAATAACACTTGTGAAGTACAGCTGCTATGCAAAGAGAAATAGCTGAATAGCTAAAAAATAAATAAGAAAAAGAGTCACCTTTGGGAAGGTATTTAAAGGTTTTTTTTATTTTGATTCTTCCTGGCAGGGAAAAGCAACATGGTATTTTCAAATATTTTGGACTTTAGTTTTCATCAGCTCCAGCCAACATTTTTGATGAGCAGGGATGGTAGAAATTGGAATTGAAAACATTTAGAAAACAGCAGCCTCTGGGCCAAGCTGGATATGATGCTAAATTCATCCTTGCCTTTAATGCACAACAGGCTTTTTAAAAAATGAACCGAGCTACCATGGGGGGGGGGAATAATTGCTGAGTTCCATGGAAAAATAGTACCATTCTGAATTTAAAAATTACACAGACGCAATATAAAAGAAAGCTATTATGATGTAACAGCTCTTTGGTTTTAAAATTGTTAACTGAATGAATCCAAGATTTTCAGTTCACCTCTGTGAAGATTCAGACCCAGTTAATAAAGGGGTTATGATGTACATTGTGAGATGTTCCCTTTTCTAAGCTGACATTTGAGGTACCCGTTTTATATGGGACAGTGAAATCCAAAAAGGGAGCAAAGATCAAGTTGTGACACATCCCATAATAGATATTCTAATTGATCTCATAGATCCTTAGTTAAAATCTAGTGAAATATCAGACTGACACCTTTGTGTGTCACCTTTGATTGGCAAGGAAGTTCTGGCTGGAGAGGACAATGGGCCTGACCCAGCAGTGTCAAAACAGAATAGAGACAGTCTACAGCTGGCATTTGTTATCTCAGAGCTGGAAAATTAATAAGGAAGGGGCAGAAGACATTGAAGCCAGAACTATAGCCGTGCCAAGAACTGAAATGGCTCGGTGGCAGACAATAGATGGTATCTATTCAAAGATGAAAACAGAAGCCAGAACCACAGAAATCACTGATCGCTAAAGCCAAATTGGCATTAACTGGCATTTGTCGTGAATCAGTGAGACAGCAGCCCAAAGCCTGTTGAGCCCCTGACCAGAAGGAAGACTTCAGGTTAAGCACTCCTGAAGACAATTCCTCCCTTATCCTTGTGTGGGAATAAATGTTCGATTGATGCCAGTTTAAGATTTGTAATACAAGTAACAGTTTAAAAGATTAATTTTTATCACAACCTGTCATGGGAAGGGGGAAAAAAGGAAATAGGCTCCCTTCTTATAACCTACGCTGCAGTCGATCATACTTCCGTTCAGAACATTTCAAGGCATGTAGACGGAGGAACTAAGCTTCCCAAATATTTCACTGACTCCAAAGACTGAAAATGTGCTCTTGAATCTGAGCAGTTTGCCTTTCACATGAAAACTCTTTTTTCTATTTCCCCGTCTGTGGTGCCTCTTTGCCAATTTGCATCCTGATTTCTATTTGGCTTCTTGGACTTCATGATCCCATATGGCTAATTTGGGATATGACAGAAACTGAGTTTGAAATTTTGGGCAGGCAATCTTGATACAGGTAGTCCTCACTTAATGACCATGAATTGGAACTGGTAACTCTGTCTCTGAGCAACATGATCGTTAAATAAGACCATGACTTGCACTTTTATTGCCGGCTTCTCTATTGACTCTGCTTGTCAGAAGCCAGCTACGGAGTATGCAAATAGTGATCATGTGCTATGATGATTGTTAAATGCCTGCCAATTGAGAACTGCCCAAATCTTGATCACATGACTAGGGAGATGCTGTGGCAGTCATAGGTGTGAGGAGTGGTTGTAAAATTACGTTTTCAGCACCGTTGTAATTTTGAACATTTGCTTAACAGGTCATTTGTTAAGGGAGGAGGTCTGCTTGAAATATCCTTTCTCCTTAGAACTTAGACTATTTTATATAATAACCTTTCTTCTGACTCTTTGATTAACCATTATCAGATCCTAAGAATCCCTGAGAAAGTCTAGTACTGTTTTACTCAAACATTCACAAATAGAGTTTTCATGAAAAAAAAAAAATCAAACCTATATTGCTTAAACTGAAAGTACGGTATTTGTCTGTTGGCTGTCGATAGAGCAAACCTGCGCAGAAAAACGTTTATGTAGGAAGGATGAAAGGTGGTCAGAGTGAACAAAATGGTTGTCAAAATTTCAAAAGGATTTCTGATCATCATTAAAATCTGATGCTGTTCCTGGAAACTCACAGATGCATAAATTAAAGAATTAGCACATTTTGCTGTGAACTCTGCTATTCAGACGTTGCCTATATTAAACCTTCCACTTGACATCTCATCCATCTGTTCTACTTTCTGGAGACCAGAACCACTTCCCCTCTCTTGCCATGCAAAACTCAGTCTGATTACATATAGCTTTTTTCCTCTCTTCCCCTCCTCTGTTCAACATTTTCTCACTGCGTCTTGATTAAATCTAGGTTGCCATACCTTAGGGGGCCCATCAGTTACTTGATGGTATTTATTCAGCACAATGAAAAAAAGAAACCGAAGAAAGAATAATGTGCCAATTACTCTGACAGTTCGTTGTTTGAATCGAGTTGTTCAGATGAATGGCGGGCCAAATACTTTGTTTTCTCAGGAGAATCATCTACATCTTGTATACAACTTAGGCTGCTAGGATTTGTTATTTAGATATGTATGTAATCAAAATAGTGTATGGGGGGGGAGAGACTCTGTTCATTGTTCTCATCTAGCTTCCTCCCAAGATACCTGCTGCACAGTGGAACACTGAATATAGTGAAATGGAGGCTGTAGGATTCAGCAGCTAATCTCATGTTTCCTTTGATGGCTTGTTCAGTGGTTTTGTCTGGGCTATTGGAGATGCCAAATCTCTATGGAGACGAATGTGAATGGCTCCCTGCTGCAAGATTACAGCCTCTGCATTAATTGACAATTGCAATAATCTCAGAAAGTTGATTTAATTATATACGTAAAATCAGTTTAATTAACCAACTTTGTTATAATAATGATCCATGTACAAATGTGCAATTAAATCCAGGTAAAGCCTAGCAAGCCTCTAGAGAACTACAGTAACTAATCATGGAATCAGTCATTTTCAAATCAACTGGGTGAGCGATCTCAAGTGTTATTTCTCGGCTGACCTCTTTGCCAGTTTTCAGGGACAATACATCATCATTGTCATCGCCATCCTTAAATTCTACAATGTACAGCATAAAAACCATGATACCCTGTTACTTGGGCCAATCTAAAAGTTGCATGTGCTTAGTCTGAAGACTATCTTTATTCCTCAGAATGAAACAAAAAGGTTTTAAGCCCAGTTTTAAAGATTTAAACTCATTTGTCACTGAAAGGGTAAGAGGGAGCCAAGTCCAAAGCTGTGGGACTAGGTCCTGAAAAGCACTCAATTTCTCATATGCCGTTGGAGTAGCGGGAACAGGCAAAAGTAGCATAGGGACTGAACAAATAGATTTTGGAAGTACCTGACCAACAAAGAAGATAAACAGGAAGGAATATTATACCATCATGTCCCAAAAGCCAGAATTAAGATTTTGTGGTGTACCTGGCCTTAGCAAGAGGATACTTTAAGCATTGATACTGAATATTTTCCAGGGTTCCAGGATGGCGGATGTTGTGGAAGGCCAATCAGCAGGCATCCTGTTCACAGACCTACACTGCAATCCAGGTAGATAATAAATGGGAGCAGTAAGCATGAATGGTTCTTCCTTCCAAATGTTATAAAAACACTAATTTCTTCAGCCTGTATTACTATATATTTCTGAAGTATTATCTTCCATAGCCCTTTAAAAAAGCTTTAAGATAGTGAAGTTCCTAATTTGAACATTAAGTGTCACTTCGCAGCCAGATGGGTGGCAAACAAATTTAATAAATAATAATAATAATTAAGGAATTTATGGAGATCCATATCCAAAGCATCAACATGTTTTTAAAAGATAAATTTGAGTATTTTAACTTGGGTTCTATCTCTGTTTTGCAAAGGTTTTTTGCAAAATTACTTGAACAACTACTAACGTAATAACTGCATATCAACAAAGTGTATTGCAAGTATGCATGTCGAAGAGCAATAACTTCTCTGTTGTTTGTATTTTTCCCTGTAGGAGTACTGAAAAGATATTTAATATTTAAAATTTTTGCAAAATGATAGTGATGACATTGATATTTCAAAGTCTGTTTTAAACAGACAACATGACGATTTCAAGATTCCTTCACAAATTTCTCAAAGGTCCAGTAAGGATATTTTTCCTACTTAAGTTTCTGATTCAGTTTCGTTAAGTTAGCAACAAGTCAAGTGAGTATTTAAGTCTATAAAAAGATAGGACATGTGAGCTTTTCATAAAAAAAAGTTTCTTATCAGTAAGAGTTGGAAAGAAAAGATGCCTTGTCCCATTACTTTACAAATTTACTACAGGTAATCCTCAACTTACAACCATTCATTTAGGGACCATTCAGAGTTACAATGGTACTGAAAAAAGGGACGTACGACCGTTTTTCACACTTACAACCATTGCAGCATCCCCATGGTCACATGATCAAAATTTGGATGCTTGGCAACTGGTTCATATTTACGTTGATTGAAGCATCTGGAGTCATGTGATTATGTTTTGCAACCTTCTGATAAGCAAAGTCAATGGAGAAGCCAGATCCACTTAACAACCTAACTTAACAACTGCAGGGATTTGCTTAACAGCTATGGCAAGAAAGGTCATAAAATGGGGCAAAAGTCAGTTAACAGCTGTCTTACTTAGCAACAGAAAGTTGCTCAGTTGTGGTCATAAGTCAAGGACTATCTGCAATATAGGATTCAGTTATACTACATACATGCATCCACATCCACACTTGCATCCAAGTTTCCTAAATATACAAATAATGCTGCAGATGTATCTCCCACTCTTTAGTTACTAATACACTTAGGAAAAAACCGTTGGATCCATTTTTCTCAGCCAGCATCTCATTTTCAGAACCCCAGACAATAGATAAGTGTCATAAGAACACCGCAGCTAGACACAAGCAAACATGAGCTTTCTGTCAGAATCATTGTCACCATAATTCTTTTATGGCATGTTACAATTATACACCCTTCTAAGATGGAAAATTGAAGAAAGAGCATTACTTTGATTCTGACATATCTAATTTAAATCCCCTCCAGTACAAGATCTTATTCTAGATCTTCCTTCCTTCCTGCCAAACATCATTTATTGAGACATTAGGATAATTGAAACATCCTGCTTGGTCTGACCAATGAAGAAAGTAATAATGAGATTACCAAGTGATGTTATTGCCTGATAGATTCACATAGAGGAAAAGATTACCATTATCATTAAAAAAAATGGATATGTTTTTAATTTTATATGATTTATCCCACTTCAGCCTGAGCAGTTCTTTTACATTTGGCTGTGAGGGAACAATTGAAACAGCATTTCAAAGAATCTTGGTGAGATTATTTGTCTAACTAATTGAAAATTAAGGTTGGACTTCAGAGGGCTGATTAGCTTTTGTTCAGTGTGTTTTATAGATTAAGCTTAGACAGCCAATCAAAAGCTCTTCTGAGTTCTATGACATGTCTTCCAAGTAACTGGAAATGCTATGTCCCTTAAACCATATAGTGAAATTTTGTTAATGGGAGTTTTCTTCTTACCTTTGGATTACAGGTAGTCCTCGACTTACAACTATTTGTTTAGTGACCGTTTGAAGTTACAACAGCACTGAAAAAAGTAACTTATGACCACTTTTCACACTTATGACCATTGCAACATCCTCATGGACAAGTGATCAAAATTCAGATGCTTGGTAACTGACTCATATTTATGAAAGTTACAGTGTCCCGGGGTCATACGATCATCTTTTGAAACCTTTTGACAAACAAAGTCAATGGGGAAGCCAGATTCATTTAACAACTTAACAAAGCAGTGATTCAATTAACAATTGTGGCAGGAAAGGTCCTAAAATCGGGAAAACTCATTTAACAGCTGCCTCGCTTAGCAACAGAAATTTTGGGCTCAACTGTAGTTGTAAGTCGAGGACTACCTGTATTTTATTTTTGGAGGGAATGTTTACTCACTTCAAAGACATGGTTTTTGGCTGCCATTATATTTTTTCCCTTCAAAAATTAACTCCACACTACTGAATATTTGAGGAAGAAAAGAATGCATCTAGGCTTCCGTAACTCCATTTCTTTACTATCAATACTGCTCACTTGCTCAAAGAAAGTGGTGGAAAACCTTTCCTGTTTTCTTCTTGTAGCAGTTTCCCCCGAAAGAGCTGTTGGCAATTGGGTTCTTCTATCCTTTTCCCAGATGATCTGCCCAACCTGGTCCAGGCACACCATCACCCCTTGAAGGGACTTACAGCTTTAATTAAAAATAATGGCTGTTAAGAGAAAAATTAAACAACAAAATAATCTAAAACATTAAATCTTATGGTGAGCAATTTGCTCAAGCTAAAAACATCCCAAAGACTGTCCTTTTTGGCCAAATGGTCCCTCACCAATGTTGTTGCCTCATAAACATGTCCTCTGCAGGCCCCGTCAGAGGCCTGTGGAGTCTCCCTTTCATGGTAGCCAGGATACAGTCTCTAGGCCAAGATATAGCTGTTCTCTCTCTTGGGATGGCAAACTCTCTGTCTTTCCAAAGGAGTTCAGCCTTTTTTACTTGTAGTGTAAAAGAGCTTCATTCTTTTCATTCTCTGTGTGTGTCCTTTTTTTCTGACTTGGTGGAATCTGCCATCTTTTTCCCCAGGACTCTCACTTAACTCTGCCTGCTGGGGACTATATTTCCCAGAAATCTCCTCCAAGGCTTCTTACTGTCCCAATTCTAGAGACGAGGCTCCAACCGGGTAATGCTGCAAATGGAGCAGGTACTTATGTACAATCCTGGATGCTGGTCCTAAAAACAAGGAAATTATGACTTTGATATTTTTAATCACAGAAGATTTTTTGTTGTCATTGTTGTTATTCAGTCACTAAGTTGTGACTCCATACATTAGTTTAATAAACCTGTGCTGGAATCTTAATGACAATGTGTAACAAGCAATTCCAAATCAGTTCTCTTTGCATTCAAGGTGTTTTTTTTTAAAGAATCCTTATAAACTGACATATCAATTCATTCCTACTAATTATTTCAGGAGACAAAACAACTATCAGAACTATCCAAAATAATTGCTCAATTTATTTACAGGTACACTGCGTGAATAGAGAAGACTATTACTTAAGCAATTGAATCTTCATATATCCATTTTTCTTAGTTTCTCCCAAACAAAGAGTTTATAAGTAGGGTGCAATTTGTTGGCAGCAATTTTCTCAAGATACAGTCCTAAAAAAACTGTATTTTTCAGTAATTTCCTAGCAGGGAATTGTGATGATCAGAATTCCACCGCAGTGGAATTGACCTTCTGACCTGACATTTTCGTTACTGTGCTCAGCTACTAAGTACCACACTGAAGTTTATTAAGAAGTGTTAGATAAAGCTTCAGGATGAACCACAGGTATATTGGGCCTACTTTTTGTTGCTTGTGAATTGGCCCTTGGAGAAAAATAGAGGAAAGTTTATATATGTCAATAGAATGTAAGATAAATCCAAGCCATTTTAAAGGTCATTTGTTGCCACCACTAATATTACAGATCTGCTCAAACAGTGGTCTTGTAAATTCTTATGTTTTGGGGCCCTTGTGGCTGAATCGGATAAGAGGAGCAGACAGCAAAAAAGACAATTTTGTTTTTCATAAGGCTCATCCACGTATTTCTCTTGCCCCAGCTTTGGAATAACCTGCTTTCCATTTGTTAAGAACATGTCCTCACATCAGGGCCACCATCTTGAACGTATCTGCTAGTGAGGCAAGCTGCAGATGGATAAAGGCAATATAGGAGAAGACCAGGCTGAGCCTGAGGGAGGGATCATCAGTCTTGAGTCATCAATCTTGAGTCCCTTCGTGCCCATAAGAGATCCAACCACCCTGAATTCCATTGATTCTGACAATTTGATACTTCCAGTACACAATTCCATGTATTGACAATTTGCTTTGACTGTTAGTAATTCAGATTGTTGTAGAGAGCTTTAACATACAATAATGTTTGATAGGCAATCTGGTAAGAAAATAATGTTTTCCATCAGAAAATGGATGAAACACCCTATGCGAATCCTCTGTGTTGAATGCTGAGCCTTCTGTGTTGAATTATTGAGGAGCTTGAAAGAGAACAGCAATGTGTTGGACTCTAGTTGATCCACTGTATGATTATCCCATCCCACCCAGCCACTTGCTTCTATGCATCTATGGCTAGTTCTGCTTGGCCACCAGAGAGATCAAACCCATTCCAGCATCCAAAGTTGTTCTTCTTGTATCATGACAAGGTTCCTACCAGGAACCTCCATGCAGCCTGTTGCTCTTTTTCAGTAGCATTACACTGCTAATGTGAGATCACAAGCAGGAAAGGGAAGGGGAAGCTTACCTGCTATCTACTATCTACAACTACAACATCTCTCCCGTCTCTGTCCAGGCATGGAAACTTCAATAGCTGTCTGGCAGCTGCAGCCTGGATGGTGGTAGCAAGGCTCTCTAGGAAGTGCAAAGGAAAGACCCTTGAAGAGGAGAAGATCAGGAAAGGTTCTCAGTTGGGCTGGGAGGCAGGCAGTAAAGGAGAAGAAAGCTGTTCCCCTTTTTGCTTCTGCTACAGCCACCTAAGTGGCAGCCACTTCATCAGGCTCTTTGCTTAGTAAGGATACCACTGTAGGGGAAAGATCTTTGCAGTTTCAGGGCAAGAGGTGAGCATAGCCTTTGGCGTGGTATGGATGAGTTCATTGAATTCCAAACTGAATGACTTTGGAACAAAATACTGGCTGATGCATTTAGACACAGAATTAAAAACGACAATGCTTCTGAGCAAATTGTTAGCCCAGGTATTTCGTGTCAGTGCTACAGAAATTCTCCCACTTGTCATTTGCCCCAAGCAATCCAAATTTTAAGAGTCTAGCTGAGGACAGAACAAAGAATTTCTGTTTTTGCTATTATTAAAATATTGTATCAGACATTTTTGCTGATCTACACAAAATCACCATTCCAGATCCTCACTTATTTTCTACCTGCCCTGAACCAGATGATCAAAACATTATGAATCACCTTCTTTTTTTATTATTGTTCAGTGTGAAGTAAGTTATGCCTTTTGCACATAAAAGGACAAAGAGCTCTCGTTTTTCTATTAAGTTTCCCCCCCCCCTATATGGCATCCAAAAGAGTGGAGTAGATGTGAGGGGGAGGGACCTATGGGGTACAAGGAGGAGGGGAGGAGAACCAGTGGCATTCCAAACATCTGGCTACATCCTCAGTTGCTTGTGAATGGGATGCTGTCCAAATGAGTGACAGTAGAGGTACCAAATAGGGTGAGAGATGTCCAGAAGATAAGGAATCATTTATTTATTTATTTATGAGACTTATATACCGCTTTAAGTGCAAGCACTCTCTAAACGGTGTACACCAGTAAGCAATGTATATATATATGTATATATGTTCAATGATGCAATCTTCGATCTCTGGGAAGAGTATACTCCAGTTATTTATTGTTAAAACCACATTTAAAACAATAAAAACAGTTATATACAAAAATTAAAACAACTTAGCTTTCGCTGTTTTAATTTTTGTATATAACTGTTTTTATTGTTTTAAATGTGGTTTTAACAATAAATAACTGGAGTATACTCTTCCCGGAGATCGAAGATTGCATCATTGAACAAATATGCCCGGGATTCGTATTTTTATAACCATTAAGGACATATGTATGCCCCATCATGGAGGCTGGCAGCCTAGTTCAACGCAGTGAGACTTGTAGCCCAGCACATCCTAGCCAAGACTCGTTTAGATATATTAGGCTATACCATCTGGATCCTGACCTTACTAGGATTATGGTGGGTGCTTGACCCTGTGACTTCATTGAACCTGACCAACTGAGCCCAAAATTCTGTTTCTCAGTGAGACAATCATTAAGCGAGTTTTGCCCCATTTTACAACCGTTCGTGGCACAGTTGTTAAGTGAATTACTGCAGTTCGTAACAAGGTTATTAAGTGAATGTGGCTTCCCCATGGATTTTGCTTGTCAGAAGGTCACAAAAGAGGATCAAATTCCTCTGGGACACTGCAACAGTCATAAATATGAACTAGTTGCCAAGCACCTAAATTTTGATCATGTGACCATGGGGATGTTGCAATGGTTGTAAGTGTAAAAACAGTCATAAGTCCCTTTTTTCAGAATGCCGTTGTAACTTTGAACAGTCACTAAATGAACTGTTGTAAGTTGAGGGCTATCTGTATTGTACTCTTCTCTGTGTAAAACAGAGCTATGACCTTTAAGGTCAACAATGCCATCTAGAGAGGTTGGGAAAGCATAGAAACTGGAATTCTTCAAAGAAGAGGATTAGGGCAGAAAGCTGAAATGTTCTGAAAGAACAAATCTAAACCATCCACCATGTAGATGAGCCTAGAGCTTACAAGGGTCCACCTGACCCTTTAAAATGGTTTTAAAATTCTTAAAAGTACCGTAAATGCCGGCATATAAGACGACTTCCGCGAGCGCTGAAATCGGCGCCAAAGACGGGGGTCGTCTTATACGCCGAGTCGTCTTATACGCCGGAAATACTGGTAGTTTCCGGCGTATAAGATGATGTTCTAGGAATGCGGCCCGGCTATAAAGACGGGGGTCGTCTTATACGCCGGGTCGCCTTGTACGCCGGCATTTACGGTAATCGCTTTCCGCTTACGTATTATTTCACAAATTAATTCACACTGCACTCATATTGCCAAGGCTTTATTTTCCATTAAAAGGTTAAGAAATATTTGCAGATAAACAGAAACCCATAAGGCTTCTCTCTGTGCTGTCTTTATATTCATTCCGCTGACAAGTTCTGAAGTGCAGCCACTGAGTCTTCAAATATGTTCCATCTAATATGCGAAGGAGGAACCAATAGCAAGGAAAAATCCAGCAAGAATGGAACCAAAAACCTTTTGCAAAGAAAAGCAGATGGAGGACTCTAAGCACTTCTTACAGTTAATTACTTTTCAAAGAAGAAAATAAGCAGTTACGGATATTGTTGTTCCTTCTAAAAGAAATGACAAATGTGCAGAAAGTAAGGTAGTTATGGATGGAAGCAACCATATAGATCACAGGTCACAACAGTGTTTTTCAAACTTTGGAATTTTAAAGTGTTTAGACTTCAACTCCCAGAATTCTCCAGCCAGCATACTGGTTCCCAGACATTATCAAAATGCTTTAAAATTTATCAAGGAATTCTTAAACATATATGACTTGCTACCCAGACAACTCTTACGCAGTATACCTGACTAATTTCTTTTCTACACTAACTTATCACGGAAAGGTGTCTAATTTTTGAAGCATATTTTTAAAATATTGAAATATTGTTCAGGGGCAAGGATTTTTCAGAATTTCAATATGTATAAGCTCTGAAAGGTTCTGTAAACATTATCCAGGTTATTTGCATATACTCAGAGAAATATTGATATCTGTAAATAGTCTGTGGTTAAATCCCATAGCGCCACAGAGCAAATTTTCACTAAAGCTCTGTTCTTTCAGCCCTTTGAGATGATAGACCAATAATATTTATTTGGTCATTTCCTTCTCAGAGTAAACTGTCACCCTTCATAATTGCTGAGAAATTTTATAAATGCTGTTTTGAGGCTGACACGCTAGAGAGCATGGGAAAATAGGAAATTCACTCAGAATGTATTACAATACACTTTTGGTGGTAAACCTTTTATGGTGATAAACGCTCACAGGAACAATAACAGAGTAACAGAGTTGGAAGAGACCTTGGAGGTCTTCTAGTCCAACCCTCTGTTCAGGCAGGAAACCTGTAACATTTCAAACAAATCATTGTCCAGTCTCTTCTTTAAAACGTCCAGTGCTGGACGATCCACAACTTCTGGAGGCAAAATATTCCACTGATTAATTGTTCTACATGTCAGGAAATTTCTCTCTAGTTCAGTGTTTCTCAACCTTGACAATTTTAAGGCATGTGGACTTCAACTCCCAGAATTCCACAGCCACCAATGCTGGCTGTGGAATTCTGGGAGTTGAAGTCCACATGCCTTAAAATTGTCAAGGTTGAGAAACACTGCTCTAGTTCTAGGTTGCTTCTCTCCTTGATTAGTTTCCATTGATTCTTGTCCTGCCTTCAGGTGCTTCTCTTCTTTTGTGGTAGCCCCTTAGATAGTAGAACACTGCTAGCTTGAGTTCTCTCTGAATCTCTAGACTTTGCCATTGCCGGGAATCGAGACCCAAAATCCTGTGGATTAGAACTTATGTAATCATTCTTCATGTAGATTTACCAGATCTAATGTATGAGCCAGTTACTTATACTGAAGTATAGATTGTGCACCTTGTAATGTGGGCCTCTTTTAACAGAAATTTCAGGTGGTTTCCACTGATAATTATATCTCAAATAATATAAACACATCACTGAGGACAGAATGAATTGTCATTCTCACTTAATGGCGAGTTTGTAACACTAAGGACATTTAGTTGACTTAGCTTTTTAATTAATTAATTCCCCTATCCTTTTTTAGACAACTAGAACTCCTTCTGGTAGTGAAAGAGTTGGTCAAAATAAGTTGTGATGATTGGTGAAGATTCTCAATCATCTAGGTAGAGTTGTCTGGAAGTTGAGGCATGGAAACTAGACTTCTTTTCTTTTTGGTTTGAAATGTTTCACTGCTTATCCAAGGAGCTTCTTCAATCTGAGCAAATTGGTTAGAAAAACTTGCTCAGACTGAAGAAGCTCTTTGGATAAGCAGCAAAACATTTCTTATGGATTTTTCTCTATCATTGCTCTATTTTTATACTGAGACTATAAGAGCACATAATTAAACATTCTAAAAAATATTTATCTCATTTCTGTGGCCATCTTTTATTCTGAGCTTGAACAGTATCAGCATTTGAGTGTTCATTTTGATTAATGACATTTGTATTTTTATTCTATGTCATGGGTGTTAAACTAACCACATGATGTGTCACGATGTATCATGACTTTTTTTGCATTGCCGGAGCTGGGGTGGGCGTGGCCTCCATATGATGCAACTGGCCCGCAGGCCAGCAGTTTGACACCCCTGTTCTATGTGCTTGCATTGCTGCAAGTCAATTTTGAGGGGAAGCAATGCCTTTAAAAGCTCCGGGATATTTTCAATAAAATAAACCTCATATTGGGCGGGGGGGGGGGGAAATCTTCCTTGTAAAAATTAGTTTTGGTAGAAATTATCCCGATATCACAAACAACAGATTGTGCCATGGTCACACAGGGATCTTTCAATACAAGGGGGGGGAGGTTCCAATCCATTATATGGCAGACTGATTACCTGACACCACAGGCAACCACGCATAGCTTCAATTAGTTATGAAATGCCAAAATGTGTCTTGTGATGCATCATACAACTTTTGTGTTATGTCCCGAGCCTTGCAAACGGCTCGGGCGTTTGCAGGCAGTCCCGGGCAGGTGCAAAGCTGCCCGGGACCAGACAGGCTGTCGCCAGCGCCGTGCGCATGCGCGGGTGCTGGCGCGGGAAAAGTAACCCATTTACCCGGGAGTTGCCTATATAAGAGGCTGCGAGGCGTTTGGGCGAGGCTGAAGCCATCTTCCTGTAAGCTGAACGCTGAACGCTGAATAAATGAAACTGAGAACTCCAGCTGCTTCTCGTGTCTGTTTTCCGCCACGGACTCAACACTGGGCGACGAAGGGGGATGCCTTTGCACTACCGGAAAGGAAAGTGTAAGCTTACCCAGGAGTCCTGAGCGCGAAAGAGGAATGGCTTCGACTCGGCAGCTGCCCGCCAATTGCCGGTCGCATTCAGGGGGTAGGCTGGCTGATAGACCCGTCTCCTGAAGATCCGAAGATGGCGAAAATCGGAAGGCTTGCGGAATTCGACGTCTCACATCCAGAGCGGTGGTAGTCCTACGTATCCAGAATGGAGAACTACTTCAAGGCAAACCAAGTGAGGGAAGATAGCTTGAAGGCGGCCACCCTGCTTTGCGTTTGCGGCCAAGACGCCTTCGAAATTGCAGAAAACCTTGCAGCACCTGTCCCAGTAGAATCTGTAAGCTACGCAGACCTGAAGAAGCTGCTGAAGGAGCACTTCCACCCCAAGGTGTCCGTTATCTCATGGCGCCACACCTTCGAACAAAGGGATCAACGGTCCGGTGAGTCAGCCAAGGAATACATCGCCGCGTTACGGAAGGCCGACCATCCTGTGCGAGTTCAAGACCTCGGGTCACGACTGAGGACCGATTCGGTGTGCGGTTAAGGCATCGCGAGCTACAACAGCAGACTTTTCGCAAAGGAAGAATTATCCTTCCAAGACGCCTTAAGGGAAGTCACCGCAGAAGAAGCAGCAGTCGGCGCCGTCAAAAACATGCGGCCGATCAGAAACAGTGCAGAGGGTGCGTCCGTGCACCAGGAAGACGTCCGACGAAACTCCGAGGAGGATCCGGACGAGGAAGTCGACCGTCTACACCCCGCGCAGGAAGAGAACCAGAAGGGACGCTCTTCGGCTCCGCTCAAGTGCATCGGCTGTGGAGGTCGCCACAGGAGAACCGACTGCAAAGTTCCTCCGCTCCGCTACCCCCTGCCGGGCATGCGGTAAACAAGTCACATTGCAGCTGTGTGCTGGGCCGACGAAAGCACAACCCCAAGAAGAACGCCTGAAGGGTACCAGATTCCCCAGCCAGAATAGGGTAGGTTTTTGCGCTTCGCGAAGAAGCATCTGTAGAACAGGCACACACAAGCCCATGAAGAAAAAGCTGTCACTCAACGTGAATCTACAAGGGGTTCCATTATCTATGGAACTAGACACAGGGTCTGCCCTGTCCATCATTTCATTGCATACATTTAGGAAGATTTGTTCCAGTAGTGGGTCTAAGGCCAAGTTAAGGCCTTCTGATATTGTATTAACAGATTTTCAGAACTCAAGAGTGTGTGTTAAGGGTGAGGCCACCCTTAACGTGCAATACAAGAGTTTTGAAGGTCCACTAGACTTATTAGTAGTAGGGGGTGAACGAACGAGTCTCATAGGACTCGATTGGTTTGAGGCCCTGGGGATACACGTCACAGGACTCAACAGCTTACAAACACTCGACCTACAGGAAGTCTGCAAGGAATTTGCAGATGTTTTCAGCCCCCAGCTGGGCACATTCACAGGACCACCTGTGTCCTTAAAGCTAGACCCCACTGTCACTCCCATTAGGATTAAAGCAAGAATGGTCCCTTTTGCTTTAAAAAGTAAGATTGACACTGAATTAGACAAACTAATCCAACAAGGAATCCTAGAACCTGTTGATTCCAGCCCATGGGAGACCCCCATTGTCACTCCTCTAAAGGCAAATGGGGACATTCGCATTTGTGCTGATTACAAATGCACACTCAATAAGGCATTGCAGCAACATGCCTATCCTGTTCCTGTGGTCAGTCACATTCTGGCCTCTCTCCAGGGGGGGCGTGTTTTTGCAAAGCTTGACCTAGCTCAAGCATATCAACAGCTGCCTGTTGATGATGATGCTGCCATAGCTCAGACCATTGTGACCCACAGGGGAGCATTTAAAGTAAAAAGGCTACAGTTTGGAGTGAATGTCGCTCCTGGGATTTTCCAAAGCGTTATGGAAAACACACTACGAGGTATACCAGGGGTCTGCCCCTATTTTGACGATGTCTTGATTGCAGGAGACTCCACACACATTCTAGCTGAAAGGCTTAGGGCTGTCCTGTTAAGATTCAGGAAATCAGGCCTCAAGCTCAGAAAAGACAAATGCCAGATTGGGGTGCCTTCTACTGAATTTCTGGGATTCAAAATTGATGCTGCTGGATTCATCCTGCTGAATCCAAACTAACTGCTATTTTAGATGCACCCAGGCCAAAGTCTAAGGCCGAACTTCAGGCCTTTCTAGGCCTCCTGAATTTCTACAATTCTTTTCTTCCACCTAAAGCTAGTGTAGCTGAGCCTCTTCACAGGCTACTAGACAAACAGGCTGTGTGGCTGTGGTCACAAGCGCATGAGGCTTGCTTTAAAGAAGTCAAGGCCTTGCTCACTTCTAACAGTGTTCTTGCACATTTCAACGAGTCTCTCCCGGTGTGCATCGCTTGTGATGCGTCCCCCTCCGGGGTTGGAGCTGTCCTGAGTCACCTCAGGTCTGATGGAACTCAGGTTCCTATTGCATACTACTCAGAACACTGTCTTCTGCCGAGCGCAACTACGCTCAGATAGACAGGGAGGCTCTGGCTGTTGTTGCTGGAATTAAAAAATTCCACGATTTTCTATATTATATGGCAGGCATTTCACGGTCTTCACTGACCATAAGCCTCTGCTTGGACTGTTTACCACACGTAAGCAGACTCCCCACATCATTTCCCCTAGAATGCTTAGGTGGTCTATTTTCTTGTCTGCATATGATTTTTCATTACTCCACAAGCCTGGGAAAGAAATGGGCCATGCTGATGGCCTCAGTAGGGTTGCCTCTGCCAGTAGTAGAAGCTGACCACCCGCGCCGAGCTGTCAACATTCCTATCAATCCACGCTTGCCCCGAGCTCCCTCTTATGGGCCAGGGATTTACCGCTGCAACGGGTAAAGATCACCACACTTCACATTGTCAGCTCCTGTGTCCTGTCCCGGGTGGGCCTGAGCAACTGCCCCTAGTCCTGAGTTTCAGAGTTTCTGGTCCAAAGAAGCGAACTGTCCCTTTCTCAGGGTTGTCTGCTTGGGGGAAACAGAGTTGTCATTCCCACCTCAAAGAGGACTAGGGTCTTAGAATCCCTCCACGAGGGTCATCCTGGCATTGTCCGTATGAAGGCTCTTGCACGAAGCCACTTGTGGTGGCCTGCTTTAGATAAAGATATTGAGGCTAAGGTGCACGCATGCCACCTCTGCCAACGATCTCGCCCAGAGATGCCCCAAGCTCCTGTGCATAGATGGGAGGAAACACAGTCCCCATGGTCTAGGGTGCACATTGACTACGCTGGGCCCTTTCAGGGCCATTTCTTCTTGGTCCTTGTTGACAGCCATTCAAAATGGCTTGAGGTTGTGCCTGTCTCATCCACCACCACTGCAAAGACTATTCAGGTACTGAGGGGGATTTTTGCTGCACCCGGGCTGCCAGATGTCATCGTGTCCGACAACGGCCCTCAATTCACCTCCTCCGAATTCCAAGCTTTCTTACAGGCAAACCTGATTCGTCATGCCACGTCTGCGCCTTTTCACCCGTCCACCAACGGTCTGGCGGACCGCATGGTGCGCATCGCAAAGGACGCCTTGAAGAGACTCACCTACGGGGACTGGCATCACAGGTTGGCTGACTTTCTCCTTTCTTATCGCACCACACCGTCCACTTCTACAGGGAGAAGTCCAGCTGAACTTCGTTGGGGGCGCCAACTTACGACTAGACTTGACCGGTTGCATCCGGACAGACTGCCTTCATCTACCTCACCTCCTAGGGCACCTAGACAACTACTTGTGGGTGCCCCGGTTTGGGCTCGCAATTACGGGCCTGGTCATACATGGGTCCCCGCTTCTGTGTCCATGATCACAGGTCCTCTCTCCTACGAGGTTGCCCTGGACAACGGTCGTGTCCTGCGTCGGCACATCGACCAACTTCGCTCTAGGCGAGACTTTTCTGCTGAGACTCCTGGGTCTTTTCCAGGGGGGGAGGGGGACCCTTTGGAGCAAAGGGAAGGGCACGAGCTGCTGCCCATCTCCACTGAGGGAGCCACAAACGGCCCATCCCAGGGTTCCGCGAGAGCTCCGAACAGGAATTCCATGAGCTTACCTAACTACCAGGCATCCACGCCTACTCCAGCCAGGGAGTCACCCCGGGGGCATACTCACGTTCCACACACGTCACACAGCACTCCAGCAACGGAGGATACCCGGGAGCATCCCAACAAATCATTCCCCGCAAGAGAACTGGCACACAATTCCCAAGGTTGGCCTGACCTTACCCCAAATCCTACAGGGGGTCAAACATACACAGAGTTAGTCGAGGAACCAAGTCCCGACTACAACAACCCTAGCACAATCAGGGAACACCTGAGTTTTGGGAAAGTACAGAAACCCCACGGCCCGACACAGAATGGGTGTCAGGGAATGGACAGCCTCCTGACAGGGTCTCTTGGACTTAACCTAGGAGGTTCTAACAGAGACTCCCAGCAGCGGCTATCACTCTCAAGGGGCTGAGGGTCTACAAGCTAGTAGGTCAACCAGGTCACAAAGTACCAGAACCCTGGCCTGACGAGCCCGGTGGGCAAGCAAGCAGTCCAGCATCGGGTCACAGTCCTTGGAAGACACCAGGGCACAATAGAGAGAATAGGCTCACGCCTCCCTCCAGTCATGGGACTTATGCCAGTAACCCACAGCTAAGAAGGTCACAGAGAGCAAAGAAATCTCCCAAGTACCTAGAAGACTACATAACATTGCTGGCAAGGCAAATGCCAGTAAACAGTGGGAGCACTGGGGAGCAAAATGTCATATAAAATAAATGTTGTATGTTGGTAGTAGTTTTAGCCCGGGGGAAAGGGGTGTTATGTCCCGAGCCTTGCAAACGGCTCGGGCTTTTGCAGGCAGTCCCGGGCAGGTGCAAAGCTGCCCGTGACCAGACAGGCTGTCGCCAGCGCCGTGCGCATGCGCGGGTGCTGGCGCGGGAAAAGTAACCCATTTACCCGGGAGTTGCCTATATAAGAGGCTGCGAGGCGTTTGGGCGAGGCTGAAGCCATCTTCCTGTAAGCTGAACGCTGAATAAAAGAAACTGAGAACTCCAGCTGCTTCTCGTGTCTGTTTTCCCGCCAAGGACGCAACACTTCCAATGCACCATTGTTGCTACTTTGTCATCCCGCTGCTTGTAGCCAGTCTGTGTGATCTTCTTGCAGCAGCTTACCAAGTGGTCCACTGTTTCTTCAAGCTTCTTTGCATATGCAGCACTTTACTGTCTGTTTGGCTGTCTTCTCAATTTTGAACTTTATATGCATTTGTCCCTTAAAGGCTTGGTCTTGTTCAGCCATAATTAGTCCCTCAGGTCTCTTTGCTTCAATTTTCCCTAATTCTTAGCCTTGCCAGGTCGTTTTATTATCTGCTTTCCCAGCTATTTTTTTTAATGTGACGGCTTTGTTCTTTGTCCTTCCCCAGCCTCTATTCTGTTCTTCATTTGGTCTTTCTTGTAGGCCAGTTTGGTCTCTCCAGTAGTCAGTAAGCCTTCGGATATACTAATTTCAGTGCATCTTCTCATTGTTCTTCAGATATTCTTCCAAAGCCATTTTTTCTTCTTCAACCATCTGATGTACTTGTAGCATTCCACGCCCACCTATTTGCCTTGGTAGATAAAGTCTGTCAATGTCACTGCGTGGATGAAGGGCATGATTTATTGTCATTATTTTTCTGATCTTCCTATCCATTGCTTTTAGTTCTGCTTGAGTCCGGTCCACTATTCCAGCTGTGTATCTAATGATTGGAATTGCCCAGGTGTTGATTGCTTTTATGGTATTTCCTCCATTGAGTTTGGACTTTAAGATCTTCTTCACTCTCTTGATGTATTCACCTCTAATCTTTTTCTTGACTTCAGTGTGCTTGATGTTGTCAGCTTGAAGGATACCCAAGTATTTGTAGTAATTTTCCTCATCCAGACTCTTAATGTTATTTTTGTGGGGCATTTTGATTCCTTCAGTTTTCACTATTTTTCCTTGTTTGATAGTAAGTGTGGCACATTTGTCCAAGCCAAACTCCATAACAATATCTTGGCTATATATACGGACAGTGTTGAGCAGCGATTCTATTTCAGATGATGTTTTTCCATACAGCTTCAGATCATCCATGTAAAGGAGGTGGGATAGTCTGGCAGATGTTTTTGATGTTTGCTGGCTATGTCCTGAGTTATTCAGTATTGTTGACAGAGGAAACAGTGCAATAACAAATAGTAATGGTGATAATGAATCTCCTTGAAATATCCCTCTCTTGATATTAACCTCTCCCGGTCTCTCATCATTGATCTGCAACTGTGTCTTCCATTGTGCCATTGATCTTTGCACAAATTTTCTGATGTTTCTACTGACTCCTGTTATTTCTAGGCACTTGATTACCCAGTCATGTAGCAGAGAGTCAAATGCCTTTTTGTAGTCAACCCATGCCACATTCAGGTTGGTCTTCCTTTTTTTGCAGTTTTCCAAGATCATTTTGTCTATTAGCAGTTGATCTTTTGTTCCTCTGCTATTGGGGCGGTTTCCTTTCTGCTCAGGTGGAAAGAGATTGTTTTCAACTAGATGCTGTTGTAGTGCATCAGCTACCACACCAGTTAGTAATTTGAAAGTTGTTGGTAAGCAGGTAATTGGCCTGTAGTTGCCTGATGTTGCCCCTTTTGCTGGATTTTTCATTATTAGGTAGGTGTTCCCAGTTGTTAGCCACTTTTCAATTTCTCCTCCTTGTAGTATATTGTTGAACTGCTTGGCAATTATTATTATTATTATTATTATTATTATTACTACTACTACTACTACTACTAGCCAACCTGGCCATGCAAAGTAAACATATAGCTAATCAATATCATTCTGATTATTGTACACCATCTAGAGTTGCTCCTGTGAGATAGATAACCATATAAATCTGACTAATAAATAATAAATACATTTTACAACTGAATTTCAGCAATGTAATCCTTGAAGATCTGTGGGGCACTGCCAAAACAGGTCTGGGGAACTATGGGTCATTAAGTAGCTGCCCAGGCTATGTCCCACTGAATTTTGCTATAAGAAAAGCACAATTTCTATTGAAAGGAGCCCTTCTATATGCTTCATCAGTTGTGAGGATCTAATAATCTAATACCCATGACATAAATAAAATTGAAATGCTTCCTCTCCTGCAAGAATATCCAGTGAAAGTGAAACAGGGGTGTGGATAATGTTATGTCCTGCATATTATTTGATTCAGTAAAAGGGGCTGGAGGGAGAAGAATGAAAAGAGGTGCAGGACTAGTTTTAGATCTCCCCTATATATCTGGTTCTACGTTGACTACATTGTCTCTGGAATTCTGCCCACATTTTGAAGGGACAAGTGGCACAACAACCCAAAATGCATTTGGATTTCACATCTGATGTGCAATGTCTGCATTTTGTATCTCAATTTTGTCCCCAGTCCAAATGCCTCATTTGCAGCAACTGTAATTTTCAGCTGAAAATAAACCCAGCAAAATAAGCAAGCATTGCATATAAACTGCTAGTAGTTATTTATGCTAGAAACAAAGTCGAACCAGATGCTGAAGTAGTGTGTGGTCTGCTCTATTATTTCAAGAAGGGTGCAAAATTCTATACGTGCAGTCAGGAATTGCAAGCGTAAATGCATGTGGAATGTTGGGAGAAGAAGCAAAAATCACTTGTGAATTGAGAGGACAACTAATCAAGGCAAGGAAATGCTTTGAATGGTTCCCATTGAAACCAATTAAAATTTTATCTTAATATTTCCATTATAATCAATGAGGTTTTAAATACTTACAGTAGCTTGGCTTCCACATATTCTCCAGAAATAAATTAAAGGAATGCATTGGGCTTTTTTCTTATACAGCACAAATAAGCATTTCAGAAGCAAGGAGATTTTACTTTATTTAAAATAAGATTTAGTGAAAGTTTTACAGGGAACATAAAAATTAATACAAACTAATAAAAAATAAAAGCAATGTAGAAAGAAATAAAGAGGAAATAAAAAACAAGAATAGAGAAAAAGAATAAAAAGAAATAGAAAAAAGAAGCGTCCAACTTCATTTGCAGCAAATATATACTAATAAAAATTATCTCTTACTCTATAATTACATAAGAAAGTTCACACTTTACTATTATGCATTTTTTGTAATCATCAACGCCACAAATCATAAATGCATTTTTCCTGTTTTATACAAAAAGTCTGTGCTGTAAGGTTTTTCCATTCAGTCAAAATTGTAGATGCTGTTTTTTTTCTGAACAAAGAGGTTAATTTAGCCATCACTGAGGATCAAGGCAAATTTCCAACTGGGATTCATTTATTGAAGACCTTTAGATAACAGTCTTATGCAAAAGACTGCATAATGTATCCTCAATTTAAAGAACTATTTAGGGAAAACACATCAGTTAACCAAAAGGCTTGTTAATATTAAATATTTGTAATTAACATATTTTTATGCCCTGGACATAAATTTGCATAATTTGTGTTAGGGCAATTGTCCAGATGGGTTTTAAAAACGATAGACATCCATTATTTTGTTTATATGGGGGGAATCCAAATGCAAATTTAATCCATTACACCCAAGGTTCTCTAAATTACAGGCCAGAGAATTGAGATTAAACTGCAAAAGTTAAAAAATTAGGGCTATCATATTTGGGCCTCAAAAATCTGGATGATCAGAAGGTGACAGCAAAAATAAATTTTTGTGTATCTCTTTGCTTCATGTAGATGTATTCACTCCAGCTCTGCTAATCCTAGCAGAGACACAGAGCCTGTGAGGTATGTAGGTTCAGTCCTTAATATCTCCAGTTAAAAAGTTTAGATACAAGAAGTGACCTATCAGGATTAATAAACAGGTATTATTTTATATGCCAGAATATTACTTCCTAAACTCTCATTAGTTCTCTTGTCTGGGAATTTTGTTACTCTGAAATGTGAACCAGTACCAAATCTGGAGCCCAGATTTTCTTTCTGAAAGTTTTCCATGAGACTGAACACATACTTCACAATATAGTTGGTGTTAATTTATCTGAAAATATCCCTAAGCAGCTTTGGAAGTGGCATCAACGGAAATCAGGCTCTTCTCCTTAGCAAGAGAAATGGGAAATGATACTACTACGACGAGTCAAATTCCACCATGTATTGTTTTGGAACTGGAGCCAGAGAAACTACCCCAGGGAAGAATTTAGCCCATCAAACTGGCTTTGTTTTCTCAATCTCCTTCCTCCACTGAGAAGAGAAGGGTAATTGCCCATAACTGTGGCTGCAGCATACTTTTTCAGTCACTTTGCCGAATAGCACAGACTATTCCCTTAGGACCTTTAACTCATCTCTGAAGCTTGTCTGTGGTTTTGGTAACAAAAAAAGAAAAAGAAAAAAGAAAAGCAACAAGAGCAGAACGGAACGTGTTCAGAAAAGCGGCAGCTGTGTCATCTTGATGTTACCTTTATGTCTCCAAACATGGCTGGCAGGTTGTGTGTTTTGGTTCCTAAGTCTAAGTGGTAAAGGATGTCCTCCTCCATTAAATCCAAGTGAGGGTTCTTAACATAAACAGATACATTCCTAGGAAAGAAACATAAACAGAGAAGGAAGAAGGGAAATTGCAAGATAAAATGTGGCAACCCAGGAATTCAGGTGAAGTTATAATAATAATAATAGTAGTAAAGTTGGAAGGGACCTTGGAGGTCATCTAGTCCAACCCCCTGCTCAGGCAGGAAACCCTATACCATTTCAGACAGATGGCTGTCCAGTCTCTTCTTAAAAACCTTCAGTGTTGGAGCATTCACTGCTTCTGGAGGCAGGTTGTTCCACTGGTTAATTGTTCTCACTGTCAGGAAGTTTCTCCTTAGTTCTAGGTTGCTTCTCTCCTTGATTAGTTTCCACCCGTTGTTTCTCGTCCTGCCTTCAGGCGCCTTGGAGAATAGCTTGATTCCCTCTTCTTTGTGGCAGCCCCTGAGATATTGGAATGCTGCTATCATGTCCCCCCTGGTCCTTCTCTTCATTAAACTAGACATACCCAATTCCAGCAGCCTTTCCTTATATGCTTTAGCCTCCAGTCCCCATCTTTGTTGCTCTTCTCTGTACTCTTTCTAGAGTCTCAGCATCTTTTTTAGTTCGTGGTGACCAAAACTGGATGCAGTATTCCAAGTGTGGCCTTGCCAAGGCATTGTAAAGTGGTATTAATACTTCACGTGATCTTGATTCTATCCCTCTGTTAATGCAGCCTAGCACTGTGTTGGCCTTTTTGGCAGCTGCAGCACACTGCTGTAGACTGTCTGCTTATAAATTAATAATGCCAAGGTTGGAGGGAGAAAAAGAACATGGCGCCAACCAGGCTCTTTCCAGATGATCAGTTTTTAGTATAATAAATGTGTCTCTATTGCCCACTTGGTATGCTGACTGCAAACCTCTTCCCTGGAGGTTGAGTTTCTTGGTGTTCTGCAGCAATATGGTTTATATTCAGGAAGTGGCATTTCCCCCTCCTTTCCCTTCACCGGTGTCTTGTGTTTGCCTTCTGAAATGACTTCGTGCGACTGCTAATAGACACATTTCTTATGGTTTGTGAAGTCATTAATCACGATCGCATTGCCATTTAGTTCTGCAATCTTCTTTATTCTCTAGTCTTCACAGTGTCACCAGTGGTGGTATTCTCCTGCAGTGCTCAGAAAGAACAGAACAGCCCCTGCTAGATCAAACCAAGCCTTTGTCTGTTCTAAAGCCCCCCACCCCCACCCCAAAGACATAGGACTGCTGGAGTAAAGGACACTCAACCACTCCATACTTACATAAGCAGCCTCATTCTCACATTGTGTTTCTCACATCCACTCAATCAGAGATCTCATTAATAATAATAATAATAATAATAAAAGTTGGAAGGGACCTTGGAGGTCATTTAGTCCAACCCCCTGCTCAGGCAGGAAACCCTATACCGGGGTAGGCAACCTTGGCTCTTTTATGACTCGTGGACTTCAACTCCCAGAATTCCTGAGCCACTATGGCTGTTTCAGGAATTCTGGGAGTTGAAGTCCATGAGTCATAAAAGAGCCAAGGTTTCCTACCCCTGCCCTATACCATTTCAGACAAATGGCTGTCCAGTCTCTTCTGGTGCTGACCTCCAGCAGCTATGATTTAGTTTAGGGTATGCTGTCTCTGAACACTGAGTTTTGCCCTTTTATTTTTCCATACCCTGCCAGGTTATTTCTGGAAACTCAATATATTTGGGGGGGAGGGAGGTAAACATTCCCTTGTTAAGCTAGGCTCCTAGTAGCTACGTGAACATACATATATAGAGAATATAGAAGTGGTTTGCCATCTTCCAGATTTTTTTTCCAGCTTCTTAATCCAGTTTACTGCTGTGGGATTCTTAATAATGATCTATCCAAGTACTAGTCAGGTCTGATTATATTTACCGTATTTTTCCATGTATAAGATGCTATTTTCCCCTGCAAAATACCCTCTTCAAAAATCAAATGTGTCTTATACACAGAGAAATAATGGTAACCTCCGCAGCCCAGGGCATGCCTGAGTGCATTGCCATGCTGCCTGGTGCAGGTGTCAAGCCCCTGTGGGCTTGCCACTAACGGGAGGGGGGAGGGGGCAAGATCTTCAGCCAGCTGACCTTGCGGATTTGCCGGCTTAGCTGTTTGGCATGGAGAGTGTCTTATACAAGGGTGCGTCTTATAGACGGAAAAATATGGTAGTTCTTTTTTGTATTAGCCAAGTACCAGAGCATTTTATTAGCTGGAATTATCCCTAAGAAACGTGAGCTCCCTACTTTACTGGATAGCAATAGCACCTAGCTGTATATACTGCTTCATGGTGCTTTACAACCCTCTATAAGCGGTTTAGAGCAGGGGTGTCAAACTTGAACATCACGTGACCTGTCGCGACGTATCGTGACTTTTTTTCCATTGCCAGCAATGGGGTGGGCTTGGTTTCGGCATGATGCATTTGGCCCTCAGGCCGGCAGTTTTACACTCCTGGTTTAGAGAGTCAGCATATTGCCCCCAACAATATTTTACCAACCTGGGAAGGATGGAAGGCTGAGTCAACTTTGAGCCCCATCAGGATTGAACTTGGATGTTTCCAAACTGATGCTGAACAGCCTGTCTTAGAGCTACATTAATTAAATTATCCTTTAAGCTATTCAGAAGATGACAAATTGCATTTTTAGGAATATAGTTCAGCCTCACATTAAACTCCTTAATATTTCTTCCCTACATATGTAATGTGTTGAAATAATACTATAGCTGGACATAATAAGATCCTAGAGTTAAAGATTCTTCAAATTTCTTGACACACCAGCAAACACACCCACACAACATAAATACTGGTACACACTTCCATCCCTTTTAAATAATTCTTCCAGAGATCTACTAAAATATGAGATAGTATTTTCTGATTAAATTCATTTTTTTAATCATAGAAACACATATTGAAGAAAAATAAAAGGGAATGCTTAGCTTAATGAGGAGATAAATGGAAGACAAAAGGATTACTCAAGAATAAGAGAGAAAGCCAACAAAGGTTTAAAATGAAAAAAAAAAATCTGCTCAAGAGTCAGAAGAGAAATAGTCAGAACAAGACAAAAGAGAAATAACAGACAAAACATATCAGCTAAAAGAGTAAGATATAACAACATAACTAAGGGATAACTCATGAGACAAAAGACCCATGAACAATTCTACCACTTTTTAGCTTCTTACTCTTACTTACTATGTATTCTAATTCTTTTATTTTGATTTTGTAAGCTGCCCAGAGCCCAGTCAGGTTCAGAGAGTCAAATCAATTTCATAAAAAAAAAAAAATTAAATGAGGTGGGGTTTTTTTCAACCTATGTGTCCAGCTGACATGTCTGCTAGCACATCAGGATTGGGAGAGCCAAAGAGGTTATGAGCAGCCAGCTTGATCTGGATCAGAACCAAGAGACTGCAAACCCACCAGGTGTGACATTTGTTTCAAGATCAGCTGTGGCTAAGCATCCTTGCCAAGGAAAGACGTTAATTGTGTTATATAGGTATTAACCTTATATACTATCTCAGGCATGTCAAACTCACGACGTCACGTGACGTCATGCAACATATCACTTTTCCCCCATTGCCAGCAATGGGGTAGGTGCGGTTTCGGTGTGATGCATCCGGTGCAAGGGCCGGCAGTTTGACATGTCTGTACTATCTCATTGAAGGTGTTTCAGTCATTTACAAGTACTGTTAGAATGGATGAATGAATGAGACACTGAACAAGTCTCTGGACACTGAGATCCCAGGATCTTGACTTCAATATTTGCTCTAGTACACAGTTATTCTTATAGTTGTAGAATTGTATGGCTGTTGTTTTAATGAATGTAATAAAGCATGCTACCATTTTATTTTGATCTGAATCAAGGGAGGTGTATAGTCTGTTCATATGTAGCAGAAGGGTCTTGGGCAGTGGTGGGATACAGCCAGTTCGCGCCAGTTCAGCAGAACCGGTAGCTAACTTTTTGTTGCCCAGGCCCAGAATGGACTTCCAGAAGCGGCATCCACACAGAGAACCAGTTGTTCACATATTTGAATCCCACCACTGGTCTTGGGGCTTACTGGTTGGGAAGGGGTACCTCTTGAAGCCCTCTATTGTTTGGAGGTTTTAATAGCAGGCTGAATGATATTAAATTCTCTAGGACAGTGGTGGCGAACCTATGGCATGTGTGCCAGAGGCGGCACTCAGAGCCCTCTCTGTGGGCACGTGCACCGTTGCCCCACCCTGCCTCACCCTGTGGCCCCCTCCTCACCAACAGCCCCCCTGGAGAATTGCCCCCAGGTGTGGCCCGCACAGAGCAGCGCAGCCAAGGACATGGCAGCCGGGCAGCAGGGCCAAGACTCTACCCTTGCACCCCGTCTTGTGCAGATGATGCTTCGAGGTGCTGGTGGAGGGCATGCCAGGGCTACCTGGGCAATCTGCTGTGGCAGGCCGTGGAAGTGGTGAGTGGCCCTGCGGGTGGGCAGGGTGGGGGTGGAGTGGGCAGGGCAGGCAGGGATGGGAGTGGAGCGGGTGGGACAGGAGGCAGAGTGGGGGGTGGGGTGGGTTTTGGGCACTCGGTGTCTAAAAGGTTCACCAGCACTGTTCTAGGAGCTAGAAAAGATTCTACCTGGCAAATCCCTGGGGGATTCAGCTCACAAATCTATGACTGGATCCAATACTATATCTGAGATTATGTAGTTTCATGGAAGCCCCATTGAAATTTTTTAAAAAACCCATTTCCCTTTTTTTCTAATGGCTATATTGCTTGGGGGGGCACCCCACAAAAATCTAAAGTGATTAACATTTCTTCAATTACACTATCTCCTCTTGCAGACTTACCATTTTTAAAGTTCTTATAGCATTTATTACTTTCTTACTCATTTTTTTCTTGGACACTAACATCTATAGCATTCATTTCAATTCTATCCTTTAACAGATCATTATCCTTCCCATATACATCTCTGAAATTTCTAGGATTCTGTTTAATCTCATATCACCTGAAATGATTTTTTACATTTCCTGGCTTCAGCAAAGGGAGAAAATATCCATGCAATTGGTAAGCAAAGTACAGGCATGAAGTGGGTAGTTGGTGTGAGGCTTGAAAGAATGTCAGGAAAGCTGACAAGGAATGAGGCTTGGCTAGGAACAGCAATAGTGATAGCACTTAGACTTATAAACCACCCCACAGTGCTTTACAGCACTCTCTGAGCAGTTTAGAGAGTCAGCATATTGTTCCCAACAATCTGGGTCCTCCTTTTGCCGACCTTGGAAGGTATGGAAGGCCGAGTCAAACTTGAGCCAGTCAGGATCAAACTCCTGGCAGTTGGAATGCAGAGTTAGCCTGCAATACTACATTCTAACCACTGCGCCACCATGGTTCATAATAGACCAAAATCAAAAAGAAGCAGGAATCAATAACAGGAATTCACAAAGTCAGATATCAAAATTGTTTCCAGCAATGGAACGTGGTTCCTGCACAATTTATATCTACTCCCCTCTGAGTATGCACAACTAAGGCTCTTTCTGCTCAGCGGATGCCAATATTGAGGCACTGGACCTGCTTATAGAGCTAGCATTTTGCCACTTGCCGGCAACGCAGTTACTTTGCCAGAGTGCAAAATTCTCGTGCTAGGGAAGTTTGCCCTGTTTCTTTTGAGCGTGGTTTTGAGGATATGACAGTTTTATTTTTAATTCTATTTTTTTTTCTGCTGGAAGATATTTAGCCCCCTTCATGCAATTCCAAAACTTTTTTTTTATTTATCAAAATAATCGCACATTGTCTGTCTCTTTCAATGTGAACAATATCCACATCTTTTTTTTACTTGATCTCCACTTTATATCAATTTTCTTGGGAGAATAATCTATTTTTAAATATGTTTTCATATATTCATGTAGAACGTATATTTTCTCTTCCTGTAATTGTTCTACTTTTACTCTAGTTCCTCTTGTTTCCTTTTTTTCAGTGGCTGTTTTCCCCATTGCAGCATCCATTCTTGAAAAAAATAATCATCTGTTCCACATTCAGAATCTCAAATTACCTCGAATCCTTCACTAATTGCTTCTATTTTTCATCATAATTAAATCAACCATGTTTTATATGTATTCTTGTCATGCATAAATATGAATGAGTTTATGCATAAACTACATGTTCACAATATACTTTTTTCTATTAGATATTCATCAGATTGTCATCATCTTCATTCATTCATTCTTGGATCTTCTCTGAATAGTCACTTCACTTTTTCCCCCCTTTCTGCCTCATTGCTATAATGAATTTATGTCATCTAGCAGAATAATTTTCCTCTTGGATTGAATTCATTCAAATTTTGCCATTTCCTCCCCCCCAACTCATCCTTGGTTCTTTCATTATCATTATTCACTGGGGCATAATATACAACCATTAGCAATTTATAGATGTTTACTTTCATACCTATTACATCAAAGATACCAATTTATACTTTCGGACAGACATTTTAGTCTTTTCATTCACAGTTATACCTATACCTTAGCTTCTCTGTCTATATTCTTCTACTTCACTCTACAAGATGAGATTGTCTTCATTCAAATCTATTATATTGATCTTCTTCCTCATAGACATAGAAGAGACCTATTTTTTTCTTTCATTTTTCTTCATAATTCATTTTTTTTACTGCTTCTCGTATGTAATCTGCAGTCTTTCATATGGTATGGCTATCACCAATTGGCCCATAGATTTTGACCTCATTCATCCAAGATGGCTTTAGTCAATCAAGGTTTTTACATAATGTTTTTAGCAAGATAGAGAACGTGGAGATTAGGTTATCAGTCTTGTTATAACTGGAGCACATTCAACTTTAAAATAAAAATAGATATATGTAGAGAAAGTCAGCATAGAAATCTTCCTGAAGAGATGTAATGGATATGGAGTAGAAGTAATAGGGATAAATGGTCATATAGTTTAGGTACTCATTAAGTTAAGATACAGATAATAAGTCTAAGTCTAAGGATCTATTTGGGAATTTATATCTTTTGAACAACCTGACATAGAGGTCAAGTCTGTTGATAATTTCAAAAAGTGATTAAAAAAAGAAATGGGGTTCCAAATCAGAAAAAAAATGAAATAGTAAATTGGTTTCAGAGTAAGTACATTTTAATCGTCATAAGACATGAATTTGCATGCACAATAACTGGAGCTGGGCTAGTAATCAGAAAAGGAATTTTAATTATGAGAGAGAGTTCAATGAAAATGTTAATGCAGGATGTGGTAGCTGTGACAAAAGGTTAATTATACACTAAGAAACTTTAAAAAGAGATTTCAAAACTTTTGGGACAGCTATATTTGAAATTCTACTAGCAGTTCTTTTAACCCTACTGGTAAAGACTCCTTGAGTTGAGTTCAGCCCCTAGTGACTATGTGGACATATTCATGTAGTTTTTTTGATAACAATTTGGGAGAAGTTTTCTTCTGTTTTTAAAACTTCCCAGTCTAGCCTACAGATGTGAGATTTCACTGTGACCCAAGTATTTAGTCCAAATCTTAACGTTTTTTTGAGATCAGGTCACTTCAGCTAGAGACTGCCACCTGCTGGGGCTGTAAATATTTAGGGGAACACAAAATGTAGATAATATAAAATGTATAGGGAATTATTGTGTTGTACATTTAAATGTATCACTACATTAATATAAATATCAAATTATTTGGAGTGGATCCTTTGAGCAAGTTGTTTGCAAAACATGGCTTAATAATCTCCAACCCATTTGAATGTTGTACAAATAGTTTTTGAAGCATACCCATTGGACATCAATGCTCTACAAGCCATTGGGTAGTCTATTATTATAAATTGTTTGACTTACTCTTTTCAGCACTACAACCCTTTCTCAGGGGAAGTTCAAATTAAAATGTCATTTAGATTCAATTGTTTCAATATGTGCTATTAAATCAGTCAATAGATACTTCAGTTCTTTCATTCTAATATTATATCCCTTGTTAAAATGATAATATAGATATACAGTGATATATTTTTGTCATTAGAAATCTCCTCTTTAGATACTTCTCATAAAATTATTGTAATATTTTCCCTTGTCCTCTTGATTAAAGATTAAATTCTGCTCTATGTTTAAATTAAAATTATATTCAGAAGACTCAGGTTTCTGATTGCATCTTCCTTCCAATTATAATTGCAAATGGTAAAACTTAACTTTGTAAGAATGTAGGCCCTTGTTTAGTTATTAAAAGAAAATTAATACATTAGGTCTTTTGAAAAAATCAGTAGCAGTTCACTTGTATGCAGTAAAATTTAAGTGCTTAAGATGGATTAGAACTACAGAGAGATCAAAGTAATTTACAAAAACATAATGCTGTGCTGATAGGAAAGAAGCAATCTGTCAGTTTTACTTTCTCCCATATTAAAAATTAAATTTTGAGTTTTTGTAAAGTAATGTGCAAATACTGGAAAATTTTGATATATAGGAAATGAGCAAATGAAATTACATCCATTACAGATCTCTCTGTGCACGTACTACATAACTATTAAGGAGAAATAGCTTTTGAGAAAAAAAATCTGGTCGCAACACAAATTCTGCATAACATAGTGCTGAATATACAGTAGTCCTCAACTTACGACCACAATGGATCCCAAAACTTTTGTTGTTAAGTGAGACATTTGTTAAGTGAGCTTTACCCCATTTAACGACCATTCTTGCCACTGTTGTTAAATGAATCACTGTAGTTGTTAAGTTAGTAACACGGTTGTTAAGTGAATGTGGCTTCCGCATTGACTTTGCTTGTCAAAAGGTGATCCCATGACCCTGGGACACTGCAACCGTCACAAATATGAATCAGTTGCCAAGCGTCTGAATTTTGATCATGTGACTATGGGGATGCCGCAACATTCGTAAGTGTGAAAAACGGCCATAAGTCCCTTTTTTCAGTGATATTGTAACTTTGGACAGTCACTGAATGAGCTGTTGTAAGTCGAGGACTACCTGTACAAAGGTTAAATTCCTTTAGAATGAGATGGACAAAACCTTCTGCCCATCAAAATAAATCTATCAGATCTGCTTTTCCACATATTTTGGTTGTTATTTTTTTAAAAAAAAACCCAAACATTTCCCTCTAGAGTAATTTACAGTATTATGAAAAAAACGATTTTTTAAAAGTTCTTAAATGAAGCAAATGCTTGCAAACGGACCTTCCGCAGCAGGTGCTTCTGAGGCACTGCTGTTTAGGTTCAGGGTGTTAAAAGGCTTACCTGCTGTGCTTTTCTTTTCCAATGTTTACATGCTGGTCGGAATTGGCTAAAAAGACCGTCATGCCGTCCATCTTTCACAGCCTCCCAGCAAACGTGGAGCCTTCACAAATTGCAGAAATCACATACAGGATTGGAAGGGGGGGGGTGTTTGTACCAGGCTTTATATCTCGCTATGGCTGTTTTGCTGAAACGGTAAATCAAAGTCTGTGTTTGCAGCTCAGGGCGAACTAGCTCTCCTCCTCCTCAACTGCTTTGCCAAGTTGTATCAAAATTGCCCTCAGCCGACCATCTTACATTGGCTGTTTTGGAAGGTGTGGTACTCCAGCCCCAAAGCTTTCCCTAGGCTTCATTACTGTGCTTGGAGGAGATGAAGGCCAGGGCTGATTAACCTCATGTTACTCTTTGACCGGAGTTCCACATTTGCATTTTGGCAGCCCTCCTTGTAAGGGGGGGGGGATGCTACTGAGGCCACAGGTTGCTGCCTTGTTTTCATAGGTGGGTCTCTTACAGAAGAGAGTCAGCCTGGTGTAGTGGTTCAGGTGCTGGCCTAGAAACCAGGAATCAGTGAGTTCTAGGCCTGCGTTAGGTAGGAAGGCCAGCTGAGTCCCTTTGGGCCTGACTCCCTCTCTCAGCCCAACCCACCTCACAAGGTTGTTGTTATAGGGGAAAATAGGAAGAAGGAGCATTAGTACGCTCACCTCCTTGAGCTATATATAAAAATTAGGATTAAAAAGCCAATAGTAGTAGTAGTAGTAGTAGTAGTAGTAGTAGTAGTAGTAATAATAATAATAATAATAATAATAATAATACCTTGACGTGGTTGTGGGGCTTGTGTACTCTGAGGAAGATGAGAGCTATGCTAGAGGTTCAACCATACTGGACAGGTCTCATCAGAGGAGTCAGACAAAGAGTGACTCTCCCATAAAAAATATGGTGAGACGTAAATTTCAGAATGCCATACCGGCTCGGACGTCGCCCGGGTTAACAAGGTCCGCACTAGATATTGGAGTTCCTGGATATATGGTGAAAAATGGGTTACAGGACTCAGGACTGTTGGCTGAGCAACCAGGGCCAGCAGCTGCAGAACTACTGGAAGAAAAGGTGTTTACCCGTCGCAGATACACAGTGATGGAAAACAAAGAAATAATGATCTGTTACTACAGATCACGTCCAACAAGAAGAGGATATCTAAAACGAATGCACCAGTTCTGGAAAGAACAACATCCAGAATCAGAAATAACAGAACAGAGACTAGCAGATCAACGCCGATTTATAACACGAAATAAAATATTCACAGAAACAGAATTGGACGAACTGCAAAGGTTTACCCAGGGCAAGAAATCAAAGCCTTACCAGAAGTAATTCAGAATGTAGAGGCAAACCAGGGGGAGTTGGCAGTGAAGGAATCTAGCAGAGATATACACCTGTTCTCATTTGGAAACCAGGCACCTCTACCTCAGGAAGAACAAAACCCTCTAACTAAAGAAATAAAATAATTGAAACAAAGAATAACTGAGCATCTAGAACAGCACAAAAACAATAGAATAAGGCTACCTGCATTGAAGCTTGTTCCAAAGAAACAGCTAGCACAAGCATTAAAAGATGCAAATATTGCAATATCAAGTATAAGCACCAATTCATTGCAAGAAACAAACCAACTAATGTACAGCACCGCTGCAGTTATAACAGAATACCTGGGATGCAAAATCAACAAAGAAGAAAAACAAACAAACAGTGCACCAGACAAATGGAAGGTTAGACTCGAAAATAAGATCAGCAAGTTAAGATCACATGC